>NC_134090.1:173964107-176409536 GCF_000715075.1 Nicotiana tabacum
TATATGGCGATGATCGAGCACCTTGGGAGGTTTGGCTCGGAGGATGAGTATCTCGAAGCCAGTTCTTAGGAGCTGACATGGCCGAAGCTCTTTTGCCTATGTTGAGGGTAGCCTGTTTAACCGGTTCTTTTCGAAGTATATTCGAAGTAATTGAAGGCCTGTGATTTTATAGTGACGGTAGGGCGTCTCCGAGTCGCGTTAGTTTGGCTGGTACAGCCTTGTGACCATAGTCATTTATGTTTGTCCGGGGCCTTTTAGTCCCGAGTAAAGTAGTTTCTATATCGAGAGTATGCCTTTTTAGGGGTCTTACAAGTTTGATATATAGCCTAAACTTTGAGATCAAGTTTATGCCTTTAGTAAGGTCTTACAAGTTTTACATGCCTATGAGGTCTTACAGTTTTGGATACTTGGTAAAAGTATTGTTCATGCCTTGCTTGAGGTCTTACAGATATTGGCACTTGGTACAAATGTGATTCATGCCATGCTTGAGGTCTTATAGATATTGTTGTTGCCTTATATAGGTCTTACGAGATCGAGGCTGCCCGCAAGTGGTCTTATGGCCTCGGGTTTTGATAAGTCTATGGAGATGGTGATTGATGACAGTCCCCAATTCGTCGAAGGTTTCTTGACTCGGGAGCCATTATTTGTAAACTTGGTATTGCATCATTTAGGGCATACGACTTCAGAATTTCCGACCCGGAGGTCATGTGGCATTTAGTTTTCGACGCCAGTCCTCGAGTGTTTCGGACGTTATTAGCTCTGGAGCTATTTTGTAATCTTGTTGTTTCCTCATTGAGGGCTTACGAGTTCGAAGCTCCAACTCAGGGGTCGCATTGTTGTGAGTTGTTGACGCCAGTCCCCGAGTGTTCGGGACATTTTTGACAGATGAACCATTTTTGCAAAAATACCGAGTTTTCTTGAAACACAAAATTCTTTTGGGAAGTATTCTTTGATTACTTGGTACAAGTATACATGCCTTTGCTGTTAGGGGCTCGATTGTTCTATGCAGACACGATTTGCTTGACCGTTTGGCCCAATACATTATTTTCCTCTCGAGATCGCACATAGCGCGTCTAGGTTTCTCCGAGTATGTGACCTTCCGGGAGGATGCCCCCAGTATTTGAGGTTGATTGCAAAAGAAGCGTCGAATACTTGTTGAGTCTTCCTTAGGTAGCATATGGATGTTGCCTCGTTAAAAACCTTGTCGATAAAACCCTTTTTTGGGATAAAAACTCGATCGAAGGAAAAGAGTGCAACGCATGCTTTTGAAACCTAAGGCCTTCATGTTGGAGAGTGCTTTGGCCATTTCAATTGGATACCTGCACTCAGGTCCGTGTAGAATGTAATCGAAAGAGAAAGGAGACAGTCATACCTTAGTGTAGAATGCGTCGGCGATGTTTCGAGCCCTTATATGTTTCAGTCGCTTGTGATGAGGATGTGGTACAGTCCCCTACTTTGTTTAGTCGGGGATAGCCGAGAGTGTAGCTTGTTATCACTATTTTACTGTTTGCTTATCTTTCGGCTCCTTCAAAGGTGGAGGTACCGGTGTCAGGGCCACATCGTGCACCGCGAACATTTCTCTCGCCGCATGTTGTTCCCCGTAGACGGTCTTAATCCCATCCTTTGTCAGTAATTTTATCATTTGATGGAGGGTGGACGGTATTGCTCTTATGCACTGTATACATGGCCTTCCGAGCAAGGCGTTGTACCTCATGTCTCCCTCGATGACATGGAATTTAGCGTTTTGGGTTGTGCTGGCCACGTTGACTAGGAGGGTGATTTCCCCTTTCGTTGTTTCGCTTGCCATGTTGAATTCGTTGAGGACTCGAGAGGTGGGTACGATTTGGTCAAGCAGTCCGAGCTGCTCTACCACCCTTGACCTGATAATGTTGGTTGAGCTACCTAGATCCACAAGTACATGTTTAATTTAAAATGTATTTACAAGAAAATAGATTACCAGTGCGTCGTTCTGAGGCTGAGACAAGGTCTCGATGTCCTCATCACTAAATGTGAGAGCATCCTCGGGTATGTATCCCCGAGTTTGCTTTTCTGTGGTGATGGATATTTTTGTTCTTCTCATCACGGGATCATGTGGGGCATCGATTCCTCCCAAGATCATGTGGATGACATGTTGTGGCTCATTCATTTCGTTTTTCTTGGTCGCCTCTCTTTCCCGGAACTGATTTTTGGCCCGGTCGCTGAGGAACTCTCAGAGGTGAACTTTACTGAGTAGTCTGGCTACTTCTTCTTGGAGTTGTTGAAATCCTTAGTCGTGTGTCCATGCGTGTTGTGGAATTCACACACTAAGTTATGATTTCTTTGCGAAGGGTCTGATTGCACAAGCCTGAGCCACTTGGCATCTCTAATTTTATTGATGGTGAACACGATGTCTGACACATCGACATTGAAGTTTTATTCCGACAAGCAAGGTGCCTCCATTGGCCCTGTGTGCCTATCGAATCCGGCTCTGTTGACGAGTCCTCGAGAATTTTGGCCTCGGTCCAGTTTTTGGTCATTGCGGGGTATGTTACGCCTCGGGGCGTTTCTCCTGTCGTCAGTGTATGGCTGGTACCTTTCCTTGTTTGCCTTTGGCTCCTTTGCCAGAAGCCTGCTTGGGTACACTGAGCCTAAGGGGGCTCCTAGTTGGTCATCCTCAACCCTGATTTTCAATTGATATCGACTGTGAACGTCCAACCAGGTCAAGGCAGGATATTCAACCAGATTCTGTTTCAACTGCTTCAAATCCACCGAGCTTCGGTCATTCAGACCTTGAGTGAATGCCTGCACTACCCAGTCGTCGGATACTGGTGGCAATTCCATTCGTTCTATTTGTAAGCGGGACATAAACTCTCGCAGCATCTCATTCTCCCATTTCTTGATCTTGAAGATGTCGGATTTCCTTGTTTCTACTTTGATGGCACCGGCATGTGCCTTTATGAAAGAATCTGCCAACATGGAGAATGGGTCTATAGAGTTAGGATCTAGGTTGTGATACCATATCATGGGCCCTTTCGATAGTGTTTCCCCAAACTTGTTTAGCAAGACAGACTCGATCTCGTCCTCCTTTAGGTCGTTGCCCTTCACTGCACAGGTGTAAGCAGTAACGTGCTCATTAGGGTCTGAGGTTCCATTGTATTTCGGAAGGTCTGGCATTCTGAATTTCTTTGGAATGGGTCTTGGAGCCGCTTCCTCTGGGAACAGTCTTTGTATGAACTTCTTTGAATCCACACCTTTCAGTATCGGGGGTGCGCCCGGACTTCGGTCGACCTTGGAGTTATAGGTCTCGACCTTTTTTCGTTGGTTTCTATCTTCTTCTCGCCCAATTCAATCCTCTTTGTGAGGTCCTCGAGCATCTTTATGATTGTAGGGTCAACTGCCGACCCGTTGTTGCTTGATTTCTCCGGTACCTGCTCGACTGGGGGAGCCGTCCCCGGCACTACTGTGCTGGGAGTTCTCTGGTGACTTTGCAGCTGAGCAATCACTAGCTGTTGTGCCTACAACATTTCAAAAATAATGTGAAGGCTAAGCATTTGTTCTTCCCTAGCCGAGTTTCTTGAGCATCTTGTTGGTCTCCTTGGTGCACGCCCATGTTGGCGTCGGAGCTTACAACGACGTGTTGAGCATCGCGTGAGACCGCATCCACGAGAATTGGTTCTGGTGTGTTCTCAGGGTTTAACAGTGGCACACCAACACCTGGATCATGGGTAAGAAAAAGTGTGAAAGATAACTTGCGTTGTATAGTAAAACTAGTAAGAAAATAATCACTATTATTGTTAGCCCCACGGTGGGTGCCAAACTGTTTACCGTGAAAATGGTAATAATAATTAAATTTGATTTAGTGGTTCTAAAAATACATGATCTATTTTTATGCTAGTTGTTAAGCAGTTGATGCTAAGTTAAAGACTTAGAAACAAGAAAGAGCTTGAGAGCAAGTTGATAACTACACCGAATGATTAATAATCAGGGCCTCGAGCTTTCCTATTCGAGGGCTTCAGGGTTGAGTTTGAAGCCCAGATGGGAACTATCGAGGGTGGTCGATGGAGACTAACAGTTATAAATAAATCAATAACAGCTATTTATGGCCAACAATAAGTAATAAATGATGAACTATAAGTAGAACACAATAAATATGAGCAATAAATAAAGTAATGAGATCAAGAAAATGTGTTAGAGAGCAGAGAAAATGTTCTTGTGTATTTAGTATTGAGCAACAGATGTTTATAAAATGACAAGGATCCCCTTTATATATGAGGGGGAATCCCAACATAGTACAAGTGCATTTATTACAATGACATGGGGATGGGACAACTAGTTGATGCCATGATTCGGGTCTGAACTTAGCTCACTAGACTTTGTCAACCCTAGTTGTGTGTCTTGGGAACTCCTCACTTTCTCCTCGTAATTATCGGTCTGTACTGCTCCAAGTTCGAGCGTCGATGGCCCTCGAGGGATGAAACTCGACCATGGTTTTGAGCCTTCGAGATGTCGTAACGGTGGAAAATTGGACCCTCCGATTTTACCGTACACAATATGCAAGCATATCGTACCAAAATCAAAAACAGCTCCAAATCAAGTGGAGCACGTCAACTCCCGTAGATCAAGGATCCTAAGAAGGGTGACCGGGCATGAAACGATGTCCCCGTTAAATAGGGCGTTAGTATGAAAAATGTACTGAGTATGTAAGGCATGAAAATCAGTACATACAAGACATAGACGCAACATGGAATAAAGAAATCCATCTATCAATCTGAATATCTTCGTAAATTCTGAAACATTTATAATGTCACGCACGTGCATATAAATATCGTGTCATGCATAGGTATAGGTGTACATAATATCATCAAACATTTAAGGGCATCCCATCATATCGTCTCGGCCACTGTGGGAAACATCATCAATATATACCAACTAATTAGGTGGTGGTGCGTATATAACGCCGTAACTTTTTTCCCATAACCCATATCGTATATAATGACATCTGGTCATGGGTCAATGCACATGTATAAATGAATGGAATGCACGAAAAAAATGTAATAATCTCAATATTCCTTTTGGATAAACTTTTTCAACATCATATTATTCCAAGACCTATTAACAGAAGATATAATAATATGTCACATGGGGAATCAAGAATACAGAAACCCCTAGTATTTCTATGAATATAGTCGTTTGTGAAAAATGTGCATTTTCTCGTTTCTTCTGTATAATTTGGATCATGCCAAAAATAAAGAAGGAATAGCCTTAACATACCTAGGGTAGGGAAAATCCGTATGATATTCTTGGAAAATGTTGCACCGTACCCCTTTAGACCACAAAATTTATACGTTGATAAGCTTTCAATAATTGTCATTGGATTTTTGGGTTGGAAAATGTTTTGTTGAAGCTTGCTAATGTTCTGGATTTAAGAAATTTGGTTGAACGATGTTCTGTAAAATGGCTAACTTTAGATTTGGTTGAAAAGAGCTTTGATGTAAGAATGATATATGATTCTTACGTTCTGATTTTTGTCCAAATGAAAAATGGAAACAAGACTTGTAACAAGTCTTTCTTATTAAATTCCTATTATCCTTAGCTAGCCACCTAATCATAGAATGACTAAGAGTCATTCTCTTAGTTTTTGGCTTTCTGCCACATTTTATTTTGGGGTGGGGTTAATCTTATTCACTAAATTTATTAATTAACTAGGTAATGTCCCGTATAATTAAGAATTATCTCAAATTACCTAAAAATACTACTCATTTTTAATATACTTTATACATCATACTATCAAGGCCATATGGTACCTTGTGTGGTACTAGTCCATAAATATCGAGCAGTATCGCTCGACCCGTATTTTATCCCAAATCGGCAACCTTCAACGAAACTTATTTTCTTTAATTCGTGTGCCCTTTACCCTTCATGACACTTACTTGTCGCTTGTTATAAATAGCATAAATACATTAACCTCAAGGATATTGGAATGGTGGAAATAACTAAGGCAATTGGAAACAACCAAGGATATTGGGGAGGCAACAACAAAGTGGGATGGAACAATAATCAAGGCAATCGGGGGTTGAGTTTTCAAAGGCCACTGATGTATCAACAACGGAGCAATCCGTCTCCTTACCCTTTCCATGGTCCAACTTCTTCCAATAATGAGATGGGACGAGTTGAGAACATGTTTAATTAAATGATGGAGAATAATGTCGACTCTGATGCCCAACTTGCCTCTTACAAGACATCTATCCGAAAGTTGAAGGCCAAATGGGGAAAATCTCTCAAGCTCTAAACACTCATCCTAAAGGGGCACTACCAAGTGACACGATGGTGAAACGAAAGGGTGGTAACAACATGGGACATGCCATGGCCGTTACTATAAGGAGTGGAAAAGGTGGGGAGGCACCCACCTCAAGCCAAAGGAAATTTGTGGATGATGAGCAAGTGGTTCAAGAAGATGAGACCCTGAACAATGTGGTGCAAGCAAATGATGAAGTGCGGATTGATACTCACAACCTTCCCACATACCTTAAGAATACATGCATGCAATGTAAGCACTCCCATCCCCATGAATTACCTTTCTAGTGGCCCATTTTAGTTGCATGTTGATATTAAGAATTTTGGTGACTGAATCTTACCTCTTTGGAAGAAGACCTACGTGCCTCTCTTGACAATCTTCAAGGTCTAAACAAAAATTAAGGAGTAATTTTGATGAAGAATACATCCTGCCTCTAAGACTCCCTTTCTCCCTCTAAAAGTATCAGAAAATGGGCTAAAAATGAAATATGGCATGAGATATATCGACATAGGATCGGGTCTAAAAATTAGAAATTTGTAGCCCCATAATGGCTATGCGGTCCGCGAGATGACTGCGAAAAGGGCCCTCAGGGACTTGAATTTTCTGCCTCTGTCTGCGACCAATATGTGGTCCGTAGACCTGTTCTGCGGTCGCATAATGTGCTACAGAACCTCGCTTCACAAAAGTCCAAGACTATACGACCAAAGTGCAGCCCGCGAAGTGGTTATGCGATCGCATAATTGACCACATAATTGACCTCAAAATTGGCCAAAAAGACTGCCTCACTCTACAGCCATTCTGTGGCCCACTAAGTGATTATGCGGCCGGATAATGAGCCGCAGAAATGCACACTTCTGCAAATATTTTCCTTTAACTCCGCGAATAATTTCAACAATCTCTAACACATAATCCTAACTTCGCACCATGAAATTCCAGGTTTTAGGAAAACATTTACGAGGCCTTAGATGTTGTTATGGGGCAACGCATCAACAAGATTTTTCCTCCGGTCTACTATGCTAGTAAGTCCATGAATAGTGCCCAAGTCAACTACTCCGCTACGGAGAAAGAGCTCCTTGCCATTGTCTTTGCTATGGAGAAGTTCCACCCGTACTTGATGGGTGCAAAAGTAATTGTCCACACAGATCATGCGGCACTTCGCTATCTTATGAGCAAGAAAGATTCTAAAGCCCGGTTGATGAGATGGGTGTTTTTGTTGCAATAGTTTGATATAGACATCCAAGATCGAAAAGGAAGTAAAAATCAAGAGGCGGACCACTTATCTCGTTTGGAGGAGGAGGGGAGGCCACATAATGGCCTTGAAATCATTGACTCATTCCCCAATGAGCAACTCTTGGCTATTTCAATGAAAGAGGTGTCATGGTTCATGGATCTAGCAAATTTTCTTGTAAGTGGTATCATCCCGAATGAGTTCTCTTCAAACAAAAAGAAGAACATCAAACGGGATTATCCAGACTATTATTGGGATAAACCTTACCTTTTCCGGGATTTGTACTGATGGAATGATTAGAAGATATGTAACGGAGGAGGAACAAGTTGAAATTCTTGGGGCTTGTCAATCTTCGCCATATGGTGGTCACCATGGTGGGGCAAGTACGAATGTCAAAGTGCTAAGTTGCGATTTTTATTGGTCCACTCTTTACAAGGATGCAAGTGATCTAGCCAAGCATTGTGATGAATGTTAAAGGGCCTGTTGCGACCAAAACACTCATGCAAGTGTACGCGATCGTCAAGTAATATAGTAATAAGTAAAGTATCGTTCCCACGAGGAATTACGATCAACTTATCGACTGATGCAAACTCAAACAATTAACAATTCAAGCTAATTCATCACAAAATACATAAATAACCAATTTCTAATTTAAATAGTAATCACACAATAATACACCGCAAAGTTTACTACACCACTTATGTAATTTTATTTTAACAATTTATAAGAAAAAAAGATATTCCAGGGTCATGGTCTTGCTAGAGATCATGCTACGCTCTTATCTTAAGAATGATTTATTGAATTATCTGGGTTATTGATTATAGGATTAATAATACCCATAAGCATCTGTTGAATTCTTATGCACCTATTTAAGTTACATTAATACCTATATTTCTATGGCATTAATATTAACTAAAATGCATTTACAATTCCTATTTTTCAACCGAACAAGGCAATTAAGTATATTTTCATCCTAATCGCGAGTCTTCACCCGATGCCCAGGATCAAGATCTTGTTCTATTTGATTCTATAAGCAATCAAGAATTTCCTTTTTCAAGTTTAACTCAAGATTCATAAATAGTATTTCACTGTTAGCTACGCAGTAAAATAATTAATATCAGAATCAAATAAACAACCCATAACGATAAATTCAAGATCATCAATTTAAGCTTCAAACAACATAATCATCTAACACCCATGACCACAGAATATTTGGGTTTTTAGCCACTCATATTTATACAAACATCTACAATATAACTCTTAAACATCAAATAAATAGATACTAGAAGAAAGGTTAGAAAAACTCTTTTAATCATTGCTCCAAAGTGTTGTTCCTCTTGATTTTTGATACTTGAAGATACTCGTCTTCTTTTTCTCTCTAAAATCAGGTCTCCCCCAGTCAATAATGGCTGCTTTACCTCTTAAATAGCATAAGAATGGGTTTTGACAATTATGCCCATTTAAGACCAAAATAGAATAGTTCTGCGGTTTTTACACGCCCGCGGTGCCCCGCATGATGCCCTGTGTGGTGCGTACATGGATTGGTCAGAGGCAGAATACAATTTAATGGAGCAAAACAATTTTTGCTGGAATTTGCACTACTGTGGCGCTCCACGCGGCATGCCTACGGCGTTGTAGTGCAATTTTCTGCGTTGCTTCGTTTTTTCTTTTGTTTTTTTATCTGGGCTTGCTATGCGACCCCCGAACACGACCCCGACTTGATTTATTTAGCTTTTACTCATACTTCAAAGCTCCAAATTAATCTCAAATTTAATTCTTAAGTCAGAATCGCTTCCTGCAAAGCACAAAGCATGAATTTAGTACAATTCATTATTATTTATGCTCAAACCTTTATAAAATGCAATAATTAAAGTGTTGTTTCAACGACTAACACACGAGTTTTTAGCCTATGATCAGGGCCGGTGGAATCTCAAAGAATAATGAAATACTTTTCACTACCATTTTAGAGATTGATATTTTCGATGTGTAGGGTATTGACTTCATGGGTCCTTTTGTGAGTTCTTCTGGAAACACATACATCTTGGTTGCGGTTGATTATGTGTCCAAATGGGTTAAGGCCGTTTCTTTACCCAACAATGAAGCGATAAGTGTGGTGGCATTTTTACAGAAGAATATTTTTACAAGATTTGGTACTCTAAGGGCTATCATAAGTAATTGGGGATCGCATTTTTGCAACAAAGCTTTCAACACCTTACTCACCAAGTATGGTGTCACTCATAAAGTCACGACTCCCTATCATGCACAAGCAAGCGGTCAAGTAGAAGTCTCCAACCGGGAGATAAAATGTATTTTGTCCAAAACAGTGAATGCTAATTGGACAGATTGGTCCAAGAAAATTGATGATGCTTTATGGGTTTATAGTACGCCTTACAAAAAATCTATCGGAATGTCCCCATATCAGTTGGTGTTCGGAAAAGCTTGTCATCTCCCGATGGAACTTGAGCATAAAGTCATGTGGGCTTTAAAGAAGTTGAATCTTGAGTGGGATGTTGCGGCCAACTTAAGGGTCGCACATTTGAACAAGTTGGATGAATTCCGGTACCATGCATACACAAGTTCTTCATTATACAAAGAGAAGATGAAATATCTTTCTGACAAGTACATATGGAACAAAGAGTTTAAAGAGGGTAATCTTGTGTTGTTGTTCAATTCTCGGTTACAGATGTTTCCCGAAAATTTAAAGTTTAAATAGAGTGTCCCGTTTGAGTATGTGGGTGTGACACCTTTTGGTGCATTGGACTTGAAGAATAAAAATGATGAAGTGTTTATAGTCAATGGTCACTGGGTGAAGCATTATCTAAGAAGAGTTTGTGATGGCCCCGTCGTGGCAGTAATTCATTTCAAGTGATGGTAATTTACATCGTGTCGCGACGTTAAATCAGGCGCTTCTTTGGAGGAAACCCATGTTTCTTTCTTTTCTTCTTTTTCTTCTTCTTTAGATAGGTCTTATTTTGTGCTAACTGGTTTTGAAGTGTGTTTCAAGAATGAGTGTGCTTTACAGGAACTGTGCTCAGAAAAATTGGCTAAGTATGGAAAAAGTGTGGACCGCACAATTTTGAACGCCACAACAGAAGTGAACTCCGGCCGCACAATTCTTGTGCGGACCACATAACTTCAGATGAAAAATCGCACACTCTATGAAGTTTCCTTGTCAGAAAAATGGCCAAAGTACAGCTGCACTAGGAAATCTGCAGTCCACACCAGAATCTGCGGTCGCACACATACTTCTGCGGACTGCAGATCATCAGAGGGAAATTGCATAATAGGTAATAGAGTGTGGACCGCATAAGGAATTTTGCGGCCGCACTCGTCTCTTGGACCATTAGCCAAACCCACTGAGTATAAATAGTAGACCTCATTGTACTGTTGAAACTTTTCCCATCTATAAGATACCAAAATAAAGGCTAAAATCTTGCACTACTGAATCAATCATCTGCCACTTAATTTAGCATATTTGATCATTCCTTAACACCACTTCATCACTGATATGTTCAAATCATTTCCAGAATATTTCAATTTTCTTAATTTAGTTTATAATTTGTTAGTTATTTTTAGACCATTTGTTAATTTCATATCTATGTGGGGTGTAGATTGTGTTGGGTCATCTCCTACTTGTTATTTGGATAAGGGGTAGCTTGTTTATCATGTTTAATTTATACTACCATGTTCAAATTTTTCATAAAATCGAAACCCTAAGAACTCTACCCGATAAATTTTGAAATGTGCGGCCGCACAAGGAATTATGTGGTCCACAGAAGTGTATGTTAGGGAATTTGGTATGGCAAGAATGTGCAGACCGCACTTAAAATTGGGCGGTCCGCAGAAGTTCAATCGCGGCCGCAAAAAAATGTGTGTGGCCGCAGATCAAGGCATTCTCTTTCATCAAAGAGTTGCCAATTTGAAGGTACCCATTGTGCAGTCGCACTCACAAATGTACGGACCGCACTTCAGATGTGTGGTCGCACTCAAAATTGTGCAGACTGCAGTTTCATAACTGCAGCCGCACTTTCAAATTGTGCGGTCTGCACAACCTCACCTGCGGCTGCACTTGCAATTTTGCGGACCGCACTTCCCCACCCTACAACATATTTTGTTCTGCAACTGTCTATTAATCTGCACTTGAACTAGAACTAAATCTTGTTGTTGTTTAATGCAGAAAATGGTTAGGTTACATGGTCGTGATGATACATCAAAGGGGAGAGGTGAACCCTCCCGAGGCCGAGGCAAGAGTACCTTACCACTCGCCTTACAAAGAACTATATTCAAAAAGGCGACAGCTAGGAGAGGTAGAGCTGCAAAGACCATTGAATCAAGTTCATATGTCCCGTCTAGTGAAGCATCGGAGGGCAACTCTATGGAAGAGCAACCTGTTATTCAATCACAACCACAACAACTTCAAGGAAGATATCAACCTTGAGATGAGCTTTCCACCTCTGAGAGCACTTCCGAGGGTTCAGAAGGTGACAATCAGACTTGGAAGCCCTCATACACACATGCGCCCGATGCATCAGCTACTATAGTAGATGTTGATGATATTATGGATGATGGCCGAGGGGTGATACCAGAGTTGCCGGCCTTGAGAGGTCGAAGAAGAAAGAAGCCTGGGAAGATAGGTTCGTTAGTCTCACTACATTCAATAGATTCCGAGAGTGGTGGCCATCGAGATCACTCACTCTTGAGTGTCAGTTCTTATTAAAAGATCTTGATAAGCACAACCTGGCAGTGTCAAGACAATTTGGGGAGTGGAAGGGATGGGTATGGTTCGCTCAAAGTGCGGTGGATGCCAAAGAGCACTTGGTCTGGTAAATTTACGGCAATTTGGTACATATAAATAAGAGGACGAAAGTGAGGTTCGATTAGAGCACCCTGAACGCTTATTTAGGGTATGAGGATGTAGAGCCTGTGCAATACCTGGAGAAGTTCGTACTGGGCGATGCAGCTCGCCCATGACTAGCTAAGATTCTGGCAGTTCCGGGACCACCACCACCATGGATCACAGTAGGGGTTCATATTCATCGGAACACCCTCAATATTGAGGCAAAAGGATGGAAGACATTTGTGTGTAGCAGACTAGACCCATGCCAAAATGAAACAAATCTCCCAATCTCACAGGCAGTGCTAGTCACTTCTATCTTGGCCAGGTACCCAATCAATGTGGGTGTCGTGATGTTGGCCAACATGTCTTTGGTTGGTAAGGTGACAGCTCCTACTCATATCGCAACACTATCACAGAGTACCTTACAGATGCGGGGGTGGATTTGAAGAGTTTTGACACAATGGTTCTGGCAAAGAAGCCCTTCACTTGGTATTCTCCGAAGGACCCCTGGAACCCGAAGAATAAGGGTCAGCCGACTACTACCGTAGGCCAGTCTGATGAGCCTTCAGTGGTATCTACAGAGTTAGGGGACATGCCTTTAACTAGTGCAACAACTATGACTCCACCTCCAGTCTCAGTACCTTCAGCAACCCCTATTATAGGTTCCATCTCGGCTTTGAAGCCGGTGCCGATGCCTCCTGCTCTACTATCTGTGCTGCGAGTCTCCCAGACATTAGCGAGCCTCAACAACTAGATGCAGATAGCTACTGCAAAGCTGTCTTACTTATCTAGTGTTGTTGCAGCACAGATATCTACCCCGGCACCCCAGCTTCATCCGACAGTGGAAGACACATTGAAGAAATTTTTTGGAAAACCAGCAGACCATCATGAACACTTTGGTGGCACGTGGAGCAGTAATTGAGGAGCTTGGGAAGCAGGTAAAGAATATGAAGAAATCTCAGGCATCCAAGAAATCAATAGACAGATTGAGGAGAGAGGTCACCAAGATAGCAGCTGTTGGAGACCTTCCATTTGATATGCTAATGGAGATAGATCCATCGGCACTAGTGGCACCAGATGGCCAGCCTGAGGAGCCAGACCTGGTTACCGACACTGCTGAGGCGGTATGACAGATGTTTGCCAACCCAGCTACTCCTAAAGTCGGGGATGATGAGATCTAGTCGGAGGAGCTTGAGGGAGGTGGCGTTGTTATGGACACAAAGATGTCCAAGGCCATATAGAGAGTCCTCTTTACTCTTACCCGTCCTGACTCTTATTTTGTTAAGCGTTGGAGACAATGCTTATTTTTATTCGGGGGACAGGGGGAGGGTGGAGTTTATTTGATATTTGGATGATCTGACATTTAGTTTGTGATAACTGATAACATTTTCCTTTTTCTTTTTATTATGTACATGTTCCTCTCTCTCTCTCTCTCTCTCTCTCTCTCTATTGATATATATATTTTCTCTTTTCCTCTTTCATTTCGTATATTCATTTTTGCTTTGTAGCTTCTTTATTTTGTTTTCTTAGTAGCTTCTTGTTTAATCTAATAGCTTCTTTTTAATCTAGTAGTTTCTTTTTATGTTTAAGTGGGCAATAAGCCTTTGGTTTTCTTAATGTCATGGTTCTTTCCAAAGGTAGTTTTTGTGTGAACCGGATGACTCTTCCCAATGATGGATGGCATGACAACCTTCTTAAGGGATTGAGTCTATTTTTGGCGTTTAGGTAAGAATATTAGTAATAATGAACAAAAGGCCTAATTCAGTCAGACTCAAATAGTCAAACATGCTTCACTTGGTACCAACACACTTAACTGCGTGCTTATGATTAAAAAAAATTCTTGGAAAGAAATAGATCTAGTTAGTGACCTTCTGACTCTTGTGTTGACTTAGGCAATCATCGAGTGGTTTAGTTGAACCATGAGTGATTTTCAATCTTGAATATGGTTGTTATGGGGCCTCGACTCTATCCTCTTTAACAATCCAACTATGTGAGAGGTGAAATATTTTTGTTACAAGTCCAAGTAGCCCTGCAAATGGTCTAGAACTTGCCCCCAATGTGTTTTTAGGCAAAAATATAAGTTTTGCTTAGCTTGAGAAGTGATAGTAAGCTCTCCTTGACCAGCTTGAAATTTACCATATCCCACCAATATTTTTATCCCTAGTCAACCCATTTGAGCCTAAAACCTTTCTCATTTGATAACTATGTTACAAGCCTTTACCCGTTTTGTAGTGACCCTCTCTTGGCACCCGAGTTTTTCTTAACACTCTTGAGAAACAATTGGCTAAAACATAGGTTCGGGGGAGAAACGAGGAGTTTGAAAAAGGTATCAAGGCACAAAAAGAGAAAATAAATGAAGAAAAGGAAAGGCAAAGACAAAAAAAATAACAAAAAGAAAATTGCAAAAAGAAAATGAATAAGTCGAAGAGTTGAAGGGATTCAAAGAAAAGTAACAATGCAAAGCATTGAGAAAACAAAGAAGGAAAAAATGAATATCATGGCCAATAAAGAGTGATGTTACGTCTCTCTAGTTCATATAAGGAAAAAGAAAATGCTTCAAAGAGTTGGCAAAACATGAGTCGATAAGAGAAAATAGAGTCCTTAAGGAAAGATTAACTTGTTCTGTTCCAACACATCGAACCTAGTCCAAAAGCCTTCATTGCATTCGGAAAAATTCCTACGTGATTTCAAGCCGAGTGAACTTACATTAGTGGTGATCTACATGAGGGGCAAGCATATGGTACTAAGAGTCGTACTTGTGACATTCTTTTGAGAGAGATGAGCGAACTTTTCACAAATCTTTGAATTGAGTGATACATTCTTAAGTGAGATATGCTAACGGAGAGTAGATGAGGGGGAGGAATTTGGGATCCACAATGACCTACATGAAAGAGTGACCTTCCTTGATGAATAAATTCAACTCTTGATGCTCAAGTGTCACATTAGAACTATTTGTACTTAAAGTTCAAATCATTGCCTTATTCATAATTCATAGGTGTTGTGGGTAATTGTTGGTCCCAATTGATGTGTGATTAATGCACCTTTGATTAGCTAGAATAGCTCTTAACTTGTGAAAGTGGAAATTACCTTATTTTCTTGAGGACAAGCAAAAACTTAAGTTTGGGGGAGTTGATAAGTGGGGATTTTGACTACTTATTAGCACCTTTTATCTTTCGTTTTAGTCCAAAAGTATTTAATTGTATTCCCGAAAATTGATGAAATATGCTTAATTGTAGGACTATTGGAAAATGAGCCACTAAGATGAAATCCAACTCAAGAAGGAGTGATCTAAACTCAAGGACAAAAACAGGCACAGAAGCTCAAAGTGTTGACCGCAGAATATCATCTGCGGCCGCAGATTGTGAAGACAACCTCATCAGAGACTAGTGCAAAGTGCAATCCACACATGAAATGTGCGGCCGCAGAAGCTATGCAAGAGTAAAAGTTCAGAGAGTTTGCATATCAATTTCAAAGGAAGTGCAGACCGCACAATTATTGTGCATCCGCAAAAATTAGCTACGCGACCACAGTTGAATTTATGCAGTTTGCTGAAGAACCGTGTACGGTGACACTCAGAAAAGTTTGGACTGCAGAAAAAGAGAGATGCAGTCACGGTTCAGAATTGTGTAGCCACAAGATTCAAATCTTGTCAAGCTAAAGCAAAGTGCGGATCGCACATAGAATTGTGCAGCCGCAGAACCTCAAAAAAGGGCATTTTCTCCGAAAATTCCAGCTTTATATGAATAGAAGAGATTTATTTTTTTAGGTCAAGTTGTGATATCAGCAGCCACGTAGACGTTCTTCTTTACCCTCTTTAGTATTTTTTGCCATTTTGAGCTTTTTGAACATAGATTTCATTATTTTAATTATCAATATGGGTTTGATTATCATTTCTTCTTCTATTTCTTCTATTTTAAGCATGAATAGCTAGATTCTCACTTGGGTTGTGACCCAACCCTAGAGTATAAACTTAATGGGTATTTGATTTATTGTTTGTTTATGGTTGGGTGTTTATTATTTAGCCTTGTTCTTGCTTTTAATTGTGGAATTAATAGTTGCAAACATTAGTTCATGTCTACTTGACTTGGTTTCTACTTGAGAAAGAGAGACTTAGTCTAGGAAAACTTGGTTAACAAGGAATTGGGGTAAATCAAGAGATTGATAATCCCAATTAAAGGGTTGAATCTAGAGATAGTAAAATCCGACTTGAGCTTTTTATCAACCGTTTTGTTCAATACCCATTTGGACTTTAGAAAGACAAATTTGGCAAAATTGCTCTCTGACTAAGAGGTATTGAGTGGGTACTCGAGTGTTGATAGATATAATAAACCCCTACCAATAAAACAAACTTTAAAGTTTACAACCCGTTAGGCAAACACCTAGGTAAAGGTCATAGTCCTAGGCCTTTTACATCATTTGAAAAGCAACAGCAAAAATAATTTCTTAGTTTCAATTATTCATCTTGCAATCTTAGTTTAAAATAGACTTAGAAACAACCAAAGTTTGTGGAAGCGCAAGTTGATATAGTTCAAGCTCATACACTAAATATCACTAACAAATACTATAGTTAAGTTAACTAACTACAGTTACAGTTAGGCTAACTAAGGTTAACCTATATTCTTTAAACCCTCCCCTCCCTCAAGCTAGGACTAGGAAAGATGTTGAGTAGACCTAGCTTGGACATCAAATATGAATGCTGAAGTCGACCAAGTCCCTTTGTGAGTATATTAGCTTCTTGCTCAGCTGTAGGACAATAGAGAGTATAAACAAGACTGTGTTGAATCTTTTTACAAATGAAATGACAATCAATATCAATGTGCTTCATACGTTTATGAAATACAGGATTGGCAGCAATAGCAAGAACTGATTTACTATTAATGTAGATAGGCATAGGGTAATTATGATCCACTCCTAGCTCATTGAGTAAACCAATAATCCAAGTAATCTCTGCAACAATGGATGTTAAGTTGCGATAGCTTCAGCTGAGCTTCTAGAAATAGTGGACTACTTCTTAGACTTCCAAGAAATCAAGGAAGAGCCAAGCTTGCCAAAATAACCTGTGACTGACTTTCGAGTGTTGGGGCATGCATCCCAATTTGCATCACAAAATGTTGAAAGTGGAACACTTAGCAGCCAAGAAAACTCCCAACCCAGGACTATTTTTGATATATCTGACCACCTTGAGTGCAGTTTCCATATAAGAAACCTTAGGACTATGCATGAATTAGCTCAGACTTTGGACAGGAAAAGAAATATTTGGCCTTGTAACAGTCAAATAAAGAAGCTTTCCCAGAAGCCTTTGATATGGCCCTGGATCAGTAAATAATGTGTCATCAGAAGTACCTGTATGAGTGTCAAATTCAGCAGTAGTAAGCTTCACATTTGGCTCCATAGGACAGGATACTGGTTTAGAGCCAGAGAGCCCCAACTCAACTATGAGTTCTAGGGCATACTTGTGTTGATGCATTAGTATACCATCACTATTTCGTGCAAATTCTATGCCTAGGAAGTACTTAAGCTCTCCTAGGTATTTGATCTTAAAAGAAGTTTGTAAATCATCCTTAGTCTGTTGGATAATGATTGGACTATCTCTAGTGATAAGAAGGTCATCAACATAGACCAGAACAACCACCATGTGATCTCCTGCCCTTTTGATGAATAGAGAATAATCTAAATGACTTTGTTGAAATCAAGCATCCACCAAGGTTGATGTGAGCTTTAGATTCCACTGTCTAGATGCCTGCTTAAGTCCATAGAGGGACTTAAGTAGTTTACAAACTCTGAGTTCAGCCTTTGATCCATTGAAACCTTGAGGTACCTTCACATACACCTCTTCAAATAGATCTCCATGCAAGAAAGTATTGTAAACATCCATTTGATGAATAGACCATTGCCTTGAAGCTGCAATAGACAACACACTTCTAACAGTAATCATTTTCATCATAGGCAAAAAGGTTTCTTGATAGTCTAGGCCTTCTATCTGATTATACCTTTTAGCTACCAATCGAGCTTTAAACCTTTCAACTTCTCCTGATGACTTATATCTAATCTTATAAACCCACTTGCATCCTATTGCCTTTTGTCCATGTGGCAAGGATACCAGATCTCAAGTCTTATTATCCTCTAATACCTTGATTTCTGCCTACATTGCCTCTACCCATCTCTTGTCCTTTACTGCTCTGAATATGATGTAGGTTCTATCTCCACTGAAAAATTTGCCAAGTAGCTTTGATATTTTGAAGAAATAACTTCATATCCAATCACATCTAAAATAGGGTACTTGCAGCAGCTTGCAAAACTTTTCTTGTCATTTCTGACATAATCCTTAAGCCATATGGGACGCTTAGATACTCTTGTGGATTTTCTAGTTTCCTCAATATGAGGTAAATAAGAGAATCATCAGAACTATCCACACTGTTATGTTCAACAGGATGTGAAATGTCCTGCTCATTTGAGAGAACTGGAGTCAGAGTAGGAGAACATGGTATATTGGTTCCCTCAATATGAGTATCAGCTGCAGAACTAACCACCACTGCATTTGGTTCTTCATCAAAATCTTGTCTTGGCACTGGAGTTATATTCAGCAATAATGATTCTAATGATTCTTCTGCTGTATGAAAAGGAAATATATCCTCATTGAAGTTTGGTTCCTCATGGCTCTGATACCATTAAGTCACAATTGCATTGTACCGATCCCACTGACATCCCAGATTTGGACCAAAATCCTCCTTCGATGTTGATCTATCAACCAAACATAATTTGTTTTTCCTAACAATGCTACATTCATTGCACGACTCTAGAGAGAGTAATTTTCCATACCTGTCAAAATGAGTCCTGCAGACATTGATCCCGGACCATCAGACACATGCAAGTAAAGAGGATGATTGTGATCTAACACAATCGAGCTAGGTATCGTTTCGATGCTTGCATTTTATCCATTGTTCGCATTATCAGTCGAACTCTCAGGAATCGCCATTGATAAACTAAAAAATAGGGTTCAAAGCTTCTGAACTTGAGTAGATTCTCCCGAACTACCTTCAATTCCGCGAAGAAATTCCCCAGAATCACTCGATTAACGCTCTGATACCATGAAGAGTTTCACAATACGCAGCTGAAGAGAGAAATTGAGATTGAGAATTGAGAGAGAAAATCAGAGAAGAGCAATGCTTTGTATATTGATACAACCGACTGAATTAAGAAAGAAGAAGAAGCTACAATATTTAACTAACTAACCACCTAAGGACAGTTGTACATCACTAACTAATACTATAGTTAAGTTAACTAACTACAGTTACAGTTAGGCTAACTAAGGTTAACTACTAAGGTTAATCTATATTCTTTACAACTAATACCAATCAAGTTGGGGGAAGAAAGCGGAGGATGATAAGTTTAAGGGATCCCATATAAAAAAGGAATCTTAATCTTCACTGAATAGTAAGAAATCATGTATTCGCACTCTGCATTTTCAAAAGGAAGAAACGATACCTAAAGTGGAAGGATTACAATTATCCCACCACGCCTTTGATATAAATACCAATGAATTGTGTGTATAAAGTTGTCCAATAACATTCTTTCTCTTACATTTTAATTGTGTGTATCGTACTGGGAAAGCTTGCTTCGTGGCGAAGGCGAGGAGTATTTAGCAAAGCCAGCAACCAAAAAAAAAGTTGTCTGACCGGAACGAAAAGGCAGTCCGGTACACAAAATATTCACGTAGGGTTCAGGGAAGGCTCGCACCCTTAGGAGTGTGATGTAGACAATTTACTCTAATGCATGCATTAATGGCTGCTTTCACGGTTCGAATCCGTGACCTATGGTCACATAGAGACAATTTTACTGTTGTTTTAAGGCTTCCTTCCAGCTAATTTGCTCAGTTGGAATTCATGTTGGCTAATTAACAAAAAGCAATAAACGCCAACTGCAACAAGGAAAAAAAATTCTAGTCATTTATGCGGCTGTCAAGGGACTCTGTGATCGGATGCCACTAGCCATAAAACTTTATTTATTATTCATACCCATTTCCAGAATTAGAATAAGGTATGAGTGTATCAGCCTGGCGAGTGTCCACTTGCAAATTTGAGTAATGCATATAGGGTACGTATAAATGTTATCGGCATAATGCAAGGGAAACATTTCTGGTATGCAATAATTGGACAATAAATTCGCATATATTATTATGGAAAATGTTACTGCAGTTGTTACTCTTCTCTTTTCTAAGGTTGAGTCAATAAAATTAGATAAATACTTATTCGTGCCAAATATTTATATTTAAATAATTAATTTTAAAAATAAACAAATTAAAGTAAACGTATATATTATCTTAATCATGATTTAATGGTATTTTTTATATATACCAAAAATATTTCTCTCTTCTCAGCTTCTCCAATTAGCTACAAGAAAGAAGATTACTTACTATCAAGAGGTGCGATAAGATGATTGAGATTTTTTCAATCATACAACCTTAATCAATTATCTCAAATTCGAATCTGAAAATATTGAATAACTTCTTGATAAAAAAACGTTCTACCCCTTAATGGAGACATGCCTAACATAAATCTGCATTAATAATCAGGTAGTGAATTTCGGATGCCGATATACGTAAAGCGCCAAAAGAAAAAAGAGCAAAACAAAACAAAGAAGATAAGTTGCATATGCCCAAAATAAAAATTAAAAATATCTGGTTCATTTCTCCTGGATTCCCTTTTGTCTTCTTATATATTCTTTCGTACCAATTTATGTGATGTAGTTCGAATTTCGGGAGTTAAACTTCTTAATTTTAATCGTGAAATCTAATATAAAACTTTTATGTTATGAAATAAAATATAAATATTTGAAAACTATATAAGAATATTATGGCCCCACAATAATTAACAACTTAAAATATTTAAAGGCATATGAAAAAATTACGGTAAAAGAAAACTAGTTTAACTATCGAAATTTGAACGGATAGAGAGAGTACCAGTATATATCAATCCGAACGGTGAGAGGGAGTACTAAAGAATCTCTTTCTAGTTGCTCTGGAACAATTAGAAGATTCTCTAGAAGAAATACCGGGTTTTACTTCTGGCGGCAATATGCTGAGGCGGAGCTAGGTGGCAAAAGGGGGTTCAGCCAACCCCATCGCCGAAAATTACACTGTATAGACAAGGACAATTTATTTTATGTATACATTAGATGTTGAATTCCTTTAGCTTCTTTGCATATTTTATTTTTTTTGACTTCCTTTGATAAAAATTCTACTTCCGCCACTGCATGTGAGTTTCTTGTAATCCAAAAGTTCCTTAGACAAAGGTGAATTCACAATTCCAAAGGAGTTGTTTCTCCTTGTCTCCTCTCTTTCTTCTTGTTATAATACTTCTTCAACTTCACCAAGGACTTCAACATGGTGCTAGCTACATCCTCTGAGAAAATACGAGATATTGAGCTTCCAATTATTGACCTTTCATTAGAAAGATCTGAAGTATTAAAACATATAGTGAAAGCTTCGGAAGAGTTTGGTTTTTTCAAAGTTATTAACCATAAAGTCCCTGAATTCATCATTAAAAGAATGGAAGATGAAAGTTACAGCTTTTTTTCCAAAACTTCCTTACAAAAACAGTGTGCTGGTCCAGCTAATCCTTATGGCTATGGCTGCAAAAACATAGGGTTTAATGGAGATAATGGAGAAGTTGAATATTTGTTACTTCATGCCAATCCTTTGTCTATTTCTCAAACGTCGAAAACTATTTCCAGTGATCCAATCACGTTCAGGTATCTTTCGAACTTGCTAAATTTTAGAATACGCCATCTATATATTTGTGGTATACTGAGTATATGAATTAGATAGTATGTTGTTCATACTATCCGGGGTAAGGATATAATCTGTGTATATTACCCTTCAGCGTCCACACTGTGAAAATACATTGTGTACGTTGTTATTTGTTGTTGTTTTTCATAACATTTTTGAGATTTTGAAGGGACATTATTTAGTCCAAATGGCATGACTTTCCTTTCATTGTATTACCATATGTAATTGATGGGGTGGACTTGTAATTACGTCTGCATTAAACTTTGAGTTTTGTGCCTTTGTGTGTAATTTATTTGTAGTCCAGTTACCGTAGCCGGTAGCACTACCGGCCATGAGTAGAATAAGATCCCTCAGGTCTTGGCTAAAAGTTTCAGATTCGAGCTTTAGGTTCCTTTAACAGGCCTTACACGATGTGAGTGTAAATTAGTCGGGTCCTTAATGTGAAAATATCGAACATTAGATAGGAAACCGAAAAAGAGTTACCATCGCACTAATGTAGGAGGATCATATAATATCCAACTTCCTTGGTTGATTCCAAAACGAAGCCATAATCTTTAGTTATACATGCCATGAAACCCTGGACTAATTTTTGGGAAGATTATAGACCTGAACGTGAGAGGGCGCTGTAAAACATGATATAATTAAGTGACTAACAACTACATACTCAGTATTGTTTTGGGAAGGTAGTGTGTACATTGACCTTACACCTACCTTGTGAGCATATAGAGGTTTAAGTGACTAAAAATGTATTTGTTGGTAACACTTTAAACTTTTAGATGAGATAATATTACACACTTGATCATTAGGAATACTTTTTGCTTAGTTTTGATGGACATTTGGCCTCTTCTTACGAAGATGAATATAAGAATTATCTCTCGTCAGTATATGTATCGAATAATTATGTCAATTAAAGCTCGGCCAGATAGGAAAAAATCACCTAATTATGTTTACCAAAGCTTGATACTATTTTGATTTATTAGTTAGGGAGAGATTGAATTTGAGATAGTACATACGTCAATATCTAGGTTAAAGGGTATGAACCTAGTTTCTATCGTATTTGTATAGTTGTTCCAGCTGTATGAGCATTTTGAGCCTGACTTCCCCAGAGGCCATGTTTCATCTTTTTTAGGGAAACATACTTAGCTAGACATCATCATCCTCACTTATATTTCAAAACATCATGCAAATCTTGTCTTCCATCTTTTCTTTCTCTAGGCTGGCTTTCTCCTTTGATGTCCAATCTTATTGCTCTAATACATGCCGATGGGAGGTAACAGAACCAATAAAATAGTTGAGGTGCGTATAAGCTAATCAAATATTACCAGTATCAAAAAATATGGCCAAACCCATAAGCGACCCTTTAAGTTGGCTCCGCTTTTCATTTTGGCACCTCTACTCAGACCTTTTCCATATAGAGGTGCCAAAATGAAAAGCGAAGCTAACTCAAAGGGGCCGCTTATGGTTTGGCCAAAACATATTTAGGAATAATGACATGAGAGTTACATTGGCATTATTTTCTTGTGTCACAAGTAATAAGGTTGATAATTATATTAACTTCAGGTCAGAAATAAAAAATAAAGGTAAGGAAGACCTTGATCTCGTCATGTAAATTAGAATACTTTGAATGGTGAATACATATAAATCTCGTCAGGGAGATATATAAATATTTGTACATTAAATAGACCATATATAAATTGGTGTTGTCAATTTGCTTGTGAATGATAAGAATATGGAGTATTTTAAAAGGAGGGAAATCATCTACTACTTTTGTAAAGTCCATCCTTCTTCTGCCTAGAGGAAAGAACAAAGAGAAACTCTTTAAACAATAAATAGGCATAATACTAGTGAGAAAATAAAGATATACTTTTAGGGGTCGTTTGGTACGAGGGATAGGGAATAATTAATCTCGAGACTAAATTTAAGAAGAGTTTATCCCATGTTTGGTTAGGAGAAAATTGCGATATAATTAATCCTGGGATTAATTATCCCGGGATTATAGTGTTTTTTATCCCCATGGAAAAACGGAATACTTAATCCCGAAATAACTAATTCCGAAATAATTAATTTGGGATAACTTCTTTTCAACCAAAAGACCCCTGGGCCAAGGGTAAAATAACCATGACAAAATTGAGATTAATGTAATTTATTTGGCCAAAAGATGTTCCTACTTCCTCGCATATGAGGAGTTGACATATGGCATGTGCAATGAGTAAAAGCTTATATGCGCTTGGTATTTATATCATATCAATACTAATATTCTCATCCTTTTAAAATAGTTAACTATAATAAGTTACTTCCTCCGTTTCAGATTAGATGAGGTACTTTCCTTTTTATGCTGTTACAAAATAAATAACACATTTTTAAATTTAGAAATAAATCAACTTTAAACTTTTAATTTTATCAATTTTATCCTTAATGAAAAATCTTTTATAACTACACAAATGTCATGGCAAGCTTTTACCCTTTAAGCTTTTTTTTGAGATCACAAGTTTCAAAAATATTCTTTTTTTTTAATTTCATGTCAAGTCAAACTATATCATTCTATATATTATTTGATATAAACATCCAATGTTGATAAGTATTACTAGCGCAATGGGCATTTGAGTTTATCTCTAAGGAGAGTGCAGAACCATAAATGCAAAATCTAGATCAAATTTATATGATGTGCCTCTGGTAGCTGCTACCCTAGTACAGTCAGATTTTGTACTCAGAGATGCCAGAACATTAAAAAGAGGATCAAATTGACAAGACAAACTTATACACATCTATCATATCACCATCATAGAGATTAACAAATTATTTTTGTAGTAGCATGTAATTTATATTTGGAAGCTTAAAAGTAGAAACCTCCTAGAAATGGTGAAAGCCAACGGTCAACTTTTTATACTGAATAAAAAAAAAACATGTAATTAACCCTCACTATTGAGTTTTTCTCTATTTGTATGGTTTTTAGCCAATTCCTTTCTTACAAGTTAACATTTTGAGTAAGGTCGAAGTTCATATTCTTAATAGTTAATACTATGATGTTAGAACAAGATTCATTTATATTCTTGATTTACTTAAATGTTGGGCTTCTATGTTATATTACTCGCATTCCAAGCAAGGCGCAGATCTATATGGGAAGGGATGGGTTCACGTAAACTCATGCTTCCCTCCCTAGACTATATATTACATTTGTATTTTTTTCTACTTTTGTTCTTATACAAGCATGTGTAAACCCATGCTCAAGTGAGCACTTTGGCTTAGCAGTAAATGAGCGCACCTTTGCCCCCTAAGGTTAGGGGGTTCGATTTGGACTTGCTCCCTCAGACTTTTTAATTAAAAATGCTCTTGTTTTTTTATTGTTTTTTTTTTCTTGAAGATTATCACTGATATAGCAGGTTGTAAGTATCCATTGAAAAGGAAAACTTCAAAATTGAAAGGTTAATCTCTCAAAAAAGTTTATATTTAGTCAAGAAATAAAGTACTTGAAATTTTTTGGAAATTTTGTTTCTGATAATTGAACACCATTATAAGTACATTTAATATGCATTTCCCTATTCCATTCCTGCAAATCTTCGGACCTTTCACGAAGTTGCAAGAATAACGTATGCCTGAGATTTTTGGCTATTATCAATGTAGTTTCTGCTTTATTATTAGATTGGTGGTGTTTTCCTTCCTCTGTGGAGAGAAGAACATAATAAAATTAATCTTAAACTCCCACCAATAATAAAAAAAACTAATAATGCAAAACCCATATCTACAGGAAAATAGGAGTACTAAAAAAGATCTACGTAATAGGATGGATGAATTTTTTTAAAAATAAATTTAAGCTTGCTATATAAATCATAAGATATTTAAAATTATAAGTAATAATGCTATTATTAATAGTTTTTAAAGTATGAAAATTCGTTGAGGATGTAAATAATGCTAATAATATTAATTCCCTACAAGAAAATCTGAATTTAGCTACGAATTTCGTCGTCCATCGCTAGAACGCTGGTCGCTAACAGAATATTCTAATAATCAATCGCTAATCCGTCTCTAAATAAGATTAGCAACGAATTTTGCAGTTTAGCTACAGAATTTTCCGTCACTAATTCCAATTTTTTAGTAACGATTAGAGTTTGCTCGTCAACTTGGATCATGTAAAAAAAATTATATTGTCGGATCATATATTTATTTAAAGATAGTGATACTCATGCTCTTAAAATCCTGAATAAGCGTCTGAATTTCCAAGTGTTTGATGTTGAGCCTAACTTCTGAAAGTTAGAATATCCCACATTAGTGAGTAGATGATATATATGTTGTTTCGTCATATAATGTTGGACAATCCTCGCCTCAAATATAACTCTACTACCTAGTTTTACACTGTTTTGTTACCATGACAAATCTATTGTAATTCCTTTTCTACACCACATGCTGTAGCCAGTATAGGTACATGTTTCTGAATTAAGTTTAAGACTTTCTTAAATAATGGCAGAATAAAAGAGGAGAATCAGCTCTTCATCATTTTCTTTCTTTATTGGTTTTGTGACAGCTCTACAGTGGATGGTTATGTAGCGGAAGTTAAGGAGTTGGCATGTGAGATATTAGAACTGATGGCACAAGGATTAAGGGTCCCACACATCTCTGTCTTCAGTAAATTTCTCAGAGACCTTAATTCTGACTCTCTCCTCAGGCTCAATTACTATCCTCCTTTGATCACTAATAACATTCATCAACTCATTATTCATGATCTTCTTGAGGATGACATTACGGACGCGTCACCTATAAGCAGTGACGAAGCTAGAATTTTCAGTAAGGAAGTTCAGACGTGTCATCATCGTCATCAACAATGTAAAATTGGTTTTGGAGAGCATACAGACCCTCAGATCTTGACCGTCTTAAGATCAAACGACGTAGGTGGTCTTCAAATTTCACCTCAAGACGGTTTATGGATACCTGTCTCACCTCACCCCAATACTGCTTTCTCTATCTTTGTGGGCGATACTTTACAGGTAAGCGCTCATTTCCTCTATATTTGACAATAACCAAATTGATGTTTTTCTTTTCAATGTCAAACACGTGCGGTGGAATTCTTTTTAGTTGTTAGTAGTAATCCGAGCGGTGAAAACAGCCACTAATGCAAGCATTAGGGTATGCCGTCATATCTTTGGGATGTGGCTCTTCGTGAATGCGGGATGCTTTGTATATTGAGTTACTTTTTTTCTTTTCTTAATAAGGATTGAAATCTAGGACATTTGGAAGTTTTAGAAAGGATTGCTGCTAGTTCAGAATTTTCATATTTATTTACCACTAAAAGGGTGTGCTGAAATATTTAAAGTATTTTCATCATTAAGAAGAGGTCTTGGTTCGACCTCTAAAAATGGAATCGTCATTGATAGCTAGAAAGTGCTAAAAAACTCTATAGTAGATTATAAATTACTTCATCCGTTTTAATTTATGTGAACCTATATGACCGAACATGAAGTTTCAGAAAAAATGAAGACTTTTGGAATTTGTAGTCCTAAACAAAGCAAAAAAGGAGGCCTAGAGTATTTGTGTGGTTATAAAAGTTTCTCATTAAGAGTAGAATTATAAGTTTAAGCTAAATTGTTATCAAATTTAGAAAATGGGTTATTCTTTTTGGAGCGGACAAAAAAGGAAATAGGTTCGCATAAACTGGAACATGGAGTATAAAAGAAATTGGTTCCGAACACCAGATGATTAATACCGTTCTCATAATATTGTAGGAAGTAGTAGTTGTCTCTATGTGATTTATAGGTTACGGGTTCGAGCCGTAAAAGCAGCCACTAATGCTTGAATGTAAGATACTTTGTACACCGAGCTGCGAGCGTAGTCATGTATGGTTATCATAAACCCATCTCTCGGTATCAGAAATAAAAGTTAGAAATAGACTGATGAGCTGAAGAATCATAGTTTGAATAAGACCTAAGTGATAGCTACTTGTGCTTTGGGGGAACTGAAACTGAAGTGATTCAGTTAACCACAGGTTTCATTCAATCACTGGCCATGCCAAGATTTGACGTGATAGTAACTGATCAATTTCAGTGATGAGCTGATCATCTCTGCATATTTTTTGGAGGGTCCCTATTCAATGACTTCTCATCCAGTTAGAATCTCACTGCCTTTGCTTTATAGTTTGCCTTGGAAACTGACTTCTATTTTTATTTCTATACTCTATTTGTTTTAATTTATATGCTTTCCCTAATCTGTTTAAAAGAATATCATGTAGCTTTAGTAGGCGTTTGGACATAAGAATTGTAAAATTCCAAAAAAATGGTGAAAATTTTTTTCAAGCGAAAATGGTATTTGAAATTTAGAGTTGTGTTTGGACATAAAATTTAGTTTGGGTTGTTTTTGAAGTTTTGTGAGTGATTTGAGTGAAAATTTTGAAAAATAGACTTTTATAATTTTTCAAATTTTCGAAAATTTCCAAAATGCATCTTCAAGTAAAAATTGAAAATTTTATAAACAAGCGCTGATTTTGAAAAAAAGTGAAATTTTTTTGGAAAAGGAAAAGAAATTATGTCCAAACGGGCCCACTATATTCCATTTCACCCTTAATAATAATCCAACTTAGTGAAATTCCTAATAATCCAACTATATTCCATTTCACCCTTATATATATATCCTGAATCCTTTAGTGAAATTCCTAATTTCGTCACTACGTAATATTGTATGCAGGCTCTGACGAACGGAAGGTTTAAGAGTGTGAGGCATAGGGCCATAGTAAATTCGTGCAAAACTAGGATGTCAATGGTCTATTTTGGTGCCCCAGCACCCCATGCCAGAATTTCTTGTCCCTCAGAGTTGGTCACACCACACAAATCTTATCTCTATAGGCCTTTCACTTGGGCTGAGTATAAAAAAGCTACTTATTCAAGAAAACTTGGGGACACTCGTCTTCAATGTTTCAGGGTACAATCAGATAATTCTGATGAAATTTTAAGTGAATAATCCTACTCTATATTGCTCGAATTCTTTAAAAATGTTGTTGGGTACGTGTCGGATTCTCCAAAAAAAATATAACTACAATAATATTTTTGAAAAATCGAAGCAACATAGATCCCGCTTTTACAAAGAATGTGGCTTGAAGGGGTTCTATAATCCCCAAAGGGGAGTTTTGCACCCTCCCATTCCCTCTATTTATTTTTTTTGCCTACTATAGGATTAACTAGGGAAAGTGTTAAATAAAAAGTGTATGTTGGTTTTTTTTTCTTGTAATTTCAAGATTAATACAACTTTCTTTGGAAGCTTGACTAGCACTAGAAATTCAATTTCTAACTCAAGATTTGACAAAAAAAAACAATCCATGTAGTAAGAAGCAAATTACATTAGAACAATTGTGCGTTTTGATTATGTTTATGGTAATCTTAAATCCGCTCATAACATTTCTTGTATAATTATTCCTTGTAAAACAACAAATACGTTATTATTCAATGTATAACAATCTATAATTATTCTTGGATTTTCCAATAGCATGTTTGAGGTCAAGTATCAAGCAATTGTCCATATCTTGACTTTATAGAGCTTGGTTCCATATAGGGCGGACTCAGAATTTTAAAAGTGGCGGAGGCACTATTATCGAATGAAAGTTGAACAAATGCTAGAGTCATTATTAACCCCAACTAGTGCACTAAAATCAAGTTGTGCCACCCAAATCGATCTATGCAACTGCCTAAAATTTGAATCTTACAATGTCAATTAAATATATACATATTATTTAAGATATACATATATACACATATATAAATACATTTTTTTCGAAGTTACCGTAGGCCGGTGACCCCCCTATCCAAAGAGTAGGTTCGCCTTATTATATTTGGTCCAGTGGTCCATTGATAACAAAATTTTCAGCCTTGCCTTTCATAGTATCATTTTCCTTGCTAGTTAATTCTTTTCCCATTTTAATGCAGAAAGCTTAAACTAGAAAATGAAAAATAAAAAGAAGGTTAGAGGATTTATCGAGATACTCAAGACATCAATATCATTAAAATTCTATTCGGATTGCATATCTACATCGGCCAGCTTCAAGTTCATTTTCCATAATGGTACAAAGGTACATCAAATAGTGACTGCATGTACCTACCATTGGCCAAGACCCTTAATTATGATTGGACCATGGGCTGCAGAACAACATTGACAGACTATCTAAATGTTCTAAGGAGCACATTTGGTTGTAGCAATAAGGAAAATTAATTCCCTCGTTAAATTCCGCATAACTTACAACAACAACAACAATAAATTCAGTATGATTAAATAAGTGAGTTTAAGATAGAGATGGACCCAGTATTTTTACGTGACGGGAGCACATTATTCTGCTCAACTAGTGCCCTCTAAAGGCTTTTAGCATTCAGGGTCAACTGCTTTAAATTAACTATTTTTAAGGTATATATATATATATATATAGAATTTCGGCCGAAGTTTACGGGGTCCGGTGACCCCTCACCCATACACATGGGCCCGCCTCTGATTTAAGAAGAATGTAGTGTATGCAGACTTTATGCCTATGTTATGTGAGGTATAGTAGTTATTTTCAACATACCCTCGACTCAAAGAATTCAGCATAACTTGCATTTTGTTTGGTCGCTTGAATAAGGAGAATTAGTCTTCTCAGTTATTAAATTCCTTGTTTGGTTGTAATTTTCCCTCTTTTTATAAATAATACATATCTAAGCTATATAGATATTTATGTATTATTTTATGGGGCATATGAAATAAGAAAATATAACTATTAGCAATACATGGACTAAAAAATTAAAATAACAACGATGCCTTATCTCTTCAAACTCGTATTCCTTTTAATATTAATACAACGAACCAAATATCTAACAAGAAATAACTCTTACACTATAATGCATGTATTACTAATCCGTGCATTACTAATTGTTGCATACCTTATCTCAAAACCAAATGACGACCACTAAACTATCTAGCCATAGAAATCAGAACATGAACCCATAAAATTCAAATCTTGAATTTACCTCTACTACTGAGAGTAACCAGAATCTTTCTTGATAGATGAACGGAAAAGAAAAAAAATCAAATTAATCAATAGGAAAGTGTTGCTTCCAAACGCACACACAAGTATACGTGGTCGACAACTAATATAGGATTGTAAGTCCAGATATCGTACCCACAGGGACTTGTGATTAACTATCAACTAAATTAAACCAAATAATTAATCTTTTCAAGCAAATCATAAAGTATGAATATTTAGCTAAAACTAATCTAAAGTAACAAACTAAGAGATTAAAGAAAACAAGTTGGTGAATTATAGAGACGAATTCAATGTGAGTGAATATTCAAGAGCTATGAGTTAGATAACAATCCCGTTGAGTTTTTCACCTAAACCGTCTAATTAATTTATCTGGTTTATTGATTGACAGGGTTAATATTGCTCGTAGCCTTCTCTCGAAGTACAACTCGCTTATTCAAGCTAACCTAACGCCTATATTCCTATGGAATTAGGATTAACAAGAATGTATTTATAACTTCCATATAATAACCAAGCAAGGCAATTAGGTATATTCCTATCTTAACCGCAAATCGCCCCCTCTCCCTCAGAGTTAAGATCTTGCTCTACTCAATCTTATATGCAATCTAGAATTCCCTCTCTCGAGTTCAATCCTAGATTCGTAGATAGTATTCAATTGGTGATCAAACAATCAAATAATTAAGCGCAAGATTGAATAAATAAATCAATATAATAAAATAACAAGGACAATTCAAACTTCAAACTACAACGTTCATGTAGCACCCAAAACTCTAGAACTAATAAACTATGAGATTAAAAGAAGAGAAGAGAAGAAAAATTAGTTAGAAGCCTCCTCCAAGTGTGGTGTGTGTTCCTCCATGTGAATTCCCCTTCAAAGTATGTTAGATCCCTCCAAAGTGGCGTCTCCTCCTTTAAAAATATGTTTATTCTTGCTTTTATATGTGTTGGGTAGGTCTAGGGCCGAAATATCCGTGTCCCGGGCGAATTTGGAGAAAATTCACGTCACTGGCGCCTTGGCTAGTGCCAGGTACCCTCTACGACGCTGCCAATTTTTTGTTATTGTTTTTGGCGCCACAAGTAAGGCTAGGCGCCACCTGTGGCGCTGAAATATCCAACTTTTCTGTTTTTGTCCGTTTTGGCTCTAATTTCGCACATATTGCCCCGGATTGCTCCCGGATAATTCCTACGCATAAAAGCACATCAAATTAATATAAATCAATGCATTTCACATCCTAAATTCACGAAACAAAAGTAAGATATGAAGCAATATACATACAAATATATATACTTTAAGCGAAATATCAACACCCCACATTTAGACTCTTGCTCGTCCTCGAGTAATGGGACTATCAAATAAACCCCCAACCACATACAAGTCTCAATTATAGAGGAGCACTTTAACTTTTAATCACACATTATACCCTTGACTATGATCAATACCGACACACATGCATGAACATATGAAATTTCACATTCTTCCCGTTTAAGCATGCCTAAGTATAATATTTCAATTCAATCAATTCCAACAACCTATTTGTCACCACCCAACCTCAAGAGCCGACTTGTAACCACTAAGCACCCTCAACTCATGTACTCACCCAACAAGAAAGTTTACAACATTACCAATCATTCATGAGATCATGTACCCTTACCAACAAACGAAAGAGTGAATATATACTAGTCCACACATTCAAATGTGCTTTTGAATATAAATTAAGTACATCATATAATTGAGCAAAATTCGCTCACTCTCACAAAAAAATTCATATGCATCCCATGGTCGTACCATAAGCTTGCTCGTAGTGTAAATTTCTACTAATTTAAGCTAGCCAAATCTAAGATCAATTAGGACTTTAATGTTGTAATGTAGGCTAGGGACGGGTATGATACATTTAGAAATAGTGACTAACCTTCCTAAACACTTTAATACACTACATTCACAATTCAAGGCAATCAATTCACTTGCCCCAAACCATATGCAAATAACCCTTACTTTCAATGAAGCACTTCTATATTTTCACTAGCACAAATCAATAAGAATTGGAGGTGTGCGTTTTTCTACATTATTTGAACTATTATTTTTTTCTTTTCTTTCACTTTTTCTTTCTTTCCCTTATTTTTTCTTCACACACTCCATACATTAAAGTTCATCGGCTAGTGACTTTTGATTTTAACTTTTAGTGCACCAACGGGCCCTTCCATAGTTCCACTCAAAATCTACTCCCCAATATCTCACCTTACTTCTTTTAGTGACTAACTGTCTTAGGAGGTAAAGGTTCAATCAATATCAAATTAAGAATAAAATATGGGTATGACTTGCAATGTGGTTGCCAAAGAAAAGGTCTATAGGCTTAAAGGGGCTAGCAACAGAAAATTTTATTTTCTTATGTGTCAGGCACATCTATGATCAAGCAAGAAAATTCCTACATTATCTCTTAGATTATCACAACTTACAATTTCGTTTTAATTAACACACGGGGCAAGTTCTAGACTACACAGGATAACACAGAAGACTAGAAATCCTCACACACACACATGTTGCACATGACTCAATCACAATGGTTTTGTTCAACTCTCAAGTCAAGCAAGCACACATAATTGAGAAAATTAAGCAATATTACACTATGTGGCATACAAGTCAAACAACTGAGAAAATGCCTCACAATATAGGCTATTTACTTTACTTAGGCTTCACAATTCAAACCAAATATACGGGAAAACAGAATGTATGTCATAGCCTAATGTGCCACCATCAACCATGTCAATGAGTATCTCGGAGCGACTCAGTTTTTTCCTAAACTACTCAAAAAAAAGTACCCGGTTCGAGCTACATCCTTGGAAAAGAACCGGTGCCCAAAACAAATCAAGAAATACTACCTAACTATTCTAAAAGAAAAAAAAATTGGTACTTTTAATCGGACTTTTATCCCTCAAGAAAATTATCCACAAAATCCATCGTCGGGAAAAGTCTAAATTCCTCAATTGTTTTTTTCTTTTTTTGTTTTTTTGTTTTTTTCTTTTTTATTTTTAACAAAAACTACTACACTAAAAATGAGTACTACAACTAAGCTAAGATAACACAGAAAATCACACAGACAATCTCCTCACCCCACACTTAAAATTGTGCAATATCCTCAATGCACACTGAAAATAACAAGAGGGTAAAAGAGACTCCCTGATAGGTCAAAGGCCGAAGCATTAGAGCTCACCGGATACTTAGACTTCTCCCAGGTATGTTCCCTTGTGCGGGTACCTCACACTTAGTTTCAACCACCTGCTCGATTTTTCACATGCTTATTGGCTTTGAATCCATACTCCTACTAACATTACAAAAATAACACAATAAAAAAGAATAAGCAAGAGAAAAAATAAAAACAAATTGGGTTTCCTCCCAACAAGCGCTTGTTTTAACGTCGCAGCACGACGCCATCACTTTCACCACTTTTCCTTCCACTTTGAAGATATGAATTGCACCCCCAATTTTGCATCAATTTTTTTGTTATGTTCCTGGAACGGTGGTGTAAAAATAAAGGAACCAAGCAATAGATATCGCATCTTGCACTTCTTGGCCCTTAAGTGAGGAATGTTGTTTTGTCTCCTTGGTGTGGCAAATTTCAGAATATAAACACTTTGTTCCTCATTCATTGAATCCTCCATATGCTCGACTGGATCAATTCTCATGTCACCAACCAAACACAATGTTGAAAAGTGTTTAGAATGAGGTCCAATATGCTCCAACTCAAAAATTGCATTATTGTTGACATCCTCAAGTTTGCACTCTTTGTCAACCACGACATCATTAATAATAATTTGGTCGAATAGTTGAAGTTCCTCTTTGTAATGACCCGACCGATTGTTTTGAGCTTTTGCACTTCGCTCACCAGTTCTCGGGCATGACTAGCCTCGTGTGATGTATTATGACTAATATAAATCATCAGTTTTGGTTTTTAGGGTAATCGGAATAAATTTGGAAGAACAGTTCTCAGTTTGAAGCTTAAAATTTGAAAGGTTTGATCAAGTTTTGACTTGTTAATATATGTTATCGGATTGGAATTTTTAAAGCTTCGTTAGGTGATTTGGGACTTAGGAGCATGATCTAAATGTATTTTGGAGGTCTGTGGAAGGTTTAGGCTTGAATTGGCGAAATTGAGATTTTGGCGTTTTCCGGTTGATAGGTGAGATTTTGATATAGGGGTCGGAATGGGATTCCGAAAGTTGGAGTAGGTCCGTTGTGTCCTTTGTGACGTGTGTGCAAAATTTCAAGCCATTCGGACGAGGTTTGATAGACTTTTTGATCGAAAGAGGAATTTGGAAGTTTTTGAAATTCTTAGGCTTGAATCCGATGCAAATTTGGTGTTTTGATGTTATTTTGAAGATTGGAACAAGTTTGAATGATGTTATGGGATATGTTGACATGTTTTGTTGAGGTCTCGAGGGCCTCGGGCGAGTTTCAAGTGGTTAAAAGGATCAAATTCTTGTTTTGAAAGTTGCAGATTTCTTCAAATCAGTGTTGCAGAGTTTTGCTCTTCGCGTTCGCGAGAGGGCCCTCGCATTCACGAAGAGGTGTTGAGTGAGGCAGGCCAGTTACCTTTCGCATTTGCAATGTTGGTCCCACGTTCGCGAAGGTTGAGTCTGATTGAGCATCGCGTTCGCGATTGAAGAAACGAGTTTGCGTAGGCTAAGCTGAGTAAGGCATCGCATTCGCGAGGGTAGTGTTCGCGTTCGCGTACGCAAGGCTTTAAAGGTGTTCGCGAAGAAGGAATTTTTGGCCTGAGCAGAATGTTTAAATAGCCATATTCGCGATTTTTGGTTTATCTTTCACCATTTATGAGAGATTTTGGAGATTTTTGAGGAGGGTTGAAGAGGAAATCAAAGGGGAACACTTAGAGGTAAAAATTTTGAACTCAATACTCGATCCTATGTTGATTCTTACTTGTTTAAACATGAAATTTGTGGAATTTAAAGCCTAAAATTGGGGAATTAGGGCTTGAAATTGGAGAGTGTAAATTGGAGATTTGAGGGGCCATTTGAGGTCCGATTCTGATGTTCTTTGTATGTACGAACTCGTGAGAGTGTAAAAATTCTATTGGTGTGATTTTTATTGGATTCTGAGACATGGGCCCGGGGGGCGGGTTTGGTCAATTTCGGGATTTTTATTATAAATTGGATATTTTCGAGTGGGTTTTGTTCCCTTAGCATATTTTGATGGTATGAATCTGCTTTTGGCTAAATTTGGAGCATTTGGAGGCCGAGTCGTGAGGCAAAGGCATTGCGGGCTAGAGTTTGGACCGGATTGAGGTAAGTAATGATTGTAAATGTTTGTCCTGAGGGTATGAAACCCCGAAATTTACATCGTTGTGCTGCTATGAGGTGACGCACATGCTAGATGACGAGCGTAGGGTCGTGCACTATTGGGGATTGTGACTTAGTCCATCCTGTATGATTGTTAAGTTAATATTTGATTGAAAATTGTTTGATATCATTGTGTTTGGAAATTATTACCATGTTTTGGGCTGAATGCAATTGTTTTGGACCCTTAGGGGATTTTTACTGCTTTTCCTCACTGTTTTTACTTTATATTTGTACTCAGCCATGCTGTATTCTACTGTTTTTATAACTCAGCCATATTTTCTCCATTTTGATATTTTAAATGATATTTTGGTTGAGCATCACATTTTACTATTGCCCGAGTGGCATGAGAGATTTCTGACTAAGTGAGGCTGAGGGCCTGTGTTGTGAGGATATTATGGGATCGGGTTGCACGCCGCAGTAGTGTGGTACTGATTTATGATTATGAGGTCGAGGGCTTGATTTGTTAGCCACGAGGTGGCTTGATATGAGGCAGAGAGCCTGTTTGATTATGCCCGGAGAAGGCTTGATATTGCGCTTGGGCCGTAAGGGGCCCCTCCCAGAGTCTGTACACCCCCAGTGGGTGCGGTTACCCTGAATGAGTGATATATTGATTATGCCACAAGATGGCTTGTTATTGTTCCTGGGCTGTAAGGGGCCCCTCCCGGAGTCTGTACACCCCAGTGAGCGCGGGTACCTGGTATGAGTGATATGTTGTAGCCTGAGGGGCTGTTGTTGTTTCATATTGAAGCCTGAGGGGCTGTTCTTGATCCATGATTGCCCGAGGGGTGGTTCTTGATTCATGTTATGCCCGAGGGGCTGATTACGAGTGATTGTGAGGTAGCCCGAGGGGCTGGTTCTGTTGATATTATTCCCGAGGGGCGGTTTATGCTACATGTTTTTCCCGAGAGGATATTTATGTTTCTATCATTTTTACTCACTATTTTTATCACTCGTTTGAATCTATTTAAAGTTGTTTTAAAGGGTTTTACTGAAACTGAGCTTGATTTTTACAAAGTAAATGATTTCTGTACTGTTTTGGAAATATATTGCAATTGTTGTAGTGTTATGACGTGGCTTACGTGTTTTCTTACTACTCAGCTTTCATTTACCTTTATTACTTGCTGAGTTGGAGTACTCACGTTACTCCCTGCATCTTGTGTGCAGATTCAGGTATTTCTGAACCCGGTAGCGGGTGTTGATTGCTTAGTGGCAGAGTCATCGGAGTTAGCAAGGTAGCTGCCCGACGTTCGCAGCACTTCTTTTCTCCCTCTTGTTTTCATTAGACTATATGTAGTACATTTTCAGACTTTTCGTTGTAATCAGACCTTAGTAAATGCTCGTGACTTGTGACACCCCGATTTCGAGCTTGTATATTATTTCCGCAATGTTCATTTAGACTTACATTATGAAACAATTGTTTAATTAAAGGCTTAAAAATGATTCTTATTGATTAATGGTTGATTTGGGAGTTGTGTCGGCTGACCTAGTTTCATGATAGGCGCCATCACGACCGGCTCAGTTTTAGGGTCGTGATAAGTTGGTATCAGAGCCTAGGTTACATAGGTCTCACGAGTCATGAGCAGGTTTAGTAGAGTCTCGCGGATCGGTACGGAGACGTCTGTACTTATCCTCGGGAGGCTATAGAACCTTTAAGAAAAACTTCACATTCTTGAACTCTTATTGTGCGTCCTTGATTCAGCTTGAAATGTAACTCTTTGAATTCCTTCCACGCGTTCGTATGCACGCATGAGCGCTCAGTATCAGATGTGCATCGATGGCTTGTGATTCCCCGATCGAGGGGCGAGGTTTGATCTCTGTGTGTGGATGTTGAGCCAGTCTGGAGGAATTTAGGCCAGATTTTGCCTATAGCTTGAGCTCTGAGGTGTTGATTGTGTGAGCACGTACTTTTGGATTTGTATGTCCGATAGTGTCCCGATTAGTGGGAGTGATAATTGGGTAGCTATGTGATGAGTATGATGTGACTACGAGATGTGTTCATATGATTTGAATGAGACGAGAAGGGTATACTTGGGGGTAGTAAGAACTATTCGGTGCGTGATTTCCATCATGACTTGATGTATGGACCGAGTTGTGGGCGTGTTGAAGGATCTTTTCATGTTGCCTAGTTAGGAACTGAAGTAGATTTCATGTTATGAGATGAGTTTAGGCTCAGGAAGATTAAGTGACTTCGTAATGTTTATGACGGTAGAAGGGTGTAAAGAGATGTTAGTTTGAGGCGAAGCAGGTGGGTTATCTTCTGCGGAGTGTTCAGAAGTTGGCGTGATCCTTTATGTTGTTTATTGGAAAATCTTTGTTACCAGTGAAATATATGTGTTGCAATTTGAATTTGGGTTGCCTAAGAGAGTGGGTTTGACTGTCACGAGAGTGAATGCGAGATTTGTGGAAGATTTAAAATGCTAGATGGTCTGTGTTATAGGAGCCTATGAAGGGTTGAGTTTAATCGCATTATGGTATTATGGCAGTGATAGAGTATACGCACTATGGGTTATTGTGTGTTTTGATCTATGGCTTTGAGCCAAGTGTGGGAGTCTGCTATTGATTAAGTGATTGCACGGTTATGTGCTATGTTATTTCCAGTTTGAGGCGTATTGGTGAGTCAGTTATGACTTACGGAGGTTAAGACCGAGGATGGCTTGAGTAAAAGGAATTTCAATAAAGGTTATGTTATGCTTTATGGGTGTATGAGAATCATGGAATGACTTGAGTTGTTATTGGTGAAGCATGTAAGGTGCATAGAACATGAAGTTGCTTGGTTGCAGTAGGGTGAGGTTACATTCTGCGGTGTCAGAATGCTAATAGAATGCAGGTCGTATGGTTCGTTTGATCGGTTTAATTGTGGTTTGAGTAGAGTGGATGACTCTCGAGAATGGTTCTAATGGTTTCAAGATTTTACATGTAATAATTGGAGATTTTCAAGTTGTATATTTGGCTAGAAACTGAGTTTTTCATTGGAGGGTGTTAAGACTCGTAGTATTTCTATATCGTCATGGGATTCTACATATCAGTATCGGGAAAGTGAAGGTAATGACTTTGGGATCGCTGGAAATCCCTTCAGGGTAGGTATTTTAAATGTGGTGATTTTGGGAATATTTAAGAGAGTATTCAGTGGCTTATGAGCCTTAGGCGGTGTGGTTTTTATGCTTGGGTCTCGTGTGGTGAGTCTGGGTTGGGAAATTGTGATATTATAGCAAGAAGGAATATCAAGTTGAAGGTAAATCAGAAGGAACTTGGATAGATGGGATAGCTCGGTAGTAGGCCGGATCGGCATGGTAAGGATATGATTAGTTTTTTGGGTGCTTATGAGGTAATGAGTTTCTACAGGTGTTTCCTGGCAATGCTCTTAGGTTTTGATGGCTTGCATAGCTTGGTTGAGTTAGAAGGAGTTAGTCCTGACGGTTTGGTTTTGTGCAAAGGGGATTCAGAGAGTTCTTGATAATTTCTACCACGGTTTGGAGGTGTATATTTTCTACTGGCATGAGGAGCATGGGATGTATAGTGATTTTCTTCTAGATGGGATCAAATGGGAGAGTTTTGGCTAGTTGAGTACGTAGTTACTTATGGCTCGGAATGGATATGAAGTTCTTATGTTTATCCTAGGAGGGTATAGTATATGCGGTATGTTGTGTAGGATTAAAATTTGCATGTGTAAGGTCGCGGTTCAGTTCTGAAAGGAAGGTCATAAATTCTTAGACAACATGGGCAGTTTCAGACGACTAGGTAAATAATATCACTAACTGGTATGGCTTGATGAGAGTATACGTTTTAGAAAGAGGGGCAATGTGATTGAGTTGATGATATTTCATTAGTATTGCGGCACTCTCTGGTTGGATCGACTGCTGATATTCGAGTTTGCTTGGTGGCACAGAAGAGTTATAGGAGTACCTCTCATCGGATGATTGGATATTAGAGGTGTGTTGTATATTCGGACGGTGGAGTTGGGATCGGATATAGTGATTCGTGTGCTGAATGGATTTGGAGACTGGAGTTCTCATAGACAAGTTAGGTCATGGTTATAGATCGCGTGTATCGGCCTTGTGTGGTGACTATCGGGGGTTTGGAGAACCGAGGGGATCCTTTGTTGCTTGGTATTTTAGATTTTGGATGTAATATTGGGAATAGACTGGTTGTCTCAGTGTTGTGTTATTCTAGGCTGTTGCGTTAAGATGACGATGCTGGCTATGCCGGAATGCCACGGATTGATTGGCGAGGTTCAACGGATTATCTTCCCAGTAGGGTGGTTTCATTTTTTGAAGAACCAACGAATGGCTGGGAAGGGTTGTCTTTCTTATTTAATCTTCATGATGGATGTCAGTACAGAGACTCCTACCACTGAATCAGTTCCGATGGTGAGGGATTTTTCGGATGTGTTTCATGCTGCGGGACATGTCTCCGAGCAGGATTGTTGATTTCAGTATTGATTTGGTGTCGGACACCGTATCGTATGGCATCAGCGGAGTTAAAGAAGTTGAAGGAGTAGTTTTAGAAACTCCTTGATAAGGGGTTCATTGATAGGCCAATATGGATGTGTGTTCTAACTCGAGTCGGCTTGGTTGACTCCGAGTTGTATTGTTGAGGGATGTGTTGATTCGATTGTTATTGAGCTTATTAGTGATCTGGGGAGATCTATGAATTACCTTTCCGTGTTGCGAGGCGTTGGGATTTGTTGGTTATAGGCACATATGGTGCGGTTTTATTGGGGTCTCTCAATAGAATTCGAGCGGGAAGAGTATTGGGTATTGCTCGGCGGATGGCGCATCGATTGTGTCCTTTTAGTTTTGGGTAATGTTATGTCAATTGCTTCGCCGTGGTTATGATGATTTGCTTTGGTTCTAGACTTCAAATTGCGCGTGTTGTCGATTATGAGCATAGTGACTTGAGGTGTTTCATTTGGACCAGTGTTTGGATAGGGTCGTGCATTACAACAAAGTTATGTGGAGGTATGACCCTTTAGGTTAGATTCGTGTGTTCTGTTTCTACGATGTGTGACGGGTTCTCAGCATTGTGTGTGGTGGTACTGGTGAGCTTGCGGTACAGCTCTCTCATTTAAGTCATTTTCATAATTTGAGTATGTTCGGATTGTTGCTTATTGGTGCGCGGATTGCATGAGTTGTGGCTTTAGTTTGTACTGATGTGGCATATCACCAGAGTAGTTGTGTTGGATTAGATGAGATCATCGGGATCTAGAATGAATACAAACGGATTAAGTTTCAGCATGTTGTAAGGATAATATCGATGTTTGACTCAGAAATTTACTATGGTCCAGGCCAAAGGAGGAGTGGCTTCTCTGGTTGATCGGAGAAATGGTTATGACTTTCTACGTGTTTCATTTATCATTGGCAGTATATGAAAGTGTTGGAATGAAACTTTAATTGATAAGAGGTTATTATCGGTATTCAGTTGTTGTGTGCAACTATCGTGATTTGAAGTTATTGCTACAAGTGTCTGAGTTACGTGGTATATTTTGTGATTGCATCTAGGGCTGCAAGTAGGGTTTGTTACAGCTTGTTCGGGCGTATTCAGAGTATAGATGTGAGATTCTGATCTTGTAGATAATTTCAGAAGTGGAGTGGTTCTAAGGTTATGGGCTAGGTTGGAGTTTGAAATTTTAGTTACATTGTGTTATCAGACCTATATGAGATAGGGTGACGTGGGATCACCCCCGAGTATGTGCATGGCAAGGTTACACAACGATTTGATGGGTTTCGGAACAACCCTAGGCATGTTCGAGGACAAACGTATGTTTAAGTGAGGGAGGATGTAACGACCCGACTGACCATTTTGAGCTTTTGCACTTTGCTCGCCAGTTCTTGGGCATGACTAGCCCCATGTGATATATTATGACTTATGTAAATTATTGGTTTTGGTTTTCAGGGTAATCAGAATGAATTTGGAAGAACAGTTCTCAGTTTGAAGCTTAAAATTTGAAAGGTTTGACCAAATTTTGACTTGTTAGTATATGATCTCGGATTGGAATTTTTATGATTTGGTTAGTTCTGTTAGGTGATTTGGGACTTAGGAGCATGACCGGAATGTATTTTGGAGGTCCGTGGAAGGTTTAGGCTTGAATTGGCGAACTTGAGATTTTGGCATTTTCCGGTTGATAGGTGAGATTTTGATATTGGGGTCGGAATGGAATTCTGGAAGTTGGAGTAGGTCCGTTGTGTCATTTGTGACGTGTGTGCAAAATTTCAGGTCATTCGGACAAGGTTTCATAAATTTTTTGATCGAAAGCGGAATTTGGAAGTTTTTGGAACTCTTAGGCTTTAATCCGATGCAAATTTGGTGTTTTGATGTTATTTTGAGCGTTCCGAAGGTTGGAACAAGTTTGAATGATGTTATGCGATATGTTGGCATGTTTGGTTTAGGTCCCGAGGGCCTCGGGTGAGTTTCGGGTGGTTAAACGGATCAAATTCTTGTTCTGAAAGTTGCAGATTTCTTCAGATCAGTGTTGCAGAGTTTTGCTCTTCGCGTTCGCGAGAGGGCCCTCACGTTCGCGAAGAGTTGTTGAGTGAGGCAGGCCAGTTACCCTTCGCGCTCGCAATGTTGGTCCCACGTTCTCGAAGGTTGAGTCTGATTGAGCATCACGTTCGCGACTAAAGAAATGCGTTCGTGTAGGCTAAGCTGAGTAAGGCATCGCGTTCGCGAGGGTAGTGTTCGCGTTCACGTAAGAGGAAATTTGAGCTGTGAATTATTTGTGCTTCGCGAACGCGAGGCTTTGACCGTGTTCGCGAAGAAGGAATTCTTGGCCTGGGCAGAATGTTTAAATAGCCATGTTCGCGATTTTTGGTCTATCTTTCACCATTTATGACCGATTTGGAGCTTTTGAGGAGGATTGAAGAAGGAATCAAAGGGGAAAACTTGGACGTAAGATTTTGAACTCAATACTCGATCCTATGTTGATTCTTACTTGTTTAAACATGAAATTTGTGGAATTTAAAGCCTAAAATTGTGGAATTAGGGCTTGAAATTGGAGAGTGTAAATTGGAGATTTGAGGGGCTATTTGAGGTGCGATTTTGATGTTCTTAATATGTTTGAACTCGTGAGAGTGTAAGGATTCTATTGATTTGATTTTTATCGGATTCCGAGATGTGAGTCAGGGGGCGAGTTTGGTCAATTTTAGGATTTTTGGTATAAATTGGATATTTTCAAGTGGGCTTTGTTCCCTTAGCATATTTTGATGGTATGAATCTGCTTTTGGCTAGATTTGGAGCATTCAGAGGACGAGTCGAGAGGAAAAGGCATCGCGAGCTAGAGTTTGGACCGGATTGAGGTAAGTAATGATTGTAAATATTTGTCCTGAGGGTATGAAACCCCGGATTTCACATCGTTATGCTGCTATGAGGTGACGCACACGCTAGATGACGAGCGTGGGGTCGTTAACCATTGGGGATTGTGACTTAGTCCGTCCCGTATGACTGTCAAGTCACGTGTTTGATTCACAATTGTTTGATATCATTGTGTTTGGAAATTATTACCATGTTTTGTGTTGAATGCCATATTTGGGCTTCGTGCCAATTGTTTTGAACCACTAGGGAATTTTTACTGCTATTCTTCACTGTTTTTACTTCACATTTGTACTCAGTCATGTTGTATTCTATTGTTTTCATAACTCAGCCATATTTGCTCCGTTTTGATATTTTAAATGATATTTTGGGCTGAGCATCATGTTTTACTATTGCCCGAGTGGCATGAGAGATTTCTGACTAAGTGAGGCCGAGGGCTTGTGTTGTGAGGATATTATGGGATCCGGTTGTGCGCCACATCAATGTGGTACTGATTTATGATTATGAGGTCGTGGGCCTGATTTTTTACGCCACGAGGTGGCTTGATATGAGGCCGAGAGCCTGTTTGATTATGCCACGAGATGGCTTGATATTGCGCTTGGGCCGTAAGGGGCCCCTCCCGGAGTCTGTACACCCCCAGTGGGAGCGGGTACCCTGAGTGAGTGATATATTGATTATGCCACGAGATGGCTTGTTATTGTTCCTGGGCTGTAAGGGGCCCCTCCCGGAGTCTGTACACCCCAATGAGCGCGGGTACCCAGTGTGAGTGATATGTTGTAGCCTGAGGGGCTATTGTTGTTTTATAGTGAAGCCCGAGGGGCTGTTCTTGATCTATGATTTCCCGAAGGGCGGTTCTTGATTCATGTTATGCCCGAGGGGCTGATTACGAGTGATTGTGAGGTAGCACGAGGAGCTGGTTCTATTGATATTATGCCTGAGGGGCGGTTTATGGTACATATTTTGCCCGAGAGACTGTATATCTTTCCATCATTTTTACTCACTATTTTTATCACTCATTTGAATCTATTTAAAGTTGTTTTAAAGGGTTTTACTGAAACTGGGCTTGATTTTTATAAAGTAAATGATTTCTATATTGTTTTGGAAATATACTGCAATTGTTGTAGCGTTATGACGTGGCTTACGTGTTTTCTTACTGCTCAGCTTTCATTTACCTTTATTACATACTAAGTTGGAGTACTCACATTACTCCCTGCACCTTGTGTGCAGATTCATGTATTTCTGAACCCGATAGCGGGTGTTGATTGCTCAGTGGCAGAGTCATCGGAGTTAGCAAGATAGGTGCCCGACGTTCGCAACATTGCTTTTCTCCCTCTTGTTTTCATTAGACTATATTTAGTATATTTTCAGACTTTTCGTTGTAATCAGACCTTAGTAAATGCTTGTGACTTGTGACACCTCGATGTCGGGCTTGTATATTATTTCCACATTGTTCATTTAGACTTACATTATGAAATATTTGTTTAATTAAAGGCTTAGAAATGATTCTTATTGATTAATGGTTGATTTGGGAGTTGTGTCGGTTGTCCTAGTTTCACGATAGGCGGGCGTGATACTCTTTCTGCTCCTCAAGCTAGCAAGTATCCACAAAAATTGGTTGTAGGGCATCAGACGCCTCAACCTTTTTATTCAATTGATCATGCAAGTCATGGATATCTAAGCCAAATTGGTCTATCTCTTGCTTGAGCTCAGTTCTTTCGTCTATCAGTTGTTTTATCATATTTGAAAGACCATCACGGAGAAACTCGTGAGATTTTATCTGTTGAGCTTGTTCCTCTAGCCAAGATTGACTGACTATATCTGCTTCTTCTAAATTATCTTCTGGTGGGAACTCGCTCTCTTCAGCCACTTCCTCCACCTCGGCCTTCATTCTCATGATTGCTGCAATAATTCTTTGTATATCCTTTCGATTTTTATCTTGTTGCTCGGCTACTTACCTCATCATGTCCATAATACGAGCCACGCTTTCCATATCCTCCACTTCATTGCTCCTATCAAACTCATAAACATTATTAGAATTATAATAAGAACTCTAAGAAGGATAATATGAATTAGGACAACCATCCCAATGGCCACCTTGACAACCACACACATTACAAAAATTCCACACATCAGAATGAGATGCATAATTTTTCCCTAAGTGTGGTCCTCCACAATACGGACAAGGATCACCATAATAAGAATAACCAATATTCGATCAATTATCATTCCAAGATGCCATGTCAACAAAGATTATAACATATTAAACTAAGTTAAAAATAAAAAAATAAAAACTTGAATAGGCAAAAAGTAAAAATCCAATCTAGTAGAATAGTTAATTTCTAAGTCCCTGGCAACGGCGCCAAAAACTTATTGCTCCCAAACGCACACGCAAGTATACGTGGTCGACAAGTAATATAGGATTGTAAGTCCAAATATCGTACCCACAGTGACTTGTGATTAACTATAAACTAAATTAAACCAAACAATTAATCTATTCAAGCGAATCATAAAGTATGAATATTTAGCTAAAACTAATCTAAAGTAACAAAATAAGAGATTAAAGAAAATAAGTTGGCGAATTATAGAGACGAATTCAATGTGAGTGAATATTCTAGAGCTATGGGTTATCTAATAATTCCGTTGAGTTTTCCACTTAAATCGTCTAATTAATTTATCTAGTTTATTGATTGACAGGGTTAATATTGCTCGTAACCTTCTCTCGAAGTACAACTCGCCTATTCAAGCTAACTTAACGCCTATATTCCTATGGAATTAGGATTAACAAGAATGCATTTATAATTCCTGTATAATAACCAAGCAAGGCGATTAGGTATATTCCTATCTTAACCACAAATCTGCCCCCCCCCCAGAGTTAAGATCTTGGTCTACTCAATCTTATATGCAATCTAGAATTTTCTCTCTCGAGTTCAATCCTAGATTCGTAGATAGTATTCAATTGGTGATCAAGCAATCAAATAATTAAGCGCAAGATTAAATAAATAAACCAATATGATGAAATAACAAGAACAATTCAAGCTTCAAACTACAACATTCATGTAGCACCCAAAACTCTAGAACTAATAAACAATGAGATTAAAAGAAAAGAAGAGAAGAAAACTAGTTAGAAGCCTCTTCCAAGCGTGGTGTGTGTTCCTCCACATGAATTCCCCTTCAAAGTATGTTAGATCCCTCCAAAGTGGCGTCTCCTCCTTTAAAAATATGTTTAGTCTTGCTTTTATACGTGTTGGGTAGGTCTAGGGACGAAATAACCGTGTCCTAGGCGAATTTGGAGAAAATTCACGTCACTGGTGCCCTGGCTAGAGCCAGGCACCCTCTATGATGCTGCCATTTTTTTGTTATTGTTTTTGGTGCCACAGGTAGGGCTAGGCACCACCTGTGGTGCTGAAATATCCAACTTTCCTGTTTTTGTCCGTTTTGGCTCTAATTACACACATATCTCCCCCAATTGCTCCTGGATCATTCCTACACATTAAAACACATCAAATTAATATAAATCTATGCATTTCACATCCTAAATTCACGAAACAAAAGTAAGATATGAAGCGATATACATACAAATATATATATTTTAAGCGAAATATCAGAAAGCAAATAAAAAAGAACAGTAAAGCAAGATCCTAGAAAATTATAGCCATTTCAATATTAATTGCCACATTTAGGGATTTAGGAGAATTGAGAAAGGAAATAGGAACACAAATGCGATAATTACCCGTTGTTACTTGTCAATATTAGGGGCAAGTGCACAGATAGTCATTCTCATGGGTGCTATTTAGATATTATCTAGTACTTATTTTGTTTTGAATTTTTAAATTAAAAATCTTAATTTCAGGACAATTCAGAATATTTTTATCCTGAAAAGTTGAACTAAAAATTGAGATTTTTACCTAGCTATATTATAATAGAAACCTATTTACTACCTTTATTTAGGTTCTTGTTAATTACTTTATATACCTATATTTACTAGTTTTATACAAAACCATAAAAATAGAGGAAATGCAACATACCTTGAATATAGCGTATCAGTTGCACATAATTCCCCCACATTTAAGATTCTCTTCCTTTTCCAAAAGGATTACAAAAACATCTTCCAATTTTGTACTTGCCCACCATAAGAATTCTCCCTTGCCCACTGATGCCCAAAATCTTTCTAACCCAAAAATCTCGCTTATTCACTCCTCTTCCAAAGCTTTTGATATTCGATTTCTCTCTTTCAATCATCCATTGTTATCCCTCCAAAATTGCAGATTCTTTCTTCTTCTAAAACTTTTGATGTCATGACCCCAGTTCCCCTCCGTGAACTATCATGACGGCACATAGTCTCTACGACTAGGTAAGCTACAAATGCGGAAAAGAAAACAATTGCGGAAAGAAAATAATTAAAAACTGAGATAACAAAATGTAACAATGTTTAAGGTGCCGCCTAGCATATAACAGTACAAAATCTCAACCTAACACTCCCAAAATCCGGAACCCCATGAATCACAAGCTAAGAATTTACATAAAAAGCTATAACTCCAGAAATATATATCAACAAGGAAAATACAAAAGGGCTATACTAGTACTGAGAATAGAAATGGACTCTTCGGTCTGCGGACGCGGCAAACATACTTAGAAGTCTCTATGGAAGTGTCTCGCCTCAAGGGTGATAGGACTGAGTCGAAGTACCTGGATCCGCACAGGAAAAACATGCGCAGAAAGGGCATGAGTACACCACAGTGGTACTCAGTAAGTGTCAAGCCTAACCTCGGTCGGGTAGTGACGAGGAAAGCCAGGGCCCTACTGTGATTAAATGAAATATAAGGTATAACAGTATAGAATAAGACAGTATAATTAAGTGCAACAGTAAGAAATAACATAGAATGGAAAGAACAACAACAACTATAATAGAGACAAAATAATTACGGGAAAAGAGTACAACTCAACTGTCACGGCCCGGATTTTCCACCCTCGAGAGTCGTGATGGCGCCTACTCGTAGAAGCTAGGCAAGCCACTAAACATGAAAAATTTCTAACTCTTTCATTTTTAACCCCTTTTAACAATTTGAATTAGCAGGTAGTCAACATTTAGATATTAACGATAAAGGAAATCAAGCAGAAGACTTAAATCTAATATGATAACCAAGGCCAGTACGATAATGACAATACACATCTCTACCCGGAATCTAGTGTCACAATATCACGGACGGACTAAGATTACTACAACAAATATCTGAAAGAAATACAATCTGTCTCGAAATCTAATGAAAACAAAGTACATAATAAAGTAGAAGAGAACGTTGGGCCTGCGGACGCCTGCAGGACTACCTCGGGATCTCTGGCTGGACTGAAGGCAGGCTCCCCAAGTGCTACTGCCCAAATGCTGCTCCGGTATCTACACATAGTGTAGAGGGTAGCATCAACGCAACCGACCCCATGTGTTGTACAGTGCTTGGCCTAACCCCGGTGAGGTAGTGACAATGCTAGGACTAAACTCCAGATAAACCTGTGCAGTTATATAATATACAGCGAAAAATAAACAGGAATAAACAATTTAAATGGGAGTGGGTACATGATATGGAGAAAATATCAAATCTAGCAGAAACTTAAGAGAAATATGAGAGAACGATTCAAGATCTACAACAAAACATTAATAATACTGTTGCGGCGCGCAACCCGATCCCTTATCATTTAACACTATTGTGGCGTGCAACCCGATCCATTAATATCACTGTTGCGGTGTGCAACCCGATCCAATATAATATTTGTGGCGGCATGCAACCCGATCCATATATAATAATGTTGCGGCGTGTAACCCGATCCAGTATAATATTTGTTGCGGCGTGCAACCCGATCCAATATAACGTTTGTTGCGGCGTGCAACCCGATCCATATATAATAATGTTTCGGCGTGCAACCCGTTCCAAATATACAGTCAACAATAATCATAACCATAGTCCCGGCAAGGGATCAATAACGAACTACACTATCCCGGCAAGGGAATCGACAACATAAATGAATACGTCTCGGCCGAGGAGAAATAGCTATAACCAATCTTAATCCAACGTCTAATCATTTCATCTATCACCAATACTCAAACTTCGTAATTCCCACGAAAACAAACTTATTCCTTGCTCACTATCGAGAGACATCAATTAAAGCGTCCGTAATATCATTTAAGAACACAACAAGCTGCAATTTAAGTCTCACGATCATGCTTGACACCAACGTATAGATACCCGTCACCATGCCTATACTTCATACTCAACAAGAAGCAAATAGCAAATAGGACACAACTCCTAATCCCTCAAGCTAAGGTTAGACCAAACACTTACCTCGATGCCACGAACACAACTCAAGTTTCAATTATAGTTTTACCCCTCAATTCCACCACCAATTCGCTCGTATCTAGTCACAAGTTACTTAATTACATCAATAAACGCTAAATGGATCAATTTGAATGCATGAAAATGAATTTCAAAAGTTTTTCCCAGAAAGTTAAAAATCGCCCCCGGGCCCATATGGTCAAAATCCGAGGTTCGAACCAAAATCCGATTACTCATTCCCCCATGAACTCAAATATATAATTTGTCTTGAAATCGGACCTCAAATCGAGGTCCAAATTCCCAATTTTTGAAAAATCTAGGTTCTATCCAAAACACCCAATTTCCCCCATAAAAATCATTGATTTTGAGTTGAAATCATGTTAAGGAGTGAAGAAAATAAGTTAGAAATCACTTACCAACATTTTGGAGAAGGAAGATTATTTGAAAAATCGCCTCTTATGTTTTTGAGGTTTTGAAAAATGAAAAATAACTGAAAATCCAGTCTAAATATACTACTCTCAGTTGTCCTACTCAGACTGCACAAAATCAACTGCGGCCGCACAGCCCTCGCGTGGACTGCATTGACCTGCTTTAGTATTTTGGCCATAACTTTCTTTATGGATGTCCAAATTGTGATTTCGTTACCCTTCTGGAAACTAGACATGAAGTGCTACAACTTTTGTTTTTGAATCATCTCAAAATTCCTTGTAGATCAAAAGATATAGGCTTCCGAAGTCGGACCAGTGAACCTATGCGGACCTCACAAAATCAACCGCGGTCGCACAGTCACCAGTGCGGACAGCACAAAAATAGTGCGGACCGCACTAGCAGGTTCAGAGATTTGCACTTCTCTGAACCTCCAGTAGCCATGTTTTAAGCCTGACACCCCGGAACCAACCCGAAACTCACCCGAGCCCTCGGAACTCCAAACCAAATGTGCATACTAACTCAAAAACATCATATGGACCTACTCGTGCGATCACATCATCAAAATAACATGTAAAATCATGAATTAAACCTCAAAACTCAACATTTTCATCAAGAACTCTCAAAGTTCATAACTCTTCAATCGAAAGTCCAACTCACGTCAAATAAACTCCGTTTTTCACCAAATTTCGCAGTTATCTTTCAAATACTATAACAAGTTTATACCGCGCTCCAGAACCAAAATACGGGCCCGATAACACTATTTTCAGACATTAATTCTTTTCTTTATTTCTTAGATAATTCAGTAAAATAATTTCTTTCAAAAATTAATTTCTAAGGCTTGGGACCTCGAAATTCATTTCCGGGCATACGCCCAAGTCCCATATTTTACTACGGACCTCTTGGAATTGTCGGAACACGGATCTGGGTCCGTTTGCTCAAAATGTTGACCAAAGTCAACCATAATCAAATTTTAATCTAAAATTTCTATTTCTCATATTTTCACATAGAAGGCTTTCCGGATATAGGTCCGGACCACGCACGTAAATCAAGGTGGGGGTAAAAAGTAGGTTTTTAGGCCTCGGAACACAGAATTCACTTGCAACGCAAGTCATGACCTTTTGAGTCATCACATTCTCCACCTCTAAAATAATTGTTCGTCCTCGAACGGACATAAGAAGGAAGTACCTGAGTCGGGAAAAAGATGGGGGTAACGGCTCCGCATATCGGACTCGGACTTCCAGGACATTGCCTCGGGAGGTTGACCTCTCCACTAAACACGAACAGAAGAAAAACTCTTCGATCTCAACTGACGAACCTGCCGGTCTAGAATAGCTACCGGCTCCTTCTCATAAGACAAGTCCTTGTCCAACTGGACAATGCTGAAATCTAACACGTGGGATGGATCGCCGTGATATTTCCGAAGCATGGACACATGAAACACTGGATGCACGGCTGATAAGATCAGTGGCGATGCAAGTCTATAAGCCACCTCTCCCACTCGATCAAGAATCTCAAACGGGCCAATGACTTGCATCGCCACTGATCAAGAATCTCAAACGGGCCAATGAACCTAGGGCTAAACTTGCCATTCTTCCCAAATCTCATCACGCCTTTCATAGGCGACACTCAAAGCAATACCCGCTCACCAACCATGAATGCCAAATCACAAACCTTGCGGTCGGCATAACTCTTTTGCTTGAACTGAGCTGTACGAAGCCTATCCTGAATGATCCTAACATTGTCCAAGGCATCCTGAACCAGATCCGTACCCAATACCTGAGCATCTCTGGGCTCAAACCATCCAACCAGAGATCGACACTGCCTACCATACAAAGCCTCATAAGGAGCCATCTGAATACTCGATTGGTAGTTGTTGTTGTAGGCAAACTCTACTAAAGGCAAAAACTGATCCCACGAGCCTCCAAAGTCAATGACACAAGCTCGGAGCATATCCTCTGAAATCTGAATGGTCCTCTCGGACTGCCCGTCCATCTGAGGATAAAACGATGTGCTTAACTCAACCCGTGTGCCCAACTCTTGCTGAACTGCACTCCAGAAATGGGAGGTAAATTGCGTACCCCGATCTGAAATGATAGACTTGGGCACACAATGAAGGCGAACAATCTCACAGATATAGATCTCAGCTAACCTCTCGGAAGAATAAGAGACTGCCACAGGAATGAAATGCGCTGACTTGGTCCACCTATCAATAATAACCCACACTGCATCGAACTTCCTCTGAGTCCGTGGGAGTCTAACAATGAAGTCCATAGTGATCCGCTCCTACTTCCACTCAGTAATCTCAATCTTCTGGAACAAACCACCAGGTCTCTGATGCTCGTACTTAATCTGCTGAAAATTCAAACACTGAGACACATATGCAATGATGTCCTTCTTCATTCTTCACCACCAATAATGCTGCCGCAAATCCTGATACATCTTAGCAGCGCCCGGATGAATAAGGTACCTGCAACTATGGGCCTCTTCTAAAATCAACTCTCGGAGCCCATCCACATTAGGCACACAAACCCGACCCTGCAATCTCAAAACTCCATCATCACCTAAGGTAACCTGCTTGGTACCTCCGCGTTGCACCGTGTCTCTGAGGACACACAAATGGGGATCATCATACTGTCAATCTCGAATACGCTCTATCAATGAAGAACGAGTGACGGTGCAAGCTAACACACGGCTGGGCTCAGAAACATCCAACCTCATGAACTGATTGGCAAAAGCCTGAACATCCAAAGCAAGCGGTCTCTCACCGACCGGAATATAAGCAAGACTGCCCATACTAGCTGACTTCCTACTCAAAGCATCGGCCACCACATTGCCCTTTCCCAGATGATATAAGATGGTGATATCATAGTCCTTTAATATCTCCAACCACCTTCTCTGCCTCAAATTCAACTCCTTCTTCTTGAACAAGTACTGCATACTCTTGTGATTTGTGAACACCTCACATGCCACGCCATACAGATAATGCTTCCAAATCTTCAATGTATGAACAATGGCTGCCAACCCCAAATCATGAACTAGATAATTCTTCTCATGAATCTTCAACTATCGCGAAGCATAAGTAATGACCTTGCCATCCTACATTAACACCGCACCAAGTCCAATGTGAGATGCATCACAATAAACTGTATAAGGACCTGAACCTATAGGCAAAACCAATACTGGTGTCGTAGTCAGAGCTGTCTTGAGCTTCTGAAAGCTCGCCTCATACTCATCCGAGCATCTGAACGGGGCACCCTTCTGGGTCAACCTGGTCATCGGGGCTGCGATAGATGAAAATCCCTCCACGAACCGATGATAGTAACCTGCCAATCCCAAGAAACTCTGAATCTCTGTAGCTGATGCTGGTCTAGGCTAGTTCTTGACTGCCTCAATCTTCTTTGGATCAACCTGAATACCCTCTACTGATACAACATGACCCAGAAATACAACTAAACTCAACCAGAACTCACACTTCGAGAACTTAGCATATAACTGACTATCCCTCAAGGTCTGAAGAACCACCCTAAGATGATGCTCGTGCTCCTCATAGCTGCGGGAATAGATCAAAATATCATCAACGAAGACTATCACGAACAAATCCAAGTAAGGCCTGAACACTCGGTTGATCAAATCCATAAATGTTGTTGGGGCATTCGTCAACCCAAATGACATCACCAAGAACTCATAATGCCCGTACCGAGTGCGGAAAGTTGTCTTATGGACATCGGATGCCCTAATCCTCAACTAATGGTAGCCAGATCTCAAGTCAATCTTCGAGAATACCTTGGCACCCTGAAGCTGATCAAACAAATCATCAATCCTCGGCAATGGATACTTATTCTTGATTGTAACCTTATTCAACTATCGGTAATCAATACATATTCTCATCGATTCGTCCTTCTTCTTAACAAACAACACTGGCACACCCCAAGGCGAAACACTCGGCCTAATGAAACCCTTCTCAAGCAAGTCATGCAACTGCTCCTTCAACTCTTTCAACTCCGGCGGGGCCATACGATACGGCGGGGTAGAAATGGGCTGAGTGCCCGGAGCCAAATCAATGCAAAAGTCAATATCCCTGTCGGGTGGCATACCCGGCTGGTCTGAAGGAAAAACCTCAGGAAACTCACGAACAACAGGCACAGAATCAATAGAAGGAACCTTAGCACTAGAATCACAAACATATGCCAAATAGGCCAAACACCCCTTCTCGACCATACGTCGAGCCTTCACATAAGAGATAACACTATGGGTAGAATGACCAGGAGTTCCTCTCCACTCTAAACGAGGTAAACCCGGTAAGTCTAAGGTCACAGTCTTGGCATGACAGTCCAAGATAGTATGGTAAGGTGATAACTAGTCCATCCCTAATATGACATCAAAATCAACCATGTCGAGAAGCAACAAATCTACACGAATCTCGAGACCCCCAATCATAATTATACAAGAGAGATGGACTCGATTTACCATAATAGAATCACCCACCGTTGTAGACACAGAGACAGGATCACTCAATGAATCACTAGGCATGACCAGATACGGTGCAAAATAAGATGACACGTACGAGTACATAAACCTTGGATCAAATAATACTAAGGCATATCTATCACAAACCAGAACCGTACTTGTGATAACAGCACATGAAGCCTCAACCTCGGGCCTAGATGGAAAAGCATAACATCGGGGGTGGGCCCCACTACCCTGGACTACCTCTCTAGGATGGCCTGCAGCTAGCTGGCTTCCCCCTCTAGCGGTCTGAGCTCCACCTCTAGCACCTCTACCCCCACCTCTAGCTGGCTAGGCGGTCTGTGGAACACCTGGTGCCTGAACCATAGCATGGGAACCCTGCTGCTGCGACTGAGTACCCACCAATCCCGGACAAGCCCTCCGGATATGACCATACTCACCATACTCATACCATCCACTGGAGTGTTGCGGCTGAGGAAACTGAGACTGACCTTGGCGACTTGAATGACCACCCCGAAAACACTGGAGCGGCGGTGCACTAATAGGAGCTGGTGGTGCACTGTAAGGGTGCTGATCAGAATACTGCATGTGAGAACCACGACCACCTGAAACACCGTGAGAAACCTGAAGTGCTAACTGAAAGGGCCTAGGACGATGGCCTCTACCATACGAATCCCTGCCTCCAGACGAGGCACCACTGAATCTACCTGAATGACGGGGCCTCTTATCCGACCCATGACCACCTCCTTGCAATAGAACCATCTCTACTCTCCTGGCCACATTGGCCGCCTCTTGGAAGGTAATCTCACTCCCAGCCTCCCTAGCCATCTGAAGATGAATCGAATAAATAAGACCGTCAATAAACCTCTTCACCCTCTCTTTCTCGGTAGGAAGTATGACAAGAGCATGGCGAACCAAGTCGATAAATTTGGTCTCATACTGGGTAACCGTCATGGAATCCTGCTGGAGACGCTCAAACTGCCTCCGATAGGCCTCTCTCTGAGTGATGGGGAGAAACTTCTCCAGAAATAGCTGTGCAAACTGCTCCTAAGTCAAGGCTAGCAATCCGGCTGGCCTAGCCAAGCAATAATCTCTCTACCAAGTCTTGGCGGATCCAAACAAGCGAAAAGTGGAAAAATCATCCCCATTGGTCTCAACTATCCCCATGTTCCTGAGAACCTCATGACAGCTGTCTAAATAATCCTGGGGCCCTCAGTAGATGCAACGCTGAAAGTAGTAGTGAAGAGATTGGTAAACCTATCCAGCCTCCACAAAACATCGGCAGACATAGCTGCTCCATCACCAGTCTGAGCTACCATACCCGGCTGAACTGCTCCAACTGCCTGAACCGTTGGAGTCTAAATCTGGGGAGCTACCTGCTCTGGAGTGCGAGTAGCAGGAGTCTGGGCTCCTCCTCCAACCTGAGAGATGGCTGGTGCTACAGGAAGCAAGCTTGCTCGAGTGACACTCTCCATGAGGCCCACCAGACGGACCAGAGCATCCTGAAGAACTGGGGTAGCAATAAACCCCTCTAGGACCTGAGCTAGGCCTACCAGAACTGCTGGGGCCGGAACCTCACCATCAAAATCAACCTGCAGCTCCGCAGCTGGTGCTGCTACTCGAGGCTGATCTCTGCCCCTACCTCGCCCTCTAGCACGACCTCACCCTCGCCCTCTACCCCTCGTGGGAGCTGCTTCTGGGGGCTCGTGCTGTTGGTCAGTGGATGAGTAAGTGTGTGTTCTCGCAATGTTCGAAAGAATAGAGTAGAATTTCAATTAGCATTGAGAAACCAACCCACACGACAGGAAAGAATAAATGTGGAATGTTTCCTAACTCTATAGCCTCTGGGGGATAAATACAGACGTCTCCGTACTGATCCCTCAAACTCTACTAAGCTTGTCCGTGAATTGTGAGACCTATTTAACCTAGAGCTCTGATACCAACTTGTCACGACCCGGATTTTCTACCCTCGAGAGTCGTGACGGCGCCTACTCGTAGAAGCTAGGCAAGCCACTAAACATGAAAAATTTCGAACTTTTTCATTTTTAACCCCTTTTAACAATTTGAATTAGCAGGTAGTCAATACTTAGATATTAACGATAAATGAAATCAAGCAGAAGACTTAATCTAATATAATAATCAAGGCTAGTACGATAATGAAAATATACATCTCTACCCGAAATCCGGTGTCACAATATCACGGACGGACTAAGATTACTACAACAAATGTCTGAAAGAAATACAATTTGTCTCGAAATCTAATGAAAACAGAGTACATAATAAAGTAGAAGAGAACGTCGGGCATGCGGACGCCTGCAGGACTACCTCGGTATTCTGGCAGGAGTGAAGGCAGGCTCCCCAAGTGCTACTGCCCAAATGCTGCTCCGGTATCTGCATATAGTGCAGAGTATAGCATCAGCACAACCGACCCCATGAGCTGGTAAGTGTCTAACCTAACCCCGGCAAGATGTGACGAGGCTAGGACTAGACTCCAGATAAACCTGTGCAGTTATATAATATACAGCGAAAAATAAATAGGAATAAACAATTTAAATGGGAGGGGGTACATGCTACGGGGAAAATATCATCCAGCAGAAACTTAAGAGAAATGTGAGAGAACGATTCAAGATCTACAACAAAACATTAATAATACTGTTGCGGCGCGCAACTCGATCCCTTATCATTTAACAATATTGCGGTGTGCAACCCGATCCATTAATATCACTGTTGCGGCGTGCAACCCGATCCAATATAATATTTGTTGCGACATGCAACCCGATCCATATATAATAATGTTGCGGCGTGCAACCCGATCCGATATAATATTTGTTGCGGCGTGCAACCCGATCCAATATAACATTTGTTGCGGCGTGTAACCTGATCCATATTTAATAATGTTGCAGCGTGAAACCCGTTCCAAATATACAGTCAACAATAATCATAACCATAGTCCCAACAAGGGATCAATAACGAACTACACTATCCCGATAAGGGAATCGACAACATAAATAAACACGCCCCGGCCGGGGAGAAACAGCTATAACTAATCTTCATCCAACGTCTAACCATATCATCTATCACCAATACTCAAACTTCGTAATTCCCACGAAAACAAACTTATTCCTTGCTTACTATCGAGAGTCATCAATTAAAGTGTCCGTAATATCATTTAAAAACACAACAAGCTGCAATTTAAGACTCACGGTCATACTTGACACCAACGTATAGATACTCGTTACCATGCCTATACGTCGTACTCAACAAGAAGCAAATAGCAAATAGGATACAACTCCAAATCCCTCAAGCTAAGGTTAGACCAAACACTTACCTCGATGCCACAAACACAGCTCAAGTTTCAATTATAGCTTTACCCTTTGATTCCACCTCCAATTCGCTCATATCTAGTCACAAGTTACTTAATTACATTAATAAATGCTAAATAAATCAATTTGAATGCATGAAAATGAATTTTTCAAAGTTTTACCCAAAAAGTCAAAAATCGCCCCCGGGCCCACATGGTTAAAACCCGAGGTTCAAACCAAAACCCGAATCCCCCACGAACTCAAATATATAATTTGTTTTGAAATCGGACCTCAAATCGAGGTCCAAATCCTCTATTTTTAAAAATCCTAGGTTCTACCCAAAACACTCAATTTCCCCCATGAAAATCATTGATTTTGAGTTGAAATCATGTTAAAAAATGTTGAGTGAAGAAAATGAGTTAGAAATCACTTACCAACGTTTTGGAGAAGGAAGGTTGTTTGAAAAATCGCCTTTTATGTTTTTGGGGTTTAAAAAAATGAAAAATATCTGAAAATCCCGTCTAAATATACTACTCTCAGATGCCCTGTGCGGACCGCACAAAATCAACTGCGGTCGCACAGCCCCCGTGTGGACTACAGTGACCCGCTTTAGTATTTTGGCCATAACTTTCTCTACAGATGTCCAAATTGTGATTTCTTTACCTTTATGGAAACTAGACACGAAGGGCTACAACTTTCTTTTTTAATCTTCTCAAAATTACTTGTAGATCAAACGATATAGGCTTCCGACGTCGAACCAGTGAACCTGTGCGGACCGCACAAAATCAACCGCGGCCGTACAGTTACCAGTGCGGACAACACAAAAACCAGTGCGGACCGCACTAGCAGGTTCAGAGATTTGCACTTCTCTGAACCTCCAGTAGCCATGTTTTAAGCCTAAGACACCCCAGAACCTACCCAAAACTCACCCGAGCCCTCGAGACTCCAAACCAAATGTGCATACTAACTCAAAAACATCATATGGACCTACTCATGCGATCACATCATCAAAATAACATGTAAAATCATGAATTAAACCTCAAAACTCAACATTTTCATCAAGAACTCTCAAAGTTCATAACTCTTCAATCGGAAGTCCGATTCACGTCAAATAAACTTTGTTTTTCACCAAATTTTACAGTTATCTTTCACATACTATAACAAGTTTGTACCGGACTCCGGAACCAAAATACGAGCCCGATAACAATGATTTCAAACATTAATTCTTTTTTTTATTTCTTAGATAATTCAGTAAAATAATTTCTTTCAAAAATTGATTTCTAAGGCTTGGAACCTCGGAATTCATTTTCGGGCATATGCCCAAGTCCCATATTTTACTGCGGACCTCCAGGGATTGTCAGAACATAGATCCTGGTCCGTTTGCTCAAAATGTTGACCAAACTCAACCATAATCAAATTTCAATCTAAAATTTCTATTTCACATAGAAGGCTTTCCGGATATAGGTCCGGACCATGCACGTAAATCAAGGTGGGTAAAAAGGAGGTTTTTAGGCCTCGGAACACTTAATTCACTTGCAACGCAAGTGATGACCTTTTGAGTCATCACATCAACTCAGAGATAACAACCGGAGATCTCCTAGGATATCGTCCTGTAGCCCCCAAATATAAATATTCAGTGGATCTCCCGGGTGTAGTCCCGTAGTCCAACTCATAATGCGCGGGGATCTACCGAAAATCCGATCCGTAGTCCCAAATGTAAATATCCAGTAAAGGGGGAATCTACTGGGTGCAGTCCCGTAGTTCCAATATAAAAGTGCAGGGGGATCTCCTGAAATACCGATCCATAGTCCCAAATGTAAACAGGCAAGGGGATCTCCCGGAATACCATCCCGTAGTCCCAAAGTAAACACACAACAACAACACAAAGGATAGACAATTCAATTCAAATTCCATACCAAGGTAAAACAGGTATTTCTAGCCTAGCATGTTGCACATAATCCAAATAAAGTAGTTTGAGCAAGTAAATTAAATAAGTCGAATAGACATGCTTCCCTAAACTAACAACAGGCTTAAATTTCAAGTAGTATAAACAGGAAAGGAAACACAATTATAATTACTTAATGAAACCGGATTTTTCAACAATTAGCACAAGTACGCACTCGTCACCTCACGTACAAGGCATTTCAAATATCAATAATAAGAAATCCTAGGGGAGTTCTCCCACACAAGGTTAGACAAGCCACTTACCTCGAACCGGCTCAAAATCGACTTGAAACCACGTTCTTGCCACGAGTACTCGACTCCAAATTGCTCAAATCTATTCAAATCAATTGCATAATGTAAATAACTCTTCAAGTAACTGATTCCACTAATAAATTCTAAGCTAATACACGAAATTAGGTAAAATGATCAAAATGCCCTCCGGGCCCACGTCTCAGAATCGGGTAAAATTTACATTTTCAGAATCCTCATACTCTCAAGAGTCTAACCATACCAAAATTATCCAAATCCATTATCAAGACCCCAATCAAAACTCGAAATTTAGGTCTAAGAACTTTCTCCCAATTTTCCACCATAAATTCAAAATTAAAGGATGGATTTACGTGTAGATTCATGGAAATTAGTCTAAACCAAGTAGGAATTACTTACCCAAATCTCCCAGGTGAAAATCTCTTCAAAAATCGCAATTTCCCGAGCTTTCAAGTCCAAAATATAAATTATGGCTTAAACCCTCGATTTTGGATTTTTAAAATCTGCCCAGCTATTTCCTTCTTCGCGAACGCGGAAGGACCCTCGCGTTCGCAAAGCACAATTCCGCTTGGTCCAGCTTTCCTCTTTCGCGAACGCGATGCCCAAGTCACAAACGCGATGACCAACCTCCCTCCTCCTACGAGAACGCGGGACTACCTTCGCGAACGCGTAGGTATAAGATCCCACAGCCTCGCGAACGCGAAGCATTAACCCTTCACCATCTCCAGCTCCTCTTCGCGAACACGAGACCCCACTCGCGAACGCGAAGAACGAAACCAGAACTGACTGCTGCAACTTTTTCTGCAATTTTTCTAAGTTCCAAAAATGATCCGTTAAGCATCTGAAACACACCCGAGGCCCCCGGGACCTCAACCAAACATGCCAGCCAATTTAAAACATCATTCAAACTTGTTCCAATCTTCGAAACGCTCAAAACACCAATTTAACATCGGATTCAAGCCTAAGAACTCCAAAAACTCTCAAATTACGCTTTCGATCAAAAAGTCTATCAAACCTCGTCCGAATGACCTGAAATTTTTCAAGCACGTCACATTCAACACTATGAAGCTACTCCAATTTCGGAATTCCATTCCGACCCCGATATCGAAAATCTCACTATCGAACCGGAAACTTCAAAAATTCAACTTTCGGCATTTGAAGCCTAAATAAGCTACGAACCTCCAAAACACAATCCGAATACGCCGCTAAGCCCGAAATCACCCAACGGAGCTAACGGAACCGATGGAATTCCATTCCGAGGCCGTCTTCACACTGCTCCGACTACGGTCCAAATTCTAAAGCTTAAGCTCTCATTTAGGGACTAAGTGACCCAAAACACTCTGAAACTCAAAATCAATCATCCCGGCGAATCAAAATAGCAAAAACAAACACGGGAAAATCAGTTAATAGGGATCGGAGCGTTAATTCTTAAAATAACCGGCCTAGTCGCTACATTTGATATCCGATTTCTCTCTTTCAATCATCCAAAATCTCAAGAAGAAATTCAAAATTTTGCTCTACAATCAAGTTGTGGGTAGGTTATGGGTACAATACTAATACAATTATAATACTATAATATTAAATTTTTAGTGTAGTTGTGATTGAAACTAGAGGAAAATAAAGATCATAATTGTATTACAATTTTCAGGAATGTATCACGATTATATTATAAGTGTATATGTATCATAATTGTTGAAGGAATTGCATTACAAATGTATGATAATTGTATATTCATTTTATATTGTTACGAGCAGTTGTGAATTTGTGACGAATTTCACAATTTATATCACAAATATGATAATTGTATATTAATTTATTAATATTGTATCATGTATTATTTTGTGTATTAATGTACCATATACAAATTAGGTACAATTTTAATACAAGTATGATACATTTATGTTTTAGGCATTGATGTATCTTATACAATTTAACTACAACTATGATACAATTATCATACAATTTCTAAATATTCTTTATAATATAAAGATGTAGGCAATGATGAAGAGAGATGGAGATTCTGGACCTAGATTAGGGATTTTGATTTTTAAAAAAATGGGAGAGAAGAGGAGAATGGAAAAAAAAAGGAAAGGATATAATTGAATCCCTTAATTGAAGGCACTAATAATGGGGTGAGAGCCTTTTAATAAGCAATGTATACAAGTTGTAAGAAAAACCTAGATACTTATTAAAAACTGCAAAATATAGGGAACATAGGTAAATAAGTTTCTAATATAGTATAACTAAGTAAAAATCCCTAAAAATTGAAATTCAAAACGCACTGACTAAATTTTAATAGCAACTCTTTAGAGCGGCTACCTGGTATCATTTCTACTCAATATTAACCCAGGTCAGCCCAACCCATGAGGCCAGCGGGAAGCTGTAATGGGCTGGAAAATACGAGCCCAACCTCAACCAGCTAACGGGTATGATTAAAATGGCCAATGGTCCAAGCCTAAAGCTACAGAGTTTATTTGCGCTTATCTCTAAGTTAAATATATTTTGTCGGTTATTATTTTCATTAACGACTAAAAATATTTATTTCTCATAATTGGGTCCCCTTAGAATTGAATATCTGTTTTGATTAGTAATATTTTTCTTGTTGAGTTTAAGTAATATATATCGTTAGTATCTAAAAAATTTACATTATCAGGTTACATTTTTCTATTGTAATAAATAATTTATTTTATTTTCAAGAACACACATTTGAACTAGATTTACCTATAATCTCTTTTGAATGACCTGGTAGCTTAAAAAGAAAAATTTACATTCATGATATATATAAATTAATTTTTTTTTTTTTTTTGGAGTTGCCAAACCCTTTATGGGATTAGGATTTGAAGAATATAGATGAAATGAGGACACTTAATATGCCATGTGAGAATTGAAAAAGCTTTGCAACTTGCGATTTTGCAGCTTAAAAATACTAATAAAATGACATAATTAAAGAAGAATTGTCACAGTAACGTACGTAAGCGATGATCTTATCATCCAAACTTGAGCTATAATAAAATGAGCTAGCTACTAGCTATTTGACCCATTTTTTCCATAACAGACTATGTCATTTTTAAATAATAATATCTTATTATTATTCGTAAATATCTTAGTCCTGTTCAAAGTTATAGGCTGCTGATTTTTTATTTTTATTGCATTTCAAGTTTCAACATCCAGGTCTAAAATATCCTTTTACAAGCAAAAGATTCTGAGACTAAGTCTAGCAACTCTTTATTATATTCTTTAAATCCAAATTGTTCTTATGTTGGCTTACCATTGTTTTCTAAACTTTTCAAGAGTTGAATGATCCACTAAAGTTTTCTAAATGTTTCAAGAGTTGAACGATCTGTTAAGTGGAAAATCACCGAGGAATATAGTGAGAAATAGGACCCCTCAATTCTTAATTAGAGGTTCAGGGTTCAAGCCTTGAAAATAGAAAAGTAAAACATTCTAGTAAAAAATGTTACTCCCTTTAATGAACTTTACGTAGCGCAAACCCAAATGCATAACAGCAAAGCTAGAAATTTTACAAAGGATCTTCAAGGTTTAATATATACTCTAAAAGAGTAATTTTTTACCTACATACATAATGATTTTCTATATATTCAGTTTAATTTTTCGACGAAGGGTATTCAAACACCCTTCATTTTATGTGGCTACGTTACTACCAATAGAGGCGGATCTAGAATTTAAATTTAATGGATTCAGCTTTTAAAGTTTTTAGTATTGAACTCATTGTAATGTTAAAATTGTGGGTTCAAATCTAATATTTATTGAGATTAGGGGTGTTCAAACCGAACCAAAAAACCGCACCAAACTGAAAAATCAAACCAAACCGATTAAAAAACCCGACTAGGTTTGGTTTGACTTGGTTTGGTATTGAGTAAAAAAAATCCGGACCAAATCGACATATAAATATATAATTTATATATATTTTAAGACTTTATATTGAATTTTCTTCATAAAATGTAGAAATATTTAGGATCCTCTCATGTGTTAACCTTGAAAGCGTACATTGACGGAAAATTATTGATAGACGACTAAGAAAATAACTATCATATGTTACTAACAAAATTCTCCCATTGGAATATTTTAATAGATCATATGTTTGTCAATATTTTTCACTATTTACTAAACATATATTCACTTATCAAAAGTTTATCTATAACTTTAACAAGGTAAGATTCGAATAATATTAATGTAATAAAAAAACCTGAAAAATCCGACAAAACTGAACCAATCCAAACCGATATAGTTGGTTTGGTTTGGTTTGGTTTTGATAAAAACCGAACCAATCCGGTCCATATCCAATATTTATTGAGATTTTAGTAGATTTTTACATATAAATCCATACTCCATATTGAAAGTTATGAGTTCAGTTGAACCCGTAGCTGAAATGCTATATTCGCCCCTGACTGCCAATGTAGATACCGAATGCCGAATGAGAACCCCAAAAATGTGCCAAGTGAAATAGTGTCGCGACCCCAAATGTCGGTCGTGATGGCGCCTATCACAGTACTAGGCAAGCCGACAACTCATAATCACATCCCATTTACCAATAACATTAAGACGTTTTTCTAACATAAGTTTTGAATGTGGAATCCATTATAAGTATTAAAATGATAGAAATATGCGGAAAATCAACATAGCCAATACTACACAGCCAAACAAATCTGGTGTCACGAGTCTAGAGCCTCTAATACATAACTGAACATCTAGTACATCATGTCTAGGAAATGCGAAAATAAACTGGATAGAGAGGAGAAAACAGGGTTGCGGATGCCATGCAGCTACCTCGTAATCTCCGGTGAATACTGACTCAACAGAAAGTCCTCACTCTGCTCCTCGGGCACCTGTATCTGCACATAAAGTGCAGGGAGTAACGTGAGTACGCTAACTCACTAAGTAACTAAAGTAAATAAAGATTGAAGATAGTGACGAGCAGTTAAAAACATATAACTGAAAATCGCAATAGGATCATTGTTCAACTTTACAGTTTAAAACCAGTTTTCTTCATAAGATTCACATGTTCAGTTTAAAGCTTGGAATCATATACTTAGCAGTATTTCCAACACAGGTTTTGTTTAAAAGCAGAGTGAAATAGTGAAAACAGCATAACAAGGCCCCTCGGGCAAGAAATCACTCAGAATACGGCCTTTCAGTCACTCGGGACTCAACTCTCGTCACTTCGTACTAACTCTCAACACTCGGCTCCTCATAATAACAGAGATCATAGTAACCGCTGCGGCATGAAGCCCAATCCATATATCGCTGCGGCGTGCAGCCCGATCCATATATATAGTCGACTGCGCTCACTAGGGGTGTACAGACTCCGGAGGGGCTCCTACAACCGAAGCGCTATATCGCTGCGGCGTGCAGCCCGATCCAAATATATATCGCTGCGGCGTGCAGCCCGATCCATATACGTATCGCTGCGGCGTGCAGCCCGATCCATAATATATACATATAATATCCTCACAATTGGGTTCTCAACCTCTCTCAGTCATAAACCTCACAGCCTCTCCGGCACAATAGTAGAAGGTAGGGATCTCAGCCCAAACAATCCTCACATTTAGGAATAGAGTGGTAAGACCAGCTTTAATCATTTGCACATGTAAAAACATGACTGAGGACATGGTTATTAACAAGTAAAGTGAGGAAAAATAGTCAAAACGCCCCTAAGGGTTCTACAGGTCGGCACAAGGCCCCAAACATGGCATACAACTCATAGTACAGTATAAAAGACTGAAATACAAAATAATATAAGATTTCCAAATCAAGTACGCGGCATAATAGTCGCTACGGGATGGACCAAGTCACAATCTCTATCGATGCACGCCCACACGCTCGTCACCTAGCATGTGCGTCACCGCTTTTATCAAAGCAAGTCAAATACCGAGGTTTTTGTACCCTCAGTTCCAGATTCACAATGGTTACTTACCTCAAATCGGTGAAAATACTACTCTGCAACGCCTTTGCCTCTCGAATCGGCCTCCACTCGCGTCGAATCTATCCAAAATCAGAACGAATACGTCACAATATGCTAAGGGAACAAAGCCCAAGCGAAAACAATCGAAAAATACCAAAAATTCCGAAATTAGCAAAACCTGAGCCCCCAGGCCCACTTCTCAAAACTCAGAAATTTTCACATTATTAGATTACTCGTCTCCCCACGATTTCATACATATCAAAAATACAAGAATCGGAGTTCAAATGACCCCTCAAATCCTCAATTTAAGCTCTCTTAAACTCAAGCCCTAAACCTCCATTTTTAGTCCTTTAATTCCTTAAATTTCAGTCCCAATTCATGAAATATTACCATAAAAGTGTGTTTTAAGTCCAAAATCCTTACCTCAACGAAGTCTATTTGATTTCTCTCTTCAAAATCGCCCAAAGCTCCCAATTCCGAGTTCAAAAATGGTTAAACCCTTCAAAAATTGCGAAGGATGAAATATATACCTTCTGCCCAGGCTTTTCCGCATCTGCGGTCCAAAACCCGCTTCTACAGTACCTCTTCTGCGGTCTAACTATCCACTTCTGCAAAATCTCACTTAACCAGCGAAACCGCATCTGCGGTTCACTCGCCGCATCTACGACTCCGCAGGTGCGGTTCCCCTACCGCATCTGCGGTTACTGACCAAGACTCTCGAATCCGCTTCTGTGGCTCCCTTTCCGCACCTGCAGTCCCCAAACCACAGGTGCGAAAACACTAGAAGCAGCAATATCAGCTGCTGTAACCAAGTTCCAAATTCTCCGATAACTACCCGAAATGATCCCGAGGCCCCCAGGACCTCAACCAAAAGCACAAACATAACCCGATACCCTATTCAAACTTGTTCCAATCATCGAAATACCTCAAACAACATCAAATCTACCAAATCACCTCGAATTCAAGCCTAAGTTTCTAAAATCTTCCGAAATACGCTTTTGATCAAAAACCCAATCAAACCACGTCAGAATGACCTGAAATTTTGCACACATATCCCAAATGACACCACGAAGCTACTGCAACTCTCAGAATTCCATTCCGACCCTTATGTCAAAATCTCACCTATCAACCGGAAATCGCTAAAATATCAACTTCACCAATTCAAGCCAATTCTACTCCGAACTTCCAAAACTCATTCCGATCACACTCCTAAATCATAAATCACCTCCCGAAGCTAACCGAACCATCGGAGCTCATATCCGAGCCCTCTAACACATAAGTCAACATTCGGTTGACTTTTCCAACTTAAACCTTCTTAAAAGAGACTAAGTGTCTCAAACTTCACCACATCCTCTCCGAACTCAATCTAATCAAACTGATCACATAAAACACGGATAACGAGTATAAAGAAGCATAAATAGGGGAAACGGAGCGGCAACTCATGAGATGACTGGCCGGGTCGTCACATCCTCCCTAACTTAAACAAACATTCGTCCTCGAACGAGTCAAGAAACATACCTGAAGCCTCGAATAGGTGCGGATATCTGCTCCACATCTCCCGCTCGGTCTCCCAGGTAGCCTCCTCCACGGGCCGACCTCTTCATTGCGCTTTTACTGAAGCTATATCCTTTGACCTCAACTTTCGAACCTGACGACCCAAAATAGCTATTGGCTCCACATCAAAGGTCAAATCATCATCCGACTGAACCGTGTTGAAGTCCAAAACATGGGACGGATCCCCAATATACTTTCGGAGCATAGAAACATGAAATACCGGATGCACACTCGACAAACTGGGTGGCAAAGCAAGCTCATAATCCATCTCCCCAATCCTCCGAAGCACCTCAAAAGGCCCAATGAACCGAGGACTCAATTTTCCTTTCTTCCCAAATCTCATAACACCCTTCATGGGTGAAACCTTCAACAGAACCTTCTCGCCAACCATGTAGGACACATCTCGAACCTTCCTATCAGCATAACTCTTTTGCCTCGACTGCACTGTACGAAGCCTCTCCTAAATCACCTTAACCTTCCCCAAAGCATCCTGTACCAAATCAATCCCTAATAGCCTAGCCTCGTCGGGCTCGAACCAACCAACTGGAGATCTACACCGCCTCTCATACAAAGCCTAATATGGAGTCATCTGAATACTCGACTGGTAACTGTTGTTATAGGCAAACTCTGCAAGCGGTAGAAACTCATCCCATGATCCTCCAAAATCAATAACACAAGCACGCAACATGTCCTCCAATATTTGAATAGTATGCTCGGACTGCCCATCCGTCTGAGGATGAAAAGTTATGCTCAACTCCACCTGATTACCCAACTCTCTCTGCACGGATCTCCAAAACTGCGAAGTAAACTGAGTACCTCTATCTGAAATGATGGAAACCGGAATACCATGCAATCAAACAATCTCCCGGATATAAATCCCTGCCAACCGCTCTGAAGAATAGGTAGTACACACAGGAATAAAGTGCGCAGACTTGGTCAGCCGATCCACAATCACCCAAATAGCATCGAACTTCTTCATGGTCTGTGGAAGTCCAACAACAAAGTCCATAGTGATCCTCTCCCACTTCCACTCAGGAATAACCATTTGCTGAAGCAAGTCACCTGGTTTCTGATGCTCATATTTCACCAGCTGACAATTAAGACACCGAGCTACAAATCTCACAATATCTTTCTTCATTTTTCTCCACCAATAGTGCTGCCTCAAATCCTGATACATCTTCGCGGCACCCGAATGGATGGAATACCGCGAGCTATGGGCCTCATCCAGAATCAACTCCCGAAGCCTATCCACATTGGGCACGCAAATCTGGCCCTGCATCCTCAACACCCCATCATCACCAATAGTCATATCTCTGGCATCATCATGCTGCACTCTGTCCTTAAGGACAAGCAAATGTGGATCATCATACTGGCGCTATTTGATGCGATCATATAAAGAAGACCGAGAAACCACACAAGCCAACACCCAACTGGGTTCCGAAATATCCAACCTTACAAACCGATTGGCCAAGGCCTGAACATCAACTGCAAGATGTCTCTCCCCAACTGGGATATATGCCAAACTCCCCATACTCACTGCCTATCGGCTCAAAGCATCAGCCACCATATTGGCCTTTCCCGGATGATACAATATAGTGATATCATAATCCTTAAGCAACTCCAACCATCTTCGTTGCCTCAAATTAAGATCCTTTTGCTTGAACAAATGCTGAAGACTACGATGATCGATGAACACCTCACAAGATACGCCATACAAGTAATGCCTCCAAATCTTCAATGCATGAACTATGGTAGCCAACTCCAAATTATGAACGGGGTAGTTCTTCTCATGGGGCTTCAATTGACGAGAAGCATAAGCAATAACTCTACCCTCCTACATCAATACACAACCAATCCCAACTCTCGAAGCATCACAATATACGGTATATAAACCTGAAGCTGATGGCAAAACCAATACTGGGTTTGTGGTCAAAGCTGTCTTGAGCTTCTGAAAGCTCTCCTCACTCTTGTCCGACCGTACAAATGAAACACCTTTCTGAGTCAACTTTGTCAAGGGTGATACGATGGATGAGAACCCCTGAACAAACAGGCGATAATAGCCTGCCAAACCAAGAAAACTACGAATCTCTATGGTTGAGGATGGTTTAGGCCAACTCTGAACCGCCTCTATCTTCTTCGGATCAACCTGAATACCCTTGCTGGACACGACGTGCCCCAAGAAAGCCACTGAATTGAGCCAGAACTCACACTTGAAGAATTTTGCATAAAGCTTCTCCTCCCTCAATCTCTGCAACACGACTCTCAAATGCTCTGCGTGCTCTTCCTGACTACGCGAGTACACTAGAATGTCATCAATGAGGACGATCACAAACGAATCAAGATAAGGCTAAAACACACTGTTCATCAGATGCATGAACGTTGTTGGGGCATTGGTTAGTCCGAAAGACATCACAAGGAACTCATAATGACCATATCTTGTCTTGAAGGTTGTCTTAAGAATATCTGAGTCCCTGATCTTCAACTGGTGATAACCCGAATAGAGATCAATCTTGGAGAACACTCTCGCTCCCTGAAGCTGATCAAATAAATCATCAATGCGAGGCAAAGGATACTTGTTCTTAATGGTTACCTCGTTCAATTGCCTATAATCAATGCACATCCTCATTGTGCCACCCTTTTTCTTCATAAACAGAACCGGCGCACCCAAGGTGACACACTAGGCCGAATGAACCCCTTATCTATGAGTTTTTGTTAACTCCGCTGATGACATACGATACGGAGGAATAGAAATAGGCTGGGTGCCCGGCACCAGGTCAATACCAAAATCAATATCCCTGTCCGATAGCATGCCCGGCAGGTCTGCAGGAAACATATCGGGAAAACCTCACAACTGGGACAGAATCAATACTAGGAGTCTCAGCTTCGACATCCCTCACAAACGCTAGATATGAAAGACAACCCTTCCCAACCATACACTGGGCTTCAAGAAAGAGATCACTCTACTAAGAACATAATCAGTCACACCTCGCCACTCGATCCGTGGCACACCCGGCATAGCCAAGGTGACTATTTTAGTATGGCAGTCTAGAATAACACGACACGGAGATAACCAATACATGCCCAAAATGACATCAAAATCCACCATGCTCAATAGAAATAGATCCACTCGGGTCTCCAGACCCCCAATAGTCACCACACATGACCGGTATACATGGTCTACAACCACAGTATCCCCTACCGGGGTAGATACATGAACAGATAAAGCAAGAAACTCCCGGGGCGTACCCAAAATAATGAGTAAAATACGATGATACATAAGAAATGGTGGAACCGGGATCAAATAATACAAAGGCATCTCTGTGGCAGACTAAAACAATACCTATAATGACAGCATCTGAAGCGATAGCATCTGGCCTCCCTGGAATAGCATAAAAACGAGTCTGACCACCGCCTGATCGATCTCCCCCTCTCCGGCGACCCCTGGCTGCCTGACCCCCACCCCTAGCTGGCTGGGCGGGTGGTGAAGTAACTGGAGCTAAAGTCGAGGGCTGACCCCTCTGCTGAGACTGACTATCATGAAGTTGAGGGCACTACCTCCTCATATGTCCAAACTCTCCGCACTCATAACAACTCCCTGGTGCTAGAGATAGGGACTGAAGGGAACCCCTGGCACCGGGATGACCAGTAGAAGGTCCTGGCATGGAAGAACCCTGGACTGATGGAGCACGAGACGAGCTCTGGGCTGGTAGGGCATTGAGTGATGACTAGCCATGCTTAGATCCATGATAACTATGACCCGATAATGCCCCACGGTAACCTGGGCGAGCTGAATGGGCCTGTCTGAAGGAGCGGCCTCTGCCCTACTTGAACTGACCCCTCGAAGGAGCATTGCTAAAACAACCAGATCCCCGAGGCCTCTTGGCCTCCCTCTCCTCTCACTCCTGCCGGCAAACCATCTCGATCTCACGGGCGATATCAACAAACTCTTCGAAGGTGTCACCCGTCACCCTCTCTCTAGTCATGAGAATCCGAAGATGATATGTGAGGCCATCAACAAACCTCCTGATCCGCTCCCGATCTATGGGAACCATCCAAATTGCATGTCGGGCTAACTTAGAGAACCGCATCTCGTACTGCATCACCGATATCTCCCCCTGACGCAGCTGCTCAAACTGTCTGTGCAACTCCTCTTAGCGTGACTGAGGTACATACTTCTCTAGGAAGAGAACAGAGAACTACTGCCAAGTAAAGGGCACTACACCAATAGGCCTACGCCTCTCGTACGCCTCCCACCAAGTGAAGGCAGCCCCAGAAAACTGAAAGGTAGTAAATGCCACACCACTAGTCTCAAGAATCCCTGCTGTCCGAAGCATCCGCTGGCACTTATATAGAAAACCATGGACGTCCTCGCCCTCTACACCACTGAATGACGGAGGCTGGAGCCTACCAAACCTCTCAAGTCGACGCTACTCATCATCAGGCATAACTAGAACTACAAACTCCTGAGCTGGTGCAACCGGTTGGGCTGGAGCTTCCCCCGGTGTCTGTAATCCCTGCACTACCTACTCAGGTGTGCGAGAAACGAGAGTCCGGGTGCCTCCCCCGGCCTGGGAAGTAGCTGCAGCCGTAGTAGCTGAAACTGCTTGTGCCAAACTGACACGCACTGATAAGATCTGAGCTAAAGCCTCCTGAAGACCCGGGATCACGATGGGCACAGCTGGCACCTGAACTGGTGCTGCTGGAGCCTGATTCTAAGCTGGGGCAGTTGGTGGATCAACAGGTATTTCCCTCGCTGCTCTGCCTCTGCCACGACCATGACCGCAACCTCGGCCTTTGGTGGTCTCAGATGGTGGCACTAGGGGTCATCCACCCCGTCCGGTAGCTCGTGTCCTCACCATCTGTGAGAGAATAGAATAACAGAAGTTTAGTACCCGGATCAACAAATTCGCACGACAAGAGTTTCAAGAATAAGAAGTTTTTCCTAAAAATTCTGCAGCCTCTCAAAGATAAATACAGACGTCTCCGTACCGATCCGCGAGACTCTACTAAACCGGCTCATGACTCGCGAGACCTATGTAACCTAGGCTCTGATACCAACTTGTCACGACCCCAAATACCGATCGTGATGGCGCCTATCACAGTACTAGGCAAGCCGACAATCAATAATCACATCCCATTTACCAATAACATTAAGCCGTTTTTCTAACATAAGTTTTGAATGCGGAATCCATTGTAAGTATTAAAATGATAAAAATATGCGGAAAATCAACATAACCCCTACTACACAGCCCAACAAATCTGGTGCCACGAGTCTAGAGCCTCTAATACATAACTAAACATCTAGTACATCATGTCTAGGAAATGCGAAAATAAACTGGATAGAGAGGAGAAAACAGGGTTGCGAACGCCATGCAGCTACCTCGTAATCTCCGGTGAATACTGACTCAGCAGAAAGTCCTCACTCTGCCCCTCGGGCACCTAGATCTGCATACAAGGTGCAGGAAGTAACATGAGTACGCCAACTCAGTAAGTAACTAAAGTAAATAAAGACTGAAGATAGTGACGAGCAGTTAAAAACATATAACTGAAAATAGCAATAGGATCATTGTTCAACTTTATAGTTTAAAACCAGTTTTTATCAAAAGATTCACACATTCAGTGTAAAGCTTGGAATCATATACTTAGCAGTATTTCCAACAGAGGCTTTGTTTAAAAAAAGAGTGAAATAGTGAAAACAGCATAACAAGGCCCCTCGGGCAAGAAATCACTCAGAATATGGCCTCTCGGGTAGCCTCTCAGTCACTCGGGACTCAACTCTCGTCACTTCGTACTCACTCTCAGCACTCGGTTCCTCATAATAACAAAGATCACAGTAACTACTGCGGCGTGCAGCCCAATCCATATATCGCTGCGGCGTGTAGCCCGATCCATATATATAGTCGACTACGCTCACTGGGGGTGTGCATACTCTGGAGGGGCTCCTACAGCCCAAGCGCTATATCGCTGCGGCGTGCAGCTCGATCCAATATATATATCATTGCGGCGTGCAGCCCGATCCATATAAGTATCGCTGCAGCGTGCAACCCGAACCATATATATATATATCGGCGTGCAGCCCGATCCATATACGTATCGCTGCGGCGTGCAGCCCGATCCATAATATATACATATAATATCCTCACAATTGGGTTCTCAACCTCTCTCAGTCATAAACCTCACAGCCTCTCCGGCACAATAGTAGAAGGTAGGGATCTCAGCCCAAACAATCCTCACATTTAGGAATAGAGTGGTAAGACCAGCTTTAATCATTTGCACATGTAAAAACATGACTGAGGACATGGTTTTTAACAAGTAAAGTGAGGAAAAATAGTCAAAACGCCCCTAAGGGTTCTACAGGTCGGCACAAGGCCCAAAACATGGCATACAGCCCATAGTACATTATAAAAAACTGAAATACGGAATAATATAAGATTTCCAAATCAAGTACGCGGCTTAATAGTCGCTACGGGATGGACCAAGTTACAATCCTTACCGGTGCACGCCCACACGCTCGTCACCTAGCATGTGCGTCACCGCTTTTATCAAAGCAAGTCAAATACCGGGGTTTTTGTACCCTCAGTTCCATATTTACAATGGTTACTTACCTCAAACTGGTGAAAATACTACTCCGCGACGCCTTTGCCTCTCGAATAGGCCTCCACTCGCGTTGAATCTATCCAAAATCAGGACAAATACGTCACAATATGCTAAGAAAACAAGCCCAAGCGAAAACAATCAAAAATCCCGAAATTAGCAAAACCCGGGCCCCGGGACCACTTCTCGAAACTCAGAAATTTTCATATTATTAGATTCCTCGTCTCCCCACGAGTTCATACATATCAAAAACACAAGAATCGGAGTTCAAATGACCCCTCAAATCCTCAATTTAAGCTATCTTAAACTCAAGCCCTAAACCTCCATTTTTTGTCCTTTAATTCCTTAAATTTCTGTCTTAGTTATGGCTGTCCAACGGGATGGGACGGGACCAAATTAACGGGACGGGACGATATTTAAGCGGGATGGTGGCGGAACGGGACGAAACGAGACAAACGGGACGAAACGGTCGGCCCATCCTGTCCCGCTAACAAACAGGATGGGACGGGATGGGACGGGTTCGCGAGACTTAAGTGTAGTTTTTTTTAATAAAAAAAATGTCTAGTTTTTTGAAAATGACTAAGTTTTTAAAGTTTACAATGGCTAGTTTTTTTACTTATTTAATAAACTTAAATGTTAAAAAGGAAATTAGAAAACTAAGTAAAGAATTATAAAATATTAAAATAATAGACTTGTAATGAAATATTCTAGTAATTGTAAATTTAAAATAGAATTATAATTTATTTAATATAATTTCAAAGTATTAAGTAACTAAGACAATTCATAAAAACAATTCAACGCTTAGAGCCTGTTATTTTATTAATAGAACTTTAAAATCTCACATACGAATATAATTGTTTTGAAGAGCACCTATTCTACACAGCTACCTTCTAGGACGGTTTCTATTTGAATTAGGCTTCTATGATCTCCGATTTGAAATATTGTTGCACTAAAAGCATTCTCCGATGCTAAGAATCAAGTTCATCATCAATAGAAGAATCAAAACATGTTATATAATTCATATCTTCCTATAGAACTTCTACTCTAGACTTAGAAGTAGAAGGAGCAGTTTCACCATTTATTATTTCCATAGATTTATATTTATCAAACATTGATCTAGATTCTAGCACAAGAATATATGTTAGCTTGGAAGTCTTCGAGAGATGGTTGTTCATTTTCTTGAATTGCTAAATTTTGATAAATTTTACGAACAAGTCCCTTTGTACCTCTTAATTTTAAATATGGTTTAAGTATTGTAGAAATTAAATAAACTTGGGGAATAGAGAAAAAAAATACATTTTAAATTTTGCAATCATTTCATTAATGGCCGGTGCATAAGTTGAATTTGTTTTATACTTACCAAATACAACAAAAATTCCTTACCATAAAAACTCGCGGGACAGGCGGGACAGGACGGAACGGGACTGGATGGGACGGGACAAGCGGGACAAGCGAGACAGGCGGGACGGGACGGGACGGGACAAAATGGGATGAAATGGGACGGGACAAACAGGACGAAATGGTCGTCTCGTCCCATCCCGTATCTCGTTTAACATTGACCCATCCCATTTAAATGAAGTGGGACGGGACGGTACGCGGGACGGGACCGGGACGGGATAGGCCGTCCCGTCTCGTTGGACAGCCTTAGTCCTAGTCCATGAAATATTACCATAAAAGTGTATTTTAAGTCCAAAATCCTTACCTCAATGAGGTCTCTTTGATTTCTCTCTTCAAAATTGCCCAAAGCTCCAAATTCTGAGTTCAGAAATGGTTAAACACTTCAAAAATCGCGAAGGATGAAATATATACCTTCTGCCCAGGCTTTTCCGCATCTGCGGTCCAAAACCCGCTTCTGCAGTACCGCTTCTGCGGTCTAACTATCCGCTTCTGCGAAATTTCACTTAACCAGCCAAACCGCATCTGCGGTTCACTCGCCGCATCTACGACTCCGCAGGTGCGGTTCCCCTACCGCATCTGCGGTTACTGACCAAGCTTCTTGAATCTGCTTCTGCGGCTCCCTTTCCACACGTGCGGCACCGCACCTGCGGTCCCCAAACTGCAGGTGCGAAAACACCTGAAGCAGCAATATCAGCTGGTGCAACCAAGTTCCAAATTCTCCGATAACCACCCGAAATGATCTCGAGGCCACCGGGACCTCAACCAAAACCACAAACATAACCCGATACCCTATTCAAACTTGTTTCAATCATCGAAACACCTCAAATAACATCAAATCTACCAAATCACCTCAAATTCAAGCCTAAGTTTCTAAAATCTTCCGAAATATGCTTTTGATCAAAAACCCAACCAAACCACGTCCGAATGACCTGAAATTTTGCACACACATCCCAAATGACACCACGAAGCTACTGCAACTCTCGGAATTCCATTCCGACCCTTATGTCAAAATCTCACCTATCAACCGGAAATCGCCAAAATATCAACTTCGCCAATTCATGCCTAATTCTACTCCGGACTTCCAAAACTCATTCCGATCACACTCCTAAGTCATAAATCCCCTCCCGAAGCTAATCGAACCATCGGAGCTCATATCCGAACCCTGTAACACATAAGTCAACATCCGGTTGACTTTTCTAACTTAAACCTTCTTAAAGGAGACTAAGTGTCTCAAACTTCACCAAATCCTCTCCGAACTCAATCTAATCAACTCGATCACATAAAATACGGATAACGAGCATAAAGAAGCAGAAATGGGAAAACGGAGCGGTAACTCATGATACTACTGGCCGGGTCGTCACAAATAGTCACATATATATTTTAAGCAGTAGTATTTAGCTTTTTGACTGTAAAGGTGGGTTTCAATAGTTTCAATTTTAAGGATTGATCAATGTTTTATTCTTGCTTAATGACTTCTAAATGGAGATATTCTGATCGTTATTAAATTTATTCTTTTTTCTTTTTCCATTCTGATTCCTATATGTTTTCAAATTTCAACTAATCCGATCCTTTTAATTATATTTTAACCTTTCTTAATGCCATGCAACATGTTAGTTCCTAATGGAAAGAATAGTTACTAACTTTATAAGTAACGAATAATTGAGCACACGCAACGTACCCTAATTTGCAAAATATTATCTAATCTCAATTCCATTTCTAATTGGCTAGCTAAGAATATCACCCTCATTAATTTTCACTTTATTGTCATATTTAAATTATGATTTTTCTCGATCAATGCAGTATGCAGAAGGCGTGCGTTAAATGGAATTTCCTTTTAAGGTTATGATAAGCATCAAATAGTGCTTATTGCAGATAAGCATTAAACCTTAAAGCATATTAAGTAATCAAAATAATGTTTAAGAAAAATTACATGACACAAATGATATTTGACGATGTGCTAATATATAATGTAATAGCAAATGAAGCTGCTCTTTCCTTAATCAGATGTTTCGGGTTCGATCTGGATATGAAAAAATTCTTGGTAGGGAGCGTTTCTTCTCCAATAAGGCCATATGCGTCACGAATTCGGATATAATCAGGCTCCAATACGAGTACTTGACAATCGGTGGGAAACCAACCAAAAAATAGAATGCCACGTGGCAAGCCATCATATAACATCTGAGATACAATTCTAAGATCTCATGATCAACTGCTTAAATACCAATTAAGGATTACGAGTGCAAGAACTTGATCAATTATGGTCAAAGGGTTACACTGGTCAAAGCTTCGTGTACAAATTGCAAATACGGATAAAGAAAGTAATTTGATAGGTAGGCTTACATTTTCTATAAAATATTATTTTATAATGACTCGTCAAATAATGAGTACTTTGAGTTGATATTTGGGATGAAATAAAGCATATTGAACATAGAAAATTAGTAGGCGTTTGGACATGAATTCCAATTTTTTTTTTCAAATTTGAAATTTCAGTACTAAAATTTGAATTGAAGATGTAATTGTGTTTGATTATAATTTTTGCAACATATTTTGATGTCTTTTTTTTCAAAATCATGAAATATGATTTATACCCCACAACTTGTAAAAAATATCAAAACCACCCTATTTAATTATCCTACTTGAAATAAATAATCAAAATGGTATTGTTTAACTGCTATGATATTCTGTTTTACTGTAATACATAGAAGATGCAAAATTAATATCACATTTTCTGATTCTACTAACACACAGAGAAGGTGCAAAAGCCGGCATAGCCACATATTTCTCATAACCATATAACTAAATTTCCGGTAGGCATAGTTCAAGTATCAACTAGGACTGATGTTTCACCATCTGTCACCAAAGATGTATCTGCTAAAGATGAAAAACCAATAGGGTCATTGTATAAATTTTAAAAATATAGGGTAAATTTGTAAAACTAAAAACTAGCAAATTCTCATTTTCAATTAAAAACTGATTATCAAATTTGAAAATGAATTTTCAAGTGAAAAAGGAAAAATTGGTAAGAATGAGATAACCAAATATTGTTTTCAAAAAAAAAAATGAAAACAAGCAAAAAATTTGTATGTCCAAACGGACTCTTAATATATTTGCGTTTGAATTGAGGTATAATTAGTTGATTAATACCCTTCAGCATAAACGTATAATGTACTTATATTAGGACAATATTTACCAACGTTTGGCCGTTTTTGCTGCTGACAACCATAATTCTATTTTTGCCGTTGAACATGCAAAATAAGTTTCACGTTTTTTTGTTTGTTGCTATATTGTAATTAATATTGTAACGATTCAACCGGTCATTTTGAGTATTTACATTTTGCTCGGTAGTTTTGGGGCACGAGTAGCTCCGTATGATGTATTGGGACTTGTGTGCAAGAATTTGAGTTCATTCTGAGATGATTTGATATGTTTCGGCGTGAGTTTTGGAAGTTGAAAGTTCGAAAATTCATTAAGTTTGATTTGAGGTGCGTTTCATCGTTTCGATGTTGTTATACATGATTTGAGGCCTCGAGTAGGTCCGTATTATATTATGGGACTTGTTGGTATGTTTGTACGTGGTGCCGAAGGGCTCGGGTGAGTTTCGGATAGGTTTGGGCTGTCTTGCGCTCATTTTTCTTATGTTCTGGTGTCGTTTCTTCAAGCATAAATGGTACCACATTGAACAAATGAGCTTTGATTTCGGTTTTGATTGAAGTATTAGATCATATCGTAATTACGGAATCGTAGCAAAAAAATCGTCAAACTTGGACATCGTATGAGGATTTTATGGTCATTTTACTAAGAATTGGGTTGCCAGATTTTTTCATATTAATTATGAAATTGCCACTGTTGCGTATTTAAAAATCTACACTATTTCTAAATATTGAAACCAATATATCTCCTTCAATATAAGATCATATGGATTGATTCAAGAGCCTAACTTAACTAAAATTTCACAAGGAATCCATTGGAGGCATCAAAAATGAGTTTCGAAATGTTTTTGGCATAAGAAACGAGGCAACACAGTATTAAAATAAGGGTTTTGTTCATTTAACATATTTTGAGTTGGGGAGCTCGGAATGGGGCAATTTTCGAGGCGATTTTAGCATATGAATTGAACTAAGTGTTCTCTACTCGGTTTTGGTTATATTTGGTGAATCTATCTTCGATTTTAGCTTTTGGTTGATGAATATTAAAGAAGAAATTGGGAGTTTTTCATAATATGAATATTTTTAGTTTTGAACACTGATTCGGAGTCGGATTTGAGTGAAACTAGTATGGTTGAACTCGTAATTGAATAGGTTGACAGATTTTGTAAGTTTTATCGGGTTCCGAGGTGCGGACCTGGGTTGGACTTTTTGGCCGATTTTGGGATTTTGATTAAAGATTCGACCTTTTTCGATTAGGATTGGTTCCTTTAGCATTGTTTGATGTATTTGAGTTGTTTTTTATTAGTTTCGAGCCATTCGGAGGTCGAAACGCGCGTGATGGCATTCTTGGAGCATCGCTTGGCTTGCTCGGTATCGAAATTGGCTTGTTTAAGATAAGTAACTCTTCTAAACTTAGTGCTGAGGGTATGAAACCCCGAATTACGTGTTATGTGATTGGTGTTGAGGTGACACATATGCTAGGTGGCGGGCGTGTGGGCGTGCACCTTGTGAGTTGTGACTGTTGTTTCCAGGGCACTGAATAATAGCCCTATTTTATTGATATCTATGTTTTCACCATGTGATAAAATAAATGAGCTGTACATCATGCCAGATATCATGTTTAGGCTTTATGCTGATATTGTTGGGACCCATAATGGTCGTTTCTTGCTGTCATCTCATTGAATTCATTGATATTTCGTACTCAGTCACATTCATGAATTCATATCATATCTCAGTCTCAGTTGTTACTTATCAATACAACATATTATTGTTCCGGGTAAGTTTTCATGACATTGTGAGCCCGTGGGTAAGACTAGAGAGATTGATGACTAAGTGAGGCCGAGAGCCTGATTATGAGTGACTGTTATGGGATCGGGCTGCATGCCGCAACATATTTTATTGATTATTGAGTAAGGCCGAGGGCCTGATTGATTTATGCCATGGTTGGCTTGTTATAGAGCTTGGGCTGAAGGAGCCTCTCCGGAGTCTGCACACCCCCAGTGAGTTATATTCAGGGATGGATCTTCCCTTGGTATGGAGATGGATCTTCTCCATGAGGCTGGATTGGCCTGTTTCCTCAGTACTGGGTGGCTTGTAGTCAGTGATGTATATATATTCTGAGATGGATCTTCCTTGGGCCGCATGGGCCATATATACAGTACCGAGTGGTTGAGTATGATGAGTAAAAAGTGTGATACAGTGAGGTTGAGTACTCTGAGAGTGTGAGTACATGATTCATCTATGAGATACATGACATTGGCATACATATATGACATACATGCATAAAGACGCATTTTTCTCATGTTGTACGGTATCACATCATTCGTGACTTTTTACAAACATTGATATGTGGGCATAGAGTTGTATTTTACACTTGTTATTTGGAAAGGAATAAAATATTTTTTATTTACTATGGAAAGGATTTATCAGGAAAACTACAGGTTTCAAACTATCTCAAAATTTTTCGATGATTTCGATAAAGAATTTGGATTTTCATTGTTATTCTTGAAAAGCGGAACAATTTTCAGAAAATTGTGCTAAAACTGAACATTTTTTTATCTCTGAAATTATTTTCTTGTTTATATGCTCTACGTTGTATGAACTGCTATTGATTATTTGTGCTGGACCCGACCTATATTCCAGCTCGTCACTGCTTTCAACCTGAGGTTAGATTTGTTACTTTTTGAGTACATGGGGTCGGTTATACTCATACTGTACTTCCTGCACATTATGTGCAGATTCTGGATGCCAATATTGCTGCATTCGATGGTTGCTAGATTTGAAGTCATACCTGCGTTCCTGCTGTAGCTGCCTCTTGTTCACGGTACTCTGTTTATGGACTATTCAAACAGAAGATGTATTCTTTTCATGTCAGCTTTGTAAACTCTATTCTTAGAAGCTCACGATTTGTACTATCAGTCCTTGGCAAATGTAATAGATCCAAATAACTTATTCCGTTAAATGGACTTGTTAACATTATTGAAATTGGATAGTTATTAATTGGATTACCTAGCGAATTGGGTTGGTGCCATCATGACTAGGGGACTTTAGGTCGTGACAAATACGAAAAATACCCTATGTTTTCCTTTTCCTCGTTTTTCCCCCTCTCTTTTTGTTTTCTGGATAGTGGTAAGTTTGAGAGCTTAATCAATGTAATAAATCTTAGACAAACTCTAATCCTAATGGGTTGCTTGGTAGGAGGTATAATAATAGTACTGAATAGTGTGTATTACGTTTTAGTGATGCTAGGATTAGTAATGCTAGAATTAGTTATGCTGAGATTAGTTATAATGGAATTATTTCTTATCGACTGTTTAGTTTGGTGTATTAAAAATAACATGCATTGTATAATTTTTCTTTTAATTATTTATTTACAAAGATACACTCCACATTCTTTAGAAAGGATCTGGAAAAATTTTTCTCATTGCAATTCAGTCTTTATACATGATTATTCATGTATTAAAAATTATGGTATTACTAATGCCATGGTTTTCTATGTATAAGAATAGTACTGAATATGACGTATTAGTTAGACAAATATTTATGCTACCAAAAGGGATTAAGAGTACCCATGGGGTAGAGTGCTGGTCAGTCAAGAATTCTCATGTCCAGAAGATGAAGTTGGCTAAAATGCGGTTGAGATGGATTTGCGGGCATACCAGGCTAGATAGAATTAGAAATGAAGTTATATGGGACAAGGTGGGTGTGGCCCCTGTTGAGGACAAGATGGGAGGCGAGACTTAAATGATTCAGGCATGTGAAGAGAAGAGGCATAGATGCATCGGTGAGAAAGTATGAGAGGTTGGCCCTGGAGGGCATAAGGAGAAGTAAAGGTAGGCTGAAGAAGTATTGGGGAGAGGTGATTAGACAAGATATGGCATTGCTCCAGCTCACTCAGGACATGACCATGGATAGAAAGGTGTGGAGGTTGAGGATAAAGGTAAAGGATTAGGATAAGTCGCCTAGTGTTGTCCTTGTCTGTAACAGTAGCTTTAGTATATGAGTTAGCATTATTTATGTATTTTCGTATTCCTTGACTCCTGTGTTTACTTGTCGTTGTTTTTATTCCGGCCTTCTGATTACAATACTCAGTTTTAGTTTTGTATCTTTGTTTTTTTTGCTTCGGTTTCTAATTAATTGGTGTTCTTGCTTGCTGCTGCCCTTCTTTTATTTTTCCTAAGCCAATGGTCTTCCGGAAACAACCTTTCAGCCTTCTTGAAGGTAGGGGTAAGGTCTGTGTACTTCTACCTTCCCCAGATTTCACTTATAGGGTTATACTGAGATTGTTGTTGTTATATATATATTTCCCTAATACATCCTACCAAACAATTCCTAAATGCAACATTTCAAAGTTATTAAATACTCAATTAATTAAATCCTTGATCAAAGAGTTTGATTGAAACTCTTGGAGTCAATGATAATCACATATTTTTTCTTGAAGAGGAATGCAAATGAGGATTTCCCAAATTTATTACGGGTTGGAAAAGTATTCTATGTGAAACAAGAAAGACCATAATGTTCTAAAAGTTAGAAAGTGATGACAACAAAGATCTTTTATTATCCTTATTAGAAGTATATGGCTCAGAGGGTTTGAATAACAAATAGGTTTAACGAAGTAATTAATCTCCTTTTCTACAATACCTTCGCGCAATGATATGTGAGCAAAAAGGAAAGAACAATAAGAAAGAGTCACATTCTACAAACTTAAAATGGTTCAAAAATAAATGATAAATATGCACCTGATTTCATGTGCTCTTTCCATCTTTGTCCGAATCGTGAAAGCAACCACTAATATTTTCATTAGAGTATGGTGTCTATATCACACCCCTAAAGGTGCGGCCTTCTTCGATTCCTGCGTGAATACAAAATACTTTGTGTACCGGGCTGTCCTTTATTTAGTAATAGATTATACACAGTTATACATATATTAAACATGGATCATGCATATATTATATATCCGCTGACGATAAATGATATGATGAATGACTATTTAGGTTAATTCTTCTTTAAGAAATAAAGGAATGGTGTAATGTGACCCACTCGGCTTCATCCTCTACCTCCTCATTTTATTATTATTATTATTATTATTATTATTATTATTATTATTATTATTATTATTATTATTATTATTATTATTCTATTATTAGTTATTTTAGCAAAGTAAACTTATTTCAAAATATTTGACGTTTTAGAAAAAGCAAGAAGTCGTCTCTTATTTAATTTTTCTTTAAAAATATATCCTTACTGTTTCAATTATATATATTGTGAATTTCTTTTAAGTATAAGATGTTTAAAGATAAATAATGAGTAGTCTATGTATATGCTTACTACGATAGCACTCAAGTTGACAATGAGTCTTGAATTTTGCAAGCATGCAAGTAGTAATCCATTTTATACACAGCTTTATTAGCTCGGGATACACTAATTAAATAACATAGGATATTGATAATTGATATAGATGTTCTTTATAAAGAAAAAATTTCAACTTCTTACAAGTGAAGATGGCATCGTATTTTAAAAGGATAAAGCCACAAACAGGGAGGGAACCCGAATTTTCATTAAAGGAATTCAAAAAATAAAAATAAATAAATACGAGAACAAATTATGGGGATTCAATAACACACTTATATATATATACTGTATAATTTTTTGGCGAAAGGAGTTCGAATGAACCTCCTTTGGCCGCCCTTGTTCCGCCCCGAGGCCACACAAGGCTCATTAGTCAAAGCGTCAATGACTTGAGCATCAAATTAACTATTGCTACCAAGATACATAGTTACACCAAAAATTTCTTAAGTGGATTATGTGATAGAGGAAAGGATATTCAAACTAAATGTCAAAATGTCAACTAGGAAAAGTCTTGTTCCTCTTTCATCTCCCAAATTGAACTCCCACCGAGATAAACACAAGCACACCAAATATCAATATCAGAATGTTCACAATTGGATTAGAGAGAAAGGGAACTTCGGAGCAATGTTAAAGTTGTCTCCGTGTAACTTATAGGTTACGGGTTCGTGGCGTGGAATTAATTACTGATACTTACATCAGGGTATATATTGTCTACATCACATTGCTTCGGGTGTGACCCTTCTCCGAATCATATGTGAATGCGAATTACTTTATGTTTCGAACTGCTCTATTATTTACAGTGGGACTAAAAACTGATTCTAATCGTGAAGGACCAATACAACTGTTCAATTATGACAAAACTTTTCATGTCCTTTTCAATAGTAGAAAAGGTTGAAGCTGTAAAGTACTTATAAGCAAAAGATTTGTTGAATTTTGATGGATGGTAACCTACCAATAAAGACATTACTGCAGTGGTCCTCTGCTAGATAAATGTGTTACTATGACTCGTTACCATTTAGATCAGAACTTATTGACAGACGAGTTTATTTTTTATGCATTGACGACGGATGGTCCGATCTCCGCCGTCTGGAGAGAAGAACATGTATTGACAAAATAAAAACCAAATGACAGAACTCAAATACGTAAAAATAGTATGGGCTAGCCAGTTTTCAGACTGGTCATTCAAAAATAGCCAGCGTTTGCAAAGTCATTAAAAAATAGCCACTATTTTGTTGCAACACGGAAAGTTCCAGCATAATATACTGGGAGATCGGTGCATCTGTGTATGAACTTCCAACATATTATGCTGGAACTCTAACATGCGGAAAGTTCCAGTTAGGGATGTTCAAACCGAACCGGAAAAACCAAACCAAACCGATTAAAAAATCCGACTAGGTTTGGTTTGACTTGGTTTGGTATTGAGTAAAAAAACTCGAACCAAACCGACATATAAATATATAAATTTTATTTATATTTTTAAGACTTTATAGTGATTTTTCTTTAGAAAATGTAGAAATATTTGGGATCCTCTCATGTATTAACCTTGAAAGCGTAAATTAATGAAAAATTATTGTTAGACGACTAAGAAAATAACTATCATGTGTTACTAAAAAAATTCTCTCATTAGAATATTTTAATAGATCATATGTTCGTCAATTTTTTCCATATTTACTAAACATATATTCACTTATCAAAGCTTTATCTATAATTTTAATAAAGTAAGATTGAAATAATATTCATGTAACAAAAAAACCCGAAAAACCCGACAAAATCGAACCAATCCAAACCGATATAATTGATTTGGTTTGGTTTTGATAAAAGCCGAACCAACCCGGTCCATATACACCCCTAGTTCCAGTATAATATACTGGAGATTGGAGCATCGGTGCTCCAATCTCCAGTATATTATGTTGGACCAGTATATTATATTGAAACTCCATTATAATATACTGGAGTTCCAGTATATTATACTTGAATTCCAGTATATTATACTAGAGTATTTTTCCGGATTTTGAACCGTATTTTTATTCAGATTTATCTTTATATGAAAAGTGGTTAAAATTCCATTACTTTTGAAACTGTGACTATTTTTAAATAACCACTTATAAATTTGACTATTTTTGAATTTCTGCCCTCAAATACGACATTTTGAAGGCTTGTGGCTTGGGGTGCTCAAGTCTAGGAAGTCTATAGTGGCTATTATTCCATCCGTTTCACTTTATATGGTAATATATATTTTTTTCTATTCTAAGAAGAAATACTATTTTCCTATTTTGAAAACAAATTACTAAACTTTCTATTTTACACTTAATATATTAATATACAATAATACAAGTATTTTTGATTTATTTTAGACAATAAAAATTTAAAAATCACATAAAATATGTAGATTTTGAAGAAGAGTATAAATAAGATAAAGAAGTTTTCAGAATTTTATTTTCTTGATCATAAATAATCGCTAATAAGAATTTAGTTCCTTTTGCAAACTTGATGTCGACTAATCTGCGAATCTAAAAATTTATTTCGGCCAATTTAACCTTCTCGAACTGTTTTTTTTTTTAAAAACCAAAAAAATTGGGTCATAATAACATATTGCTTGCCAAGAACAAAAGCCCTCGAACACGCTATGAATCTTGAAGTATTATTTTTGCATTCTCTAACCAAATTCGCCTACATTTGAATTACTTTGTTAATGGGTTGATTAAATTTCTTTCAAACTTTGTCACACAAAGTTAAAGTTGAGAAAGAACTTCATAGGGTGGCTATACGTGGAAGCTAATTAACGGTCTTTAACTTTTGGACCACTTTTAATGGCTTCTCTTTAAGGCACGCAGCTTATTAAGATTCTAGCCGCCAAGCCAAGCACCACACGTCCACACCCTCTTTCACATCGTAGTATTCCATTCGTAGTTTGGTAGCTTATCGTCTACAATATTCAAATACACACGTTTTATATTACTCACCTCCTCTTTCCATAGAAAAAGAGTATTCCAATTCGATTTGTGTATTAGGATCGAAAAAATTAAGTGTCAAGCGAAAGTTAGTAAAGTAAATTCTCATCATCAGACAAGAGAAGATAAATATACTAAAAGAAACAAAAATATTTTATGTGATTCAGTCAATTAACCTATATCTGCCGGCGAAATAAGCAATCCACTGTATTTAATATGCAAGAGACTTGTCCAAGTCTATACATGCTCTCAAAGCAAAATACTATTAAAGAAATTTTACTATTAAAGATAGTGGAGGCAATTATGCACGCTCCTCTCATTATAATTCTCGCTTTACACTTGTATCTTTTCCCTTATTATAATTCCACCAAAAGTTTCTTAATTACGTACTCCACAAAAAAGGCAATAAAAAGACAAAAAAACTAAGTACAATTGTAAACTAGATATCTTATTTGCGTTTATTGTTATGATTAACTTTTGATATGCCTTAATTCTTACTGCCTTCACTCCATTTAAGCTCGTCTAAATTCAATATTAAAAAATCAGATTCTCTATCTAGCATGGGAAGATTTTTATTTTCTTCTGACATATAAATCTCTAACAAGATTAAAAATTTTAAAACAAACATTTAACATAAATAAAACTTAATAACATGACGAAAACTTAATCCCAACTAATTGGTAAGTAGTATTTATCCTTTATGCAACAAGATATTTTTAGAAAAACATAAAGCTAAGCAAATAAAAGTTGTCACTATAAGATACTACAAAAGAGTGAGAAAGTGGAAATTTTCCAACAAACCTAAGTACATAGATCATATATGTTTTTTTTGCATAAGAATAAAAAATGTACTCTATATTTTCTATATGACGAACGTACTCTTCTGGTTTTTTAAGGTACTGTTTAAGGAGATTGCACTTTAAACAGTCCTCACATGTTAAATTGCTGCGGTAAAAACCACATGTCTTCAATATTCCATGAATTGTCTGAACCATATCCACCGTCCATCAATTGGGAATTTTGCTGATCCAATGCTTGAAAGTAACCAGGGTTAAAGTAACCAGTTGGGCTAGTTAAGTATTGATCTCCATAACACATCTGATTAACTTGAGAATAATCCTGATTAGTGCTTTGGTTAATAGGGAAATTGTAGCAACAATCAGTGAGGTCAGAAGATGAGTTGTCTGATGAAGTTGTTGCGCTTGAATTCTCCAGTGTGAAAATCGTGCTCGAATAATTAAGACTGTTTGTTTTGTCAACGTTATTCACCAGTTGGACGGGAACATTAACCTCAGACATAGTACTTATGTTTGGTAGCGGCGGCTGATTTTCTTGGTTTTGGATGTAGGTGGTGGTGGAGGAAGAGGCCACCGTCGTACCGGAAGTGGTGGCGGCGGCTTGAATTCTCTCGACTAACCTTGGCATCCAAAGATATTTCATGGTGTCTTTGAATTGCTTGCTGTTCACGTCACATTTGAGTTGTTTTGCATGCTTTTGTACTCGGGTTCTCCAATAATTTTTTATCTCGTTATCAGTTCTTCCAGGCAAATGTTGAGCAATTTTTGACCAGCTACAATCCAGAAAAAAGCAACAATATGAAAGATGCAGTAGTTGATTAAATACAAATTAAGACAACTAAAAACAAATATATCCAAAACTTAAAGATAGTAGTTCGAAATGAATGTAATCTTATTTAATATATACAATTTAAACTCATATTTAATATATGTTCTAGCTGACACCAATAAATTTAGTTAATTAAAGCTATGAGAAGACGAATGAAGAATGTGAAGATTTTTACATTATCATGTTATTGAAAAGTCAATTACAGGCAATTATGGTGACACTAACAATATACAGGAAAAATACATATTATAACTGGTTAAATTATTACGCTAATATAAATTATTTACAATAATGTTAGTTTATAGAAGTTAGATAAGTGTTTGAAAATAACATACCGATTGCCCCAACGAGAATGCAATTCAAGAATCAAGAGTTGTTCTTCAAGTGTGATATTCCCACGTCGAACATCAGGGCGAAGATAATTAAGCCATCTCAATCTACAGCTTTTCCCTGTTCGCTTCAGACCTATTTAATTCCAAGTAATCAAATAATTAAAATTCTCATTTTAGAGTTTAATAGTAAAGTTCATAACATTAAAAAAAAAAAAAAAGCAGCCCGAAGTGCAAAATATTTCATATTCATGCAAAGTTCGGAAAAGAGTCGCATCTCAAGGGTATAATGTTGACAACTTACCCTAACGCAAGCGATAGTGGCTACTTTCACGGCTAAAACCCGTAAAAGTATTTGATGAAAAGTACCTATACCACTTCAACATTACTACTACTTCCCCACCACCCAAACTAAAAAAGAAGGAAAAAAAAAGAAACCTTTTCTTTCCTTTATCACTATCGCATTTGACAAGGTACTGTTTTGCTTTTAAGAATTGCTTGTACGGAAAGAACTAATACTAAATCATATCCATATGAATTTTTATCCATTCTTAGCAATTGGTTTATAATTTATACCAAAGAAATGGAAAAGAATATTTCCTTGAATAAAGAAATATTTGTTTCTCTCAAGAGAGATATTTCTAGTTTAACCATTCAGTATCCAAAATTCACTATTCAGTATCCAAAATTCACTGGCTCAATTAATCTGAATCGCTCCAAAGAACCTACTAATGGTAAAGGTCCTATATCAAGAAGTTTCTTCTAAAAACTCGAATTCGATGCTCCGATTAAAAGTGAAAAAATCTCAATCATTCTATCACAATAGATCTTTTTCATGAAAGTTAATATGTGAAAGTACGTTATGATGACTTTAAAAGGCTAATCGGCGCACGAAGCATGCCGTGTTCATGCAGGTCCGGGGAAGAGCAGCACCCAAGAGGGTATTTTTTAGCCAACATACCCTAATGCAATTATCAGTTCCCGAAAAGATAGAAAGACCGCTCGCTTAAAGAAAACTCTTTTAGAGACTGGTACCAGCCAAGTCCTCTCGACTCGACAACAAGAGTCGGTTATAGAATAGCCTTTTAGCTAGCTCTCTCATTCTTACCGACTTTCCGGCCGGGCTGATTCCACGACTCGAACCTATGACCTATAGGCCTTCAACTGCGATGACAGAAGAAATCAACAAATATATGTAGGAAAAGAGAGTGAGTATTTACCAGCACAACGAGCAAGGGAATTCCAACGACCTTCACCATGATGAGCAATAAAATTGATAAGTGTAAAATCTTCTTCAACAGTCCATGGACCTCTTCTAAGGTCCAAATCTTCTTCCTTTTCTTGATTGTTGTTCTTAAAACCAACTTTAATCTTGTGTTGATCCATTAAAATTTGTTTATATTTACTCTAAATAGAGAAACTGATTGATTGATACAAAAAGGTATTGATAAATGAATCAGTTTAGAGAGAGAGAGGGGAAGAGAGAGATGAATGGATTAATACAAAAGGATAGAGAAGTTGATGGGACTATATAAAGATACAAAAAAAGTAGGAGAGGTTTGAAAAAAATTGTGTAGAAAATATAAAGTTGGCATGTGAGGGAAAGAAGAAGATGTTATATATTAAAGTCGTAGTTGTAGTATTACTATCCCACAAAGCCGCAATAAGGAAAAACAACTTCATTTTTCAACTTTTTTAAATTCCTAAGTTCAATTCAATTAAAGTAATTAAATACACACTAGCTTGACACTTTAATATCACTTTGTCCTTCTCATCGGTGGAGGATCCAGCGTTACGGTATCGAGTTTATATGTTCAATATGTTCGACGTAAAATATAAATTTATACGAAAAACTTTATTAACAATAACAACAAACTCAGTAGTTTTTCACAAGTGGTGTCTAGAGAGCGTACGCAGCCCTTACCCCTAACCCTGCAAGGGCAGAGAAGCTTTTTCCGATAGATCCTCGCCTAGAGAACGACTGAAAAAGAAAAGGCAATTACAACAAGGCAAAAATTCATTAAAATTGTAATACATAATAGTCAATATATATAAACTCATAATTTTCAAAAATATGATTCAATGTTAATTAGCTTAAAGGCTGAACTTATAGAGTTTAAATTCTGGATCGACCTCTTCTCCTCGTCGATCACCATATTCAATATAAAGAATTTGTTGCACAGTTTCCCTTAATTCTACCTTGTGTTTCCTCTATATATGCAAGTTGTCATGTAACTTTTGACTTTCTATTTTCACTAATCCATGTCTCTTATCTTCCTCCTTGAAATTGGAACAAAATGACCATGCACTCGAATTATAAATTGAAACTACATGATGCGGAGACAAATATTAAATTTGCAATTACCAAAAAAAAAAAATTCAGAGAAATTACTAGAACTAAAGAAAGAACTTAATCTATGTGTTATGCATTAATACCCATTTTTCAACCAAAGAACAAAATTAAAATGTTTTGAATGAAACACCAACTCAGTCTCTTAGCTAGCCCTCCTTATTCACAAAATGTGAAGTTCTTTAATGAACTATATACCTTTTTTTTCCCTAAGCTAAAAAGGTTAGCCATCCTAATATAAGAGATATCTGTGTAGGCCTATGCAGGTCTAACGATTTTGGAAAATTAATTTAATACTATAATATTATATCCTTCGTACGGGAGCCAGAATTTTAAATTTATGGGTTCTGAATTACAATTTGTTTTGCTTACTAGATTCTAAATATATTGCTTATATATATTAAATGAATTTGTGAATGGGAGCCTTGGAGCAACGATAAAGTTGTCTCCGTGTGACCTGTAGGTCACAAGTTTGAGTTGTGAAAGCAACCATTAATGCTTACATTAGGGTAGACTATCTATATCATACACCTTGGGATGTGACTCTTTCCTGTACCTTACGTGAACGCAGAACACTCTATGCATCGGACTGCTTTGTTTAACATATTAACTAAATTTTTAACATAAATACATCGTTTGAACCAAAATTACAATTTCTATCTAAGCGGTAATGACTCCGCCCATGTTCATGCCCCTTCCAGTGTGGAATATTTATGGTTCATTTAATAGACTAATCCCAATCTATGAATAGTCCGACCCCAAATTCTTAATTAGGGGACCTTATAACCGGCTAAAAAGAGATTGCGGTTCCTTTAAAGGTCATGGGCAAGAAGTGAAATATAAATAAAGTAGGAGTTTACATTTTATAATGTATTTAATACATAGTTAATGAAAATGTGTGCACAAGTCGAACTTTTATTTTTGCTCTCTTAAAAAGGCGGCTTTTGCATCTATACACGATTTTGGGGTCACAATTGAGTCTATACTCACTTTATAAAAAATTTTGCAAGTCTACCCATTTTACGATCAACTTCAGCCTTATCGGGTTTGAAGTTAAAAAAAATTAGTCTGAAGTGAAAAAATTGCACTTCAGATGCACTTAAGGCCAAATAGGTGTGAAGTGCAACCAATAGTTTCATGCACTTAAGGCCAATAAGTTTGAAGTGAAAAATTACGCTTCAGATGCATTTAAGGCCAAAAGGTCTGAATTGCAACAAACATTTTCCTCTACACTTAAGACCAATAAGTCTGAAGTGAAAATTTACACTTCAGATGCACTTAAGGCTAAAAGGTCTAAAGTGCAACCAGCGTTTTCATGCACTTAAGGTCAAATAGGCCTGAAGTGCAGGTTGCCCAGAAACATAAATTTGTTCTTCGAATTTTAACAAACCAATATACGATTTAATACCTAAATCTACTCCAGATGAGCTCAAATTTGAAACCTAACTCCAAATATCATGAAGAACAAATTCCAATCATCAATTTGTCAAAACAACAATAAATCTAACGAACCCATTTTGCAATTAAGAAAAAAAAAAAGAAACCCTAAGCAATAGTAAAAAATAAAGTGCCAAAACAGATCACCGCTGTAAAACATCATAAACTACCTTCAAATATGTTCACAAATACCATATAAAATCACTGTTACCCGAAGAAGAAGGAGGAGGAGGAGGAGGAGGAGACCCGAAGTTGTTTAAACAGTGGGTACAAGTTAAAAAAAAATTAAAAAGTGAGTACAAGTTAAATGCGAGCGACCAAATAGGGTGCCCGTGTAATTTTTACCTTAAAAAGAACAAATTTAGACAATATAAATATTTGTAATAAAAGTTGAATTTTTTATTTTATCCATCTGTAATACCCGGCCCACCAACAAGTTTACAAATAAATTAATGGAATAAATTTGATTTGTACCGTTAGTTTAATGCCATTTTTTTTTCTATGCTCTTATTACATGCATTAGTAACATATAGGGGGATGGCTCCTGTTAATAGAAAATAAATAGTAGCCTACTAATAGCCATGCAATATTGACAATCTGACATGCTCTCTTATTCATTGCAGACTCTTTATGCCCAACAATTCTTACCTTTTTCCTTCATTAATTCATTAATAAGAGCATTCAGAGGCTACATTAAAAAAGCCAATTTTTGTTATATATACACATTGGTATTATAAAGGTATTTTAATATGTGATAGCAAATTAGTTATCAATTTTACTTTATTATTAATTAATACTTATAAAATATTTACCTATAGTTACCTAATAAATATACCTTGTTGTGTAAATACTAATTATACCTTCAGTCATAGTCTTGTAAAAAAGTTGTTACGCAGTAAGTGTAAGTAACTTACCATTATTTTTGGGTTACTACAAAATTACATGTAATTTATCATTTAATTAGTAATCTGATTGTGCAAATATTTCTTACATCATCATTATATAAAAGTTAAATTCAAAGACCATCGAGATAAGAAAGATATTTGCTTCACACACACACACAAATATATATATATATATATATATATATATATATATATATATATATATATATATATATATACTTTGTCACGACCCAATTTAGGATTGTGACCGGCACTTAGGAGCAAGTGCTCCCAAGTAAGCCTCATCGGTAATTTTACAGAAAATCGGACAGAGTTTCCCCTGTTTTTGGACCATCCAAAAAAATTTTCATGTCTCAAATCAGCAACCAAACACCCTAATAGCAATTCAAACAATCGACAACTTATTATTTAACCAAAATAGTCTTCACCATTACTAGTCAACCCACTAACAACCAAAAATACTAATTTATCTCCGACTAATAGCAAAATAATACTCATGACACTAAAAGGATGACTAGGGAGCGACTCTAAGAATTCAAAGAAAAGACCATAACAATTGATAAAAATATCCGCTCACGCGAACAAGTGCGAGGCTCACCAAGAATTCTCAACATATGCACTCTACTTAACGAAATCCTCACCTGCGTCAACTGCTGTCTCTGTAAAAAAAAATTAGCGGAGAATGAATCGCTAGCTTAGTGAGTAATAACACTTAACCACAACCGTTTTTATTTGGGGACAAGTCAGAAAACATGCTAGTATCTCAAACAGATAACATCAAAATGCCCTTTCCAAAATAATAAAAATTTTCAGTCTCATCATGCTTTTCTTGTAGTATAATACCATTAACAGTTCAGTAATAAGTTCGGTAACCACTGTATAATATCAATATTCACATTTGGAAGGTTTCAATAAACGGATCATGTAATCGGTATAACTGTGGACTTCTTCGCACGAAGTCAAATATAACGGTAGTCCCTACTCGAGGAAAATCGGTAACGGTATGCTAGTTCTACCTTCCCACTAGCAAGGGCTATAACTGTACTCTATAATCGGTAAATACAAGGTGCACCAGGTCTAACGAACCCGCTGTTAGCTACCTGATCCTTCAATGTCTACTCTCATTTATACTTGTCTCTATAATCCGTATATACTCATAGAAAATATTTTAAAACAATATAGGGCATTTTTGGTTCTTATCAAATCATATAATTTCTTTTCGATAACAGTAAATTCAAGTAACGATAACAGATCTAGTGACAATGAAAATATTTAAAACAACGGTAATCTTCTCAAATAGCTATTTCGGTATCATATCGAGTAAAAGACTTGTCCCACATGCAACTCAAAATAATCGATAACATATTCATATTAAAAATCATGTGTAAATCATGCAAGTTATGAAAACACAAATTGCGGTAAGATTACTACTCACAGTACTCGTGCCGAAATACCAAATACTTCACCTCGAGCAATTCGTACAACTTTCTCCAATCAATCTATAATTACATAATATAGATCTCATGTTAATTTTCTTATTTAGGCTAATTCATAGCTATTTTAGAATACCCGACCCTCGAGGTTTCATGTTTGACTCTTAATTTGCCCAGAATAATTCTTATTAGTATTTAATTTCTTATACTTTGTGAAACCCTTCAAATATATGAACTGAGATAAAATTCGAGTATTACCCGTAAAACCAGTGCATATTTAAGATTTCTCAAGATTTGGTTCTAGCCTCTTTCTTCTTCTACCCTTCTTTCCTTCTCTATTTTTTTTCTTGTTTCGTTTCAGCTTCTGCTTCGTCTTACGCAGATTCTATTTGCTAGCGAAAGGGGGCTTCGGCCTTTTTCCTTTGTTTTGTTTCTGTTAGATTAACGTAGGGCTTTGCCCTATTTAATCTTGTAATTTAATTTATTTTTTTGGTAAATTACGTAATTACCCTCTTTCTTTTAATGAGTATTACATATATAGAGTTAACCAGTGCAATGAAGACACAATTGCAGATAGCGTTGTAATCAGAGCAAGTTGTTGTAACGACTCGGCCGGTCGTTTCGAGAGTTGTAGCATGTTCCCCCATTTCCTGCTTCTTTTGTGTTCTATAACTGTATTATGACTTCCGGGTTAGTTGGTTCGGGTCCGGAGTGATTTTAGAATGAATTGAGACACTTAGTCTCTTATTTGAAAGTTAAATTGGAAAAGTTGACCGGATATTGACTTATGTTTAAACGACCTCGGATTTGAATTTTGATGGTTCTGTTAGCTCCGTTAGGTAATTTTTGACTTAGGAGCATGTCCGAATTGTATTTTGGAGGTCCTTAGTAGAATTAGGCTTGAAATGCCAAAAGTTGGAATTTTGGGAAGTTTGATCGGGAGTGGACTTTTTGATATCAGGGTCAGATTGGATTTTCGGAAGTTGGAATAGGTCCATGGTGTCATTTATGACTTGTGTGCAAAATTTGAGGTCAATGTGACGTGATTTGATATGTTTTGACGTCACTTGTAGAATTCAAAAATTTCAAAGTTCATTAGGCTTGAATCCATGTGTTATCATGTTTTTGATATTGTTTGAGATGATTTGAGGATTCGACTAAGTTCGTAAGATGTTTTGGGACTTGTTGGTATGTTTGGTCGCGGTCCCGAGGGCCTTGGGTGAGTTTCGGGTAGTTAACGGAGTATTTTTGGACTTTGGTTGATGGCTGATAGCTGCTGGTATTTTTCATCCGATTTTCTCTTTCGCGAATGCGGGAGGACAGTCACGCTCGCGAAGGGTTAATATGAGCTAGGACTTTTTTTCTTCGCGTTCGCGAAGAAGAGAACGTGAACACGAACGCGAAGGTATGGTCTGAGTGTGCATCGCGAACACGAAAGAGGGGTCGCGTTCACGAAGAGATATGGAGGCAGTCGGGGACCCCAAGTCATTAGTCTACGCATTCGCGAGGCATGGGTCGCATTCGCGATGAGTAGAGCAGGTAAAGCTTCGCGTTCGCAAAGAGTTGGTTGTGTTCGTGAAGAGTTAAACTGGGAGGTAGTCATTTTGGTCTATGCGAATGCGAGAGGAGGACGCGTTCGCGAAGAAGGAAATTTGGGCAACAATATTTAATTTCAAAAATGAGTGTTTGAACCCATTCTTCATATTTTGAGCTAGAGACCACGGATTTGGGCAATTCTTGAAGGGATTTTCTTGGAGTTGATTGGAGTAAGTGATTCTTACTTGGTTTTTGGCTAAATCACATGATTATGTCTTTCATTTCATCACCTAATTTGTGATTTGGGGTGAAAAATTGGGTAAGAAGAGGAAGTGTTCTTGAGTTAGATTTTTGAGGTTTTGAATAGGATTTTATGATCGGATTTGAGTAAATTTGGTATGGTTAGACTTGTGAGTGAATGAGCTTTCGGGTTTTGTGACTTTTGTTGGATTTAAAGACGTGGGTTCGGGGCCGGGTTCGGACCGATTTTGATTTTTTGGCTATAATTTGGTACTTTTCTTGTGGAATTGATCCTTTTAGCCTATATTGATTGTATTGTACTTGTTGCTAGATTCGGGATTGTCACGACCCTAAAATGGAGCCGGTCGTGATGTCACCTATCGTGAAACTAGGCCAGCCTACACAAACCCCCAAACTAACCAAACAATTATAATAAGTCATTTAAATGCATTAATAAGCTAAAATCCCAAAATGTAAGGTAGAATAGAACAGTGCGAAAACAAAACACAGCCCGACATCAGGGTGTCACCAGTCATGAGCAACTACAACTCATCTAAAAATATGAAAAGACAACATAGTTTGAATCAAGCTAATACAAAATGGAATAAATATAGTAAGGAGAAGCACTGGGATGCGAACGCTAAGCAGCTACCTAGTCAACTTCGAAAGCATGCTGGATGACAAATCAACACTCGCTAGCGTGACCCGAGACTCCTGGATCTGCACACAGGGTGCAGGGAGTAATGTGAGTACGCCAACTCAGTAAGTAATAAAAGTAAAGGCAGCTGAGCAGTAAGAAAACACGTAAACCACATCATAACGCTACAGCAAAAAAGTATAAGTCTAGAACAATGCAGTAAAGTAGTAAAACTCGTAAAAATATCTCATTTCAGTCAAACCTTTTTAAAAAAACTTTCAGTAGTTCAAACGAGTGATAAAAATAGTGAGAAAAAGGATAGAAACATAAATCAGCCCCCTCGGGCAAAACAAGTACCATAACCGCCTCTCGGGCAAAATATCAACAAAACCAGCCCCTCGGTCTACCTCACAATCACTCGTATCAGCCCCTCGAGTAATAACATGAAACAACAACAGCCCCTCGGGCAATATCACATCTCACACTGGGTACCGACGCTCACTGAGGGTTGCAGACTCTGGAGGGGCTCATACAGCCCAAGCGCTATAACAAGCCATCTCGTGGTATAATCAAACTGGCACTCGGCCTTATAACAAGCCACCTCGTGGCATAACCAATCAGGCTCTCAGCCTCATAATCATGAATCAGTACAACACTGCTGCGGCGCGCAACCCGATCCTATAATATCCTCACAACATAGGCCCTCGGCCTTACCCAGTCAGAAATCTCTCAAGCCACTCGGACAACAATAAAATATGATGCTCAGCCCAAAATTCCATTTCAAATATCAAAACGGAGTAAATACGGTTGAGTTATGAAAACAGTAGAATACAGCATGACTGAGTACAAATATGAAGTCAAAACAGTGATGAATAGTAGTAAAAATCTCTTAAGGGTCCAAAACAATTGGCACGAGGCCCAAATATGGCATTCAGCCCAAAACATAGTAATACTTTCCAAAACACAATGATATCAAACAGTTTTTCAATCAGTAAGCGACTTAACAGTCATACGGGACGGACTAAGTCTCAATCCCCAACTGTGCACGACCCTACGCTCGTCATCCAGCACGTGCATCACCTCAAAGTAGTACAACGATGTGAAATCCGGGGTTTCATACCCTTAGGACAATATTTACAATCATTACTTACCTCAATCTGGTCCAAACTTTAGCCCGTGATGCCTTTGCCTCTCGACTCGGCCTCCGGATGCTCCAAATCTAACCAAAACCAGATTTATACCATCAAAATATGCTAAGGGAACAAAGCTCACTCGAAAATAATCAATTTACATTAAAAATCCAAAATTGGTCAAACCCGACCCCCGTGCCCACGACTCGGATTTTGATAAAAACCATAAAAGTAGAATCCTTACACTCCCAGGAGTTCATACAATCAAATAATAAAAATCCAACCATAAACGACCCCTCAAATACTCAAATCAAAGTCTCAAATTTCAAGCCCTAACTCCCCAATTTTAGGCTTTAGATTCTACAAATTTCATGTTTAATTAGGTAGAAATTACAATATGATCGAGTATTAAGTCCATAAATCTTACCTCCAATAATTCTCTTGAATTCCCTCTTCAATCTCCCTCAAGAAGCTCCAAAACCAACTCAAAAATGGTGAACTATGGCCAAAAAATCGCAAAAATGGCCTTTTAAACATTCTGCCCAGCGATTTAAATTCCTTAATCGCAATCGCGGGAAGCCCATCGCGATCGCAAAGCACAAACTTCACTGACTCAAAATTACTCGACGCGAATGTGTCACTTCCCATGTGAACGCAATGCACAACAGCCCTACACCTACGCGATCGTGAACTAGGGACCGCGTTCACGATGAACAAATGTGTGGTCAACCTCTGGTCTACTTAACCTTACGCGAACGCGACCTAACCCACGCGTTCTCAAACAACAACCTTACAGCCTCACGCGATCGCGTCCCCAAATATGTGATCACATAGAGCAAAATCTCACCCCCTCTTGGCTGAGCCTATGCGATCACGGCCTTAACTATGCGATCGCATAGAACAAAATCCTTGCAACAGAACTGAAGAAAATCTGCAATTTCTCAAATATGCATTTGATCCGTTTAACCACCCAAAACTCACTCGAGGCCCTCGGGACCTCAACCAAACACGCCAACATATCCCATAGCATCATTAAAACTTTTTCCAACCCTTGGAACGCTCAAAACAACAGCAAAACATCAAATCATCATAGGATTTAAGCCTAAGAATCCCAAAAACTTCCGAATTCAATCAAAAAGTCTATCAAACCTCGTCCGAATGGCCTAAATTTTTACACACACGTCACAAATGACACAACGTACCTACTCCAACTTCCGTAATTCCATTACGACCCCTATATCAAAATCTCCCCTATCAGCCGAAAAACGCTAAAATTCCAATTTCGCTAATTCAAGCCTAAATCTACTCCGCACCTCCAAAACACATTCCAATCACGCTCCTAAGTCCCAAATCACCTCCCGAAGCTATCCAAACCATTGGAATTCACATTCTATCCCTTTTTCACATAAGTCAATATCCGGTTGACTTTTCCAACCTAAGCTTACTCAAAAGAGACTAAGTGTCTCATTCCTTTCCAAAACCTCTCCGAACCCGAATCAACCGACCCGATATCACATAATACAGCTAAACAAGATAATAAGAAGCAGAAATGGGGGAAACAGAGCGATAACTCATGAAACGACCTACCAGGTCGTTACAAGGATATTCGGAGGCCGACTCGCGAGGCAAAGGCATTTTGAAGTAGCGTTTTGCTCAGATTGAGGTAAGTAATAGTTTTAAATCTGGTCCTAAGGGTTTGAAATCCTGAATGTTGTGTTATGTGATTATTTTGGAGGTGACGCATATGCTAGGTGAGGGGCGTGTGGGCTTGCACCGTAAAAATTGTGATTTGGTCCATCCCGTGAAACTATAAAGTGAATAACTTGTTCTTAGCTATATGTTTCTCCCAGTGTAATAGAAATTAGACTGAATCCATGTTAGAAATCATGCTTAGGCTATATGATGTCACTGTTGGACCCGCAGAGGTCGTGTACTTGTTAAATTAGCTATTATTTGTTGTCTTGTAATCAATCATGAGTTTATTTGCATATCATATCTTCGTCTCTTTATGTTCCTTGCTGATATATGTTATGATCTCTGTTTGGGCTGATTCATATGATTTCTGAGAGCCCGAGGGACTAGAGAGGTTGGTGACTGAGATAGGGCCTGAGTAACGAGCCTTAGGACTGCATATATATATATATGGATCAGGTTGCACGCCACAACGAGCCTTAGGTCTCTCTCTCTCTCTCTCTCTCTCTCTCTCTCTATATATATATATATATATATATATATATATATATATATATATATATATATATATATATATATATATATATATATATATATATATATATATATGGACCGGGTTGTACGCCGCGACAAGCCTTATGGCTACTTATATATTATGGATTGGGCTGCATGCCGCAACGATATAACGCTTGGGCTGAAGGAGCCCCTCCAGAGTCTGTACACTCCCAGTGAGCGCAGGTACCTATTGAGTGTGAGTGTTGAGGGCCGAGAGCCGAGTGATTTCGTTGTTGAGAAGAGTTAAGTGACAGTTGCCCTGAGAGGCCGTACTTGCTTTCATTTGTTGTTGCAATTAGTGCTATCTGTCATTGTTTTGAAATTTTGGAAGATTTATATCCGGTCTTACTTGAACTTGAAACTGTATAAAACTGATTTGACTTAAATAATCGGATTTGAAAGCATATCTACTTCTTGCTGAGATTACTGAAAATGAACTATAACTGTGTATCTCGTCACTACCTTTCAGTTCCTTATTTATTATTGTTACTTACTGAGTCGGTTGTACTCACACTACAGCCTGCACTTCATGTGCAGATCCAGGTGTTTTCGGATACGATGCGCATGATCTCGTGCTCGGTTGATTGTCGGAGAATTTTGAGGTAGTTGCTCCGCGTTCGCAGTCCTTGTTTCTCCCTCCTTGACTTCTCCTCTATTTGTATTTGATACAGACTCTTGTAGACACTATTTCTTAGATTGGTTGTTTAGTTTGCTCATGACTTAGTGACACCCCGATGTCGGGCTATTTTTCGCACGTATGCTTTGGGTTTACCTCGTTTTCATGAAAGACTCCGGTTATTTTAAATCTTAAGTCATTTTTGTTAAATGCTGAAAGTATTTTGAAAATGTCGGCTTGCCTAGTACCACGATACGCATCATTACGACGAGTTAGATTTTGGGTCATGACATCTCTTGTAGAAACTTAGGGTGTGTTTCGTATGAAGAGAAATTAATTTTTCACGAAGAATATTTTTCGTAAAAAATAAGTGGTTTGTTACTTATTTTCTATTAAGCAAGTAAAATATAATTTCCAAAAGAATTATAATACATGCAAACACGATGTGGGGTAGGGGTGGGGACGAAGATTGAAGGATCCGCGGTGGGAGGTGTTGGATGTGGTGCGGCGGAGATGGTTGGATTGGGGGGCATGCGGGAAGGTGTAGCAGGGGTTGGCCGCGGTGTCGAGAGAGGGTGGCCAAGTAGGGCCGGGTGCAGGTGTGGTTGTAGAGGTGAGAGTGTTGAAACTATCAATTGAGGGGTTCCGGAAAAAAAAAATCTCCTTTTGCTAAAGAAGTCATTTTTCTAAAACTAAAGAAAATTATTTATAGTAAAATATTTTTCAAAGCATTTAAGTCAATCAAACATGAAAAAATCAGAAAATATTTTTCGATATTCCTCCGTACCGAACACACCCATAGTCACAATTGTGAAAAAGTTGAGGCTTAGTAAAGCTTAATTACTAATTAGTTTGTTAATTGTTAGCCTAGTTGATACATGGTCATGTTAATCAGTTTCTTTAATTAGTTGCAGTATCAAATAACACTATACCGCTATACCTTCCGTTTTTTTTCCTATTTATTAAATGGTAAGTTTCTCCATAATTGTGATTTGCTCTTGGATCAACTTGATAATTACTCATTACACTAGGTAGCTAGCTAGGTAGCCTTGGTCTAAAACACTAATTAATTATATGGAATAACGATATCTTATTTTTAAAATGTTGGATTTGCTCGTTCCTATACATGAAAAGGATATGTTTGTCCACTGATTTCATTCGATATTTGTTTATGTATATATATATCTTGAAGATTCTTATATTAAGCCTGTCGAATATTACACCCAATTATATTAATTTATTATGATTATTTTATTTAATAATTTAAAATTACATATTAATTTAGACCGTTTTGCTAAGTAATTCCTCTATTTTCATACAGTAATTCTTCTTCGTCTTTTTCTTTGTTATATCCGGTACATAGAGGCGTATCTAGGGATGAATTTTTTAGATTCACTGAAACTATTGTTTTCACTTCTGAACTATGAATATGCAAAACAAAATTAAAACATATACATATAATAAGATTAATGCGACAGTAAAATTGTCTTATTGTGACCTATAAGTTATGATTTCGAGCCGTGAAATTAGTCATTATAATGCTTGCATTAGGATAAATTGTCTACATTACACCCCGTTGAAGTGTGACCCTTCTCTAAATTCTGCGCGAACCCGAAATACATTGTGCACCGAACTACCTTTATAATAAGATTGCACTTACTGAATTTTAAATTTTAATGTTAAATTCGCCTATATCAAATAAGAATAGGCAGATTAATTTCTCTCTTTTCTTTGGTACTTTGACTGGTTAACTGCTACATTTTTTGTTCCCACGTTGTGTCATTTCCACTTATCTTTCCTTTGTCACTGCACAAGTAGACTAATCTTTAGTATCTTGATTTGTTAGAAAGGAAAGTACAATGTATCTGAGTAAATGCTAGTGAAGAAATAAGAAGAAGACTTGACATTTGATAATAACTCACATGACTACGTGAAAATAACTAGTTGTACAGCAAAAAATAGTGATGACACCACCTTTGATAAATAGTTGATGAGACTGTTTTCAAGAATATAGTTCAATCAAATGTTGCCACACATTTTCAATGATGAAAGTCATAAGAAAAATGTCTAATCAAAATATATGTCTATTTTGACGGACATCATCTAATAACAGTAATATTTTATTTCTTCTAAAGAATTTTACTTCGTTAAGCAACAGATATCCAGTCAATATATGAGTCAAAGATCTTTGGAGTATTACAAAAGCCCAAGGTGGACTCCAACCGAGCTAGACAGATTAAGGGTAAGCTAAGATAAAAAAAAAAAAAAAAGTACTCGCTTTATTGTATTAGTGGAAAATAAACTTTTCACGTGGATTTATATCATAATAACAAGTGTTATAGGAGTTATTACGACAAAGAAGAATAACGTGCTTAGAAGGTGTAGACAACACCTTTGGGGTTGTTCGCATATATACTGTGTCTATTAGCTTCGGGTTGAACATAAGATAATAACCCCGGGATTGATAATAAAAGTCATTAATAGCCGCAAATATAAAAATGTTCTGTCGATTCCTGATTACACACGATTTGCTACCATTATCTCAACCGTTACAATCAATTACGTAATAGGCAATTAATACAACAAAAGATAGTAACAGGGCATGCGCTAAACAAGGCAAACAATTACGAGTAATAGTAATATTTAAACCTCCCTTCCATAAATTGTATCCCCATCGAAAGTTTCACCAAGTCACATTGTCAATCATAGAAGTCTCTTATAATTAGTAGATTATCTCTTTCTTTCCGGAAAAAAGTTCCAATCATCAACAAGATTTCTATTCATTTATTCTCTCAGTTTATTTCTTTATTGTTATTATTCCTTTTTCTATTCCAACACTCTCAAATGTCACATATATTATACACACACAATGCTATAAAAAGACAACCAATTAAGCATATTTCTTGAGTCAGAATTTGGAGTTTATTCCAACCCTGAGAGGATACGATTCTACTGTTTTTACTATTTAATTTATCTTAACTTCAAGCAATTATGGATTTCCTAACATATTATATTTAAATGCCATGTATTAAAAAAGGGCCACCTATATTAATAGCAAAATGACAAAATCTTATCAAAAAGTGAATTTTGAAAAACCATACAATCCAACCAGTAGTATAGTTGCAGTGAAGAATCTTGAGAACTAAAAAAAATGAGCTAATTCTTGATCACGTTTCTACTTATAAAAATGAAGATCAATGAGAAGACTGTATATATCCACTAACTTTAGCTTATTATATACCTTTAAAGAGACAAATTAAAGCTGGCTTAGTTAAGAATCATTGCACTTGGACATATCAAAGTAGATTTTTTATTATTTAAAGCAATGGAGGGGAATATAGTTGTGGAATTATGTGTCTTCTACTTCTAGAAAGATACTAGAAAATGAATATCTTACTCCCCTAAAGGAGACTAGAAGGAAAAAGGCACATCAAGCTAGCAACAAATGAAAATACTCCATCTGTTTCTCATGAATGGAATGAATTCCACATCGGATTGGTATGAGATCCACGATCTCTTTTTAAGGCTTGGGCTATCCTATTCCTTTCGAGCTAACTTTTGGGATGTGAGTTACACACAAAGCTTATTTTAATATGGTATCAAAGCCACGTATGTGGTCAATGTGGGCCCCTAGAAGATTGGGGGTGAATGCCTCCGAACCAATTGAAGAGGGCGTGGAAATACCCTCGGTCCATGATTGTGTATGTTCCAGACCTGACAGTGGAACTCCGAAGAAAGAATGTCTAGATCTTAGTGTGGGGGTATTGAATGGAATGAGTTCCACATCGGACCGGGATGAGATCCCCGATCTCCTTATGAGGCTTGGGCTGTCCTCTGCCCTTCGAGCTAGCTTTCGGGCTGTGAGTTAGATCTAAGGATTATTTTAACAATTTCATTTTGTATCATAATATTATTTATTTATTAAAAAAAAGACACGTGTTATATTTAGAAATAGTTAATTGCATGCTCAATGCAATGCCGCATAAATTAAAATTGAGGAAATAATAAAAAGGGAAAAAAAGAAAAGAAAAAGATATCTATCTCTTGACACTTGTCATACCAAACAAAATCCAATTTCTTCCAAGACCAAAACTCCACAAAAAGCAAAAGCCATAAACTCCTCTACGAATGCTTTACCATTGATAAATAGGGTGAATAGGTCTTACATTTGTTGGTTGGCACCGTTTTTACAAAGACGTCGACGTCTCTTTTTGGTTCATTCCCTTCTCATTTTTTTCTACTGTTGAACTTAAATTACAATCTGTATTAAAATAATCGAAGAATCCTTATCAATTGGTAAGGTGTCATTTTTCATACATCTGTTTTGGTCAAAGGGTCTCTCTTTTCTTGGAGCTATTGGTCTTATTTTATGATGTTACACTTCATTTATTGTGGAATCTATATAGTTAATGGAGTCTTACTAAGATATTGGTTATACATATTAATTCACTTTGTGATAAAATTTTGTTGTGCGCGCGAACAAGTTTAACATTAGAAGTTATGAGAAATAGAAGTTACATATGAGAACAACAACATATATAATTAGATGGTGTAAATCCTTTTAAAAAAACTATGCGCGCTTGACCCAAAACAGACAATATTATATCATGTAAAAGTCACTTTGAACTGATTTAATCGAACAAAAACAACAAAAACCGCCATGACAAGTTTACTCATAAAAACTTTTTGTTCTACTAATTTAAGAATCATGTGAAGTCTTGTTCACTAATCATGTTTATTTTCAATTATATCACTCATCAAGATCCACACAATTTTTTTATTGCTTGTTCTTCAATAGTTTTCAGAATTGTTGTCCAACACATTGCAATAAATTCAATAAGAAAAAATTTACCAAATAGCACGGGCTAGCTAGTTTTCGGACTGATAATTAAAAGTAGCCAACGTTTGCAAAGTCATTGAAAAATAGCTACTATGTTGCTGCAACACAAAAAGTTCCAGCATAATAAACTAGAGATTGGTGCACCTGTGTATGAACTTCCAACATATTATGCTGGAAATCTAGCACATGAAAAGTTCCAGCATAATATATTGGAGATTGAACTCCAGTATATTATGCTGGAACTCCAGTATATTATGCTGGAATATTTTTTGGATTTTCAATAGTGTTCGTTCATATTTATCTTTACATGAAAAGTGACTAAATGACGATTATTTTTGAAACTGTGGCTATTTTTCAATTATCACTTATAAATCTGGCTATTTTTGAATTTCTCGCTAAGAAAATTACAAATACACTAAGAAAAGTATAATTGTTTACTTATAGTTCTATATATAATTTAGTTTAAGAAGTTGGCCCTAACGTTAGCGATAAGCGTGCTTCATATAAAAGACCAATTAGAATAGTGAAAATTAGCTAACAAAAAGTTTGTCAAGTATGAATTGGACATGCCTGCCCTAGCAGAACACAAAGTAGAACATAACTTTGAACTTTGTTTATTTAACGTTAATAATATATTACACTTCAAACAGTGGACGAGACATTCAGTTTCCAAAAGTCCCAACATGATATATTAATCATTAGTGCTTATGCAATTTTTCTTAATTTAACTAATGCCTCCTGTCTGGCTTTATTGCTTCTAAACAGATATTAATAATGATTTACATTATATATAGTGTAAAGATTTTTTATATTGCTAATAAAATAGAGGGCAAATTCAGAATTTTAAGTTTAAAAATATTGAACCATATCTCTTTTTGCTTATTAGGTTGAGGAACCGAATAGATAACTTATACTCCCTCCGTTCACTTTTAGTTGTCAAGTATTCTAAAAATAAATTTTTATTTTTACTTGTCACTTTTCGTATATCAAGAGAAAAATTTATTTATCCTGATTTGCCTTTAGCATTAATCACTCATTTCAAATTATTTTTCAAATCCATTAAGACTATACATCAATTAATATGGGTATCATGGTAAATTATGCACTTTATTTATTATTTCTTAAGGGGCATGCAAAGTCCAAAGTGGACAAGTAAAAGTGAACAGAGGGAGTACATATTAAGTGAAATTTTAAATATAAATACAGAATTTGAGTCAAAACTAATATGTTCTGTCGAACCTGTAACTTCTATTGTAGTTCTGCCCATGCTAATAAATTTTTAACTTGTGATAGCAAGTTAGTTATCACTGTTATCAGAGTTATTATAATGCTTATTGCATAGAAATTTGATTGTATAAATAAAATATGCTTATGTCATTAGAGCATAGAACTCAAACTCCATTAATAATCCTACGGATTCCATTAACCCTTGCTTCATTAATCAAATCCAAAGAACTGTATTTGTTGAACATTTTCAGTTTAATTAAGTGAAACAACCTAATTCCACCAGACACCACTTTTAATTTCCATATTTGTCTTTGTGCTGAGATCTTAGGTTTCAATCCTAAGTATGAATGGTCTACAAAGTCAACGACATCTCTTTGTATAGTTGACCAATGCGTTCATTTACTTGTCAACAAAGGATTCTCTCCACTTCATAATTAATTATTAGTTCTAATCTTCGAGTTTGTTTTACTTAATTAAAAAAGAGATTAATTTTGCTTGTTCGAAGTTAATTAATCATTGTTAATTTTCAAAAGTCTTTTCAAGGTACATGAACTTGCTAGCTTTGTCACTTCCACGTATGCACTAAAACCATTATCTCACGATTCAAAGGGCAGAAAGCAAGAATCAGTTCAAATGTCTTAGTAAGAGTTTACCATTTGGATTTGACTGTCAGAATATATATACTATTGATGAGTCAAAAAACAAAGTAAAAGCAAATAAAATAGAGTTCTTTGAGGAAAGTAACAGCCTGATTTAGTGATATTGTCCGTTTTGGTTGAGTTGTTCGTCCGTTACATATAATATCAAAGCCACTTTACGTGTAACCTTCAATGATAGTGGGGCAAACCTCGGCGAGGATGCTGAATCCCTAACGGGGATTGTACATGATACCTCGGGCGAATCCAACATCGACAAAATAGGAGAAAGATGTTGGGTTATAAGTAAATAAGTCTTAAATCTTAGTGACGTGTTTTAAAGCTATGCAGGCCTAAGTCCAAGACCAACAGTATCACTAGCGGGCTGAGCTGTTACATATAGAAAAATGACACTGTGTAGCCGCTCTCAAAATAATAGTCTAAAAAAAGTATATTTGCTCTATATATATACATTATGCATGTTACATGCAAAAATTATATAAATATTATACACTTTTTCGGCTACCAAATATAATTAGTTTCTGGCGCGAGCTAAAAGCGAAAAAAGTCCATACATATATACTCTAATTAATCTGCAAAATATATCCAAGTTGCGGTTAAAGTCAAAGGGAAAAACAAAGTTCAAATCAAAAGACGAAAACGGGTTTTAATATGGGAAAAAATTGCAAATTTCGGTTTAATGCCTACTACCAATAAAGTTATCTTGGATTTAAACTAAAAATAGAATCATTGCGATATGCAAAAAGTGTTTAAATTGCAAAAAGACCTAATTGTAATTCTGAAAACTATTAGCAAATTAAGAGTGGAGTGGACGTATATCTACTTCCATTAAGATGCTTCTGGGGAAGAAAAGAACATCATTTCAAAGATGATCAAGATCTGCTTAGAAGCTGTTTTTTTCAATGATTTTTCTTTTCTTTTTTTTCAAATTTTCACCAAAACCATTATAAAGATCTGGTTAATATTACTATCACAAACATAGGGATCTTTACATAAATAGCCGGCCATATTCGTTGTTAATTTCTATAACTCGATTTGTGACATATTTCTTAAAGAGGAATGCATGCCAAACTATATAAACCAATAATATGAAGAAAAAAAAATAGTCTGTCTTTATTAAGATTATAATCTTCTTCTTAGATGGTATGATTGATGATATGATAATATTAAAATTATCAAATGCAGTTGTTTTCTATATATATATATGAACAAAAACAACTATTTTGTTTTAGATATATAAAATGTACGGCTAAGTCTATTATCGAATAAAATCCGGTTTCTACGTCTAATTTAAACTCTTCTAAACTTGAGGTAAGGCTTCTAGCAAATATTTCTGGATGCGTATAATTATTACGATTAATGGACATTACAATAAAATTATTTTTTGTGATTAAACTCTTATGTTGTAAAAATCCTACTCAGTATTCTCTCTCTCTCTCTCTCTTTCTATAGACCTGTATTGTTACAGTATTATCTAAATTATGAACTGAAATTACCCCTTCTATACTTTTTTTACTTCACTCTGTTCATCTCTTTTTCCCAATCTTTTAAAGAAATAAATCTATTCTTAATTCTTTTTTCTTTAACCTCGCCCTGGACACAGTTAAACACATATAGCCATTCTTGATTATTTTTGGGTTTTACTTAACCAATTTCTCCTAGGAATTTACGGGTTAATCCATCAAAATTGTTAAGAAATTAGAAAGCTAACCATATACTAAGAGTGATGTCTGATTATTATCAAACTAATAATAGAGGAATAATAAACATAAAGCTATACAAAATAACATAATACTATAAAACAGGGGTAATATCTAGAAACATAATTTAGATAGAGATAAATAACTTACATGTTTACAGGAGAGAGATTTCCCTTTCGGGGAACCCGAAAGATGTCACGACCCGGATTTCCCACCTCTCGGGAGTCGTGATGGCGCCTACTAATGAGAGTTAGGCAAGCCAATCATTAACTACTTACTTCTTTATCAAATTACTTCCTTTTAACAAATATAAGTTGATAACATGAAAACAGCAGAACTTTAAATAACTAAGCGAAAGATAACAATTAAATGTCTGAAATCTGCATCTATTACAAATACTTAAGTCTTAACCACCCAAAATCTGGTGTCACAGTATCACAAACGGTCTAAGATTTACTACATACAAAGTCTGAAGAAATAATAATATATTGTTTCTAAATGTAAAGAAAATGAAACAGGAATGTAGGGATAGAGGGAAACGCCAGGGCCTGCGGACGTCTGTAGGTCTACCTTGGATCTCCGCGTGGACTGAAGGTAGCCTCCACACTATGGTCCAAAAGCTGCTCCGGGATCTGCACACAGTGCAGAGTGTAGTATTAGCACAACCGACCCCATATGATAGCAAGTGTCTAGCCTAACCTCGGCGAAGTAGTGACGAGGCTAGGACCAGACTACCAAATAAACCTGTGCAGCTCAACTATATACAGCGGAAAAGAAATACAGAAATAACCAGTCAAAGTGGGAGAGGAACATGCTGTGGGGGAGATAACAGTTCCAAGTAGAAAGACATCAAGTAAGGAAAGAAACAACATAACTCGGATATCAACAAAGAATCAGAAATTAACAATTTGCACGGCACCACCCTTCATGCTTTTACTCTCGTCCTCACCAAAGCAATTATATAATAAAAGTGTGCACTGCATCATCCTTCGTGCTTTTACTCTCGTCCTCACCAAAACAATCATATAATCAAGATGTGCACGGCATCACCCTTCGTGCTTTTACTCTCTTTCCTCACCATATAATCAATAAAATCGGCATGGAATGGTACGTCGTGCGGCACGACATCACCCTTCGTGCTTTACACTCTTTCCTTATAATAACAAACAATGCACGGCATCACCCTTCGTGCTTTAACACTCTTCCTTACCCAAACAACAATCACAAACAAGTAGAGGAGGGGCAAGGGAATAAATAAGATCATAATAGAAATCCCGGCAAAGAAACAACAATTAAACAATTAAATTCCGGCAAGGGAACAACATCAATAATATCAACATCCCGGCAAGGGAGATAACCAATAAAGCAACAATATCCTGGCAAAGGAACAATTTAATAACTCTTTCTCTTTCTTTCACTTTTACTTCGCAACTCACTTTACCACTTGAGCCAATGCTCCAAAGGATTCAATCAACTCATTTACTTTCGCAATTTTTAATATAGCTTGAGCCAATGCTCCTCGATGTTCAAAGGTCATAATTCCTTCCACAAACTTTTCACAACAAATAGAAATCACCTCTAAAGCATGGATAATACAACAAAGTCATGAAAATCACAATATAAGACTCACAGGCATTCTTGACACTAACGTATAGATACTCGTCACCATGCCTATACGTCGTACTCAACAAGAAGCATATAGCAAATAGGACACAACTCCTAATCCCTTAAGTTAAGGTTAGACTAAATACTTACCTCGATGTCTCGAACACAATTCACGATTCAATTATAACTTTACCCCTTGATTCCACCACCAATTCGCTCGAATCTAGCCACAAGTTACTTAATTAGATCAATAAACGCTAAATGAATCAACCCCAATGCATGAAAGTGAGTTTTCTAAAGTTTTACCCAAAAGTCAAAAATTGCCCACGGGCCCACATGATCAAAACTCGAGGTTCAAACCAAAACCCGATTACCCATTCCCTCACGAACCCAAATATATAATTTTTTTTAAATCGGACCTCAAATCGAGGTCCAAATCCCCAATTTTTGAAAAAAACCTAGGTTCTACCCAAAACACCCAATTTTCCCCATGAAAATCATTGATATTAAGTTGAAATCACATTAAAAGATGTTAATGATTGAAAAACACTAGTTAAAAATGACTTACAATTGATTTGGAAGAAGAGTTGTTCTTGGAAAATCGCCCAAAGGAGTTTGTGTTTTGAAAAGATGTGAAAAATGGGTTTAAAATCGTCTAAGTATAAAGTTTCAGGTTGCAGGTATGAGAATTGTGAACCCCAACCTCTGCCAAGTTGGGAAATGCAAAACAGGGTTCGCAAATGTGAACCCTTTAGGAAAGCTGGACTTTCGCATTTGCGAACAGAATGTCGCATTTGCGACTTGCGAATTGCGAAGAATGGGTCGCATTTGCGACCCAAGGCTGGACAGGTATTTTCGCATTTGCGAGCATGGCAGGCCTGGGATGTTTTTCGCATTTGCGATCCAACCTTCGCATTTGCGAGCCAGTGCGAAGCCTGCAGGCATGATCATACCAACAAACTTCCTAAGTCTAAAAATCCACCCCGTGACCTATCCAAAACTCACCCGAGCTCTCGGGGCTCCTAACCAAATATACACACAACCTCAAACACATCCTACGGGCTTATTCGTGTACTCAAATCACCAAAATAACCTCAATAACAATGAATTAAACCTCAAATTCAAAGAATTTTCTCAAATTTCTTAAAACATCATTTTTGCAATTTAGGTCCGATTCACGTCAAATGACATCCGTTTCTCACCAAATTTCAGAAAAACATCTTAAATCATACATAAGACCTATATCGGGCACCGAAACCAAAATACAGGCCCGATACCATGTTCTAATCAAATTTCATTTCGAAAACCTTTAAACAATTTCAGAAAATAATTTTCTTTAAAAATTTATTTCTCGGGCTTGGGACCTCGGAATTCGATTCCGGGCATACGCCCAAGTCCCATATTTTCTTATGGTCCCTCCGGGACCATCAAATCATGGGTCCGGGTCCGTTTACCCAAAATGTTGACCGAAGTCAAATTAACTCATTTTATAGTAAAAATTTATCATTTTTCATAGATTTTCACATTTAGGCCTTCCGGCTATGCACCCGGACTACGCACGCAAATTGAGGTAATGCTAAATGAGGTTTTTAAGGCCTTGAAACGTAGGTCATCACATTCTTGTCATGACCCCGGTTCGCCCTCTGTGAACCATCGTGACGGCACCTAGTCTCTACGACTAGGTAAGCCTAAACTTGCGGAAGATAACCAAAACTTGCGGAAGTAAAACAATTTAAAAATAGAAATAAGGCAATAACAGTGTTAAATGTGCCGCTCGGCATACACCATATTTATATAGATCTCAAAACCATTATCTAAATCCAAGACCAGGAAACCCACAAATCACAAGCTAAGAAAAAAAGAAATACTACATAGCTCTAACTCCGGAATTTTTGTCTAATAAAAACGGAAGTACAGAAGGGCTAAATACTAAAAGCAGGAATAGAAAGAGACTTCTCGGTCTGCAGACACGGTAGATGTACCTCGAAGTCTCTAGAGCAGTCGCCTCCCTCACGGATAGTAGACCTGATTAGCGGTACCTGGATCTGCACATGAAAAACATGCGCAGAAGAGGCATGAGTACACCAAAGTGGTACTCAGTAAGTGCCAAGCCTAACCTCAGTTGGGTAGTGACGTGGAAGGTTAGGGCCCTACTGAGGTTAAATACAATATAAGGGTTAACAGTGTGGAATAAAATAGTATAAATAAGTGCAACATTAAGAAATAACATAGAATTGACAGAACAACAACAACTAGAATAGAGACAAAACAAGCCACGGAAAGAGATACAGCTCAACACAGAGATAACAATCGGGCACCTCCCAAGATACCGTCCTATAGTCCCAATTACAACTGTCCAGTGGATCTCCCGGGATACCGTCCCGTAGTCCATCATATATATGTCTAAAGGATCTCCTGGGATCCCGTCCCATAGTCCAACTGTCAATACGCAGGGATCTACCGGAATCCCGTTCCATAGTCCCAAATATAAATACCCAGTACTGAGGAAATCTACCGGGTGCATTCCCATAGTTCCATATCACTGTGCAGGGGGATCTACCGGGAATCTAACCCGTAGTCCCAAAGTAAACAGACAAGGAGTAGCTACTGGAATCCCACATCCGTAGTCCCAAAATAAATACACAGCAGCAGCAGCAGCAGAAAGATAAACAGAAATAGCAAAATTCATATTAAGGTAATAAGTGATTCTAGCCTAGCATGTTGCACAGAATTCAAGTAAGGCGGTTAAATCAAATGAAGCAATTAAGTCACTTAGATATGCTTTCCTAAGCTAACAACATGCTTAATAATGCAGGTAGTAGAAACAGGAAAGGAAACATACTAGTAAGTACTTTAAGAAAACCGGATTTCCAACAATTAACACAAGTACGCATTCGTCACCTCATGTACAAGGCATTTCAATTACCAAATATACCAATCCTAAGGGGAAGGTCCCCCACATAAGGTTAGACAAGCCACTTACCTCGAACCGGCTCAAAAATCAACTCGAAACCACGCTTTTGCCACGAGTATCTGACTCCAAATGGCCCAAATCTATTCAATTCAATTGCATATTATAATTAACACCTCAAGTAACTGATTCTACAATTAAATTCTACGTTAATACGCAAAATTAGGTAAAATAACCAAAACGCCCCTCAGACCCACGTCTCGGAATCAAGGTGAAATTTACATTTTCAGAAACCTTGTACTCTCACGAGTCTATACTTAACAAGAACACTGAAATCGGAGTCCAAATGTCCCCTCAAATCCTCATTTAAAGGTCTCTTAAACTTAAGCCCTAATTACCCATTTTTACCAAATTTCTCACCACTAATTAGGTCTTTAATCACATAAAAACGAGTTATGAAGTCAAGGACGTTACCTCCAAGTGATTCCCCTTTGTTTTCCTCAAAAATCTCCCTCAAAAGCTTCAAACCTGGATGAAAATGGTGAAAGAATCCCTCAAATTCGCGAAGGCAATTATTTATATGTTCTGCCCAGCGATTTCTGCATTTGCGGCCCTGGGACAACATCTGCGGTCCTACTTCTGCGGAACAAGCGTCGCATCTGCGACTTTCATTAAAATGGCTAGAGACTGCATCTGCGATCACCATTTCGCAGATGCGCAATAGCTTCTGTGATGAACCTTCCGCATCTGGGGAACCTGAAGGAAAAGCCAAAAATCCGCTTCTGTGGTCTTTACGCCGCTTCTGCGGCTCCGCACCTGCGGAACCCAAACTGCAGGTGCGGTTATGACAGGTACCAGCTGAACCAGCAATCTTTTAACTTCAAAAATCCTTCTGTCAACTATCCGGAATCATCCTGAGGCCCCCGAGACCTCAACCAAAGGCACTAACAAGTCACAAAACACTATCCAAACTTGTACCAATCCTTTAAATACCTAAAACAACATCGAAACCTCGGATTAATCAAGGATTTAAGCCTAAGAACTCCAAAATTCTCAAAAATACGCTTTCGATCAAAAACTCAACCAAACCACGTCTGAATGACCTGAAACGTTTCACACACGTCACATTCAACACCATAGAGCTACTCCAACTTCCGGAATTCTATTCTGACCCTCGGATCAAAATCTCACTATCGGACCAGAAACTTCAAAATTCAACTTTCGGCATTTCAAGCCTAAATTAGCTACGGACTTCCAAAACACAATCCGAACACGCTCCTAACCCCAAAATCACCCAATGAAGGTAACGGAACCATCGGATTTCCATTCTGAGGCTGTCTTCACACTATTCTGACTACGGTCAACTTTCCAACACTTAAGCTCTCATTTAGTGACTAAGTGTCCCAAAACTCTCCGAAACTCAAAACCGAACATCCCGGAAAATCAAATTATTAGAATTAAACTTGGGGAAAGCAGTTAATAGGGGATCAGGGCGTTAACTCTTAAGACGGCCGGCCGGGTCGTCACATTCTCCACCTCTAAAACAACCGTTCGTCCTCGAACGGACAGAAGAAGGAAATACCTGAGTCGGGGAAAAGATGGGGATAACGGCTCCGCATATCGGACTCGGACTCCTAGGCCGATGCCTCAACAGGCTGACCTCTCCACTGAACACGAACAGAAGGAAAACTCTTCGATCTCAACTGACGAACCTGCCGGTCTAGAATAGCCATCGGCTCCTCCTCATAAGACAAGTCCTTGTCCAACTGGACAGTGCTGAAGTCTAACACGTGGGATGGATCGTCGTGATATTTTCGAAGCATGGACACATGAAACACTGGATGCACGGCTAATAAGCTCGGTAGCAAAGCAAGTCTATAATCCACCTCTCCCACTCGATCAAGAATCCCAAACGGGCCAATGAACCTAGGGCTAAGCTTGCCCTTCTTCCCAAATCTCATCACGCCCTTCATAGGTAACACTCGAAGCAATACCCGTTCACTAACCATGAATGCTAAATCACGCACCTTGCGATCGGCATAACTCTTTTGCCTGGACTAAGCTGTATGAAGCCTATCCTGAATGATCCTGACCTTGTCCAAGGCATCCTGAACCAGATCTGTACCCAACAACCGAGCCTCTCCCGACTCAAACCATCCAATCGAAGACCGACACCGCCTACCATATAAAGCCTCATAAGGGGCCGTGTGAATACTTGACAGGTAGCTGTTGTTGTAGGCAAACTCTGCTAAAGGCAAAAACTGATCCAACGAGCCTTCAAAGTCAATAACACAAGCTCGGAGCATATCCTCAAGAATCTAAATAGTCCGTGCGGACTGCCCGTCTGTCTGAGGATGAAATGCTATGCTCAACTCAACCTGTGTGCCCAACTCTCGCTGAACTGCTCTCCAAAAATGTGAGGTAAACTGCGTACCTCGGTCCGAAATGATAGACACGGGCACACCATGAAGGCGAACAATCTCCCGGATAAAGATCTCAGCCAACCTCTCGGATGAATAGGAGACTGCCACAGGAATAAAATGTGCTAACTTGGTCAGCCTATCAATAATGACCCATACTGCGTCGAACTTCCTCCGAGTCTGCGGTAGTCCAACAACGAAATCCATAGTGATCCGCTCCCACTTCCACTCGGGAAGCTCAATCCTATGAAATAAACCACCAGGCCTCTGATGCTTGTACTTAACCTGCTGACAATTCAAACACCGAGCTACATATGCAACGATATCCTTCTTCATTCTCCGCCACCAATAATGTTGCCGTAAATCCTGATACATCTTCGCGGCGCCAGGATGAATAGAGTACCGGGAGCTATGGGCCTCCTCTAAAATCAACTCTCGGAGTCCATCCACATTAGGAACACAAATTTGACCCTGCAATCTCAAAACTCCATCATCACCTAAGGTAACCTGCTTGGCACCTCCGTGTTGCACCGTGTCTCTGAGGACACAAAAATGGGGATCATCATACTGCCGATCTCGGATACGCTCCAATAATGAAGAACGAGCGACTATGCAAGCTAACACACGGCTGGGCTCAGAAACATCCAACCTCACGAACTGATTGGCCAAAGCCTGAACATTCAAAGCAAGCAGCCTCTCACCGACCAGAATATAAGCAAGACTGCCCATACTAGCTGACTTCCTACTCAGAGCATCGGCCACCACATTGGCCTTTCCTGGATGATATAAGATGGTGATATCATAGTCTTTCAACAACTCCAACCACCTCCTCTGCCTCAAATTCAACTCCTTTTGCTTGAACAAATACTGAAGACTCTTGTGATCCGTGAACACCTCACATGCCACGCCATACAGATAATGCCTCCAAATCTTCAATACGTGAACTATGGCTGCCAACTCTAAATCATAAACCGGATAGTTCTTCTCATGAATCTTAAACTGCCGCGAAGCATAAGCAATGACCTTGCCATCCTGCATCAACACTGCACCAAGTCCAATGCGAGATGCATCACAATAGACTATATAAGGCCCTGAACCTGTGGGCAAAACCAACACCGGTGCCATAGTCAGAGCTGTCTTGAGCTTCTGAAAGCTCGCCTCACACTCATCCGGCCATCTGAACTGGGCACCCTTCTAGGTCAACCTGGTCATCGGGGCTGCGATAGATGAAAACTCCTCCACAAACCGACGGTAGTAGCCTGTCAATCCCAAGAAACTTTGAATCTCTGTAGCTGATACTGGTTTGGGCCAATTCTTAACCGCCTCAATCTTCTTCGGATCCATCTGAATACCCTCTACTGATACAACATGACCCAGGAATGCAACTGAACTTAACCAGAACTCACACTTCGAGAACTTAGCATATAACTGACTATCCCTCAAGGTCTGTTGAACCACTTTAAGATGCTGCTCGTGCTCCTACCGGCTACAGGAATATATCAAAATATCATCAATGAAGACTATCACGAATGAGTCCAAATAGGGCTTGAACACTCGATTCATCAAATCCATAAAGGCTACTAGGGCATTTGTAAACCCGAATGACATAACTAGGAACTCATAGTGGCCGTACCGGGTGCGGAAAGCTGTCTTAGGGACATCGGATGCCCTAATCCTCAGCTGATGGTAGCCAAATCTCAAGTAATTCTTCAAAAATACCTTGGCACCCTGAAACTGATCAAACAAATCATCAATCATTGTCAATGGATACTTATTCTTGATGGTAACCTTGTTCAACTGCCGGTAATCAATACACATTCTCATCGACCCATCCTTCTTCCTAACAAACAACATTGGCGCATCCATAGGCGAAACACTGGGTATAATGAAACCCTTCTTAAGCAAGTCTTGCAACTGCTCCTTTAACTCTTTCAACTCAGGTGGGGCCATACGACCATACGTTAAGCCTTCACATAAGAGATAACACTACGAGTAGAATGACCAGGATTCCCTCTCCACTCTAAACGAGGCAAACCCGGTAAAGCTAAGGTCACAGTCTTGGCATGACAGTCCAAGATAGCGTGGTAGGGTGATAACCAGTCCATCCCCAATATAACATCGAAATCGACCATGTCCAGAAGCAACAAATCTACTCGAGTCTCAAGACCTCCAATCACAACTATACAAGAATGATGGACTCGATCTACCATAATAGAATCACTCACCGTTGTAGACACACAAACATGATCACTCAAGGAATCACTAGGCATAACCAGATATGGTGCAAAATCGGATGACACATACGAGTATGTAGACCCTGGATCAAATAACACTGAAGCATCTCTATCACAAACCAGAACCGTACCTGTAATAACTACATCTGAAGCCTCAGCCTCGGGCCTGGATGGTAGGGCATAACATCGGGGCTGGGCCCCACCACCCAGGACTACATCTCTGAGACGTCCTGCTGCTGGCTGGCCTCCACATCTAGCGGTCTGAGCTCCACATCTAGTACATCTACCTCCACCTCTAGCACCTCTACCCTTAACTCTAGCTAGATGGGCGGGCTATGGAACACCTGGTGCCTGAACCATGGCACGGGAACCCTGATGCTGAGAGCTACTCGGTGCTTGAGGGCAAAACCTGGCAATGTGACCCATGTCACCACAAGTGTAACAAGCCCTCGGTTGCTGAGACTGCTAGCCCTGTTGACTTGAATGACTACCCCGAAAACTCTGAAGTGGTGGTGCACTGATAGGAGCAGGTGGTACACTGTAGGACTGTTGATCAGAATACTACATCTGGGGGCCACGGCCACCTGAAGTACCGTGAGAAACCTGGAGCGCTAACTGAAAGGGCCTAGGAGTATGGCCTCTACCATATGAATCTCTACCTCCAGACGAAGTATCACTAAATCGTCCTGAACGATGGGGCCTCTTGTTTGACCCATGACCACCCCCTTGTGACAGAACCATCTCCACTCTCCTTGCCACATTGACCGCCTCTTGAAAAGTAATCTCACTCCCAGCCTGCCTAGCCATATGAAGACGAATCGGCTAAATAAGACCATCAATAAACCTCCTCACTCTCTCTCTCGGTGGGAAGTATGATGAGAGCATGGCGAGCCAAATCGATGAATCTGGTCTCATATTGGATAACAGTCATAGAAACCTGTTGGAGATGCTCAAACTGCCTCTAATAGGCCTCTCTCTGAGTGATGGGGAGAAACTTCTCCAGAAATAGCTGTGCAAAATGCTCCAAAGTCAAGGCCGGCGATCCGGTTGGTCTAGCCAAGCAATAATCTCTCCACCAAGTCTTAGCGGATCCAGACAAGCGAAAAGTGGCAAAATCGACCCCATTGGTCTCAACGATCCCATGTTCCTAAGAACCTCGTGACAGCTGTCTAGATAATCCCGGGGATCCTCAGTAGATGCACCGCTGAAAGTAGTAGTGAAGAGCTTGGTGAAACTATCCAACCTCCACAAAGCATCGGCAGACATAGTTGCTCCATCACCGGTCAGAGCTACCACACCCGGCTGAACTGCTCCAACTGGATGAACTACTAGAGTCTGAATCTGGGGAACTACCTGCTCCAGAGTACGAGTAGCAGGAGTCTGGGCTCCTCCTCCAGCCTGAGAGACGGCTGGTACTACAGGAAGCAAGCATGCTCAGATGACACTCTCCATGAGGCCCACTAGATGGACTAGAGCATCCTGAAGAACTGGGGTAGCAATAAACCCCTCTGGGACCTGAGCTGGGCCCACCGGAACTGCTGAGGTCAGAACCTCATCATCAAAGTCAACCAGAGGCTCTGCCACTGGTGCTGCTGCTCGGGGCTGAGCTCTTCCCCTACCTCGGCCTCTAACACGGCCTTAGCCTCGCCCTCTGCCCCTCGTGGGAACTACTGCTGGGGGCTCGGGCTGTTGAGCGGTGGATGAGGAAGCGCGTGTTCTCGCCATCTATGAAAGAATAGAGTAGAAATTCAATTAACATTGAGAAACAAAACCGCACGACAAGCAAGAACAAATGTGAAGTTTTCCTAACGATGTACCCTCTGGGGGATAAATACAGACGTCTCCGTACCAATCCCTCAGACTCTACTAAGATTGTCTGTGAACTGTGAGACCCATATAATAGAGGAATAATAAACATAAAGCTATACAAAATAACATAATACTATAAAAACAGGGGTAAGATCTAGAAACATAATTTAGATAGAGATAAATAACTTACATGTTTACAGGAGAGAGATTTCCCTTTCGGGGAACCCGAAAGATGTCACGACCCGGATTTCCCATCTCTCGGGAGTTGTGATGGCGCCTACTAATGAGATCTAGGCAAGCCAATCATTAACTACTTACTTCATTATCAAATTACTTCCTCTTAAAAAATATAAGTCGATAACATGAAAACAGCGAAACTTTAAATAACTAAGCGGAAGATAACAATTAAATGTCTGAAATCTGCATCTATTACAGATACTTAAGTCTTAACCACCCAAAACCTGGTGTCACAGTATCATAGAAGGTCTAAGATTTACTACATACAAAGTCTAAAGAAATAATAATACACTATTTCTGAATGTAAGGAAAATCAAACAGGAATGTAGGGATAGAGGGAGACGCCAGGGCCTGCGGACGCCTGCAGGTCTACCTTGAATCTCCGTGTGGACTGAAGGTAGCCTCCACACTATGGTCTAAAAGCTTCTCCGGGATCTGCACACAATGCAGAGTGTAGGATCAGCACAACCGACCCCATGTGCTGGTAAGTGTCTAGCCTAACCTCGGCAAAGTAGTGACGAGGCTAGGACGAGACTACCAAATAAACCTGTGCAGTTCAAATATATACAGCGGAAAAGAAATACAAAAATAACCAGTCAAAGTGGGAGGGGGAACATGCTGTGGGGGAGATAATAGTTCCGAATAAAAAGGCATCAAGTAAGGAAAAAAACAACATAACTCGAATATCAACAAAGAATCGGAAATCAACAATTTGCACGGCACCACCCTTCGTGTTTTTACTCTCGTCCTCACCAAAGCAATTATATAATAAAAATGTGCACAACTTCACCCTTCGTGCTTTTACTCTCGTCATCACCAAAACAATCATATAATCAAGATGTGCACGGCATCACCCTTCGTGCTTTTACTCTCTTTCCTCACCATATAATCAATAAAATTGGCACGGAATGGTACGTCGTGCGGGACAACATCACCCTTCATGCTTTATACTCTTTCCTCACAATAACAAATAATTCACGACATCACCCTTCGTGCTTTAACACTTTTTCCTCACAATAACAAACAATGCACGGCATCACCCTTCGTGCTTTAACACTCTTCCTCACCCAAACAATAATCACAAACAAAGGGGAGGGGGGACAAGGGAATAAACAAGATCATAATAGAAATCCCGGCAAGGAAACAACAATTAAACAATTAAATCCCAGCAACATCAATAATATCAACATCCCAGCAAGGGAGATAACCAATAAAGTAACAATATCCCGTCAAAGGAACAATTTAATAACTCTTTCTCTTTCTTTCACTTTTACTTTGCAACTCACTTTACCACTTGAGCTAATGCTCCAAAGGAATCAATCAACTCATTTACTTTCGCAATTCGTAATATAGCTTGAGCCAATGCTCCTCGATGTTCAAAGGTCACAATTCCTTCCACAAACTTTTCACAACAAATAGAAATCACCTCTAAAGCATGGATAATACAAAAAAGTCATGAAAATCACAATATAAGACTCACGGGCATGCATGACACCTACGTATAGATACTCGTCACCATACCTATATGTCGTACTCAACAAGAAGCATATAGCAAATAGGACACAACTCCTAATCCCTCAAGCTAAGGTTAGACCAAACACTTACCTCGATGCCTCGAACACAAATTCACGATCAATTATAGCTTTACCCTTGATTCCACCACCAATTCGCTCAAATCTAGGCACAAGTTACTTAATTAGATCAATAAACGCTAAATGAATCAACCCCAATGCATGAAAGTGAGTTTTCTAAAGTTTTACCCAAAAGTCAAAAATCGCCCCGGGCCTACATGGTCAAAACCCGAGGTTCGAACCAAAATCCGATTACACATTCCCACACGAACCCAAATATATAATTTTTTTTGAAATCGGACCTCAAATCGAGGTCTAAATCCTCAATTTTTGAAAAAACCCTAGGTTCTACCCAAAACACCCAATTTTCCCCATGAAAATCATTGATTTTAAGTTGAAATCACGTTAAAAGATGTTAATGATTGAAGAAAACTAATTAAAAATGACTTACAATTGATTTGGAAGAAGAGTTGTTCTTGGAAAATCGCCCAAAGGAGTTTATGTTTTGAAAAGAGGTGAAAAATGGGTTTAAAATCGTCTAAGTATAAAGTTGCAGGTCGCAGGTATGGGAATTGCGAACAGGGGTTCGCAATTGCGAACCCCGACCTCTGCCAAGTTGGAAAATGCGAAACAAGGTTCATATTTGTGAACCCTTCAGGAAAGTTGGGTCGCAGGTATGGGAATTGCGAACCTCGACCTCTGCCAAGTTGGAAAATGCGAAACAGGGTTCGCATTTGCGAACCCTTCAGGAAAGCTAGACCTTCGCATTTGCGAACAGAATGTCGCATTTGCGACTTGGGAATTGCGAAGAATGGGTCGCATTTGCGACCCAAGGCTTGACAGGTATTTACGCATTTGCGAAAGAATACTCGCATTTGCGAGCAAGGCAGGCCTGGGATGTTTTTTGCATTTGCGATCCAACCTTTGCATTTGCGAGCTCGCATTTGCGAGCCAGGCTTAGCAAATGCGTAGCCTGCAGGCCTGATCATACCAGCAAAATTTCTGCAACTTCCTAAGTCTAAAAATCCACCCTATGGCCTATCTAAAACTCACCCGAGCCCTCAGGGCTCCAAACCAAATATATACACATCCTACGGACTTATTCATGTACTCAAATCACCAAAATAACCTCAATAACAATGAATTAAACCTCAAATTCAAAGAATTTTCTCAACCTTCTTAAAACATCATTTTTTGCAATTTAGATCCGAATCACGTCAAATGACATCTGTTTCTCACCAAATTTCACAGAGACGTCTTAAATTATATATAAGACCTGTATCCGGCGCCGGAACCAAAATACGGGCCCGATGCCATCATGTTCTAATCAAATTTCATTTTAAAAACCTTTAAACAATTTCAGAAAATAATTTTCTTTAAAAATTTATTTTTCGGGCTTGGGACCTCGGAATTCGATTTTGGGCATACGCCCAAGTCCCATATTTTCCTACGGACCCTCCGGGACCGTCAAATCACGGGTTCGGGTCTTTTTACCCAAAACATTGACCGAAGTCAAATTAATTCATTTTATAGTCAAAATTTATCATTTTTCACTAATTTTCACATTTAGGCATTTCGGCTACTCGTCCGGACTATGCACGCAAATCTAGGTGATGCTAAATGAGGTTTTAAGTCCTCAGAACATAAAATTTTATTTTAAAACAAGTGATGAGTCATCATAAAAGAGTTTACTGGACTTGAGAATTAAAAACGAACACACATAAGCCTAAGGATTTTATTTATTTTACAGGCTTGAAGGAGGAACTACTAAGGCATACATAAGAAAATATTTTACAAAGGTATAATATGTTTGGAAAATGGTGTGATGGAGGAGGGTGTTTGGATGGTTTTCTTCGGTGTGTTTTCTCTTGGACTTGTATCTTGTTTTTCTTCTTTTTTCTTCTCCTTTTTATATCTAAATTTTTTGAAGCAGATTTGAAAAATGGACTTCAAACATTTCAAAAATCTTTCTTATCCAACCTTGTAGGGTACTTCATTGGGCCCCACTTCACATGGCTTGAGCAAAGATTCCCTTAGTGCTTGTAACTTTTTCTTCCACTCAAAAATTCAGCTTGTCTTGTAGCACCACTAGCACTATCTTTTGTCACATTTTCTTTTCTTTATGTCATTTCTTTTCTTCTTTATGTCACGTATTCTTTTCTTTTTGCCACTTCTTCCTTTATGTCACTTCTTCTTTTTTAATTATCTTTCGCATTGGCACGCTAGTATTATTGCTCTTTCCTTGTCTTTGCTGCCCTCAATTGCTTTTGACTGAGACCTTGCTTCCTTTTACGTGTCTAAATTATGTAGAGCTATTGATCAAAACTCATTCCTAAATCATCTTCGTATGGATCTTGAGCATCTTGATAGTTTAGGTGGTCTTCGTAATTATCATCTTCCCCTGAACTTTGAGACCTTTCTGGACTTGGATTAGGAGGAGTTGGACTTGGGTTAGGACTGAGATTTTTAACCATATATTTGTATTGTTCTTCTTTTTCTTGAAAGAAATTTTCTAATGTCTGTTTAAATATGTTTTTTTTAGAAATTATACCCTTCTTTTTTAATGTTTCTCCCTGTGTTAATGTTCTAGGTAGTCTTCATCTTGATGAACATTCATCTTCACTTTTTGGCAAAGTGACAGTCATAAACGGATTTGATGTGTCTTTACCGGTTACCGTTTGAACCGGACTAGCTGTATCATTATCCGATACAGTAGATTTTGCTGCATTCATTGGGGAATGCACACCCTTCTCATCTATATTTTCTTGAGATGGAGAACTCTATTTTGGACTGCTTATTTCTATGTCTTGTTGAGAAATAACTTGAGTCTGGGATTGTGTCAATTCAAATCTTAACGCATGTACTCTTTGTTCTAGTACCTTCACTTGCTCCATAAGTTTTGTTTTTTCATGTGCCAGGATTTCATTATTCTGGTTTATCCATTTGAAGGCTTCTGTCATTGATAAGCAATGATCATAGAATATTATCTTGTCGTTGTCTTTTTGGATGTTATATTGGGAGTTTTTTGTGATGACCCAAAATGTCATCTTTAAATTAAATAATTATCTCGGTATTTTAAGACCTTGAAAAGCGCTATCAATAAATTCTCGACTTGTGTGCGCAATCTGTATAATTTTTTGGAAGGTTCGTATGTGAAAAATGGATTAAATTGTGAACTAGAGCTTTAAAACTCAACTGAATTGACTTCGGTCAACATTTTGGGCAAACGAACCCGGATAAAAGTTTTCACCATTCCGGTAGTTCTGTATCGTGATTTGGAACTTGGTCATATGCCCGAAATTGAATTTGGAGGTCCCTAGATCAAATTATCGCCATTTAACGGAATCTAGAAATCTAAGGTTAAAGATTTCTTAAGTTTGACCGGAGATTTGACCTTTTGATATCAGGGTCGGAATCCAGTTCTGAAAATTTTCATAGCTTTGTTATGTCATTTATGACTGGTGTGCAAAATTTGAAGTCAATCGGACTTGATTTGATAGGTTTTTGCATCAAATATAGAAGTTGGACGTTCTTAGTTTCATTAGACTTGAATTGGGGTGTGATTCAGGGTTTTAGCATTATTTGATGCGATTTGAGGTTTCGACTAAGTCCGTATCATGTTTTAGCACTTGTTGGTGTATTTTGTTGAACTCCCAAGGGCCTCGGGTAGATTTCGGAAGGTCAACAGGTAGAAAAAACTGCTGAAATTCTCTTTGGGAAGCTGCTGTCAACATTATGAACAGTACCCCATGAACAGTGCCCGTGAACAGTACCGCGTGAACAATACCGCGTGAACAGCACCGAATACGTGAATAGTGCCCCTGACATTTTCTGGACAGATTCTTAAGTTTTGAAAATGGGACTCATCCCATTTTCCATTTTTATCTAATTGGAGCTCGGAGAGAGGCAATTTTCGGGAGATTTTCAGAGAAAACAACGGGGTAAATTTTCTTAACTTAATTTTGGTTAGATTACCCGAATCTATTACTAGTTTTGGCATTTAATTGGTGATTTTAGTTGGAAAAATCTTGAAAATCCTCTTGGTTTAATTTGAAGATTTGAGGGTCGAGTTGATGTCGGATTTTAGTAAAATTGGTATGGTTGGACTCGTGGTTGGATGAGGTTTCATATTCTATAATATTCCGTAATTTTTGTCGGGTTCCGAGATGTGGGCCCCACGGGCGAATTTTTAGTGCAATTTCGGATTTTTAATGGAAAATGTAGAATTTCATATGGAATTAATTCCTATAATTTTTATTGACTGAATCGAATTGTTTATGACTAGATTTGAGAATTTCGGGCACGAATTCGCGAGGCAAATGCTTGTTGAAATTTTGAATTGGTTGCAAAGCGAGGTAAATGTTTGGTCTAACCTTAGCTTGAGGGATTAGGAGTTGTGTCTTATTTGCTACATATTAATTGTGGAGTACGACATATAGGCATGGTGACGAGTATCTATATGTTGGTGTCAAGCATGCCCGTGAGTCTTGTATTATAATTGTTATGACTCCGTTGTGGTTTATTGCGCTTCATATGTTATTTTCACCATTGTTCCCTTGCCGGGATGTTTGTTTGATATTATTGTTCCCTTGCCGGGATGTTTGTTTTGATAGTATTGTTCCCTTGCCGGGATGTTGTTGAAATATCATTGTTCCCTTGCCGGGATGTTTGTTTTGATAGTATTGTTCCCTTGCCGGGATGTTGTTGAAATATCATTGTTCCCTTGCCGGGATGTTTGTTTTGATAGTATTGTTCCCTTGCCGGGATGTTGTTAAAATATCATTGTTCCCTTGTCAGGATGTTCGTTTTGATAGTATTGTTCCCTTACCGGGAAATTTTATATTGCTCTTGTTCCCTTGTGTGACGACCCGGCCAGTCGTCTCATGAGTTACCACTCCATTTCCCCCATTTCAGCTTCTTTACGCTTCGTTATCTGTGTTTTATGTGATCGAGTTTATTAGATCGAGTTCGGAGAGGATTTGGTAAGAAATGAGACACTTAGTCTCTTTTAAGAAGGCTTAAGTTGGAAAAGTCAACCGGATATTGACTTATGTGTTAGAAGGCTCGGAAGTGAGTTTTGATGGTTTGGTTAGCTTCGGGAGGTGATTTGTGACTTAGGAGCGCGAACGGAATGGGTTTTGGAGTTGTAGAGAAGATTTAGGCTTGAATTGGCGAAATTGATATTTTGGCAAATTCCGGTTGATAGGCGAGATTTTGATATAGGGGTCGGAATGGAATTCCGAGAGTTGCAGTAGCTTCATTGTGTCATTTGGGATGTGTGTGCAAAATTTCAGGTCATTCGGACGAGATTTGATAGACCTTTTGATCGAAAGCATAATTTAAGAGTTCTTGGAGTTCTTAGACTTGAATCCTATGTTAAATTGGTGATTTGATGTTGTTGTGAGCATTCCGAAGTTTTGAGCAAGTTTGAACGATGTCATGAGATGTGTTGGTACAATTGGTTTGAAGTTCCGGGAGTTCCGGGTAGGTTCCGGGATGTATTAGTGCAAAAATCATAGCTGTAGCAGGCCTACAGGGGTTGCAGGACCCAGAACTCAACCATGCGGTCCGGACAAAAATGAGTGCGCCCGCGGTGAGTTCTGTGTGGACTGCACAAAGTCGGATGCGGCCGCGGTAGGTGTCATGCGGACCGCACAAAGTGGTGTGCGGCCGCGGTGGGGAACGATCCGCTGGTCCTACTTCGGAAGTTCATATCTTTTGATCCACGAGGAATTTTGAGGTGATTCAAAAACAAACGTTATAGCACTTCGTCTCTAGTTTCCAGAAAGGTAAAAATATCACAATTTGGACATCCGTAGTAAAAGTTATGGCCGAAATACTAAAGTCTATCACTGTAGAAGGAGGCCTGTGCGGCCGCGTGTTGCCTTTGCACGGACCGCACTGGCTTGCGCGGACCGCGTGCGTTTTGGTGCGGACCGCGTGAGCTGAAACCTGAGGGGTACCTATAAATACGAGGTTTTGGGTTTTATTTAATAATTTGACCTAGAGAGCTCGGATTTTGGCGATTTTTCGAAGGTTTTTCAAGAAATTCATCGGGGTAAGTGATTTTAACTCAGATTTGGCTAGAATACATGAATCTATCACTGAATTCATCATTTAATTCGTGATTTGAGATGGAATTTGGGAAGAAAATTGTGCAACCTTTCAAAAATGTAAAATGATGATTTGAAGGACCAAATGGTATCGGAATTGGATAATTTTGGTATGGTTGGACTCGTGAGGGTATGAGGATTCTGAAAATGTAAATTTTACCCGATTCCGAGACGTGGGCCCGGGGTTTGGGTTTTGCTAATTTCGAGATTTTTGATATTTTTCGAATGTTTTCGCTTGGGCTTTGTTCCCTTAGCATATTGTGACGTATTCGTTCTGATTTTGGATAGATTCGACGCGCGTGGAGGCCAATTCGAGGGGCAAAGGCGTCGCGAGCTAGAGAATTAGCCAGTTCGAGGTGAGTAATGGTTGTAAATGATGTCCTGAGGGTTTGAAACCCCGGATTGCACATCGTAGTGCTATATTGAGGCAAGATACGCGTTAGATGATGAGCGTGGGGTTTTTCACTACTGGGGATTGTGACTTGGTCCATCCGATTGATGATTTTACTGAATATTTGACTGAAATTCATTTTATCATCATGATTTGGGCTGATTGCCATATTTGGGCTTCATGACAACTATTTGAACCCTTCAGGGATTTTTATCACTGTTTCCTTACTGCTTGACTTATTATTTGAACTCAGCCCTGTTAATATCTACTGTTTTACAAACTCAACCACTTTTACTCAGATTTGAAACTTAAATGATATTTTTACATCATGTTTTTGGCTGAGAACTACTGTTTTACTAATGCCCAAGGGGCTTATGATGATTTCTGGACTGAGTGAGGTCGAGGGTCATATGTGAGGATATGCTGAGTGATATGAGACCGAGGGCCTGAGATACTATTTATGCCATGCGGTGGCTTGAGTGATGTGAGGATATGTTGAGTGATGATGCCACGAGGTGGCTTGATATAGCGCTTGGGCCGTAAGGGGCCCTTCCGGAGTCTGCACACCCACAGTGAGCACGGGTACCCATGTGATTTGAAACAGTGGTAACAATGTCACTGTTTGATGCAATTTGGTCAGGTAACAATGTCTGACCATCATGCTGAGTGATTGTGAGGTAGCCCGAGGGGCTGATACTGTACTGAGAGTGAGCCCGAGGAGCTGATACTATGCTGAGCGATTGAGACTGTGCCTGAGGGGCGGATTTCTACTTGTTAGTTACTTGTGAAACTACCTGTTTTACTTGTTTTAAAAAGGAATATCATTTGATTTCTTCACTGATTTACTGCTTTAAGTGATTTTACTACTTGATATGGAATTATTTTGTGCCTTTACGTGTTTTCATACTTTCAGCTATTATTTGTAATTATTACTCACTGAGTCGGAGTACTCACATTACACCCTGCACCATGTGTGCAGATTCAGGCATAGCAGAGTCTGCACCTGAGCGCTGATTCCTTCCAGGCTAGGTAGTGATTTGGAGTTACGAGGTAGTTGTTGACGTCTGCAGCCCCTTGTCTCTCTTATTCTCTATCATTTATGTTTTCTTCAGACTGTTGTATCGGATTCCGTACTTTGTAGACCTATAGCAGATTCTATAGTAGCTCATGACTTGTGACACCCCGGTTTGGGCTGTGTCGGGATGATTCCTGCTGTTATTATCGTTAAATTCTGCAACTTATGAGCATTATATTATAGGTTATTACTGTTTATGATGATTAACTGTTTAAAAGAGGTATTTCGTTTTGGTCTGGCTGGCCTTGTCTTCACGAGAGGCGCCATCACGACCGGGTTCGGGGATTGGGTCGTGACACCTTGCCGGGATTCCTTGTGATTATTGTTGGCTTGAAGTGGGAGGTGGTACGCCTACCACAAGATATAATAAAATGGGAGCGGGTGGTACGCCTACCACAAGATATAATGAAATGGGAGCGAGTGGTACGCCTACCACAAGATATAATGAAATGGGAGTGGGTGATACGCCTACCACAAGATATAATGAAATGGGAGCGGGTGGTATGCCTACGAGATACATGAAATGGGAGCGGGTGGCACGCCTGCCATGAGATACAGGAAATGGGATCGGGTTGCACGCCTGCAACAAGATGTGAAAAGAAAGTGAAATCTGCCTTTGTTTTCCTTATTCTTATTAGTGGTTGGATTTTGATTCCTTTATAATTCTCTTGATATTCTGTTTTTATTTATTTATTTATATATATGTCAATACTCCAAATTTCAATAATTGTTACATTTTTAACTCAATTGATTTCTCAACTAAATTTTCCTTAACCTGTTTGAGGTTGTACTTTACTTAAAAAAGAATTTCTACTATATTTCGATTTATTGATTTCTCACATTAAAGTTAATGATTCATTTGATATTGTAATTTAATTGAAAAAGGTGTTTTCTTTATCAAATGATTCCTAAAATTAACTTCATCTTTTCTTGTTGATTTCCTAATTGGGTTGGAAGTTGTACTCTACTTTATGTTAAGTGAATGAGGCTCCTTGAACATTCTTAATTGTATTGGGTTATGGAACCTATGAGCTGAGTAACATGAGAATATTGTTGTGCAATGTGAGATAGAAATATGTGGGCACAAGGTGCCGGGAAAAATATTATGGTTTTATTTAATGGCACGTGAGTTGTTCGTGCGGTTGTAACATAAATATGGGCACGGGGTGCCGCAAAAATATGAAAGTGGGTTGAGACCTATATTATTTATGATTATGAAATGAGGTGTCACAAGGTGACCTTTACTCGAAAGAATTATATTCGAAAGATGCTTATCTGAAAGATATTTATTTGAAGAAATATATTTGAAATATATTTATTGAAAAGCATATTATCTTAGAGATTATTACTTGAAGGATTTACAGGCGAAAGATTTATATTTGAAGGACTTGATTAATTGATTGCACTTGTATTTATTATTTGTTGAGAAACATTTATGGTGTTCTTGTTGCCTGCTATTTATATCACGGGTTGACCATTGTTGCCATCATTGTTACCTGCTTCCTATTATTTTTGTACGCTATATTGCACAGGTTTATTTGGTAGTCTGGTCTTAGCCTTGTCACTATTTCGCCGAGGTTAGGCTAGGCACTTACCAACACATGGGGTCGGTTGTGCTGATACTACACTCTGCACTGTGTGCAGATATTGATATCGGAGTGCTTAGACCGCAGTGAGGGTGTTGTCTTCAGCCCACACAGGCGACACAAGGTAGTCCTGCAGACGTCCGCGGGCCTTGGCGTCACCTCCTATCTTTTCCTTCATCTTGTTTCCTTTACTCATTTCAGAAACAGTGTTTATTTTATCTTTCAGACTTTGTATGTAGTATTCTTAGACCGTCTGTGAAGTTGTGACACTAAATTCTGGGTAGAGTTGTATTTAGACTTCCGCAGTTTTGTATTAAGATAAATTGTCAGATTTTGTCTTCCGCTTAATTATTTTCTCTATTTGCATGATATCTACTCATCATTGATAATGGTTTAAAATTTGAAAAGGTTAAGTAATTAGGATAATTTGGTTTTCCTAGCTTTCACCAGTAGGCGCCATCACGGCTCTCGAGGGTGTGAAATCGGGGTCGTGACAGTTTTTTCTGGGTTTTGTCTGAGTGCTGAGGAGATATAGTAGTTTGGTCCTAGTATTCCTCTTGCATAGTCTAATGCTTCAGTGAAATCATTAAAACCTTTAAAAAGAGGTTTTTCTATATATTTAATGGAGTTTAGTACTTCCAACCATGTCTGAAAAATACCATTTGTCTTACCATGTATAACTACATAGTATTTAAATCTTTTATCTTGGTTTTTGTATGCAAAATACTGTGCTAAGATATTAAGAGCCACTAGAAAATATTTAGTGTCTTTTTTAGTATATGCTATCCATAAGTTATCAATTAGACACCTTTGAGGTCTATCTATGACACACTCTGGTAAAACTCTAAATGATATGTTTAATGGTGGAAAGAATATTAAATTATGTTTTCCAAAACTTATCCTTTCCATATTAGTCTGTTCTGCAAAAAATTGTGGCTTAAAATGAAGATTACCTAATACTGTCTGCAAGTATCTGTCTGAGGGTGAGGCTTGAAGGCCCTTCCCCTTGTCTTCAGTCTTGGGAACGGTTGGTCTCATGTTGTACATGTAAAATATTTTTTATTAATTGAAAGTAATTTTAAGCCTACTTAACTGATCTGCTAGATTATTATCTTTTCCTTTAATATGTTCAAAAACAAAATTATATAGTGATATAGTATCAATAAAATTTAACCATCTTCTTCTACTACTATTCTTTGCGTTTATCTTTTGGTGAAACTTAACTATAGTTTCGCAGTCAGTTCTAATTGTTACTTCTTGTTTATTCAATATATATAATTTAAAATTATTTAATCCGTAAATTACAGCTAATATTTCTGCATTTATACTACTCATATTTTCTTTTTCTCTATATTTACGACTTTGGCAGGCACATATTTTTTCTGTATTTATTTGGTTTTGCTTTCAAAACCGCTCCCCATCCTTCAAAGCTACCGTCTGTTTCTATAATCAAGTAGTCTGTTTCTAATGGCATGTTTAAATCAGGAATATTTTTTATTTCTTCTTTAACTTTTTGTACTAGTTTAATGTCTTCTGTATTGAAATGTTTTTGTCTTGTAGAGCCTGTCTTAGCATATAATGGTCCTGCTATTTTTCCTAAGTCTTTTATAAAATTTCTCGCATAATTTACTATTCCTAAAAATTTTGTAGCTCTTTAATATTGTCCAATTTATCTGGCATTTCTAGAGCTTTTTTGGTTATATGGGGTTGTAATTTAATTTTTACATCCCCTAAAATTACTCCTAGAAAATTTATATAATTTTTACATAGTTCCATTTTTTTTACTAATTATTATTCCATTGTCTACAAATAACCTAAATATTGTCTGTAGATGTCCTAGGTATTCTTTAATATCTCTACTAAATACTAATATATCATCTACATATACTAAAACAAACCTCTTATATTCTCCAAATATACTATCCATTTTTCGTTGAAAATTTGGTGGGGTCTTTAGTCCAAACGACATTACTAACCATTCGAAATGTCCTTCTGGACAAGTAAATGTTGTCCATTCAATACTCTCTTCATGCATTTTTACTTGCCAATACCTTGATTTACAGTCAAACTTACTGAATATCTTTTTTTCTTGTATTCTATTTATCAGTTCTGTTTTATCAGGTAACTTATATCAGTCCGTTCTAGTGTTATCATTAAGTCTCTTGTAGTTTATTACCATTCTTGCTTTTCCTCTTACTATCTCACTATGATTTCTAACCATGAAGGCTGCTGACCTGTGTTTAGAAGTAGATCTCCTTATTACACCTAAATTCATGAGTTCTTTAATTTGAATTTTGAAGTCTTCTAAATCTTGATTTGTAGCTTCTATTGAAGCTGTTTTAATTATATATTCCGGATTAATTATATCTAATTTACACATAACTTTATTGTTTTCCCAATGTTTTAAAGGTTTTTCTCCTATTATTTCTATTTCATCTAATATTTTTATTATATTATCCAGATCCTTTTCGTTTTTTATTATTCCTATTTTTTGTATTCCTGTTTTAAAATTGTATAATTCTATTTCGATATTTATTAAAGTATAGTCTTTTTCTAATATATCTTTGTCTTCATTTTCTTCTAGTGTTAAGGTTTTAGATTCTTCTTTAATCTTGCAGCATGTATTTTTATCTTTGCATTCTTTACAACATTCTTTCTGATTTTCTTGCAGGTATTTCTGGTTTGCGTTCAATCGTGTCCTTATCCTGGTTGTAGTTTCTATTATTTGTACTGGTGTCTGTGTAATATTTTTAAAAAATATTACTCCATCTCTACTGAGTAGGCAGCTACCATTATTATGTAATATAAAGCTCAATCCTAATACAAAGTCTACATTTATATTTAAGTCTCTTACCCAAATTTTGTCTACCTTGTAGCTAGGTTTATAGAAATCTAAACATGTATTTATAAAAGTTAATCTGTGATTTATCTACGTAATGTTTGTATATATTGTGGGTTCCATCCATCTGCATAGCCGCAACTGGCTTATCTAACGTTTTGATTAAATTTGGAGGAACTATCTTTTTATTTATTATACATCTTGTGCATCCAGAATCTAATAAAGCTAATGTTTCTATTTCGTAATCTTCTAGTTTGATTCTTGCTAAAAATTTTATTGTACTTAATTATTTATCTTCATTACATATCAGCGCATCATAGTTTTCTATATTCATTAGTCCTTCCTCTACTTCTGTTATATTTTCTCTGATGTCTTCTAATTTCTCTTTTCCGTTTTCTTTTTTTGTATTCTTTTTTCTAATTCATTTATTCTGGCTTCCAATGTTATTATTATCAAATTCATAGTAGAATCATTTATCTCTTGATATTTTTCTTCCTTACTCATTTTTGTTTCAAATTCTTTTTCTATACATGAAATACCTCTAGATAGCATAGTTTACATTTAGCCCTTTTATTTCTACTAGGGTACCATTTGCATATAAAACATTGATTACTATCTAATCATTTATTTCTTTCAAAATTATGGGTACATTCCTCCGATATGTTTACAAAAGTATTTTCTTCTAAATCTAACTTTTCTAATCATATCTCATTTATTAATTCTTCTTCTTCTGATTCTGAGGTATCTATTTGAGTTTTTTCTTCTATATCTACACCTACTATAGGGTATATACTTTCATTATCTGACATATATTCGTCTACATTTATTAGAGTTTCCTGAAAATCTTCTATTAACTGTGAATTTCTTATTTTATTATTAATTCTTTTTGGGCACGTATTTGCTAAGTGTTCTACACTACCACAAGTAAAACATTCTAGTTTATTTTTATAGTTTCTTTTTGTTCTATACTTTCTAACATGTCTATCTTTATCTAGGTATGATTTTCTAGCTGATGATTTTCTAAGATAATAATTCTTTCTATTGTATCCCTTATTATATTGAGGTTTATATTTTCTATATTTTTTCTTTTTATATTCATTTTTGTCATAACTTTGTGTTGTATACACCGTTGATCTGCAGAAACTCATATTATTCTATTTTAGTTGTTTTTGTATTTATATATGGGTACATTTTTCTTGTAGTATTTCCATTATATGTTGTACTTTGTGTCCTATAGACCATTTTGCATTTGGATTTTGTATTACTCCCTCTCTTTTATACCATCGCTCTTCTATTTCTCTTTCTAAAACTCCTGGTAGTTTGTTAAATAATTTCTTACCTAGATCTTGATCAAAAGAATTTCCACTAATAGTACAATAATAAAAATAATCATTTAAAAACTTTTTTATATGAAACCAACTGCTTATACTTAATTGATCTAATTTTATTAAAGCGTTCTTCTGTAATACTACTAATCCACTATTTGGATCTTCGCCTGTGATTAAGCTATGTATTTTATTTGTAAAGTTATAAGGATTTGGTCTCATTGCTATTAAGGTTTGAAAGTCTTGTGGAAACTCTGACTTATAGGCTTCCCATAAGTCCTTTCTTGATTCTCCTAAGAAAGTCTCCATATATTTATACATTGTTTCTGCGTCTGTGTCATTATAAGTTTTTATAAAGTTTGCCACTACTATTCCCTTCCATAGGTCTATTACCGAGTTCCACATTTGTGGGTCATGAGCTGCTATATTTAGTATTTTACCCTTACTTCCTCCTTCATGTAACCTTATAGGTTCTTCTATAGGCATCCTTTTTCTTGATGGTTTTACATTTTCTATTTCTATCTCTTGATCTACTCTATATACTCTTCTTCTAGGTATATTTCCCATGCTAGTATCTATTGTACTTTGATGAGTTGTTCTCTGAAATGGACTGGGACTAGAGCTAGTTGATTCCATTAATTCTTTTAGACTTATTAGAGATTCTGTTTCTGTTTCTTCATAGCTATCTTGTATTTCTTCAAAAATTTGATCAAATTTATCCGATTTTTTCTGTAAAATATTTTCCTTTCTATATCCCCAATTATCTATTCTTAATTCGCATTTCTTAAAATGTTTTTCTATTTCGCCTAAGGTTAATCTTCCAAGTTTACATCCTTTACATTGGAAAGTCTTATTTCTATTTTCTTTAACTAGTTTCCTTGCTTTTTCTAATGCTACGTCTACTTTAAATTCATCTTGTATTATTTCGATATTCATACATTCAGTATCAGTATCTTCTACCGTACTTTTAGTTCCATCATCTATTTCTTTTTGGGTAGAATAATTATAATCAGTAAACCTAATTGAGGTTTCTCCTTTTGAATTTGTGTACATCAAATGAGATTCTGGTTTAAATATTTTTGGCTTTGCAAAATCTTCTAGATTCCATTCTAATCCAGCATATTCTTCTGGGTTTATCTTAATAGGTTTTATTAATTTTATCCCTTTATTTCCCATTACTTCGACTGCATCCTCTACCTTAATTCTAAATTTTGTATTACTATTAGTTGCCATTTTTCCTATGAAATACACATATCAGTAGATTATTTCCACTATTCATTTCTTCGTATCCTTTAGTCTGTATTCCTATTTTAATATTTTTTCTGAATTCTGCTAAATTTATCATGAAATCTTGGCTAATATAACATATTCCTCCATTGTTGGTCATGTCTACTTCTGTTAAACCTATTATAGATTTCTTTTGATCTGACCATCTGTCATCATATACCACTACTAGTACTTTAGTTCCTAAATTCTTTCTAGTTAGTCCTTTTAATCCGATTACTATTAATCCCATATGCATTAAACTCTTTTTATAATTTTTTATTTGTCTTACTGATTCTGGGTTAATTAAATTTAATGTTGCAACCTTATTTCCTATGGCTGATAGTTGCTCTTCTCTATAATGCTTATATAATTGAGAATTATTTGAAAAATATCTTGTATTATATAATATTCTCGGATTAAGTAACCTTAGTTGATTTTGTTGAAAAATTTGTATGTCTTTGTCTATATCTATTATTTCGTCTAATTTCTGATTTTCTTCTTGTCTTTTCCTAGTTAAAATTCTTGCTAACATATTATTACCTATTCTATTATCTGAAAAACTTATTCGTGAACTTTCTTCGTTTATTGTTCTTGACCCACCTGAAAAAAGGTCCATCTTTGTGATTTTCTTAATCTAAGTCTGTTTTTTTTTACGGTGTTATTTCTACTCTTTTTAATTGTTCTATTAAATCGTCTACCTTTGGAATTTCAGTCTTTACCTCTTTTTCTTTAATAATTTTATCTAATTTTTTATTAATTTCTAACAGTAATACTATTAATGTCACGACCCATTTTCCATAATAGATCATGATGGCGCCCAACATCGTTGTCAAGCAAGCCACGCAGAAGTATTAGTAAATTCTTATTTTACTTACCAAACAGTTACAACATTTTCCTTAATCTGCAATTAAAAGGCGGTGATAATATGAAACATTCATTAATAATTATACAATAAAAAATAATAGTCTACTAATATGTATGTCAAGACCTGGTGTCACAAGCTGTGGGCAACTAGTAGAATATACAAAAGAATCACACTATCCTACTATCCGAAATAGAATAGACAGCAAAAATACATAAGAGAGACTCCTTCAGGATGCTGAACGGCATGGGAAGGGGAGCAGCTCACCGTAGAAGTCTCGAAATTTGCTCAGGGATGCGCAATTAAGTACAGAAGCGTAGTATAAGTACATAAACAATATGTACCTAGTAAGTATCCTATCTAATCTCGAAGAAGTAGAGACGAGAGGTCGACTTGATACTTACTAGGGTCAAATAATATGAGAAAAGAATTTATAATAAGCATGGATAGCATAATTAATTAACATTCTATGGAAAGGAAGAACAGTTCTTTCTCCAGATAATATCATGGGTATCCATTTACGTTTTAAGGCATATATGAAGTTCAGTCCATAGAAATACTAAATAAAACATGTGCAAGTAACACTGAGAGACGTACGACCCGATCCAACATAAAAGTAAATTGTGCACTGCTGAGGGTCGAACGGCTTGAACCATAGATGCATCTATTACCCCGCTCGTGAATCACGTGTGCGACGCGGTCAAATATAATAAAATCATCAACAAGCAGACAATAATGTATATATGAGGAGTAGTTATTCACAGGAATATTCAAATTCTCTTTTAAAAGACCAAGCAGATAAGGTTCCTCTTACTAGTCTCATTTACCTTAATCAACATAATTTATACGAATCCGAATTTATCATCAAGTTACAAGAATATCACATAGAGCATGCTTTTGGGTCCTAGACTACCCGGACTTAACATAATAGTAGTTACGCACGGACTCTCGTTACCTAGTTGTATGTAGCCCCCACATATAATGGCAATTAATTCAATTATTATACCTATGGGGACAATTCCCTCTTACAAGGTTAGAAAGGAGACTCACCTCGCTCCAAAGTGCACTTCCAATACCAAGAACGAGCCCAAGCCCTCAATTCGGAGCTGAACGATCCCAAACTAGCTAAATGAGGTAGGAACTAGTCAATATAAACTCACAAGATCAAATTCTAGCTATTTAAGCACTTTCCCAACCTTTAACACAAGTTTCCTAGAATCCAACCTCGGGCCCACGTGTCCGAATTCCAAAATTTTCGAAGGAAGTTGTTCTCTATAACCTAAGGATCAATAATATATGATTTCTAATTCATTTCATAACCAATTTCGTGGTAAAATCTAAGTTTTATTAAAACCCTATGTCTAGCTCTAACCCCTTGATTTCTCCAAATCTTTAGGTGTTAATCTACCCAAAACTCAAGTGCTAAACTTAGAATTAAGGGGGAAGAACTTACCTCACGATGCTATGTGGAAATCCCTTCTCAAGAGCTCCAAAATCTCTCAATACCCGAGTGCCAAATAGTTAAAAATGGCTGGAGCTCGACTTAAATGAAGCTCACTACTTCAGCAGTTTTCACATTTGCGGTCAGGGACCGCATCTGACGTCCGGCATCTGCGAGAGGAGACTGCATCTGCGGAATTGGCTAAAAGGGCTGGGACCGCTTCTGCGGTCTTGAAGTCGCATCTGCGAAGCCGTTTCTGCGGCTAAGGAGCCGCTTCTGCGGTTTGGCCTGGCTAGCTCTGGGCCGCATCTGCGAGGCTACAACCGCTTCTGCGGTCTCGCACTTGCGGTCGACCAACCGCAGGTGCGGTTATGACAGAAGCAGATGCTTCAGCATTTCTCCAAATTCTCAACTTCACTCGAGCCTCGTCCGTTTGATGCTCGGGGATCCCGATCCCTGCTCGAACATACCGACAAGTCTGAAATTACGAGACGGACCTACTCAAACCTTCGGAACGCCTAAAACAACGCTAAATCTAAGAATCACCCCCTAAAACCAAATGAATCAAATTTATGAACTTCAAGTTCTTAATTTTCCTTTAACAAGCCGAAAAATGCCCTAAAACTACTCGGATTGATACCAAATTTTGCGGGCAAGTTTAAATGATATATCAGACCTGTATCGGACTCCAAAACCAACATACGAGCCCGATACCCATGAAATCAATCATTAATTGGTTTCTTTAAATCTTTAAAACTTCAGATTAACAATTTCTGATAAAAATTCATTACTCGGGCTAGGGACCTCGGAATTCGATTCCGGGCATACGCCCAGGTCCCATATTTTTCTACGGACCCTCGGTACTGTCAAATCACGAATCCGGGTTCGTTTGCTCAAAATGTTGACCAAAATCAAACTTAGCCTTTTAAGAAAATCCTAAGGAATCAAATGAGCATATTTCACTCCAAACTCTTCCAAATCCCGAACCCATCATCCCCGCAAATCGTAAATTAGTTAAAGCAAGCGCGAAATTTTTTATTTAAGGGAACATGGTTCTAAAAGGCAAAACGACCAGTCGGATCGTTACAATTAAAGTATTATTCTGTTTTATTATTGTTTGATCCGCTTTTCCTTGAGGAGTATAGCTGGTAAGTCCTTCTGGATTGGGCTGAAGTCTTTCTGTGAATTTTAATCGTTCTCATGCACTGGATCTATTTCTAGTTGTTGTAAATCATTCATGAGAGAGCGATTTCTTTTATTGTGTCTATCATTTCTTTTAAGGTGCTTATCTCACATTTTAATACTTCTACTTGATGTGTTATTTTTTCTACTAATCTGGTTGTTTGTATTTCTAGTTCTTTAGGTTTTTCTGTGATAGTTTTAATTAATTTTTCTATCTCATTTTTTGTATTTTTTCTAGGTTAAACTTATTGTTTAGGAATTGTATTTTTCTGTCAATTTCTAGTTCTTGCGATTTTAAGAAGTCAAAATTTTGTTCTAATTTTTCTAGTTTCTTTGTTTAGTTTGTAATGCTTCTACTATTTCTAGTGTTCTTATTATGTTTTTATTATTTTCTTGAGTTTTTTCTCCATGGTTGATTACTAGATCTACCAGAGTATTATACTCCCTCCGTTTCAATTTATGTGAACCTATTTGACTAGGCACGGAGTTTAAGAAAAGAGAGAAAACTTTTGAACTTGTGGTGTAAAATGAAGCACATATATTTTGTGTGATTATAAATCATTGCATAAAGGTATATTGTTTCTAAATAGGGAAAGATGTCATTCTTTTTGGCATGAACTAAGAAGGAAATATGTTCACATAAATTGAAACGGAGGGAGTATTGTTTATCTTCAGTACGTAATATATGTTATCTACTACTGAAATTGCACTTAATTACCAAATTATCTATTAATATTCTATACTTCTTTTCTGGGTATATTTTTAAATCTAAATATTCTAGGTTCTTTAATTTATCTATTTTGTTTAACCTAATGGTATCCAAATTTTTTGGCCTTAAAGAATTTTATTCTTTGATTTTCTGAATATATTTCTCCTTCTATATATTGTATTTCCCACTCTAAAGCTGATATAGTTTCTGTACTAATACTACGTTTTACTATATAACTTGGTTCTCTATTGATTATTAGATCTGATATTTCTATTTGTTTAGCTAATTCTAGAGTTGTTGTTAATAAAGTCTTGATTTTCCGTAATATTTTCTTTAATTCTTCTTTTCTCTGTATTTTTTTTACCTAGAATCCAATAATTAAAAGCTATTCGTTTAGCTAAAGGATGTTGTCTTAACATATATTTTATCCTAATGGAATATATTTTATCTTATTTCTGATTGTTCTGATATAATCCTTTTCTTGTTCTATTTCAATATTAATTCTTTCTATTTCAAAAAGAAGGAAATTCTTAAAGTTTTCAGTATTTAAAAAACCTAGTTCTGGTTTTTCAAAGAGGCTTTGTTGTGATTCTAAGGTTTCTCTATATTCTATGGTATTTCTAATGCTTTCTAAACTTATATATATTATGTGGTGATGGTAACTTATGTATTTAGGAAAGATATATTGTTTCATATAATTTTTGGTTCGAAAATCTTCTTGCTCTGATACCAATATAAGATGGGGTTGGATATAAAATAAAGTCTTTTGATATAAATTATAGTATAAGATGGTAAGGTATGTCTTATATATATACCTTATATAAATTGATATAAGATGGGGTTGGATATAAAATAAAGTCTTTGATATAAATTGTATGTATGTATGTATGTATGTATGTGTATATATATATATATATATGTATGTATGTATGTATGTATGTATGTATGTATGTATGTATGTATGTATATATATATATATATATATATATGTATGTATGTATGTATGTATGTATGTATGTATGTATGTATGTATGTATGTATGTATGTATGTATATATATATATATATATATATATATGTGTGTGTATGTATGTATGTATGTATGTATGTATGTATGTATGTATGTATGTATCCGGATTGAGCATATCCAAGAAAGACACAAGTAGTTGCCAAACACTAATTGCTGTCCAGAATACTTTTCAACATATTTAGCCAAACACAAACTGTTTATCATTAAAACTACTTTTGAAAAAAAAAATGCTTTTAAAAAGGGGATTGTTACACAAATAGCCGGCCAAATTTACGATTTACTTTTCTAGGCAGTATACATAGGTTATACATTAATTATACATGCATTTTACATACAATATATATCTACCGACTATTTTTAATTTAAGAAATTAGGTGGGTGGCTATTTGGATTAATTATTCTTAAAAAAAAAAAGAAATTCAAATTAATATGATTTTAGAAGTTTGGTCAAATATGCTATTAGTCGAATATCACAGGTATTAAAAGTCCCAAAATTAAAATTTATCCCTAACTGAGGCGAAAAGTGTTCTTGTCCCAATGGCCAATACAATATAAGTCAGTAAAATTTTGAAGTTTGAGGAGAATTTAGACAAGAGCAAGCTTTGGAATTGGGCTTTGGAATACTATACACTGTCACGTGAAATAGAAATTAATGACTATGTCTATTTTGTGTGTGTTTACATGCATGATAATATTTCTGAATTTGGTTAATGAACTCCAATTGACACAAAAGTTAATGGATCCATTGGATATGGAGTTGTGAGTAACACTCATCAATCACCATGACTAACATTATTTTTTGCCGTTTTGGGACATGGAACAAGAATTAATAATTATTTCTATTTTTTGTTTATATACATGATGCTTTTCTTGAGTTTGGCCCAAAAACTAGTGGATCCCTAAGATGCGGCCTTGTGAGCAATACTCACCGTGACTAACACACCTTTTAGAGTTTTGGAGTCATAAGAATACTATGTACAACCACATAAAATAGGAATTAATGATTATATTCATTTTACCGTGTGGTTATATACATGACAATTTTTCTAAATTTGATAGACTCCAATTGGCCTAAAAATTGATGGATCCATCGTATATGACCTTGTGAACAATACTTACCATGATATTATTTTTGGTATTTTGAAATCATTAAAAAGGAATTAATGATTATGTCCATCTTTTCATGTGTTTATATACATAATTTTTTTCCTGAGTCAAGTTGATTGACTCCGATTTGCCTAAAAATTGATGGATCTATGAAATATAGTCTTGTGAGCAATACTCACCATGACTAATGTCGTTTTTAGTGTTTCAGGGTCATAAGAATACTATGCATGCAGAGGCGTATGCAGGACATTTCTCGAGCGATGTTACATTTAAAAAAAACATATAAACAAATCATTGTAATATTGTATAAATAAAAGGCAATTTAAATGCATTGGTGTAATTATCATTTTAATGTTCAAAAAAGAAAGACAAAAAAGTGAAAGAATATTTCAGAAAAAAAGGCTAAAAAAAAGCTATCTTTATCACAAGTAAAGACGAGCTTAGCAAGATATGTTTCTGTTCAGGCTAGGGTAGTATATTGCAGAGGGGTAACCAATTCAGTCATTTTAAAATTGAATAGCTACAATAAAAAAATAGCTAAATCATAGAGCACGGAGGGTCGAACAAGCGACGTTCTTGGATTAAGGGCACAATCTTAACTAGTGCACTAGAGAGTGCCTATTTGTCAAGTGGTCACACAATATTATTTAACCGATTTTAACCTATTCGTGACACCGCTTCACTCAATGTAAATCCGCCCTTGTATGAATGGCTACATGAACAAGAATTAATGATTATGTCCATTTTGTGTGTTTATATACATGATGATTGATACAATCCTAGATAGCAGAGCGGAGAATATTAAAGATGACCCCGAATTATCTAGTGGACCGTTGACTCGCTCCAAGTCCAAAAACGTCTGAGGGATGCACGCTAAAGAACTGCATGATCTTCATCAATTGACTCGAAGATTTTTGGAGAGCCGCTTGGAGGATTCATGCAAAGAATACCATGTTTGGAGTCTTGAGAATTGAGGAACTAAGACCCCTATCCAAATGGTGCGACAAGTTTTTACCAATCATTGGCTACAGTTCAAGAGGGCCCTGAAGAGCTGAAGAAAATAAACTTTAGGAATTCGACACGATTCATCTGTGTGGTACGGTTGAGATTACGATTGAGGTATTATGGTTTGGCTTGGCGAGTTTTTTTTTGGAAAATTAATTTTGAAACTTTTTCTATTTTACCCATTGGGTATTTATAATATTCTAGGGTTATTTCTTTAGTCACTTAGTATATTTTCACATAAGAAACCTCCTGAAAGAGATTTGGAACCTCTTGGTTCGAGTTCAACTTTGGATTACCTGTTTCAAGAATTGGGTTCTTGAGAGTAATCTTCTTCTCCTTTTTTTATATCTAGGATTTCTAATTTGCTGGTCTTGGGAGGCGATGTGATAGTCTAATTTGCTTGAGACGTTCACTTAGGGTTTTAGATTTTTTCTTCTATATTTTATTGTTCATACTACTTTTGATTATCTTAATCAAACCTATCTTTAGTTTTGCTTCAATTATTGTTATTTTCATATTTTGTTTATCTCGAATCGTATCAGTTGGTATCAGAGCGAAGACTTGGGTATTATTCTAACAAACCCACGTTTCCCATTCTTAAAATGAAAATCCGAATTAGTAAAAAAGAAAGGCAAAAAAAAGTATAGCTATTGTTTTATGGCCATAATTCATGTAGATGGCATGGATTATAGCACACAAAAATCTGAAAATTATCCTGCATTCCTGTTTTATAGCCCTAAAACGCCAAAAAATTAGGAACGAACATGAAAAAGCGATAACTATTGTTCATTGGATCGTTTCTGATGGGCCACCAAAATTTTAGGCGATTCCGTGTTGGTCGCCCGAATTCATACAAATGACGTGGATTATAGCATACGAAAATCTAGAAATCGTCATGAATTCCTGTTTTATGGCCCTAAAATGCAACAAGGAACGATCAAGGAGAAATGGTGACTATTGATCAATAGGTCATTTCTGATTGACCCGTAAAATTTTAGGCGATTCAGAGCCGGTCGCTCCAAAGCATGCAGATGCTTCAATAAGATTTGTAAGGTAAGGTCTAGCCCAGTATGTGTTTGCTTATGTTCTATGCTTTGGGAATATATTCAAACGACTATGAGATTATATGACCTCGTGAGACTTTGCAGGCAGTTGCACCATAATCCTCTACATGAGGCTGCCATCATAAGGCAATGTGAGGCGCAGAGGAGTGATTATATAGCCAAGGCATAGAGGTAATCCTATTGTACCTTTTTCCTCCCTTGTACTCTTCTTTTGTGGTTTACTTTTTATTATTATTAGAAAAACTAGCCCTAGGCACCTTACCTAGTGGATTTGCTAAAAAAAATTAATAATACACGAAAATCTGAAAATCATCTTGAATTCCTAGTTTACGGCCCTAAAATGCCAAAACAATAAGAAACGATCATGGAGAGGTAATGACTATTGTTCATTAGGTCACTTCTAATGGCCCACAAAATTTTAGGCTATTCGGAGTTGACCCCCAAATTTATATGCACTACGGCACACAAAAATCTGAAAATCGTCATAAATTCCTATTTTATAGCCCTAAAATACCAAAAAATGAGGAGTAACCATGGAGAAGTGATGACTATTGTTCATTAAGTTATTTCTGATGGGACCGCAAAATTTTAGGCGATTCAAAGCCGTTGCCCGAATTCATGCAGATTGTGTGGACTATAACATAAGAAAATTTGGAAATCATCCCAAATTCCTATTTTATGGCCCAAAAATGCCAAAAATAAGGCACGATTATGGCAAAGCGATGACTATTATTTATTATGTCGTTTCTGATGAGTCCGCCAAAATTTTAGGCAATTCAGAGCCGGTTGCTGAAACTCATGCAGATGGCGTGAGCTATAGCACACAAAATCTGGAAATCATCTTGAATTCCACAATAAGGAATAGTCATGGCGAGTTGATGACTATTGTTGTTATACCCCATTTTAACACGGGTCAAATTAAAGTATAATATATTGGTAATTCCGAGGTTAATTAATTAAGAGGGTCGCCACCTAATTATTTTCACAGTGAATTAGGACACCAATTTTAGCTAAATAATGTTTAAAGTCAGCTCTGTTTTATGGTCTACTTAACCTTTAAGACCATGGGTAAGGGTTCTAATTAATCTTATAGGGAAGGTTATTAAAATATCCTATATGATTCGTCAATAACGATTAACCAGCCAAACTTAAGTTAATTGACTAAGGCCTAATGTTAAAAGTATATGTTAGTGTTTAAAAGAATTGATTTTGTATTACAAATGAGAACATATAAGAGGAATAGAAATTAAGAATAGTTTGACTCGAGGAAGTGATCTTTATTTAAGTCATATATCACTTAAAGAAATCATTTTGGGATCAACAATTTGACATAAAATGAACAAGTATTGAAAACCAAATTTCAGTACGTGAACCTAAGATGATAAAAAGTGAAGAATAGGTTCTTTGAAAAATAAATAGAATTAAAATGCCCGGTCCATTTGGCTTCGACAAATAGGTAGTACATAAATGAATACCTTCTAGGCTAAAGTTAGATGCAAAGATTAAGGTAAATAAAATATAATATCTAAAACTAACAATAGGCAGCGTCCTAAGTGTTAGCATAGTTACTGATTTGATTTTCAACTGAAATAATACTAAATGGTCATGCAAAGTTAATTGAAAGTTGACAGTAATAAACACATAATTATAATCAAAAGCAGAAAAATAATGATAGTTCACCCCCTTTCCGGGGGAGACCAAAGTTAACTTTGGCATTTTTAATTGTTTCTATACATCCCAAATGGTCAAGTCTATGAAAGAGCGACACAATAGATCGAGGAAATGCAGCAGTAGCTATGGACTCCGTGACAGCGAATTGAGTCCCTATGAGGGACTCTTTGGAACTCCATTGTTCATGCAAAACAAAAGGAAGGGAGGAAATATGAATTAGAAAGTAGGAAATCTAACTCTTAACTACTATAAAAGTTACAGTAAAGAAACATAGAAGTCGTACTAGTTAACACAAGATTTTAAAAAAAATCGCTAAACTTTTACGTGTCACGACCCAAATTTTCTACCACTTGGGAGTCGTGATGGCGCCTACTAATGAGAGCTAGGCAAGCCACTCATTAACTACTTTCTTCATTATCAAATTACGTCCTTTTAACAAATATAAGTCGATAACATGAAAACAGTGGAACTTTAAATAACTAAGCAGAAGATAACAATTAAATGTCTGAAATCTGCATCTATTACAGATAGTTAAGTCTTAACCACCCAAAACCTGGTGTCACAGTATCACAGACGGTGTCCAGAAGCAACAAATCTACTCGAGTCTCAAGACCTCCAATCACAACTATACAGGAACGATGGACTCGATTTACCACAGTAGAATCACTCACCGGTATAGACACATAAACAAGATCACTCAAGGAATCACTAGGCATAACCAGATATGGTGCAAAATAGGATGACACATACGATTATGTAGACCCTGGATCAAATAACACTGAAACATCTCTATCACAAATCAGAACCGTACATGTAATAACTACCTCTGAAGCCTCAGCCTCGGGCCTGGTTGGAAGGGCATAACATCGGGGTCGGGCCCCACTACCCTGGCCTACATCTCTAGGACGGCCTGCTACTGGCTGGCCTCCGCCTCTAGTGGTCTGACCTCCACCTCTAGTACCTCTACCCCCACCTCTAGCACCTCTACCCCCACCTCTAGCTGGCTGGGCGGGCTGTGGAACACCTGGTGCCTGAATCATGGTACGGGAACCCTGATGCTGAGAGCTACTTGGTGCTCGAGGGCAAAACCTAGCAATGTGAGCCCTCGGTTGCTGAGACTGCTGGCCCTGACGACTTGAATGACCACCCCAAAAACTCTGAAGCGGCGATACACTGATAGGAGCAGGCGGTGCATTGTAGGAATGCTGATCAGAATACTGCATCTGGGGACCACGGCCACCTGAAGTACCGTGAGAAACCTGGAGTGCTGACTGAAAGGGCCTAGGAGGATGGCCTCTACCATACGAATCTCTACCTCCAGACAAGGTATCACCGAATCGGCCTAAATGACGGGGCCTCTTGTCTGACCCATGACCACCCACTGTGACAGAACCATCTCCACTCTCCTGGCCACATTGGCCGCCTCTTGAAAAGTAATCTCACTCCCAGCCTCCCTAGCCATCTGAAGACGAATCGGCTGAATAAGACCGTCAATAAACCTCCTTACCCTTTCTCTCTCTCTCTCTTTCTATGTGGGAAGTATGATGAGTGCATGGCGAGCCAAATCGATGAATCTGGTCTCATACTAGGTAACAGTCATAGAACCCTGTTGGAGACGCTCAAACTGCCTCTGATAGGCCTCTTTCTGAGTGATGGAGAGAAACTTCTCCAGAAATAGCTATGCAAACTGCTCTCAAGTCAAGGCCGGCGATCCAGCTGGTCTAGCCAAGCAATAATCTTTCCACCAAGTCTTGACGGATCCAGACAAGCGAAAAGTGACAAAATCGACCCCATTGGTATCAACAATCCCCATGTTCCTAAGAACCTCGTGACAGCTGTCTAGATATCCTGGGAATCCTCAGTAGATGTACCGCTGAAAATAGTAGTGAAGAGCTTGGTGAACCTATCCAATCTCTACAAGGCATCGACAGACATAGCTGCTCCATCACCGGTCGGAGCTACCACACCCAGCTGAACTGCACCAGCTGGCTGAACCGCTGGAGTCTGAATCTGGGGAACTACCTGCTCCGGAGTGCGAGTAGCAAGAGTCTGAGCTCTTCCTCCAGCCTAAGAGACGGACCAGAGCATCCTGAAGAACTGGGTAGCAATAAACCCCTCTGGGACCTGAGCTGGGCCCACCAGAACTGCTGGGGCCGGAACCTCATCATCAAAGTCAACTTGAGGATCCGCCACTTGTGCTGCTGCTCAGGGCTGAGCTATGCCCCTACCTCGGCCTCTAGCACGGCCTCGACCTTGCCCTCTGCCCCTCGTGGGAGCTGCTGCTGAGGGCTTGGGCTGCTGAGCGGAGGATGAGGAAGCGCATGTTCTCCCCATCTGCGAAAGAACATAGTAGAAATTCAATTACTATTGAGAAACAAAACTGCACGACGAGAAAGAACAAATGTGAAGTTTTCCTAACTCTGTAGCCTCTGAGGGATAAATACAGACGTCTCCGTACCGATCCCTCAGACTCTACTAAGTTTGTCTGTGAACTGTGAGACCCATGTAATCCGTCATGACCTGGATTTCCCACCTCTCGGGAGTCGTAATGGCACCTACTAATGAGAGCTAGGCAAACCAATTATTAACTACTTACTTCATTATCAAATTACTTTCTTGAACAAATATAAGTTGATAACATGAAAACAGCGGAACTTTAAATAACTAAGCGAAAAATAACAATTAAAAGTCTGAAATCTACATCTATTACAAATACTTAAGTCTTAACCACCCAAAACCTGGTGTCACAGTATCACAGACGGTCTAAGATTTACTATATACAAAGTCTGAAGAAATAATAATACAATGTTTCTGAATGTAAGGAAAATAAAACAGGAATGTAGGGATAGAGGGAGACGCCAGGGCCTGCGGACGCTTGCAGGTCTACCTTGGATCTCCGCGTGGACTGGAGGTAGCCTCCACACTATGGTCCAAAAGCTCCTCTGGGATTTGCACACAAATGTGATGACCCAAAAATTCATCACTTGTTTTAAAATAAAATTCTACGTTCCGAGGCCTTAAAAACCTCGCTTAGAATCACCTCAATTTGCGTGCATAGTCCTGGCGCATAGCCGAAAGGCCTAAATGTGAAAATCTGTGAAAAATGATAAATTTTGACTATAAAATGAGTTAATATGACTTCGATCAACGTTTTGGGTAAACGAATCAAGACCCATGATTTGACGATCCCGGAAGGTCCGTAGGAAAATATGGGACTTGGGCGTATGCCCGGAATCGAATTCCGAGGTCCCAAGCTCGAGAAATGAATTTTTAAAGAAAATTATTTTCTAAAATTGTTTAAAGGTTTTTGAAATGAATTTTGATTAGAACATGATGATATCGGGCCCGTATTTTGGTTCCGGCGCCCGATATAGGTCTTATATATGATTTAAGATGTTTCTATGAAATTTGGTGAGAAACGGATATCATTTGACGTGATTCTGGACCTAAATTGCAAAAAATGATGTTTTAAGAAGTTTGAGAAAATTCTTTGAATTTGAGGTTTAATTCGTTTTTATTGAGGTTATTTTGATGATCTGAGTACACGAATAAGTCTGTAGGATGTGCTTGAGGTTGTGTATATTTGGTTTGGAGCCCCGAGGGCTCGGGTGAGTTTTGGATAGGCCACGAGGTGGATTTTTAGACTTAGGAGGTTGCAGAAACTTTGATGGTATGATCAGGCCTGCCTTGCTTGCAAATGCGAGTATTCCTTCGCAAATGCAAAAATACCTGTCCAGCCTTGGGTCGCATTCCATTCTTCGCAATTCGCAAGTCGCAAATGCGACTTTCTGTTCGCAAATGAGAAGGTCCAGCTTTCCTGAAGTGCGAATCCTGTTTCGCATTTCCCAAATTGGCAGAGGTCGGGGTCCGCAATTCTCATACCTGCGACCTGCAACTTTATACTTAGACGATTTTAAACTCATTTTTCACATCTTTTCAAAACACAAACTCCTTCGGGCGATTTTCCAAGAACAACTCTTCTTCCAAATCAATTGTATGTTATTTTTAACTAGTTTTCTTCAATCATTAACATCTTTTAACGTGATTTCAACTTAAAATCAATGATTTTCATGGTGAAAATTGGGTGTTTTGGGTAGAACCTAGGTTTTTTTCAAAAATTGGGGATTTGCACCTCGATTTGAGGTCCGATTTCAAAACAAATTATATATTTGGGTTCGTGGGGGAATGAGTAATCAAGTTTTGGTTCGAACCTCGGGTTTTGACCATGTGGGCCCGGGGGCAATTTTTGACTTTTGGGTAAAACTTTAGAAAACTCACTTTCATGCATTGGGGTTGATTCATTTAGCGTTTATTGATGTAATTAAGTAACTTGTGGCTAGATTTGAGCGAATTGGTAGTGGAATCAAGGGATAAAGCTATAATTGAATCGTGAATTGTGTTCGAGGCATCGAGGTAAGTGTTTGGTCTAACCTTAGCTTGAGGGATTAGGAGTTGTGTCCTATTTGCTATATGCTTCTTATTGAGTACGGCGTATAGGCATAGTGACGAGTATCTATACGTTGGTGTCAAGTATGCTCGTGAGTCTTATATTGTGATTTTCATGACTTCGTTGTATTATCCATGCTTTAGAGGTGATTTCTATTTGTTGTGAAAAGTTTGTGGAAGGAATTGTGACCTTTGAACATCGATGAACATTGGATCAAGCTATATTACGAATTGCGAAAGTAAATGAGTTGATTGAACCCTTTGGAGCATTGACTCAAATGGTAAAGTGAGTTGTGAAGTAAAAGTGAAAGAAAGAGAAAGAGTTATTAAATTGTTCCTTTGTCGGGATATTGTTGCTTTATTGGTTATCTCCTTTGCCTGAATGTTGATATTATTGATGTAGTTCCCTTGCCGGGATTTAATTGTTTAATTGTTATTCCCTTGCCGGGATTTCTATTATGATCTTGTTTATTCCCTTACCTTGCCCCCCTTGTTTGTGATTGTTGTTTGGGTGAGGAAGAGTATTAAAGCACGAAGGGTGATGTCGTGCTACACGACGTACCATTCTATGCTGATTTTATTGATTATATGGTGAGAAAAAAGAGTAAAAGCACGAAGGGTGATGTCGTGCACATCTTGATTATATGATTGTTTTGGTAAGGACGAGAATAAAAGCACAAAGGATGATGTCGTGCACACTTTTATTATATAATTACTTTGGTGAGGACGAGAGTAAAAGCACGAAGGGTGGTGCCACGCAAATTGTTAATTTCTGATTCTTTGTTGATATCCGAGTTATGTTGTTTCTTTCTTTACTTGATGTCTTTCTATTCGGAACTGTTATCTCCCTCACAGCATGTTCCCCCTCCCACTTTGACTGGTTATTTCTGTATTTCTTTTTTGTTGTATATATTTGAACTGCACAAGTTTATTTGGTAGTCTAGTCCTAACCTCGTCACTACTTCGCCGAGGTTAGGCTAGACACTTGCTATCATATGGGGTCGGTTGTGCTAATACTACACTCTGCACTGTGTGCAGATCATGGAACAACTTTTGGACCATAGTGTGGAGACTACCTTCAGTCCACTCGGAGATCCAAGGTAGACCTGCAGGCGTCCGCAGGCCCTGGCATCTCCCTCTATCCCTATATTCATGTTTCATTTTCCTTACATTTAGAAACAGTGTATTATTATTTCTTCAAACTTTGTATGTAGTAAATCTTAGACCGTCTGTGATACTGTGACACCAGGTTTTGGGTGGTTAAGACTTAATTATCTGTAATAGATGCAAATTTCAGACATTTAATTGTTATCTTCCGCTTAGTTATTTAAAGTTCCATTGTTTTCATGTTATCGTCTTATATTTGTTACAAGGAAGTAATTTGATAATGAAGTAAGTAGTTAATGATTAGCTTGCTTAGCTCTCATTAGTAGGCGCCATCGCGACTCCCGAAAAATGGAAAATCCGGGTCGTAACAATATTTCTAAAGTTTAACAAAACTTCAAGCGGCATTTACAAATATATTAAGGCGTAGTCATCAAAATGCGAAAGGGGTTAAAGTATGTGTATGGTAAAAGAAAGATCCTACAACATGACTTCTTTGGTATTTGACTTATCAGTAACTTTAATATCCAAAAAAGTGACATTCCACACATGTATCCCATTAAACTCATTTAGAAACAAAGAAAATATTTCCTAAAATCCAAATTTCTATGTCATAAAGAAGAGGGGGAAGAATCTGAGTATATGGCAATATTTCTTAAATCCTCCACTTCTAGCACAAGATCCTTAGTCTAAAGCCTTAATAACATTAATATTCATTCAAGGGCCACAACAGAACTCATAAAGATGATATCCGAAATGCAAAAACGTAAGGTTAATCCAACAGCTTACACTATGTCGATCCTATTTATTTTAAGCAAGGCATTTTTTGGTATCTTATACATATATTATCTAAAGCTTAGAACAAGACATTAGTCATTTTCGTTACTCTAACAAATGGGCAGAAAGAAAGAGACGTTATCATTTAGACAGTAAAGTTGTTCTTTTATGTCAATACATCAAAATGTCATTCATTGTCCCACCATAGTAGTAGTCACTTAAGAAGCATAGTTTTTAAAATATACTATAAACAAAGATTCCAGCATAGTAACACATATGTATACAACTACATTATAAGCTAAATATAAATTTTGATATTTTTACCTTCCACAGGGCAGTGAACGGGGTTTTGAGGTCTCAGACCCACTACTCCTCCAACAGTAAAATGAGATTTAGAACTTGAATGTAAATTGAAGCAAAAGATACGAGTTGAGGAATTTTTGATGATTCAAGCCTGGTTTTCACCGTGTTCCTCCCTTTTCGGCTGAAGATTTTAGGAGTACTTATAGGAGAAAACAATTAGGGTTTCATGAGCGGGAATTGAAATTTCGGATTCGAAATCTTGGTCAACACATCCGTTTGAATCCGAAAGTTGGAGGTTTGGACAGATTCACGTGATTTGTTCAGGTCCTATCCGAAATGATGAAATCTCGACTGAAGCAAACTCGATTTGCTGCGTCTTTGAGCATAAGAGTAGAAAGATCATCTCTGAAAAGTTGAGATACGCCAAATGGGAGCAGGGGAGGACAGATTTTATGCTAAAAAACGGAGACACAAAGTCTGGCCATGGCTTAGAAATGTTGGCGTTTTGCTGGAAAAGGAAAAAAAGAAGAGAGAGGGTGGAGATAGCGGCTGATTTGGGACAAAATAAACCCTAGTTAATTATGTATTATAATTAGAATTTCAGGAATTGGGCTTTGAACTAAAGAATAATAAGTGGGCTGAGAGTTGGACTTGAAATTTCTTTCTTCCTAGTATTTCTTTGGGCTCCTAAATTTATTTTAATTAGCTCTCAAATGTATTATAGTAATATTAAGTAAATAATAATGATAATAACAACAACAACAACAATAGATGTCACGATCCCAAATACCAATTGTGATAGTGTCTATCACATTACTAGGCAAGCCAACCAATCAACTAACCACGACCCATTTTCCTTTAACATTTAAGCTATTTTCTAACACAAGCTTTAAATACTGAAGTCATTATAAGCGTTAAAACAACAGAAATATGCGGAAGGTCAAAATAACAATAACTACACAGCCCCAACATGATCTGGTGTCACGAGTCTAGAGCCTCTAATACAAGTCTGAATACCTAATACATCAATAGTCTAGGGAATGCGGAAAGATAATAAGATAGGAGAGAGAGAGAGAGAGAGAGAACAGGGTTGCGGGCGCCATGCAGCTACCTCGAAGTCTCCGTCAAATACTGAAACAGCTGAAAGCCAATACTCGACCTCTTGGGCACCTGTATTTGCACACAAGGTGTAGGGAGTAACGTGAGTACGCCAACTCAGTAAGTAACTAGAGCAAATAAGGACTACAAGCAGTGACGAGCAATTCAAAAATACATAACTGGATAATCAACAGAATATCAGGTCATCTTTATAGTTTAAAAATCAATTTTCGTTATAGAATCACATTTTCAGTTTAAAACATTGAAGTCAGTTGCTTAGCAATATATCCAGTAGAGGCTTATTTAAAAGAAGAGTGAAATTAGTGAAAACATTATAACAAGTCCTCTCGGGCAATGAATCACTCAGAATATGGCCCCTCGGGTAGCCTCTCAGTCACTCGACTCTTTAGCATCTCATAATAATAAAAATCATAGTAACCACTACAACGTGCAGCCCGATCCGTAATTTATAGTCGACTGCGCTCACTGGGGGTGTACAGACTCCGGAGGGGCTCCTACAACCCAAGCGTCATATCGCTGCGGCGTGCAGCCCGATCCAATATATATATCGCTCCGGCGTGCAACCCGATCCATATAAGTATCGCTGCGGCGTGCAGCCCGATCCATATATATACATAAATATCCTCACAACTGGATTCTCAACCTCTCTCGGTCTTTAATCTCATAGCCTCTCGGGCACAACAATGAAAATTAGGGAACTCAGCCCAAACAATCCTCACAACTAGGAGTAGAGTAGTAAAACCAGTTTTAAATATTCAAGCAGGTAAAACATGACTGCGTATATACTTCTAGCAAGTGAAGTGAGGAAACTAGTCAAAATGCCCCTAAGAGTTTTTACAGGTCGGCACAAGGCCCCAAACATGGCATACAACCCATAATACGATATAAGTATCCAAAATACGAGATAGCATAATATTTCCAAATCAAATACGCGGCTTAATAGCCGCTATGGGACGGACCAAATCACAATCCCTACCGGTGCCCCCCTACACGCTCGTCACCTAGCATGTGTGCCACCACTTTTATCAAAATAAGTCAAATACCGGGGTTTTTTACCCTCAATTCCAGATTTACAATGGTTACTTACCTCAAATCGGTGAAAATACTACTCCGCAATGCCTTTGCCCTTCGAATTGGCCTCCACGCGCGTCAAATCTATCCAAAATCAGAACGAGGATGTCAAAATATGCCAAGGGAACGAAGTCGAAGCGAAAACAATCAATAAATGGCACAAATCCCGAATTTAACAAAACCCGACTCCCGGTCCCACGTCTTAAAATTCAAAAATTTTTACACCAATAGATTCCTCATCTCCCCACGAGTCTATGCATATCAAGAGCACTAAAAGCGGAGTCCAAATGACCCCTCAAATCCTCAATTTAAGACCTCCTAAACTCAAGCCCTAATCCTCCATTTTAGCCCTTTAATTCCTTTAATTTCAGTCTTAATCTATGAAATACTACCATAGAAAGTTGTTTTAGGTCCAAAAATCCTTACCTTATGAAGTTCCCTTGACTTCTCTCTTCAAAATCGCCCAAAGCTCCCGAATTCGTGATTAAAAATGGTGAAACCCTTCAAAAATCGCGAAGGAAGACATATATACATTCTACCCAGCGACACCCGTATCTGCGGTCAAAAACCCGCATATGCGGTCTATCCTCTGCTTCTGCGGAAATCACTTAGCAGACCAATTCCGCATCTGCGATCCAGTCTACGCACCTGCGACTCTGCAGGTGCGGTTCAATTACCGCATCTACGGTTCTTGTCTCTTCCTCTCAAATCCGCTTATGCGGCTCCCCTTCCGCACGTGCGGCGCCGCACCTGCAGAACGAGAGCCGCAGGTGCGAAAACACAAAAAGCAGCAAAGTTCAGCAACTGCAATACATCTCAACTTCCCCGTTAACCACCCGAAATCATCCCGAAGCTCTCGGGACCTCAACCAAAAGCACAAACATAACCCAATACCTTATTTAAACTTGTTCCAATCATCAAAACGCCTCAAACAACATCAAATCTACCAAATCACATCGGATTCATGCCTAAGTTTCTAAAATCTTCCGAAATACGCTTTTGATCAAAAACCCAATCAAACCACGTCCGAATGACCTGAAATTGTACACACACATCCCAAATGACACGACGGAGCTATTACAACTCTCGGAATTCCATTCCGACCCCTATATCAATATCTCGCCTACCAACTGGAAATTGCCAAAATATCAACTTCGCCAATTCAAGCCTAAAACTACTCCAACCCTCCAAAGCTCATCTGATCACGCTCCTAAGCCATAAATCACCTCCCGAAGCTAACCGTACCATCGAAACTCGCATCCGAACCCTCTAACACATAAGTCAACATCCGGTTGACTTTTACAACTCAAACTCCCTTACAAGAGACTAAGTGTCTCAAACCTTACCAAAATCATTCCGGATTTGATCCGACCAACCCGATACCATAAAACACGGATAATGAAGCATAAAGAAGCAGAAATGAAGAAAACAGAGCGGTAACTCATAAGACGATTGGCCGGGTCGTCACATCAAAAAGAAAAAAAGTATAAATGCCAGTTATTTTTCAAAGGAAAAAGAAAAGATTAAATGATACTGCAATTTTTAATTAGCATAAAACAGTCCAAATCTATGTGTGAATTTGCTAAGGCAGTTATGCTGGCACGAAGTACAATTTGTTCTTAGTTGAGCTCAAGTAAGACAATCATTTATGTTTTTTAAAAATTCAGAGGCCTTCTCATATGTCAATTGACAAACCTTTTTGTTTAATTGGAGTATATGTAAGAGTATTTCCTATAGTTTACTATAGTCTACTCTTGCAATACTTTATTACACCATCTAATATGATAATAATATTAACAATAATAATCAGTAATACTAATAATTTTAGCGACAAGAATAGTAATTGTAATAGTAATCTCAATAATAATAGTACTAGTAGTAGTAGTAATAAAGTAATAATAACAATAACAATAGTGTAGTAAATAGAAAATAGTATTGAAAAATAAAATATTTGATGTATTAATAACTTAGAAGCTTAAGGAAATTAATTAGAAGAAATGAGGGACAAAATTGGATGTCAACAATTGTTCACTAGGCCGTTTCTGATGGGTCCACAAAAATTTAGACGATTCGGAGCAGACACCTGAATTCATGTAGATGGTGTGGACTATAGCATACGAAAATCTAAAAATCGTTTTGAATTCCTGTTTTATTGCCCTAAAATGCCAAAAATTGAGGAACAGATATGACAAAGTGATGACTATTGTTCATTAGGTCGTTTCTGATGGGCTCGCAAAGTTTTAGGCAAATCGGAGCTGGTTGCCCAAATTCATGCAAATGGCGTGGACTCGAGCACACAGAAATTTGAAAATAATCCTGAATTCTTATTTTTGGCCCCAAACGCCAAAAAATGAGGAACGATCATGGCGAAGCGATGATTATCGTTTATTAGGTCATTTCTGATGGGCCCACAAAATTTAGGCAATTCGGAGTCGGTCGCCCCAATTCATGCGAATGACGTGGACTATATCATACGAAAATTTGAAAATCTTTCCTGAATTCATGTTGTATGGCCTTAAAATGCACAAAACAAGAAACGCTCATTGCGAACGCAATGACTATTGTTCATTATGTTGGTTGCTGAATTCTTATTTATGGCTTTAAAGTGCCAAAATATAAGAAACGGTTATGGCAAAGCAATGACTATTATTAATTAGGTCGTTTGATGGGCCCGCAAAATTTTAGGCGATTCAAAGTTGGTCGCCCGAATTCATTTAGATGGCTGGACTACAACACATGAAAATCTGGAAATTGTCATAAATTCATATTTTATGGCCCTAAATCGCCAAAAATAGAGGAACAGTCATGGCAAAGTAATGAATATGATTAATTAGGTCATTTCTAATGTGCCCGCAAAATTTTAGGCGATTCGGAACCAGTCGCCCAAAGTCATATAGGTGGCGTGGACTATAGCACACGAAAATTCGGAAATCATCCTGAATTCCTGTTTTATGGCCAAAAATTAAGGAACAATCATGGAGAAACGATGACTATTATTCATTAGATCATTTCTGATGGGTCCACTAAATTTTAGGCTATTCAGAGATGGTTGTCGAATTCATACAGATGGCATGGACTGTAACACATGAAAATCTGAAAAGTATCCTGAATTCTTGTTTTATAGCCTTAAAATAACAAAAATAAGGAACAATCATGGCAAAACAATGACTATCATTCTTGAGGTCATTCATGATGGGCGCGCAAAAGTTTAGGCGATTCGGCGCGGGTCGCCTGAGTTCATGCAGATAGCGTGGACTATAGCACACGAAAAATTTGAAATCGTCCTGAATTCCTTTTTAATGGGCCTAAAATGCAAAAAAATAAGGAACATGTTACACCCCATGTTCTCGTACTGTCACGATCCTAACCCCGAACCCAGTCGTGATGGCGCTTCTCGTGAAGACAAGGCCAGCCAGTTCAACCCAACTCAACTTTTAAAGTAGTTAATCAATAAAAAATAGTCTAAACATGATTAAAACAATACTAAATAGCGGAAATATCGATAACAATACGGAAAGTCCAACCCGACACAGCCCTAACCGAGGTATCACAAGTCACGAGCATCTACTAGGGTATAAATACAACTGAAAGTCTGAGTGTACAAATACAGACTAATGAATGAAGAGAGAGAGAGAGAGAAGTAGTGCTGCGAACGCTGACAACCACCTTGCTAAACTTCGATGACTCTGCCTCTGATCAGCCAAAACTCGCTACTGGGTGTATAAATACCTGAATCTGCACACAAGGTGCATGAAGTAAAGTGAGTACTCCAACTTAGTTAGTAATAATCATAACTAAAGTCTGAATGGTAAGAAATCACGTAAAGCATACCAAGATGTTGTATAGAAGCAGTTCAAAAATCAGTAAGAAAGCAGTGAAGCTGTAAAATCTCTTTATAACATCTTAGCTCAGTTTAAACTTCTTTGAAAATGGATTTTTCAACAATACGCAAATGAATGCAAAATAGTTAGTGCAGATAAGCATAGAAATCCGCCCCTCAGGCACAAATAACATAGTTTAACGGGTAAATGACAGGTAGATATGAATGATAAACATATAAAGGTTCGCCCCTCGGGCTCAATGTCAACAACTTTGCCCCTCGGGCAATATCTCAGAACAATACCAGCCCCTCGGGCAATCACATAGAACGGTACCAGCCCCTCGGACAATCACATAGAACAATACCAGCCCCTCGGGATATCACATAGAACAATATCAGCACCTCGGGCTATATCTCACATCACAATGGGTATCCGCGCTCACTGGGGGTGTACAAACTCCGGGAGGGGCCCCTTACGGCCCAAGCGCAATATCAAGTCATCTCGTGGCATCAAATCTAGGCCCTCGGCCTCATATCAGTCAAGCCACCTCGTGGCGTATATATCTCAGGCCCTCGACCTCATAAACAATATTAACAAGCCACCTCGTGGCATACATATCTCAGGCCCTCGGCCTCAAATCAGTATCAGTGTTTCCTCACAACTAGGCCCTCGGCCTTACTCAGTCAAAAATACTCACAAGCCCCTCGGGCATTAGTAAAATAGTATTTCTTAGCCCAAAACATCATTTAAAATATCATTTAAGTCTTAAAACGGAGTAAAAATGGCTGAGTAGTAAAACAGTAGAAAATAACATGACTGAGTCAATTAATAAGTCAAAACAGTGAGGAAATAGTAATCCCCGAAGGGTTCTAATAGTTGACACGAAGCCCAAATATGGCATTCAACCCAAATCATGATGATAACATATAATTTTCAGTCAAACAAGCGGTAAAATCATCAGTCAGGACGGATCAAGTCACAATCCCCAATAGTACACGACCCCACGCTCGTCATCAAGCGTGTGTCTCACTTCAATATAGCACTACGATGTGCAATCCGGGATTTCAAACCCTCAGATCATCATTTACAATCATTACTCACCTCGAACTGGCTAAATCTCTAACTTGCGACGCCTTTGCCCTTCGAATCGGCCTCCACGCGTGTCGAATCTATCCAAAATCAGAATGAATACGTCATAATATGCTAAGGGAACGAAGCCCAAGTGAAAACAATCAACAAAGGGCATGATTCCAGAAATTACCAAAACTCGAGCCCCAGGCCCACGTCTCGGAATCGGGTAAAATTTACATTTTCAGAATCCTCATACCCTCACTAGTCTAACCATACCAAAATTATCCAATTTCGGTACCATTTGGTCCTTCAATCATCATTTTATTTTTTTGGAAGATTCCACAACTTTTCTTCCCAAATTCCATCCCAAATCACGAATTAAATGATGAATTCAATGATAGATTCATGTATTATAGCCAAATATGAGTTAGAATCACTTACCCCAATGAATTTCTTGAAAAACCGTCGAAAAATCGCTAAAATCCGAGCTCTCTAGGTCAAAATATCAAATAAACCCAAAACCTCATATTTATAGAGTACCCAACAGATTTATATCTCCGCGGACCGCACAAAATCGACCGCGGTCCGCACAAAATCAGTGCGGTCCGCACAAAAACGACCCCGGCCGCACAGGCTTTCCTTTGCAGTGACAGACTTTAGTATTTTGACCATATCTTTCTCTATATATGTCCAAATTGCAATATCTTTGTCTTTATGGAAACTAGACACGAAAGTCTACAACTTTCATTTTTGAATTATCTCAAAATTCCTTGTAAATCAAAAGATATGAGCTTACGAAGTAGGACCAATGAAACGTTCCCCACCGCAGCCGCACAGCATTTTGTGCGGTCCGCACAACACCTACCGCGGCCGCACTTATTTTTGTGTGATCCGCACAGCACATACCGTGGCAACACTTCTTTTTATGCGGACCACGCGGGTGGGTTCCGAGGCCTGCAACCCTTCTGGACCTGCTACAGCTTTGATTTTCGGCCTAACACATCCCGGAACCTACCCGAAACTCCCGGAACTTCAAACCAATTGTACCAACACATCCCATGACATTGTTTAAACTTGTTCAAAACTTCAGAACGTTCATAACAACATCAAATATCACCAATTTAACATAGGATTCAACCTAAGAACTCCAAGAACTCTTAAGTTATGCTTTCAACCAAAAAGTCTATCAAATCTCGTCCGAATGGCCTGAATTTTTGCTCAAACATTCCAAATGACACAACGAAGCTACTGAAACTCTCAGAATTCCATTCCGACCCCTATATCAAAATCTCGCCTATCAACCAGAAAACGACGAAATCTCAATTTCGCCAATTCAAGCATAAATCTTCTCTACAACTCCAAAACCCATTTCGATCGCACTCCTAAGTCACAAATCACCTAACGGTGCTAGCCAAACCATAAAAATTCCAATCCGAGATCAAATACATACAAGTCAAATCTTGGTCAAACCTTTCAAATTTTAAGCTTTTAACTGAGACTGTTCTTGCAAATTAAATTCTGATTAACCTGAAACCCAACACCAACGATTTACATAAGTCATATTGCATCACACGGGGCAAGTCATGCCCGACAACTAGCGAGCAAAATACAAAAGCTCAAAATGACCGGTCGAGTCATTACACGTACGTGGAAGTACGCCATAAGTAAATTAATATAAGCTCGGAAATGCGATGTTACATCCCGCATTTTCGTACGTTAAAATTTCGTCGTAAGTTAATCGACGTAAGTTCGAGAATGAGATTATTTGGAGATTATAAGCATTACTCTACTTCAAACAAGTGATGAGTAAATTTGTGAAGGTGAGAGGGTAAGCAAATTGAAGAAAATGAATTTCGTCGAAGTTGACATTTTGGAATAAAATACGGTCCGAGCTATAATACCTAGTATTTATGGACTAGTGTCATACAAGGTACCACATGATCATTATAGTAAGACATATAAAGTGTGAAGGGAGTAGTATTCAAGTAATTTAAGATAATTCCTAATTATGTGGATAATTGGGTAATTATAAATTTTTAGTGAGAGATTAATTAAGTAATTAAGCTAATTAAGCAATTAAGATTATGGATAAAGCTTAAGGTCCCAAAACGTGGTAGCAAAATAGGTTGGAACTAAAACTCAAATGAGTGACTCTTACACTATGTAGCTAGGTGGCACAATTAATGAGAATGGTGGCCAAGTCATCACCCACTTTGATAAAAACAATTAAGGAAGTTGTATAAGCTTGCTAAGCTTATGGATGGAATTCACAAAGCCATAATCTCAACGTGACGGCTTCAGCAAATATCATACAAGGTTATTATTAAATTCACAAAGAGATCATACGGAATTTGCTACAAAAATTCATACAAGACTACTTAGCAACGTGTGAATTTGCGATTCTATGAGAGCACGGTGCAATCTTTCTCAAGAATATCATACGGATTTTCCCCACCTTCGATCCACCGTTATGTGTTCTTCGTAAAAGACGTGTGTTAGAGGGATTGTCAAGAGAATCGGCTCAGGTATGTTAAGGCTATCCCTTCTTTCCTTTTGGCATGATCTATAGGACACAAACGAAAAGAGCAAATGCACAACTTCCATAAATGACTCTATTCATAAAAGTATTAGAGGTGCCTATGTTCTTGAATTCACATGTTTTATTTTTCTATCGTCTGTTCATGGTTCTCAGAAAATACATAAGTTGATAAAGTTTACTTCATAATATTATTCAAAGGCATAATGGTCTTATGACATTCCGAGAGATTTTATTGACGTACTTCTCATGCATTGCATTCATTTGTATATGTACATTAACCCATGACTAGATTGCGTTATATACGTGTATATATGTATATTATATGTATATGGGATATGAAAAAAGGTTACGGCATTATATTCACACCACCACCTGATCAGCTGGTATACGTTGATAATTTTGCCCACAATGGCCGATATGATACTATGGGATGCTCTCAGAGGCTTGATGATGTTATGAACACATGTACCTATGCACGACATGACATTTATACGCATATGCATGGAATTATACATATTAAATGATTCACAGAGTTATTCAAACTCATATGTCGAGTCTTTTAATCTATGTTTCTCTCATGTCTATTATTTACTGATTTTCATTTCTTACATACTCAGTACATTATTTATACTGACGTCCTTTTTTTCTAGGGATGCTACGTTTCATTCCCGCATGTCCCGATAGACAGGTCAAGAGTCGTCCAAGTAGTCTATCAGCTCAATGGAAGATGTTGGTGCGCTCCATTTGCTCCGGAGTTGCTTGTTTGGTCAGTATGATTTAGACATGTATTGTTTGGTATGGAGGGGTCTTGTCCCGAACTTTATGATAAATATGTACTCTTAAAGGTTTGTAGATAGATGTCATATATACGGATACTTGTATGGCCTTGTCGGCCTATATTTTAAGTATATAATGTATCACATTGGCCTTATAGGCCCGTATGTCACAAGTATGAGTTTCTATATCAGGTTGGGTCTTTCTATGTTGGGTATTGCCTCATGTTTACTTTGGTTATCTCATGACGTCCCTTATGTCCTACTTACCTATGATAATGTAATAAGAAAGATACGTTACGTTGGTACTCGGTTGAGTAAGGTACCGGGTGCCTATCGCGGTCCATTGGTTTGGTTTGGGTCGTGATAAAAGTGGTATCAAAGCAGTTTTGTCCTAGGGAGTCTATAAGCCGTGTCTAGTAGAGTCTTGTTTATGTGTGTGTTGTGCACCACACTTATAAGTAGGAGGCTACAGGGCATTTAGGACTGTCACTCTTCTTCTTACTCTAGATCGTATGGTAGAGCTCAATTGTAAGAACTCAATTCCCTAAACTCTATTTTATTCATAATAGGATGATGCCTGCATCTAAAAAGATGGTTGGTAAGGGATTGAATGTGGTTGTGGAAGAGTTGAGTCAGAGGAACTCAAATTTACATCATGCTTATGATGAGTAAATGTGAAGCTTTCAACAGAACATGTGTATAAGCTTCTTGATAGGAGCCTTAAGGAATGAATATCTATCCACCCATATGGTGAAAAGGAATGAGAGATTCAGAAGGAAGATACAAGTTTCAACAAGTAAAAAGAAGCAAGGTGAAGAACGGTACGAGGCACCCAGTTAATGAAGATTATCAGTATTACCATTCAGGAAGAGAGATATAAGCATTATAAGTTACCTTCAACAGTAATAGAGGTATGTACAATTGGCCACACCGATCTAAGTTATGCCCTATAGGAGCTAACAAATATGGTTTAAGAGAAGGACGAGATATCAGGATCCAACTGGGGTTAGAGTAACCAAAAATTATGGATGGATTATTGGTATTAGTTGACATTTCTGAAGGATATTGCAAATGCGCTAATAGATCTCCTTGTGAGACACCTAGATGGTGCACTCTAAAATAGTACAGCTGGATATGAGTACTACAAAAATAGGCACTAGAAGCCTTGAAAAGATAAATATTACCTAAGTGTGGCTCCCATCCCTAGTAAAGCGAGAACGTTAAGCAACCCGAAGAGCCAGCAGATGGAGCGAGGGGAGCTAAAAGCAAAAGAATGTCTTGTTGAAAAATTTTCAGAATAAAGCGATAGACAAAAATGTCAGCGGGAAAATAGAAGAGAGTTAATGAAACATTATGAGTAAGATGTGATATATGGATGACAACGGTAGTTCAAAAAAATGGCAGTATTATAGAGTCTATAGTCAAGTGAAGGAAAAGATGAAAGGTGACACGCCTTAAGACCACAAAAGAGTAAAGGCCATACAGTTATACCCTCATTTCGAGAAATAAGTCCGTGACTCTAACATGATTACCAGAAGGAAAAGTTAAACCCCAGAGTAATAGAAATTAGTATGGGCTGGTGAACAAGATAAACTAAACATGAATTAGGGACTGAGTGATTTGATAATAGTCGGCATCATGAGAATTTCAGAGAGTGTTCTGGCGATAATAAAATGGACGATAGAAGAGTAACCTTTAAAGGTCATTCAGGAAGACACTTTCCTAAAGCAAGAAAGGTGAGCAAAGTTAAATTTAAGGGACTATATGTTCCAGTTACACCCTCGCGAGTAAGGAAATTTGTTATCTTTGGTCCAGAAGGATTACAGCAAGGTGAGTAAGGGTCATCGATGATGTGAAAAGACACCAAAGATGAAGAGATAAAACATTTATAGGTAGATCATCGTAGGGCTAAATCTTAGTACTCCCCTAAAGGGGGGAATATGGAGTGATGTGGCATTAAGTCAACATTAAGTGGTTCTAGTAACTATGGAATGATAAAGGAAGAATGCGATAAAAATGAGGAAGGGATGTGATTTCACTTATTTAAATCCTACAGATATGCTACGATTCTAGAATATTATGCAAGCACGATGTCAAGAAAAGGAAGTAAGGGTTCCTGCCAGGGATGTTATGGATAAATAAGGAGCCAGTGAGAGACGTAAGTTAAGATAAAAGAAATAACCCAAGAAAGATATGAGCCAACAAGTAGTTAGTAATTCATTCAGGAAGAGCCTAGTTTTGTCTAGACAAGAAGATACAGACAAATCAACAAATCATTCAAGATAAACATAGTGAACCCCAACATGGGGAATTCAGTCTCGCAAATATGACATCGTGATCCTTAAGAAATATTGAGATTGGAGTTGGGGTAGTTAAAGGTACCATATGAGTATTACGAAAATAAAAGAGAATGCCACTGGAAAGACAGTCAAAATATCAATTCAGAAGCAACCCTACAAGCATAAGGGCATGGAAATAAGTAACTACGGATAATTAAAGGCAAGGAAGGACATCAAAAGTTTGTCGAGTATACAATGTAATAAGCTCGCATCTTTACAAGAGTCGGAGGTTTTTAAGTACTAGAATGAAAGACTAGATGAGAAAATAAGGAAGAAGGCTTCAACCTAAGCACAGTGACCTAAAGAGGAAATGGTCGTGTAATAACAGTCTCACAACAACATTGTAAGCACTCCAAAATGAAGTGGCACCTACCGCGGCTAATGAACGGGAAGTAAAATCAAAAGTAATATTCGAGATCATATGAGTTGCATGAAAACTACGGCATGCGTGGGAACTAAGATAAGCTAAGTATGCACGTAACAAGGGGGTAGAAAGACCAGGAAAAGTAATAGCTTACGTTTAAAGAAAGTTGAACAGGAACGAAAGGAATTATTCGATTAATGATCCAAAGTTAGTTACGTTATGAACGCACTTAAGAGTTCATAGTATTATCCATGCAGAATATATGTTGACAATTATACAACCATAGAAGATTTTGGTATAAGTTAAAAGAAAGAATTGAGCCTGGGTCATAGACAAAGGATTAAATTGTTAAAAGATTGAATCATGGATATTCCATAGTGTCCATGAAGGGTTAAAGTAATAACTAATACCATGAGACGTAGATCGGAAGATAGCTTAAGCCTACATAAAGGTTGATTAGAGGGAAGAGAAAACTAAATAGTTACATCAACTAAGTAAATCAGGAGTCTGATTATTGGATCTAGAAAATTATAGACATCATGATTGAGAACATTGCAGAATCACTCCTAATATCAGAGGTATACGAGAGATAGAACAATAGCCATATTCTATAATAGCTCTATGATAAATCCAATTAGAAGAGTACCAGCCGTATAAGAAGTCAGTATAAAGCTCCTACCGAATTGTGTATGTACCAAAGATGCATGTGTTATAATAGAGTTTCCAGTTGTGAATGTGAATTATACATATATGGAAGAGAGGTCATGAAAGAGATAGAAGATATAATGTGAGATTTAAGGTAAGTAAGGTAAAGGTGGACAACGTACGAGATACTCAAATCCAAATGGTTGTGAATAGTCTATACTTCGGATAGAAGGCTAGAAGCACATGGATTTACTATCTAGGAATGATAGCGGCATTGTCATTGGAATATCTTCCAGCCTATGGTTTCTAGGTATCGAGAGGTCTAGTTAAAAGAGTAAAGAAGAGTTTGAGACGATGTGATGTCTCGTTTGATGTTCCAAATAACATAAGAAAATATGTGGTGCAAGCAAGTTGAAGGAATGTTGCGAGTAGTATAAATAAATCTGTGTAGGTCGTAAGCTAATGTATGGTAAAGCGACAAGGTTTTAGGAAGACAAGAGTAAGGATAAGAAAGAGTGAGTGAGAAGGTGATGAGAATGGATAAGTCCTTAGGATTAAGCCCATAAAAATAAGAGAGCTAATGGTTTTCCTAAGTTATAGAAAGCTCAGTATAGCCTGAATGAACTCAAAGGAGTTTAAGACTAATAACATCTAAAAGAGATGGAATGCTGCCCTGATAGTAGAATGAAGGATGACGTTTGGGCCTTCGATTGAGTGATGATTTAAAGGGATTTCATGAATTGTATAGGATTAAAATACCCACGTAAGGTGAATTACATTGGGATGCAATGAGATAGGGATATGAAAGCATGGTATCGCCCGCAAGTGGACTAGTCTAATCAATTTAGATGTTCCTTGATGCGACGTGAACCTTAGTGGTGGTGTTACATAAAAGGTTAAGTTATCAGTGGTAAATTATAGATTAATATTGAGGTGAATAAACAATGGATGGATAAAAGTTATAAAGTATGAGATGAGATTAGGCCATCATTCCTAAGATGAACAGTAATGAGGAAGCATTAAAGGAGTTAGACTTATACATATATGATAAGCAGCAAAAGAGTAACATGGAGCTTGGTAGCAGACCTTAGTAACAATAAATCAAAGTAAGAGTTATGGTATAGTATGACCTACCTAGATGCAGTAAAGTCATACGGATGGATAACCGGGTCTATAAAATAAGATATATCAATATTCGTAAGTTCAACAAAGTACCGAGCAAAAAACTTCAGTGTACTTATAGATGCCCAGAGGGACATCTTGTCAAGCTCCATATGTGTTCACAAAGTAAGGTCTAAGGATTGGCTAAAAACTGGAGGAAAAAGGAAAGAAGAGTCGCATAGGCGCACTTACAAGGAAAAAGTGGTACATGATGCATGACAGAAGGTAGCAACATTTATGAGATTGGAAGGATTCTGAACACAAGTCGTGGTATAAGAAAGAAGCCTAAAGGGGAGAATTCCCTAGCCTTTGGAATTATTCGTAGAACAGTTGCCTAGGTGGAAAGGAGAGTACTAATGTATTCGAAAGACATAAGTTATGAAAATGATAAGTGCATCAGTCAACATTCGAGAACGAATGTTCCAAAGGGAGGAATGATGTTACACCCCATGTTCTCAAACATGGAAGTATGCCATAAGTAAATTGAATAAGCTTGAAAATGAGATGTTACATCCCACATTTTCGTACATTAAATTTCGTTATAAGTTAATCGACGTAAGTTCGGGAATGAGATTATTTGGAGATTATAAGCATTATACTACTTCAAACAAGTGATGAGTAAATTCGTGAAGCTAAGAGGGTAAGCAAATCCATGAAAATGAATTTTATCGAAGTTTGATATTTTGGGATAAAATACGGTCCAAGCTATAATACCCGATATTTATGGACTAGTGCCATACAAGGTACCACGTGACCATGATAGTAAGACATATAAAGTGTGTTAAAAGTGAGTAGTATTTTAAGTAATTTGAGATAACTCCTAATTATGTGAATAATTGGGTATAGTGAGAGATTAACTAAGTAATTAAGCTAATTATGTAATTAAGATTATGGATAAAGCTTAAGGTGTCCCAAAACATGACAACAAATTAGGTTGGAATTAAAACTCAAATGAGTGACTCTTACACTAAGTAGCTAGTAGGCAAAATTAATAAGATTGGTGGCCAAGTCATCACCCACTTTGATAAAAACAATTAAGGAAGATGTATAAGCTTGCTAAGCTTATGGATGGAATTCACAAAGCCATAATCTCAACGTGATGCTTCAGCAAATATCATACAAGGTTATGATTAAATTCACAAAGAGATCATATGGAATTTGCTACAAAAATTCATACAAGACTACTTAACAACGTGAGAATTTGCGGTTCTAAGATAGCACGATGCAATCTTTCTCAAGAATATCATACAGATTTTCCCCTACTTAGATCCACCGTTATATGTTCTTCGCAAAAGACGTGTGCTAGAGGGATTGTCAAGAGAATCAGCTCAGGTATATTAAGGCTATCCCTTCTTTCCTTTTGGCATGATCTATATGACAAAAACGAAACAAGCAAATGCACAACTTCCATAAATGACTATATTCATAGAAGTATTAGAGGTGCCTATGTTCTTGAATTTTCATATGTCTTATTGTTCTATCACCTATTCATGGGTCTCAGAAAATACATAAATTGATAAAGTTTACTTCATGATATTATTCAAAGGCATTCTGAGAGATTTTATTGGCATACTTCTCATGCATTGCATTCATTTATACATATGCATTGACCTATGACCAGATGGCGTTATATATGCGTATATATGTATATTATATGTATATGGGATATGGAAAAAGGTTACGACATTATATACGCACCACCACCTGATCACCTAGTATACGTTGATGATTTTGCCCACAATGACCGAGATGATATGATGGGATGCTCTCAGAGGCTTGATGACGTTATGAACGCATATACCTATGCATGATATGACATTTATACGCATATGCATGGCATTATAATATTAATGATTCACAGAGTTATTCCGACATACATGTCGAGTCTTTTACTCCATGTTTTTGTCATGTCTATTGTTTAGTGATTTTCATTCCTTACATACTTGGTACATTATTTGTACTAACGTCCCTTTTGCTTGGGGACGCGGCGTTTCATGCCCGCAGGTCCCGATAGACAGGTCGAGAGTCCTCCAAGTAAGCTATCAGCTCAACGGAAGATGTTGGTGCGCTTCATTTGCTCCGAAGTTGCTTGTTTGGTCAGTATGATTTAGACATATTTTGCTTGGTATGGCGGGTCCATGTCCCGACCTTTATGATGATTATGTACTCTTAAAGGCTTATAGACAGATTTTATGTATACAGATACTTGTATGGCCTTATCAGCCTATATTTTAAGTATATAATGGATCACATTAGCCTTATAGGCCCATATGCCATAGGTATGAGTTTCTATATTAGGTTAGGTCGTTCTATATTAGGTATTCCATCATGTTTACTCTGGTTATCTCACGACGCCCTTCTGGCCCACTTACCTATGATGATGTAATAAGAATGATACATTACGTTGGTACTCGGTTGAGTAAGATACCGGGTGCCTGTCACGGCCCATTAGTTTGGGTCGTAACAGAACAGTCATGGCGAAAAGATGATTATTTTTCATTAGGTCACTTTGGATGTGGCCACAAAATTATAGGTGATTCTGAGCCGTTTGTCCGAATTTATGCAGATGGCGTGGACTATAATACAAGAAAATTAAAAAGTTGTCCTAAATTCCTATTTTATGGTCATAAAACATCAAAAATGAGGAACGATCATGGGGAAGCGATGCCTATTGTTCATTATGACGTTTCTGATGGGTCCGTAAAATTTTAGGCGATTTAGAGCCGGTCGCCCTAATTCTTACAGATGGCATGGATTATAACACAAGAAAATTTGAAAATCGTTATGCATTTCTCTTTTATGGCTCAAAAATGCCAAAGAACAAGGAACAATTATGGTGAAGCAATAACTATTGTTCATTATGCCATTTCTGATCGGCCTGCAAAATTTAAGGTGATTCAGAGCCCATCACCCGAATTTGTGCAGATAGTGTGGATTATAGCACACGAAAAATCTGGATATCGTCCTGAATTTCAGTATTATGGACCTAAAATGCTTAAAAATGAGGAACGATAATGGTGAAGCAGTGACTATTGTTCATTAGGTAGTTTTTGATGGTCACATAAAATTTAAGGTGGGCGGAATTCCTATTTTATATCCCTAAATGCCAAAACGCGAGGAACGGTAATGGCGAAGCGATAACTATTGTCTCTTAGGTCATTTTTTATGGGACGTCAAATTTTAGGCTATTCGGGTCTGGCCGCCCGAATGAATGCAGATGGGCGTGGGCTATAGTACACAAAATTTGGAAATCAGGCAGAATTCTAGTTTTATGGTCCTAAAACGCCAAAAAATGAGGAACGGTCATGGCGAAGTGATGACTATTATACCTTAGGTCATTTTTGATAGGCCAGTTAAATTTTAAGCTATTCGAATATGGTCGCCCCGATGCATACAATTGGGCGTGGGTTATCAACACACAAAAATCTAGGAATTCGGAAAATTCCAATTTTATGGCCCTACAATGCCAAAAAGTAAGGAACAGTCATGCGAAATGATGTATATTGTTCCTTAGGTCATTTTTTATAGGCCGACAAATTTTTGCTGATTAGGGTCCGGCGACCCGGATGCATGCACATGATGTGGGCTATAAAAGACGAATATGGAAATCGGGTAAAATTCTAATTTTATGTCCCTAAAATGCTAAAGAACGAGGAACAGTCGTGGAGAAATGATGACTATTATTCCTTTGGTTATTTTTCATGGACCAACTAAATTTTAGGTGATTCAGGTCCGATTGCCCAAATGCATGCAGATGTGCGTGGGCTATAGCACACACAAATTTAGTAATCGGGAGGAATTCCAGTATTATGACTTTAAAAGGCCAAAAATAAGGAACTGTCATAGCGAAGCAATGGCTATTATTCCTTAGGTCGTTTTTGATGGGATGGAAAATCTTAAGGCGATGCGAGTCCGGTCGCCCTGATACATGTAGATGGCATGAATAACATACAAAAATTTGAGAATCAGATGGAATTCCAGTTTATGGCCCTAAAAATCCAAAAATATGGAACGGTCATTGAAAAGCGATGACTATTGTTTCATAGGTCGTTTTTTGATGGTCGACAAAATTTTTGGTGATTCAGGTTCGGTCGCCCGGATGCATGCAGATGGTGTGCGTTATAGCACACGAATATTTGGGAATCGCGCGGAATTCCTATTTTATTACCCTAAAATGCTAAAAATGAGGAACAGTTATGGCGAAGTGATGACTATTATTACTTATGTCGTTTTTGATGGCCTGGCAAAATTTTAAGCGATGCGAGTCCGGTCGCCCGGATGCAAGCAGATGGCATGGGTTATAGCACACGAAAATCTGGGAGTCGAGCAAAATTTCAAATTTATGGCCCTAAAACGGCAACAAATGAGGAACGGTCATGGCGAAGCGATAATTATTGTTATGGTCATTTTTTATGGGTCGAAAAAAAATATAGGCGATTCGGGTCTGGTCGACCAGATGCACGCAAATGGCGTAGGCTACAGTATACAAAAAACTTGGAATCTGGCAGAGTTCCAGTTTTATGGCCCTAAAAAGCCAAAAAACGAGAAACAATCATGGCGAAGTGATGACTATTGTTCCTTAGGTAATTTTTATGGACTGAAGAAGTTTTAGGCGATTCGGGTCTTCTCGCCTGGATGCATGCATATAGACATGGGCTATAGCACACAAAAATATGAGAATCAGGCAGAATTCCAGTTTTATGGCCCTAAAATGCCAAAAATGAGGAACAGTCATGGTGAAGCAGTGACTATTATTCCTTAGATTATTTATGATGGGCCGATAAAATTTTAGGCGATTTAGGTCCGGTCACCTGGATGCATGCATATGGCGTGGCTATAGCACATGAAAATGTGGGAATCAGGCAAAATTCCAGTTTTATGGCCCTAAAGTGCCAAAAAGCGAGGAACGATCATAGCGAAGCGATGACTAATATTCTTTAGGTCATTTTTGATGGGCCAAATTTTTTTTTAGGTGATTCGGGTCTGGTCTCCTGGATGCATGCAGATGGGCGTGAGCTATAGCACATGACAATCTGGGAATTGGGCGGAATTCAAGTTTCCTTGCCCTAAAATGCCAAAAAATAAGGAACGGACATAGCGAACAGATGACTATTTTTCATTAGGTTCTGTTTGATGGGAAGGCAAAATTTTAGGCGATTCGGGTTCAGTCACCCGGATGCATGCATATGGCATGGGCTATAGCACACACAAATTTGGGAATCGAGTAAAATTCCAGTTTTATGTCCCTAAAATGCCAAAAAAGGAGCAGTCATGGCGCATTGATGACTATTGTTCCTCATGTCATTTTTTATGGATGGAAATTTTTTAGGCAATTCGGATCTGGTCGCTGATAAGTGAGGATTTAGACTGCTTATTAGCACCTTTTAGCTTTTGTTTTAGTCTAAAAGCATTGAATTGTATTCCCAAAACAGATGAAATTGTGCAAAATTGTAGGAATAATGGAAGTTGATCGCCCGATATGAAATCCGACTCAAAAAGAAGTATTCCAAAGCACAAGACAACAAAAGGCACAGAAGCATAATTGTGCGGTCCACAAAAGAAGTTGCGGACGACAGAATTCCATCTGCGACCGCAAACCAAGAGGAAGACTTTAGCAGACATTTGCACAAAGTGCGTACCGAACATGAATTGGGCAGACGCAAAGCTGCACAAAGAGTCGAAGATCAGAGAGTATACAAAAAGACCAAGTCCAGAGCCTCTGTAAATTGCGGACCACACAAGAATTGTGCAGCCGCAGAAGAATTCCTTGCGGCCGCAGTCCTAATTGTGCGGATCACAGAAGAGTTACCTTACAGTCATAGTCCATAAGTGTGCCGCCGTAGAAGATTGCCTCGCAGTCGCAGTTCAAAATTGTGCAGTCGCAGAACTCCAGTTCCTACCAGATGAAGAAATCTGCAGTACGCAAATGGAATTTTGTGGCTGCAGAACCTCCCGAGGGGAATTTTTGTCCCATATTTTTAGCCCTATATAAATAGACGAGTTCCACAAATTAGGTCAATTTTTAAACTTCTGAAGTTGGTGTAACCGCTTTCCTTTTCCACTTTAGGAAGTTTTTTATTATTTTTGTCTTTTAACATTTGTTTTCTTTATTTTAATCTTCCAATATGAGTTTAATTAGTTTTTCTTCTCTAATTTTTGTAATTTCTATCATGAGTAGCTAGACTTCTACTAGGGTTATGATCCAACCCTAGTGTGTAAACCTTATAGGTGATTAATTTAGTGCTTGTTTATGATTGAGTGTTTATTATTTAGCTTAGTTCATGCTTCAATTATAGAATTGATGGTTGCAAACATTGATTCATGCCTATTTGACTTAGTCTCTATTTGAGAAAGAAGGACCTAGTCTAGGATTACTTAGCTAACAAGGAATTGGGTCAATTGAGAGATTAATTAACCCAGTTAAAGGGTTCAACCTAGAGATAATAATACCCCAACTTGAGCTCTTATCAACCGTTTTGGTAGATACCCATTTGGTTTAGAAAAAGCCGAAGGGCAAAACCACTGTTGATACCTAATTTTTCCTATATTTTTTATATGCATAAATAGCTTCAAAATAACATATATAAGCATGCACAAGGTTTTTATAAATTTTCCCATAATTTTAAGGATTTAAATTGATTTATTTCCTTCCCTTTTATTCATAAAATCCCCAATAATTATCCTTCAAATTATTGTTATGGTGATTTAGTCATTTAATTTCTATATTTATGCTGAATATGGCTAAAATATTTTTTATGCATTTTTGTTGTGGACCAAGAGGGGTACCTAACACCTTCCCCTCGAGGTCATTTCGAGCCCTTACCCTAATCTCTAGTAATGTAAACCAATACAAGAGTTAATCGCTCTAGGTGCCCTAATGAATCATAATCCGTTAGGTGGCGACTCTTCAAATACCCAATTACCAAAAGGAAAGAAGTTATCACACCCCATGAATGTCGAAACTCGGACCTCTCTCCGCGGAGGGAAAAAAAGGGGCGCGATAGCATGTCGACTCTGCTGGGGATATTTTAGGCTCTTACCATATCAAACTTATCTTTTTACTAATTAGTTCAAGCATGCTTTATCCCGTACCCTTCTCCCTTATTTGAATTTAACTGTCCATTTGTTAAGCATTTATGGTTCTTTAACTCTGAAACTGACTTGTCTCTTTGTTTTCTTTTCCTGTAACCATCTTTCAATTATTTAAATACTGTATTCACTTTTTCCTACGTGAAAATACTTGACTACATGCTATTAATTGCTGCATAAATCATGCTTCGCATCATATTCCACTCGTGCGTATCAAATCCTATAGCAACGCTTTAATGAGTGGTTGCGTTCTTCCTATTTACTACCCTTAAATTTGGAAAGGCTTATTTGCGGTAAAACTAGTCGATCAGCGGTATAGTCGACGGTTCCGTGCCTTCCCCCCCGAGTTGTCCGCTTGAGGGTACCAGTCTAAAACCCCATAGAAACCTTACTTTGGTAAAATTGTGCATGCATCATGGTCGAACCTAGACGGATCAGTTATATTATCCGCATAATGGTCCTTTAAGATAATCCTTATCCAAAGTCCATCGAGTTTTCCATAATCCCAACGGACACAACCATGTTCTGTGCATTAATTTGGAGAACTGAATGCCGATATGTTGATCATAAATGTATAAATAGTCGATTCTAGTGGGGGAAAGATCTAACCCTTTTGTTTTGCAGAAAATGAGGCACGAGGTCCCCAGATACGGTATGGTTAGCAACATCCCACCATTGCTGTTAGATTGGTGGGAGGACCTTTCCTCAAACGACAAGAAGCATGTGAGAAAATGCTTGGGTAACCTGCCTTCCTTGCTAGATATCGATCCAAACAACAAATTGATTGAAGCTGCCACTTTATTCTGGGATAGTGAAAGAGCCTTGTTTTGTTTCGGTGACATAGAAATGACACTGCTTCTAGAAGAAATAGGAGCGCTTGCAGGACTGATTTGGGACAGTCCCGGGCTATTAGTACCAGAAAACTATACGGGCAAGGGATTTTTGAAGATGATGGGGCTGAAGAAGAATGTCGACCTAGTGTGCTTGAAGGAATCCTATATACCTTTCGAATACCTGTAGGAGAGGTATGGTTTCCGCACTTACTATGATGAGATCTCTCTCACTTCTCTGGGTCACATCCACCACAGAGTGTTTGTATTTATTGTGTGCTTTCTAGGTCTGATAGTGTTCCCAATGAAAAAGGGAAAAATCCACACTAGGTTGGCCATGGTCGCCAAGACTCTGATGGAAGGGATTAACGGACAGACTTCTACCATAGTCCCCATGATCATAGCCGACATCTACAGGGCTCTGGAGCGCTGTCAAAGAGGGGTCAAGCATTTTGAGGGTTGTAATTTGTTGCCGCAGTTGTGGTTGCGGGAGCATTTCCAAAAGGGTCGCCGTCGTCAAGAATTTCGCGAAGGGCTTGGAACGACCATATTGCCTTCCATCACCCTAAGCAGATGACTTACATTCCAGACATATTTGCTCAGTCGAAAAGTGCCAAAGAGGGTAGAATTCTTCGACAATATGACCGAGGAACAAGTGTTTGAATGGTTCCCAACAGACGAGTTTATTATCAGATCCAGAGATGCTCCGCACTTGGTGCTGATTGGGTTGAGAGGGTGATCGGGGCCAACCCTGCAATACTACAAAGTAGCGAGAGTGGTCAAAGTAACTTTTACCCGATATGGTCGGGATCAAATTCCACAGGGAGCTAGAAATGAGAATTGGGTTTCTATCTAAATTAGAGATGTGTAATTGCTCTTAATTGCTCTTCCAAACATCCTTGGTCTTTTGATTACTTCTAATATTATGCTAATAAGATGCTAAATTAAGCTAAGAGTAAGATACTTGAAAGGTTGTCTAAATAGTTAAGGAGGCACTAGGGAAGTGACTTTCTCCTAGGTGGATACTTGACGGGTTCTCGAGTCTAAGGCAAGGTTGTCATGTTGGGGATTACGATATAACCAATGCACTAAACTTCTCACTCTATACCTCTCGGTAATTTGAGTGATTTTGCCCTAATTGACTTTCTCAAGGCCAATTGGGTATGATAATTTGTGCAAGCAATTTAGGTTCAAGTCGGGTATTACTATCTCTAGGTTTAACCCTTTAACTAGGGCTATCAATCTCTTGAATACGCCCCAATTCCTTGTTGGACTAATTTTCCTAGACTCAAGTTATCTTTCTCAAGAAGAACCCGAGTTAAATAGGCACAAATTAGTGTTTGCAACCATTAATTCAACATGGAAAACACAAATTAGTCCAAATATCAAATACCTATAAACATTCAAGCCTTAAAACTCAAGACCTATCAAATACCCACACTAGGGTTGAGACACAACCCTAGCTAATGAGTCTAGCTACTCATGATAATAGAAGAAAACAAAGAAATAGATAAAAAAACCGTAAGATTTAATTACAAGCTAATACTTGAAGATTCAACGATAAAACTACTCTAAAATTACTCAAAATGGTTAAGAAATAATATTCACGAGCGTAACTAAAAGTTAGAATACAACTGATGACCTAAAAATGGGAAAAAAACTATTTATACTAAGCCAAATTTTCTGGACAAAAATACCCCTGCGGGGGTAGTGTGGTCCGCACAAAATCGAGTGCGGCCGCTGAGAGGATTCTTGGCTTTAAATCTCAGCTCTCTGAACTTGGCCACCGTGGGCCGCATAAAATGCACCGTGGCCTCGGTGGCTTCTTCTGCGGTCCGCACAAAAAGGACCGCGGACCGCATTGGTTATTTCCTCAAAACTTCCAACTCTCTGAACTCCATCATTGCGGACCGCACAATATCGAGTGCGGCCGCGATTAGTCCATTGCGGTCCGCATAAAATGCTTTGCGGTCGCAATGCTTGAGTTTCCAAATTATGCACTCTGAATCTCCTCACTGCAGACCGCACCAAATGGAATGCGACTATAGTGGACCTGTTGCACTATGGCTGGACTTGTTCTTGGTACTTGTGCATGTTTCACTTCTTTTTGAGCTGGTTTTGACTAATTGTCACCTTTTTGACCAAACCTTGCAAACAAGTACAACATGTAAGCCTTTGGGACTATTTTGTACACATTTTTAATCAAAACTCAAGTAAAAAGGAGTGTAAAATGAACCATAATCCCTAGTTATCAACTCTCCCAAACTTAAGCTTTTGCTTGTCCTCAAGCAAACAGAATAAGACCCACCTCTTAAGAGTAAATCCAAGAAAATTCAACCGACCTAAAGTGACCTCATCTAGCATCAATTGGGACTAACAATTGCCCTCAATTCAAATGAATCATCAACAACATTCACTTTTTTAAGCACCACGGTTTTAGTGCGACACAAGAGCATCAAGAGTTGACTCAACCCATCAAAGAAACTCTTTCTACTACTTTGGTCATTGTGGAACCCAAACTCAAACTCCTCAACTCTCCCTAAGCAAACCTCACATTTAGATTGTAGCACTCAGAACGAGGATAGTGGAAATATACTCATCTCCCTCAAAGAAAAGTCACAAGTCCGGCTCTAAGTACCATAAGCTTGCCCCTTATGTGAGTCACCATTAATGTAAGCTTTATTCAACTCAAGATTATATAGAGCTTTTGCGGAGATAAAGTGAAGGCTTTTGGTTCAGGGTAGGAAATGTTTGGTCTAAGTAGGTTCCATCTTCCCTTTAGCACTTCAATTTGCTTCATTTTGGCACATATTCTCTTGACTTTTTAAGTCATTTAACTTCTTTCTAAAGGGTCAGAGAGACACGCTGTCACTCTTTCTTATTCATTTCAAACCTTTTTCTCCTTTCTCAACTTTCCACACCTATCATCTCTTTACTTTTATTGAATCCCTTCATTTTTTACATTGATCATTCTTTTTGTCTTTTTTATTTTCTTTCTTTTTCATTGCATTTCGTTTTCTTCATTTTGTACCTTTTTACCACTTTGTTTCATTCCTCGTCTCTCCCCCAAAATTTATGCTTTTGCCTTGTGCTAAGGAAAGATTGGTTTCCAAGAGAGGGTATTTTTAGAACGGGTAAAGGATTGTATCGTGGTTTTCGAAAGAAAAAGGTCTATGGCTCAAAAGGGTTGACTAGGGATATTATCATTGGTAGGCTATGGAAGTGTTCAAGATATCATTCGGATCAAGGAGAGCCTATAATCACATCTCAAGTCAAATTACACTTAGGATTTTGTCTAGACAGACATTTCGGGCAAGTTCTAGACTAATGGCTCGGGAGTTGGAATTGCAATTCAAATTCTCACCACGCAAGCTATGAGATTGCTAAAGAGACAGAGTCGGGGGCCCACAATAACCTTAGCTAAGATTTGAGCAACACAATGGTCCCGAAAAAACCACTTGATGATTATCGACCAACATAAGAGTCTCAAGGTCACAACTTTCACCATCCTATACACAACGAATTGTTTTTGACCATAGGATCAAAGGAAAATGTGCTAGGCCCAAGTGAAGCATTGCCTGAGGCACCATTGCTCACTCGCTACTATTTACACAAAAAGCAAAAAGAAAACAAACTCAAACCCTTAAGAAGGTTGTCATGCCATCCATCATCGGGAAGAGCCACTCGATTCACACAAATTACACCTTTGGAAAGAACCGTGGCATTAAGAAAACCAAAGGCTTATTGCAAAAACTCAAAATAAGAAGCTACGAATATAAAATAAGAAGCTATGAAAGGAAAAATGCGGAAAGTAAAATGAATATATACAAGAGGGGATTTAGTCGAATATACATAAGGGAGAATGAATATATACATTAGAACGTAACTTTATATATAGACCAAAAGTAAAAAGTATGAAAAGTGCAATAAAATGATAAAATTATGTACAAACCAAAGGTAAAAAGAAGGCATAAAGAAAAAGTAATGTCATATATACAGTTATCCAAATAGGGCTACCCCCTCAAATGAAAGCTAACATTGTCCTCAATGCTAACTAACCAAAATAAGCACAAGAAAAGAATGAGAGGAAAACGAAACTCCCTATTGGCCCTTCGTCTGCATAAGATCCTGAGTCTGGATCCCTAGGTCCTCGGTCTGCTCGGGAACCTGTGACTGGCTCCATGTAATCTGTGTCTCCACTGGGACTTGGGCCTGTACTGAGTCCTAGGCCTGTACTGGAATCTGGGGTTGGCTAGAGGAACCTCCTTGCAGGTCCTCCAACTCTATAATAGCATCATCAGTATGGGGAAACACCCTCTTCCTCTTGGGTGGCCTCTCTGTCTCCTGCTCTGGCTGGGGCTGGGCTATTGGAGCCGGGTCATGCAATAAAATATCCAGAGGCAAGTGATCAACCTTCAACCTCTCTACCTCCACCCTCAACTCCTTCACCGACTCCTTTGAAGCACGAGCCTTTCTCATTTTCTTTGCCTCCTTAGCAAGCTCCTCAATCCCTTTCCATGAGAATCAACAACATCCATGATCAATTTCTGGTTCTCTAGGAGCTTCTTCTGGTTGTCCAGAAGCTCCTTGAGAGTGTCTTCCACTAACTATGGGACCTGTGACGGAGGAGGTGCAGAATGGGCTGCCACCGAAGTAGAAAGTACAGACAGCTTGGAAGTGGCTGTCTGCATCTAGTTGGTGATATTGGCAAGGGATGGCTTAGGCGGTGGGCAGTTAAAGGATATGATGTGGATGATGGGATCTCCGGAACTGTAGAAGTGGAGGGTCCTGGGGCCATGTCTGGAGTGGCAAAGGGAGGCTGAGTAGGAGCCACTACTACTACTGGCTCTTCAGACTGGCCAGTTGAAGTAGTGGCTTTGCCCTTAGGGTCCTTGGGGTTGTCAGGACCCTTGGTGCTGTACCAAGAGAACGATTCCTTTGCTTTCACTTTCACATCAAATCTCCGTTTCTCCACATCTAGGTCCTCAAAGTACATCGTCAGGAAATTTGGGAAGGGGTAGGATCTATCACCTTCGTTCACGACCCGTGTAATTACCATGGACATCACATTCCTGATGTTGATCGGGTACCCCGCCATGATCGATGCCACCAATATATCCCGGGAGATAGGAAGTGAGTTGTCGTGAGTGGTGGGGTCTAGCCGGCTACAAACAAATGTCTCCCACCCTTTTGCTTCAAAGTTCAATGTTCTCCTCAGAATTTTTACCCCCGCTGTCAACCATGCTGGGGTGGTACCTGGTATTGCCATGTACTCAGCTAGCCACGGACGGGCATCTTCCCCCAAAGCTACCTTGTCTAAGTATAAGGTCTCATCCTCCTCTGGGAAGCCCATGTAATCATTTATTGTTTTGCCATCAAATTTTACTTTCAGATTTCACACATTAGTCATTGTTGTGCCCTTTTTGATGTGGGAAACATTGGTGTAGAACTCCTGACTAAGTGTTCATTGCATCCTCCACATGGCCTATGAAGTAGTCCCAGCCTTCTCTCTCTCTGAACTGCCTCAACATATTGGGGTTGTGAGGCAAAAGGTCCCATGTGATGAATTTTCGCTCAGGTATTAATTTCCTCTTAGGCCACCATTCTCTGAACTTGTGGTAGGCCACTTCACTCATAAACCTATCTTGCCATGCCTCCGGGTTGCTGGTTCTCTCCACCCCTCCTACTTGGGTCTCACACCTTCCTACTTCTTCTCATTCTTCTTCTACGGGACCCTCCTCAGATAGTGAAGCTGTAGGTGAGGTGGAATATTCATTGTCACTACCTGCAGCTGAGCCCTCAGATGACTCAGAAGATATGTGCACTGATGCTTGGGAAGTAGGAGAGCCGGGAGGTGTATCCCTCAATCTGTTCCTCTCCTTCCAGTCAGGAACATACTCTGGTATGGAGTCTGAGTTAAATGCCTCCTAGGAGGGCTCATACTCACTTCCTGATTGGTCAATAGCTCTATTAGTAGCCTTTATGATCCTTCTGGTGTTTTTGATGTTTTGCCGGGTTTGCGGGGTCAATCTAATCATGCCACGTCCTCTACCCCGGGAGGTCTCTCCTTTCCCTGTCTGTTTATCGCCTCTGCCTCATGATTTCACCATTATCTGCAAGGAACATTCAGCTGAGCTTTGTTAGTATCAGCAGAAACAGTAAAGCATTGTAAAATAATATTGCAGACAGTTAGAATTGCAGACCGTGGACCGCAAAAATGAAGTGCAACCGTAAAGAAGCTACTACGGACCGCACAAAATGCACCGCGGTCCACACTGAGGTGGGGATCAGACTGCCCACTCTCTGATTCTAGGCACCGCAGAACGCACAAAATGTATTGCGGTCCGCATTGAGGCACTGGGACCATACAAAATCCATTGCGGCCGTGATCCTCAATTGTCAGTTTTCAGAAGTTTCACCATCGCGATCCGCACAAAATAGCATTGCGGACCACACAGCAGCACCACAGACCGTACAAAATCCACCGCGGTCTGCGGTAAGTGGTACATAGCAACACCAACCTAGGGTTTCAATTTTTCACATTTTTAGTCCAATTTTTCACCTATTATTGATCCCCTAGGTGTTGAATAAGTGTTTATAACTAACTAGTCCTAATTTAAACATGATTAAACAAACCTACTATACAAATTTGAAAGAAAACGGGGAAAAAAGAAGAAAAACTAAGAAAACTAAAAAGTTAAAAGAAAATAGCAAAATTAAACAACTAAGAAAGAATTAAATTTACCAGAAGTGAGAAGCAATATTGATTAATGAGACTTAGCAGTTGAATTCGTGCAGTTAGATGAGATGAACAATGATTTTTTTAGCTTTTGAGTGCAAAGGGTGTCGCGCCCCCTTTTTCTAAAGGCGAAATCGGGTTCATGACATTTGGGAGGACAACACGATCCCTCTTGGGAATTGGGTTTTTGGGTTGAAAGTCGTCACCTAATGATTAAAATGCATTAGGACACTAAAGAAGAGTTCGATTTGGAAAACCAAAGTTCGGGTAAGGGCTAGAAATTATCTCGAGGGGAAGGTGTTAGGCACACTCCAAGATCCACTAGTGTGGTTTCTGGCCATGTTACAATTGTGACTTTAACTAACCAGTAAGCAAATAGAAATCTCAAGTAGAAGGGGGTTTTCACATAATATTGCAAGCAAGTTGAGAGTTTGACAAAAGTAAAGAAAGCAGAAATTTTAAAGAAATAGTTTGAGAATAAAATAAACAAATAAAGGAAAGGGGGTCCTAGGTTTATAAATAATATGGATCACATCAATGCAATACCCGGTAATCACTCCTCAAAAGAGGGGCTACACGTGGTATTAGCGCACCGGTCTTCATATCCATATCTATCCTTTCCCACCCCGTTAAGGTATTAAGCGCGGAATAGTATCGTTACTTATTGCATGCTAGTACCCGCCCCAATCCTATCAGTCCTGGAGGCATTTGGGACTACTAGTCCTAAAGGGAAGGAAGATTTGGCTTTTGAGAGTTTTATAAAGGATAAAATTCTAATGCGACAAACAAAACACATAAGCAAGTAGGGGTTAACAAATAGCAGTTTAAGGGCTCAAACAGGCCTCCTCACTTAAAGGAGCAAATTATTTACCATGACTTCAAATACTGGTTATAGTATGAATTAATTTTAAAAGCGTTAGGACATGCTGGTTTATCACATATTTCTCAGATGGGGAGTCCGAACTAGCCTTGTATGGTTGTAGTTATCAAAACTGACATAGTTAATTAATGACCTAATGGTTTGCCTAAGTGAGACCTATAGGCATGATATCTAACGGAGCGTACTGATTTTAAAGAGATGATTACTGGTTCTATAAACAAAAGATCTGCAGATTGTAAATGACCTTATGACTGATTTTAGACTCATAGACGAGATAGACAAAGCTGATTCAATTGATTACTCCTATAGGCAAGTTATCTAAGCGTTACTGGTTTTAAATGATTACATAGATGCAAGAGTCCTATAGGCATGGTATCTAGAATGAAGTTGATTATTATTAAACTTATGATTGTTTGCCTAATGACATGCAGAAGTGCAGAAAAACTATGATCATAATTTTCTATATGCAGAAATGCAGGATCTTAGAGATAGGATTTCTATATGCAGAAAAACTTATAGGCGTGGTTTCTAAGATGAGAATACAGAAGTGTAGAAAAAACTTATAGGCATGGTTTCTAAGATGAGAATGCAGAAATTAGAAAATCTTATAGGCATGAGTTCTAAGATGAGAATGCATAAATCAAAAAAATCCTATAGGAAAGTTTTCTACCCTTTGCATACGTTCATCCCCATCCCCTTTCACTAGCCAACCCCAATAGTTATTACAAATTATTACAAACCCGAATGAATCAGAAAAAAAGTAAAAATCCATCAGAAATTCCAGCTACAACCAAACAACCTAATTCAGACTCAAAGTTCAACAATATGAGATAAACCAACTTCCAGGATCAAATTTCTAAAAGCCTTTCTCATGTTTGGGATGTGTCAAAGTTCCCAAGAGTCTCAAAGGGCCATGGGCAGTGCTTACACCCCAAACACATTGCAGAATTGAGATCATAGTGCAGTGTGGAAGGGCCAACCCTCTGATGTCCAAGTTCAGAGGGAACTCAAGGTCCCAAAGCAAGGATCATAAGAGGGGGACATAACTTAAGATTCTAAGAATAAGTGTAAGTGCATATGGGAATTAGGGGAAAGCCATGGCAGGCTGGTGGTCATGCTGGCATACCCCCGACCAGCCTGTTAGCCAAATATTAAGAGTTAGGATCCATTGTGGATCAGGTTATGATCTGAGCAGCAATTTGAATACTGCCAGGCCATGAGCCTTAACTCAAACACATAGAAGGGAATACGGGGTAGGGATTCACAATAGAAACAAGTGCAGGGAAAGAACGTACTTAGCACAAATCATTGAACATGAGTAGTAAAGTAAACAGGATTGTAGAAAGTTGTAAATAATCACATAGGGGTGAGGCAGAAACGTTAAATCAGAACATACCAGTTTCAAGGGAAAACAAGTAAAAACAGTAGTCTGAGAAAAAGCCAAGTTGCAAGCCAAGCAATTCCAAAAGATCTCAAGCAAAAGTAGAGTGTTGAAAGAGTATTGAATTCAAAGCAATATTGCAAGTGTGCAAGTATTGAATTGGAGTTAAGAACTGGTAGTACGTAGGTCGTGTGAGCTGAAGGTGTAAGGTGTCTTAAAAGTGAAGAAGGGCAGTCCCTTTTATAGTGCAGAAAGCAAGTAAGAAAGGCAAGGAAATATCATTGAAATCAACCTCTCTTTAGTTAAGGGATTCTGATTTCAACGGATAAAAATTAGTTAAGGAAAGAAGTTTTAATTAAAACCTTTTCAAAGAAGCAGAAAAGGGGTAAGTACATAGAAGTTATTTAAGGAAAACAATCAATGACATACGGTTTGTGCCAAATATGGCAAGGGAATCAATCAAACAGCCATGAAACCAAAATTACAAGTTCAATTCGAATGAACCAAGTCAAGAAAGGTAAAAGAGGTTCAATCGAAGAAAAATCAGTGACAATTCATCAGCCTTATTAAAGGGATTTCCGAATCAATCACTTAATTGGTGAAAACTTTTGAAAGAGGAATTTCTCATGTATAAAGCACACAGATCAAGCAAAAGGAATCGTCAAGTTTCTTAGAAAAAAAGTTTAACATTGAAAGTCTTAGAGCCACGAGCAAAAGGATTCGAGTTATGTTACAGAATCATAGTGAGCCTGAAAGCCTAGGGTCCCAAAGTGGAACCCTAATACCACTTGCCAAAGAAACCCCCAAATCCTAGGGTTTCAAATTGAGCCAGACAATGGGGATGAGAAGGCAAGCCACTTGAGAGAGGCTTAGAAGTCTTTTCCAAAGACTTATGAGAGACAAACACACACGATAGAAAGAACACTGATTCAAAGTCATGAGAACATGCTCGAGAAAACTTGGAGTTTAAACAAGTTCAGAAGAAAGAGATGATACGAGCTTTAAACAAAAGTAGATGAAATATGCTTAGCAGGAACACAAACAAAACTCAGTAAAGTGAACAAAATCAAAGAACTCAACCATAAACACATATAGCAAAGAATAAGGATTAACAACACGGATTAACATGAGAGCATAAGAGTGACATCAAAATAGAAGAGTCTAGTATAATAGAAAAGAAACAAGAGAGCAAACTCATGCGTAGTAGAAAAGAAAACATACGATCCTAATATAGATAAACACACATAAGGAAAGAACGGAAAGAATCAGAAAGATATTTGAAGAAACTTTTTCAGAAACCTTAAAATCGAAATTGAACGATTTTAAAAAGGAAATTTGAGGAAAACCTTTAAAATGTCAAATAAAGCCCAGACATATCACAGATCTAAGAAAATAGGCGGGTACGACGGCTTAGAGTTGTAGAGAAAACCCTAGAAATGAGAAAGGTCTTGAGGAAAGTCAGATCCTGAGTTGAAAAGACTCATATTACTTGAACATGCCAGAATAATGCCGGAGAAGCCATAGATCTAGAGATCTGAGAAAGATCCGAAGAAGGCCATTGAAGTCGGGCTTCAAACCTTGAATAACTTAGGTCTGATGGTGAGAAAGGATGAGTACAGACCGTCCATGGCCGGAGACGCCATGGATTCTGGTGGAAACATGGTGAGATACGGTGGGAAACGATTAGGGTTTCGGAGAGGTTCGAGAGAGTTTGAGAGACGAAGAGGGTTCAAAGGCGGCATATCAGGGGAAATGAATTAGGTTAAGGGTGGTTTGGGAACTAAAAAAGAAAGGGGAGTTCATGGCCGTTGATCAAAATGATCAACGACCTGGACCAAAGGGGAGGCGGGTGGGTTTTTAAATCGGGTCAGGGGTCGGGTAATTTGGGGATTGGGCTAGTTTAATTTGGGGGTGGAATTGGGTCAAATTTGGGGCCAAAATTGAAAGATGAAAGGGCTGTAATTGAAATAGAAATGGGCTAAGTGTTAAATAGCCTATTTCCCCTTTTTATTTTATAAAATATTAATTTAAAAATACTAGAAATAATTTTATAATTATAAAATGCTACTAATCGTGAAATAGGCCATAATTACAATTACATGCAATTTAGCTTAAAAATACCAAATAGATTTGTAAAAAATATACAAAAATCACCTTAATTATATTTTGGTGTAAATATGAGAATACAATAAGTTATTCACCAAGATGATAATCTTGGGAATAATTATTGGATTTTGTACTGCTAGCAATAGACAATAAATTGATTTTAAAATCTTAAAAATTAGGAAAAAATACCAAAACTTTTAAGCATGCTTTTATATGTATGTACATGCTATTTTGAAAGTATTTTATATACAAAAATACATAGGGAAAAATTGGGTATCAACAGCTGTCCCTCTTTATTCGGGAAGGATGAAAGAGTTGTCGAGTAAAGATATGATGACCAATTTTGACCGAATGAAACGATTTTGAAGAGTTTTGACCGAGCTCTGGTTTCTGAGCTACTTACATATCCCTGGTATTACAAGAATCAGGCCATATGTAGTTCGGGATCCATCGACAGAGTATGTCAATGGAGATTTTTGAAAAGCGGACGCGATGTTCAGGTTGAGAAAGGATGGTCAGAGTCTGATAGGCTGCGGGAACTGGAGCGGGATCACTCCTATTGAGACGGCCGTTGCTAGCCGGTGTACCTGCGAATGAACAATACCAGCATATATATATATTGTGCATAAATTTAAACGTGATGCAAGTTCCCGTTGGACCGTGAAAACGTGATGCAAGTTTCCGTTGGAGCATGAATGCTGTCTTTGGACGGTTAGGATGATGTCCTCGGACCATGATGTCCTGGGTCATGAAGCGTATGATAAAGGATTCGTAGGCTATGAAATGATATTCTCGGGCTATGAGGATGATGCCTCCGAACCATGATGCCTTTGAATAATGATATGCAAAAGATAAAATGGGGTCCTCAGGCCATGGCATGGCGTTCTCGGGCTATGAAAATGGTGCCTCCGAACAATGACACCTTTGGACAATTTGGTGATCTTTCAGCCCATGAAAATGCAGAAGGTAGCGATCTTTTAGCCGATGCAAGACGTAAATAAAGGGTGGCGGTATTTCAGCCATGTAAGAGAAATAAGATGGCGGTATTTCATTCATGCAAGAGAAATAGAGTGACGATATTTCAGCCATGCAAGAGAAATAAGGTAGCAGTATTTTAGCCATGCAAATGGAGGTAGAGCTTAACCTCGGAAGGCATAAAGGTAGCCTTATGCAATGCAGGAGATGCAAATGGAGGTAGATCTTAACCTCGGAAGGCAGAAAGGTAGCCTTATGCAATGCAGAAAATGCAGATAGAGATAGAGCTTAATCTCGGAAGGTAGAAAGGTAGCCTTATGCAATGCAGAAAATGCAGATGGAGGTAGAGCTTAACCTCGGAAGGCAGAAAGGTAGCCTCATGCAATGCAGAAAATAAAAGGCGAATAGAGCTTAACCTCAGAAGGTAGAAAGGTAGCCTTATGCAATGTAGAAAATACAGATGGAGACAGAGCTTAGTCTCGGAAGGAAAAAAGGTAGCCTTATGCAATGCAGAAAATGCAGATGGAGACAGAGCTTAGTCTCGGAAGGCAGAAAGGTAGCCTTATGCAATGCAGAGAAATGTAGGTGGAGGCAGAGCTTAACCTCGAAAGACAGAAAGGTAGCCTTATGCAGAAAATAAAAGGCGAATAGTAATGAAATCTCTTAGCTGATAGATGATAGCTGGTAGCTGATTGCTATATTGTGGCTGCTGTGGATGTCGTGTACGGATAGAAACTGTAAATAAGTGATGATTCCGAGAGTTGTATTCCCGGGAAGTATGAGTGTATAGATATATCTGATGATTTTACGACTTGTGTGCCTGCATCTAAAGAAAAATCGTGAGTTTTGTAAAAAAGGGAGGAAGGTTAGTTCGTTTCCCCATGAGCTTCGCTTGTCCTGCTTGGCGTTGTGTATCATTGAGGTAGCGTTGCTAAACAAAGCAATTTTGATACCAAACATGCATGATTTAGAAAAATGTAACATAAATACATAATTTAAAATAGTTTTCTTTATATGAACCGACGGATGCGACGCGGTTCAAGACATTGCAACCTCTATCGCTCCAGAATTTTGAGGGTCCTCCTTAAAATTCTGCCCCAGTTTATTGGGTTGGTGATTCTGACGGCTGCGTGCGATAAATGGCTGGAATCATCTTCGGAATTTTGAGGGTCCTCCTCAAAATTCTGCCCCAGTTTCCAATAGCGGCGAAAATGAAAATTTTATTGAATTGTGACCGAATCCATAGGGCTGCCTACGTATCCCCTGTTCAACGGTAATTAGGTCAGGTATAGTTCAAATACATTATACAGGAAATCGTAAGAGTTACACATAGTATCTCTTCACTGCATCTGAATTGATCGGCTTCGGCCAAACTTCACCATCCATTTCTGCAAGTATGAGGGCTCCTCCAGTTAGAACTCAGTGAACCATGTATGGACCCTGCCAGTTGGGAGAGAACTTCCCTTTGGCTTCATCTTGATGCGGGAAAATCGTTTTTAACACCAGCTACCTCGGTGTAAACTATATCGGTTTGACTTTTTGGTTGAAGGATCTGGACATTCTGTTCTGATAAAGTTGACCATGGCAAACTGCATTCATTCTTTTCCCATCTATAAGAGCTAACTGCTCGTAGCGACTCCTTACCCATTCTGCATCGTCAAGTTCTGCTTCCTGTATGATTCTCAAAGAGGGAATTTCTACCTCGGTGGGAATGACTTCTTCTGTACCATAAACCAACATATAGGGAGTTGCCCCGGTTGATGTGCGAACTGTGATGCGGTATCCCAATAAAGCAAATGATAATTTCTCATGCCACTGCTTATGTTTCTCTATTATCTTCCTTAGTATCTTCTTGATATTCTTATTGGCAGCTTCTACAGCTCCGTTCATCTGAGGTCTGTAAGCCGTAGAATTCTTGTGTTTGATCTTGAAGGTTTCACACATGGCTTTCATCAGGTCGACATTGAGATTGGAACCGTTATCAGTGATGATTGACTCCGGAATTCCGAATCGACAAACAATACGATCGCGGACAAAAGCTGCTACCACTTTCTTAGTCACTGCTTTGTACAATGCTGCTTCAACCCATTTGGTAAAATAATCAATTGCCACTAGAATGAACCTGTGCCCGTTTGATGCGGCAGACTCGATAGGTTCGATAACATCCATTCCCCAAGCGGCGAACGACCATGGCGATCTTCTTGCAGTAAGCTTGTTTGGAGGCACCTTTTATCATGTCTACATGTATCTGACGACGATGGCATTTTCGGACATACTGGATGCAGTCCGTTTCCATAGTCATCCAAAAATAACCAGTTCAGAGTATTTTCTTGGCTAAGACAAAGTCGTTCATATGTGGTCCGCAGGTCCCTGCATGAATTTCCTCCAATAATTTGGATGCTTCCTTTGCGTCGACATACCTTAGTAATCCCAAATAAGGAGTCCTCTTATACAGGATTCCTCCGCTATGAAAGAAGTTATTAGATAGTCTCCGAAGTGTGCGGTTCTGAGTAGGATTTGCGAGTTCTGGATATTCACCCTTCGTCAAATATTCCTTGATATCATGAAATCAAGGTTTTCCGTCTGCTTCTTCTTCTACATGAGCATAGTAAACTGGCTGATTATAGATCCTTACTAGAATAGGATCAATGAAGCTCTTGTTTGGGTGCTGTATCATGGACGATAGGGTAGCCAATGCATCGGCAAACTCGTTCTGAACTTTGGGAACATGTTGGAACTCTATCTTTGTGAACCTCTTCCTCAACTCCTGTACACGATGCAGATAAGGGAGTATCTTAGAGTTCTTGGTTGCCCATTCTTCTCGGACCTGATGTATAAGCAGGTCTGAATCTCCGATCACTAGTAATTCCTGAATGTTCATGTCAATGACCAGCTTGAGCCCTAAGATGCAGGCTTCATACTCGGCCATGTTGTTGGTGCACGAGAACCTGAGCTTGGCAGACACCGGATAATGTTGGCCGATTTCTGATACTAGGACCGCTCCTATGCCAACTCCTTTGAAGTTTGTTGCTCTGTCGAAAAATATTATCCAACCATCATATGATTCTGCAATATCTTCCCCTATGAAAGATACATCTTCATCAGGAACATACGTCTTTAGAGGCTCGTATTCTCCATCCACGGGATTTTCAGCAAGATGATCTGCCAGTGCTTGTCCTTTGATTGCCTTTTGAGTCACGTAAACAATGTCGAATTCACTCAGCAGGATTTGCCACTTGGCTAGCTTACCAGTAGGCATGGGATTCTGAAAGATGTACTTCAAAGGATCCATTCTTGATATGAGATAAGTAGTATAGGCACAAAAATAATGCCTCAACTTCTGAGCTACCCAAGTTAGAGCACAACAGGTGCATTCCAACAGAGAATACCGGGCCTCGTACGGGGTGAAATTCTTGCTGAGATAATAGATGGCCTTCTCCTTTCTTCCTGTTTCATCATGCTACCCTAGAACACAACCGAAAGCTCTATCCAATACTGCAAGGTAGAGTAATAGAGGTCTACCCGGCTTGGGTGGGACCAAAACTGGTGGCGTTGATAGGTATTCCTTAATTCTGTAAAGGCTTTCTGACAGTCATCAGTCCATTTGGTAGTGGCGTCCTTCTTCAACATCTTAAGATTGGCTCACAAATGATAGTAGATTGTGCTATGAACCGACTGATGTAGTTAAGTCTTCCCAAGAAATTCATAACCTCTTTCTTGTTCTTTGGCGGTGGCAGTTCTTGAATAGCTTTGACCTTAGTTGGATCCAGTTCTATCCTTCGACGACTCATAATGAACCCAAGTAGTTTTCCGGCAGGAACCTCGAATGCACACTTGGCGGGATTCAGCTTCCAAGTTGTACCTTCTTAGTCTGTTAAAGAACTTTCTCAGATCTTCCATATGGTCAGTGGCTCTCTTGGATTTGATGATGACGTCGTCTACATACACCTCGATCTCTTTGTGTATCATGTCATGGAAAATAGTAGTCATGGCCCTCATGTAGGTGGCCCTAGCATTCTTTAACCCAAACGACATCATCTTGTAACAATACATCCCTCACGGCGTAATGAAAGCCGTTTTCTCCGGGTCTTCCTCATCTATCCATATCTGATGATACCCAGCAAAACAATCAATGAACGACTGCAGTTCATGCTTAGCGCAGTTGTCAATTAGAATGTGTATGTTTGGCAAGGGGAAGTTGTCTTTCGGGCTGGCCTGGTTGAGATCCCAGGAGTCGACACAGACTCTGACCTTCCCGTCCTTCTTCGCCACTGGCACAATATTGTCTAACCATGTTGGATACTCTACTACCTTGAGAACATTGGCTTTTACTTGCTTGGTCACTTCTTCCTTGATTTTCAAACTCATGTCGGGTTTGAACTTCCTGAGCTTCTATTTTACTAGTGGACATGTCAGATCGGTTGGTAGTTTGTGAGCTACAATAGATGTGTTGAGACCAGTCATGTCGTCATAAGACTAGGCAAATATGTCCTCATATTCCCTTAGAAATTCCGTGTACTCTTTCTTTTCTGATGGTGACAGATGAACACTGATGCGCGTTTCTTTGACATTTTCTGCATCTCCCAGGTTAATAACCTCAGTTTCGTCCAGGTTAGACTTAGGTCTGTTCTCAAAATCCTCAACCACTTTAACAACCTCTTTTGGTATATCATCTTCTTCTGAGTCTATATCCGTATTGCGTTGTCTAGTTGCATTTCACAATCGTCGGTTCATCAAGATAAGTAATAGTAATGCCCGAAGCTTTTCGGGCCCTGGTGGTTCTGATGGACCAATTGTTGAGGTGTGCTCCTCGGCTCACAGCTTGTATAGAAGGGCCTTCCTCCCCCTCCTCCTCGAAAATGACACAACATTCCATATTGTCATCTTCCAAAAACAAATTCCTCATCGCCGCCAGTGCTTCCTCTTCTTCCGACCCATATATGACATCGGCTAGCTGGAAGGTCTACTCTAAGAAAGGTATCGGATGCTATAGCGGGTAGTAGGGACTGCACCATGGTGGAGACCAGTGGTTGAACTCCTCCCAAGTATATTCATATCCCAAACCGAAAGTGGTACCGTGTTTTTTCAACTTGATAGGCTTAGCGATTTCTTGGAGATTCTTGCCAAGTCCCTTGCCAGGTTTGTATCCACACCAATTCAGTATACTTTTGATTTTGTTATCCCACCATTTATCCTTGTCCACGGCGTTGACTCGCTCAATGTGATGGTAGGTTTCTCCGCCTATCTTCCTTCTTTCTCCGATTGCTGGGATAGTTTGGCGACTGTATATAGGATTGCTACCGTCACCGTGAATAATTACCTCTTGGTTATTCCACTCGAATTTCACTGCTTGATGTAGGGTTGATGCTACAGCCCCAACGACATGGATCCAGGGCCTCTTTAAGTTCTGGATGTAGAACACATCTGGTGTATTCTTCGTGTTGAATCTGAATCTGTCCATGAAATCGGACGCTATACTTACCCAATTCGACCACTTCTTCGGGTCTTGGCTAATGTACCAAGATAGAGTATCCCCTTTCAGGCTTCTCATAAAGAGCTTCATGCGAATCTTTTCATCCTTCCCTACTCCGACCAGCTTGTCATAGTAGGTCCTCAAATAGACTCTGGGATCCCCTATGCCATTAAACATCTCGAACTTGGGAGGTTTGTACCCCTCGGGCAGTTCGACATCTGGCTGAATGCAAAGGTCTTCGTAATTCAATCCCTCGATCCCCTTGCTTCCTTCAACACCCTAAACTCTGCTAGTCAGCTTCTTGAGTTCTGCAGCAAGATTCTTGATAATAGAGTCTTTTTCATCAGACTTAGGTATGCTTGAAATAAGTTGAGTATAGTGCGGTATGGTTTCCACATAGATAGGGGTGTTGTGGAGATGATCATTTGTGGAGTTTAGTGGTTCAGGGATGAGCAGTGGGGTGTTGTTTGAAGTGTGGCATGTGTTGCAGTTGTGATGGGGAGCGGGTTGGTTTTGTGGTTTCGGGATGTTTTGTGGAGGCGTGGGGTTTTGAATGTTGGGAAAGTTGACATCTGGGTTGGTGAGGGAAACGACAAGCTTGCCAAGTTCTGAACTTGGTCCAGTTCTTCTTGAAATTTCAACAACTTTTGCTCGAGCTGGGAGGCACTTTCCTTGGAAACCTGAATACCCTAAGGAACCTCTACCCTTTCAACTGAGTTCTCCGTTCTGATGTTGCTCAAATCTTTCATTTTTCCCTTGTTCTTGTTTCTGATAGGACTCGGAGGAGGAGGAGGCGGAGGGCCCTTAGATCTTGTGGAGTATGATGACAATTCCAGAGTGCACGAACTAACCTTTGGGGAGGGGAATAAAAAAATAAAAAACAAAGGTAACAAGTTAGTGCGGGTTGTAAGAAAAAGAAGTTGCAATATTTAAATACATAGTGCGAGAATATAATTCGTGTCCTAATTTGGGAGCCTCATTGTGCCCGAGGTAGGCCTAGCAACAAGTTGATCTGGAGAACTTATAATGCTAAATGCCTCATTTTATTGATAAAAATAAGACAAATCCCAAAACGACACTAAAAATAACAGAAAATAAAATGTCACTAATGGCCATTGGCCTTATTACATTCTTAAAATAAAAGAAAAGACTCCTAGCTACTTGGTCCCAGAAGGACCTTCTTTAGGTTGAATGTTTTCGTTGATCAGATCCTCCAGCTCGCGTAGATTTTCTAGTAGAAATGCCTTCTCCAGGCGCTCTCCTTTGCTTTCCTCTGCGTTTTGACAGTCGGTGAATCTTTTCCTCACTTTCCCTTCCAACTCCAGCAGACTGTATTCCAGATATTCCAGCTTCTCACTAGCCCTGGTGACTCTCTCTTTCCATTAATTAATTTGGTTAATTGATGGGAGGTTCCTCCACCAGGTCAGCAAGAGTGAGGGTATGTTGACCATAACAAAGTCGGGAACTTTGTCATTCATTTCTGCAAAACAAATGGGTGAGGCCATACTTCTGACAGATTCAGCTATTAAATATCAACAATTGGCATAAGCAGTATTTTGTTCTCCAAATAAATGCACAGACGTGGTAATGTCCGTTTGGGTTCCAAGGGAACCCAGTGGACTTTGGACAAGGCTATCTTAAAGAGTCATTATGCGGACAACATAACTGACTCGGCTAGGTTTGACAGCGATGCATGCACAATTGAACATAGTAAGGTTTCTATGGGGTATTAGACCGGTACCCTTGAGCGAACAACTCAAGAGGGAAAGACACAGAACCGTCAACTGCACCACTGATCGACTGGTTTTACCGCAAATATGCCTTTACCAAATTTAGGGGGTAATAATATTGGAATGGCGCAACCACTCATTATAAGCGTTGCTATGGGATTTTGTGTGACACGGGTGGAGTATGATGTTGAATATGCAATTACAAGAATGAAATAAGTTGTCACGTATTTGCACGTTCATAAAGTAATGATTACAATAATTGCTCATAATTACAACGGCATTGAAGGAAAGCGGTAAAAGAAAGCATTAAAGAAAAGAAACAAAGTGCCAAGTCAGTTTCATAGCAAAAAAGAGGTAAGATATTAAATAAAGAGAATAAAGAAGCAGTGAAGTCACAAGTAACATGAGATGGTAAAATCCTAAAGAAATCCCCAGCAGAGTCGCCATGCTGTCGTGCCCCCTTTTTCTAAAGGCGAAATCGGGTTCATGAGAGTTGGAAGGACAACTCGTTCCCTCTTGGGAATTGGGTTTTTGGGTTGAAGAGTCGCCACCTAATGATTAAAGTGCATTAGGACACTAAAGAAGAGTTCGAGTTGGAAAACCAGTGTTCGGGTAAGGGCTAGAAATTATCTCGAGGGGAAGGTGTTAGGCACCTCCCAAGATCCACTAGTGTGGTTCTCGGCCATGTTACAATTGTGACTTTAACTAACAAGTAAGCAAATAGAAGTCTCATGTAGAAGGGGGTTTTCACACAATATTGCAAGCAAGTTGAGAGTTTGACGAAAGTAAAGAAAGCAAAAATTTTAAAGAAATAGTTTGAGAATAAAATAAACAAATAAAGGAAAGGGGGTCCTAGGTTTACAAATAATATGGATCACATCAATGCAATACCCGGTAATCATTCCTCAGAAGAGGGGTTCCACGTGGTAGTAGCGCACCGGTCATCATATCCATATCTACCCTTTCCCACCCCGTTAAGGTATTAAGCGCGGAATAGTATCGTTACTTATTGCACGCTAGTACCCGCCCCAATCCTATTAGTCCTAGAGGCATTTGGGACTACTAGTCATAAAGGGAAGGGAGATTTGGCTTTTCAGAGTTTTAAAAAGGATAAAATTCTAATGCGACAAACAAAACACATAAGCAAGTAGGGGGAAGTAAATAGCAGTTTAAGGGCTCAAATAGGCCTCCTCACTTAAAGGAGAAAATTATTTAGCATGACTTCAAATACTGGTTATAGTATGAATTAATTTTAAAAGCGTTAGGACAGGCAGATTTATCACATATTTCTCAGAAGAGGAGTCCGAACTAGCCTTGTCTGGTTGTAGTTATCAAAACTGACATAATTAATTAATGACCTAATGGTTTGCCTAAGTGAGACCTACATGCATGATATTTAACGGAGCGTACTGATTTTAAAAAGAGGATTACTGGTTCTATAAACAAAATATCTGCAGATTTAAACGACCTTATGACTGATTTTAGACTCATAGATGAGATAGACGAAGCTGATTCAATTGATTACTCTTATAGGCAAGTTATCTAAGCGTTATTGGTTTTAAATGATTACATAGATGCAAGAGTCCTATAGGCATGGTATCTAGAATGAAGTTGATTATTATTAAACCTATGATTGTTTGCCTAATGACATGCAGAAGTGCAGAAAAACTATGATCATAATTTTCTATATGCAGAAATGCAGGATCTTAGAGACAAGATTTCTATATGCAGAAAAACTTATAGGCATGGTTTCTAAGTTGAGAATGCAGAAGTGCAGAAAAAACTTATAGGCATGGTTTCTAAGATGAGAATGTAGAAATCAAAAAATCTTATAGGCAAGGTTTCTAAGATGAGAATGCAGAAATCAGAAAATCTTATAGGCATGAGTTCTAAGATGAAAATGCAGATATCAAAAAAATCCTATAGGCAAGTTTTCTACCCTTTGCATACGTTCATCCCCATCCCCTTTCATTAGCCAACCCCAATAGTTATTACAAATTATTACAGACCCGAATGAATCAGAAAAAAAAAAGTAAAATTACATCAGAAATTCTAGCTACAACCAAACAACATAATTCAGACTCAAAGTCCAACAATATGAGATAAATCAACTTCCAGGATCAGATTTTCCAAAAGCCTTTCTTATGTTTGGGATGTGTCAAAGTTCCCAAGAGTCTCAAAGGGCCCCGGGCAGTGCTTACACCCCAAATACATTGCAGAATTGAGATCATAGTGCAGTGTGGAATGGCCAACCCTCTGATGTCCAAGTTCAGAGGGAACTCAAGGTTCTAAAGCAAGGCTCATAAGAGGGGAGGGGGCAGAACTTAAGAGTCTAAGAATAAGTGTAAGTGCATAGGGAATTAGGGGAAAGCCATGGCAGGCTGGTGGTCATGCTAAACAATTGGGAATGCTGGCACACCGCCGACCAACCTGTTAGCCAAATCTTAAAAGTTAGGATCCATTGTGGATCAGGTTATGACCTGAGCAACAATTTGAATACTGCCAGGCCATGAGCCTTAACTCAAACACATAGAAGGGAATATGGGGTAGGGATTCACAATAGAAATAGGTGCAGGGAAAGAACATACTTAGCACAAATCATTGAATATGAGGAATAAAGTAAACAGGATTGCAGAAAGCTGTAAATAAGCACATAGGGGTGAGGCAGAAACGTTAAATCAGAACATACCAGTTTTAGGGGAAAATAAGTAAAAACAGTAGTCTGAGAAAAAGCCAAGTTGCAAGCCAAGCAATTCAAAAAGATCTCAAGCAAAAGCAGAGTGTTGAAAGAGTATTGAATTCAAAGCAATATCGCAAGTGTGCAAGTATTGAATTGGAGTTAAGGACTGGTAGTGTGTTGTCGTGTGAGCTGAAGGTGTAAGGTGTCTTAAAAGTGCATAAGGGCAGTCCCTTTTATAGTGCAGAAAGCAAGTAAGAAAGGCAAGGAAATATCATTGAAATCAACCTCCCTTTGGTTAAGGGATTCTGATTTCAACGGGTAAAAATTAGTTAAGGAAAGAAGTTTTAATTAAAACCTTTTCAAAGTAGCACAAAAGGGGTAAGTACATAGAAGTTATTTAAGGAAAACAATCAACGACATACGGTTTGTGCCAAATATGGCAAGGGAATCAATCAAACAGCCATGAAACCAAAATTACAAGTTTAATTCGAATGAACCTAGTCAAGAAAGGTAAAATAGGTTCAATCGAAGAAGATCAGTGGCAATTCATCAACCTTATTAAAGGGATTTCCGAATCAATCACTTAATTGGTGAAAACTTTTGAAAGAGGAATTTCTCATATATAAAGCACACAGATCAAGCAAAAGGAATCGTCAGGTTTCTTATAAAAAGAGTCTAACATTGAAAGTCTTAGAGCCACAAGCAAAAGGGATTCGAGTTCAGTTACAGACTCATAGTGAGCCTGAAAGCCTAGGGTCCCAAAGTGGAACCATAATACCACTTGCCAAAGAAATCCCCAAATCCTAGGGTTTCAAATTGAGTCAGACAATAGGGATGAGAAGGCAAGCTACTTGAGAGAGGCTCAGAAGTCTTTTCCAAAGACTTATGAGAGACAAACACACACGATAGAAAGAACACTGATTCAAAGTTCAGAAGAAAGAAATGATACGAGCTTTAAACAAAAGTAGATGAAATATGCTTAGCAGGAACACAAACAGAACTCAGTATAGTGAACAAAATCAAAGAACTCAACCATAAACACATATAACAAAGAATAAGGATTAACAACACGGATTAACATGAGAGCATAAGAGTGACAACAAAATAGAAGAGTCTCGCAAAATAGAAAAGAAACAAGAGAGCAAACTCATGCATAGTAGAAAAGAAAACATACGAGCCTAACATAGATAAACACACATAAAAAAATAACGGAAAGAATCAAAAAGATATTTGAAGAAACTTTTTCAGAAACCTTAAAATCGAAATTGAATGATTTTAAGGAAATTTGGGGAAAACCTTTAAAATGTCAAATAAAGCCCAGACATATCACAGATCTAAGAAAATAGGCGGGTACAAAACCTCAGACGGCTTAGAGTTGCAGAGAAAACCTTAGCAATGAGAAAGGTCTTGAGGAAAGTTAGATCATGAGTCGAAAAGACTCATATTGCTTGAACATGCCAGAATAATGGTCAGAGAAGCTATAGATCTACAGATCTGAGAAGGATCTGAAGAAGGACATTGAAGTCGAGCTTCAAACCTTGAATAACTTAGGTTTGATGGTGAGAAAGGATGAGTACAGACCATCCATGGCCGTAGACGCCATGGATTCTAGTGGAAACATGGTGAGATAAAGTGGGAAGCGATTAGGGTTTCAGAGAGGTTCGAGAGAGTTTGAGAGACGAAGAGGGTTCAAAGGCGGCGTCTTAGGGGAAATGAATTAGGTTAAGGGTGGTTTGGGAACTAAAAAAGGAAAGGGGAGTTTATGGCCGTTAATCAAAATGATCAACGACTTGGATCAAAGGGGAGCCGGATGGGTTTTTAAATCGGGTCAGGGGTCGGGTAATTTGGGGATTGGGCTGGTTTAATTTTGGGGTGGAATTGGGTCAAATTGGGGGCCAAAATTGAAAGGTGAAAGGGCTGTAATTGAAATAGAAATGGGCTAAATAGCCTATTTTCCCTTTTTATTTTATAAAAATAGTAATAATAATTTTAAAAGTAAATAAAAAATACTGAGCGAATAAATACTATATAAATATTAATTTAAAAATACTGGAAATAATTTTATAATTATAAAATGCTACTAATCGTGAAATAGGCCATAATTGCAATTACATGCAATTTAGCTTAAAAATACCAAATAGATTTGTAAAAAATATACAAAATCACCTTAATTATATTTTGGTGTAAATATGAGAATAAAATAAGTTATTCACCAAGATGATAATCTTGGGAATAATTATTGGATTTTGTACTGCTAAAAATAGACAATAAATTGATTTTAAAATCTTAAAAATTAGGACAAAATACCAAAACTCTTGGGCATGCTTATATATGTATGTACATGCTATTTTGAAAGTATTTTGTATGCAAAAATACATAGAAAAAAATTGGGTATCAACACTGGGGAGATAACCACTGCGGACCGCAAGAAATGCAATGCGGCCGCAGTGGTCCACCGCGGACCGCAAAAAATGCATTGCGGCCGCGGTGGAAATCTTCAGAGACTCCTCATTTTGTACCAATCAACTCTACGGTCAACATTGACTTTTTGTCCCCGCACTAAGGCCATTGCGGTCCGCACAAAATGCAATGCGGTCGCAATGCAAACTTCAGAGAGTGTGCATTTTTCCAACTTAGTCCTCCACTGCATCAAAACAATTCTACAACAACTCACAACCAGTTAGTGTAAAAGCATTATCCTATACTACAAAGAAAATCAAAGAAAAACAAAAAGAAAGACACATGGGTTGCCTCCCAAGAATCACCTAATTTAACGTCGCGGTACGACGCAGGTTACCATCAAATCACTTTAGATGGAGCAGTGCCACCACGTAGCTGTCATCAATCTTGCCCAGGTAGTGCTTGACCCTGTGCCCATTAACTCTGAAAACCTCCCTATTTTTGTTCTTCAAGTCAAGTGCACAAAACGGAGTCACAAATACCAATTCAAAAGGTCCACTCCATTTCGACTTAAGCTTTCCCGGAAATAGACGTAACTGAGAGTTGAACAAGAGAACCAAATCACCCACTTTGAACTCCTTGCCACGAGCATATTTATCATGAAGGTACTTCATCTTGTCCTTGTACAAGGACGAACTGGAGTAGGCATGGAATCAGAATTCATCAAGTTCATTAAGCTGCTCCACATGAAGATTTGCTGCCACATCCCATTCAAGATTCAGCTTCCTCAAAGCCCACATGGCCTTGTGCTCTAACTCAACTGGTAGATGGCAAGCTTTCCTAAACACCAACCAATATAGAGACATACCAATCAGAGTCTTGTAAGTAGTCCTATAAGCCCATAGAACATCATCCAACTTCTTTAACCAATCGGTCCTATTTGCATTGACCATTTTTGACAATATACTCTTGATTTCCCTGTTTAAGACTTCAACTTGGCCACTCGCTTGAGGATGATAAGGAGTAGAAACTTTGTGATTGACACCATACTTTGCAAGCAAAGTGTCAAAAGCTCTATTACAAAAATGAGACCCCCATCACTTATGATTGCACGAGGAGTGCCAAACCTTGTAAAAATACTCTTCTTGAGAAACGCAACAACACTCTGGGCCTCATTGTTGGGTAAAGCCACGACTTCAACCCACTTTGAAACATAGTCAACCGCCACAAGAATGTATGTATTCCCACATGAGGCCATAAAATCAATGCCCATATATCAAAAACATCAACTTCAAGGATGGTATTGAGAGGCATATCATCTTTCTTCGAACCCGCTCTTTGACATTTGTCACATTTCTTCACAAGTTCACTTGAATCTTTGTATAAAGTTGGCCAATAAAACCCACAACTAAGAACTTTTGAAGCCGTCCTCACCCCGCTATGATGACCACCATAGGGAGAGGAATGACAAGCCTCTAAGATACTAAATTTCTCCTCCTCCTGGACACACCTTCGGATCACACCATCCATGCAAATCTTGAAGAAGTATGGCTCATCCCAATAAAAATCCAAACTATCCCGTTTGAGCTTCTTCCTTTGGTTAGAAGAGAGATCACACGGGATTATACCAATCACAAGGAAATTAGCCACGTCCATAAACCATGGCATACCATTCACCGACACAGAAAGGAGTTGTTCGTCGGGAATTGAATCATTGATCTCTAGGCCATCACGAGGCCTCCCATCCTCCTCCAAGCGGGACAAGTGGTCCGCTGCTTTGTTTTCACCACCCTTCCGGTCCACAATCTTCAAATCAAACTCTTGAAGTAACAAGACCCATCGCATCAGTCTAGCTTTGGAATCTTTCTTCGTCATCAAGTATCGGAGTGCGGCATGATCAGTATGGACTATGACTTTGGCACCCATAAAATACGGTCAAATTTTCTCCATTGCGAAAACAATAGCTAAAAGCTCTTTCTCAGTCACCATGTAGTTCAGTTGAGCATCATTCCTGGTCTTGCTTGCATAGTACATCAGATGAAATATTTTGTTCACTCTTTGACCCAAAACCGCCCCAACTGCAACATCGCTCGCATCACACATGAGCTCAAAAGGCAAGCTCCAATTGGGTGCGGTGATAATAGGAGTGGTGGTCAACTTGTGCTTGAGAAGTTCAAAGGCTTGCATAGATCTCTCATCGAACACGAACTTGGCATCTTTTTCCAATAACTTGCATAAGGGATTCACTACCTTCGAAAAGTCTTTGATAAATCTCCGGTAGAACCCTGCATGCCCAAGAAAACTTCTAACTCCCTTGACAGAGGTAGTGGGAGCCTTGAAATCACATCAATTTTTTCTTTATCCACCTCTATACCATGCTTTGAAATTTTATGCCCAAGAACTATGCCCTCCTCCACCATGAAGTGGTACTTCTCCCAATTAAGAACAAGATTGGTTTCTTCACAATGGGACAACACTCTATCAAGATTTTTCAAACATTCATCAAACGAATCACCCACAACACTAAAGTCGTCCATGAACACCTCCAAGATATTTCCACCATATCGGTGAAAATGGCCATCATACACCGCTGGAATGTAGCTGGTGCATTACACAACCCAAAAAGCATTCGAGAAAAGGCAAAGGTTCCATATGGACAAGTGAATGTGGTCTTCTCCCGATCTTCCGGAGCAATCAAGATTTGGTTGTATCCAGAATACCCATCCAAGAAATAGTAGAAGGCACGCCCAGCAAGTCGATCTAACATATGATCAAGAAAAGGAAATGGAAAGTGATCCTTGCGGGTCACTTTATTCAACTTGCGGTAGTCTATGCATACCCTCCACCCGGTGACGATCCTGGTAGGAATCAACTCATTTTGCGAATTCGCAACCACGGTCATGCCACCCTTCTTCGGCATACATTGCACCGGCGAAGTCCAAGAGCTATTAGAGATGGGGTACACAACCCCAACATCCAACCACTTGATCACCTCCTTTTTCACAACTTCTTGCATTGCCTCATTCAACCTCCTTTGATGTTCCAAGGAGGGATTTGCATCATCTTCCAAAATAATCTTGTGCATACAGAATGCGGGGCTTATCCCCCGAATATCAACTAAAGTCCATGCAATTGTTTTTTTCCGCTTTCGGAGCACCGCCAATGTGGCATCAACCTGCATGTTAGTAAACTAAGAGGAAAGAATAACCGTCAAAGTTGAACTAGGGCCTAAGAACTCATACCTGAGGTGTGGAGGAAATGACTTCAACTCCAACACCGGAGGTTCCTCGATTGAAGGTTTTGTTGGCGGAGTCTTTCTATTTTCAAGATCCAAAGAGAGTTTCCTAGGCTCACAAGAGTAAGAGCCCATTCCATGTAAAGCATTCACGCACTCTACTCAGCCTTCATCCTCATTTACATCAAGATTCAACAATACTGCCTCTAGAGGGTCCTCCACATTGATCATAGCACTAGTATTATCAACTATCACTACTGTGACAAGGTCCACAAAAGAGCATACCTCTGAACTGTTGGGCTGCTTCATTGACTTGCATACATGAAAGACCACTTTCTCATCACCCACCCGGAAAGTGAGTTCCCCTACTTACACATCAACTAAGGCCTTACCAGTAGCAAGGAAATGTCTTCCCAATATTATTGTAACTTCATAATCTACCTTACAATCCAAGATCACAAAATCAACTGGCAAGATAAATTTGTCCACCCGGACAAGGACATCATCAATAATACCCAATGGTCTCTTCATAGTTCTATCCGCCATTTGCAATCTCATGGAAGTCGGCCTCGGTTGCCCAATACCCAAAGTCTTGGAAACTGAGTAGGGCATTAAGTTGATACTCGCCCCCAAATCACATAGAGCTTTAGCAAAGTCTGCACTCCCAATGGTGCAAGGAATGGTGAAAGCATCAGGATCTTCTAACCTCGGGGCCATTGAGTGCACTATTGCACTAACTTGGTGGGTCATCTTGATAGTTTCACAATCCATGGATCTTTTCTTTGTCACAAAGTCCTTCATGAATTTATCATAGCCCGACATTTGTTCTAGAGCCTCCACCAAAGGCACATTAATGGATAAGCTCTTCATCATGTCAATAAACTTTTTAAACTGATTCTCATTTTTCTGCTTCGCGAGTCTTTGAGGATAAGGTGGAGGTGGCCTTGGCAAATGAGCCTTGGCTTTAGGCACAACCATTTTCGGCATGTCTATTAGGTTTTCCCTAGATGGGTTCACATCATTCTGAGTCTCCACCTCGGCATCTTGAATATCAATCCTCACTTCCTCATTCACGTTCGCATCAATCACATTTTCAACCACCAAAGGAATCTCATCTTCTTGCAACTCAACTTCATCACTCAAAATTTGTTTTTGTTTGGAGGCATTCACATCACCGCCTTGTCCACTCCTTATAGTTACCGCCATAATATGATTGTTCCCACCCTTCGGGTTAACTACTGTATCACTTGGTAGAGCCCCCTTAGGGCGAGTATTCAAGGATTGTGAGATTTGGCCTAATTGAACCTCTAAGTTTCTGATTGAAGTATTGTGCGAAGCCAACTGAGCATCAAAGTCCGCATTCTTTTTTATCATTTGTTCAAACATCATTTCAATTCTCCCCATTTTGTTATTGGAGGAACTAGGACCTTGGGATGGAAATGGGGGTGGATTGTTCGGTTGTTTATACATTAGGGGCCTTTGAAATCCTTGATCCCGATTTCCCTGATTACCATTCTTCCAACCTCCCTGATTGTTGTTACCACCCCAATTGTTGTTGTTTCCATTCCAGTTACCCTGATTGTTCTGATTATTACTCTGATTGCCCCAATTGGAATTTTGGTTGTTGTTCCCCCAATTACTATTCCCTTATTGTTGTTGATTGCCCAATTGCCTTGGGGTCTCCATTGTTGTTGGTTGGAAGAATTGTCCCTTCGGCCTTGATAGTTGTTCACGTATTGCACCTCTTCATTCTGCCCATCATAACTATCATCTTGGAATCCACCACAATCATTGTTAAATTGATCTGAACTCCCTTGGTTTTGTTGACCTCTTTGTCTTTTTTTGTTCACTAGCATGTTGACACCCTCCATAGCATTTACTTAGCGCGGATTTTGAACCTTTTGTAACTGTGCCTTTGCTAGCTGGTTCATTGTTGTTGTCAGCTCTGCTATAGCCTGCCCATGGTCATATAGCTCTTTGTGCAAGTGAGTGACCATGAGGTCACCCTATGGCACATTGGCTCTACTTTGCCAAGCTGAGGACGTGTAAGCCATCTCGTTAAGAATGTCACAAGCCTCATCATAAAACAACTTTATGAAATTGACCCCAGCAAGTTGGTTCACTATGCACTGATTTGTTGTGTTAATGCCCCAGTAGAAAGTTTGTTGGATCATTGCCTCAGTCATATCATTGATGGGGCATTCCTTTACCATGGTTTGTATATCTCTCCCAAATCTCATGTAGTGGTTCGGTGGGTTCTTGCTTAAAAGCTAAGATCTCATCTCTCAATGTTGCGATGTGCCCTGGTGAGAAAAACTTTGCAATGAACTTATCCGCCAACTCATTCCAAGTAGTGATGGAATGGTTGGGAAGTCGCTCAAGCCAATCCAATGCCTTCCCTTTAAGTGAGAAAGGGAGTAGTCTCAACCGAAGTGCATCCTCTGACACATTAGTTTGCTTGCTCCTCCAATAGGTATCCACAAAACCCTTGAGATATTTGTAGGCATTCTGATTGGCAGCGTCTGTGAAATACCCATGCTGCTCCAGCAATGCTAGCATCACATTTATAATTTGAAAATTGCTCCCCCGGATCCGGGGCGGGACAATTGCACTAGCATAACCTTAGTTGGAAAACACTCGAGGAGCCACTCTTGGAGGTGGCGGGGGAGGGTCTGGAATATTATCATTGGCCTAACGGCCTCTCTTTTGTCCTTGAGGCACAATTGGAACCTCGTCATCAATATTGTTATCTACCTCCTCCCCCAACGGAAGATCTCCAAGAGGTGCGTTGTTTGCTGCTATTTTGTACCTGAAATTGTGACACCCACAAATTAGTAACGTAGAAGGAAAGAAGAACAATACACAAAACTATTTATATAGATAGCCAAAACCGTTAGCTCCCCGACAACGGTGCCAAAAAGTGATCGGGGCCAACCCTGCAATACTACAAAGTAGCGAGAGTGGTCGAAGCAGCTTTTACCCGATATGGCCGGGATCGAATTCCACAGGGATCTAGAAATGGGAATTGGGTTCCTATCTAAATTAGAGATGCGTAATTGCTCTTAATTGCTCTTCCAAACATAATTGGTCTTTTGATTACTTCTAGTATTATACTAATAAGATACTAAATTAAGCTAAGAGTAAGATACTTGAAAGGTTGTCTAAATAGTTAAGGAGGCACTAGGGAAGTAACTTTCTCCTAGGTGGATACTTGACGGGTTCTTGAGTTTAAGGCAAGGTTGTCATGTTGGGGATTACAATATAACCAATGCACTAAACTTTTCACTCTATATCTCTCAGTAATTTGAGTGATTTTGCCCTAATTGACTTTCTCAAGACCAATTGGGTATGATAATTTGTGCAAGAAATTTAGGTTCAATTCGGGTATTACTATCTCTAGGTTTAACTCTGGGGCTATCAATCTCTTGAAAACGCCCCAATTCCTTGTTGGACTAATTTTCCTAGACCCAAGTTCTCTTTCTCAAGAAGAACCCGAGTCAAAGGCACAAATTAGTGTTTGCAACCACTAATTCAACATGGAAAACACAAATTAGTCCAAATATCAAACACCCATAAACATTCAAGCCTTAAAACTCAAGACCCGTCAAATACCCACACTAGGGTTGAGCCAAAACCCTAGCTAATGGGTCTAGCTACTCATGATAATAGAAGAAAACAAAGAAATAGATGAAGAAAAACCCATAAGATTTAATTACAAGCTAATACTTGAAGATTCAATGATAACATTACTCTAAAATTACTCAAAATGGGTAAGAACTACTGTTCACGAGTGCAACTAAAAACTTTTTTTTGGTTGTGCAACTAAAAGTTAGAATACAACTGATGACCTAAAAATGGGAAAAGAAACTATTTATACTAGGCCGAATTTTCTGGACAAAAATACCCATGCGGGATAGTGCGGTCCGCACAAAATCGAGTGCGGCCGCGGAGAGGCTTCTTTGCTTTAAATCTCAGCTCTCTGAACTTGGCCACCCGGGCCGCATAAAATGCACCGCGGCTGTGGTGGCTTCTTCTGTGGTTTGCACAAAAAGGACCGTGGACCGCATTGGTTATTTCCTCAAAACTTCAAACTATCTGAACTCCATCATTGCAGACCGCACAATATCGAGTGCGGCCGCGGTGAGTCCATTGCGGTCCGCATAAAATCCTTTGTGGCCACAATGCTTAAATTTCTGAATTATGCACTCTGAGTCTTCTCACTGCGGACCACACCAAATGAAATGCGGCCACAATGGACCTATTGCACTGTGCCTAGACTTGTTCTTGGTACTTGTGCATGTTTCACTCCTTTTTGAGCTAATTTTCACTAATTGTCACCTTTTTTACCAAACCCTGCAAACAAGTACAACATGTAAGCCTCTGGGACTATTTTGTACACATTTTTAATCAAAACTCAAGTAAGAAGGAGTGTAAAATGAACCATTATCCCTAGTTATCAGAGGGATATACCCGTATGTTCCTTTTCGAGTTATGAGGCAGGCAGGTAGAAAACAGGTTGTACCAAGGGTTGTCAAGATGAGTCATTTTAGGGTAGACTTTCAAGATGACAACATCCTTTACAAGTGCCAAGCTCAACACATGTGGCACTGCAAAATCATTGTGGAGAAAAGCATCGTTGAACAAGACAGGTATCGTGCAGGGTGCGAGCCTCTCTATTCGGCATGGTTGGAAGACAATCTGAAAGGAATGGTGACACCAGGGACCGGTTGAGGGAACAAAATCATAGATGAGGAAGCTAAAGCTCAAGTCAAATACAACAGGCTATGCAAGAGGGTCTACGACTCTGAGAATGAGCACCGGGAAATACATGAGAGGAATGTGAGGTTGATCGAGGAGTGGAAAGAGATGGCAATCACTTCCAACAGGAAACTAGAATATCTGGAGCGAGGAATAGTGGAGTTGGAAGGCAAAGTCATAAAGAGAATTGAAAATTTCCAGAACGCTGAAGGAGCTGAAAGAGGACATCTGGCCAAAGCCTACTTCCTGCTGGGACTGCGCGAGCTGGGGGATCTATATGATGGAGTCCGAAAGATCGAATTTAGGGAAGTTCCTTCTAGGACCAAATAGGCTAGATTTACTTGTTTTTCCTAAAATGTAACAAGGCCCAGTGCCAAGTAGTGATTATTTTATTACTATTTTAGTGTCGTTTTTGGATTCGTCTCTTTTTTGTATTATGAAATGAAGCATTTATTGGCATTAAAAGTTCTCCAAGTTTATTTGTCACTAGTCCTACCTTGGGAACAATGAGGTTCTAAAAATAGTACATGAGTTTACCTTTCGCAATATGTGTTTAAATACTGCAAACGTTTCATAATCCTGGCTGACTTGTTACCTTTTATTTTTCTTTATTTTTGATTATTCCCATCTCCTTAGGTTGGTTCACTCATGCTGGCCTCGTCAGCGCCCTCCACCTCCTCCTCCTCCAAGAAACACAAAAGACAGAGGAAAATCAAAGATGGACGACTTAAGTGGAATCTTAAAGGAGAATATGGAGAATGCAGAGATTTCAGATGGCCGTAGTACTCCAGCCCCAAATGATCTGGTTTTGAGACTGGAACAAAATATACTGGAATTACAAGGATAACTTGAGCAGGTTCGCAACTTGACAAATTTGTCACTCACCCTCAATGTCCCCGATATCCATCAACAAAACACAATGAAACCGATACCTCCTCAGTACACACAAAACCAGCAACCACAAAATCCTACTTCACCAAATCAATACGCAACCCCACCCCAAAATATCAATCCACTACCAATACCAACTCTACCACAACATTACCATCAACCAATTCAGTACCCACCAACCACCACTTACCACACTCCCCAAAACACACAACCCATTCCCGATCCACAAAACTCCACCAATGACCATCACTACACCCAAGTTCCTGGCACCCATCAAAGTAACCCCATGTATGTGGAAACTATACCTTATTCTACCCAACTAATCTCCTGTGCACCAGAATCCTCTGAGAAGGACCTGCTCATTAAGAACATGGCTAAAGAACTCAAGAAGTTGACAAGCCGAGTTCAAGGTGTTGAAGGAACAGAGGAATAGAGGGTTTGAACTATGAAGATATGTGCATACAGCCAGATGTCGAACTGCCCGAGGGGTACAAACCTCCCAAGTTCAAGATTTTCGATAATACAGGTGATCCCAGAGTTCATCTAAGGACCTATTGTGACAAGCTTGTCGAGGTCGGGAAAGATGAAAAGATCCAGATGAAACTCTTTATGAGTAGCTTTACTAGGGATGCTTTGTCTTGGTATATCAGCCAAAATCCCAAGAAATGGTCCAATTAGGTAAGAATGGTGTCAGATTTCATGGACCGGTTCAGGTTTAGCATAGAGAATGCACCAGATGTCTTCTACATTCAGAATCTTAAGAAGAAACCTACTGAGACTTTCCGTGAGTATGCTACTCATTGGAGGTCGGAAGCAGCCAAGGTCAGGCCCGCTTTGGACGAAGAACAGATGAATAAATTCTTCGTCAGGGCACATGATCCACAATATTATGAGAGGTTGATGGTTATTGAAAACCACAAGTTCTCTGACATAATCAAACTCGGAGAAAGGATCGAGGAAGGAATCAAGAGCGGGATGGTAACGAATTTTGAGGCACTGCAATCCACAAATAAGGCTCTTCAATCAGGTGGCATATCGAAGAAGAGAGATGTTGGGGTAGAAATGGTGCCTCAGGGCTCAAAATCTCCACTTACTTATCAAACACCTCCACCTCCATATCAAATACCTCCACCCACATTTCAAACAACTCCAACCACATACCAAGCATCACCGCCTACATACCAACCTTAATCTCCCAGATATTCCCAACCAGCCACTGTCCACCACACCTATAATTCCTAACCATCCCACTTCCTATTGCCACCAGCTCACCAAAATTATCCAAGACCAAGGCCCAATTTCGATCGCAAGCCACCCAGACAGTACACCGCCATTGCTGAGCCCATCGACCAAATATATGAAAGGTTAAAAGCCGCTGGTTACGTCACTCTTGTTCCCGCTGTGGCATTAGAAAATTCATCACAATGGGTCAACCCAAACAAAACCTGTGCGTACCATTCTGGTATGAAAGGGCACACCACTGCTGAGTGCCGAACATTGAAGGATAAGATCCAAATGCTAATTGATAACAAGGTCATACAAGTAAAGGAAGCCGCACCTAATGTCCGCAACAATCCCCTCATTGATCATAGAGGTGATGGTGTACATGTGATAGACACAAATGAAGAATGGGACCCCGAGGGGTCGATCGGGTTTATTCGAGAAGGCGATGAATTTAAGGTTGCAGTCACACTTAATCCTATTGTGGTTCAGACTCAGGCACCAATCGATGTTGAGGTAGCTGCATCAGTCCCATTCGAGGTGGAAGTGGCTCCGCCCGCAACCACCTCTGCTCCATTTTTAAGTAGAAGCGGTCACACCTTTCACTGTGACAGTATCAACTACACCCCCGTTCAACTCAAAAGAAATACCATGGGATTATGTTGCTGAGGTTTGGCGGAAAGGGAAAGCCAAGGTAGAGAAATCCAATTCTGCACAAGGAATGACTAGAACTGCAAGAGTCTATATACCTGAACACCTGGGAGGTTCAAGTAAGGAGGCCACTACTAGGTAGCCTATCGTTGAGACCGGGCTAGATGACCTGTGGAGGAAAGTACAGGCAAAGGAGTATTCTGTTGTTGACCATCTAAACAAAGTCCCTGCTCAGATATCTATCCTGTCACTATTGCAGAATTCAGAGACACATAAGAAAGCTCTGATGAAAGTACTAAGCGAGGCTTATGTACCCAATAACATCACTGGTAGAGAAATGGACAACATGGTTGGGCTAGTACTAGAAAGTCATAAGATTATCTTCCACGAAGATGAGCTCCCGCCCAAGGGTTTGAATCACAATCGAGCATTGCATATCACAGTGCAATTTGAAGACAAGTTCATTGCCAAGGTCCTAGTTGATGGAGGTTCGAGCCTAAATATTTGTCCATTAGACACTCTGAAGATGTTGGACAAAGGTTTCCACGAGATATGGGTAGGAAGCATGAATGTGAAGGCTTTCGATGGGTCCTAGAGGGCCACGATCGGGGAAATCAACCTTTGCTTGCAGATGGGGCCAACTTGGTTCGACATTGAATTTCAGGTGCTTGACATACCAGCCTCATATAATCTTCTATTGGGTCGGACATGGATCCATGTCACTGGAGCCGTGCCTTACACACTACATCAAGTTGTGAAGTTTGAATGGAACCGCTAGGATATAATCATTCACGGAGATGGAAGTAACCCCATCTACACTAGTCAAACCATCCGGCCATTGGACATAGAAGAAGGATAGGAGGGGAAACCTATTATCACATCGAACGGGTCAATCCATCGAGAAGGATAAGTGGTGGAGTAACAAAATAGAAAGCATACTAGCATGGTCCAGACCCACATCAGCATTCACTTGTCACCGACAGAGAAGGAAGAGTACATTCATTTCCTAAAGGAATATGAGGATATCTTCGCATGGTCATGTGATGACATGACCGGTTTGAGCACTTCCATAGTGGATCACAAGTTGCCTACTAATCCTATGTGTCCGCCAGTAAAACAGAAACTCGAAAAGTTCAAACCAGACATGAGCCTAAAAATCAAGGAAGAGGTTACCAAGTAGATCAAAGCCAAAGTTCTCAGGGTGGTTGAATATCCAACCTGGTTAGCTAACATTGTGCCAGTTCCGAAGAAAGACGGGAAGGTCAAAGTATGTGTTGACTATAGGGATTTAAACAGAGCAAGTCCCAAAGATGATTTTCCATTGCCAAATATACACATCTTGATCGATAATTGCACTAAGCATGAACTCCAATCGTTTGTAGATTGCTTCGCGGGTTATCATCATATTTGGATGGATGAAGAATATGCAGAGAAGACAACTTTTATTACACCATGGGGTGTATATTGTTACAAGATGATGTCATTCGGCTTGAAGAATGCTGGGGCCACTTACATGAGAGCCATGACCACCATCTTCCATGATATGATACATAAAGAAATAGAGGTGTATGTGCACGATGTCGTTATCAAATCCAAGAGGGCCGCAGATCACATAGCGGACGTGAGAGCATTTTTTGATAGGCTCAGGAGGTACAATTTGAAATTGAACCCCGCAAAGTGTGCATTTGGGGTTCCCGCAGGAATGTTATTTGGATTCATCGTCAGTCATCGAGGGATCGAACTGGATCCGACTAAAATCAAAGCTATTCAGGAGTTACCACCACCTAAGAGCAAAAAAGACGTAATGAGCTTCATAGGGCGTCTCAATTATATCAGTCGATTCATAGCATAGTCCATAGTAATATGTGAACCCATCTTCAAAATGTTGAGGAAAGATGCTGAAACAAGATGAACAGAGGATTGTTAGAAAGCTTTCGATAAGATCAAGGAGTACCTGTCCACACCACCAATTCTGGTCCCGCCAGAATCGGGATGACCTTTTCTACTTTATCTGTCCGTATTGTGTGGATCCTTCGGATATGTTTTGGGACAACATGACGAGAAAGGAAGGAAGGAGCAAGCCATATATTACTTGAGTAAAAAGTTCACACCTTACGAAGCACAGTATTCTTTGCTTGAACGCACTTGCTGTGCTTTGACCTGGACAACCAAGAAATTGAGGCATTACTTTTGTGGCTACACTACATACCTCATATCCAGGATGGATCCTCTGAATTACATATTTCAGAAACCCATGCCTACTGGGAAGTTGGTTAAGTGGAAAATACTACTAAGTGACTTCAATATCATCTATGTAACTCAGAAGGCGGTCAAGGGACAAGCATTGGCAGATCACCTTGCTGAAAATCCGGTAGGAGGAGAATACGAACCCTTGAAAACGTATTTTCTTGATGAAGAAGTATCATTTGTAGGAGAAGACATTACTGAAGCATATGACGGTTGGAGGATGTTCTTTGACGGAGCCGCAAATTTCAAAGGAGTAGGTATCGGAGCAGTTCTGGTATCAGAAACAAGTCAGCATTATCCAGTATCTGCCAAACTTAGATTTCCTTGCACCAACAATATGGCAGAATATGAAGCCTGCATACTAGGGCTCAATATGGCAGTCGACATAAATGTTCAGGAGTTGTTGGTGATCGATGATTCAAATTTGCTTGTGCACCAGGTACAAGGAGAGTGGGCCACCAAGAATTCCAAGATATTGCCATATCTGCACCATGTGAAGGGATTGAGAAAGAGGTTTACCAAGATAGAATTTCGGCATGTGCCCAAAATTCAGAATGCGTTTGCTGATGCATTGGCCACTTTGTCATCCATGATACAACATCCGAATAAGAACTACATTGATACCATTTCGGTGAGGATCCATAATCAGCCATCATATTGTGCTCATGTCGAGGAAGAAGCGGACGGAAAACCTTGGTTCCATGACATCAAAGAATACTTATCAAATGGAGAATACTCGGAGCATGCAAGTTACACTCAGAAACACACGCAAGATTTCATCCTCCTTGTACCTGGTGCACATGAATGGTTTCGTCTTGGCTAAGAAGATACTCGGGGCAAGTTACTTTTAGATGACCATGGAAACGGATTGCATTCAGTACGTCCGCAAATTCTTTCAATGTCAAGTGCATGCCGACATGATAAAAGTGCCACCAAATGAGCTAAATGCAACAAGCTCTCCTTGGCCACTCACCCCTTGGGGAATGGATGTTCTTGGTCCGATTGAGCCCACTGCTTCAAATGGACACAGGTTTATTCTGGTAGTCATTGATTATTTCACAAAATGGGTAGAAGATGCTTCATCTTACAAAGTTGTAACCAAGAAAGTCGTCGCAGATTTTGTCAAGGATCGTATTGTCTTCCGATTCGGAGCTCCCGAGTCCATTATTACCGCAACGCCGCTAATCTCAATAGTGATCTGATGAAAGCTATGTGTGAAACTTTCAAAATAAAGCACAAGAATTCCACAGCCTACAGAACTCAGATGAATGGAGCCGTAGAAGTCGCCAACAAAAACATATAAAGATACTAAGGAAAATAGTAGAGAACCACAAACAGTGGCATGAGAAGTTATCCTTTGCTCTGTTAGGGTACTGCACCACGGTTTACACATCAACCGGGGCAACTCCCTAAATGTTGGTTTATGGTACCGAGGCTGTCATCCTAGCCGAGGTGGAGATTCCTTTTTTAAGAATTATACAGGAAGCTGAACTTAGCGATGCAGAGTGGATAAGGAGACACTATGAACAATTGGCCCTTATCAATGGAAAGAGGATGAATGCAGTATGTCACGACCAACTTTATCAGAACAGAATGTCCAGAGCTTTCAACAAAAGAGTCAAACCAAGACGGTTCGTACCAGGGCTGCTGGTATTGAAGAAAATCTTCCCACATCAAGATGAGACCAAAGGGAAATTCTCTCCTAACTGGCAAGGTCCATACATGGTTCACAGAGTGCTTACAGGAGGAGCACTCATACTTGCAAAGATGGATGGAGAAATCTGGCCAAAACCAATCAATTCAGACGCAATCAAGAGATACTATGCTTAGATACTTTACATTTCCTCATCTGATGTAATTGAACTATGCTTGACCTGATTCCCGTTTAAGAGGGGATACGTAGGCAGCTTTATGGGTTCGGTCATACCATAATAAAATTTTCATTTCCCCACAAGAGCAGAAACTGGGGCAGAATTTTGAGGAGGACCCTCAACATTTCAGAGCAAGTCCAGTCAATGCCACCATGTGTCAGGCGGTCAATAATCAGTTAAGAAACTTCAGCAGAATTTTGAGAAAGATTCTCAAAATTTCGAAGAAGGTTCAGCAAAATCTATTATCCACAAACAACCGAAGGATCATCTACTAAACTGGGGCAGAATTTTGAGGAGGGCCCTCAAAATTCCATAAGAGAGCTGCAACGTCTTTGAGATGTGCCACAGTCACTAGTTCATCAAAATTATTTGATATATTAATACGTTTCTAAAACAACTCTATTTTTTCAAATATTGCATATTTTCGAAAACTCTATTTCCATAATAGTCAGGTGTTACCTAGGGGAACTTGAAAGGGGTTTTCAGAACGGAGCATAGCAAGGCCAGCGGATGAAGCACGAACCAACCTCCCCCTCACAAACCTTACAATTTTTCTTTGAACGCAGGCACATTTGACGCAACGATAGCACTCGCAAAACATGTATTCACAAAGATAATTCACTATCAATCAGACCATCAGACATCAAGTACATCTCCAACTAAGACATATGCTACTTTTACTTACTACTTGATCTCTGCATGAGGCTAATCCTTGCCTCCGTATTTGCATGAGGCTAATACTTGCCTCCATATCTGCATGAGGCTAATCCTTGCCTCCGTACCGGGATGAGGCTAATCCTTGCCTCCCTACTTGCATGAGTCTAATCCTTAACTCCCTACCTGCACGAGGCTAATCCTTGCTTCCATACCTGCATGAGTCTAATCCTTGACTCCATGAGGCTAATCCCTGCCTCCATACCTGCATGAGGCTAATCCTTGCCTCCCCATTTGCACGAGTCTAATCCTTGACTCCCTACTTGCATGAGGCAAATCTATGCCTCCATACTTGCATGAGGCAAATCTCTGCCTCCATACTTGCATGAGGCTAATCCTTGCCACTATACCTGCATGAGGCTAATCCCTGCCTCCCCATACTTGCATGAGGCTAATCCTTGCCTCCATACCTGCATGAGGCTAATCCTTTCCTCCATATTTGCATGAGGCTAATCCCTGCCTCTCCATACTTGTCTGAGGCTAATCATTGCCTTCATACTTGTATGAGGCTAATCCCTTCCTCTCTACTTGCATGAGTCTAATCCTTGACTCCACATCTGCATGAATCTAATCCTTAACTCCACACCTGCATGAGTCTAATCCCTGCCTCCCTACTTGCATGAGTCTAATATTGCTCTATTTCTAGTACTATCTATTTGCTTTTCAATCGAACTAAGCTCTGCCCTCCATTTCCCAAGTCTAATCATTGTCTTGATAACATAATGACTATTGCATATCATGGGATGAAATATCGTCAATCCATACAAAGGTTTCATAGTCTAAAGGCATCATTCTCATAGCTGGAAGACACCATGCCATGGCGTGAGGATCTCTCAAATTTGCATATCATTATTCAAAGGCGTCATGGTTCGGAGGCACCATTGTCATGGACCGAGAACATCATTTCATGGCCTGCGTATCCCTCACTAAAAAATTCATGGACCAGGACGTCATGGTCCAATGACGTCATCTTTTAACCGTCTGAAGACAACCTTCATGGTCCAAAGAGAATTTGCATCATGTTTAAATTTTTGCAAATACACGTTTGTAGCATCCTTTTATCTGTAGGTAACCAGTAAGCAACCACTATCCTAACAGGAGCAATCTCACTCCAGTTCCCTCCAGCCGTCCCAAGCTTTAACCGCTCACCGTAGCCGCTTCCGCATCGCGTGTCCGTTCTTGCAGCAATTTCATCGACATATTCCGTAGATGAATTCAAAACTACACATGACCTAATTCCTGTAAAACCAGGGATATGTAGGCAACTCGAAAATTGGATTCCGGCCCCTGTCTTTCAAAGCATCCCGTCCGGTCAAAATTGGCCATCATTTTTTTACCCGAAAACTCTTTCATCCTTTCCGAGTAAAGAGGGGCAACTATTGATACCCAATTTTTTCCTATATTTTTTATATGCATAAATAGCTTCAAAATAGAATATATATATATATATATATATATATATATATATATATATATATATATATATATATATATATATGCATATATAAGAATGCACAAGGTTTTTATAATCTTAAGGATTTAAATTGATTTATTTCCTTCCCTTTTATTCATAAAATTTCAATAATTATTCCTCAAATTATTGTTGTGGTAATTTAGTCATTTAATTTCTATATTTATGCCAAATATGGCTAAAATATATTTTATGCATTTTTATAATTACATTTTTGTATTTTTAAAGCTAAATTGTATATACTTGCAATATTAGCCCCATTAATATATAATTACATTTATATGCGTAAAATTGATCTCCTATATTTTTAAAATGTTAAATATCTATTTTAAATCATTTTAGTACATGAAATTATTTTCCAAAAATTATTTATTATTTATTATAAATTATATAGGGAAAATTAGCTATTTAAAATATAGCCAGATTTGCCTTTCAATTTCAGCCCAATTTAAACCCAATCCCAACCCAATTTCTAACCAAATTACCTAACCTAAACCTTGAACCCGCCTACCCGACCCAAGACCTATCAAATCTTGGCCGTTGATCTAAAAGATCAACGACCCTCGTCCGTTCATTCCTTTTTTATACTAAATGACCCCTAACCCTAACTCATTATTCTGATACCACCGCCTTTGTATTCTCTTCTCTCTCAACCATTCAACCAAACCCTAGATCCTTCAACCATCGACCTTCTTCTCCGGTCTTCTCCGGTGATCTCCCTTCAGCTCCTAAGCCTCCAATGACTCCTCTAATGTTATACTTGCCTTCTCTAAGGTCTTCAAGGGCCCTGGGCCATGAGGACTTGCATCTAGAGTTTTCTATTTGTCTGTTCTTTCATCTCTACTTCGGTTTCTTCTGAAACCCTAATTTCTGCCTACATCTTCTAGATATGTACAATTTTAAAACGATTTGAGTTTGTTTCTTTAGTATTTTACACTGTTCTTGGGACTCTTTTACAAGAATCATCAATTTCAAAGGGTTTTCACCTTCTTCTAAAATTAGGGTTTTCGGAACTCCTTTTAAAACTTTGTTTAAGCTAATTCCTTATGTTTAAACTTCCACCTCTTGCATATTTCGACTAATTCTGTGATTTTACTACCTTTTCAACTCGCCTATGTTGAAAGCCCTAATTTTCAAGACTTCTTTGTTCGATTTTGTATGTAAGTATGAATAATCGATTCTTGTTTAAGTTTCTGTGATTATCTTGCCTCGAATATGTTCTAGTGAGTTTTTAGCCTAACTTATATCACCTCCATGTGATTATGTTCATCTTGATTGTTCATACTTGCCTCTTTCTATCAATACTGTTTAACCTGCATGTTTGCTATGTCTGGTTATTCTTATCTTCTCTATTTATTAGATGAATACAGAATCGTGACTCCTTCTTTGATTGATTCTGGATTCCCTACTTTTGGGGTTTGATTGAAAGACATTCCTTGAAACCTTCAATTTCTACCTCTTCTATTCAAATTAACTGATTCGCGTACCTTGTCTGATGTGCTACTTTATTCTTACTGGCTATTTCCTTAATTAGAGTATTCTGAACTTAGCCCTAATTGTTTACCCTATACTTACTTAATTTGAATCTTTCCTTATTAGTCATACACTGATTTCTTTCCTTATATGCTACTTGTTCTTAACATTTGAATTTATTCCCTTAACTTAAGGGAATACTTGTCCTGATTTTGCTCTAATTGATTCTGAGTTCCATAATTACTATGCTAATATGATTCTTACATTATTTTTATCTAATTTTGAACTACGATATATACACACTCTCTCATTAACACAAACACACAAACACTTCTGGTTCAAAATCTCTCTCTCTCTCACACTTAAACTTTCTGCTCTCTCTCTCTTTTGTGCTACTTGCTACTTTTCTGAGTTAGTGGGCTGCAAGCCTAGGCTAACTATTGTGTTCTCCTGCTCCTTCACTTTGGTTTACTATCTTCTCTACTAGTATGTTCTAGTTTCAATTCAAGTTCCAACAATAATATGGTTCTTTTATTGCTTCAATTCATCCTGTTTCTAGTTTGCTTTTACTTGTGGTTTTGCTATGAAACCTGCATTTGATATGCTTACATGATTAGCATGTTATGAACTCCCCTTCTTTAGAATCAGTATGAGCATGTTACCCTTTCTATGTAATCTGTCTCCATGTAATCTTGCACTATCTGGACTCTGATATGAATCTCCTCTTTGTAGTCTGCACTCCTGACTTGTATGGTTTTGGGATTGATCTTAAATCATATGGATCCTATACTAAACCCCCTTAAGCATTGCTAGTTCTGTGACTATGTCTGATCAGTTGTGTTTGAGCATGTCTGTACCAATTCCTAAGACCTTTGCCTGTTATGTGTTTACAATCATGTGCTCTATGTATCCCCAATTCTCATCACCCCTATGTGTAAGATTGTTTTGGTCCTGTGAGTATTGCTGATGTGGTTTTGGATTCCATGTTTGATTTTCTGTTGTCTAATCATGTAACTCTTTCTTTTCAAAGTTGTTTTACTACATGACTCCCTCTTTTACTCCACAAACTATTTCCAACAAATCTCTTTTAATATTGTTTCCCACTAAAACTCTTTCAAATTGTATCAAGCACTTTTACTCTACTCCTAAGTCAATAGCTCCTGCCCCCTCCAGTATGTGTACTGCCTTGGGATCCTCTTGAGAACCTTCTGAACTTTGGCATACTGGGCTGGCCCTTCCACACTGCACTTATTTAAATTTGGTTACTAAGTGTAGGGGTAAGCACTGCCCAGGATCCTTGAGATCCTTAGGGAACTTTGATGCACCTAGACTATGACATTATCTATGAAATTAAGGCATTTGAGGCTATTGGAGGCTTTGAAAATCCGGGACTATCTGTAGGCTCCCTATAGAATAACTTCTTATTTTCTTATTTACTTATGTAATTCATTCATATGGTCTGTAATAACTTGTAAATGAATATTGGGGTAATTAGTGAAAAGGGTGGCTAGTTACATGTTTGTGGGGTGATACGGGTAGGAACCATGCCTATAGGACTTTACAATTTGCCGTGTTTGCCTTTATAAGTAGAAACCATGATATAGGACTTTTGTATCTTGTTATGTTAGAAATCATGCCTATAGGTCTCAATTGATTCCATAATAGAAACCATGTTTAATAGGTCACAAATCAGTTTCACAAGTAGATGTCATGCCTATATGATATAATTCAGTCCAACTTCTATTATGACAAGTGTTTACATGCTTTTCATTAGCCATCATGCCTGTAAGTTTTTGAAATCAGTATTAAAATTATATATCATTCCTATAGGGAACAACACCAGAATTCTGCCTGTCGATCTAAACTAGTTTAAATAAATCAACCCAGTCCGCGTTTTAGTTCATTTCTAAATCAGTTTAATTAGTGGTTTATATTTCCTTGAAAAGAGTCCTTTTAAACTTTCCTTAATCTATCATTAGACAGCATGCCTATAGGGATTAAAGAGTCTATTTTAAAAAACCTGCCTTGTTTTAGTATATATAATGTAGTCATCAGTATTCCGCGTATAGGTAAGCTTGTAGGGCGTTTTCAAAACATGCAATTCTGAAACTGTTTCTCTGACTTAATGTTGTTCTGGTTTAACAGGTTTTAAAAAATTAGTAGGCAACTGCTAGGGTCATTACTTCTGAGTTTATAAAACAAACTGCCTGTTTTTTGTATATTCACCTAGACATCATGCCTTATGATACTGTTTAACAAAAAGGCCTTTATTTGTGTTTGAGTCATGCTGCTTACATGCCTTATTTTTGGAGGTAAACTGAGCCTCTTATTTGCTTCCTCCTATTCTTGTTTGCTAAGAGTCCTATGTGTTATTGCTTTTTGCCTTAGTATTTTACCTTTTAAACCTTAGGGGGTCTGTCTAGAATCACCTATAGGTAGAGGTCCTAAATCCTTCCAGGACCATTAGGAAGGAACGGGTAACAACATGCAATAGAGATCGCTAACCAATACTCGTTTTGAATGATCACTAAGGGGATGGGAAGGATAGATATGGGATATGATGACTATGCGCTAATGTCACGTGTAGCTCCTCATTAATGAGTGTTTACCGGACATTATGTGGGGTGATCCTATAGGCTAACCAACCTAGGACTCCTTCTTTTCCAAAATTCCCTTTTGTTTAAAACTTGTCCAAAAACCTCTGTCCTATTATTATTATTATTATTATACAAACATGCCTTATTTGTAATTATTTGTTTCAAGTATCTATTTGGACTAATTTGTGAATATAAGTTCGGCCAGGACCCACAGTTGTGGACCAAGAGGGGTGCCTAACACCTTCCCCTCGAGGTGATTTCGAGCCCTTACCTTAATCTCTAGTAATGCAAACCAATCGAAGAGTTACTCGCTCTAGGTGCCCAAACACACTATAATCCATTAGGTGGCGACTCTTCAAATACTCAATTCCCAAAAGGAAAGGAGTTATCACGCCCCATGAATGTCGAAACCTGGACCTCTCTCCACGGTGGGAAAAAGGGGGCGCGACAACCACTCTCTAACCGAGAGATATTGAGTGGGTAACATAAAGTTGTGAGCTATAATACACTCCAATCAACTACACAAGCATTAACGTCTTTATCCCATTAGGCAAACACCTAGGTTATTGTCACAACCCTAGGCCTTTAACCCAATTAGAAAAAAAACCTCAAAAAGATTTATCTCTAGTCTTCTATCTTTAATTTTCAATCATTAGATTAACATTAGAAATAGAAACAAAATTCTTATTGTGGAAGTGCAATCTAGATAGCCCATTTGCTTACGTCAAGCATATACTCCCAGCTTCCATCATAACTCTCAGTTGATTCAACCTCGACTCCTAGTTGGGTATTTATTATTGCATATGACCGTTACATATCTCTATTACGGTGTGCATTTGGACGTGATCAATTTTTGGGGCCGTTCACGAGGAGTTAATAATGTGTTCAGTGTTTTAAAAGGCGGGGGAGTGAGGCAGAGCACTTTACTTAACGTGAGGTGAGGCGTATGTGCCGAGGCATAAGGCGTAATTTCCATGGATCTCTAATTTTTTGAGTTATAAATTAATAAATAGCATAATTTAAAGTTCATTAAAAGTTTAATAAATTTAAAAAGATTAGAATAGCTCATCATCAACAACAAAAAATCCAGTATGATCCCAACAGGTGGGGTATGGGGTGGGTAGTTTGTACGCAAACCTTACTCCTACCTAATGCGGGTAGAGAAGATTAGAATAACTCATAAAAAATAAAATATCTATAATTTTTTTATAATTATAAAAATGCAAATGTTCATGCTATTATGAGTTACAAATAAACTATAACATCTTATCTTTCAATCAATTAAAAAATCACAGTAAAAAATAATATCAAACTACACAGTTTACCTTCCTAAAAGTTAATACTTAGGAAACTTCATTAGTACTATAATTTAAATTATTACTTCTTACGAGTAAATATAAAATTGGTTATAAATAACAAAAATAAAAGTTTGACGATTTTCAGAGACATAGAACTAAGATATGACGAGCTACAGTAAATGAAGATATAAATTTAGGCGATTTATTTTTAGAAGAAATATTCATTTGATATTCACCTTACTTGTACTATGACTCCTTATTTGAATTACTCTCAATCTTCATATTTAGATGGATGAATAGGACTTTAGTCATTTATTTGTTAAGTAATTTTGAGTGTCGACAAAGCTAATTAGGGAATTCTACATGATTTGTTTTAGGAACTGTTAGGTGAGCCCTGAGCGCAGAGCGTTGAGCGTGTTTCGGGTGCTTAGTCGGGCTCTTGGGCCGTAAGTCTCACAGAACTAAGCCCCACATGTGAGCCGCATGGCATTTTATTAGTGCCCCACCCCGAAGCGAGCCCCGAGGAAAGTCACAAAAAAGCCTTTTAAAACAGTGATGGTGTAAGCTATATATTTGGGTTTGTGTGTGGATTATCTTGTTTTCCTTCAGTGCTACTAATTTTTGCGAAACAATTGTAGGTACAATTATGGCGACAAGCAATGAACTCGGAACCATGCTTTTGGGGGATGTGTATATTGATGATGACCAAGTTGAAGAGGTTTCTCTTGAACCTCAAGCCAATAGAAGAGGTCGGGCGCCTCATGACAATGTTCTAATTCCACCCCCACCTCCACCACGAGAGGCTCCACACCGGATGTTACCCAATGAAGGGTATGCAAGTACAATATACCCTCCCCGTATTAGGGCGGGCAACTTTGAAATCACTAATGTGATGCTCACTTTGCTAGAGCAACGAGGTTTCTTCACCGGGGCTCCAAGTTAAAATGCATATAAACATTTGAAGGGGTTTGTTGACACTTTTTGGTGGAGTAAACAAACAAATGTCTCCGAGGATGCATTGAGGCTAAGGATTTTTCCCTTCTCTCTACGGGGAAATCTTTAGATTGGTTGGAACGATTACCGAACCATTCCATTCGTACATGGGATGAGTTGGCTTTATTGCTAAGTTCTTCTCTCCCAGGCATATGGCTACACTTCAAGATGAGATTTTAGCATTCAAGAAAGAGCCAAATGAACCACTACACGAGATATGGGAGCGGTATAGAACAGTGGTCAAGGAATGTCCCAACAACAATATGACGGAAAACATGATTCAACAAACCTTCTATCGTGGGATTAACACGACCAACCAATGTGTAGTGAATCAACTTGCTGGTGGAAATTTGATGACTACGCCTTATATGGAGGCTTGTGAGATTTTTTGATGAAATGGCAGAAACGTCATTGGCATGGCAATCCCGGGCTAATGTTCCACAAGGTGATCTGAACATGATTCACCTCCATAAAGAGTTGCATGACCATGGGCAAGACATTGCCAAATTGACTACTACCGTGAATAAACTAGAAAAGGTGCAAATTCATCAAGTGCAAAATCCTAAGCAACTCAATGCCATGGAAGAGGTGAACATAATGGTGAACAAGAGAAGAACAAAGGGCTCACAAGTGCAAAATCGAGTGGAGAATTATGTGCAAGAGGATAATGCGTTGATGAAGATGACTCTTACAATGAACAAGAAGATGAGGTGCAATATGTGAACAACTTTCAAGGGCAAAGAAACAACTTCCAAGGCCTGAATCAACAACAATGGTGACCTCAAAACAATCAAGGTAATTGGAACTCTAACAATCAAGGAAATTGTAGTGGTGGAAACAACCAAGGTAATTGGAGTGGTGGCAACAATCAAGGGAATTGGCATAACAACAACAATCAAGGAAATTAGAGTGGAAATAATCAAGGAAATTGGGGGGGAGGGGGGGGGTAAAAATCAAGGCAGGATGGAACAATAATCAAGGTAACTGGGGCTGAGTTTTCAAAGGCCCCTGATGAATCAACAAACGAGCAACCCACCTCCTTATCCTTCCCATGGTCCAAGTTCTTGAAACAATGAAATGGGGCATATTGACAATATATTCAAGCAAATGATGGAAAATAATACCGATTCGAATTCCCAACTTGCCTCGCACAACATATCAATCCGCAACTTAGAAGTTCAAATGGGGAAAATATCTCAAGCTCTAAATACTCGTCCTAAGGGGGAACTACCAAATGACACGATGGTAAACCCAAAGGGTGGTAACAACACGGGGCAAGCCATGGAGGTTACTACAAGAAGTGGAAAAGGTAGGAATGCACCTACCTCAAGCCAAAGGTAACTTGTGGATGATGAGCAAGTGGTGCAAGAAGAAGAGACCCCGAATAATCTGGTGCAATCTAATGACGAGGTTCAGATTGATATTGATGATAGTGTGGAAGAAACTCAAGAGGAGGTGAACCCATATAAGGATCATATTATTGACATACCGAAACTGGTGCAAAGGGAAACGACACCTTGCCTAAGCCTCCACATCCATACCCTCAAAGGATTGCAAAGCAAAATGGTGAAAACCAATTCAAGAAGTTTATTCAAATGATGAAGAGTCTCTCAATCAATGTGCCATTAGTTGAAGCTTTGGAACAAATGCATGTAAAGTTCACGAAGGATCTTGTGACAAAGAAACAGTCAATGAATTTTGAAACTATCAAAGTCGCTCATCAAGTGACTGAAATTGTGCATTCAATGTCTCCAAAGTTGAAGTATCCCTATGCTTTCACGATTCTTCGTACAATTAGAAGTGCCGAGCTTTCTAAAACTCTTTGTAATCTTAGGGAAAGTATCAATTTGATGCCCTATTCGATTTTCAAGACATTGGGAATTGGGAAACCAAGCCCACCTCTATAAGATTGCAAATGGCCGATCGTACTATGAAGAGACCTTTGGGAGTGATTGAAGATGTCTTGGTTCGTGTTGATAAATTCATTCTTCTGGTGGATTTTGTCATTCTCGATTGTGAAGTCGATTATGAGGTACTGATTATTCTAGGAAGACCTTTCCTTGCTAGGGGAAGGCTATTTGTGATATTGAAGCTGGAGAGCTTACTTTCTAGGTGGGTGATGAAAAATTCGTTTTCCATGTGTGTAAGTCCATGCGGCAATTGAATATATCAATGAGGTATGCTCTTTTGTGGACTTGGTGACCGATGTTATTGTCGATGAAACAAGTTCTATGATCAATGTTGGTGATATGTTGGAGGCCGTCTTGCTCAACTTTGATGATGATGAGATGGATGGCTTCATAGAATGTATGAACTCTTTGCAAGGAATGGGGTCGTACAACAATGAACCCTGAATATTGTCCTTGGATCTTGAAAATAGGACAACTCCTCCTACAAAGCCTTCTGTTGAAGCGCCTATTACTTTGGAGTTGAAGCCCTTGCCTTCGCATCTTCGGTATGAATTCCTTGGTCCTTATTTTACTTTACCGGTTATTCTTTCCTTATATTTGACTAATGTGCAGGTAGACTCTACATTGGCAATGCTACAAAACACGAAGAAGGCTATTGGCCGGACATTGACGGATATTCGGAGAATAAGCTCCACATTTTGCATGCATAAAATTAACTTGGAGGAAGGAGCTAAACCATCTATTGAACATAAAAGGAGACTCACTGAGGCTATGCAAGAAATTGTCAAAAAGGAGATTATCAAGTGGTTGGGTGTCGGGGTTGTCTATCCCATCTCTGATAGTTCGTGGACTTCTCCGGTTCAATGTGTCCTAAAGAAGAGGGCATGATGGTAGTCACCAATGACAAGAATGAGTTGATTCCTACAAGAATGATGACCAGTTGGAGAATGTGTATGGACTATCGTAAGCTCAACAAAGTCACAAGGAAGGATCATTTTTCACTTCCCTTCCTAGATCAAATGCTTGATAGATTGGCCGGCCATGCTCTCTATTACTTTCTTGATGGGTATTCGGGCTACAACAAAATTCTTATTGCTCCGGAGGATCAAGAGAAAACAACCTTTACATGTTCCTATGGTACTTTTGCTTTCAAGCGGATGTCATTTGGTTTATGAAATGCACCGATAACTTTTCAAAGGTGTATGATGGCTATTTTCACGGACATGGTGGAGGACTACCTTGAAGTTTTCATGGATTACTTCTCGGTGGTCGGGGATTCTTTTGATGATTGTCTTGCAAATTTGGATAAAGTGTTGGCAAGATGTAAAGAAACAAATTTGGTGCTCAATTGGGAGAAATTTCATTTTATGGTCAAGGAAGGAAATGTCCTTGTCCACAAAATCTCAAAGAATGGAATTGAATTTGACAAGGCAAAGATTGAGGTGATTTCTAAACTTCCACCTCCAACTTCAGTAAAGGGCGTGCAGAGCTTCTTAGGTCACGCGAGGTTTTACCGGTGCTTCATTAAATATTTCTCTAAGGTGGTGAACCCGTTGTGCAAGCTTCTCGAGAAGGATGCTAAGTTTAACTTCAATGATGATTGCATGAGAGCTTTTGAATTGTTAAAGTTCAACTTGACAACTTCTCCCATTATTATTGCTCCAAATTGAAGTGTTCTTTTTGAATTCATGTGCGATGCAAAAGCCGTGGGGGCTGTTTTGGGGAAACGCATCAACAAGATTTTTCATCCGGTCTACTATGCTATTAAGACCATGAATGCTGCCCAATTCAACTATACCGTTATGTAAAAAGCGCTCCTTACCATTGTGTTTGCAATTGAGAAGTTCCGGTCGTACTTTATGGGTGCAAAAGTTATTGTCCACGCGAATCATGCGGCACTTCGTTATCTTATGAGCAAGAAATATTCCAAAGCTTGGTTAATGAGATGGGTGCTTTTGTTGCAAGAGTTTTTTATTGACATCCAAGATAGAAAAGGGAGTAAAACCAAGTGGCAGACCACTTGTCTCATTTGGAGGAGGAGGGGAGGCCGCATGATGGCCTTGAAATTAATAACTCCTTCCCCAATGAGAAAATCTTGGATATTTCAATGAAAGAGGTGTCATGGTTCGCGGATCTAGCAAATTTCCTTGTGTGTGGTATCATCCCAAATGAGTTCTCTTCAAACCAAAGGAAGAAGCTCAAATGGGATTATCAAGATTATTATTGGGATGAACCATACCTTTTCCAGATTTGTATGGATGGGGTGATTAGAAGATTTTTACCAAAAGAAGAGCAAGGTAAAATTCTTGGGTCTTGTCATTCTTCACCATATGGTGGTTATCATGGTGGAGCAATAACGGCAGCCAAAGAGCTTAGTTGTGGTTTCTATTATCCCATTCTTTACAAGGATGCAAGTGATATAGTGAAAAGATGTTATGAATATCAAAGGGTCGGTGGAGTCTCAAAGAAAAATGAAATGCCCCTCACCACCATTTTGGAGATTGATATTTTTGATGTCTAGGGTATTGACTTCATAGGTCCTTTTATGAGTTCTTGTGGAAACAGCTACATCTTGGTCGCGATAGATTATGTGTCCAAATGGGTTGAGATCGTTGCTCTACCCAACAATGAGGCGAGACGTGTGGTGGTGTTCTTGAAGAAGAATATTTTCACAAGGTTTGGTACTCCGCGGGCTATTATAAGTTATGGGGGTCACATTTTTGCAACAAGGCTTTCAACACTTTACTTAGCAAGTATGGCATTACTCATAAAGTCACAACTCCCTATTATCCTCAAGCTAACGGTCAAGTGGAAGTCTCCAAGCAGGAGATAAAGAGTATTTCTTCTAATATAGTGAATGGTAACCGAACAGATTGGTCCAAGAAACTTGATGATGCATTATGGGCTTATCAGACGACTATCGGAATGTTGGCATACCGATTGGTGTTCGTAAAAGCTTGTTATCTTCTGGTGGAACTTGAGCACAAAGCCATGTGGGCTCTAAAGAAGTTGAATCTTGATTGGGATATAGCCGCTAACTTGAGGGTTGCACATTTGAATAAATTGGATGAATTATGATACTATGCTTACACAAGTTCATCCTTGTACAAAGAAAAAGTGAAATATCTTCATGACAAATACAGTTGGAACAAAGAGTTCAAGGTGGGCGATATCGTATTGTTGTTCAATTCAAGGTTGAGGATGTTTCCCGGGAAGCTAAAGTCTAAATGGAGTGGTCCCTTTGAAATTGTGGGTATGACACCTTTTGGTGCATTGGACTTGAAGAACAAAAATAATGAGGTATTCCGAGTCAATGGTCACCGGGTGAAGAAGTATTTGGGAAAAGTTGGATATGGCCACGTCATGCTAGTCATTCATTTAAATTGATGGTATTCTGCGTCGTGTCGCGATGTAAAATCAGGCGCTTCTTTGGAGGCAACCCATGTTTCTTTTCCTTTTTTTCCTTTTGTAGTTAGGTGTTATTTTTGTGCTAACTTGAGTTGAAGTGTGCTACATGGATGAGTGTGCCTTACTGGAATTGTGAACAGAAATCTGGTTAAGTGTTGAAAGAATTGCGACAACAGTTGAATTGTACAGACTGCACAATTATAGTTGTTGCAGCAAAAGTGCTCTGCGGCCGCACAATTGTCTTGCAAACCTCACAAATGGAAGGTGGAAAATGCCAACTCTTTGAAGTTGGTCCGTCAGAAAAATGGTCGATCTTATGCCGTAACAAGGAATCTGTGCTGCACACAAAATTATGCGGACTGCAGACAAAATGCCGACTTAAGCTTTCTAGGTAACTGAGTTACGGACCACAACTGAAATTGTGCGGCCGCAGTCGCTCCTCCTTCCCTTAGAAAATCAATAGTATAAATAGAGGGATAGGGCAACTGTTACACTTTTCCGTCTCTGAACATAAACACAACAACACTATATTGAAATTCTTGGTGGATCATCTACCTACATGCCCAACAATTGTTGATCACTCATTACTTGCACTTATTCATATCCAATATGCTTAAATTCCTTGTTAGATTTTGCATTTTTAGTTATTTTTAGACCTTTTGTCAGTAGAATTAAATTACTCATTCATGTGGGGGTAAATATGTAGTGGGACAACTAGTACATGCTCTATGGGGACTGGATCAATGTATTTTCATTCCTTTATGTGTGACAATGTCAAAATTTGCACAAAATTGCAAGACCTAGATAGAATTACTGAACGACTCGTATAGTTTTTGAATTCTGTGGCCGCACTTGAAATTGTGCGGTCCGTAGAAGTTGATCTAATGGAAACATTTGCAAGGAGGGAATTTACGGCCGCAAGAAAATTGTGCAGACCGTAGAATTTCCATTACGGTTGCAAAACAACCCTTGTGCTGTTATCAGGGAGTCTAAAAAATTGTGAATCAAATGTGTGGTCACAGGACAAATTGTGCGGACCACAGAAAATATGTTGCGGCTACACATCAGCCAATTCTTCTTCATCAGAGAGTTGGCATATTTTTGGTTTTGAGTTATGGCCGCAAGGAAAAATGTGCGAACCGCACTTTACATCTGTGGCTGCAGGAGAGAATTGTGCGGTCTACAAGGCCTCATCTGCGTTCGCAAAAGAATTGTGCGGACCGCAGATCCTCATCCTGCAAGCATGTTTAAACCGTTAACCTCGCTGTGTTTCTTGATGTATACTTGCATATCTCCTTGATTGATTAAACATTGAATTGCAACTAACAATCTCTCCTGCTTGATACAGATAATGGTTCGATCTAGAGGCAGAAGTGATACTTCTAAAGGGAGGGGTGAACCTTCCAGGGGTCGAGGCAAGAGTGTTTTACCCCTCGGCCTACAAAGATTAATCACAAAGAAAGCTACAGTTGGCATAGGGAGAGGTGTAGTTCTCTTCGAGTTCAGCTCTTATGTCCCGTCTAGGGAAATATCAGAGGGCAACTCAGCCTCTGTTCAAAAGCAACCGACTGTCTAGTCAAGGCCGCCAGGGAGATATCAACTCAAGGAAGAGTCATCCTCATCTCATTGCACTTCTGAGTGTTCGGAAAGTGCTAGTCAGGCTTCTGAGCTATCCACTACACCTGTCCCTGAATCACCAGATACAACAGTTCAGGACATCCCCGATGATTACAGAGGGGGAGATGCTACAGCTGCCGGCCTTGAAAGATCGAAGAAGAAAGAATTTTGGTAAGACCATTTTATTAGCCTAGCTGCCTTCACTAGCTTTCGTGCTTAGTGGCCGACGAGGTCGCTAACACATGAGCGACAGTTCTTTTTGACAGATTTAGAGAGGTACAACCCACCCTTGCTGAGACAGTTTATAGAACGCAAAGGGTGGATATGGTTTACCTAGAACGTGGTGGATGCTAAGGAGTACCTTGTCCGGTGCACATATTAAAAAAGGACGAAGGTGACGAAAGTGAGAAACCTCAAAGTGGGATTTGATCAACACACACTGAATACGTACTTGGGCTTTGATGATGTCGAACGAATAGAATACCTAGAAAAGTGTTCACTTGGGATGCAAATCGTCCTTGGTTAGTAAAGATTCTAGATGCACCAGGGCCACCACCACCATAGATCACAACAGGGGTTCCTATGCAGCGGAGCACATTGAGCTTTGAAGCAAAAGGGTGGAAATCATTTATCTGCAGCAGACTTGACCTGAGTCAAAATGAGACTCACTTGCTGATTCCTCGAGCAGTCTTGGTTGCCTCTATTATGGATGGGTACCCTATCAATGTGATTGCTTTGATGTCGGCCAACATCTCAGTGATTGCCATGCAGGATGACTCTTCCTACCCGTATCCCAACACCATTATAGAGTATATTACAGATGTGAGGGTGGAACCAAAAGATTTTGATACAAAGGTGAGGTAGAAGAAGCCTTTCTCATCGTATTCACTTATGGATGTGAACAGCCCAAAGAGAAAAAGTCAGTCGTCTACCTCCACAAGCCAGTCTGATGAGCCAGTTATGGTAGTTGCGGAGGCAGTTGATATTCCATCCACTTCGGCCGAGCCTTCCCCTAGTGTCGCAGCTATACCTCCTCCGTCATCCTCAGTCCCTACTATAGTTCCTGCCACAGCTTCCACCTCGGCTTTGAAGCCGATGCCCATGCCTACTGCCCCACTTTTTGTGCTACGAGTCTCCCAGATATTGGTGAGCCTCAACAACTGGATACAGACAACCACTGCAAAGTTGTCTGAATTATCCAGTACTGTTGCAGCATAATCCTCTATTTAGGAACCTCAGTTTCCCCCCACCGTGGAAGAGACATTGAAGAAGCTCTTTGAAAACCAGAACACTATCATGGCTACTTTGGTACAACATGAATCAGTGATCGAGGAGCTGGGAAAAGAAGTAAAGAAAATGAGAAAGTCCCAGGCCAACAAGAAGTCAATTGACAAGCTCTAGAGACAGTGACTAAGCTTGCTGCGGCTGGAAATCTCCCCTTTGACATGCTGATTCACCCACACCAGCCAGGCCCAGATCCTGCAGCACCATCAGCACTGGTGGCACCAGTTGGCCAGTCTGAGAAGCCAAACTTTGTTGTAGATACTGCCGAGGCAGTGCATCAGATGTTCACTAACCCAGTTACACCCAAAGTTTAGGATGATGAGATTCAGTTGGATGAGACTGAGGGTTGTGATATTGCTGGGGACACGGAGATGTCCAAGGAGCCATAGGGTGTTTTCTTCACTCTTTCCCTTATTTTACTCTTATTTTGTTAAGCATTAGAGGCAATGTTTATTTTTATTCGGGGGTGGAGTTCATTTATTGATCTTATTTGGTACATTCTGAAACATTTGGCATGTAATAACTTGATATTATTTTCTTTTTTTTTTCTCATTATGCCTATATTCTCTCTTCTCTCTCATTATGTATATATCTGCTCTCTCTTTATCTCTCTCTATTTATGTAAATTCATTATGCTTTCAATAGTTTTTGCCTTGTAGCTTCTTTATGTTAGTTCCTTATTAGTTAGTGTTTGATTTAGTAGTTCCTTTTTAAGTTATAGTGGATAATAAGCCTTTGATTTTCTTAATGCTACAGTTCTTTCCAAAGGTAGTTATTATGTGAACCCGGTGACTCGTCCCAACAATGGATGGCATGACAACCTTCTTAAGGGAATGAGTCTGTTTTGTGTTTAGGTAATAATAATAGTATTAATGAATAAAAAGACACAATTAAGTCAAGCTCCTAGAGTCAAACATGCTTTATTTGGCACCAACACACTTAATTACGTGCTTATGGTTAGAGACAATGTTTTTAAAAGGAAATAACTCTAGTTAATGACTTTGTGACTCTTGTGTTGACTTTGATACCATCGGGTGGTCTAATTGGACCATAGTGTTCTTTAATCTTGAATGTCGTCATTGTGGGCCCTCGAATCTATCCTCTTTAACAACCTAGTTACGTGACGTGTGAGATGCTTTGTTGCTAGTCCAAGTACCCGTGCGAAGGGTCTAGAACTCGCCTCGAATGTGTTTTGGCAAAATCTTAAGTTTTACTTGGCTTGCAAAGTTATTGTAGGCTTTCCTTCACCCGTTTGAGTTTTCTATTGCCTACAAATGTTGTCATTCCTAGTCAACCCCTTTGATATTTTAGCATGTCTCATTTGAAAACCATGTTACAAGTCTTTACCCGTTCTATCGTGACCCTCTCTTGGCACCCGAGCTTTCCTTAACACTCATGTGAAACAAATGGCTAAAACATAAGTTTGGGAGAGAGACGAGGAAATTGAAAAAGGTATCAAGGCACAAAAAGAGAAAAGAAATGATGAGAAGGAAAGGAAAGAAAAGAAAATAACAAAAAGAAAAATGAAAAATAAAAGAGTGAATAAGTGGAAGAGTTGAAGGGATTCAAAGAGAGGTAATGCCCAAACACGGAGAAATCAAAAAGGGAGAAAATGAATGTAATGATCAAGACGGAGTGATGTTAAGTCTCTCCAGTCCCCCAAGAAAAAGAAAGTGTCTCAAGGAATTGGCAAAGTGTGAACCGAGAAATGAAGATGGAGTGCTTAAGGAAGGTGTAACTACTCACCCATATTACATCATACCCTAGTCCAAAAGCATTCATTACATCCCGAAGAAGTCCTACTTGATTTTGAGCCAAGTGAACTTACATTAGTGGTGATCTATTTGTGACATTCTCTTGAGAGAGATAAGTGAGCCTATCATAAATATTTGAATCGAGTGCTAAATTATTAAGTGAGCTTGGCCAATGGAAAGTAGAGGAGAAAGAATTTGGAGTCCACCATGACCTATAAAATAGAGTGAGAGTCCTTAATGAGTAAAGTGAATGTCACATTAGAACTATATGTGCATAAATGTTTAACTTGTTGCCTTGTTGATAATACATGAGTAGTCTAGGTATTTGTTGGTCCCAACCGAGGTGTGAATGGCTCACCTATGGCTAGCTATAATGACCTTTAACTGCTGGAGTTGGAAACTAATTTATTTGCTTGAGGACAAGCAAAGACTTAAGTTTGGGGGAGTTGTTAAATGGGGATTTTGACTACTTATTAGTGCCTTTTAGCTTTTGTTTTAGTCTAAAAGCATTGAATTGTGTCCCTGAAACTGATAAAATTGTACAAAATTACAAGAATGATGGAAGTTGATACCCTGAGATGAAATCTAATGCAAAAAGGAGTATACCAAAGCACAAGGCAATAAAAGGCACAAAAACATAATTGTGCGGTCCGCAGAAGAAATTGCGGATGACAGAATTCCATCGGCGACCGCAAACCAAGAGGAAGACTTTAGTAGACATTTGTGCAATGTGCGAATTGCACATGAATTGTGCGGCCACAAAGCTAGGCTAAGAGTCAAAGATCAGAGAGTATGCAAAAAGACCAAGTCTTGAGCCTCTGTGAATTGCAGACCACACAAGAATTGTACGGCCGCAGTCCTAATTATGCGAACCGCAAAAGAGTTGCCTTGCTGTCGCAGTCCAGAATGTACGGCTACAGAAATCCAGTTCCTGCCAAATGAAGAAATTTGCAGTCCACACATGGAATTGTGCAGCCGTAGAACCTCCCGAGGAGGCATTTTTGTACGAGATTTTTAGCAATCCGCTTGTTCTTGCCAAATGAAGATGAGTTTTACAAATTAGGGCAAGTTTTGAACCTTTTTTTTAGCAATCCGCTAGGCAAGCGCCTAGGGCTAGTTTTTATTAATAAAAGAAAAGAAAAATACAACAATTGGGAAAACTACAAATAAGGGGGACAATTGCACCGGTCTTGTTACCCATATGCCTTGGCTATATAATCACTCCTATACGCCTCACATTGCCTTATGATGGCAGCCTCATGTAGAGGATTCATGGTGTAGCTGCCGGCAAAGTCTCACGAGGGCATATAATCTCATAGCCGTGTGGATATTTTCCAGAGGCATCAGACCAAGGCAACACAAACCGCGCTAAACCTTTCCTTACTAATCCTATTGAGGCTTTAAAGAGCCTCGCGTACTAGCAAGCATGTAAAAAATAGGAACTTAAAAGTACCAAGTATTCTATGATCGCCATAGAGTTTATAACACACTCTATGATGCTATTAAAAGTGATGATGCTTTGAAAATGATAAACTAAAACATTGTAGAAATTAAAGTCTTGTCCCTCATTTATCAAACTTGTGAGTTCTTCAATTTGAACTTCCTTAAAATCCTCTTTAACTGTCTTCAAATAATCTTCAAAATTCTTCATTTCTTCTCGGATCTATTGGACCTCATAGATGTGGAGGTTGCAACCCCTTTTTGCTTTGCAGCTCTCATTGGGAGTTGCCTGAGTGTTATTTCTTGAGCCACCTTCTTTTTTTCACTATTTTTAGGAGAGATATCTCCAATTGTAGCCGCCTATTCCGGACAAGGTTCAATCAATTCATCTTCATTTTCTTCGTTGGAAATGGAAACACGTAAGTTGGCCTCAAGTTTTTGATTAGCTTCTTCTTATATAACCATCCACAATGGTTCATGTCTCTTCAATCTCTTTGCACTACATGGTTCATATCTCTTTGCCTCTGAAACTTTCAGTTTTGTGAAGTTGTTTTTGAGCCAGCTGAGTATGCACATCTATGAGGTTTAGGACTATCCAAAACATCCAATAGTGCCGGGTCATGGTTTGAAATCTCCAAGTCTACTGCTGCATCGCTTGAATTGACTGCATTGTGATGTTGTTTAAGTTGTCCTGCATTTGGATGCAACAGTGCGTCACCTTGTGTGCCTGTAGGCTAGTGTTGCTGCGCAGGAGATTGACCAACAACAGAAGCATCTTCTTGACGATGTTGTTGCTGCCCAGATTTACATGTACTGACTTTTTGTACGCTGGTAGTAATAATTGCCCGATAACTGTCCGCTGAATCGGCGTGATTATCTTTCTCCATTTCAAACTGATCTGCCCAGCTTTTGGATACTACAGAAGATTTCATGGAAACATCCTGTAGAAAATGTGTTGGGTGCACTGAGTCTTCTGAAAGAGTAACTGTATCGTTGGAGGGAATGTGTTTGTCTGCCTGCTGCAACTTACTCATTTTTGGAGTTAGTTTTTTGTCTGCTTGCTGCAGCTTCCTATCTTCAGTGTCAATGTTTGTTTTTTCAGTTGTACTTCCTTGTTGGCTACTTGAACCTGTTCCTTTGCCTGTTCAAATACAGATTCAGTTATCCGAATATTCCCCTGCCCCTCTGAGTGTGCAAATTCTGTAGTTGTGTGCCATGGAACAATAACTGCACTTGTATCCTTGGAAGCTTTAGTAGGTGAGTTCAACTGAGTTGTAGCAGCTTTGCCATTGAAATCACTTGTAGTTTTTCCTGTGGGAAGTATCTGCCCCAGCTTGCACAGCAGTAGCTACAAGGGCTGCTGGTTTTTCAACGAAATCAACAAGTGCAGCAGTATTTTTATCAACTCCAGCACCCTGACTTTCCCCTCTTTAGCCACAACAACTTTAGCCATAACACCTTCCTGACCATGTCCAAAATTATGTTGATCTCCTTCTGTCATAACATCCTTTGCATTGGAGATATGTGCAGTAGCCCCAAAATTTTGGACAACACCTATTACTGCCATTTTCTCCAATGGTTCAACATATGTAATAGCTCGGTCACCTGTTGCTTGCAATGCAGCATTAGTCTCCAACTTTGCTTCTTGATAATCACCATCTGGACATGCTATATTTTTTACCATACTTGTATCATATTCCTTCGAGGCCTTATCAATTGCATCAGTAATATGTCGACAACCTCCTGCAACTGTTACCAAAGGATCAAAAGCTGCTTGATCAATAGTAGGAGTCAATGCAACAGTAGTTTTCCAAGCTCCAGGATTGGATTGCAAAACTCTAGCTGAATTTTCCATTTTCTCAAACCTAGATTCTGTAGCATTTTCCTTCTCTAAATCCTCAACACTTTCATGTTCATGTCCCTTGCCATTCATAGTAACAACTTCATAACCTACTGTATTATGAGGTTGTTTAGTTGTAGCAATACGAGGTTGATCACCTTCTGCTGTAGTCACAATAACACTGCCATTACCTCGTTCATTCAACACCTTATTTCCTGCTTCTATATCCATAACTTGAGACATCCTAGCTAAGGCATGATCTACAGGGACAATATTAACAGTATTGTTGTAAATCTGTGTACCAGTAGGAATGTTAGCATCAATTAAAATTGCTTTTGGTCCAATTGTTGTTGTTGCCTCGACTTCACTTTGTAAAGTTAATAGCTGCTGCTGCCCACTATCATCCAAATTACTGCTATTCCCTCTATCATTCAACACCCTATTTCTTGCATTTACAGCCATAGCTTGAGAGCTGTAGCCATTTTTCTTTTCCACTTTAGGAAGTTTTGTATTATTTTGGTGTTTTAACATTATTTTTCTTTATTTTAATCTTCCAATATGAGTTTAATTATTTTTTCTTCTCTAATATTTGTAATTTCTATCATGAGTAGCTAGACTTCTACAAGGATTGTGACCAACCCTAGTGTGTAAACCTTATGGGTGAGTAATTTAGTGCTTGTTTATGATTGGGTGTTTATTATTTATCTTAATTCATGCTTCAATTGTAGAATTAATGGTTGCAAATATTGATTCATGCCTATTTGACTTAGTTTCTACTTGAGAAAGAGGGACCTAGTCTAGGATAACATAGCTAACAAGGAATTGGGTCAATTGAGAGATTGATTAACCCAGTTAAAGGGTTCAACCTAGAGATAGTAATAACCCGACTTGAGCTTTTATCAACCGTTTTGGTATATACCCATTTGGTCTTGAAAAAGCCAAATTGGGCAAAACCACTCTCTGGCCGAGAGATATTTAGTGGGTAACATAGAGTTGTGAATTATAATACACCCAATCAACTACACAACAATTAACGTCTTTATCCCATTAGGCAAATACTTAGGTTATGGTCACAACCTTAGGCCTTTAATACAATTAGAAAAAACCCTCAAAAACAATTATCTCAAGTCTTCTATCTTTAATTTGCAATCATTAGATTAACATTAGAAATAGAAACAAGAACCTTATTGTGGAAGTGCAATCTAGATAGCCCATCTGCTTACGTCAAATATATACTCCTAGCTCCTATCATAACTCCCAGTGGATTCGACCTCGAATCCTAGTTGGGTATTTATTATTGCATACGACCGTTACATATCTCTATTGAGGTGTCCATTTGGACGTAATCAGTCGCCCCAATACTTGTAGATGGACGTAGGCTATAGCACATGAAAATTTGGGAATCGCGCAGAATTCTTGTTTTATGGCCTTAAAATGCCAAAAAATGAAGAACAATCATGGCGAATTGATGCCTATTGTTCCTTAGGTCATTTTTGATGGTCGAGAAAATTTTAAGCGATCGGTTCCGATCAAATTGCGTGAGATGGGCATGGGCACACGACAATCTGGGAATAGCACAGAATTCTAGTTTTATGGACTTAAAAAGAAAATAAAATGAGGAATGGTCATGGCGAAGTGATGACTACTGTTCCTTATGCCATTTTTTATGGTCCGGGAAAATTTTAGGCGATTCGGGTCTTGTCGCCCATATGCGTGCAGATGGTGTGGGTATAGTACATGAAAATCTAGGAATCAGTTAGAATTCCCATTTCATGGACCAAAAATGCCAACAAATGATGAACGTTTATGGCGAGGCGGTAACTATTGCTCCTTAAGTCATTTTTATGGAACAACAAAATTTTGGGCGATCCGGTTCCGATAGCCTGGGCCCCACCTTATGGTGTAGGCTATAACACACAAAAAATTGGGAATTAGGCGAAATTTCAATTTTATGGCCCTAAAATGCCAAAAAACGAGGAACGGTGGTGAGGCAGTGACTATTGTTCCCTAAGTAATTTTTGATGGCCCGATAAAATTTTAGGTGATCAGGGTGCAATGGCCCAGGCCCCATGATGGCGTGGGCAATAGCACATTAAAATCTGGGAATCAGGTAGAATTTCGGTTTTATGGCCCTAAAAGGCCAAAAAACGTGTAATGGTCTTGACGAGTCAGTGACTATTGTTCCTTAAATCATATTTGATGGGCCAAAATGTTTTCAGTCGATTCGGGTTGGTGTCCCGAGCCCCATCAGATGGCGTGTGCTACAGCACATGAAAATTTGGGAGTTAGGCACAATTACAGTTTTATGGCCCTAAAACGCCAAAAAATAAGGAACGGTCATGGCAAGGTGATAAATATTGTTCCTTAGGTCTTTTTTGATGGGTCGACAAAAGTTTAGGCAATCCAGGTCGTGTCACTTGTTCCCCACCAGTCGGCTTGGGCTATAACATATGAAAATCTGGAAATCAGATAGAATTCCAGTTTTATGGTCGTAAAATACCAAAATACGAGGAACGATCATGGTGAAGTAGTGAATATTGTTTTTAGATAATTTTTGATGGGCCGACGAAATTTTAGGCAATCTGGCTGTCCGGGCCCCACCAGATGGCGTGGGCTATTGCACACGAAAATCTTGTAATCGGATGGAATTTTAGTTTTATGTCCCTAAAATACCAAAAAACAAGGAATGGTCATAGTGAAGAGGTAAATATTGTTTCTTAGGTCCCTAGCCATCATTTTTGCTTTGCATTTTTCTTCTGCATTTTATGCTTCTATTTTTCCTAAGATCTCTGTAGTGAAACTAATATTGTCTTCTTTTGTCTTTTTATTCTCTTGAGTCGAGGGTCTTTAGGAAACAGCATCTCTACTCCTTCGGGGTAGGGGTAAGGTCAGTACACACTACCTTCCCTAGACCTCACTAGTGGAATTTTACTAAGTTGTTGTTATAGGTAATTTTTGATGAGCCGGAAAATTTTTAGGCAATCCAGGGTCGGTGCCCCGTGCCTCTCTAGATGGCGTGAGTTATAGAACACGAAAATTTGGGAATTCGGCGGAATTCTAGTTTTATAGCCTTAAAACTCCAAAAAACGAGAAACGGTCATAGTGAGGCAGTGACTTTTGTTTATTAGTTCATTTTTGAGTCTAACAAAATTTTAGGCGATTCGAACACGGTGGCCCGGGACCCTCCATATGGTGTGGGCTAGAGCACACAAAAATCTAGGAATCAAGCAAAATTCTAATTTCACGCCCTAAAACTCTAAAAATGAGGAACGGTCATGGCGAGACGGTGACTATTGTTCCGTTGGTATTATTTGATTGGCTGGAAAAATCTTAGGAGATCCGGGCCTAGTTGCCTAGGACCACCAGATGGCATGGGATATATCACACAAAAGTTTTTAAATCAGATAGAGATCCAGTTATATGGCCCAAAAATACCAAAAAAATGAGGAAAGGTCATGGAGAGGCGGTGATTATTGTTCTGTAGGTCATTTTTGATGGGCAGGAAAAAGTTTAGGCGATCTAGGTCTAGTGGCCCAGGACACAATAGATGGCATGGGTTGTAGCACACGAAAATCTAGGAATCTAGCGGAATTCCAATTTTATGGCCCTAAACGCCAAATATCGAGGAACGATCATGGAGAGGCGGTGCCTATTATTCCTTAGGTCATTTTTAATGGGGCCGAAAGTTTTTAGGAGATTTGGGTCCGGTGGCTCGGGCCGATGGCGTGGGCTATAGCAATATTGAAATCGGGCGGAATTCCAATTTTATGGATCTAAAACAACAAAAAGTTAGGAATGTCCATGTCGAGGCAATGACTATTGTTTCTTAGCTTATTATTTATAGGCCAGCATAATTTTAGGCGTTCCGGGTCCAGTGGCCCGGGGCCCACCTAATGGCATGGGAAATAGCACACAAAACTCTAGTAATCGGGAGAAATTCCAGTTTTATGACCCTAAAATGCCAAAACTTAAGGAACTGTCATGGCGAGGCATGACTATTGTTCCTTAGGTCATTCTTGATAGACTGGAAAAATCTATGGCGATCCGTGTTCGATGGCCAGGGCCTACCATGTGGCGTGGGCTATAGATCACGAAAATCTAGGAATCGGGAGAAATTCTAGTTTTGTGGCCCAAAAATGCTAAAAAATGAGGAAAGGTCATGGCATGGCTATGGCTATTGTTCCTTAGGTTATTTTTGATTGGCCGAAATTTTTTAGACGATTCGGGTCCAGTGGCTCGGGCCCCATCAGATAGTGTGGTTTATAGCATACAAAAATTTGGGAATTAGGCAGAATTCCATATTTGAGGCCCTAAAATGCCAATTAACGAGGAATGGTCATCATGAGACGGTGAATATTGTTACTTAGGTTGTTTTGATGGGTCGATAAAGTTTAAGGCGATCTAGGTTCGGTGGCCCGAGCCCCAATAAATGGCGTGGGCTAGCTTTATGGCCCTAAAACGCCAAAAAACGAGGAACAGTCATAGCGAGGAGGTGACTATTGTTCCTTTGGTCATTTTTGATGGACTATAAAAATTTTAGGCGATTCGGGTCCGGCGACCCGGGCCCCACCAAATGGCGTGGGTTAATAATCTAAGAATCAACAAAATTCCAGTTTTATAGCCCTAAAACGCCAAAAAACAAGGAATGGTCATGGATCAACGGTGACTATTGTTCTGTTAGTTATTTTTTGTGGGCCAATAAAATTTTTGGTGATCCAGATACATTAGCCCGGGCCCTAACAGATGTCGTAGGCTATAGCACACGAATCTAAGAATCAGGCAGAATTCCAGTTTAATGGCCCTTAAACGTCAAAAAACGAGGAACGGTCATGGCGAGATGGTGACTATTGTTTCTAAGGTCATTTTTAATGGGGAGGCAAATTTTTAGGCTATTCGGGTTTGGTAGCTCGAGCCCCATAGCACACGAAATGCAAAAAAAGAGGAACGGTCATGAAGAGGTGGTGAGTATTATTTCTCGGGTCATGACATGGGCTATAACACACGAAAATCTTGAAATCGGGTGGAATTCTAGTTTTATGATCCTAAAATGCCAAAAATCGAGTAACAGTCATGACGAGGCGATGACTATTTTTTCATAGGTCATTTTTTATGGGGCGACAAGGTTTTAGGTGATGCATGTCCAGTGGCTCGTGCCCCATCAGATAGCATGGGCTATGCACACGAAAATCTAGTAATTGGAAGAAATTCCAGTTTTATGGCCCTAAAACGCCAGAAATAAGGAATTGTCATAACAAGGCATGACTATTGTTCCTTAGGTCATTTTTTGTGGGCCCGCATAATTTTGCTCTATCTGCGTCCGATGGCTTAGGCCCCAAGATTGTGCGGGTTATAGCACACGAAAATCTAGGAATCAGGCAAAATTCTAGTTTTATGGCCCTAAAACGCCAAAAAATGAGGAACGTTAATGGCAAGGCGGTGACTATTGTTCCTTAGGTCATTTTTTATGAGCCAACAAAATTTTAGGTGATCCTGGTGCATTGGCTCGGGCCCTAACAGATGTTGTGGGATTTAACACATGAAAATCTGAGAATCGAGGGGAATTGATGTTTTATGGCCCTAAAACACCAAAAACGAGGAACGGTCATGGCAACGCAGTGACTACTGTTCCTTAGGTTGTTTTTAATGGGCCAAAATATATTTAGGCGATTCGAGTCCAGTGGATCCCACCAGGTGGCGTGGGCTATAGCACACGAAAATCTAGGAGCCCCACACGAAAATATAATAATCAAGAGAAAATCTAGTTTTATAGCCCTAATACGTCAAAATATTAGGAACTATCATGGTGAGGCGTGACTATTGTTCCTTAGGTCATTTTTGATGGGTCGAAAAAATTTTGGTGATCCGGGTCCGATGGCCCGGGCCGTACCAAATGGCGCAGGCTATAGCACACTAAAATCTAGGAGCTTTGCAAAATTCTAGTTTATGACCCTAAAACGCGCGAAAAACGTGGAACGATCATGGAGAGACAGTGATTTTTATTCCTTAGGTCATTTATTATGGAGCGACAAAACTTTAGGCAATCCAGGTCTGATGGCTCAAGCCCCAATAGATGTCGTAGGCTTTAGCACATGAAAATCTGGGAATCGGACGGAATTCCAGTTTTATGGCCCTAAAACGCCAAAAATGAGGAAATGTCATGGCTGTCACACCTCCGATTTGCGCGCCTCGCCCCCGAAGGGTTAGATGCGCGGGTGGAGTTTTTCCAATTTAAGTGACAATATTCGAAATGAGATTATTTATTTAATTCAGAGTCGCCACTTGGGAAAGGTTTGGCTTTTGGTGTCCCAAGTCACCGGTTTATCTTGAATCCCAAATCGAGGAAATTTTCGACTTTTCCAAATGAAGTCTGCGAACCAGAAATTCTAAGTAAGGAATTCTGTTGACCCGAGGGAAGGTGTTAGGCACCCTCGAATCCCGTGGTTCTAGCACGGTCTCTTAAATTGTTATAATGACTAAATATCTGATTTAAATACATGTTATGACTTACGTGCTTTTATTAAGTTTAAACCGCTTTTATTATTATCATTTATTTTACAGAATTGCAACGTCGTGAAAAATGCATATCGAACCACGTCACAATCAATGCACCCGTAGTTGTCAACACATTTTGACTCCGTTGAGACTTGAATTTGGGTCACATCAATGTGCACCCGAATTTAAGAATATATTTTACTTAAAGTCGCGCATAAAGAATCTAAACGCGTTATTATCTTTGGGGAGGGCAGTGGAATTCACTAAACAGTCCGTCCCAAATTCTAAGTATTTATCATGATCAATTATTGAGGGCCCCGCAATTTGCATTTTTATTCGGTGAGGCTCGTCTCATTATTTTAGAAGGGTACCCTACAATGGCTACATTTCTACTGCGTTTATCTTTAAAAGAAAGATGATACCGAACTTACTTATTTGGACAGATACAGACTGAATCCTTATTATGTTAGCCGAACCTAAACTTGTTTGATTACCTGATTGATTGTTTCATGAGGTGAGGGTTACCTTATGCTTTGTCTTCATCGAATGAATATGCTTATTAATTCGCTAAGTGAAATTGCAAACAAACTAACAACATATATTGAGTTATGTTTAACGACCTCCAAGTTCTATTTTTAACACTCTAACCTATTTGAAATTGATAAAACGAAATCGGCTGTTTATTAGGGAAATTACTACTAATTGAACTAAAAAATGATTATTAGTTTTTCTCAACAATCATCACATCATTTCGAAACAAAGAATCTATACCGAAACCCAGTATCGAACCTGCATTGGAACAAATAAACTGACAGGAGAAACTGGCATTCATAGCCAGACTCTTAATGTGATGGTATGAGAGTTTGTTTGGGATACATTTATCCCGGACCCAGTGCCACAGTTTTGTCAATTCAGTGGTCTAGGCAAAATACGTACAAGTGCTTACCATGACTCTATGTTATACAGTCATAACTAAACCAAACAAGTGTTATACTGAACTGAATGTATACTAAATCAAAGCATGCTGTCTATGTCATACTGTTATTACTGTTGAACCATGCTATCTAACAGTTCATCTTAAATAGAATGTATGCTAGTTTATACAGAATATTTGCAGTTTGTAGTAAAAATACAGGCCCAACTAACATTCGAACTATCTTTTTACACCAATGCTATAACATGAACTGATGTTCATTTCTTTATTACTGCTTCAACTTCAAACTTTCAACAATACAAGGTTCAAAGGTTGTGTACCTGGGAATATTTGCAATTGAAGAAAAGGGCAATCAGTAGAGTAACAATGAACAAATGCAGCAGCAGTAACAGCACCAACAGTAGCAGCAGGGCAGTATAGCAACAGCAACAAGAAACAGTAGAGTAGCAACTACAACTCTCAAAAAATTGGAGTGAGATCAACCTCAACTAAACTAAACTTTCGAGTAGAACAAACAATAAACAAGCAGACTCAGTTTTTGTGAGAACTCAGTATTGCACAGAATAGGTCCGGATTTAGTTGAAGTCAGAAACAAAAGGAAAGGAAGCAATTTCTGGTTTTGTTTGTCTGAGTTATCAGACAGATTCTTTTCCAGTTTTCTGGATTCAAAAATTTGAACTTCAAGATATTCCCTCTTAGTATCTCTCCCTATCTCTGTGTGCTCTATCTGTGTCTCTAATTAGTGTGTATTCCAACTCTCTTTTTCAAAGAATTCCTCACAGTCTATCTGTTTTTCTCTTCCCTTTCTCTAATTCTGTCCTCTTTTTTTTGTCTGGTCCTCCCCTTTTTATAGCCTCAACACCATCTCTTTTAACAGCCTGTTTTTCAAAATGTCACCGTACCCCTCCCATGTGTCTTTTTCCTTTTCAGATCCCAATTAGTTATTTAAGTATATAACTCCCATCAACATTCCCTGGCAGACTTACTTTTAAAGGGTTTAATACTTTTTAAACTTAAAGCAGGGTATGGGCAGTAGAATATGTTGACAGCATATGCTGTCAAACCATTTTTAAAATTAAACAAAGGACCTTTATGCAGGCCACAGGCTGTGCACAAAGCACATGAGATGCACCAATGCACATGCTGTGCACGAGTGCACATGCCTTCCAATTCAGAATCTAAGCACAAACAATCCAACAGCTATAAGTGAACTAAACTGGCTCTTAATTGATTCAGGCAAATGTTCAATAGAAGCAAATCGATTTAACTTTGTTCAGACAGTTGAAACTAATTGACGACACATGTCGACTCGACTATATTAGCATTAACATACACAAACGTAGCCAAATCAGACATTCAAAAGCATGGGACACATGACTCGACTTATACTGATTAAGCAGGATTATACTTTGAGGAATCAGTAAGTCAGTACAAATTTGGGATACAACCAATACACATGTCTTATCAGAATAGGAGGGGTTCAAACAAAACACAGTGGTTCAGTCAAAGTGGTCAATTAGAAGGTGGTTAAATTTAAAGACACAAATTGAAACAAAACATGACCAGATATTTAAAACAAATCACACGGACTAAAACAAATAAAAGAAAGAAAACAAACTCAACTTAAAGCTTGCAAAGTTAAAAATTTGAACTCGGATTTGGACAGACCTCTCTTAAGGCTGAACGGACTTTAATCGAAGTGTTTCTCAGATGAGAAACACTTCGATTAAGGTCCATTAGACCTTAATCTCTTTGGCTCGGACTGGCATGGTCCAGTGATGAAGGACACAAAACTTTCAAACTTAGATCTAGGATTTAGGCTTCCCTGATCAGATTCGGACCAAACCAAGTATGGTTTGGTCACGAGGGGGGTCTGGGGAGTGTCTGGTATGAAGCTGGGGTTGGTTGGTGTAGATCGAGTTTTGACTCGAATCTTCAAATGAAGATTCGAGGACCTGGGGGGTGATTCGAAGTGTGTGGTTGGTAGATTTAGGTTCAGGATGGCATGGGGGTTCTATGGTGTTCAGGGGAAGGTCACCGGCATCCATGCCGCCGGCTTTAATGGCGAAAGTATACAGGGGCGGCTAGGGTTTGGAGGACTGAGGTCTGTGGAGGGGACGACTAAGGCCTGGGGGTTAGGATAGGGGGGCAGGGTAAAGGCCTAGGCTTATATAGTTAGTGAGGGGTCGATTCTTGGCCATTGGATGAGCTGCGATGAAGGGCCAGGATTTTTATGCTGATGGGTAACGGTGTCGTTTCAACCTGAAGGGGTTTGGGTCGGTCCGGGTGGAAACGGGTCGGGTTCTGTTCGTGGGTATAGGAAATGTGATCTTGGCCGTTGATCAATCTGAGATCAACGGCCCAGATCAAACTGTATCCATACGACATCGTTTGGACTCTCTCTGGGCATCATCTGGACTGGACCGGGCAGGCCTAGGTTTTGGGCTGAGTTTGTTGGGCCAATTTAACAAATTGGCCCAAGTCCGGAAGGGGTCTTTTCTTTTCTTTTTTTTTTCTTTTCTTTTATTATAAAAATACAAAACTAAGTAAAATCAAATTAAAATAAACACCTAACACAATTATTTGCACACACATTAAAATGACTCAAAACAGGTAAAAATTAAACAGAACAAAATCAAAGGCAAAGATGCCCGTTCATGCTTTTCTATTTAACAATCATGTTACAGTTCAGATCATGCATGACACGTACATTTTTTGTATTTTGTTTTAATAAAGTAAAAATGGGCCAAAGTCATAAACAATTAATGAAGTGCCATGTAAAAATCTCAAAATTGTACAACGGGATCAATTGTTGTTATTTTTTATTTCTTTTGGAGCGATTGTCTCGCGAAACAAAAATCACGTGCTCACAGATGCCCCTCTTTGTTCGGAAACACGAAGAGTTTTCGTGCAAAGATAAAGTGAGCGTGCGTGAGCGATTTTTGCCTATGGACTACTCCGTATGAAGCGTTTTTTTGAAAGATCTGACCGAATCTTGCTTCAAAGATTTCCTACATATCCTGGGCTAAACAGGAATCAGGTCAATGTAGTTCGGGAAGTTTTGGTAGCTGGGACTACCATGGGATTGCAATGCTTGCTGCTACTGCTGCTGCTGTTGTCACTGCTACGTCACTGACCGCCTTATTACAACCAAACGAAAATTAGAAACTGAACTAACTACTTATATGTATGTCAACTGCTAGTTACAAGATTCCTATCTATGATTCTTTTACGACTTGATCTTGGGTCTTAGCTGATTCTGCTTGTAGACTCTGATCTGAATCTTGATGCTTGCGAGTTGCGGCGACTTGTGTAACCTCTGGGATACTGAGTGAGACGCGATTGGCAAGGTTCAGGCCCTTAATTAAACGTTGGAGTCAATCCGCCCTCCATTCACTCTGATATCTCGGAATGTCTTCTTTTTGTCTTTTTCTTCTTTGATTCTGAGTTGAGACTCATCTCGTAGGTCATTTTGATCTGTGTGGCTCGAGGTTAGACCTGCGGGAAAAAACAAACAAACGAACGAAATTTTCTACCCCAGTTTCACTAGGAAAATTTCGTTAATTATTCACCAGGAAATTCATAAAATTGATGAAAGAGGATATGCATGCTTAGTTCAGGGTTGGAGCCCTAATACCGGCTAGCTGGGGAAAGGTTCAGTTTAGGGTTTAAAACTCTAAAGCCGAACAAAGGAAGAATTCAGTTTAGGGTTTAAAACCCTAATGCTGACTAAAGGAAAATTCAGTTTAGGGTTTTAAAACCCTAATGCTGATTGCATGGAAAAAGCTCAGTTTAGGGTTTAAAACCCTAATGCTGACTAAAAGGAAAATTCAGTTTAGGGTTTAAAACCCTGATGCTGATTGCATGGAAAGGTTCTCGGGTTATGCCGAAAAGATTTATTGAGTTATGCTGGGAGGATTCATCGGGTTATGCCGGGAGGCTTCATCGGGTTATGCCGGGGAGATTCATCGGGTTATACCGGGAAGATTCATCGGGTTATGCCGGGAAGATTCATCGGGTTATGCCGGGAAGATTCATCGGGTTATGCCGGGAAGATTCATCGGGTTATGCCGGGAAGATTTATCGGGTTATGCCGGGAAGATTCATCGAGTTGTACCGGAAAGATTCATCGGGTTATGCCGGGAGGATTCATCGGGTTATGCCGGGAGGATTCATCGGGTTATGCCGGGAGGATTCATCGGGTTATGCCGGGAAGATTCATCGGGTTATGCCGGGAAGATTCATCGGGTTATGCCGGGAAGATTCATCGGGTTATGCCGGGAAGATTCATCGGGTTATGCCGGAAAGATTCATCGGGTTATGCCGGGAAGATTCATCGGGTTATGCCGGGAAGATTCATCGGGTTATGCCGGGAAGATTCATCGGGTTATGCCGGGGGTTTTTGGGTAGGAAAAGTTCCTTGGGTTATGCCAGGGAGATCCATCAAAATGCATGAAAACATTATGGGAAACTTACCTTTGGTCGTTTTCTGCTGCAGGGTTGTTTCAATGCTTGCGCGCTTTATCTCTTTTGGGCTACACCTGCTTCTTGCACAGCTGCTTTGTGTCGTACCTGTCTCAATTTTCTTAAACAAAGAAAGATTATTAGTTTGACAACGGCGGTTGGTTTGGGGGCCTTGATTGTTCCAATTGCTCTGTCTTGGCCCAATTCTTGTTGAGAAACTCTGCTATTGATTGGATTTCACATGCGAAAACCTTTGGACTACTCAGACTTGCGTTTCCAGATTTTGTGATGATTTGTCTTATAAGGCTTTGGCTTTTCTGTCCCTTTCTGCTTGGGGATTTTGGTGGGGATTTTATCAGGGAGACTCTGTGGGGATTTATTTTTTTTTTTTTGTAGCAAACTTGCTGGGGATGTGCTGGGGTGGACTTCTTTGGGGAATTGTACAAGGGATAGCCTGTGGGGATTTGTCGGTTTTGGAAGCAAATCAACTATCATGGCCAGTCGGGATGGGACTGACGCGCCACCGAGGTTGTACATTTTATTCGACTCTCGCCAAACGGAGCCCTGTAAAACCGGTCCTGCCACCTTTCTTTGTGATTACTACGGAATTAAGAGTTAGATCAAAAAGAACTCAAAGAAAACTATGTAAAGGAGAACATATGAGTTTAAAGAGAAACGCCCCTTTCGGGGAGAAAAGAGGGACTTATCTGGAGTGTATGCCAGTTTCAAACTGACATGACATGCCTTTTGGATTGGATGCCCGACCTCCGAGAACTTGCATTTCCTCATGAATCAAAATAGATCTATTTTTTCAAAAACCCGGGAACCTTGCCAGGACTTTCTGAGGTGGAATCATCTTTTTGGCCGACAACGCCCTTTGCCGGTTTTCGCTAGTCGACCTCTCTCATTTCTCTTCTTACTGTCACCTGCTAGTACTCCTTGCGAGTTTTTACTAAACAAGCTCTCTCATTTCAATTTCTCTTCTCTCGTCGCCTCAGGGTGCCCAAAGGTTTTCACCGACAAGACTCTCTCATCTTTATTCTCCTCATTTTGTTGTATCGGACCCAAATAATTCCATCTTCCTATTTTGAAATGCTTTGCTGATTGATCAGAAGGACTTAAAAAAGGTTTGGGGTGAAAAGAATTTGGATTGAACTACAACTTGGAACTTTTGGGTGGGATTATTGCCGAATTATTATAACTTCTGCCCCAGTTTTACTTTCGGGGGAATTCCTGGATTTATTGTTGGTGTGACTGAACCCCAAGGAGAGGTTGCCTACGTATCCTTTCGGAATCAAGTCAGACGTAGTTCATATGGTCCCTTTTTTTTTTGATTTTTGTTGTTGTTTTTCATTTTTTTTTTGTATATATTTCCTCATTCTTCCAATTCTTTCTTCTTCTTCTTTTTTTTCATTCATTTTTTTTTCAATAATATTTTCAGGTTCCAAAGAGGGTAATCAAAGAAGAGTAACCAGCTCAAATGGGCTTGCAAAGGGTTGATAGTGTTTGGGTAGCGAGAATGAAAGCCTTCGTCATCTCAAACTGTGCAAAGATATCGCCAGAGTGATTTAGACATATCACTGCACTTGCTTTCCAAGCAAGGCTGACGTCGTTTCTTCCGACGTCGCCCACATACAAATGCTCCATTTGGTAACGTTTTTCGATGATGTATGGACCCTTCTTTCTTTTTGGTACAATTGCTCGTGACAAACCGCAGTTATTAAGGTTATCATTCTGTACGGGTCTAAACCCATTTACTGCTCTCAAACTCTGTTTTAGTGACGGACATTCTCCAAACCATGAACCAATTTTCTTTAGTTGTTCCTATTTTTCAAATCCTTTATATCTCAAATTTTTGACTCATTATTTGAAATCTGATCGGAGTTCTCGTGATCCGGGCATGAAGTCCTCAAACATGTCATGTTATTTAAAGCTGCATTTATCAGAATTGAAGAGAACACCAAAGAAAACATAGAAGAAGAAAGTGAGTAATCAAGCACGATTTCATTTCTTGGCATTTTGGGGAAGATAAGGAAAAAGGTTGACATTCAGGAAATTAAAAACATGAAACTGAAGAAAAACATCTGAGCCACCCTCTGGGGTTACTCGTGATGCAGAGAAAGTGGCAAGACAGGTTCATTAGGACTTCCGTTTGATCAAGAATGGCGTAGCCTTCTAGTTTTGAAACTAGGTGCTTGGTCCCATGTACGATACTTCAACGATGCTAGTGCCCTCTCCTGGCTGGACCATGTGTATTTCGCATAGCTCTTCCCTTGTCGTCTCACATATTTCCTCGCTCTCGTCGAGCGGGGACACCTCATCATCTCCCTCTTTGTTGTATTTTGGTTCCTGTGGTATGCGTCCGACAAACACTGGCTCGTTCGGCCGAGGTTGTTTGATCGTCCCCCATACCATGGAGGCCTGCTTGAATACATCACTTATTCCTTTTTCTTGCTCCGGAGTTACCCTGGGTCCTTTTTCTGTATCAGCAATAGCAATTATGGCTTTAAGTGCCGGATCAACTTCCTCGTTTTCACAAATCATCCCAACTATCGGCCCGTTGTTGTGGGCGGGCAACGGATTATTGGTCACATTTGGGATATCCTCGTCTTTCAACACAATCTTCCCTTGGTCTAACAGATTCTCCACAGCTTGTTTCAATGTCCAACAGTCGTTGGTGTCGTGCCCTTCTACCCCTGAATGGTATGCACATCTGACACCCCGCTGATATGATGGTGATCCCGGGTTCTGCCCGTTCGGTGGTATGGGCTGCAACAAATTCATTTGGACAAGCTTAGGGAATAGGGTGGAATAGGGTTCACCGATTGGTGTGTAGTTGGGTCTCCTGGGTGGTTCCCGAGGACGGAAATTATTTGGAGGAGGTCGAGGATTGTAGTGGTTTCGGTGAGGAGGCTGATTCCTAGGATGTGGGGCCTGCCCCCGATTGACTGGTTGTGACCGCTGGATATAAGGCTGGGTGCTCATGACCATGTAAGGCTGAGGAGCGTAGGTCGCATTTTGGTGGGGGAAATAATGTTGCGAGGTTCTTTCCGAAGAACAAAGCCCGGGATTATGATATTCTCCCACCTCTGACACTACCATGGATGTTTCCTCTTTCTTCTTCCCTCTTGCTATTCCTCCAGACCCGCTTTGGACGGCTTGGGAGGTTGCCTTTATGGCTGCCTGACTCAAAATTCTTCCCATTTTCAAACCGTTCTCCACCATCTCTCCAATCTTAATCGCTTCTGCGAAAGGCTTTCCCATGGCCGACATCATGTTTTGGAAATAGTCGGACTCTTGAGCTTGGAGAAAAGTAGTGACCATCTCTATCTCGTCCATGGAAGGTTTTACCCTTGACGCTTGCTCACGCCATTTGATGGCGTATTCTCTGAAACTTTCCGAGGGTTTCTTCCTTAATTTTGACAAAGCATTTCTGTCTGGTGCGATGTCAATATTATATTAAAACTGCCCTACAAAGTCTCTGGCAAGATCATCCCATATATGCCAGCGAGATATGTCCTGGTCCATATACCATTCCGAAGCGACTCCCACCAAACTTTCTCCAAAATATGCCATTAGCAGTTCTTCTTTTCCGCCGGCTCCCCGCAATTGGTTGCAGTATTTCTTAAGATGTGCAATGGGGTCACCGTGCCCATCGTATTTCTCGAACTTTGGGGTCTTGAAACCCGTTGGCAGGTGCACATGAGGGAACATGCACAAGTCGGCGTAAGAGACGCTCTTTTGTCCGCTCAGTCCTTGCATATTCTTCAAACTTTGTTCAAGGCTTCTCATTCTTTTGGCAATCTCATTTTGTTCTGCAATCCTGGGGCTCTGATCCTGCCTGGGCGCAAGCTCGCACTGAGGCGGTAGAGGATTAGTGCTGGTAGCGAATCGAGTTGGTTCCATTGAGAACGATGGTGCTTGGAATGTAAAAGAGGATGAGTCAAAGCTTGGCTTGTACGTGGCAGGCTGTGCCGTAATCGGGCAAGGCGATGCAGTAAAGATGTTCATGCTTGCATCGGTGGCTGACATTCGGGGATGAGGGTCAGAAGGCGATCCAGCAGAGAAGGCTGAGGTAGCTGGGTACCCGAATGGGGTAGCAGGATAATTTATGGGAACATTTGAAGTCCCACTTGACCAGGAGAATAATTCAGGGAATCCGGGGATGACACTTGGCGGCTCTTTCCCATTGTTCCAGTCGTCCAGCATTTCCAGCATGCGGAGCCGTAGGATTCTATTTTCCTCCGCAGTTGCGGATTCAGGTGTGAGGACGGCTGAGATCGAGCTTTCCTCGGAAACCGGGGTTGTTTGCAACGGAATTTCTGAAGACATTTCCACACTTCCTTTTGACCTGGTGAAGTAAGTGTGAGTACTGCTTCTGGTCCTAACAACAGGCAGCTGAACACTTCCCCTTGACCTTGTGAAGTATGGGTGCGAGGCCAGACTTTCACCAAACCAACCGTCTTTCAAAAAACCCTGGATATACTCATCGACAAGCGCACGGTTAATTTGCAGCAAATAACAGATAGTTAATCTCACGTTGGGCATGATGCACCTATACAGTTAAGTGGATTACTATATGTTTGCTACGAGAGCATGCGTCATTCCGGCATTTTTATTTTTTATTTTTTATTATTTATTTATTTATTTTTTTTATTATTTTTTTTATTTTGCAGTAAAAGAAATGCGACCGGATCCGATGAGGATTGCCTACGTATCACGATGCCTACGTGAATCAGATCATTACGTAGTTCGAAGCTAAAAAATAAAGAAGCAAGTGCTCATAGGACTCAAAAGATTTGTCTATTCTTTGTTTAAACGAAAAAAAGAAAATTTGTTTGGTTGATTTTTTTTTCATTTGTTTCACCTTTTCTACGGAAGAAAGAACGTATGTGATGTTGCCTCTTAAATTTTGAAAGAGGGACTTTTAAGAAAATGATGCGGAATTATGAGTTTTATTTATTATTGAAAATGATGCGGAATTATGAGTTTTCAAATATATATATTTTTTGGACATTTTACAAAAAGAGACTAGAAAGCAAAGAGTATTATTTTTTTTGATTTTTGTTGCTGCTTATTTCATTTTTTCATATAAAAGACTTCAGAAAGAAGAAGACTATTTATTATTTTTTTTTATTTTTTTTATTTGATTTTAAAGAAAACTTCTATATTTTCTTTTTTTTTTTTAAAGAAAAATATATTTTTTTTTGGATTTTAAAAATTGGGGCCGGAACCGATGAGGTTTGCCTACGTATCTCCCATCCGGTGAGAATCAGACCCGCATAGTTCGGGCAAATTAACCGAATTATTTTAGAACAAAATTCTTTCCTATCAACAAACAACTTTCCAAAAAGACTATTTTTTCTATCTTTTCGTTTTTTTTTCTTAGTAAAGCAAATTATTGAAAAACATTTTCCCTTTTTTTTTTATTATCGCAAAATTTCGGCAGAGTTTTGACAGTAATTGGGCATTGCTATTTTTCAAAGTAGAAAATTAGTCCTATACACTGTTATTTTTTATTATTTTTTTTTTATTTTTCGAATACTCCAAAGTCAGGCAGCATGCATGTCCGAGACGAATAAATGCGCGGAAACAAATAGGATGCAACAAGATGGTCTTTTCATTTCAGGTTGCTAGTCCTAGACGGACCCAACCCCTGTGTTGAGCCCCCTAAGTCAAATGCAACATGATGCAAATAAGCGTTCCTACTAGGGATCCGGCATGAAGTCGAGTTATACTAGGTTTAAACCTTGGTATTTGTTCTAGACTGTGTACCCGAGCGGACAACTCGAGTCGAGGAGGGGCAACTTACCGGGAACCAAAAGGCCGTCCGGCTTCGTAACTTATCCGTCCTCTTTCTTATTTCGGGCATTGACACTAACAGAATAGGGAGTCTCGACCAGCGAGCTTCTCCCCGGAGGTAAGAAGAGAAGGGTTTCGGCACAGTTTATATACAGTTCAGATAATATCAAAGCGGTAAAAGACAACATTTAGCACGTTATGCAAAACATGTAATAAAGATCAAATAATAAAGCCAAATATAACAATTCTTCTAAGCTCGAATTCTTGAACCCTGAATCAGTGGTTCTGGGTTAGCGATCCCCAGCAGAGTCGCCAGAGCTGTCACACCTCCGATTTGCGCGCCTCGCCCCCGAAGGGTTAGATGCGCGGGTGGAGTTTTTCCAATTTAAGTGACAATATTCGAAATGAGATTATTTATTTAATTCAGAGTCGCCACTTGAGAAAGGTTTGGCTTTTGGTGTCCCAAGTCACCGGTTTATCTTGAATCCCAAATCGAGAAAATTTTCGACTTTTCCAAATGAAGTCCGCGAACCAGAAATTCTAAGTAAGGAATTCTGTTGACCCGAGGGAAGGTGTTAGGCACCCTCGAATCCCGTGGTTCTAGCACGGTCGCTTAAATTGTTATAATGACTAAATATCTGATTTAAATACATGTTATGACTTACGTGCTTTTATTAAGTTTAAACCGCTTTTATTATTATCATTTATTTTACAGAATTGCAACGTCGTGAAAAATGCATATCGAACCACGTCACAATCAATGCACCCGTAGTTGTCAACACATTTTGACTCCGTTGAGACTTGAATTTGGGTCACATCAATGTGCACCCGATTTTAAGAATATATTTTACTTAAAGTCGCGCATAAAGAATCTAAACGCGTTATTATCTTTGGGGAGGGCAGTGGAATTCACTAAACAGTCCGTCCCAAATTCTAAGTATTTATCATGATCAATTATTAAGGGCCCCGCAATTTGCATTTTTATTCGGCGAGGCTCGTCTCATTATTTTAGAAGGGTACCCTACAATGGCTACATTTCTACTGCGTTTATCTTTAAAAGAAAGATGATACCGAACTTACTTATTTGGACAGATACGGACTGAATCCTTATTATGTTAGCCGAACCTAAACTTGTTTGATTACCTGATTGATTGTTTCATGAGGTGAGGGTTACCTTATGCTTTGTCTTCATCGAATGAATATGCTTATTAATTCGCTAAGTGAAATTGCAAACAAACTAACAACATATATTGAGTTATGTTTAACGACCTCCAAGTTCTATTTTTAACACTCTAACCTATTTGAAATTGATAAAACGAAATCGGCTGTTTATTAGGGAAATTACTACTAATTGAACTAAAAAATGATTATTAGTTTTTCTCAACAATCATCACATCATTTCGAAACAAAGAATCTATACTGAAACCCAGTATCGAACCTGCATTGGAACAAATAAACTGACAGGAGAAACTGGCATTCATAGCCAGACTCTTAATGTGACGGTATGAGAGTTTGTTTGGGATACATTTATCCCGGACCCAGTGCCACAGTTTTGTCAATTCAGTGGTCTAGGCAAAATACGTACAAGTGCTTACCATGACTCTATGTTATACAGTCATAACTAAACCAAACAAGTGTTATACTGAACTGAATGTATACTAAATCAAAGCATGCTGTCTATGTCATACTGTTATTACTGTTGAACCATGCTATCTAACAGTTCATCTTAAATAGAATGTATGCTAGTTTATACAGAATATTTGCAGTTTGTAGTAAAAATACAGGCCCAACTAACATTCGAACTATCTTTTTACACCAATGCTATAACATGAACTGATGTTCATTTCTTTATTACTGCTTCAACTTCAAACTTTCAACAATACAAGGTTCAAAGGTTGTGTACCTGGGAATATTTGCAATTGAAGAAAAGGGCAATCAGTAGAGTAACAATGAACAAATGCAGCAGCAGTAACAGCACCAACAGTAGCAGCAAGGCAGTATAGCAACAGCAACAAGAAACAGTAGAGTAGCAACTACAACTCTCAAACAATTGGAGTGAGATCAACCTCAACTAAACTAAACTTTCGAGTAGAACAAACAATAAATAAGCAGACTCAGTTTTTGTGAGAACTCAGTATTGCACAGAATAGGTCCGGATTTAGTTGAAGTCAGAAACAAAAGGAAAGGAAGCAATTTCTGGTTTTGTTTGTCTGAGTTATCAGACAGATTCTTTTCCAGTTTTCTGGATTCAAAAATTTGAACTTCAAGATATTCCCTCTTAGTATCTCTCCCTATCTCTGTGTGCTCTATCTGTGTCTCTAATTAGTGTGTATTCCAACTCTCTTTTTCAAAGAATTCCTCACAGTCTATCTGTTTTTCTCTTCCCTTTCTCTAATTCTGTCCTCTTTTTTTTGTCTGGTCCTCCCCTTTTTATAGCCTCAACACCATCTCTTTTAACAGCCTGTTTTTCAAAATGTCACCGTACCCCTCCCATGTGTCTTTTTCCTTTTCAGATCCCAATTAGTTATTTAAGTATATAACTCCCATCAACATTCCCTGGCAGACTTACTTTTAAAGGGTTTAATACTTTTTAAACTTAAAGCAGGGTATGGGCAGTAGAATATGTTGACAGCATATGCTGTCAAACCATTTTTAAAATTAAACAAAGGACCTTTATGCAGGCCACAGGCTGTGCACAAAGCACATGAGATGCACCAATGCACATGCTGTGCACGAGTGCACATGCCTTCCAATTCAGAATCTAAGCACAAACAATCCAACAGCTATAAGTGAACTAAACTGGCTCTTAATTGATTCAGGCAAATGTTCAATAGAAGCAAATCGATTTAACTTTGTTCAGACAGTTGAAACTAATTGACAACACATGTCGACTCGACTATATTAGCATTAACATACACAAACGTAGCCAAATCAGACATTCAAAAGCATGGGACACATGACTCGACTTATACTGATTAAGCAGGATTATACTTTGAGGAATCAGTAAGTCAGTACAAATTTGGGATACAACCAATACACATGTCTTATCAAAATAGGAGGGGTTCAAACAAAATACAGTGGTTCAGGCAAAGTGGTCAATCAGAAGGTGGTAAAATTTAAAGACACAAATTGAAACAAAACATGACCAGATATTTAAAACAAATCACACGGACTAAAACAAATAAAGGAAAGAAAACAAACTCACCTTAAAGCTTGCAAAGTTAAAAATTTGAACTCGGATTTGGACAGACCTCTCTTAAGGCTGAACGGACTTTAATCGAAGTGTTTCTCAGATGAGAAACACTTCGATTAAGGTCCATTAGACCTTAATCTCTTTGGCTCGGACTGGCATGGGCCAGTGATGAAGGACACAAAACTTTCAAACTTAGATCTGGGATTCAGGCTTCCCTGATCAGATTCGGACCAAACCAAGTATGGTTTGGTCACGAGGGGGTCCGGGGAGTGTCTGGTATGAAGCTGGGGTTGGTTGGTGTAGATCGAGTTTTGACTCGAATCTTCAAATGAAGATTCGAGGACCTGGGGGTGATTCGAAGTGTGTGGTTGGTAGATTTAGGTTCAGGATGGCATGAGGGTTCTATGGTGTTCAGGGGAAGGTCACCGGCATCCATGCCGCCGGCTTTAATGGTGAAAGTATACAGGGGCGGCTAGGGTTTGGAGGACTGAGGTTTGTGGAGGGGACGACTAAGGCCTGGGGGTTAGGATAGGGGGGCAGGGTAAAGGCCTAGGCTTATATAGTTAGTGAGGGGTCGATTCTTGGCCGTTGGATGAGCTGCGATGAAGGGCCAGGATTTTTATGCTGATGGGTAACGATGTCGTTTCAACCTGAAGGGGTTTGGGTCGGTCCGGGTGGAAACGGGTCGGGTTCTGTTCGTGGGTATAGGAAATGTGATCTTGGCCGTTGATCAATCTGAGATCAACGGCCCAGATCAAACTGTATCCATACGACGTCGTTTGGACTCTCTCTGGGCATCATCTGGACTGGACCGGGCAGGCCTAGGTTTTGGGCTGAGTTTGTTGGGCCAATTTAACAAATTGGCCCAAGTCCGGAAGGGGTCTTTTCTTTTCTTTCTTTTATTATTTTTTTTTTATTATTATTTTCATCTAAGTAAAATCAAATTAAAATAAACACCTAACACAATTATTTGCACACACATTAAAATGACTCAAAACAGGTAAAAATTAAACAGAACAAAATCAAAGGCAAAGATGCCCGTTCATGCTTTTCTATTTAACAATCATGTTACAGTTCAGATCATGCATGACACGTACATTTTTTGTATTTTGTTTTAATAAAGTAAAAATGGGCCAAAGTCATAAACAATTAATGAAGTGCCATGTAAAAATCTCAAAATTGTACAACGGGATCAATTGTTGTTATTTTTTATTTCTTTTGGAGCGATTGTCTCGCGAAACAAAAATCACGTGCTCATAATGGCGAGGCGGTGACTATTATTCCTTATCTCATTTTTTAAGGGCCAAAAATTTTTAGGCGATTCTGGTCTGTTGGCCTCGGCCCACCAGATGGCGTGGGTTGTCTATAGCATACAAAAATCTGGAAATCAGGTAAACTTCCAATTTTATGGCGCAAAAACACCATAAAACAAGGAACGATCATGGATAGACGGTGACTATTGTTCCTTAAGTCGTTTTTAGTGGGCTAACAAATTTTAGGCGATTCGGGTCTAGTGGCTCGAGCCCCACCTGATGATGTGGGCTATAGCACAAAAAATGTGGGAATCGAGAGAAATTCCAGTTTTATGACACAAAATACCAAAAAAAGAGGAAATATTATGGCAAGGCGTGACTATTGTTCCTTAGATCGTTCTTGATGGGTAGGTAAAATTTGGCGATCCAGGTCTGGTGGCCCGGGCATCACCAGATGGCGCGGGTTATAGCATATGAAAATCTAGGAATTGTAAGAAATTCTAGATTTATGGCCCTAAAATGCCCAAAAGATGAGTTACGGTCATGGCGAGGCAATGACTATTGCTCCTTATGTCGTTTTTTATGGGCCGATAAAATTTTAGGCGATCCAGGTCTGGTAGCCAGGTCCCAACATATGTCGTGGACTAAAGCACAACAAATACCAAAAAATAAGGAACGGGCATGGCTATGTGGTGACTATTCTTCCTTAGGTTGTTTTTATGGTCCGAAAAAGTTTTAGGCAATTCGGGTTCGATGGCCCTGGCCCTACTAGATGGCGTGGACTATAACACATAAAAATCTTGGAATCGGGCAAAATTCAAAATTTATGGCCCTAAAATGCTAAAAAACGAGGAACAGTCATGGATATATGGTGATTATTGTTCCTTAGATCATTTTTTAAAGGTCAGCAAAATTTTAGGCGATCCGAGTTTGGTGGCCTGGGTCCCCTAGATGGCGAGGACTACATCACAAGAAAATCTTGGAATCTAGAGAAATTCCAACTTTATGGCCCTAAAACGCCAAAAATGAGAAATTGTCATGCCGAGACGTGATTATTCTTCATTAGGCCATTTTTTATGGGGCGGCAAAATTTTTGGTGATCCGGGTCCGATGGCTCGGGCCCAACAAGATGGCTTGGGCTATAGCAGACGAAAATCTGAAAATTAAGCAGAATTCCAGTTTTATGGCCCTAAAACACGTAAAAATGAGGAACAATTATTACAAGGGGGTGACTATTGATCTGTAGGTCATTTTTTATGGGCCGACAAAATTTTAAACGATCAAGCACACAAAAATCTGGGAATCGAGCAGAATTCCAGTTTTATGGCCCTAAAATGCCAAAAAGAAACACGAACGGTCATTGCGAGGCAGTGATTATTGTTCCTTTGGTTATTGTTTATGGTCCGACATAATTTTAAGTGATCCAGGTCCTTTGAGTCGGGGCCCACCAAATGGCGTGTGCTATAGTACACGAAAATCTGAGACTCGGGCGTAATTTAGTTTATGGCATGAAAATGCCAAAACACGAGGAATGGTCATGGCGAAACGATGACTATAATTCATTTGGTTGTTTGTTATGGGCCAGCAAAATTTTAGGAGATCCGGGTCATGTGGCATGGGCCCCACCGGATGGCGTGGGCTATAGCACACAAAAATCTGGAAATCGGGCCGAATTCCAAATTTATTTCCCTAAAATGCCAAAAAATGAGGAACGTTCATGGCAAGGCAGTGACAATTATTCCTTAGGTTATTTTTTATGGATCGGCTAAATTTTAGGCAATCCGGGTCCGGTGCTCTGGCCCCAATAGATGGTGTGGGCTATAGCATAGTAAAATCTTGGAATCGGACAGAATTCCAATTTTATGGCCCTAAAATGCCAAATATGAGGAAAGTTCATGGTGATGCGGTGATTATTGTTCCTTAGGTCGTTTTCATGGGTAGCCAAGAGTTTTGATGATCTTGATTTGGTGTCCTGGGCCCCAACATATGACGTGATCTATAACACACGAAAAACTGGGAATCTTGCAAAATTTCAATTTTATGGGCCAAAAAAGCCAAAAAATGAAGAACAGTCATGGCGAGGTGGTGACTATTGTTTCTTAGGTCATTTTTGATGAATTGGAAAACTTTTAGACGATTCGGGTCCGGTGGCCCGGACCCTACTAGATGACGTGAGCTATAGCACACAAAAATTTGGGAATCGGGCAGAATTCCAATATTTTGTCCCTAAAACTCACAAAAAATGAGGACAAGCCATGGAAAAGTGGTAACTATTGTTCCTTAGGTTATGTTAAATAGGCCAGCAAAATTTTAGGTGTTCCAGGTCCGGTGGACCAGGCCCCCACCAGATGACGTGGGCTATAGCACATGAAAATCTGGTAACTAGGAGAAATTCCAGTTTTATGGCCCTAAAACAACAAAAAATGAGGAACTATCATGGTGAGGCATGACTATTTTTCCTGAGGTTATTTTTCATGGGTCGGGAAAACTTTTAGCGATCCAGGTCCGGTGGCCCTGGCGCCACACAAAAATATAGGAATTAGGTGAAATCTAGCTTTATGGCCCTAAAATGCCATAAATCGATGAACGGTCAAGGCAAGACGGTGATATTGTTCGTTAGGTCATTTTTAATGGGCCGAAATATTTTTAGACGATTGGGGTCTACTGGCCTGGGCCCCACCAGATGCTATAGCTAAGAAAAATCTAGGAATCCGGCATAATTCTAATTTTATGGCCCTAAAATGCAAATAAACAAGGAATATCCATGGCGAGGTAATGATTATTGTTCCTTAGGTCATTTTTAATGGGCCACAAAGTTTTAGGCGATCCAAGTCCGGTGGCCCAAAACCCAACAGATGGCGTGGTCTATAGTAAACGAAAATTTGGGAATCAGACGGTCGAGTTTTATGGCCTTAAAATGCAAAAAAATGAGGAACGTTCATGGTGAGGCGATGACTATTGATCCTTAGGTCATTTTTGATGGACAGTAAGAAATTTAGGCGATCTAGATCCGGTGGCCCGGGCCCCACCAAATAGTGTGGGCTATAGCACTCAAAAATCTAAGAATCGGGAAGAATTCAAGTTTTATGGTCTTAATACGCCACAAAATGAGGAATAGTCACGACGAGACGGTGACTATTGTTTCTTAGGTCATATTTGATGGGCTGACAATATTTTAGGCGACCGAGATCCGGTGGCCTAGGCCTCACCAGATAGTCATAGCGATGCAGTGATTATTGTTCCCTAGGTCATTTTTGATGGGCCGAATTTTTTTTACGTGATCCAGGTCTAGTGGCCCGATCCCCACCAGATGGTGGGGGCTATAGCATGCAAAAATTTAGGAATCGGGCAAATTCCAGTTTTATGGCCCTAAAATGCCAAAAAACTAGGAACGTTCATGGCGAGGTAGTGCTACTGTTATTTAGGACGTTGTGTATCGGCCGACAAGATTTTAGACAATCCGTGCCTAGAGGCCAGGCCCTATCGGATAGCATGGGCTATAGCATGCGAAAATCTGAAAATCGTGTAGAATTATAGCTTTATGGCCCTAAAACACAAAAAATGAGGAAAGAACATGGCGAGGCGGTGACTATTGTTCCTTAGGTCATTTTTTATGGGCCGACAAAAGTATCAGCAATCCAGGTCGGACTGCCCGGGCCCCAATAGATGGCGTGGGCTATCAGTTTTGTGGCCCTAAAATGCCAAAAAATTAGGAACGATTATGGAAAGGCGGTGGCTATTATTCCTTAGGTTGTCTTTAATTGGCCGCCAAAATTTAGGCGATTCGATTTCGGTGACCCAGGCCCTACCAAATAGCGTGATCTATAGCACCCAAAAATCTAGGAATCAGGGAGAATTCCAGTTTTATGGCCCTAATACGCCACAAAATGAGAAACAGTCATGGTGAGACGGTGACTATTGTTACTTAGGTCTTTTTTGGTGGGCCGACAAAATTTTAGGCGATACAAGTATGGTGGTCGGGGCCCTACCAGATGGTGTAGGCTATAGCACATGAAAATCTTGGAATCGAGCATAATTCTTCTTTTATAGCCCTAAAACGCCAAAAAACAAGGAACGGTCATGGCGAGACATTGATTATTATTACTTAGGTCTTCTTTGATGGGTCGACAAAATTTTAGGCGATCCAGGTCCGGTGGCAAGGACCTTACTATATGGTGTGGGATATACCAAACGAAAATTTGGGAATCAGGTCGAAGTCCAGTTTTATGGCCATAAAATGTAGAAAAACAAGGAACGGTCATGGCATGGCGGTGACTATTGTTCTTTAGCTCGATTTAATGTGCCGACAATAGTTTAGACGATACACGTTTGGTGGCCCGGTGCTGATACCTAATTTTTTTCCTGTATATTTTCAATATGCTAAATACTTTCAAAATAACATATATATGCATATATAAGCATGTCCAAGGTTTTTATTATTTTTTCCATAATTTTAAGGTTTTAAATTGATTTATTTTCTCCTTTTTACCCATATAATCCGCAATAACTATTTTCAAAATTATTGTTTTGATAATTCATCTATTGGATTTTTATATTTATGCCAAAATATAGCTAAATTAATTTTTACATATTTTTATAATTATATTTAGTATTTTAAAGCTAAATTGCATATAATTGCAATACTAGCCCTTTTTAGATTTAATTATGTTTTATACGCATAAATTTGGATCCTGTATTTTTAATTTGTTAGTTATATATTATAAATCATTTTAGCCCTTTAATTTAGTTTTCAGAAACTATTTACTATTTTTATAAATTAAATAGGGAAAAATGAATATTTAAAATATAGCCAAATTGGCTTTCAATTGTAGCCCAAATCAATCCCCAATTCCCCAGCCCAATTTCAATATAAAATCGGATCCCAACCCAATTGAAAAACCCATCGAACCCAAGCCTAAGACCAAACCCAAGCCATACCCGACCCACCTACCCCATTCAATCTTGATTGTTGATCATTCAGATCAACGGTCCCCATTCCCCCTTCCTAAATTAAACGCAAATGACCCCCCCAAACCCTCTCATTCTTCATTCACTCAACCGAATCTCATCTCTCTCTCTCTATCTCTGGTTCTCTCTAGAATTTTCTCCCCTCCCCTTTTCTCCGATGAACCTCATCCATATTCACCGGCCATCTCCTTGCCTGAATCCATGGTGGTCTCACCACTTACCAGCCTTATGGCTCCATCTTGAACATGTTTCATCATTTTGAGGCATTTAAGTGAACTAGACGTGGTTCACTTGCCTCCCATGGTTTCCCATGCCATTTTCCGACCATCCATGGCCGTTCGAGTAAGATTTGTGACTTTTCCGGCTAAACCAGTAACTTTTCATGGTTTTCTCATCTTCTATGGGTTCTCCGAAACCTAACTTTAAAGATTTTACGATTTTCTTTCAGATCTGTCTTAGATCTGTGTATATTATGAACCTTTTGGTGTTTTCCTCAAAGGTTTTTCCGATTTTTTCAAAGTGACTTTCCGTCTTCAAGATTAGGGTTTCTTAACCTCTTTTAACAGACTTCTCCTCTGATTTTCAGTATTGTCATATGATTTTACTATGTTTAAATGGTTTATTTATGTTTTCTTCTACTTGATTCATCACGATGAAAACCCTATCTATTTTGGTTCTATCCGGGGTTTTGGAACTGTTTTGTTTATTTGGTTTGTATGTATACCTGTTTCGATTGAGTTATTTATGTTTAGATCCTTTTCTTTGTTTATCTTAACTGATTCTGAGTTCTCACCACTTTTTTAACTCAACTCTGTTAAAACCCTAATTTCTTAAAGATTTCTTCACTTGTTACTGTGAGTTTTAAAGACTCTCTTTGCTTGTTTATGTATGTTGGCCTGATATTCTTTACCTGTTAGATTGGTTTTTCACTCTGGTTTTATGTGTTAGCCATGACTACTTGATTTTGTTGATTGCCATGCTTCGAGTGGGTTCTTTTTACTGCTGAGTCCTTAGCCTACTCATGCCACTTCTATATGTTTGTGTTCATCTAGTTTGCTTCTTTTTTTAATATGGCTGACCTTACATGTCTGATACGCCTGTTCATTCTTCTCTATTTATATGTCGAAGTGCAGAATCATGACTCCCTCTTGATTGATCCTGATTTCCTTAAGTTACAGTTTGATTGCAAGGTTTTCTCATAAACTCCTAAAATTTTACTTGTTTGTTTAAGTTGATTGATTCCATTCCTTTATTTGCTGTGATGCTTCATTCTTGCTGAATCCTTTCCCCAAATCAGTGTATTTTGTACTTAGACTCAATCATATGCCATATACTTTTACTACCCCTTATATGGTAAAAACCAATCTTTCTCAAATTGATTTTCTATTCCTGCTTCAGTTTTCTTTTACTTCTGGCCTGCTTTTACTTGTGGTCTTGTTATGAAGCATGCTGACATGACCCCCTCCCTTTAAATTCATGTGATTCAAGTATGCCTGGATGATTGCATTTTCTTACCTACTGTGTATTGACCATCTTGTGAATCCCAAATCCCCTATCCCTCCTCTATGTGTTTTATGGATGGTTTGTGATTATGCCAATGTGCAACTATCTCTGAGAATGTCCCTACCATTCCTAATATTCCTGTTGAGGTCAGGTGTCTGTAGTCAATATATGTGTATCCCCAATTCCCTTTTTACCCCATATGTGATTACTAAATTCATTCATTTGTTGTGTGTGGTCTTACCTTGAAGTGTTTGAACTATATCTTATTAATACAACTTCTTTCAACCCTTTCTGTTACTGATTGCTTTCAAAATGGACCTGTCAGTCCAGTTTTTAAACAAACTCTTTTCAAACATATGTCCTGCACTTTCACTATACTCTTAGACCACTAGGTTTTGCCCCTTTTGTATGATCCTTGCCTTGGGACCCTTGAGCTCCCTCTGAACTTGGACACATGAAAGCTGGCCCTTCCACACTGCACTTACTCTGTCTTGGCTATAAAATTTGGGTGTGAGCACTGCCCGGGATCCCTTGAGGTCCTTAGGGAACTTTGACACACTTAGATGTGAGGAAAAACTATAAAACAATCTTGGCACTTGGGGTGATTGATTATATAACTCATAGAGAAATTCCTAATCATGCTTCCTATAGTGTAACTTCTTATTTTTATTATGTAGTTCATTTCAATGCTAGTTTGTAATAACTTGTTGTAAATCAGTATTGGGGTTGGCTAGTGAAAAAGAATGGGGTAGATATGCATGCTATAGTCGTTAAGGGTAGAAAACATATTATTAGGTTTATGTTCCTAATTGCGCAATAGAAACCATGCTTAGGGTTCGTAAATGCATTAGAAATCACGCTCTTAGGTTTCTTGTTTATTGTTTCAGCATGTGCACCTTTACAAAATCATGTGCTAAAGTCTGCTAATAATTAGCACTTTACTATTATGTTCTGCGCTGCCATGTGCATTTAGAAATCTTGCTCTTAGGAAATTCTGCAATCCTGCCATGTGCATTTAGAAATCCTGCTCTAGAAATTCTGCATCATCAGTTTTATACATATATCTTAGATACCATGTTTTAGGATCTCATTCGCACTTGCATTTACACTTAGTGCAAACTACTGATTATAAAAGAGGTAAAAATAGCTTCACACTTGATTATCCTGTTTAAAATAACTGGGGATAACCTCTGCATTCGTATAAACTATAACAACATGCTCTTAGGGTAAAATAATTTCCACACTATTTTAGTAACTCAAAATAACTGTTGTACATCACTTTACACCTAGGCAAGCCTTAGGTAACTTCTTAAATAAAAATAGAATTGTCCTTGTTTAACTGCCAGTATTTTAAAATCAGTAGGCAAGCCCGATTCAGACTTTTTTTTTAAGTCATGTAATAAATCTGATTCAGCTGTAGTCACTTAAGATACCATGCTTTAGAATTCTGAATTTAGACCTTATCTGTGTATGAGTCATGTTGTCTATATGAACTACCTATGGAGGTATACTTGAGCCTTTCGTTTGTCTTCCATGCTCCCTTTAACTGCAGTCCTATGTGTTCTTGTTTGTCGCCTAACATTTTGCCTTTAAACCTGAGGGTCTGCCTAGAACCTCCCTCATAGGATAGAAGTCCTAAATTCCTCCAGGACTGGTAGGAAGGGATGAGTAATAGCATGCAATAGGGGTCGATACCAACCCTCACTTTTATCACCTTCACAGGGCGGAAAAAGGTAGATATTGATATGATGACCGGTGCGTTAATACCACGTGTAGGCCCTCTTAAGAAGTGTCATACCGGGTATTGCATTGATGTGATACATATTACAAGCAAACCTAGGACACCCCTTTACATTCATAAGCATGCTTTAGATTGTAATTCTTTTCAAAATTTTGCTTTTGGCTAATTGTTTTCCAAACACTTGTGTATTTAAACTCAAATCCCATACTATTTGAGCCATACTTGTTTATTTGCTAATTGCACAAATTAACAAAAAACTGTTTGGTCGGGAACCATACTAGTGGATCCTGAGGGGTACCTAACACCTTCCCTTAGGATAATTTCAAGCCCTTACCCTATCTCTAGTTACCAAACATAGTTATGAATGAACCCCATAGGTGCCCTAACGCACCTTAAAAATCGTTAGGTTGTGACTCTTTAAAAATGCAACCCCCTTTCCCAAAAGGAAAGAGTTGTCCTAACCAAAATGTCACAAACCCGATTCCACGGAAGGAAAAAGGGGGCGCGACACATGGAGACTCTACTGGGGAACTTTAGGCTTTTACCATTACAGATTATTTTTGTGAATTTGTACGCTATGTGCAATTATTTGTTTAATTCCTTAAGCGTTAATTTCTTTTTCAAAAGCAAAACTGACATATCTTTCTTGTTTCCTTCCTTTATAACTGCTTTAAATTATGAAACTGCTGTATTTATCGCTTTTTTAACGTGCAAATACGTGTCAACATGATTTTAATTATTGCATAATCATGCTCAACATCATACTCAACTCGTGCCAAACAAATATTATAGCAACACTTGATGAGTGGTTGCGTTCTTCCTATATCATTACCCCCTAAATTAGGAAAGGTTTATTTGCAGTAAAACTAGTCGATCAACGGTGTAGTCGACAGTTCCGTGCCTTCACCTTTGAGTTGTCCGCTAAAGGGTACCAGTCTAAAATCCCATAGAAACCTTACTCTATTTAAATTGCGGATGCATCATGGTCAAATCTAGCCGGGTCAGTTATGTTGTCCACATAATGTTCCTTTAAGATACCCTAGTCCAAAAGTCCACTGGTTTTCCCTAAATCCAAACGGACATCATCACGTTCTGTGCATTTATTTGGAGAACTAAATGCTTCATGCTAATTATTAATGTCAAATAGTCGAGTCCAGTGGGGGTAGGGTCTAACCCTTTTGTTTTGCAGAAAATGAGGCACGAGGTCCCCAGTTTCAGTATGGTTAGCACACCCCCACTCTTGCTAGACTGGTGGAGGAATCTTCCATCGAATGACTAAATGATTGAGTGGAAAGAGAGGGCCACCAAATCTAGCGAAAAGTTGGAGTATCTGGAATACAGTCTGTTGGAATTGGAAGGAAAAGTGAGGAAGAGAGTCACCGACTGCCAGAACACTTAGGAAACGAAGGAGAACACCTGGCAAAGGCATTTTTACTGGTGAACCTACGTGAACTGGAGGATTTGATCAACGAGAGCATTCAACCTGGGGAAGTTCGTTCTGGGACCAAATAGATAGTAATTTACTTTTTCTCTTTATGAATGTAATAAGGCCAATGACCATTAGTGATTTTTATTCCTTGCTTATTTAGTGTCATTTTAGGATTCATCTATTTTTATCAATGAGATGACGCATTTACCATTTTAAGTTCTCCAAATTAATTTGTTGCTAGGCCTACCTCGGACACAAAGGGGTTCCCAAATTAGGACATGCTTTACATTCCCACACTATGTGTTTAAATATTGCAATACTTTTATAATCCTCACTGACTTGATTACCTTTTGTTTTATTTTTGTTTTTATTATTCCCCTCCCCAAAGGTTAGTTCGTGCACTCGTGCATCATCATCTTATTTCACAAGATCCAAGGGCCCTCCACCCACTTCTCCTCTCAGTCCTATTAAAGGCAAGAATAATGGCAAAATGGAAGATCTGAATGACATCAAAAAGGAGAACACAACTGAATGGGTAGAAGCCACTAATGACCAGGGTATTCAGGTTCCTAACAGGAATGTGTCACAACTTGAACAGAAACTGCTGAAATTCCAAGAGAGCTTGATCAGGTTCAGAATCTGGCAAACTTGTCATTTTCCTATAACACCCCAGATATCAACTTCCCCAACACTCAAAACCCTACACCTCCTCAAAACATCCCAAAATAGCAAAATCATCCCGCTCTTCACCATCAAATCGCTCCACCAAAGAACCAATGTAACACTTGCCATACCCCAAACAACACTCCACTACTCATTCCAGAACCTTAGAACTCCACAAACGACCATTTCCACACCCATACACCAGGCCACCATAACATTCCTATCTATGTGGAGACCATGCCACACTCCACCCAACCTATCTCATGCACACCTGAGTACGATGAAAAGGATTTGCTTATCAGGAACTTGGCCAAGGAACTTAAGAAACTGACCAGTCGGATTTAGGGAATTGCGGGAAGCAAAGGAATTGAGGGGCTGAACTACAAGGACCTTTGCATACAGCCTGATGTCGACTGCCTGAGGGGTACACACCTCCTATGTTCGAAATGTTTGATGGCACGGGTGATCCAAGGGTCCATTTGAGGACATATTGCGACAAGCTGGTTGGAGTAGGGAAGGATGAAAGGATCCGCATGAAGCTGTTCATCAGGAGTCTGAAAGGAGATGCATTATCTTGGTACATCAGCCAAAATCCCAAAAAGTGGTCAAGTTGAGTAGGTACGACATCTAACTTTATGGACATATTCAGGTTTAATACAGATCTATATCCAGAATTTGAAGAAGAAGGCCATAGAGACATTTTGCGAGTATGCTACTCGCTGGAGGTTCGAAGCTGCTAAGGTCAGACCCGCCTTAGAAGAGGAGCAAATGAACAAGTTCTTTGCTCGGGCTCAAGACCCGCAGTACTATGAACGACTAATGATGATCGTGAACCACAAGTTCTCCGACATTACCAATTATGCAAAAGAATTGAAGAATGTCTTAAAAGTGGTAAGGTTACAAACTTCGAGGCCTTGCAAGCTACAACTAAGGCTTTATAGTCTGGTGGTGTGTCCAAGAAAAGGGACGTAGGGGCCATGATGGTTGCATAGAGGACCAAATCTCCCCTCAAATACCAAACTTATCCAACACCTCCACTCACATACCAGCCAACCCCAAATTACCAAGCACCCTCACCTTCATACCAAGCTCCGCCACTCACTTATCAGTCATCTTCACCTCCTACATATCAACCTACCTCACCCAGATACTCCCAACCCGCTCCTGTCTACCAAACTTATTATGCTTAACTATCCCATTATCAATCACCCCCTGCATGCCAAATTTCCCAAGACCCCAACTTAATTTTGATCGCAGACATCCAAACTAATATACAACCATCACTGAACCCATCGACCAATTGTATGAGAGGCTCAAAGCTGCCGGTTATATCACCCCCATCCCTGCTACAACCCTTGAGAATCCTTCTCAGTGGGTTAACCCAAACAAGTCCTGTGCATACCACTCCGTCATGAAAGGGCACACCATTGATGAGTGCCGCTCCTTGAAAGACAAGATATAGTCTTTGATTGATAAGACGATCGTTGTGGCAAAGGAGTCCGCTCCAAACGTCTACAACAACCCTCTACCAGACCATAAGGGTAAAGCTATCCACATGATTGAATTAGAAGATGACTGGGATCCCGAGGGATCGATTCGGCTGATCGCAGAAGGTGATGACCCAAAGAAACCAACAATTACCCTCAATCCAATCATAGTCCAGATCCAACCATCCGAGGATGCTGAGGAGAATATGTCTATACCCCTTGAGTTTGAAGCAGCGCTATCCACAAAGACACCAGCACCAATTGAGGTTGAATTCATGTCTCCGACAAATACACCCACACCATTTGAGGTTGCAGTCTTGCCACCCAAGGCACATGTTCAGTTCGAAGTAAGGATAGCTGGGCCGATCCCAGTGGCGATGTCAACCATGTCGCCATTCCATACAAATGTTGTACCCTGGGACTATGCAGCCGAGGCGAGAAGAAAGGGCAAGGTCAGGATTGAAGAAACTGTCACAACACAGGGTATGACAAGAACTAGTAGAGTCTATACCCCTAAACATCTAGCTGAATCGAGCAAGCAGGCCTCCAAACGGCCACCCCTCATTGAGACAGGTCCGGATGACCTTTGGAGGAAGATACAAGCCAAGGAATATTTGGTCATCGACCAGTTAAATAAGACGCCAGCACAAATATCCATTCTCTCTTTGCTACAAAATTCTGAAGCGCACAAGAATGCTCTATTAAAGGTACTAAATGAAGCATACGTACCAAGTAACATCACTAGCGGGGAAATGGCTAATATGGTAGGACAAGTGTGGGAAAACCACAAGATCAACTTTCATGAGGAAGAGCTTCCACCTAAAGGGCTGGGGCACAACAAGGCATTACATATCACCGTGCAATGCGAAGATTATTTCATCCCCAGAATCTTGATCGATGGAGGTTCCAGTCTTAATATTTGTTCGTTGGTAACGCTCAAGAAGTTGGGTAAAGGTATGCATGAGATAAAGGATGGATCAATCAATGTGAAAGCCTTCGATGGTTCTCAGAGGTCCACCATTGGTGAGATTATTCTATGCTTGCATATGGGACCAACCTGGTTTGAGGTCAATTTCCAGGTGATAGATGTACTAACATCTTACAACTTGCTGTAGGGACGGCCATAGATTCATGATGCTGGGGCCATAGCATCAACGCTTCATCAGGCAGTAAATTTCGAATGGAATCACTAGGAAGTAATCATTCACGGCGATAGTAGCAACCCTATATACAGTCGCCAGACCATTCTAATGATCGAGGGAAGAAGAAAGCTGGGTAGAGAAACTTACCACCACATTGAGCGGGTCAATGCTATCGACAAAGACAAACAATGGGATAATAAAATCGAGAGTATACTAAGTTGGAGTGGATACGAACCTGGCAAAGGTCTCGGAAAGAACCTCCAAGGAATCTCTAAACCCATAAAACTCAAGAAACATGGTACTACTTTCAGTCTGGAATATGATTACACCTGGGAAGAATTCAATAACAGGTCGCCACAATGGCGTGGTCCTTACTATCCACTAGAGCAGCTGATACAACATCTGGAGCAGACTTTTCAACAGGCTGACATTATTTATGGGTCAGATGAAGAAGAAGCACTTGCAGAGATGAAGAACCTGTTTTTAGAGGACAGTAATATGGATTGTTGTGTTATTCTCGAGGAGGAGGGGGAGGGAGGCCCTTCCATACAGGCTGTGAGCAGAGGGGCACATCTCAAGAATTGGACCATCAGGACAACCAAAGCCCGATGAGCCTCGGGGTAACAAGGCTAAGACAAGCATTATTCACTACATTATTTACTAAATGATTTTATTCTCGCATTTTTCAATTTCAGCAATAAGATCTTCGATGATCAAAATAGTTATTCAATCTATCAAAAGCATGTTTGATTTTTCTTATGAATTAATATTTATTTCTATCTCTCCTTACTTTGCCTATACAACATTACTATTACTTATCTTGATGAACCAACAACTGTGACGTGCAATGAAATAACACAACAAATGGACATGGATTCAGAGAAAGATGACATACCTGACAAAATTGTCAAAAAAGTTGAGAATTTTGAGAATAGACCTAAGTCCAGCCTGGACGAGACCGAAATTGTCAACCTGGGAAATGAAGAAAATGTCAAGGAAACACGAATCAGCATTCATCTATCACCATCAGAAAAGAAAGAATACACAAAATTTCTGAAAGAGTATGAGGACATATTTGCCTGGTCGTATGATGACATGACTGGTCTAAGTACGTCCATTGTGTCTCACAAGCTGCCAACCGATCCAATATGTCCACCAGTAAAGCAAAAGCTCAAAAAGTTCAAGCCTGATATGAGTCTAAAAATCAAGGAAGAGGTCAATAAGCAAATCAAATCTAAGGTTCTCAGGGTAGTAGAATACCCGACATGGTTAGCCAACATTGTGCCAGTACCAAAAAAGGATGGGAAGGTCAGAGTCTGTGTCGACTACCGTGATCTTAACCAGGCCAGTTTGAAAGATGACTTCCCTTTGCCAAATATACACATCCTGATTGACAATTGCGCAAAGCATGAGCTACAGTCATTCGTAGATTGCTTCGCTGGTTATCATCAAATCTGGATGGATGAGGAAGATGCTGATAAAACGGGTTTCATTATGTCGTGGGGAGTGTACTGTTAAAAGAAGATGTCGTTCGGCCTGAAGAATGCAGGGGCCACCTACATGAGGGTCATGACTACCATCTTCCATGATATGATACACAAGAAGATAGAGGTATATGTGGATGATTTTATTATCAAATACAAGAAGGCTACTGACCCCATGGAAGATCTGAGGAAGTTCTTCAATAGACTGCGGAGATACAACCTGAAACTAAACCTCGTAAAGTGCGCATTTGGGGTTCTTGCTGGGAAATTGCTTGGGTTTATTGTGAGTCGCCAAGGAATAGAACTAGATCCATCAAAAGTTAAAGCTATTCAGGAACTGCCACCGCCAAAGAACAAGAATGATGTGATGAGTTTCTTAGGAAGGCTTAACTACATCAGCCAATTCATAGAACAGTCTGCAGTTATTTGTGAGCCAATATTTAAGATGTTAAAGAAGGACGCTGCCACCGAATGGACCGATGACTACCAAAAGGCCTTCGACATAATCAAGGAGTACGTGTCAACACCACCAGTATTAGTCCCGCCCGAGCTAGGTAGACCCTTATTACTCTACCTTGCAGTGTTAGATGGAGCTTTCGGTTGTGTTCTGAGGCAGCATGATATAACGGGGAGGAAGGAGCAAGCCATTTATTATCTCAATAAGAAGTTCACCCCGTACGAGGCCCGATATTCTCTATTGGAACGCACCTATTGTGCTTTGACTTGGGTAGCTCAGAAGTTAAGACATTACTTTTGCGCCTATACTACATATCTCATATCAAGGACGGATCCCTTAAAGTACATCTTTCAGAAGCCCATGCCCATCGGCAAGCTAGCCAAGTGGCAAATCCTGTTGAGTAAGTTCGACATTGTTTACGTAACTTAGAAAGCGGTCAAGGGACAGGCACTGGCAGACCACCTTCAGAGGTTGTCCAACAACTTCTTTCACACTGGAGGAATTCTATATAGGAGGACTCCTGATTTGGGATTATTGAGATGTGTCGACGCAAAGGAAGCATCTAGGTTACTAGAGGAAATTCATGCTGGGACCTGCGGTCCATATATGGACAGTTTTGTCTTAGCAAATAAGATACTCCAGGCTAGTTACTTTTGGATGACTATGGAAATGAACTGCATCCAGTATGTCTGAAAATGCCACCGCTGTCAGATACATGCAAACATGATAAAGGTACCTTCAAGCGAGCTTCACACAACAAGCTCACCGTGGCCGTTTGCTGCCTGGGGAATAGGCGTTATTGGACCAGTTGAGCTTGCCGCTTCCAATGGACACAGGTTTATCCTGGTAGCCATCGACTATTTTACCAAATGGGTCGAAGCAGCATCTTATAAAGCAGTGAATAAGAAAGTCGTGGTAGACTTTGTCCGCGACCGCATTGTTTGTTGATTCAAAATTCCAGAATCAATCATTACTGATAATGGCTCCAACTTCATCATCAACTTGATGAAAGCTATGTGCGAAACTTTCATGATCAAACAAAAGAATTCCACAGCCTACAAGCCGCAGATGAATGGAGTTGTAGAAACCGCCAACAAGAATATCAAGAAGATATTGAGGAAAATGATAAAGAAACATAAACCGTGGCACAAAAAGTTATCATTTGCTCTTCTGGCGTATCGTACCACAGTCTACATAGCAACCGGGGCAACCCCTTATATGCTGGTTTGGTACAGAGGCTGTCATTCCCGTTGAGGTAGAAATTTCTTCCCTAAGGATCATACAAGAAGCTGAGCTCGATGATGCAGAGTGGGTAAAATGTCATTATTAGAAACTAGCCCTTATTGATGGAAAGAGAATGAATGCAGTTTGCCATGGTCAACTCTATCAGAATAGAATGTCTAGAGCCTTCAACAGAAGAGTCAAGCCAAGACAGTTCACACCGGGGCAGTTGGTGTTAAAGGAAATTTTTCCGCATCAAGATGAAGCTAAAGGGAAGTTCTCTCCCAACTGATAGGGTCCATACATGGTTCACCGGGTTTTAAAAGGAGGAGCCCTCATACTTGCAGAAATGGACGGAGAAGTCTGACCAAAGTCGATCAATTCAGATGCAGTCAAACTTACTATGTGTAATCTTTATGCTTTCCTTATATGATGTAAATTTAACTACGCCTGACCTGATTCCCGTTTAAGAGGGGATATGTAGGTAGACCTATGGGTTCCGTCACAATTCAATAAAAATTTCATTCCCCCTACAATTGGAAACTGGGGTAGAATTTTGAGGAGGACCCTCAAAATTCTGTAGCAGTATAGGTTGCAATGTCCTGAACTACGTCACAGTCGTCGGTTCATCTAAAAGCTATTTTTAATTATACATTTATGTTATACTTTTACAAAATCATACATGATTGTTATTGAAACTGCTTTGTTTAGCAACGCTACCCCAATGATACAGACAGTATCACCAGATCAAAACCGAACAAGTCAAGAAAAGCAAACCGGGATGCGAACTAACCTCCCCCTTATAAAACTCACGATTTTTCTTTGGATGCAGGCACTAGGATTGTGAAATAATTAGACATACTGTATGCCCACAGGACAAACATTGTTTAAAATATGATTCTCAGAACAGTTGCACCTACCAACATTTGCTATCAACATACTCAAGTAATACTCCGTAGTAACAATGCCCCCAGTAATCACAATGCCGCAATCTGCTATCAGCTAAGAAAACTCTACCGTCATTTGTTATTTTATTTCATGCATAAGGCTACCATTCTGCCTTCCGAGACTAAACGTTGTCTCCATCTGCATTTCTGCATAAGGCTACCATTCTGCCTTCCGAGGTTAAGCTCTACCTCCATCTGCATTCGCATCTTTTCATAAGGCTACCATTCTACCTTCCAAGACTAAACGATGTCTCCGTCTGCATTTCTACATAAGGCTACCATTCAGCCTTCCGAGTTTAAGCTCTACCTCCATATGCATTCGCATCTATGCGTAAGGCTACCATTCTGTCTTCCAACACTAAACGATATCTCCATCTACATTTCTGCATAAGGCTACCATTCTACCTTCCAAGGTTAAGCTCTACCTCCATCTGCATTCGCATCTTTGCATAAGGCTACCATTCTGACTTCCGAGACTAAAGGTTGTCTCCATCAGCATTTCCATTGCATAATGCTACCATTCTGCCTTCTGAGGTTAAGCTCTACCTCCATCTGCATTCGCATCTTTGCATAATGCTACCATTCCACCTTCTGAGACTAAACGCTGTCTCCATCTGCATCTATATTGCATAAGGCTACTATTCTACCTTCTAATCTTGCATAAGGCTACCATTCGGCCTTCCAAGACTAAATGTTGTCTCTATCTACATCTGCATTACATAAGCTATTATTCTGCCTTCCAATCTTGCAGAAGGCTACTATTCTGCCTTCAGCGACTAAACGCTATCTCCATCTGCATCTGCATTGCATAAGGCTATCATTCTATCTTCCGAGGCTAAGCTCTGCTTCCAATTTTCTTCGAAACTAAGCGCTAACTCAAGCACTATTCATCTCGCTTTTCTTACGAGCTAAGCTCTGCCCTTCAATTCGTAAGACTAAGCTTTGTCTTGTCCGCATCATAGTACTACATCCTTCATGGGCTGAAATATCGCTAACTCATCCAAAGGCGTCATCGTTCGGAGGCACCATCCTTACGGCCCGAGAACACCATGTCATGGCATGAGGGTCTCTTTCAATCTTTTGCATATCATTATTCAAATACGTCAGTTCGGAGGCACCATCCTCATAGCCAGAGAGCATCATTTCATGACCTGCGAATCCTTTATCATACGGTTCATGGCCCAGGACATCATGGTCTAAGGACATCATCCTCGTCGTCCGAAGACAACATTTATGGTCCAACAAGAATTTGCATCATGTTTAAATTTACGCACAATATATGCTTGTATTGCTTATTTGCAGGTAATCCAGCAAGCAACAGCTACCCCCAGCAGGAGCGATCCCGCTCCAATTTCTTCCTCCATATCAAACCTAACCATTCCCGTAAATCGTTCACTCGCACAACCATAGATGTTGCGTCTGTTCTTGAAATTGCTTCATCTGTATACTCCGCCGATGGATCCTGAACTACATACGACCTGATTCCTATAAAACCAGGGATATGTAGGCAACTGAGAAGTCAGGGTGCGGCAAAAACCTCTTCAAACGGTTTCGCTCGATCAAAATTAGCCATCATATCTTTACCCAACAAGTCTTTCATCTTTCCCGGGTAAAGAAGACAGCTGTTAATACCCAATTTTTCCCTGTATATTTCAATATGAAAAATACTTTCCAAATAGAATATATATGCATATATAAGCATGTCCAAGGTTTTTATTATTTTCCCCATAATTTTAAGGTTTTAAATTGATTTATTTTCTCCCTTTTTATCCATAAAATGACCAATAATTATTTCCAAAATTGTTGTTTTGATAATTCATCTATTGGATTTCTATATTTATGCCAAAATATGCCTAAAGTAATTTTTACATATTTTTTATAACTATATTTAGTATTTTAAAGCTAAATTGCACATAATTGCAATGCTAGCCCTTTTTAGATTTAATTATTTTTAATACGGATAAAATTAGATCCTATATTTTTAGTTTGTTAGTTATGTATTATAAATCATATTAGCCCTTTAAATTAGTTTTCAGAAACTGTTTACTATTTTTATAAATTAAATAGGGAAAAAATGGCTATTTAAAATATAGCCAAATTGACTTTCAATTGTAGCCCAAATCAAACCCCAATTCCCCATCCCAATTTCAATTTAAAACCGGATCCCAACCCAATTTAAAAATCCACCGGACCCAAGCCCAAACCCAAGCCATACCTGACCCACCTACCACATTCAATCTTGACCGTTGATCATTCATATCAATGGTCCCCATTCCCCCTTCCTAAATTAAACGCAAATGACCCCCCCAAACCCTCTCATTCTTCATTCACTCAACCGAATCTCATCTCTCTCTCTCTCTCTCTCTCTCTCTCTCTCTCTCTCTCTCTCTCTCTCTCTCTCTCTCTCTCTCTCTATCTCTGGTTGTCTCTAGAACATTCTCCGGCCATCTCCTTGCCTGAATCCATGGTGGTCTCACCACTTACCAGCCTTATGGCTCCCTCTTGAACATGTGTCATCATTTTGAGGCCTTCAAGTGAACTAGAGGCGGTTCACTCGCCTCCCATGATTGCCCATGCCATTTTCCGACCATCCATGGCCGTTCGAGTAAGATCTGTGACTTTTCCGGCTAAACGGGTAACTTTTCAAGGTTTTCTCACCTTCTTTGGGTTCTCCGAAATCCTAACTTTAAAGATTTTACTATGAGTTTTAAAGACTCTCTTTACTTGTTTATGTGTGTTGGCCTGATCTTCTTTACCTGTTAGATTGGTTTTTCACTCTGGTTTTATGTGTTAGCCATGACTACTTGACTTTGTTGATTGTCATGCTTCGAGTGGGTTCTTTTTACTACTGAGTCCTTAGCCTACTCATGCCACTTCTGTATGTGTGTGTTCATCTAGTTTGCTTCTTTTGTTAATATGGCTGACCTTACATGTCTGATATGCCTGTTCATTCTTCTCTATTTATATGTCAAAGTGTAGAATCATGACTTTCTCTTGATTGATCCTGATTTCCTTAAGTTACGGTTTGATTGCAAGGTTTTCTCATAAACTCCTAAAATCTTAGTTGTTTGTTTAAGTTGATTGATTCCATTCCTTTATTTGTTGTGATGCTTCATTCTAGCTGAATCCTTTCCCCAAATCAATGTATTTTGTACTTAGACTCAATCATATGCCCTATACTTTTACTTCCCCATATATGGTAAAAACCAATCTTTCTCAAACTGATTTTCTTTCCTTAATTATCCCTATTAGTATCTGTTTGAGCTGTAATTCCTTGATTAAAGGGAAGTACTTGTATTAATTGAATTCTCATTGTGATTACTTCCATAATTGTGCTAAACCTTTACTTGTTACCTTATTTTCAAAGCTATAAATACTATAAGTCTTTCATTAACAAGACACGAACTTGGCTTTCAAAAACCCCTCTCTTACTTAAAATTTCTGTGCTATTCTACTACTATTGCCGGCTGCAAGCTAAGGCTAATCATCTGTAAGCTTTGGTTCTTTCATTTGTTTACCTCTATCTTCATCGGTATGTCCTAGTTCAATTTAAATCCTCAACAACAATATGTTTCTATTCCTGCTTCAGTTTCTTTTACTTCTGGCCTACTGTTACTTGTGGTCTTGTTGTGAAGCATGCTGACATGACCCCCTCCCTTTAAATTAATGTGATTCAAATATGCCTGGATGATTGCATTTACTTACCTATTGTGTACTTACCATCTTGTGAATCCCAAATCCCCTATCCCTCCTCTATGTGTTTTATGGCTGGTTTGTGATTATGCCAGTGTCCAACTATCTCTGAGCATGTCCCTACCAATCCTAATATTCCTGCTGAGGTCAGGTGTCTGTAGTCAATATATATGTATCCCCAAATCCCCCTTTACCCCATATGTGATTACCGAATTCATTCATTTGCTATGTGTGGTCTTACCTTGAAGTGTTTGAACTCTGTCTTATTAATACAACTTCTTTCAACCCTTTCAGTTATTGATTGCTTTCAAAATGGACCTGTCAGTCCAGTTTTTAAACAAACTCCTTTCAAACATGTGTCCTGCACATTCACTATACTCTTAGACCACTAGGTTTTGCCCCTTTTATGTGAGCTTTGCCTTGGGACCCTTAAGCTCCCTCTGAAATTGGACATATGAAAGCTGTCCTTTCCATACTGCACTTGCTTTGTCTTGGCTATAAAATCTGGGTGTGAGCACTGGCCGGGATCCCTTGAGGTCCTTAGGGAACTCTGACACACTTAAATGTGAGGAAAAACTATGAAACAATCTTGGCACTTGGGGTGATTGATTATATAACTTAGAGAGGAAGTCCTAATCAGACTTCCTATAGTGTAACTTCTTATTTTTATTATGCAATTCATTTCAATGATGGTCTATAATAACTTGTTATAAATTAGTATTGGGTTGGCTGGTGAAAAAGGATGGGGTAGATATGCATGATATAGTCGTTAAGGGTAGAAAATATGTTATTAGGTTTATGTTCCTAATTGCGCAATAGAAACCATGCTTAGGGTACATGCATGCATTAGAAATCATGTTCTTAGGTCTCTTGTTTACAAAATCATTATTGCTAAAGTCTGCTAATAATTAGCACTTTACAATTATGTTCTACGCTGCCATGTGCATTTAGAAATCTTGCTCTTAGGAAATTGTGCAATCCTGCCATGTGCATTTAGAAATCCTACTCTAGGATTTCTGCATCATCAGTTTTATACATGCATCTTAGATACCATGTTTTAGGATCTGATTCGCACTTGCATTCACACTTAGTGTAAACTGCTGATTATAAAAGAGGTAAAAACAGCTTCACACTTGATTATCCTGTTTAAAATAACTGGGGAATAACCTCTACATTCGTATCAACTAGAACAACTTTCTCTTAGGGTAAAATAATTTCCACACTATTTTAATAACTTGGAATAACTATTGTACATCACTTTACACCTAGGCAAACCTTAGGTAACTGCTTAAATAAAAACAGAATTGTCATTGTTTAACTACCAGTATGTTAAAAGCAGTAGGCAAGCCCAATTCGGACTTTTTTTCTGAGTCATGTAATAAATCTAATTCTGTTGTAGTCACTTAGATACCATGCTTTAGAATTCTGAATTCAGACCTTATCTGTGTATGAGTTATGCTGTCTATATGCACTACCTGTGGAGGTATACTTGAGCCTTTCGTTTGTCTTCCATGCCCCCTTTAAATGCAGTCCTATGTGTTCTTGTTTGTCGCCTAGCATTTTGCCTTTAAACCTAAGGGTCCACCTAAACCTCCCTCATAGGATAGAAGTCCTAAATTCCTCCAGGACTGGTAGGAAGGGACATGTAACAGCATGCAATAGGCGTTCGATACCAACCCTTGCTTTAATCACCTTCACGGGGCGGGAAAGGGTAGATATGGATATGATGACCGGTGCGTTAATATCACGTGTAGCCCCTATTTGAGGAGTGTCATACCGGGTACTGCATTGATGTGATCCATATTACAAGCAAACGTAGGACACCCCTTTACATTCATAAGCATGCTTTAGATTATAATTCTTTTCAAAATTTTGCCTTTGGCTAATTGTTTTTCAAACACTTGTGTATTTAAACTCAAATCTCATACTATTTGAGCCATACTTGTCTATTTGCTAATTGCACAAATTTAAAAAAAAACTATCTGGCCGGGAACCACACTAGTAGATCCTGAGGGGTGCCTAACACATTCCCCTTAGGATAATTTCAAGCCCTTGCCCTATCTCAGGTTACCAAACGTAGTTATGAATGAATCCCATAGGTACCCTAACGCACCTTAAAAATCGTTAGGTGGCGACTCTTGAAAATTGCAACCCCTTTCCCAAAAGGAAAGATTTTTCCCAACCAAAATGTCATGAATCCGATTCCGCGGAAGGTAAAGGGGGCACGACACCCGGGACCCACCAGATGGCATGGGTTATAGCACATTAAAATCTAGGAATCCGACAGATTTCTAGTTTTATGGCCCTAAAATGCCAAAAATGAGGAACGGTCATGGAGAGGAAGTGACTATTCTTCCTTAGGTTGTTTTTGATGGGCCGACAAAATATTAGACGATCCGAGTGCGAGGACTATAGCACCTAAAAGTCTAGGAATCGAGGAGAATTCTAGTTTTATGGCCCTAATATGCCACAAAAAGAGAACAATCATGGTGAGGCAGCGACTATTGTTCCTTAGGTCTTTTTAGATAGGCTGACAAAATTTTAGGCGATATAGGTCCGGTGGCACGGGCCCCACCAGATGGCACGGGTTATAGCACACGAAAATCTTGGAATCGAGCCGAATTTGAATTTTATGGCCCTAAAATGCAAAAATGAGGAATAGTCATAGCGAGGCGGTGAGTATTGTTCCTTAGGTCGTTTTTGATGAGCCGACAAAATTTTAGGCGAACCAGGTCCGGTGGCTCGGGCCCCACTAGATGGCGTACGTTACAGCACACGAAAATCTGGTAATCGGGTAAAATTCTAGTTTTATGGTCCTAAAACGCCAAGAAACGAGGAACAATCATTGCGAGGTAATGATTATTATTCCTTAGTTCTTTTATGATGGGCCGACAAAATTTTAGGCGATCCGGGTCTGGTGGCCTGGGGCCCACCAGATGTCGTGGGCTATAGCACACGAAAATTTGAGAATCGGGAAGAATTCAAGTTTTATGGCCCTAATACGCCACAAAACGAGGAATGGTCATGGAGAGGTAATGAATATTGTTTCTCAAATAATTTTTGAGGGGCCGACAAAATTTTAGATGATCCGCGTCCGGTGGCCTAGGCCTCACCAGATGGTGTGGGCTATATCACACAATAATATGCGAATAGGGCGGAATTCAAGTTTTATGGTCTTAAAACGCCAAAACACGAGGAATGGTCATGGAGAGGCACTAACTATTGTTTCTTAGGTTGTATTTGACAGGGCGGCAAAATTTTAGGCGATCCCGGTGTTGATACCCAATTTTTTCATGTATATTTTTAATATGCAAAATAACTTCAAAATAGAATATGCATGCATATATAAGAATGTCCAAGTGTTTTATTATTTTTCCATAATTTTAAAGGTTTTTAAATTGATTTATTTCCCCCTTTTTATCCATAAAATCCCAATAATTATTTCTAAAATTATTATTTATTGGTAATTCATCTGTTGGATTTTTATATTATGCAAAAATATGGCTAAAGTAATTTTTACATATTTTTAGTTTTTCATTTAGTATTTTTAAAGCTAAATTGCACGTAATTGTAATATTAGCCCTTTTAAGGTTTAATTAGGTTTTATATTCATAAAATTGGGTCCTATATTTTTAAATTGTTAATTATGTGTTATAAATTATTTTATCCTTTTAAATTAATTTTTAGAAACTATTTTACTAATTTTATAAATTAAAAGGAAAAAAGTGGCTATTTAACTCGTAGCCACATTTGGATTTCAAACCTAGCCCAAATCAAACCCCTAATTCCCTGGCCCAATTTGATTTAAACCCAACCCTAACCCTTTTAAATACTACCCAAACATGGATCCTCACCTACCCCATTTAATCTGGGTCGTTGATCATTCAGATCAACGGTCCCCACTCCACTTGCCTAAAATAAACCCAAACGATCCCCTTAACCTAATTCATTCCCACCAACCCGCCGCCCTTGAATCCCCTTCCTCTCCAATTCTCTCTGCAACCACACCAAACACTAGCCGCTGCCACCCAAATTAACCCTAATCCCCTTCGATTCTCACTCAATCCATGGATTCCCATGGCTGTTTGAGACGTGTACTTGTCTCCTACATCTCCTAGTGGCCCGGATTTATGGTTTCGTGGAAAGATCTCGAAAATATCTAGTCTAGTCCTAGCTCAACTTCTAACTATGGTCCTTTTCTGGCCATCCATGGTCCTTTTCCGGCCATCCATGGCCGTTCAAGTCAGATCCATGGTTTTTCAGGCTAGATCGGTAACTTTTCGAAGTCTTTTCACTTTTCTGGGTTCTCTAAAACCCTAGCCTTAAGAACTCTCCGATTGTTTTTCAGATCTATCTTAGATCTGTGCATGTTATGAACCTCTTGGTGTTTTCTCAAAAGTTTTTCCGATTTCTTTCAAAAAGACTCTTCGTCTTTAATGATTAGGGTTTTCTTAATCTTTTCTAAAAGGCTTCTCCTCTGATTTTTCAGTATTATCTTATGATTTGACTATGTTTAAATGGTTTGTTTATGTTTTTCTTCTACCTGACTCATCGCGTTGAAAACCCTAAGTACCTTTGATTTTATCCGAGGTTTTGGAACTATCTTTGTTTGTTTTGTACATATACTTGTTTCGATTGAGTTCTTTGTGTTTAGATCCTTTTCTCTGTTGACTGATTCTAAGTCCTTACCATTTTTAACTCGACTATTGTTAAAACTCTAATTTCTTAAATGTTTTTCTTCACTTATTACCGTGAGTTTAAAGGCTTTCTTTACTTGTTTCTGACCTTCTTAACTGTTAGTTTGGTTTTCCACTCTGGTTCTATGTGTTAGCCATGACTACTTGGCTTTTTTAACTACCATGCTTCGAGTAGGTTCTTTTACTACTGAGTCCTTGGCCTACTCCTGTTACTACTGTATGTTTGTGTTCATCTAGTTGCCACTTTTGTCAATATGGTTGGCCTTGCATGTCTGATACTCTTGTTCATTCTTCTCTATTTATATGTCGAAGTGTAGAATCATGATTCCTTCTTGATTGATCTTAATTTCCTCAAATTACGACTGATTGCAAAGGTTTTCTTATAAACCCCTAAAATTTTACTCGTTTGTTTAAGTTGATTGATTCTCTTCCCTTATTTACTGTGATGTTGCACCCCTGCTGAATCCTTTCCCCAAATTAAGTATATTATGTACTTAGACTCAATTATATTGTCTATACTTTTACCACCCCTTATATGGTAAAAATAAATCTTTCTCAAACTGATTCTCTTTCCTTAATTATCCCTGTAGTATCTGTTTGAGCTGTAACTCCTTGATTAAGGGGAAGTACTTTTATTAATTGATTCTGAGGATAATTATTTTCATATTTGTGTTAAACCTTTACTTGTTACCTTATTTTCCACTTCTTTTCAAATCTAAAAATACTCTACCCTCTCTTCTTTAAAGACACGAACAACGGAGTTCAAAACACACACTTACATATTCAAACTCTCTTTCTTTCTCTACTACTTGTGCTACTGCCTTGTCTAGTCGATTGAAAGCCAAGGCTAGACTGTGGAATTCAGATTGTTTTACTTTTCTTTTCCTGCACTTTGCTTCTTCAACTGGTATGTCCCTAGTTTAAATTCTGAAACTCAAAACTATGTGTTCCCTTGTTGTCAATCACTATCTCTTTCTACACTGAGTTGATGGCTCATGCTGTTGCATTTTTTGTTTACTGCTTTACTCAGCATGGTTAAAATTATTCCCTCTTTTGTTCAAATGTAATTAGCATGTTTACTTGTTCCTGCTTGTGTCCCTCAACTAGCATATCTTCTAATGTACTTGATTCATAACTAATTATGTGTTTCTGTTTTGGGTCCTCTATGTCCCCAACCCCTTTCTAGTAAGAGAACAGAGAACTGCTTTCAAGAAAGGGGCGCTGCATCAACCAACCTACGACTCTCGTAAGCCTCCCACCAACTAAGTACAACCCTTGAGAACTGGAAAGTAGTGAACAAGACCCCACTGGTCTCCAAAATACCCACTGTCTGAAGCATCCTCTGACACTAGTCCAAGAAACCATGGGCATCCTCGCCCTCTACACCATTGAAAGTCGGAGGCTAAAGTCGACCAAACCTCTCCAACCTATGCTGCTCATCCTCTAGCATAACAGGAGCAACATAGTCCTGAGCAGCTGCAACTGACTGGGTTGGAGGTTCCCCCGGTGTCTGAAGTCCCTGCACGACCTACTCAGGTGTGCGAGCGGCGGGAGTCTGAGTGTCTCCCCCGACCTGAGAAGTAGATGCGATTGTAGTAACTGAGACCGCCTGAGCTAGGCCAGTGCACACTAATAAAATCTAGGCCAGGGCCTCCTGCAGGCCTGGAATCATAATAGGCATAGCTGGTGCTTGAGATGGTACTGCTAGAGTGTCCATAACTGGGACCTGATCATGAATTGGGGCGGCTGGTGGATCTGGAGGTGCTGCCCTAGCTGTTGTGTGGGTTACACCCCCTGCCCCTACCACGGTCTCGACCGCGTCCTCGTCCTCTAGTGGCCCCAACTGGTGGTACTGGTGGTCGTCTATCCTGACCGATAGAATGTGTCCTCACCATCTGTGAGAGAATAGAATAACAGAAGTTTAGTACTTTAATCAACAAATTCGCACGACAAGAATTCAAGAATATGAAGTTTTCCTAAAGGTTCTGCGGCCTCCCGAGGATAAATACAGACGTCTCCATACTGATCCGTTAGACTCTACTAAACTTGCTCATGACTCATAAGACCTATGTAACTTAGGCTCTAATACCAACTTGTCACGACCCTAAAACGGACCCGATTGTGATGGCGCCTATCGTGAAACTAGGCCAGCTGACACAAACCCCAAACTGACCGAACAGTTATAATAAGTCATTAAAGACATTAATAAGCTAAAATCCCATAGAATAAAGTAGGGTAAAATAGTGCGGAAACCAAAACACAGCCCGACATCGGAGTGTCACCAGTCAAGAGCATCTACAACTTGTCTAGGAATATGAAAAGAGAACATAGTCTGATACAAAGCTAGTACAAAGCGAAATAAAGATAGGAAAGAGATGCACTGGGTTGCGAATACCAAACAGCTTCATAGTAAACTCTAGAAAGCCTGCTAGAAGACAATAAGCACTCGCTAACGTGACCCGAGACTCCTGGATCTGCACACAGAGTGCAGGGAGTAATGTGAGTATGCATACTCAGTAAGTAATAAAAGTAAAGGCAGTGAGCAGTAAGAAAATACGTAAACCACAACATAATGCTACAACAATACAGTATAAATCTAGAACAATTCAATAAAGTAGTAAAGTAGTAAAACTCGTAAAAACATCTTAGTTCAGTAAAACCATTTTAAAACATCTTTTAGTAGTTCAAATGAGTGATGAAAACAGTGAGAAAAAGGAAAGAAATGTAAACCGGCCCCTCAAGCAAAATATCAGCAGAACCAGCCCCTCGGGCTACCTAACAATAACTCGTATCATCCCCTCGAGCAATAACACGAAACAACATCAGCCCGTCGGGCAATATCACATCTCACACTAGGTGCCCGTGCTCACAAGGGGTGTTCAGACTCCGGGGGGGATCCTACAGCCCAAGCTCTATAACAAGCCATCTCGTGGCGTAATCAAACTGGCCCTCAGCCTCATAATCATAAATCAGTACAACACTACTGCGGCGCACAACCCGATCCCATATTAATCCTCACAACACAGGCCCCCAGCCTCACTTAGTCAGAAACCTCTCAAGCCAGTCAGGCAAAAGTAAAACATGATGCTCAGCCAAAAATATCATTTAAAATAACAAAACGGAGTAAATATGGCTGAGTTATGAAAAATAGTAGAATACAGCATGACTGAGTACAATTATGAAGTTAAAACAATGATGAATAGTAGTAAAAATCCCCTAAGGGTCCAAAACAGTTGGCACGAGGCCCAAATATGGCATTCAGCCCAAAATATGATAATGCTTTCCAAAACACAATGATATCAAATAGTTTTCAATCAAAATACGCGACTTAATAGTCATACGTGTGGACCAAGTCACAATCCCCAACGGTGCACGACGCCACGCTCGTCAGCTGACGTGTGTGTCACCTTGAAGTAGCACAATGATGTGAAATCCGGGGTTTCATACCCTCAGGACAACATTTACAATCATTACTTACCTATATCCGGTCCAAACTCTAGCCCGTGATGCCCTTGCCTCTCGATTCGGCCTTCGGATGCTCCAAATCTAACCAAAAGCAGATTTATACCATCAAAATATGATAAGGGAACAAAGCCCACTCGAAAATAACCAATATACATCAAGAATCCCAAAATTGGTCAAACCCGACCATCGGGCCCATGTCTCGAATTCCGATAAAATTCACAAAACTAGAATCCTTATGCTCTTACGAGTTCATACATATCAATAATACAAAAATCTGACCACAAATGACCCTTCAAATCTGTAGATTAAGGTCTCTAATTTCCAAGCCCTAAACCCCAATTTTTGCTACTAATTTCCATAGATTTCAAGCTCAATCAGTCAAAAACCATCATAGAAACAAGTTTAGGGTCCAAAAACCTTACCTCCACGAAATCCCCTTGAATTTCCTCTTCACTTTGCTCTCCAAAGCTTTCTCTCTAATGAAGTATGGTGAAAAACCACTCAAAATCGCGAAGGGTCGAATATATATGTTCTGCCCCAGCTAAACTTCTTCTCCGGTACAAAATATCGCACCTGCGGACCTGCACCTGTGGTCTCAGGTGCGCACCTGCAGAAACCACTTAACCACACTAGGATCGCACCTGCGATCACAATACCGCACCTGCGCTATCGCAGATGCGCTCGAACAACTGCTTCTGCGGTTCCAGCTCTCCATGGACATTTCTGCATCTATGACCCTCTGGGTGCTTCTGCGAGTCCGCACCTACGATCCCTAAGCCACAGGTGCGGTTATGACAGGAGTTTCAGCACTTCAGCTCCAAATTCCAACTCCAAACTTCCCGTCAACCATCCGAAATCACCCCAAGGCCCCCAGGACCCCAACCAAAAGCACGAACAAGTCATATACCACTATCCAAACTTATTCCAATCTTTGAAACACCTAAAACAATATCGAATCAACCAATTGACATCGGATTCAAGCCTAAGGTTCCAAAAACTTCTGAATTCTACTTTTGATCAAGAAGTCTATTAAACCTCGTCCGAATGACCTAAAGTTTTGCACACACGTGAAAAATGACACAACAGACCTACTCAAATTCCCTGAATTCCATTACAACCCCTATATCAAAATCTCTGCTTCCAACCGGAAAACGCCAAAATTCAAATTTCGCCAATTCAAGCCTAAATCTACTCTGGACCTCCAAAACTCATTCTGATCATGCTCCTAAGTCCCAAATCACCTCCCGAAGCTATCCGAACCATCGGAATCCACATTCGAGCCCTTTTCACATAAATCAACATTTGGTTGACTTTTCCAACCTAAACTTACTCAAAAGAGTCTAAGTGTCTCATTCCTTTCCAAAACCTCTCCAAACCCGAACCAACCAACCTGATATCATATAATACAGCTGAACAAGACAATAAGAAGAAAAAATGGAGGATTCAGGTCTGGGATCCCGGTGCCTACCAGCTGGCATGAGCTACAGCACACGAAAATCTAGAAATCGGACGGAATTCTAGATTTATGGCCTTAAAACGACAAAAATAAGAAAAGGTCATGGCGAGGCGATAACTTATTCCGTAGGTCATTTTTAATGGGCCAGCAAAATTTCAGGCAATCCGGGTCTGTTGGAATGGGCTCCATTGAATGATATGGACTATAGTACACGAAAATCTAGAAATCTATCAGAATTCCCATTTTATGGCCCTAAAACGCCAAAAAGAGAAACGTTCATGGCGAGGCGGTAACTATTTTTCCTTAGCTCATTTTTATAGGGCGACAAAATTTTAGATGATTCAGATATGGGTGCCCGGACCCTACTAGATGGTGTGGACTGTAGCACACAAAAATTTGGGAATCGGACGGAATTCCAGTTTTATGACCCAAAAACGCCAAAAACAAGAAAAGGTCATGGCAAGGCATTAACTATTATTCCTTAGGTCATTTTTGATGGATTGACAAAATTTTAGGCAATACCGGTCTGATGGCCCAGGCCACAACATATGCGCGTGGGCTATAGCGCAGAAAATCTAGGAATCTAGCAAAATTCCCATTTTATGGCCCTAAAATTCCAAAAAATGAGGAACAATCATGGTAAAGTTGTGACTATTGTTCCTTAGTTCGTTTTATAGGCCGGAAAAATTTAAGGCGATTCAGATCCTGTGGCCTGGGCCCCACCAGATGGTGTAGGCTATAGCACACAAAAACCTGGGAATTGGGCAGAATTCAAGTTTTATGGACCTAAAACGCCAAAAAGGAGAAACGGTCATGATGAAACAGTGACTATTAATCCTTGGGTTGTTTTTAATGGGCCGGGAAAATTTAGGTGATCTGGGTCTGGTGGCAAGTGCCTCACTGTATGACGTGGGCTATGACAAAGGAAAATCTGGAAATCGGGCCGAATTTCAGTTTTATGGCCCTAAAATGCAAAAAATGAGGAACATTCATGGCGAGGCGGTGACAATTATTCCTTAGGTCATTTTTCATGGGCTGGCTAAAGTTTTACACGTTACAGGTTCGATGTCCCGGGCCCCACCAAATGGCGTGGGTTGTACACAAAAATCTAGAAGTCGGGGAGAATTCCTGTTTTATGGCACTAATACACCGCAAAACGAGGAACGGTCATTCCAAGATGGTGACTATTGTTCCTTAGATGATTCTGTTCTGGTAGCCTAGTCTCCGCACACGAAAATTTGCAGAATTCGAGTTTTAAAACCCTGAAATGCCAAAAGAGTAGGAACGTTCATAGCGAGGTGGTGACTATTGTTCCCTAAGTAATTTTTTATGGGCGACAAAATTTTAGACGATCCAGGTCTAGGGGTCCGAGCCCTACTAGAGAGTGTGGGCTATAGCACACAAAAATATAAGAATCGGGGAAATTCAAGTTTTAGGCCCGAAAATGCCAAAAAATGTGCAACGTTCATGGCTAAGCGGTGACTATTGTTCCATGGGTCGTTTTTTATGGGCTGGTAAAATTTAAGACAATCCGGGTCCGGGGGCCAGGGCCCTACTAGCTGGCGCAGGCTATAGCACATGAAAATCTAGGAATCACGCGGAATTTCTAGCATTATGGCTCTAAAATGCCAAAAACGAGGAAAGGTCATGGCGAGGCGGTGACTATTGTTCCTTAGGTCTTTTTTATGGTCCAACAAAAGTTTAAGTGACCAGGGTCCGGTGGTCCGAGCCCCAACAAATGGCGTGGGTTATAGCATACAAAAATCCGGAAATCTGGAGGAATTCCAGCTTTATGGACCTAAACCGCAAAAACAAGGAACGGTCATGGCGAGGAGGTGACTATTGTTCCTTAGTTTTTTATGGGCCTGAAAAATTTAATGCGATTCGAGTCCGGTGACCTGGGCCCCACCTGATTTTTGTTTTTAAGCGAATCCACTAGGCAAGGTGCCTAGGGCTAGTTTAAATATATATATATATATATATATATATAGAAACTTAAAAAATAAAATACATTATTAGGATGTCTTAAGAGGTGAAAGAAATAACATTTGACGATCAGATAATTCCTATTACCAATGTTGAGCAACGAACTCACCACTGGTATCACAAAATGCATATTAAAAAAGCTAAAGATATGAGTTATAAAAACTAGCCACTGATTGCAAAAATTGTCCAGTACCATATCGATTTTTGTCCTGCTCCGCTGTTTGCCAAAATAGCCCATATCGTCTTGCAACATTAGCACTGTCCCTATAATGGCAATGTGAAGTTCCCTTCCTTGCTCCTGTGATGTCATTATTTGTGCCAATCCAATCCAGTAGTCCACAGTATATTCCAAGCAACCATTGCATATGTACCAATGATCCACATGTTTCAGAATTTTGTCACAGTGCACTGCCCAGAAATGTTCACGTACCATGATTTTGCGCTCATTTTTGTATGACTTCCTTGCATATTTTGTTGAGGTCCTAGCATGAATTCCATCATGAGTTATCCTACTATTATGTTACATTGAGATATAAACCCAGTGTAGTTCCAGAATATCTAAACAATGCTGCCAAAGTTGCCATGTTAGTTGCCTGATCCAGAATTGTTACACTATGTTGTATTTGAGCCCAATTTCGTGTGCGTTTCTTGTGTATGTTGCTGAGCTCTTTGCACAATTTAATCTCTGGATTATTAGAGTGAAGTGCTGCATTGAGATTCTATTACCTAATGCATCCAATGATCCCTTCTTTGCCTGCAAAAAAACCAAGTGATATGGTAATTCGATCAAAACTCTGGTTGTATTTTCTTGCATTTGTCCTATTTGTGGCAGCAATAGTGTGATCTCCAACAAAATGTAAAACGCTTCTGTGTGGAAATACAAAATTAGGAAGAAAATAAAAATAAAAAACTGTTAGAATGAAAAAACTGGAACAAAAAACAGTAAACAATAAGACATATTCCGAGTCCACAATTTTCTTGTGCGTGCTTAAGGAATTTTAACCCCCTCACACGTTGCCAAGGTAATGGATTAAATCCTCCCAGGATAAAACGGAATAAACCTTCCTGCAACAATGGCAATACAAACTGCAGGATACCAACGAACTCAAAGAACGGAGCAAAATCACACTTACGAATTTGAGAGAGAGAGACTGCGAATTAGGATGCAGTGTATTCAGAAAGAAAGAAGTTCTGGAGTGTTTTTCGTATATAGAAAATGGATCCTTGCCTCAGAATTTATAGGCAATTATCAGAAGAGGTGTCTGGAAAAGGTGCCTTTTTAGAAGAATACGCTGCCTGCCACGGCTCTACCGCGACCGCGGCAGAACCGCGGTCAGAGAGGCTCTCTGAATCTGCCTGCCGCGGTTCCACCGCGGCCAGAGAGACCCTCTGCATCTTCAGCAGGATTCTGGCGTATTTTCAGCAGTGATTTGGCATTTAATTAATTATTAAATAATTAAATAAATTTTCTCCAAAAAATAATCTTATCGATCATTTTCCAAATCCAAATCCAAGCCGACCGAGCGACGACGGCGACGGCGCGAGGGTTCATTCTCTTCAACTCCTTTTAAGAGCTTTAAGAAGTGATTCTATATATAAGCACACAAATGTTGTTGTCCCTCACCAATGAGGGACAAAGTGCAAGGCAAAAGTTCACTTCTTCAAAATTTTCATTTTCCCTCCATTTTATTTCCCTCCATTTCCAATTCACACTTCTTATACTTTAAAGCCCAATGGCTTAAAGTCCAACAATCCCCCACATGAATGGGAATGGCTGTATCAAGAAAGATCATAGATGAAAGCTATGTGACTTTGCAAGTAAGGATTAATTGCATATGGATAAGTAGGTTTCACTTTGAATTCCGTAGTGAACATATGTCGGATATACTCGGTCAATCGGTAGATTTGATATCTTTGAACCGTTGAACTTTAGTGTATACCTAGACAACCATATGTCACACAACCAACCCTTAACTGTCTTTTGGTTCTCATTGTTGTGTTCGTTTTGGCCATGAACACCGCCTGGTCTCATAAGTGCGTAGATAATTGGCCTTATAGAATTCTCCTTGAAGCGGCTTACACTTCACACTTACGTAGGTGATTCCTAAATGTGTAATCCTTTAGATTGACACTATTTGATAGATACCTTATCAAACTTTGGTAATTATTAAAGAACATGTAAAATTCTATCCATGTTACTGAACATTGTCTTCATCACGAGAATGGACCAAAGATTTTATTTTGATAATGTCGAACCGGTCAATCACAACTTTGTTTGAGCTCCTTGAACCTTGATCTCGGAACATCCAAAATTCTAGGTAGAGTTACCGCCATGTTGACTTGTCCTCGACCATAGTCCCATTCCTTTAGATGATTTCTCAACTCCCTCTCTAGTTAAGCCTTTTGTAAGCGGATCCGCCACATTATCCTTTGATCTTACATAATCAATAGTGATAATTCCACTAGAAAGTAGTTGTCTAACGGTGTTATGTCTTCGTCGTATATGACGAGACTTTCCGTTGTACATAACGCTTCCTGCCCGTCCTATGGCAGCCTCACTATCACAATGTATGCAAATAGGAGCCAAAGGCTTTGTCCATAACGGAATGTCTTCTAAGAAATTTCGAAGCCATTTAGCTTTTTCACCGGCTTTATCCAAAGCTATAAACTCTGATTCCATTGTAGAACGAGCGATACATGTCTGTTTGGAAGATTTCCAGGATACTGCTCCTCCACCAACAGTAAAAACATATCCACTTGTGGACTTTGTTTCTGTTGAGCCGGTTATCCAATTTGCATCACTATATCCTTCGATAACCGCAGGATATTTATTGTAGTGCAAAGCGTAGTCTTGGGTATACTCCAAGTATCCCAGAACTCGTTTCATTGCCACCCAGTGATGTTTGTTGGGATTACTTGTGAATCGACTAAGTTTACTTATTGCACAAGCTATATCAGGTCGTGTACAGTTCATGATGTACATTAAGCTTCCCAACACACGATGATACTCCAATTGAGACGTACTTTCACCTTTATTCTTTATAAGATGATGGTTTAAGTCAATTGGAGTTCTTGCACTTCTAAATTCCAAGTGTTTGAATTTTTCCAGTACCATTTTCACGTAATGTGACTGAGACAAAGCTAGACCTTGAGGAGTCCTCTGGATTTTAATTCCTAGAATTACATCGGCAACTCCTAAGTCTTTCATATCAAACTTACTAGCAAGCATATGTTTAGTAGCTTGAATGTCGGCAATGTCTTTGCTCATTATTAGCATATCATCAACATATAAGCAAACAATGACTATATGATTTGGAAAATTCTTAATGTAAACACATTTATCACATTCATTAATCTTAAAACAATTTGACAACATTGTTTGGTCAAATTTTGCATGCCATTGCTTGGGTGCTTGTTTTAGTCCATAAAGGGACTTGACAAGTCTACACACCTTCTTTTCTTTTCCTGGAACCACAAACCCTTCAGGTTGGTTCATGTAAATTTCTTCCTCAAGATCACCATTTAAGAATGTTGTTTTTACATCCATTTGATGGATTTGAAGACCATACAAGGCGGCTAACGCTATTAGCATCCGAATGGATGTAATTCTTGTTACCGGCGAGTATGTGTCAAAATAGTCAAGACCTTCTCGTTGTCTAAATCCTTTGACAACAAGTCTTGCCTTGTATTTGTCAATAGTACCATCGTCCTTCATTTTCTTCTTGAAAATCCATTTAGAACCCAACGTTTTGTTACCTGGAGGAAGATCAACCAATTCCCAGGTATGGTTGCTCAATATGGATTCTATTTCACTATTGACAGCTTCTTTCCAATATTGTGCTTCTGAGGAAGACATTGCTTCTTTGAAGGTACGAGGCTCATTTTTTAACAGAAAAGTCAGAAAATCTGGACCGAATGAAGTAGATATCCTTTGACGTTTACTTCTTCTTGGATTTTCTTCATTAGGCATACCATCTGTTATTTCCTCCCGAGGTCGTTTTGACTTTTGGCAGGTCACTTCACTTTCCTCTTTATACAGATAAATAGTTTCAAAGAATTCAGCATTATCTGATTCTATTATCGTATTAATGTGAATTTCTGATTTATGAACTAGAAAACGATATACCTTGCTATTGGTTACATATCCAACAAACACACAATCAACCGTTTTTGGACCTATCTTAACCCTTTTAGGTTTAGGAACTTGTACCTTAGGTAAACACCCCCATACTTTGAAGTATTTCAAGCTAGGCTTCCTTCCTTTCCATTTTTCATAAGGAATGGACTGTGCTTTACTATGAGGTACACGGTTGATTATCCGGTTAGCTGTAAGTATAACTTCCCCCACAAGTTCTGTAGTAAGCCAGAACTTATTAGCAATGCATTCATCATCTCCTTCAACGTTCGATTCTTCCTCTCCGCAATTCCATTAGATTGTGGAGAGTAAGGGGCAGTTGTTTGGTGAATAATGCCATTTTCCAAACAAATTTCTTCAAAAGGAGATTCATATTCGCCACCCCTATCACTTCTTATCATTTTGATCTTTTTGTTTAGTTGCGTTTCAACTTCACTCTTGTATTGCTTGAAAGCATCAATTGCCTCATCTTTACTATTAAGTAAATAAACATAGCAGTATCTCGTGCTATCATCAATAAAAGTAATAAAATACTTTTTCCCACCGCGAGATGGTGTTGACTTCATGTCGCAAATATCTGTGTGAATTAAGTCTAAACGACTTGAATTCCTTTCAACGGACTTATAAGAATGCTTAGCATACTTTGATTCCACACATATTTGACATTTGGAATTAATGCAATCAAATTTTGGCAATACATCTAGATTTATCATCTTCCGCAATGTTTTGAAGTTTACGTGACCTAAACGTGAATGCCATAAAGTGTTTGATTCAAGTAAGTAAGAAGAAACATTCACTTTATTGATAGGAACTTCTATTACATTTAGCTTAAAAAGGCCCTCATTTAGGTAACTTTTTCCTACATATACATCGTTCTTACTAAGTACAATACTATTAGAAACAAAAATACATTTGAATCCATTCTTGACAAGAAGTGAGGTAGACACAAGATTCTTGCGAATTTCTGGAACATGGAGGACTTGGTTTAGAATCACTATTTTTCCCGACGTCATCTTCAACGCAATCTTGCCAACTCCTTCAATTTTGGCCGTAGATGAATTTCCCATGAAGATTGTCTCGTCGGGTCCTGCGTGGACATAAGAAGAAAATAACTCCTTGTTAGCACAAACATGGCGGGTGGCTCCAGGATCTATCCACCATTCTTTTGGATTTCCTACCAAGTTGCATTCAGACAACATGGCACATAAGTCCTCTATTTCATATTCAACCATGTTAGCTTGATTCTTTTTCTTCTTATCATTCTTTGGCACACGACAATCCACGGCCTTATGCCCAGATTTTCCACAGTTGTGGCAATTACCTTTGAACTTTTTCTTGCTTGGGTAATTCTTTGGTCCAGAAGCCTTCTTCCTCTTCTTATTTTGTGGCGCCTCCTCAACAATGTTTGCCCCCATTATTGTCGAGTTTCCACGTGACTTCTTTTCAGCATTTTTGTTGTCTTCTTCTATCCTCAAACGAACAATCAAGTCTTCTAGTGTCATCTCCTTCCGCTTGTGTTTAAGATAGTTCTTAAAATCCTTCCATAACGGAGGTAACTTCTCAATGAAAACAGTGACTTGAAAGGCCTCATTTATGACCATACCTTCAATAACAAATTCATAATTAATAATAAGATAAATCTTATTGATAAAATTATTGATTCGGGTCATACCTTCTACAAGGAGGTCATGCACAATGACTTGTAATTCTTGGACTTGAGTTATGACTGACCTAGTGTCAATCATCTTGAAATCCAAAAACCTTGCAGCCACGGACTTCTTATGTCCGGCATCCTCAGTCTTGTACTTCTTCTCAAGCGCATTCCATAACACTTTTGAAGTTTCCATGACACTATAGCCATTGTACAAGCTATCTTCCAAACAACTCAATATGTACTTTTTGCACAAGAAATCAGAATGTTTCCATGCTTCAGTTACAACAAGTCGTTCATCATCCGGAGTATTTTCAGCCATGACCGGAGGATCCTCCTTGATGAAACGTTGCAAACTCCACATAGTAAGATAGAAGAGCATCTTCATTTGCCAGTGTTTGAAGTCAATACCGAAAAACTTTCCGGGTTTTTCTGACGGTGCCATAGCATGAGCAGGAGTAGAACGGCTTGATGAGGCAGCAACACTCGTAACAGTAGCACCCGTTCCCGCAACACTTCCATTAGTTTGGTTTTCATTCGTCATATTTCTGTAAAGTTGAAAACAATACAGAAATTGTTAAATCAGTGAAGTTTTTGATATATTCAAACTGAATACCAAACCAAACATACAACACGTAACAATGGTGAAGTTTTTTATATACTTCAAACCCGTACGCTTATTATTCCGGCAAAGTTTTTATGTATTTTAAACCGGACAGAAACAATTATTGGAGAAGAAAGCAACAAGGCTTTAGTCTCCAACACAGTATATAGAAAACAATTTTAATAATCAACTCAGAAACGTTAGTAATTGTAAAGTTCCATAAGCTTGTAAAACGCTTCTGTGTGGAAACATAAAATTAGGAAGAAAATAAAAATAAAAAACTGTTAGAAGGAAAAAACTGGAACAAAAAATAGTAAACAATAAGAAATATTCCGAGTCTACAATTTTCTTGTGCGTCCTTAAGGAATTTTAACCCCCTCACACGTTGCCAAGGTAATGGATTAAATCCTCCCACGATAAAACGGAATAAACCTTCCTGCAACAGTGGCAATACAAACTGCAGGATACCAACAAACTCAAAGAACGGAGCAAAATCACACTTACGAATTTGAGAGAGAGAGAGACTGCGAATTAGGATGCAGTGTATTCAGAAAGAAAGAAGTTATGGAGTGTTTTTCGTATATAGAAAATGCAGCCTTGCCTCAGAATTTATAGGCAATTATCAGAAGAGGTGTCTGGAAAAGGTGCCTTTTCAGAAGAATATGCTGTATGCCGCGGTTCTACCGGGACCGCAGCAGAACCACGGTCAGAGAGACTTTCTGAATCTTCCTGTCGCGGTTCCACCGCGGTCGCGGTAGAACCGCGGCCATAGAGACCCTCTGAATCTTCAGCAGGATTCTGGCGTATTTTCAACAGTGATTTGGCATTTAATTAATTATTAAATAAATTTTGTCCAAAAAAATAATCTTATCGATCGATCATTTGACAAATCCAAATCCAAAGCCGAGCCGAGCGAGCGACGACGACGGTGCGAGGGTTCATTCTATTCAACTCCTTTTAAGAGCTTTAAGAAGTGATTCTATATATAAGCACACAAATGTGGTTGTCCCTCACCAATGAGGGACAAAGTGCAAGACAAAAGTTCACTTCTTTAAATTTTTCATTTTCCCTCCATTTTATTTCTCTCCATTTCCAATTAACACTTCTTCTACTTTAAAGCCCAATGGCTTAAAGTCCAACACAAAATTCCTTGTTAACCAATGAGCAGCACCATTCCTAGGATGTAGGACTAATGAATTGCATTGGTATTTTACTACTTAATGCATCAATTATTCCCATATTGAATGCCAATAGCCCAGTTCAGTCATATTTTCCTCGATCAAGCCACCGGGCAGTATATTCCTTGTTTCCATGCTTGTGCCTACTATTAGTACTCCTTCAAGGGAATGAGCATCTAATGCTAATACCACCCTATGAATTTGTAGCCAATAGTAAGGCATGGACACAGAAACTTTTCCTACAAAAAAGAAACCAAAGTTAGTATAAAAAAAGATCACCATAGCATTCACCTAAGGGAGTTGAATATGATGATATGTAGAACCATATGGCTCCTCTGATTTTTCCATTGTGTAGCAGCTTTGCATGAGGCTTGGGCATATATTCCCATGTTGTTCTGCACAAAGATTTGCCTGGCTCCCAGTATTTCCTACCAAAGTAACAGTGCATTTGGATTTTTAATCCCCAACACACTCCAATATCCTGTACCAACTAACCCATACTGGCCAATTCTATTAAACTTTCTGGGCAGCTTTTCCTTGTCTTTTTTAACTGGAATATCCCCATTGTGTAGCTCACACTTAAAACTACTGAACTTCACTCTAAATTGTGAGCTATCATTGTGTGTTATATTGAGAATTAGCCTTATATATATAGAGTTTGTGTTGACAATCCTCCTCCCATCTATGCTTGTGCCTACCCTCGATTCCCTTCCGTTGAACCGAATACAAAGTACTAATACCACCAACTAAAAGTTCCTCAAAGGATAGGGCATAGAGACAGTACCTTCTGTTGCAAAAAAGAAAACAATGTTAGTGTAAAAAAACTTTATCATGCTCTCCTCCTTAAGGATTCGAACATGTCACGATCCCAGTTCGCCCTCCATGAACCATCATGACGGCACCTAGTCTCTACAACTAGGTAAGCCTAAATTGCGGAAGAAAAACCAAAATTTGAGGAAGTAAAATAATTTAAAATAGGAATAAAGTAATAATAGTGTTTAAATGTGCCACTCGGCATACACCATGTTTAACTCTTAATACCAATACGTAAATCCAAGACCCGGAAACCCACGAATCACAAGCTAAGATCAATACTGCATAGCTCTAACTCCAAAATGTCTAATAAGAACAGAAAAAAAATATAGAAGGGCTAAATACTAAAAGCAAGAATAGAAAGGGACTTCTCGGTCTGCGGACGTGGCAGATGTACCTCGAAGTCTCTAGAGCACTCGCCTCCTCAAGGATGATAGGCTTGAGTAGCGGTACCTGGATCTGCACATGAAAACATGCGCAGAAGAGGCATAAGTACATCACAGCGGTACTCAGTAAGTGCCAAGCCTAACCTCGGTTGGGTAGTGACGAGGAAGGTCAGGGCCCTACTGAGATTAAATAAATATAAAGATGACAGGATAAGATAAGCAGTACAATTGAGAATCTACAGTAAGAATCTACACAGGATAATAAGAGTACAATAACGGGAACAGAGATGAAGGCAAACCACAAGGAAGTACCACTCATAACAAGGATGATAACCGGGGATCTCTTGGTATCCTCAATATATGCTAGGGATCTCTCGGTATCCTGAGGATCTCTTGGTATCCTCAATATATGCTAGGGATCTCTTGGTATCCCGAGGATCTCTTGGTATTCTCAATATATGTGCCAGGGATCTCTTGGTATCCCGTACCTCAGTTCAGAGAGTAAATACGTACAGGGATCTCCTGAGATGTCGTCCCGTAGTCCCAAAGTAAAAACACACAGCAGCAACACAAAAATACCCAATTAAGCTAAATTTCGTACCAAGTAAACAATTAATTCTATCATAACATGCTTCACGTAATTCAATTAACAGTTTAAGCAAATAGGCAATAAAGTCAACTCAACATGCTTTTCAAACTAGCAACAAACTAAATTCACAAGTAGAATAAAACAGGAAAAAGAACTCAATTGAAATACTTAAGGAAAAAATGGATTTTCAACAATTAGCTCAAGTAAGTGCTCGACACCTCACGTACAAGGCATTTCAATTATCAAATATATCATATCCTAAGGGGAAGGTCTCCCAAACAAGGTTAGACAAGTCACTTACCTCGAACCAGCTCAAAATCAACCCAACACCACGTCTTTTCCACGAGTACTCGACTCCAAATGGCCCAAATAGATTCAATTCAATTGCATAATGTAAATAACACTTCAAGTAACTGATTCTACAATTAAAGTCTAAGCTAATACGCAAAATTATATAAAATGACCAAAATGCCCCTTGGGCCAATGTCTCGGAATAGGGTGAAATTTACATTTTCAGAAACCTCGTACTCTCACGAGTCTATACATAACAAGAACACTAAAATCGGAGTCCAAATGGCCCCTCAAATCCTCATTTAAGATCTCTTAAACTCATGCCCTAGATACCCATTCTTCCCAAATTGTTCATCACTAATTAGGTATAATCACATAAAAATGAGTTATGAAGTCATGGATGTTACCTCCAAGTGATTCCCCTTTGTTTTCCCTGAAAATCTCTCTCAAAAGCTTCAAACCCGGATGAAAATGGTGAAAGAATAGCTCAAATTCGCGAGGGCAACTATTTATATGTTCTAGCCCAGGCATTTTTGCATCTACGACCCAATTTCCACTTCTGCGGTACTGTATTTGCTATCCTTGAACCGTATCTGCGTTTTTTCACTTAAGTCCTAATTTTCGCTTCTGCGATCACTTTTTTCGCATCTGCGGCATCGCATATACGACCCCTAAGCCGCTTCTACGGTTCCAACCTCCCCAGGCCTTTTCCGCTTCTACGCTCTTTTCCCCCGCATCTGCGGCATTGCACCTGGGGTCCCCAATCGGCAGGTGCGAAAACACCAGAAGCAGAAAATTTGAAGCTTTCTCAAAAATTCCAAATTCTCCGTTAACCATCCGAAATCACTCCGAGGCCCCCGGGACCTCAACCAAAAGCACAAACATCACCTAATACCTTATTCAAACTTGTACCAATCTTCAAAACACTTCAAACAACATCAAATCAACCAAAACACATCGGATTCAAGCCTAAGTTTCTAAAATCTTCTGAATTCCGCTTTTGATCAAAAACACAACCAAACCACGTCCGAATGACCTGAAATTTTGCACACACATCCCAAATGACACAATGGAGCTACTGCAATTCTCGGAATTACATTACGACCCTCGGATCAAAATCTTGCTGTCAAACCGAAAACTTTAAAAATTCAACCTTCGGCATTTCAAGCCAAAATTAGCTACGGACCTCCAAAACACAATCCGAACATGCTCCTAACCCCGAAATCACCCAACAGAGCTAACAGAACCATCAGATTTCCATTTCGTAGCCGTCTTCACATTGTTCTGACTACAACCAACCTTCTAACACTTAAGCTCTCATTTAGGGACTAAGTGTCCCAAAACTCTCCGAAACTCAAAACCGAACATCCCGGCAAATCAAAATAGCAGAAATAAACTTGGGGAAAGCAGTTAATAGGGGATCGGGGCATTAATTCGTAAGATGACCGGTTGGGTGGTCACATCCTCCTACACTTAAACATTTGTTCATCCTCGAATGAGCATAGAGACATACCTGAAGTAGTGAAAAGATGAGGGTAACGGCTGCGCATATCCTGCTCGGTCTCCCAGGTCGCCTCCTCAACCGGCTGGCCCAGCCACTGAACCTATATTGATGCAATGTTCTTTGACCTCAGCTTCCTAACATAAGATAGATCCTTGTCCAATTGGACTGAATTGAAATCCAACACGTGCGACAGATCGCCGTGATACCTCCGGAGCATCGAAACATGGAATACCGGATGAACTCCGACCAAGCTGGGAGGTAAGGCAAGCTTATAAGCAACCTCCCCAACACACCTCAATATCTCAAAAGGGCCAATAAATCTCGGACTCAACTTCCCTTTCTTCCCGAATCTCATAACGCTCTTCATAGGCAAAACCCGAAGCAGAACCCGCTCTCCAAACATATAGGAAACATCACGAACCTTTCGGTCCGCGTAACTCTTCTGTCTGGACTAGGTTGTACGGAGTCTATCCTGAATCACCTTAACCTTCTCCAAAAGCATCCTGAACCAGGTCTGTGCCTAACAATCTAGCCTCACCCGGCTACACCGTCTCCCGTATAAGGCCTCATACGGTGCCATCTGAATGCTGGACTAATAGCTGTTGTTGTAAGAAAACTCCACCAATGGAAAAAACTGATCCCAAGACCCTCCAAACTCAATCACACACGCACAAAACATATCCTCAAGAATTTGAATAGTGTGCTCGGATTGCCCGTCGTCTGAGGGTGAAATATTGTACTCAACTCCACCCGAGTACCCAACTCATGTTGAACGATCCTCCAGAACTGTGATGTGAATTGAGTACCTCTATTTGAAATTATAGACACTAGAATACCATGCAGTCGAACAATCTCCCGGATATAAATCTCCGCCAACCGCTTCGAGGAATAAGTAGTACACACAGGAATAAAGTGAGCGGACTTGGTCAGCCGATCCAAAATCACCCAAATAGCATCGAACTTTCTGAAAGTCTGTGGGAGCCCAACTACAAAGTCCATGGTGATCCGCTCCCACTTCCACTCCGGAATCTCTATCTGCTGAAGCAACACACCCGGTTTGTGGTTCTCATACTTCACCTGCTGAAAGTTGAGGCACCGAGCTACAAATCCAACTATATCCTTCTTCATCCGCCTCCACCAGTAGTGCTACCTCAAATCCTGATACATCTTCACGGCACCCAGATGAATGGAATACCGCGAGTTATGGGCCTCCTCCAGAATCAACTCCCGAAGCCCATCAACATTGGGTACACAAATCCGACCCTACATCCTCAATACCCCATCATCACCAATTGTTACTTCTCTGGCATCACCGTGCTGAACCTTGTCCTTGAGGACAAGCAAATGAGGGTCATCATACTGCCGCTCCCTGATACGGTCAAATAAGGAAGACCAAGAAACCACGCAAGCTAGAACCCGACTAGGCTCCGAAAGATCCAATCTCACAAACTGGCTAGCTAAGGCCTAAATATCCATCGCCATAGGCCTCTCCGATGCTGGTAAATAAGCCAAACTCCCTAAACTCTCTACTCGGTGACTCAAAGTATCAGCCAACACATTGGCATTTTCCGGGTGATACAAAATAGTGATGTCATAGTCCTTCAGCAACTCTAACCACCTCCTCTAGCACATATTTAGATCCTTTTGCTTGAACATATGCTGCAAGCTCCGATGGTCAGTATAAATTTCACAAGGCACACCTTATAAGTAATAGCGCCAAATTTTCAGGGCGTGAACAATGGCAGCTAAGTCAAGGTCGTGAACAAGGTAGTTCTTCTCATGTATCTTCAATTGTCTGGATGCGTAGGTAATCACCCTACCGTCCTTCATCAATAACGCTCTGAGGCCAACCCTCGAGGCATTATAATAGACCGTATAAGACCCCGAACCTATAGGCAATATCAAAATTGGGGTTGTGGTCAAAGCTGTCTTGAGCTTCTGAAACCTCGCCTCACACTCCTCCGTCCACTGGAATGGAGCACCCTTCCGGGTCAACCTGGTCATGGGGGCTGCAATCGATGAAAACCCCTCCACAAAATGATGGTAGTAACCTGCCAAACCAATTAAACTACGGATCTTTGTAGCTGAGGATGGTTTGGGCCAACTTTTCACGACCTCTATTTTCTTCGGATCCACATGAATGCCCTCACTCAATACCACGTGGCCTAAGAATGCTACTGAATCCAACCAAAACTCACATTTTGAGAACTTAGCATATAACTTCTTCTCTCTCAGATTCTGAAGCACAGTCCTCAGGTGCTGCTCATGATCTTCCTGACTCCGGGAATACACCAGAATATCATCAATAAAGATAATGACAAACGAGTCAAGATACGGCCGGAACACACTGTGCATCAAATGCATAAAGGCTGCTGGGGAATTGGTCAGCCCAAATGACATAACAAGGAACTTGTAATGACCATACCGAGTCCTGAAAGTAGTCTTCAAGATATCTAGCTCCCGAATCTTCACCTGATGGTAACTTGAGCACAAATCAATCTTAGAAAACACCCATGTGCCTTAAAGCTGGTCAAACAGATCATCAATATGAGGCAAAGGATAATGGTTCTTAGCTGTCACTTTGTTCAACTGGCAATAATCATTACACATACTCATAAAACTATCCTTTTCTTCACAAACAAGACAGGAGCACCCCAAGGTGATACATTGGGCCGAATAAACCCTTATCAAGCAATTCCTGTAACTGATCCTTCAATTCCTTCAACTCAGGATGAGCCATACGATATGGAAAAATAGAAATGGGTTGAGTGCGACAACAGATCGATGCCAAAATTAATATCTCTATCAGGCCGCATGCCTGGAAGATCAGTTGGAAACACATCGGGAAAATCCCGTACTATTGGGACTGAATCAACTGAAGGGGTGTAAATACTAACATCTCCCACATAAGCTAAGTATGCATCACACCTTTCTCAACCATACACTGAGCTTTAAGAATAGAAATAACTCTACTGAGAGTGTGATCTAAAGTACCTCTCCACTCAACACGCGGTACACCTAGCATAGCCAGCGTCACGGTTTTGGTGTGACAATCAAGAATAGCATAATGGGGCGACAACCAGTCCATGCCTAAGATAATTTCAAAATCGACCATGTTGAGTAATAATAGATCAGCTATGGTCTCAAAACCACTAAGAGCAACCAAACACGACCGATAAACGCGATCCACAATAAGAGAATCTCCCACAGGAGTAGAAACATAAAAAAGGGAACTCAAAGAATCCCGAGATACACCCAAATGTAGAGCAAAATAAGAAGACACATAAGAGATAGTGGAGCCTGAATCGAATAAAACTAATGCATCTCTGTGGCAAACCAATATAATACCTGTGATGATAGAATCGGAGGCAATAGCCTCGATACAGGCAGGAAGGGTATAGTATCTGGCCTGGCCTCCCCCTCTAGGGCAACCTCTACCTCCCCAACCTCCACCTCTAGCTGGCTGAGCAGTAGGGTAGCAATTGGAGCTGTAATCATAGCCTAGGAACTATGCGGGGCACATTGTGGTTGAAAAGTCTATAGAGGTGCACTACTCCTAAGTCTAGGCAATCCCTCACTACATGGCGTGTGACACCACACTTAAAACAAGCTCTAGGAGGATGTGGCAGTTGTGAATGTATCGGACCAGGTCTGCTAGACTGACCTCTAAAAGCACCCCGCGCAGGAGGTGCGCTAGAAACCGAAGGTGCATAATAAGGCTTCTGAGGCCTAGGAGGAGCTGGAGCACTACTGGCTGCTGAAAGAGCTGAATGAATAGGACGACTCATATAATCCCTACCATGATGACCTGTAGCTAGGGTACGAGCACCAGAATAATGGTCCGACTCTCGAGACGTCTTGGCCTCCCTCTCCTCTCTATCCCTAGCATGCATAGCCTCAATCCTCCAAGCAATGCTCACCACCTGCTGATATGAAATATCCATCTCCAACTCACGATACATGCTAGACATGATGCTAGGATAAGGCCTCAATAAACCGGCGAACTCTCTCGCGAACAGTAGAAACCAACGCTGGTGCATGCCTAGCCAAACTAGTGTAACAGACGACATACTCTGAGACAGTCATAGCACCCCGGTACAAATGCTCAAAATCTGCGCGCCATGCGTCCTTGAGGCTTTCAGGAACATAATCTCTCATGAACAAATCTGAAAACTGAGTCCAAGTCAGTGAAGCAGCCTCATCTGAACTATCTAACTCATAGGTCAGCCACCACTCATAGGCGGCTCCTTAAAGCTAGAAGGTAGTGAAGGAAACCTCGCTCGATCCTAATATACCCATGGTACGGAGAATTCGGTATCTCTCATCTAGAAATCCCAAAGCATGCTCCGATGCTAAACCACTGAATACAGGAGACTTGTACTTCTTAAACCTCTCAAGCCTTAGTTCCTCCTCCTCGAAAGTCGATGCCCTGTCATCGGGCTGAACTGGCACTGCAGGTGGTCCAGGAATAATCTCAAGGACCTACTCAATATGCACTCGCTGCTCAAGAGTGCGGGCGGAGGGAGTCTGTGCTCCTCCCCAAGCCTGAGATATGGCTACAACAAGGGGAAGCAACCTGTTTGAGCCAAGGTGGTGTGCATGCTCATGAACTACACCAAAGTCTCTTGAAAGGCTGGAATAGTAGTAGCAGTAGGCGTATAAGGTGCCTAGACTCCGGCTGGAACTGCGGGTGGTACCTCGGCGGAACCTCGTGCAGGTGCTCTAGCTGCACCACGTGCGCATCCTCGGCCTCTACCTCGGCCCCGGCCTCTAATGGCAGTAGTAGGGGGCGCGGGTGCCTGATCATCTCGAGTAGCATGTGTCCTCACCATCTGTGAGAGAATAGAAGATAGAAGTTTAGAATTGTGATGTCAAAACATCACACGACAAGGAATCAAATGAAGTGGAAATTTTCCTAACAGTTACATAGCCTCTCTTAGATAAGTACAGACGTCTTCGTACTGATCAGCGAGAATCTAATAAACCGGCTTGTGATCCATGACTCCTATGAACCTAGAGCTCTGATACCAACTTATGCTATCTTGGAGTGTCATTGATCCAAGACTGTGACCTTAGCCTAAGTCAATAAACCTAAGAACTTACGCTATCTTGGACTATCATGCCAAGACTATGACCTTAGTTTTACCAGGTTTGCCTAGTTTAGAGTGGAGAGGGACTCCTGGTTATTCTATCTGTAGTGTTATCTCTTATGTGAAGGCTTAGCGTATGGTCGAGAAGGGTTGTTTGACCTATTTGGCATATGTTCGTGATTCTAGTGTCGAGGTTCCTTCTATTGATTATGTGCCTGTTGTTCGTGAGTTCCCTGAGCTATTTCCTTCAGATCTGACGGGTATGCCACCCAACAGGGATATTAACTTTTGCATTGATTTGGTTCCGGGCACTCGGCCCATTTCTATTCTGTCGTATCATATGCCCCTGACTGAGTTGAAAGAGTTGAAGAAGTAGTTGCAAGACTTGATTTAGAAGGGTTTCATTAGACCCAGTGTTTCGCCTTGGGTGCAGCGGTGTTGTTTGTTAAGAATAAGGATGGATCGATGCGAATGTGTATAGATTACCGTCAGCTGAACAAGGTTACAATCAAGAATAAGTATCCATTGCCGAAGATTGATGATTTGTTTGATCAGCTTCAGGGTGCCAAGGTATTTTTGTAGATTGACTTGAGATCTGGCTACTATCAGTTGAGGATTAGGGCATCCGATGTCCCTAAGACAACTTTTTGCACTCGGTACGGGCATTATGAGTTCTTGGTGATGTCATGCGGGTTGATAAATGCCCCAGCAGCTTTTATGGATTTGATAAACCGAGTGTTCAGGACTTATTTGGATTCGTTCATGGTAGTCTTCATTGATGATATTTTGATATATTCCCACAGTTGGGAGGAGCACGAGTAGCATCTTAGAGTGGTTCTTCACATCTTGACGAATAGTTAGTTATATGCTAAGTTCTTGAAGTGTGAGTTTTGGTTGAGTTCAGTTGCCTTCCTGGGTCATGTTGTATCAGCAGAGGGTATTCAAGTCGATCCAAAGAAGATTGAGGCAGTCAAGAATTGGCCTAGACCAACATCAGCTACATAAATTCGGAGATTTTTGGGATTGGCAGGATACTGTTGTCGGTTCGTGGAGGGGTTTTCATCTATCGCAGCCCCGATGACCAGGTTGACCCAGAAGGGTGCCCAGTTCAGATGGTTGGACGAGTGTGAGGAAAGCTTTTAGAAGCTCAAGACAACTCTGACTACGGCACCGGTGTTGGTTTTGCCGACAAGTTCAGGGCCTTATACAGTTTATTGTGATGCATCTCGTATTGGACTTGGTGCAGTATTGATGCAGGATGGCAAGGTCATTGCCTATGCTTTGAGGTCGTTGAAGATTCATGAGAAGAAATATCTAGTTCATGACTTAGAGTTAGCCGCCATTGTTCACGCGTTGAAGATTAAGAAGTATTATCTGTATAACATGGCATGTGAGGTGTTCACAGATCACAAGAGTCTGCAGTATTTGTTCAAGCAAAAGGAGTTGAATTTGAGGCAGAGGAGGTAGTTAGAGCTATTAAATGACTATGATATCACCATATTATATCATTCGGGAAAGGCCAATGTGGTGGTCGATGTTTTAAGTAGGAAGTCAGCTAATACGGGCAGTCTTACTTATATTCCGGTCGGTGAGAGGCTTCTTGCTTTAGATGCTCAGGATTTGGCCAATCATTTCGTGAGGTTGATGTTTCTGAGCCCAGTTGGGTGTTAGCTTGCATGATCACTCGTTCTTATTTATTGGAGCGTATCCGTAACCGGTAGTATGATGATCCCCATTTGTGTGTCCTTAGAGACACGGTGCAGCACGGAGGTGCCAAGCAGGTTACCTTGGGTGATGATGGAGTTTTGAGATTGTAGGGTCGAGTTTGTGTGCCTAATATGGATGGTCTTCGAGAGTTGATTTTAGAGGAGGCCCATAACTCCCGGTACTCTATTCATCTGGGCGCCACGAAGATGTATCAGGATTTGCGGCAGCATTATTGGTGGTGGAGAATGAAGAAGGATATCGTTGCATATGTGGCTCGGTGTTTGAATTTTCAGCAGGTTAAGTATGAGCATCAGAGGCCTGGTGGTTTGTTCCAGAAGATTGAGATTCCTGAGTGGAAGTGGGAGCAGATCACTATGTACTTCATTGTTAGACTCTCACGAACTCAGAGGAAGTTCGATGCAGTGTGGGTTATTGTTGATAGGCTGACCAAGTCAGCGCATTTCATTCCTATGACAGTCTCTTATTCTTCCGAGTGGTTACTAAGATCTATATCCGGGAGATTGATCGTCTTCATGGTGTGCCCGAGTCTATTATTTCAGACCGAGGTAACAGTTTACTTCGCATTTCTAGAGAGCGGTTTAGTAAGAGTTGGGCACACGGGTTGAGTTGAGCACAACATTTCATCCTTTGATGGAGGATATGCTCCGAGCTTGTGTCATTGACTTTGGAGGATCGTGGGATCAGTTTTTGCCTTTAGCAGAGTTTGCCTATTACAATAGCCACCAATCGAGCATTCAGATGGCTCCTTACGAGGCTTTATATGGTAGGCGGTGTCGGTCTCCGGTTGGATGGTTTGAGCCGAGAGAGGCTCAGTTGTTAGATACGGATCTGGTTCAGGATGCCTTAGACAAGGTTAGGATCATTCAGGATAGGCTTCGTACATCTTAGTCCAGGCAAAAGAGCTATGTCGACCGCAAGGTTTGTGATTTGGCATTCATGGTCGGTGAGCGGGTATTGCTTTTAGTATCGCCTATGAAGGGCGTTATGAGGTTTGGGAAAAAGGGAAAGCTTAGACCTAGGTTCATTGGCCCGTTTGAGATTCTTGATCGAGTGGGAGAGGTGACTTATAGACTTGCATTGCCGCCGAGCTTATCAGCCGTACATCTAGTGTTTCATGTGTCCATGCTTCGGAAATATCATGGTGATCCATCCCACGTGTTAGATTACAGCACTGTCCAGTTGGACAAAGACTTATCTTATGAGGAGGAGCCGGTAGCTATCCTAGACCGGTAGGTTCGTCAGTTGAGATCGAAGAGTTTTCCTTCTGTTAGTGTTCAGTGGAGAGGTCAGCCTATTGAGGCATTGACCTAGGAGTCCGACTTCGATATGTGAAACCGTTATCCCCATCTTTTCCCCGACTCAGTTAATTCCTTCTTATGTCCGTTCGAGGACGAATGATTGTTTTAAACGTGGAGGATCTGATGACCCAAAAGGTCATCACTTGTTTTTAAAATGAATTCTGCGTTTCGAGATCTTAAAAACCTCTTTAAGCATTACCTCTATTTGCGTGTACAGTCCAGGCGCGTAGCCGGAAAGCTATTATGTGAAAATCTATGAAAACGTTGAAATTTTGACTTAAAATGCATTAGAGATGATTTCGGTCAACATTTTGGGTAAACGAACCCGAACCCTTGATTTGATGGTTCTGGATGGTCCGTGGAAAAATATGGGACTTGGGCGTATGCCCAGAATCAAATTCCGAGGTCCCAAGCCCGAGAAATGAATTTTTAAAGAAAATTGTTTTCTGGAAATTTCTAAGTTTTGGAAGTGAAATTCATTTAGAATTTGATGGTATCGGGCCCGTATTCTAGCTCCAGATCCCGGTACACGTCTTATATGTGAAATAAGATAAGTCTGTGAAATTTGATAAGGAAGGGATGTCATTTGACATGATTCGACCTTAAATGCAAAATTTGATGTTTTAAGAAGTTTTGAAATATTTCATTGATTTTGAGGTTTAATTCTTTGTTTAAGGGGTTATTTTGATGATTTGATTACACGGATAAGTTCATATGATGTTTTTGAGTTAGTGTACCTATTTGGGTTGGAGCCCCAAGGGCTCCGGTGAGTTTCGGATGGGTTTTGGATAGTTTTTAAACTATTGAAAGTTGTAGGTTTTTACTGTTTAGTGCATAGGGATTTTGTTCTTTGCGTTCACGTGGTCCCACTCGCGAACGCGTAAGGAAAATTTCTCAGGTGCCAGATTTCTTCTTCGCGAACGGAAATCCTAAGACATGAACGTGAGGCTGAGGGGGGAGTACCCTTCGTGAACGCGTCCAGGTACTCGCGAACACGTAACGCAATTGGCCTGGGGGAGGGGGTTCTCACTTGTTCTATGTGAACGCATCCATTGGCCCGCGAACATGGAGGCTCGAGCGGTCGAATTTTGGTACTAATTATATATTCGGCTCATGAGTGAATGGATGATCGGGTTTTGATTCGAACCTCACGTTTTGACCAAGCGGGCCCAGGGTCGATTTTTGGATTTTTGGAACGAATAATTAGAAAGTTATAATTAAGTATTGGAATTGGATTGTTTAGAATTTATTGATGTTATTAAGTCGATTATGTCTAGATACAATTGATTTGGAGCCGAATTCAAAAGGAAAAGCGGTGTTTGAGGCTTGCGTTAACCGTGGAAGTTCGAGGTAAGTGTTTTGTCTAACCTTAGCTTGAGGGATTAAGAGTTGTGTCCTATTTGCTATTTTCTTCTTGTAAGTACGACGTATAGGCATGGTGATGAGTATCTATACGTTGGTGTCTAGTATGACCGTGAGTCTTGAATTGTAATTTATTGTGTTCTTAAATAATACTACGGATGCTTAAGTTGATGACTCTCTTTATTGAGCAAGGATCGTGATTATTCTCATGGAAATTACTTATAACTGAGTATTGGTGTTAGCTGAGGTAGTTGGATGTTGGAACAAGTTTGGTTATAGTTGTTTCTCCCTTACCGGGAAGTTATAACTTATACTGTCGATTCCCTTGCCGGGATATTGTAGTCCTTTATTGATCCCTTGTTGGGACTCTTGCTATGATTGTTGTTGATTGTACATGTGGATCGGGTTGCACACCGCAACAATGATATATTTGGATCGGGTTGCACGCTGCAACAATGATATATTTGGATCGGGTTGCACGCTGCAATAATGATATATTTGGATTGGGTTGCACGCCGCAACAATATTATGTGTGGATCGGGTTGCACACAGCAACAGTGATAAATATATGGATTGGTTTGCGCGCCGCAATAGTGTTGATATATATATTGGGATCAAGTTGTGCATCGCAACAATTGCTGATACAAAGTGTTTATAGATTGGATACAAATTTCTTATTGTTTTGCTGTGAAATCTAAGTTTTTCTTATGTTGTTACTCTTGATCTACTGTTGATATTGGTATACCCCGCAACATGTACCCCCTCCCATATCTACTTGTTTATTTCTGTTTTATTTTCCGCTGTATGTTATATAACTTCACAGGTTATATGGTAGTCTAGTTCTTGCCTCGTCACTACTTTGTCGAGGTTAGGCTAGGCACTTACCAACACATGGGGTAGGATTGTGCTGATACTACACTCTGCACTATGTGCAGATCTCGGAGCAGTTCTTGGACCATAGCATTTGGGTAGCTGCCTTCAGTCCAGCAAGAGATCTTGAGGTAGTCCTGCAGGCATCTGCAGGCCCGGCGTTCTCTTCTATTTTATTATGTGGTCTGTTTTCACTTGTATCCAATACAGGCTGTACTTCCTTTTTCAGAGACTTGTAGGTAGTACTCATATACAGTCTATGATATTGTGACACCGGATTCCGGGTAGAGATGTATGTTGCCATTTGTAGCACTGGTTTTGGTTATTATATTAGACTAAGTCTTCCGCTTGATTTCATTTATCGTTAATATGTAAATGTTGATTACCTGTTAATTCAGATGTCAAAAAGGGTTTAAAATGAAAGAGTTAGTAATTTCTATGTTTCACGGCTTGCCTAGCTTCTACGAGTAGGTGCCATCATGACTCCCGATGGTGGGAAATCCGGGTCGAACATGATACTTGGCTATGTTAACTCCATCACTTTCTTTCCCCTTAACTACTCTTTCTCCTTCACCTCCTACTTCTTTGCAACTTTCACTCTTAAATATGGACATTGCATTTTATCTTTGTTCACAATCTTCTGCCTTGTGAGTCCAGATGCCAAAATTCATGACACTCAATAGTGCCCACATCCAGTGCATAATTTGCAAGGTGATCAACCAATTTATTCCCTTCTCTATATATGTGTGACACCCTAAAGTTACACTCTTCTATCAGCTCCATTATCTCCTCCACATGTTCTATTATCACCAAGGTGACTTCCATGATCCCTCAATTATATTCTTTAATAACATAGAATCAGTTTGAAGCCCTATATGTGAGTAATTGTGTGCTCTACATAGCCTTAGTGCCTCTACAATTGCTATTGCCTCTGCTTCTGTTTTGATCGTTCATTTATCTCATTTTCAATAGCATATCTCAAATCACCAAATTGATTCCTCACACAAAATCCAATTGCACTCCTACCAGGATTCCCTCTTGATGCTCCATCCATATTAACCTTGATCCACCCCTCCAATGGAAATTCTCATATAACTTTCTCAAACTTCAGTAGTGGAGTATAGTTTTCCAACATAGTTAATTGATCCTGCCATTTATGAGGAACATTTAGGCCAGGTGTTCTGATTTGAACAAGTTGTTGCAAAGTAGTGGAAACCTGATATATCACCCTGCTGATGGACACTGTCTCGCCATATTTGAGGCTATTCCTTCTCTTCCATAGTTCCCACACTATACACGAAGGCAAAGCTTGTATTATAGGTTTAAGTCATGAGATTACTTGAGCAATTCAGCACCTTGTAATAGCTTGGTGCAGGGACATTCCTTCCATTGATTTTCCAGCCCTTGATAAGAAATATCTCCAAACTGTATGAGTAGCAGATGATGTGAAAAACAGATGCACTAAAGATTCCTTCTTAGGTTCAGCACAACACCAACACTTAGATGGCATGAAATACCCCAACCTTCTCATGAAATCATCAAGATGCAGTTTAGTTTTCCACACCTTCCACATGAAGAATGATATTTTAAATGGTAGACCTTTCACTCATATCATCCTATAGGCTATCCTAGGTTCATCTCTCCTTCTAAAGTATTCCCAGGCTGGTTTTACTATAAAATGACCTTGAGGCTCAAGCATCCAATAGGGTACATCAAGAACATTCCCCACAACTGGAGGTCTAATCTTCTACACAATATGAATGCAAATTCCTCAGGAAGAATTGCCAATAACCTGTCCACATTCCAAACCCCATCTTCCAGTACATCATACACATTGTGTATGTCTTCATCAATCCCAAACGCACGAGGAACTATGAAGTATAAAGCTCCCAAACATGTCCAGTTTTCAAACAAAAAAAGGGAGGATCCCATTTTTGGATGCCAAGTTCTCTGATGCTCAATAATGTCCCTATATTCTAAAATCTTCCTCCATATATGTGATCCATTCCTCCTCCATGGAACAATTACTGAATTAAGCTTTTTGCAGTACTTTTGGCACATGAAAGAACTCCACAGGTTTGGTTTTGTTCGATAATTTCACCACAACTTGCAGAACAATGCTTTAGATACACCGTGCAAAGATCTGAAGCCTATTCCACCTTCCTCATAAAGCATACACAAAGTGTTCCATGATGCCCAATGTCTACTGCTGCCACCAATAGAACTACTCCAGAAAAATTGAGCAAACAACTTATGGAGTTTGTTGATTATAGAACTAGGAGGATTCACTGCAGACAAGAGGTGCATTGGCATACTTTGAAGGACATGCGCGGTCAAAACTGCCCTACCTCCTATTGATAAAAGTTTACCTTTCCATGACTGCAACTTATTAAGAATCTTAGTGAGAAGGCCTTGATAATAATCCATTCTTTTCATGGATAAAAAATTGGGCAGCCCAGGTATGTGAAAGGGAAGTCTTGCCTCGTAATACCAGTGATCCTCTCCACCTTTGTATTCACCTCCAAACTAGTAGAGTGGTGCATATACACAACTGACTTGCCTTTGTTTATATTCTTCCCAGATGCAACCTCATATACATACAATACCTCTATCACCAACTACAATGATGTAGCATCAGAGGACGAGAATATAATTATATCATCTGCCTATGCTAAATGATTAATCTTGGAACTCCACTTAGGCATACCAAAGCCATAAAAATACAGATTTAAGTGCAGTGAATTTAGGCCTCTAGAAAGTGCTTCACCAGCTAGTATGAAGAGTGTAGGTGAGAGTGGACCCCCTTCTTTACACCCCTTATTGATTTAAAAAAATCATGGGGTTGTCCGTTAACGAGCACTGAGTACCAGTTATTTCCAACAATATCAAAGACCATGCCAATAAATCTTTCTCCAAAGCCCATCTTCCTTAGTACCTTAGTTAGAAACAACCCAGATAACCTGTCGTATGCCTTTGTCATGTCCATCTTGATTAATACATTACGACTAGCCTTTGTTCGTAGCCTAATATTAGTGATGCTCCTCCCTTTTACAAATCCAGTTTGTTCGTCAGATATTAAGCTAGTCAGCAACCCCACCAGCCTTTCATGAATCACTCTAGAGAATATCTTGTTGATGAAATTACTAAGGCTTATAGGCCTCATATCTGAAAATGTAGTTACCTCTTTTTTCTTTGGCAGAAGGACCAAGTTAGTGTGTGTCACACTTTTTGATAACTGGTAACAATTAAAAAATGCATTAATCATTTTATAAATATCTTCACCAATAATATCCCAGCATGAGTCATAGAATGCACCTGTAAAACTATCTGGACCTCTTGCACTATCAATTGCTTACTTGACCTCTTCTCTAATGGGCTGCCTGATCAAGTTTGCATTCTGCTCCATATCTAGCTACTGAGGTGCATGTTTTATTATGTCAAAATTAGTAGGAACAACAGTCTCATTGAATTGATCCCTAAAGAAATTAATAGCTTCTTCTGGCATCTGCACATCATCATCAATTCAATTGTCAAGGCTATTTTGAATCCTCCTAAGTTGTATTCCTTTTCTTTGACCATTAACTTGAGCATGAAAAAACTTTGTATTCCTATCTCTATCTTAAAACCATACCATACCAGATTTTTTCCTCCAAAAATCTTTCTAAAGTGCAAGGTAATCAGTTGAGCTTGCACCATTTGAAGTCTTTCCCTGTTCTGCTGTGTAGGCCTTGCTTCGAACTATCTTTCATGCACCAATAAAACCTCCTCAAAGATAGATATCCTTTGGAAAATATCCCTATAGATTGCTTTACTCCAAGTAGATAAAGCCTTCCTTAACTTCTTCAGCTTATGATTAAAAATAATGAATGGATCAGCATAGAAATCTGCCTGCTAATTCTCCTTTACCACAGTCTTAAAAGACTCATGCTTCACCCAAAAATTAAGAAACCTAAAAGGCTTCTTAATTGGTGTAGCTTCAATGTCACACTTCAGCTGCATAGGACAATAATCTCATCCATTTTTTGATAAGTGAGTTACTTCCAAGCCTGGGAACATTTGCTGAAACTCCATGTTAGCCAAACATCTATCTAATCTCTTGAAAATGCAATCCTCCTTTGCCCTTTCATTCCACCAGGTGAAGATGCTTCCTTTAAATCCAAGATCTGTCAAGTTACATGTATTGATGCAATGCCTAAAATTATCAACTTCATTTAATGACATTGGTAGGCCTCCAAACATTTCTTCATCATCCCATATTACATTGAAATCACCCCCACAAGCCAAGGAACTGTCATATCTTGAACCAAATTATACAAAGAGTCCCACAGTTCTATTCTTTAATAGCATCACACTTTGCATACACTAATGCGAGCATGAGTTCCACATGTCTTTCTATGTGAAACAACCTCAGTGTCAACTGTTGCACCATGTTATATACAATAGAAACCTCATAGACATCATTAATGAAAGCCCAGATTTTGTTGGAAACATTTACCACTGATGTAGCCAAACCAATCCTTCTTCTATACCTTTCTATTTTTCTAGCATATTGCATTGGTTCTAGAATACCTATAAATTCAAAGTGGTGCCTCCTATGAATTGTGATGATCCTCTCAAAATCTTGCATCGTATTCACTGACCTTACATTCTATATGATTGAATCCATTATTGAGCGCTAGATTTAGTTAGTGTTGTTCTAGTTTGCACTCTAGTTGATGGTAGGCTAGAATTGTCCTTTGCTACCTTCTTTCTTCCCTTAACTGCTGATTTAACCTTCTCCATATGTCTTGGAGAAAGGTTCCCTTGCCTGGCAACATTTCGAAAATTTTGAGTAATTGATTCTTCATCAAAGTCATTACCTAATCTTTCTATGTGTTCCTCTGCACCTTGATCAACAACATCTACAACTATCTGCTTATTTGACTTCTTTTGTTTAGGAATCATAGCTTGATCCCTAATTTTCTTTTGCTGCCTTCACTACGTATTTTCCAATGGAACAGTGCTTCTAATGTCAGCAACTGCTTGAACATTAGCCAACTACCTATTCCCAGAAATTGCACTCTCCCTAACATCCTTAGGAAGTGAAACAAGCTTCCCAGTTCCTCTTAGATCACACATGTTCACATCAATATCTTTAGGATTCACAGTAGTTACATTAGGGTCCCCTGCACCTACTTGGCTTTCCTTGCTATTATCATTCATATTTTGTGCATCATCTTCATTGTTCAGATTCTTCTCCATATTGTTCTTGGTAGTAATTGCATCTCTATTTATACTTTGTTCCTCTTCTTCTACATTAATGTTAGAATCCCTCTCAGCTTGCATTCCATCTGGAATTTCCCCTTCCTCTGAATCTTCTTCAATTTGATCCTCCCATAATCTACCACCAGTCCACTTGGTCTTTTCTGTTGATGTAAACAAATCATCACTTGCCTCTGATTCTGCATGTGCTTCTTTTTTCTGCTTCTTTGCTAAATTGTTATCAACCCTTGTGTCTTGAGATGAAATCTCCTAATAAGATGTATTAGTAGCTACAACATTGCCAACAAAAGCTCTTTGTACCCATTGTGAGTTAGTCTCCACATTCAATTGTTCACCACTCATTCTTCCAGTTAGAGTATTACATACCCCTTGCTTTGCCGCATCAATCCCAACTGCTGAAGGATTGAAAATAGGAGCTGCAGTATTAAACCTTTTCTAGTACCAGTAGCATTATTTCTAGGGATGTGATTTGCATTACCTTGATTCCCTCCCTTAATATGAGAAGGCTTATCAATCTGAATTACTTCCTGCACTTCATCAATGACTGGCAATTGTTTATCTTGCACGTCACCAGCATCAACATCTTCTAAGGCTGCAAACTTGTTTGAAGTTGTACCTGCTTATTACTTGTGTTGTCAACTGGAACCAGCTCCTTACCAATTTTTGCTTGATTGTCTTACTTAGCACCAGATTTCCCACGATTATCCTTAACTTCCTTCGATTGTGCACTTATATTACATACTACTTTCCCACTAGACAGAATCATCAAAGGAGCAACTTCTTTACCTTTTTGTTTATTGCTTGCATCATCTTCATTCTCAACAGCATGTTTATCAGCTGCTTTGTTCTCCATTAGCTCTGGATGAATCCTCCAACACTCAATCATGTCATGACCTTGAAGCTTTCATTTTTTATAATATTTAGGAAGGTAATCATATTTGATTGTCACCCATTAGTCCTTACCTACCCAGTTACTTCATTCTTAATATCCAAGCGTACCTTCTTAGGCAATTCAGATAGGAGATCAACGAGCACTTTAACATGAGCACAACTTGACCTAGTTTTATTAATAGTCACCATATCAAGGTGCAATAGCTTACCAACTACTGAAGCTAATGAAAATAAATACTCCTTGACAAAGTATGTAGGCCGCAAATTGGGAAAAGATATCCATGCCATCACTTTAGGTGTTTCCTCTCCAACTTTGAATCTTGCATCATACATCAACGTCCTCAACTGGTATTCGTATCCATCCTTTGCCTTCACATAATACACACTCTTGGACGAGAAATCTACAAAATCTTCCCATAATGTCAGTTGTACCAAGACATGTCTGTCCCTAAGTAATCCCACATTACATTCTCCTTTGATCCCACATTGAGCAGGTATTATTTGACGTAATTCATGGAGGTCAGGCCATCCATATGAGAACTTACATACCACAATATATTGAAGGCCCTCTATTATATTCATAAGTTCAACTTCAACTTCTGAGAATTTAAACAATGGTTGTCCATTCACAACAGTTGCATGTCGAAGGGGAATTGGATCCACAACAGCTGCTCGTTCATGCATGGCAGTGTTCAACATGTTTGGTTTCAGGATTTTTGAGTAGTCTAATGGTTGTGGATTGATGTTTGAGGTAATAGGGGTTGTAACGAGTGGGGGGGCTGACCAGCCGGTTGTGATGGCTGGCCGCCGGCCAAATTGGCCATGGCAGCGATGAAGAAAAAAATCGCTCAGAATCGCCAAGTCTGTCGCCAGAGCATCCCTAGGGTTGCGAGTCCCCACCAGAAGGCATGGGCTATAACAAACAAAATTTGGGAATCTGGTAGAATTCCAATTTTATGCCCTAAAATGATAAAAAAACGAGGAACATCCAAGGCGAGGCAATGACTATTGTTCCTTAGGTAATTTTTTATGGGTTGGCAAAATTTTAGGCATTCTGTTTCCTGTGACCTGGGTCCCAATAGATAGTGTGGGCTATAAAATGCCAAAATTTGGAAATCGGGCGAAATTCCAATTTTGAAGGACCTAAAATACCAAAAAATGGAATTGTCATGGTGAGGTGTGACTATTGTTCCTTAGGCCGTTATTGATGAGCCGACAAAATTTTATGACATCTAGTTCCGCTGGCATGGGACATAGCACATGCAAATCGAGGAATCGAGCGAAATTCAAAATTTCTAGCCCTAAAATGCCAAAAGAAGGAAGAACGGTCATGGCGAGGTGGTGACTGATGTTCTTTAGGTCGTATGGGATGGAAATATTGTGGATGATTAGGGTCCGGGGGCCCGGGCCCTACCAAATGGCGTGGGTTATGGCACACGAATATCTAGGAATTGGGCGAAATTCCAATTTTATGTCCCTATAATGCCAAAAACGAGGAAAGGTCATGGCAAGGCGGTTTCTATCATTCCTTAAGTCTTTTATTATGGGCCAACAAAAATTTCGCGATTCGGGTCTGGTGTATTGGGCTCGAGCAAATGGCGTGAGCTATAGCACACAAAAATCAAGGAATCGGGAGGAATTTTAGTTCTATGGCCTAAAACGCCGAAAATGAGAAAAGGCCATGGCGACGCGATGACTATTGTTCCTTAGGTTATTTTTATGGGTCGACAAAAGTTTAGGCTATCGGGGTCTTGTGGCCTGGGCCCCAACATAAGGTGTGGGTTATAGCACAAGAACGTTTGGTGGTTTTGGTGGAATTCAACTTTTATGGCTCTAAATTACCAAAAAACAAGGAACGGTCATAGAGAGGCGGTGATTATTGTTCCTAAGGTCATTTTGATGGGCTAGCAAAACCTTAGGTGAATCGTGTGTGGTGGCCCATGCCCCACCAAATAGCGTGGACTATAGCACACAAAAATCTAGGAATCGGGGAGAATTCTAGTTTTATGGCTCTAATACGCCACAAAAAAGGAACAGCCATGGTGAGGCAGAGACTATTGTTTTGTAGGTATTTTTAGATATGCCAATAAAATTTTAGGCGATCTAGGTTTGGTGGCACGGACCCCACCAGATAGCGTGGGCTATAGAACACGAAAATTTAGGAATCAGGCCGAATTGCAATTTTATGGGCCTAAAATGCCAAAATAACGAGGAATTGTCACGGTGAGGCGGTGAGTATTGTTCCTTATGTCTTTTTAGATGTGCCAACAAAATTTTAGATGATCCAGGTCTGGTGGCCCGGGACATACCAGATGGCGTGGGCTATATAGTACACAAAAATCTGGGAGTCGGACAAAATTCCATTTTTATAGCCCTAAAACACCAAAAAACAAGTAATAGACATAGCGAGGCGGTGACTATTGTTCCTTAGATCATTTTTGATGGGCCAGAAAAATTTTAGGCGATGCAGGTCCGGTTGCCCGGGCCCCGTCAGATAACGTGGGCTATAGCACAAAGAAATCTAGAATCGGACGAAATTCTAGTTTTATGGCCCTAGAATGCCAAAAATGAGGAATGCACATGGCGAGGCGGTGACGATTATTCTTTAGTTCATTCTTGATGGACGGCAAAGTTTTATGTGATTCAAGCCCGGTGGCCCATTCCCTACTAGATGGCGTGGGGTATAGAACACAAAAGTCTAGGAATCGGGTGGAATTCTAGTTTTATGGCCCTAAAATACGAAAAATGAGGAACAGTCATGGTGAGGCAGTCGCAATTGTTCTTTAGGTCATTTTTTATGGGACGTCAAAATTTAAGGAGATCCGGGAACGGTGGACCGAGCCCCACAAGATGGCATAGGCTATAGCACACGAAAATCTTAGAATCGGACAGAATTCAAGTTTTATGGCCCTAAAATGCAAAAAACATGAAAAACAATCATGGCAAGCGGTGTCTATTGTTCCATTACGTCATTTTTTATGGGACAGAAAAATTTAAGGCGATTCGGGTCCGACGGACGGAGCCCCACCAGATGGCATAGCATACGAATATCTTGGAAATCTGGAGGAATTCCAATTTTATAGCCCTAAAATGCTAAAAAACGAGGAACGATCATAGCGAGGCGGTGGAAATTTTTCCTTAGGTCATTTTTTATGGGCCAAAAAATTCTCGGGCCCCACCAAATGGCGTAGGCTTGTAGCACACAAAAATCTGGGAATCAAGCGGAATTTCAGTTTTATGGCCCTAAAACGCCCAAAATTGAGGAATGGTTGTGGCGAGGCGGTGACTATTGTTCCTTATATCATTTTGAATGGGCCGACAAAATTACAGGCGATCCGGGTCAGGTGGCCCAGGCCCCACCAAATGGTGTGGGCTATAGCACATTAAAATCTGGGAATCGGGCAGAATTCCAGTTTGATGGCCCTGAAATTCTCAAAATTGAGGAACGGTCATGGCGAGGCTGTGACTATTGTTCCTTAGGTTATTTTTTATGGGTCGCAAAATTTAAGGCGATGCGAGTCCGGTGACCCGGGTCCCACCAGATGGCATGGGCTATATCACATGAAAATTTAGAAATTGGACGGAATTCCAGTTTTATGGCCCTAAAACGCTATAAAATGAGGAACGATCATGGTGAGGCGGTGACTATTGTTCCTTAGGTTTTTTTATTGGCCGAAAAATTTAAGACGATCCGTATCTTGTGGACCGAGGCCCACCAGATGGCGCAGGCTATATCACACAAAATTTTGGGATTAGGGCGAAACTCCAGTTTTATGGTCCTAAAATATCAAAAAAACGAGGAATGCTCATGGAGAGAGGCTGTGAAATTTTTTCCTTTGGTAGCTTTTTATGGGTCGGCAAAATTTTAGGCTATTCGGGTTCGGTGGCACGAGCCCAACCAAATGGAATGGGCTATAGCATACGAAAATCTGGGAATCAGGTAGAATTCCATATCTATGGCTCAAAAATGCCAAAACTGAGGAACGATCATGGCGAGACAGTGACTATTTTTCCTGATGTTGTTTTTGTTGGGCCGGAAAATTTTAGGCAATCCGGTTCCAGTGGACCATGTCTTATCGGATGGCGTGCGCTATAGCACACGAAAATCTTGAAATCGAGAGGAATTCTAGTTTTATGGCCCTAAAATATCAAAAAATGAGGAACGATCACGGCGAGTCGGTGACTATTGTTCCTTAGGTCAATTTTAATGGGACAACAAAATTATAAGAAATTCGGGTTTGGTGGCCTGGGCCCCAGCAGATGGCATGGCTATAGCACATGAATATTTGAGAATCGGGCAAAATTCTAATTTTATGGCCCTAAAACACCAAAAGATAAGAAACGCTTATGGAAAGGTGGTGACTATTATTCCTTAGGTCATTATCGATGGGCCAAAACAATTTTGGCTATCCAGTCCGATGGCTCGTGCCCCACCAGATGGCGTGGGATATAGCATTGAAAATCTTGGAATCAGGTGAAATTCTAATTTTTTGGCTGTAAAACGACAAAAGACGAGGAACGGTCAGGGCGAGGCTGTGACTATTATTCTTTAGGGCATTTTTTATGAGCTGGAAAAATATAGATGATCCGGGCCTAGTGGCACGGGACCCACCAGGTTGTATTGGCTATAGCACATAAAAATCTAGGAATCATGCGGAATTCAAGTTTTATCGCCCTAAATCACCAAAAAGCGAGGAACGGTCATGGCGAAGTGGTGACTACTGTTCCTTAGATCATTTTCGAAGGGCCAGAAAATATTTAGGTTATCCGGGTACGTTAACCTGGGACTCACTAGATGGTGCGGTAGCACGCGAAAATTTGGTAATCGGTCGGAATTCCTATTTTATGGCTCTAAAATGCCAAAAAATGAGGAACGATCATGTCGAGTTGGTGAGTATTAATCCTTAGGTCGTCTTAAATGAGTCACTAAAATTTTAGGCTAACTGGGTCTACTAGTCGGGGCCTCACCAGTGGGCGCACAAAATATAGAAATCGGGCAGAATTATGGCCCTAAATGCCAAAAATGAGGAACCGTCAAGGAGAGGAAGAGACTATTGCTCCTTAGGTCTTTTTTGATGGGCCAGAAAATTTTTAGGCAATTTGAGTCTGGTGTACCGGGACCCACCAGATGGTGTGGGCTATAGCATACGAAAATCTGGGAATCGGGCAAAATTCTAATTTTATGGCCCTAAAACACCAAAAAATGAGGAACTACCATGGCGAGGCGATGACAATTGTTCCTTAGGTCATTTTTAGAAGGGCCAAAAAAAATTTAGGCGATCCGAGATTGTTGTCCTAGGCTTCACCAGATGGCGTGTGCTTATAGCACACGAAAATCTGGGAATCGTGCAAAATTCCTATTTTATAGCCCTAAAATGCCAAAAAGCGAGGAACAGACATGGAGATGCAGTGAGTATTGTTCCATAGGTTGTTTGTTAATAGGCCGGCAAAATTTTAGGCGATCCGGGTCTGTTAGAACGAGCCCCAGCAGATGGTGTGGGTAATAGCACACGAAAATCTAGGAATAGGGCAAAATTCTAGTTTTATGGCCCTAAAATGCAAAAAAAACGAGGAACGGTCGTGGCGAGGTGGTAACTATTTTTTCTTAGGTCATTTTTGTTTGTTCGAAAAACTTTGAGGCAATCCGAGTCCAGTGGCTTGGGCCCCACCAGATAGCATCGGCTAAAGCACACGAAATCCGGGAATCGGATAGAATTCAAAATTTATGAACATAAAATGCCAAAAAATGAAGACCGGTCATGGCGAGGTGGTGATTATTATTTTAGGTCATTTTTTATGGGCTAGAAAAATTTTAGACGATCTGGCTCCGGTGGCCTGGGTCCCACCAGTTGGTGTGGACTAAGGCACATGAAATTTTGGGAATCGGGAGGATTTTCAGTTTTATGGCCCTAAAACGCCAAAAAACGAGGTGTTGAGTATTGAGATTTTGATGATTTACAAAGTTTGTTTAGATGCAATGTTTGAAGAATCTGGTCCTCAACGAAGCTGCTTAACTATTCTAAGAAGCAGCTTCTTAGGGTAAAGGACCAGCTCCTCTACTTGATGATTGTACATCTGTGCAAAACACTAACTTTATCTCAAAGTTACCCAGGTCTGAGTTTGGTGTAAGAAGGCTACTACATGTAATAAGGGTTGTTTCCTAAGAAGTTACAAATAAATCAGTAAGAGACAAGAGTCCCAAAACTTGTGGAGTCCTTGGAACAGTATGAGTCCTATCAAACGAGAAGTTGACTATGCATAGGGCTCTTACAAGATCTTCAAGTCCAGGCATTTTAAATACTATTTATTTTGGTCTTCTAAGATTATCCTTTTACATATCAGCTGAAGAACTTCATTTTACTCACTCTAGTCGAGTACTAGTTTTGTGTTCTTCTTGAGTCAGTCTAGTAAATGTATTTTAGAAAATTAAGTTGTAATCAGAGTGTCAAAAATAATTAATGAGTTAGAGTGAATATTTGCTTTACAAGTTAGAGTAACTTATAAATCAAATAGTCATAGTAGGAGTATTGGAGAGTATTAAATTACACTTGCAATTGATATATTTTGGCTTATTGTTCTAGTGGGGTTGAACTTGAAAATCCTACGCAGTAGGTCGTGGTTTTTGCACCTTTTGAGCCAAATGATTTTCCACGTAAAAATCATTGTGTTTACTTTAATGCTTATTTTACATTACATTTAAGGAACACAGTAAAGAACCGAGTTCTTTAGTAATTCACATGAGCACTCAATCTAACAATTGGTATCAGAGCAGGTTCTCTAACATACACGGCTAACACCTACAGAGATATTAGAAGCAAGATGAGTGCTCCTCCCATAATTAATGAAGGATAATCAACTACCACACCACCCATGTTCAATGGAAAATATTACAGTTGGTGGAAAGCAAGAATGGAAGACTTCCTGACAGCTTAAGACTATGAACTATGGACCATAACAAACCAAGGTCTATTGACTCCGACTAAACAAAATGCACAAAATGAAACAATTCTTAAGGACCCCTTTAAATTTGTGGCAGCAGATTTCAGAATGATGGAGAAGAATGCAAAGGCTAAGAAAATCCTTATCTGTAGACTTGGTCCAGAAAAGTGCAACAGAATTTCTGTGTGCTTAAATGCAAAGGAGATATAGGATGCACTCCAAACTGCTCATGAAGGAACAAATCAAGTGAAGAGATCAAGGATAGAACTACTTATGAGAAACTATGAGCTCTTCTCCATGAAGGAGTTTGAGCCCATCCTGGGGATGATGACTAGGTTTACCATAATAACCAATGATCTAAAATCACTTGGAAAGGTGTTTACCTCAGAAGAGTTGGTCAGCAAAGTTCTAAGGATCCTTCCAGCTTCATGGGAATCAAAAGTAACAGCGATCCAGTAAGCCAAGGAGCTGGGCAAAATCTCACTTAATGAATTGGTTGGAAACTTAAAGACTCATGAAATGAGGAAGATGAAATTGCGCAAGGAATAATCAAAGAGGGATTAGGCCTAGGTCCTTAAAGCTTCTGAGAAAGATAAATCTAACAATGATGATAATGACCTAGAAATATTTGCTAAGTTCAAGAGGTTCATGAATAACTCCAAAAGTGCATCTAAGAGAGATCGGTTGTAAGCCTAAGCAGATTGACAAAGCTAATTATGATGGGTGCTACAAGTGTATCAAGCTAGATCACATGGTCAAGGACTACACAATGTGGGAAATTGAGTGGAGGAAAGAATGATCTGAAAAGGGGACACGGGAGAAGATGAGAGTTCCAATAAAGGAAAATTCCTAGGTAAAGGATTCACTAAAGCAATGAACCAGGCCTTTTTAGCATCATATAAGCAGTGGAAGTGATAAAGAGGAAGAAAAGGAGGATGAGGCTATAAGTCTCTATGCTAAAATTGATGAACATCAAGCAAAGGCGACAAATCCTACAGTACAGCTTGGAATGCACATTGGAAGACCTCCTCTATTTGAGGGACACCACTATGATGAATGGAAGCTACGTATGGAAATATTCCTTTAGGCCACTGACTTTGACCTATGGGTAATTTTACTCATGGACCAATTCTTCCGACCAAAATGGATGGTGAGGGTAACAAGTACAAAAAGAGAGAAGAGGAATACGATGATGAAGATCGTCATCTAGTCTAGAAAAATGCAAAAGCAAATGACATGCTTTACAGAAGCTTGCCCAAAAATATTACCTACAAAGTGTCCTCTTGCATCTCTACCTATGATATATGGACGACCTTGGAAGCTGACTTTGGAGATGAAAACATCGAAATGACACTGATGGCGATAGAAGAAACCCAAACAGAAAAAGAAGTAATCGGAATGATGGCCATGAGCGATTCAGAAACTAAAGATGAAACAAACCAGGTAAGTATCTCTAACTTAAAAGAAAACATTCATGTTATGTGTTACATCCCATATTTTCGTACGTGAGAGTATGTCATAAGTCAATTGATGTAAGCTCATAAATGAGATCGTTTTTGAAAGTACATAGCGTAAGTTCATCATGTTATCTTGGAGGTTACAAACTCTTAAGATCATGAATAATAAGTACCAAAAGTGTTGGAAAGCTTAGACGCTAAGCGAATTGAAGAAAATAAGTTTCGTCGAAAGTCAACAAGTTTGGAATTTTATAACATATACTTTTGGGGTGAGACTAAGGTGATTAACATGATAATGAGGTTAATTTATGAGTTATTTTATTCGTGTGATAGTCGTGTGTTATGTTTTTAAGTCAAGCGAGCGTGGAACAAAAGTTGGCAAAGGTCATCACAAGTTGCATTCATAATGTGCTAAAATTTAGGTCAAATGTAATTGCACGTTTCTCCCAATATACTTGGAATAAAGGGATGATCTACATATCAAATTGAATATATACGAGTCTAGTTTCTAATAAATTAAACCGTTCGTCAATACGACATTGTACTAGAGAGATATTCGCGTTTTTACGAGACTACACAAGCAGCTCCCATGGGACCCACAAAGTCGGTTTAAACTTCAGCTTGTATTTAAGTCATTTATATATCGTTTTAAGTCATTTTTTGTCATCCACAATAGTTCCTAAATGCTCTCCAAGGTTTCCTCCATGATTCTAGGGTGAAAACCTAAGATAAAAACATGAATCCAACGCTAGAAATCTCATGGTGCTTGCTAGATCGTAGTTCTTCACCTTGTGGCTGTTTTGGAGGGTTCTTCAAAGGTAAGTAACCTCATATTTCGTGTTGTTATTTATGATTAAGCTAAAAATCAGTACCTCCTTCATGTATATTAGAGTTCAAGGCGAAATACAAGTGTTTACACACCAACATGAACACAAAAGTTGATTCAAGAAGAGAATACAACTCCTATAGTGTTGTGGTGTGATTGAGGGTTATTGTGAGCTACAACAGCTGGGGATTTCAAGTTGTATCATGTTCTTGGTTGTGCTTAAGGTCAATCATGTGTTGGTTGAGTTGTTTGAGTGAAAATCTACAAGATAATAATTGACATGGCATAAGGAATCACTATCTTTTTTGTGGGCTGTATTGAGGCTATGTATATATGGTTTGTTGTGGCTGGAAATTATTATAAATAGTTTTATTATGTTGTGGTTGTTGTTGTTAAGCTTATCTATGTGCTAATTCAGTGGATTGAAAAAGATAACATGAAAAATAAGATGTTGACGATAAAGGTTAAGGTGCTAGGTGTGTGGACTATATTTGAAGATTATGTGTGAGCATGTGATTTTTTCCTTTTACGAAATACTCCTATAAAATCTCAAGAAAATAATTTTTTCTTAATTATTTGCCATTTTTAGGAATTTTGCAGAATTTTATTTAATTGTTTGTATTTTTTTATGCACGTTTAATTTTTATTAAAATCATGAAAAATGCCAAAAATACCATGCATTGCATTTAGGTTTGTTCTTACATTTTTAGTATTAATTAGTTAATTATTTGTGTTATTAAAAATAAAAATCACCAAAATTGGCTCATTTTTACCTTTTTCTTTTATTTTTATATTATTGATTTTTCTCACTTTTAGTTTAGGATTAAGTGATTTTTATAATTTTTATAATTAGTTAATTAGTTTAATTTCATATTTTTAGATAATCTAGGATTTTAATTTTAGGACTTTTAATTAAAGAAAAAGAAAAAGAAAAAGAAAAAGAAAAAGAAAAGAAAAGGAAAAGGAATAAAAAGAAGTAAGTGAAAAAGGGGCTTTCTAATTGAAATTGGGTCACTCTTTAATGCCAAATCCGTTCCCAAATTACCCACAACCCAAGTCCAAAAATCAGGCCTACCCGGTCCATCCCCCATTTAACCCAAATGATCCCGTTTTGTAAACATTGGATCACAGCCGTTGGATCTTGGTAATCCAACGGCTTAGAACTGATAAGGCTTTTAATATAAAAGTATCTGAAACTCCTACCCCCCCCCATTCCAAACCCCATCAGTCTCTTACCTCTCTCAAAGAACCGAACCCTAGCCGCCTGTATATCCCTCACCGACTCCGCCGCTGACCACCCACCAGAAATTGCCGCACGGCGGTTCCGGTGCTTCAAACACCAAATTTTTACACCATAGAATCCTCTTCCCCTCCTCATCCTAAATCCCCAATCAGTTTTTCCCAAATCCCCACCAAATGGTTCGAATTTCGAATCTAAGATTCAAACTAAAAACCCTAACTCCTCCAAATTATCCCAAAATCACACCTCACAGTCCTCGACCTCCCCTCATCACTGTCTTACCCTTGATTCCCCAAATATCCTTGCCAAAACCCCCGAATATCTATGAAAAGCTAGAAAACCCTAGCCTACTCAGTTTCAAGGGTCGAATTAGCCCGAAATGCATGCTAGTCAATTGTTCTTGGCAAGAACAACTGATTAGCATCAATTCTGGTTCATTTCTGAGAGATTTGGACCCCTGCATCAATCAAGTGCTGCTTGAAGACTTTTTTTCGATTTCTTTTTCTTGTTAGGTAAATCTCGTTGCCTTCCTGTTTTTCCTTTTCCTTTTCTGAGAATCCTCTTCATCTCTTTTCTTTATGTTGAGTTACATATTTTAGGTTTGTTTTTGTTTCCTTGCCAGAATTGTGTTGTGTATTAGTCTTTGCATCTGATGATTAGTTTAGTCGGCACATTTTAAAATTCCACCATATAAGAATCTGTTGTTCTTCATTGTTAGAAGTCGTCCCCGTTTCAATCCTTGAACTTGCTTAAAAAGTCAGTTTCTTAGGGATTTAATTAACCCGGTTTCAATTAGTGACTTGTGTCATTTAAATCTTGAAATAGCCTCATTTTGCTGTTGAATAGTTATTAATTTCTTTTTTTTGTTTGTTGTGTTGTTTGTTTGGAATCATCTTCTAGTATACTGAAATTGCATGCTTAGTTTTTTTATACATATAGTTGTTTAATACATAATTAGCTTAGGTTCAGTGTTATTCAATTTGTTTTGTTCGTTTGTTTAAACTCGCCTGCCTATGCTCATTTAAAAATTGATAATTTGAAAAGCATTGTGAAGTTTTGGTTCATTTTAGAAGTTAGGTTTATGTTTTAATTTGCTTAAGTCAGCCTTGTTCGTTGTTTTGATTCAATTACTGATATAAGCCCCATTTGTTTTTGTTTTCCTTAGTGTGTAGATCAATAGAAACTTTAGGGGCTCAATTGAACCTAAAAGTTTAGGATAGAACTGAAATAGGCAGTAACTTGAAGGTTAAAATTAGATTTTTACTTAGGCTAAAATCAGAAAGTTCTAGAACTTAGGACAGTTGTCCCTATCCTTAGCAAATGCTGATATTGGATAAGGGAAAAAAGGACATACGGCTGTCAAAAGATGTTGTACTATTCTGAAATTTAAGAATTTAGGTCAGAATATTCCCTTTTGATGCCATTTCTGTGCACTTTATAAAAGGGAACAACATTCACTCACGCACACATTCAACATCATTTTGACTGCACAAAAAGTTCTATTTCCTTTTTTCTGAAAAGTTCTGATTCCAAAAATCTTGAAAGAACATCAAAACTTCTCATTTTCTGATTCTTTACAAGTTAAAATATGGTTTGAAATGGAGGTTACCCTATTTCATTTAGCTAGTTTTCTGGTTTCAAAACTATCTTCATTTGGTCTGGGTTTACTATTGTGTTTTGTTGGTTGTTGTTGCTGAAGTTTGGCTTCCTTTTCTCTTTTGGTCTTCTTGACCTTTAGTTGGTCATTTCTCTGCTATATTTTTCAGTTTCAAGGTATGTACAATATTCATCTTGAATGGAATCAATTTTGAGTTCAAAAATCTATATTTGGAACTTGTTTGGTTAGTTGATCTTTGATGTTAGTTCTGAAAATCATGACTGATTGAATTTGGAGTTAATTGAACCATATGTTAATATTAGTTTAAATGATTTTTGAATTTAATCATGAAATCTGTGATGTTATGTTGCACATGTGTTAAAACTCAACAAGGTTGATTGCTGAATCAGTGTATATACCTATGAAAACCATGTTCAAAAATGCCTCTTTTATAGTAGCACAAAAGGAAAAAATGAATCTGACCCTTTAAATGGTCAAATTCATTCCTGATTAGTGCATAACAGTCTTGACTCTTTGAGTATATGCCTAAGTTATTTTCTTTCCCCCTCATTTCTTCTTTACTAAGATTAGAACTATGGAGTAAATCATGGTTTAGAAATCTTTTCTTGTTTGTAGAGCTGACCTTCAACATGGTTAGACTTATGGATAACATGGTTTTCCTTTACTCATTTTATATTAGGATTAACTTGGTAACATTGTATATCTCTACATTTGAAGATGTCTTGTGAATCTGACCTTTTCACATGGTCAAACTCATGAGAATCTTGGCTCATTTAAAGCTGGAGCAGTAGCAGTTTAGGAAACTCCTCTTTTCATTTTGTTGTAATTTAGTTTAAGGAACTAATGTAGCTTATATTTTGTACCCTATTTAATTCTAGTATTTGTAATAAATTGGACTGGACTTTATAAATTTATGTACTAGTTAATGCAGCCCCAGTAGTTTATTTAGCTATGTTTTAAATGTATGTTAGTATGCTATGTTTAAAAAAAATGGGCGACGTTTGGCTACTGAGTATAGTTTAGTTGTTTGATTCCAGCAATTTCAAAGACATGTTCATCTATGTTCAAGAAAAAATGGTTTTAAGTTTAAGACTCAAGTCTAACTCTGTTCATGTTAAAATGCATGATAATAAATTAAGGCCCAATTGAAACTGACTCGCGAAATGAATCTGGACATGGGCCATTGGGCCTGCGTCCTAAGCCCAATTCCAGGCTTTTCTTCTTCCTTATAGGTCATGGCATAAACGTAATGTTTCTTTTATCTTGCAAATCATATGTAGTATAATTAACACCCAAATTTGAGTTGTGTTTTGAATCTAATTTTCCTCCATTTAAAAGTGAATTCACTTGCAATTCTTGATTTATGTGTATGCTATGGCTAAAAATGCAAAGGTGGATAGGCCCAGCCAGTATAAACGCGCAACTAGGCCCGCCTAAAGCCCAATGTGGGCCAGCACTAGTTAAATTCAGTCCTGAAATACCCGTCCTGCTGGGCCCAATTTTGGAGCCCAAAACCAGCTTTTCAAAGCTGAGTATTTCTGGACTTAATTCAATGTTGAACGCCCTGGCCCAAAACAATTGTTCAATAATAATTCTAAGCACACCCTTCCCATTTTTAGTTAAAACATTTCCTAGTATAAGCTTCAAAAATTAGTATCTTTAGTCTTAATTAATTAAAATGCAAACCCTTTTTTAGTAAAAATAGTTTGAGGAATGCCATTTTCCATTAAATAACCTATGGCCCTCATATAAATATTAACCTAGTATTAAAATAACCCTAAATAATCGTAATTTGCTTTAGGCTCGATTTAGATCAGTATTGCGATTATGTATACATTCGCGTAACATAATTGCGAATTTAATTCTAAAAGTAACTCGAGGGATGCGTTCACGCAACTTTAACCAAATTCTTCTTAAGAAAATGAACAAAGTGTTATTAATCGCGGACACGTTCGCGTGACGTGATTTTTGACGCACCAAAGGAAAAGAGTATACGTACGCGTAACTTAATGCTTTAATTACGAATAATTCAAGTGATTAAAAGCGGTAAAAAGGTAAATGTACATAGGACCTATAATAAGTAATTAGATATTTTAAGCCAAGTAATAATCACTAAGCGACTGTTCTAGAACCATGGAACTTAGGAATGCCTAACACCTTCTCACGGGTTAACAGAATTCCTTATCTAGAATTTTTGGTTCGCAGACTTTTAAATAAAGTCAAACTTCCTCGATTTAGAATTGGTGGTGAAATAGGTAGGTTCTGGTGGAAAAGATGGTACTTGGAAAGTGAAGGATGATGGATCAAAGCTTGGCTTGGGCAAAGTCCGTTGCGCTGCGGCTGAGGTTGGTGGTGCGGTAAATATGTTGGAGGCCACTCCCGAAACCACCTGAGGGCGAACCTCAGAAGGTGTTCCGGTGAAGTGATCTGAGATGGTGGGGTATCCATGGGGTATTCGGGTAATATATTGGGACGTTGGAATTTCCACTTGATCTGGGAAGTAGCTCGGGGAAACCGGGTATGACTCTTCGTGGCTCTCTACCATTGGACCAGGCATCCCACATTTCCAGCACGCGGAGGTGTAGTGCCCTATTCTCTTTAGCTACCGCTGACTCTGAGGTTGGGATAACCGATAGCGGGCTATCTTCTGGGATGGGAATTGATGGTGGATGACCTTCTGACAACATTTCTACACTGCCTTTGGATCTTGTAAAGTACAAGTGTGAAGCCAGGTTACCACAAACCAAACACCTTAAAACAGAACCTAACTCAACAGTAGACAACAAACTGGTTAGTTTGAAGCAATTAACACATAGGGAATCACACATTGGGGGCATGGTGCACCTATACAGTTAAATGTGTTTCTACATATTTTGCAACGATTGCATGTCTCATCCCATCTTTTGTTTATCTCCACGATCTTTCTCTTGCTCTCTTTTGCATTCTTATTTTCCTTCTTAGTCTCTTTTCCTTGTTTTTTCTCTTTTCTTTTTGGTTTTCTCTTTTCCATATTTTCTCTTTTATTTTAAAAATCATGATCCGATCCGATGAGGATTGCCTACGTATCACGATGCCGCATGAATCAGATCATCACGTAGTTCAAGGAATAAATGCAAAATAAATAAAACATTTTTGGTTTTTTCCAAATTTTCATTAAAACAAGACTTCTAATTTTTTCTATTAGGTAGGTTCTGGTGGATGAAATTGAAATGGTCGGTGTTTTTAAAAGCCTAAGAGACTGACTACTTTCAGAATATGATGTCTACAATGGGAAAGCCGTTTGCTGAGGCTATCAAGATTGGTTAGATGGTCGAAAATGGTCTGAAAACAGGTCGCATATTGAGCCAATCTACCATAAGAGCTACGTCCCAAGCAATCCAAAGTGGGTTAGTAGGTGTAGCAAACAGAAATAAGAAAGAAGAGGTGGCGATGGCGGCGTCAAGTCTGAGAAACCCCCGTCCACTCAGAGGTTACTTCCCTCCAAGTACCCCACAACACTATTATCCTCATCAGGATGTGGACTATGCTATGGCTCCTCAACCGTACGCAGTAATGAATGCCCAGCCATACGCTCGGCCACAACAATAGTTTAACCAAAACCGAGCTCCATTTCCTAGAAATAACCTTCCTCACCAAGCACCATATAACCCCTGTCCCCCTCAAAATAATTTCCCATACAATGCCCGTACTTGGGAGCCACCCAGAAGAACAAACTTCTCGCCTATTGGTGAATCATACTCTAGCCTTTTCCATAAACTGGTCCAAATGGGTTTGTTGCATCCCGTACCCCAAATCGGGCAAAACCCAGAGTCGCCCTCCTACCAACCTGGTACTCAATGTGCTTACCATTCGGGAGCGGAAGGGCATGACACTGAAGACTATTGGACTCTCAAAAGGGCAATCGAAAACTTAATAGAGAAAAAGAGGGTAGTACTGAAAGATGAAGAAGTCCCCAATGTGACCAACAACCTATTGTCGGCCCATAACAATGGGCCAGTTATTGGGATGATTTGTAATGATAAAGAGTTTGACCCAGCCCTGAAAGCCATCATTGCCATAGACGATGTGGAAAAGAAGTCAAAGGCTACCGCAAAGCAAGATAAGGGGGAGAAGAAGAGTAGCTCTGTTCCTCGAAGTAAAGAAAAGACTGTGGAAAACAAAACAGGGGCAGTACCCCCTAAAGACGCCATTCTTTATGTTCCCCGAGCTCACAGGAAAGAACAATTGGCATTGAGTCATCCTAAGAGGTTCGAGCTGAACAAGGGACCCAAGATGTATGTACCCAAAGGGACTTATGTGGTGCGGGGACCAGTAATTCCACCCAGGTTGAACGAACCTGTGATCATTAGATGCGCACCACAAAGGCCTATAAAAGACCCCACTACAGTCCCCTGGAACTAGAACAGAGCAATTGTGACATACAATGGGAAGGAAATCATAGGGGAAGTAAATGAAACCAACCCATATGGGAAATACCTCAATATGGAGGAAGTGAACAATGCCAAACAAAAGCGTTTCCCGCTCAAAAAACCTGTTAGTGTCAAAGAAGCGAAGGAGTTCTTCTGAAAAATGAAAACTCCGGACTACGGCGCAATTCTGGCCATGGGAGTGTCTATTGTCCCTTCCTCATTTGGAAAGACCATGATCCCAAAAAATTCCACGATAAAAGCGAACCGACAATGGATTTGCCAGGTGCTCTTATCTTGTTTGTTGTTTAACCCTTTTTCATGTGTTTCAAAACCAGCTGAATGTCCAAACCTGAAGTATAAGAAGTCGAAAGAACAACATCCTTTACTTACATGGGCCTTCTTCATTTGTTTACTAATATTCAGAAGATCAAAGAACTTGTGCACAGAGGGAGCCCTTGGGAATATGAGCTGTTACCTCCTCAAGTCTTGGCCAAAGTCAATGTATCCAGCCATTTCCTCCAGAGTAGAGGTGAGCTCAAAATCAGAGAAACGGAACATGTTGTATGGACAGGATCCCAAAAGGTTACCAAGGCTTTGATCAAATCCTCCCGGGGTTCGATGCTTATGATGTCTATAAGGGAACCCAATTGCTTTTTCACCCAATCTTGGCCTTCTTTATCTAAATCATTCCACCACACGCGAAGCTGCAACATTCTTCGCAGTCAATCAGATTTCCTTTAGCAAGAATGATTTGCCCCCAGAAGGGGCCGCCCACAACAAAGCCCTCCATTTGACAGTTAAATGTGAAGGGTATTATGTGAAAAGAGTCATGCGGGATGGTGGATCCAAAGTTGATACCTGCCCTCTCTCAACTTTGCAAAGAATGGAGATTGGGACTGAGAGAATCAGGCCTAACAATGTCTGTGTGCGTGCCTTTGATGGCATCAAGAAAGACACCATAGGCGAGATCGATATGATTTTGACTATCGGTCCTATAGATTTCGAAGTGACATTTCAGGTCCTGGACATGGATACTTCCTATAATTTTCTCTTAGAAAGGCCTTAGATCCATGTTGCGGGGGTCGTACCTTCTACCCCCCATCAAATGGTGAGTTTGATCATGAAGATCAAGAAATTGTGGTCCATTGAGAAGGTGAGCAGTCAATTTACCGGGACCCGTCAGCCCCATGTCTCAAAAATAGGAAAGGTAGCGAGCTATAGTTTATCAAGCTTTCGAGGTGGTGGTCGCAGATCAATGTGAGGATGGAAGCCCGTGTCCTCAGCCCTTTGTGTCAAATGTGTCCATCATGGCCGCTACTGAAATGATCAAGCATGGTTATAAGCCTGGGAAGGGACTCAGGGCATCATTGCAAGGTATCACAGAGCCTATCACTTTAGCTGCCAGCGAGAAGTTCTTTGGTGTGGGTTTTCACGCCACAGAAAACTGATATGACATAGGCAAATAAACGAAAGAGCAATGGTTGGGTTCTACCTCAACCAGTCCCGCATTTCTTCAAAACATTTGTCAAGCCCAAGTACGCAGAAGAAGAAAAAGATGGGGCCTTCACGGCCGTGGAAATTGAGGACATATGTGGAGCCATGAGGCAAATGTTATATGAAGCCCATATGGTTCAGTCGGGCGAAGGCTCGAGCACTACCGAGGTGCAATTCATGGGGCCCGATGCCAAGCTGCAAAATTGGAAGGCTACTATGTTCCCAGTCAGGCAGGAATCTTGGTAGTCCAGTCTTGCCACCTTTTCTGCATTCCGAGTTATTCCAGGGTGTAACTCGAATGTTTCTTTTAGTTTATTATCTTTAAAATTCCAATATAAACCCTATTATTTTCAAAATTCAATGAAATGAAATCAATATTTCATCGTCTATGAATTTTTTTCTTTATTCTTTCTGATTTTTGTTACTTTTCTTATTTCTTCCTTTCAGTTCTAACAATGCAAACTTAAATAACATGACATGCTTGCAGACTTCATGCTTAGATCATAGCACGATATCTAATTGTGAAATTATGAATCAAGAACTGGAATATGATGAAGAAGAGGCTTTTAGGGAAATAAACTGAGAATTGGAACAATTCAAGAATAAAGCCAAACTTAAATGAAACCGAGCCGGTTAATTTGGGTAGTTCTGAAGAGGTCCAAGAAACCATGATAAGCATTCATACGGATGAAAGAACCAGGGATGCATTGATCCAACTTTTTTTTCGAATTCAAAGATGTGTTTGCTTGGTCCTATGATGATATGCCAGGTCTAAGTGTTGATTTGGTGGTCCATAAGTTGCCGACTTACCCCGATTATCCCCTGTCCAGCAAAACAGAGGAAGTTCAAAACTGATATCAGTGACAATATCAAAAAAGAAGTCACCAAACAGTTGAAGGCGGGGGTGATCCGAGTGGTCCGATACACCACATGGTTAGCTAATATGGTTCTCGTGCCAAAGAAAGATGGGAAGACTCGAGTGTGTGTTGACTATCGAGATCTGAACAAAGCAAGTCCTAAAGAAAACTTCCCTTTGCCAAACATCCACATCCTTGTTGACAACTGTGCCAAACATGAGATACAATCTTTCGTGGATCGTTATGCTGGATATCATCTGGTCTTGATGGATGAAGAAGATGCGGAAAAGACAGCCTTCAGCACACCTTGGGGCACCTATTGTTACAGGGTCATGCCTTTTGGTTTAAAGAACGCCGAGGCGACTTATATGAGAGCTATGACTGCCATCTTTCATGAAATGATGCACCAAGAAATCGAGGTGTATATGGATAATATGATTATCAAATCCAAAACACAGGACGACCATTTTCGGGACTTGAGTAAGTTCTTTGAGCAACTGCGTAAGTATGACTTGAAGCTAAATCAAGCTAAATGTGCATTTGGGGTTTCGTCTGGCAAACTCTTGGGATTTGTAATCAGTCGGAGGGGCATCGAGCTAGATCCAACAAAGATAAAGTCTATTTGGGATTTGCCTCCTCCGAAAACCAAGAAAGAGGTTATGAGCCTCCTGGAAGGCTTAATTACATCAGCCGATTCATTTCTTAGTCAACATCCACATGTGAGCCCATATTTAAGCTATTAAAGAAAGATGCAACAATTAAATGGATAGATGAGTGTCAAGAAGCCTTCGACAAAATCAAAGAATATTTGTCAAATCCATCAGTCTTGGTCCCACCCGAACCTGGGAGGCCTTTGTTTTTGTATTTGACAGTCTTGGAGAGTTCCTTCAGATGTGTCCTCAGGCATCATGATGTGACTGGGAAGAAGGAGCAGGCAATATACTATCTGAGCAAAAATTTCACTAGCTACGAATCCAAATATACTTTGTTGGAAAGGACTTGTTGTGCCCTAACTTCGGTCGCTAAGAAGCTTAGGCATTACCTATTGGCCTGCACCACTTATCTCATCACCAGACTGGACCCTTTGAAGTATATATTCCAAAAGCCGATGCCCACAGGGAGGTTAGCAAAATGGCAAATCTTGCTCATTGAATTTGACATAGTCTATGTCACCCGCAAGGCAATGAAAGCCCAGGCTTTAGTAGATCACCTAGCTGAAAACCATGTTGATGATAAATATCAGCCTTTGAGTACTTACTTCCTGGACAAGGAGGTAAATTCAGTTGAGGTAACATCAGAAGACACCAATGCTTGAAAAATGTTCTTCGATGGAGCCGTGAACGCAAAAGGTGTCGGGATTGGGACAATTTTGATCTCACCCACTGGTCAACACTATCCAGCCACAGCCCAGCTTTGGTTTTTCTGCACAAACAACATTGACAAGTATGAAGCTTGCGTTATGGGTATGAATATAGCAATCGACCAAGATGTGGAAGAATTGATAATCATGGGAGATTCGGATCTGATTATCCGATAAGCTCAAGGATAATAGGAAACTCGGGATGTCAAGCTTATTCTATATAGGCAACATGTGGAAGATCTTAGCAAGCGGTTCAAGTCAGTTGAGTTCAGGTACATTCCTCGTTTTCACAATGAGTTAGCCGATGCACTCGCTACTTTGTCCTCGATGTTTTCATATCCGGTCAATGTCCACATTGACCCGCTGGAAATCCAAATCTAAGAAAGGCATGGTTACTGCAATACGGTAGAGGTGGAACCAAATGTTCCACCATGGTATCATGATATCAAGAGATTTCTGAAAACGAAAGAATATCCCGAGCAAGCCAATGGAGACCAAAAGAGAACCATTAGAAGGCTTGCCAACAGTTTCTTCTTGAGCGGCGAGGTCTTGTACAAAAGGACTCCAGATCTCAACTTGTTAAGATGTGTGGATGCGAAGAGGCTAGAAGAATCATGCATGAAGTGCACGCATGAATGTGTGGATCCCACATGAATGGATACGTCCTGGCAAAGAAAATCCTTCGAGCAGGCTATTACTGGATGACTATGGAAAAAGATTGCTTTAGTTTTGTTCAAAAATGTTATCAGTGTTAGGTGCACGGTGAACTGATTCATGCACCACCTACAGAACTGCATCCTATGTCACCACCGTGGCCATTCATTGCTTGGGGTATGGATGTCATTGGGTCAATCGAGCCAAAAGATTCAAATGGGCATAGATTCATATTGGTTGCCATTGACTACTTCACAAAATGGGTTGAAGCCCTCACCCTCAAAGTCGTCACTAAGAAAGTAGTGGTGGATTTCGTGCACTACAATATCATATACCATTTTGGTATTCCTACAACCATCATTACGGACAATGTTGTAAACTTGAATAGTCACTTGATGAGGGAGATATGCGAACAATTTCATATCACGCATCAGAATTCCACCCCTTATCGGCCCAAAGCTAATGGTGTTGTTGAAGAAGCAAACAAGAACATCAAGACGATTATGAGAAAGATGATTCAAAGTTCAAGACAATGGCATGAAAAGTTGTTGTTTGCATTATTGGGATATCGCACAACTGTGCGCACATCAGTTGGAGCAACACCCTATCTATTGGTTTATGGCATTGAAGTCGTAATACCTGCAGAAGTCAAAATTCCTTCTCTCTGAATCATCGTTGAGGCTGAAATTGAGGATAGTGAGTGGGTCAAGACCCATCTAGAACAGTTAACCCTGATTGACGAAAAGCGGATGGTCGCAATTTGCCACGGGCAGTTGTATCAACAAAGAATGGCTCGTGCCTATAACAAGAAAGTGCGGCCTAGGAACTTTGAAGTGGGACAACTTATTTTGAGACGTATTCTCCCTCATCACAAAGAAGCAAAAGGAAATTTTGCTCCTAACTAGAAGGGCCCATACATTATCAGAAAATTATTATCGAAAGAGGCATTGTACCTGGGAGACATTGAAGGAAATGACGCTAAAACAGCTGTAAATGTAGATGCGGTGAAAAGGTATTACGTTTAACCCTTTTGCGGTACCAATATTATCTGATTGGGATGACGAAGGTTTTCATTCTCGGTAACCCATATACCCAAATCCTTTGCTAACCCTTTGAGTCGGTTACCCTTCTTTGATTACCCTCTTTGGAACCAGAAAACGTTTGTAAAAAAATCGAATCAAAATCAAAAAATAAAGTTTCCCTGAACTACGTTCGACTTGATTTAGAAAGGATATGTAGGCAGCCTCTCTTTGGGGTTCAATCACACCAAAACAAAAATCCAAATTTCCCCAAAAGTGAAACTAGGGCAGATCTTATAATGGTTCGGCGATGATCCCGCTTGAATGGTTCCAAAGTCAAAATTTGATCCAAATTATTTTTACCCCAAACCCTGTTCAAGTCCTTCCTATTGATCGGTGAGAGTGTTCAAGGATTGGAGAATGCAACTACTTGGATCTGATGCAATCAAAAAGAAGAGAAATAAAATGAGAGTCTTGTTGGTGAAAACCTATACGGGCACCGTAAGGCGATGGTAAGAAGAGAAATGAGAGAGGCCAATTGGCAAAAACCTGCAAAGGGCGCCACTGATCGAAAAGAAGGAGTTCTCTACAATCATCAGCATTGATAAAGTCCTAGCAAGGTTTCTCAGTTTTAAGATACGAGCTATGTTGGGTTTATAATAGATTAGATGTTTGCGCAAATCGGGTATCCAGTCCAAAAAGCATGTCATGTCTATTGAAGTCTGCATGCACTCTAGATAAGTCTTTCTTTCTTCCCCCGAAAGGGACACTTTTGTTAAATTCATTATCCTATCCTTTGTTTACTCTTCTTTGAGTCCCTTTCGGTCTAATCCTTCTTTGAAACTAATACCAAAGAAAGGATGGTAAGATTGGTTCTACAGGGTTCTGCTTAACAAAAGTCGAATTCAAGGAAAGGCACCCAGTCTCAGCAGGTGCATCAAGTGGATCTCGACTAGCTATGATGGTCGATGCTCCAAAGTCAAAATTATTGAAAATGAAAGAAATCCAAAGGCAAGTGCCCATAAAGGTAGAATAAGGTGTAAAGACCAAATCCCCACACGGGCTAACCATTGTGTGAAATTTTGGAAGAGAGATTGGTTTCCAGAAAGCCAACGAGCAACAAAAATTTTCATTGAAAGGGTTGGGCCGAGATCAAGTGATCAAAACAATCAAGGCCACAAAACCAACCACCGTTTCAAAGTAACAATTGTTTTTTGTTTGAAAACATGAAACAGGTGTAATTCAAAGCAACCTTGCAAGAAGCAGGTACAGCCAAAAGAAACTGCGCAAGGGCTAAAAACAGCTTTGCAGCAACAATCCATAAAGGGAAGTCCCCTCCAAAATTCTTTCCCGCATTTACTCATTCTATGAAATAAAAAAAAATTAAAAAAAAGAGAGAGAAAAAAAAGAGAGAAAAAAAAGAGAGAAAAATACCGAGGAAAAAGGGAAATCCATCCCTATGGAGAAATCCCTCTCCATATATATCAAAACTTCAGACAATCCATGTCCAGGGAAATCCATCCCTCAACAATATTCCACGCTCACTTGTTACAACCCATATCCACATGTGTTAGTTCATGCCATATATTAGTTAACATAAATCCAAGAAGGAATTATCTTTGAGATGATAAGAAGTCAATCCTATTGGTCTTAAGTGATACAAGAGTGTATAAGGGTGATTAACCAGTATTAGAAGTTAAACGAATCAAGGATGTTGTAACTCGTATTTTCAGGTAATCTAGTTGTGCTTAATACACTCAAGAGGTCATTTATTAAGGTATTTTAATTATATAATATCTGTATCATAAGTCTTGAAGTCAAACGAGTTATGAAACAAAAGTCGACAAAAGTTGTCGCAACTTAGGTTCATAATTTTACTTAAACATTAGGTCATATGTTTCTAATCTTTTCTCATAATTTACAAGTAATTACGGGGTGATATACCAATCAAATTAAAGATCTATGAGTCTAGTTTCCAACGCATTAAACCGTTCATCGATACGATCTCGGAGTAGAGAGATATTCGCGTTTTCGCGAGACTGCACCAAACACCTCTCTATGGGGCCCACTAAGGCGGTTTAAGATATTTGGACCTATATAGGATGCATCCAACCCGTTTTAAGTCATTTATTCTCACTATTTTCAGACCTTAGAACCCTAGGAACATCCTCTCAAGGTTCTCTCAAGATTCAAGACCCAAAAAGGGCAAACAACACAAATCAAGTGTCGGGAATTCCGTGGCGCTAGTAAGTCTCTTGTTCTTCTTGTTGTTTCTCATTTTTGTGTCGTTATAGCTCATGTGGGAGGTTGTTTTAAAGGGTTTATGTTCTGTAAATACTCCCTCATGTTCTTAATATCAATCCTAGGTGATTTCAAGCCTTCTAAAGTGATTCTAGTGCCGAAAAACACTAATTGATCGCTAGTTTCGCTTTTTTGTTGTTGTGGCAGCATTAGAGGGATATTTCATGGAAATTTAAGGTCAAATTGGAGTTTTTCTTTCTGTATAAAGGTAAGGAACCTGTTACTCTATATGTATTTAAGATTATCCAAGTTGCAGCTAAGCCATTAAAGCTAGAACTTGTGAAATACATATCGAAAGGCTTGGAAGTAATGTTATTGTTTTGTCGACTGTTTTGCGTTGTTGTTGGGCTGTGTATTTTACTACTATCTTGTGGAGTTTTGGAGGAGGAAGGGTGTGGAGAAACACCATATATATGTAGGGTTATGGGATGATAGTTATTCGTAACATTTCCAGGTTGTTTGACACGACTACGGTGGTCGTCGTATGTATGGAGTGATTAGGCTGTGTGTGGACTATTTTGGGAGGCTCAATATGTTTATTATTGATGTTGTTTGGGCTATTTGGTGACTGTTTTGAATGGTGTGAGGTCATATATATAGGGGAGGTGCTGTCCGTTTCATCGTAAAATAGGTTGTGGTCGATACATAATAGTTACGACGCTTAAATGATAACGATAGTATCGTTTCTCTTATTGTAGACTAAGGAGTTTTGACAATTGCATAGCATGAGATTGGGGTAGTATATACAAGGTATGTGAGGCTATCCCTTTCCTTCTTTTGCACGACTCCGATTGTACATAATGTAATGAACGATCTTCCAAGATACTCTACTCTTAGAAGCTAGCAGTACTTACATTGTTTTCCCTCTTATGGAACGATTGATGTTAATGTTGCTTCTCTTAGTCTTATGTTATCAATGTTGTTGGTACTTCCTGATTCTTATAAGGTTCATAGTATAGAGTTAGTCCTAATAACGTGTACAGAGGATACCGACCTTACGTCACTCCGAAAGGTTTACAATGTGATTCCATGAGTCGAGCATGCATTATATATATGTATCTATTTTACTCTACCGAGCCACGCTATAGTTGGCCGGGTATGGCACCTATTGTGCAACCACTGATCAGTTGGTTTTTACCGAGCTCCACGTGGCCCGGTACGATTCTACCGAGCCTATTATGGCCGGGTACGATATGATGATGATGATGCCCATAGAGGCGAATTCTTTAAAGGTTTATGTATTTATACATATGTATCATGCATTTCATGTAAGTAGCCCTCAGAGGTACTAAGATGTTACAGGTTGTATATTCTCTATCCTTACTTACATTACTGATCATATTTATGGTTCTTTGCCTTACATACTCAGTACTTTATTCGTACTGACGTCCTTTTATTTGTGGACGCTGCATGTCGTGCTGCAGGTCCTGATAGACAGGCAGGTGCAGCTCCCCCACCACAGTAGACTGTCCAGTTCAGCGGTGATTGGCGAGATCCCTTCTCCGGACTTGCCTTGGTCTTGGTATGCAATTTTTATTATAGACATTATGGGCATGCCGGGGCCCTGTTCCGGCTATGTTGCAACACTTATGTTCTTTTAGAGGCTCATAGACAGGTGTCGGCTCATGTATAGCTTGGTATGCCTTGTCGGCTAGTTTTTGTTGTATAGTTTTTCATAGTAGCGTGGTAGCTCATACCTTATATGTAGTTTCTTGATTGTCTGGTCATCCCCTGCTATGTATGTTCATGCCGTCATATTTTATTGCTGGTTGTCCATGATCTAGGTCTACCATTTATATTGATCTCGTCAGCCCTAAAAGATAATAATGAAGGTTAGATGAAATGTGCATTGGTGCTCGGCAAGTGTGGTCGGGTGCTAGTCATGGCCCTTCAGTTTGGGTCGTGACAAACTTGGTATCAGAGCAAGTCTGTCCTAGGGGCTGTCTATGAGCCGTGTCTAGTAGAGTCTTGATTATGGATGTGTAGCGCGCCACATTTATAATCAGGAGGCTACATGACATCTAGGGTTGTTACCTTCTTCCTGAATCTAGATCGTGCGTAGAGTTGAGTCGTAAGTGTTCGTCTCTAATATTCACCTTGTTTTTTTCAGTGATGCCTTCGACTAGGAAGCAAACGATTAGTAGACGGCTTGATACAGCAGCGGGAGAGGGTACCAGTCAGGTGCCCCAAGTTAGAGCAGGACAAAATGAGGCTCAAAGTGAGATGCCCTCTCATACCTCATCTACTCCATCTCCTCCAGAGGATATTAGAAGGCACCCAGCGCCTCCAGTTCTTCCGTCTGGCACTCCAGACCAGGATATGTGGAGTGCTTTGCAGTTATTGACTAGCTTGGTAGCTGCTCAGGCTCAGAGGCAGAATACAGGTGCTGCTGAGAAACCAGTTAGTACAAGAGTTCGTGATTTTATTAATTTAGACCCTCCAGTGTTTACCGGATCAGACCCCAAGGAGGACCCACAGACTTTTATTGACCAGGTTCATCGTACACTTCGGGTTATGCATGTTAGTGATACAGAGGCAGTAGAGTTGGCTTCTTATCGGCTACGGGATTTAACGGTTCTCTGGTATGATAGTTGGGAGAGATCCAGGGGTCCGAACCCTCCTCCAGCTGTGTGGAAGGAATTTTCTGAGGCCTTTCTTTGTCACTACTTGCCAGTTGAGATACGACGAGCTAGAGCTGATAAGTTCTTGAACCTTAGACAAGGTAATATGAGTGTGCGAGAGTACAGTATGCAGTTTGATTCTTTGGCAAGGTATGCTCCCCATATGGTGGCCGAGATGAGTGATAGGGTGCATATGTTCATGAATGGGTTGGGACCACATCTAATAAATGAGTGTACGACAACCTCTTTGGTGGAGGGCATGGATATTTCCCGTATTCAAGCTTATACCCAGACCCTAAAGGATCGTAACTGCCAGCAGAGGGCAGTTAGGGAGCAGGATAGGGGCCAGCATAAGAGGGCGAGATTTGCAGGGTATTCTGATGACTTCAGAGGCCGCATCAGGCCACAGTTTTCGAGGAGTTCGGCGCCACCTGTAGCTAGTGCTCTTCCACAGTTTCAGAGGCCTCAATATGATCGATCCTATTCTGGTCCAGGTCAGAGTTTGCGAGCATCTGGCTCGCAACATCACAGGGATACTAGTCAAATGAGACCCCCAACACCACATTGTGATTAGTGCGGCAAGGCCCACTTTGGACTGTGTCGTCGAGGTTCTGATGCATGCTATTCGTGCGGGCAGCCTGGCCATATGATGCGGAATTGTCCTAATAGAGGAGGTGATGGTATGGCTCAGCCGACTGGATCTGTGTCTGGTTCTTCCTCATCAGTTCGACCTCCAGCACGGGGTTTTCAGCAGTCGACAGGTCGTGGTAGAGGTAGAGGTGCAGTGCCGAGTTCGAGTGGTGCTCAAAATCGAACCTATGCTATAGTAGCTCGACAGGATCTCGAGTCGTCTCCAGATGTTGTTACAGGTATTATATCTGTGTTTTCTTATGATGTATATGCGCTGATTGATCCGGGATCTACATTATCATATGTTACACCCTTTGTGGCTAATAGGTTTGGCATTGAACCTGAATTGATAAGTAAACCCCTCGCGGTATCTACTCCGATAGGAGATTCTGTGATTGCTAGAAGGGTATATAGAGGTTGCACTGTGATGATTTGTAGTCGTCAAACCTCGGCAAATTTATTTGAGTTAGAAATGGTTGATTTTGATGTGATAATGGGAATGGACTGGTTGGCCTCATGCTATGCAAATGTTGACTATCGTACGAAGATGGTTAGGTTCCAATTTCCGGGTGAACCCGTCATTGAATGGAAAGGGAACATTGCTACACCGAAAGGTAGGTTTATTTCCTATCTTAAGGCAAGGAAAATGATCTCAAAAGGTTACATTTATCATCTCGTTCGCGTTAGGGATGCGGAGGCGAAACTGCCTACTTTACAATCAATCCCTGTGGTCAACGAATTCCCAGATGTTTTCCCAGATGAACTCCCAGGCCTTCCTCCTGAAAGGGAGATTGAGTTTAGCATTGATGTGTTGCCTGACACTCAACCGATCTCTATTCCTCCATAGAGAATGGCCCCGGCAGAGTTGCGAGAGTTGAAGGTGCAGTTGAAGGACTTTCTGGATAAGGGCTTTATTAGGCCTAGCACTTCACCTTGGGGTGCACCAGTCCTATTCGTGCGGAAGAAAGACGGGTCGTTACGGATGTGTATCGACTATCGACAGTTGAATAAGTCTACTATAAAGAACAAGTATCCACTTCCAAGAATTTATGACCTGTTTGACCAACTCCAGGGTGCCAAGTATTTCTCTAAGATTGATTTACGTTTAGGGTATCATCAGGTGAGGGTTAGGGAGAAGGATATTCCAAAGACGGCCTTCCGGAAAAGATATGGGCACTTTGAGTTCTTGGTGATGTCGTTCGGGCTAACAAATGCCCCAGCAGCTTTTATGGATCTCGTGAATACTTTATTCAGGCCCTATATTGATGTGTTCGTGATAGTATTCATTGATGACATTCTAGTGTATTCTCGTTCGGAGGCGGAACATACGGGCCACTTGCGGATAATAATACAGACGCTTCAGGATCGTAAGTTATATGCTAAGCTCTCCAAATGTGAATTCTGGCTAAACTCAGTATCATTCCTTGGCCATGTGATATCTGATGAGGGTATTAGTGTCGACACTCAGAAGATCGATGCAGTAAAGAATTGGCCGAAACCTACAACACCATCAGAAGTCCGCAGCTTCCTAGGGCTAGCAGGATATTATAGGCGGTTTGTAGAAGGATTTTCCTCTATATCATCACCATTGACTAAGTTAACACAAAAATCTACCAAATTCCAGTGGTCTGACACTTGTGAACGTAGTTTTCAGGAGCTGAAGAATCGATTGACATCTGCACCAGTGCTCACTCTTCCTGAAGGAACAGAAGGTTATGTGGTATATTGTGATGCCTCAGGTATAGGTTTGGGGTGCGTATTGATGCAGCATGGGAATGTGATTGCTTATGCATCAAGACAATTGAAGAAGCATGAAAAGAATTATCCAACCCATGATTTGGAATTGGCTGCAGTAATATATGCTTTGAAGATATGGCGACACTACTTATACGGCGTCCATGTTGACATCTACACAGATCACAAGAGTTTACAATACATCTTCAAGCAGAAAGAGTTGAATTTGAGGCAGCGTAGGTGGCTTGAATTATTGAAAGACTACGACGTCGAGATATTGTATCATCCCGGTAAAGCCAATGTTGTGGCAGGCGCTCTCAGCCGTAAATCAATGGGAAGCTTAGTACATATTGAGGCAGGTAGATGGGGGTTGATTAAAGAGCTTCATCAGCTAGCCAATATGAGAATCAGATTGTTAGACTCTGATGACGGAGGTGTTACTGTACAGAATACATCAGAATCATCTTTGGTAGCCGAGGTAAAAGCACGACAATATGAAGATCCTATCTTAGTACGATTAAGAGAAAGCATTCAATAGTGTAAAAGTATGGCTTTTGGGATCGGAAAAGACGGGGCACTGAGATACCAGAGCCGATTGTGTGTGCCTAATGGGGCAGGGTTGCGAGAGAAGATTATGAATGAGATTCATCAATCCCGATATTCCATCCATCCCGGCTCGACAAAGATGTATCATGATGTCAAGGAGCAGTATTGGTGGGATAATATGAAGAAGTCTATTGTAGAATTTGTAGCCCAGTGTCCCAATTGTCAACAAGTAAAGATAGAACATCAGAAACTCGGTGGATTGCTTCAAAATATAGAGATTCCGACATGGAAGTGGGAGGTGATTAATATGGACTTCATTATTGGATTACCTCGCTCTTATCATAAGTTTGCCTCCATCTGGGTGATAATTGATCGACTTACAAAATGTGCCCATTTTCTGCCAGTGAAGACAACTTACACGGCTGAAGATTATGCAAAGTTGTATATCAAGGAGATTGTTAGGCTTTATGGTGTGCCCATATCTATTATATCAGACCGAGGAGCTCAATTTACGGCTAACTTTTGGAGGTCTTTCCAGAAGGGTTTAGGCACACAGGTAAATCTTAACACTGCATTTCATCCGCAGACTGACGGACAGACTGAACGTACAATTCAGACACTGGAAGATATGCTACGAGCATGTGTTCTAGATTTTAAGGGCAATTGGGATGATCATCTTCCACTCATAGAATTCGCCTATAATAATAGCTACCATTCCAGTATTAAAATGGCCCCATATGAGGCACTATACGGGAGGAGATGTAGATCACCAGTTGGATGGTTCGAAGTCGGTGAAACAAAATTATATGGGCCAGATTGATTCACCAAGCTATTGAGAAGGTGAAAGTGATACAGGAGCGATTGAGGACGGCACAAAGCAGGCAAACATCTTATTCTGATGTCCGACGTCGTGATCTAGAGTTTGAGGTTGGTGATTGGGTTTTCCTGAGGATCTCACCAATGAAGGGTATTATGCGTTTTGGGAAGAAAGGTAAGATGAGTCCAAGGTATATCGGGCCGTATAAAATTCTTCGACGAATTGGACAGGTTGCTTATGAGTTAGAATTGCCATCCGAATTGGAATTTGTCCACCCGGTATTCCATGTATCTATGTTGAGAAAATGTATTGGAGACCCTTCTCGAGTCGTCCCTATCAAAGATGTACAAGTTACAGAGGACCTATCATATGAAGAAGTGCCAGTGGCGATATTAGATCGGCAAGTCCGCAAGCTGAGAACAAAAGATGTAGCTTCCGTCAAAGTATTGTGGATGAACAAAAATATGGAAGAAGAAATGACATGGGAAGCAGAAGAGGAGATGAAGTCTAAATACCCTTACTTATTCTAGAATGAAGATAACAAGGATGCTGGTGGAAGACAGGATACATTGGAAGGTGAAACGGCTCTATGAGGTAAGCAATAATTTGAGAATACTCCTCCTTAATACAAAATGGTGATATGTAGATAATGTAAATACGCATAATGCTTTGTGTAGCCTTGTGAAGCCATATGTTGGGCTTAATTACTTGCAAGTTTTGCTAGTGACCATTTTTTAGGGGAAAATTGATCGGAAATTTCCATTGGAATCCACGATGATTTAAACTCCCCATAAACCCTTACATTCGGGGACGAATGTTCCTAAGGGGGAGGGTGTTACAACCCATATCCACATGTGTTAGTTCATGCCATATATTAGTTAACATAAATCCAAGAAGGAATTATCTTTGAGATGATAAGAAGTCAATCCTATTGGTCTTAAGTGATACAAGAGTGTATAAGGGTGATTAACCAGTATTAGAAGTTAAACGAATCAAGGATGTTGTAACTCGTATTTTCAGGTAATCTAGCTGTGCTTAATACACTCAAGAGGTCATTTATTAAGGTATTTTAATCATATAATATCTGTATCATAAGTCTTGAAGTCAAACGAGTAATGAAACAAAAGTCGACAAAAGTTGTCGCAACTTAGGTTCATAATTTTACTTAAACATTAGGTCATATATTTCTAATCTTTTCTCATAATTTACAAGTAATTACGGGGTGATCTACCAATCAAATTAAATATCTATGAGTCTAGTTTCCAACGCATTAAACCGTTCATCGATATGTTCTCGTAGTAGAGAGATATTCGCGTTTTCGCGAGACTGTACCAAGCACCTATCTATGGGGCCCACTAAGGCGGTTTAAGATATTTGGACCTATATAGGATGACTCCAACCCGTTTTAACTCATTTCGTTTAACTATTTTCAGACCTTAGAACCCTAGGAACATCCTCTCAAGGTTCTCTCAAGATTCAAGACCCAAAAAGGGCAAACAACACAAATCAAGTGTCGGGAATTCCGTGGCGCTAGTAAGTCTCTTGTTCTTCTTGTTGTTGCTCATTTTTGTGTCGTTCCAGCTCGTGTGGGAGGTTGTTTTAAAGGGTTTATGTTCTTTAAATACTCCCTCATGTTCTTAATATCAATCCTAGGTGATTTCAAGCCTTCTAAAGTGATTCTAGTGCCGAAAAACACTAATTGATCGCTAGTTTCGCTTTTTTGTTGTTGTGGCAGCATTGGAGGGATATTTCATGGAAATTTAAGGTCAAATTGGAGTTGTTATTTCTGTATAAAGGTAAGGAACCTCTTAATCTATATGTATTTAAGATTATCCAAGTTACAGCTAAGCCATTGAAGCTAGAACTTGTGAAATACATATCGAAAGGCTTGGAAGTAATGTTATTGTTTTGTGGACTGTTTTGCGTTGTTGTTGGGCTGCGTATTTTACTACTATCTTGTGGAGTTTTGGAGGAGGAAGGGTGTGGAGAAACACCATATATATGTAGGGTTATGGGCTGATAGTTATTCGTAACATTTCCAGGTTGTTTGACACGACTACGGTGGTCGTCGTATGTATGGAGTGATTAGGCTGTGTGTGGACTATTTTGGGAGGCTCAATATGTTTATTATTGATGTTGTTTGGGCTTTTTGGTGACTGTTTTGAATGGTGTGAGGTCATATATATAGGGGAGGTGCTGTCCGTTTCATCGTAAAATAGGTTGTGGTCGATACATAATAGTTACGACGCTTAAATGATAACGATAGTATCGTTTCTCTTATTGTAGACTAAGGAGTTTTGACAATTGCATAGCTTGAGATTGGGGTAGTATATACAAGATATGTGAGGCTATCCCTTTCCTTCTTTTGCACGACTCTGATTGTACATAATGTAATGAACGATCTTCCAAGATACTCTACTCTTAGAAGCTAGCAGTACTTACATTGTTTTCCCTCTTATGGAATGATTGATGTTAATGTTGCTTCTCTTAGTCTTATGTTATCAATGTTGTTGGTACTTCCTGATTCTTATAAGGTTCATAGTAAAGAGTTAGTCCTAATAACGTGTACAGAGGATACCGACCTTACGTCACTCCGAAAGGTTTAGTATGTGATTCCATGAGTCGAGCATGCATTATATATATGTATCTATTTTACTATACCGAGCCACGCTATAGTTGGCCGGGTACGGCACCTATTGTGCAACCACTGATCAGTTGGGTTTTACGGAGCTCCACGTGGCCGGGTACGATTCTACCGAGCCTATTATGGCCGGGTACGATATGATGATGATGATGCCCATAGAGGCGAATTCTTTAAAGGTTTATGTATTTATACATATGTATCATGCATTTCATGTAAGTAGCCCTCGGAGGTACTAAGATGTTACAGGTTGTATATTCTCTATCCTTGCTTACATTACTAATCGTATTTATGGTTCCTTGCCTTACATACTCAGTACTTTATTCGTACTGACGTCCTTTTATTTGTGGACGCTGCATGTCGTGCTGCAGGTCCTGATAGACAGGCAGGTGCAGCTCCCCCACCACAGTAGACTGTCCAGTTCAGCGGTGATTGGCGAGATCCCTTCTCCGGACTTGCCTTGGTCTTGGTATGCAATTTTTGTTATAGACATTATGGGTATGTCGGGGCCCTGTTCCGGCTATGTTGCAACACTTATGTTCTTTTAGAGGCTCATAGACAGGTGTCGGCTCATGTATAGCTTGGTATGCCTTGTCGGCTAGTTTTTGTTGTATAGTCTTTCATAGTAGCATGGTAGCTCATACCTTATATGTAGTTTCTTGATTGTCTGGTCATCCCCTGCTATGTATGTTCATGCCGTCATATTTTATTGCTGGTTGTCCATGATCTAGGTCTACCATTTATATTGATCTCGTCAGCCCTAAAAGATAATAATGAAGGTTAGATGAAATGTGCATTGGTTCTCGGCAAGTGTGGTCGGGTGCTAGTCATGGCCCTTCAGTTTGGGTCGTGACACCACTCCCTAGTCACTTTTCCAACACAGGGTCTTCACTCCCTAGTTAATTTTATTTTAGACATAGGGTCTCCACTTCCTAGTCGTTTTTCCAACATAGGGTCTCCACTCCCTAGTAGAAGTTATTTTATACATAGGGTCTCCACTCCCTAGTCGCCTTTCTAGCATAGGGTCTCCACTCCCTAGTTGAAGTTATTTTTAGACATAGGATCTCCACTCCCTAGTCGCTTTTCCAACGTAGGGTCTACACTCCCTAGTTGAAGTTATTTTAGACATAGGGTCTCCAATCCCTAGTCGCTTTTCCAACATAGGGTCTCCACTCACTAGTTGATTTTATTTTAGACATAGGGTCTCCACTCCCTAGTCTGCTTTTCCAACATAGGATCTCCACTCCCTAGTTGAAGTTATTTTAGACATAGGGTCTACACTCCCTAGTTGAAGTTATTTTAGACATAGGGTCTCCACTCCCTAATCGCTTTTCCAACATAGGGTTTTCACTCCCTAGTTGAAGTTATTTTAGACATAGGGTCTCCACTCCCTAGTCGCTTCTCCAACATAGGGTCTCCACTCCCTAGTCACTTTTCCAACATAGGGTATCCACTCCCTAGTTGAAGTTATTTTAGACATAGGGTCTCCACTCCCTAGTTGATTTTATTTTAGACATAGGGTCTCTACTCCCTAGTCGCTTTTCCAATATAGGGTCTCTACTGCCTAGTCGCTTTTCCAATATAGGGTCTCCACTCCCTAGTTGATTTTATTTTAGACATAGCGTCTCCACTCCCTAGTCTCTTTTTTAACATAGAGTCTCCACTCCCTGGTTGATTTTAGTATAGATATAGGGCTCCACTCCCTAATCTCTTTTTTCCCAAGGATACACAATCCTTATTTTATTACTTTCAAATAAAGAAATAGTTTAGATTTTTGTTACAAGTGATTGTTTTTGTCAAAAATAGCCAAATGTTCCCGAAAGGGACGACGGAAGACTGACTTTGCATAAACGGCCACTTTTGATCATTTTTTAGAGTTTTGATCGATTAACCCTCACAGCCTTAAAATCTTCATCTCCGAAGTGCTGAAAGGCCGCGTTCGAAAATCGGATCCTTCTTTCTAAAATATAGTCAAAACATTTTTGAGCCAAATCATTTTTGCTTAAGTCACCTTAATAAATGTGCAGGATGAGTACAATGCAAAATGAACACTTTTCGATAATGACCAAAATCCCTGTCAAGTTGCGGTTGTGGTGGAATGATCTAGGCATTGAAGGGCAAGATGAGGTGAAGAAATTTCTGAAAGGTCTCACAGGTTTATTGGAAATCCAGCCTCGGGGAGATATCATAAGAGATTTGGTCACCTACTGGGACCCAACACACAATGTCTTCCACTTCTCCGATTTTGAACTCACCCCGACTCTGGAGGAAATAGCTGGTTACATCGGAAATGCTGAACTCCCATTAAGGCAAAAATACCTGGTTGCCCCAAGAGCTGTCACGGTGCATCGATTTCTAGATTCATTAAAGATACCCAGGACGGTCCATAACCCAGATTTGGCCGCAGGTTTTTGTAATCCATGCTTCATATACGACAGATATGGTCATATAGGAGGATTCAATAATCCGGTTAACAAGCTATGCAGCAAAGGTAGCCGTCAGAAGTGGGATGAGCATAGACGGGTGGCTTTCATGATAACATTTTTGGGCCTTCTGGTATTTCCAAGGAAAGACGAAAATATTGATCTGAAAATATCCGGGGTCATCAGTACTTTGCTCACGCAGAATGAGAGTACTCTCGCGCCTATGGTGGTATCTGATATCTTTCGAGCTCTCACAGCCTGCAAAGCCAGGGGGAATTTCTTCGAAGGGTGTAACTTGCTGCTACAAATATGGATGACTGAACATCTCTGCCATCGTCCCGAGCTTTTGAGCCATGGTTCCTCGAAGAAAACTTGCATAGAAGAGTTTTACACGAGAACCAAGGAGGTCAGTCTGCCCGAAGGAGTTATGGCATGGACTTCATTCTTTCAGACTCTCACTGCTAGCCAAATACAGTGGACACTGGGATAGTTGCCTGTTGATGAGGTCATGTATATGCCAGCAGCTAGAACTCACTTTCTACTAATGGGACTTAAGAGCATTCAACCTTACGCGCCCTGCCGAGTTTTGAGACAACTCGGGAGATGCCAGATAGTGCCACACGAGGAAGATCTTAGTGCTCAAACAATCGTGATTAGCCTTGACGGACAATTTCCTGAAGCAAAAGTCCGCCAGATCTGGAATGAATGTCAATATTTGAAAGCGGATACTTGTGTGAAGGATCGGGCCAAAAGTGAAATGGCGCCAGGTTACCTTGTGTGGTACAGAAGAGAACTTGAACATGAAAGGCCGGCTAAAAGACCCCACATCCTGAATTTTGCCGAGTCATCACAAAAGCAGTGGGATTGGTTAGCAAAAGAAAGAGGCTATCATGCCAAAATCAGCAAATTGAAGCGACAAGTCGAAGGTCTAAAATATGAGCACAACGTGCAAGTTGCTACTGATCTGGGAGAAAAGAATAGGTTGACCTAGTAAAATGAGATGCTCAGGGCCCAGATCGAACAGATGAGGATAGACGCTGATAACCAACAAAGGAGCCGGTCGGATGAACGATTGATAAAAGGTTTAAGAATGGAAATTGGGGAGTGCCGGAGTGAGTCAGAAAATCTTGAAAATACCATAGCAGGACTCGAAGCACACTGGGAAAGAAAGACAGAAAAGCGTAACCGGTACCTGCAGCAGTTGAAAAGGGATCACGAGCAAACCATTGCCAATTTGAAGAAAAAGGTGGTCACTCTTGAGGACAGAGTAGCTGAGCAAACCCAAACCTTTGAAGCTGAAAATAGACATTGCCACAAGCTCCTAGCCCAAATGGAAGTAGAAATTCAGCAGTGGCAAAATCAATATCTCCAGGATTCTCGGATTATGACAGCCCGTAATGATCAAATAGAGCACCTACTCAAAGAAAAGAGGCAAACCAGGGATAAGATCAAGACCATTGCCCATGCCATCATCAGAAGGTGTCTACGATGTGAAAACATGACCAGCATTACCGTTCTCTCGGCAGTGATGATTTATGTCAAGCAGACCATGTATGAGCTGGAACAACTTGAAAGGGACCTCACACCTAAGACCGCGGCGAGGCCGAACGATGCCCCGAGGGCGCCAATTCTTGAAACCTTAATGTATTTATAGGTCGAGTCTGTATCTTAGCATCTTCTGTCCGTCTTTTCGCATCAGGGTGTATCAAGTTGTTGAGTTTGTATTTATTTCAAGCCTTGTTATTTTCCCCTTTTTCAAAAAATGTTAGTTTGTAATAGATTGTTTCAGTAATAAAAATGTGTGCTTCTTCTACACTCGTTTGTTTTGAACTATGTAATGATCTGATTCACGCGGCATCATGATACGTAGGTAATCCTCATCGGATCCGGTCACATTTTAACTGCAAATAATGAAAATAATAATAAATAAAATAATAATAATAATAATAAAAAATATATAAAAAACACAAAAATGTATGATAAATAAAGGGAAGCCTAAAGAGAAGCCGGAATGACGCATGTCATCGTTGCAAACATGTAGAAATTCACTTAACTGTATAGGTTCATCACGCCCCAACGTGAGATTACCTGCCTGTTATTTGTTTCAAACTAACCGTTTGCTTGCTGCTAAGTCCAGGTTTTAGAAAAGGTGGTTTGGTTTGGTGGAGGTCTGGCCTCACATTCATACTTCACGAGGTCGAAAGGAAGTGTTCAGTTGCCCGTCACTAAGTCAAGAGGAAGTATTCACACTTACTTCATGAGATTAAAGGGAAGTATAGAGATGTCTTCAGAAATTCCTTTGCCGACAATTCCTGTCTCCGAGGAGAGTTCAATCTCGGCCATCCCAACTCCCGAGTTAGCAACTGCTGAGGAAAACAGAATCTTGCGGCTCCGCATGTTGGAAATGTTGGATGACTGGAACAACGGAAAAGACCCACCGAGTGTAATCCCTGGATTCCCCGAGTTGTTTTCTAGGACGAGTGGGACTTCCAACGTCCCCATAAGTTATCCAACTACCCCATTCGGGTACCCGGCCATTTCAGCCCACTCTGCTGGATCACCCTCTGATTCTTATCCCCGGATGTCAACAATAGATGTAGCTACAGGCATATTCACGGCACCACCCTGCCCAATCGTGGCACAACCCGCTACACACAGGCCGAATTTTGATTCGTCCTCATTCACATTTCAAGCACCATCCTTCTCACTGGAACCAACTCGGTTGACCACCAACACTCATCCTCAACAACATCAATACGAGTTTACACCTGGGCAAGACCAAAACCCCAAAGCTTTTGAACAAGATGAGATGGCAAAATGAATGAGGAGCCTCGAGCAGAGTTTGAAAAACATGCAAGGATTAAGCGGGCAGAAGAGTGTTTCCTATACTGATCTGTGCATGTTCCCTTACGTGCACCTACCCGTGGGTTTCAAAACACCAAAGTTTGAGAAATATGATGGGCATGGCGATCCCATTGCTTACCTCAAGAAGTATTGCAACCAATTGCGTGGAGCCGGCGGTAAAGAAGAATTGTTGATGGCCTACTTCGGAGAAAGCTTGGTAGGAATAGCCTCAGAGTGGTATATGGACCAAGACATATCTCGATGGCATATTTGGGATGATCTCGCCAGAGATTTTGTAAGACAATTTCAGTATAATAATGACATCGCACCGGACTGAAATTCTTTGTCAAACTTGAAAAAGAAACCCTCGGAGAGCTTTAGATAATATGCTATTAAATGGCGCGAGCAAGCATCAAGGGTAAAACCTCCCATGGACGAAATAGAAATGGTCACTACTTTCCTCCAGGCTCAAGAATCAAATTACTTCCAAAACATGATGTCAGCCATGGGAAAGCCTTTCGCGGAAGCGATTAAGATCGGGGAGATGGTGGAGAATGGTTTGAAAACGGGTAGAATTTTGAGTCAGGCAGCCATAAGGGCAACCTCCCAAGCCGTCCAAAGCGGGTCCGGAGGAATGGCAAGAGGGAAGAAAAAGGAAGAGACGTCCATGACGGCATCAGAAGCAAGGGAATATCGTAATCCTAGGCCTCGTTTTCTAGAAAGAACCCCACAACATTACTACCCCCACCAAAATGTGACCTATGCTCCTCAACCCTACATGGTCATGAATACCCAGCCTTATGTCCAGCCACCGCAACAAGCCAATCGAGGCCAAGCTCCACCTCCCAGAAATCAGCCTCCTTACCGGAACCACTATAATCCACAACCACCTCAAAATAACTTCCGCCCTCAGGAACCACCCAGAAGACGGACTTTCACGCCCATTGGTGAACCGTATTCTACCTTATTCCCAAAGCTAGTCCAGATTGGTTTCCTGCAACCAGTCCCTCAGACAAGGCACAATCCAGCATCACCTGCTTACAAAGCCGGTGTCAGGTGTGCTTATCATTCGGGAGCAGAAGGGCATGATACCAATGATTGTTGGACTTTGAGAAGGGTGGTTGAGAACTTAATAGAGCAGGGAAAGATAGTACTGAGGGAAGAGGAGGTCCCAAATATGACCAACAATCCGTTGCCCGTTCACAATAACGGGCCGTTGATTGGAATGATTTGGGAGGACAATGAGTTTGATCCTACCCTAAAAGCTATAATCGCCATCATCGATGCAGGGAAAAATCCTAAAGCTGCCTCGAAGCTAGAGAAAGGGGAAAAGAAGACTAGTACTGTCAAGGTTGAGCTCGAAGAGAAGGTCGAGACAAAAACAGTCACGATGTTGCCTACTAGGAATGAAGTTCTTTACATTCCACGAGGTCGATCAGAGAAGCCGCAGAGATTCAAAGTCAAAAAGGCAAAACCAATGTACGTATCGAAAGGGGCCTATATGGTCCGGGGAACGATTAAACCACCTCGGCTGAATGAGCCAGTGGTTATCGGACGCGTACCACATAAGCCGATGACAGACCCATCCACAGTACCATGGAACTATCAAAGAACATTGGTTACGTACAAAGGTAGAGAAGTCACGGGGGAACTTCCGAAGAACACTTTCATTGGAAGATATTCAGACACTCAAGAGTTAAACAACGCCACATGGAAATGCTTCCCACCCAAGAAGCCTGTAAGCGTTGAAGAAGCGGAAGTTTTCTTCCAAAAGATGAAAATGCCTGACTACGAAGTGGTGGATCAGTTGCGCAAGTGCCCTGAGCAAGTGTCTATGTTATCTTTGCTGATGAGGTCGACCGAACATCAGAAGATCTTGCTCAAAACCCTGAACGAAGCGTATATACCGGCTGAGACTTCAGTTGAACAACTGGAACGAATGACGAAAAAGTTTTTCGCAGTTAATCAAGTTTCTTTCAGCAAGAACGACTTACCTCCGGAGGGAGCGGCTCACAACAAAGCTTTACATCTGACAGTCAAATTCGAAGACTACTACGTCAAACGGGTAATGTTGGATGGAGGTTCGGGTGTTGACATTTGTCCGCTCTCCACGCTGCAGAGAATGGAAGTTGGGACCGAAAGAATTCGCCCCAATAATGTCTGCGTAAGGGCTTTCTACGACATCAAGAGGGACACCCTCGAGGAAATAGACTTGGTATTGACCATAGGACCGGTGGAGTTCGAAATAACTTTCCAGGTAGTTGATATGGACACGTCTTACAACTTTCTCCTTAGCAGACCTTGGATTCATGCGGCAGGGGCTGTACCTTCCACTCTTCACCAAATGGTGAAGTTTGAATATGAAGATTGGGAAATTGTGGTCCATGGAGAAGACGAACAGTCTATTTATCGGGACCCATCCATCCCATATCTGGAAGTAGGGGAAGGGAGTGAGCACACGGTTTATCAGGCTTTCAAAGTTGTGCTGGTAGAGCAGTATGAAGAAGGAAGACCTTGCCCCCAACCTTTCCAGTCCAACGCCTCAATCATGGTGGCTAAAGAAATGATCCGACATGGATTCAAACCAGGGAAAGGGCTTGGACGAACGCTGCAAGGAATAACGGAACCCATCACCTTACCTTCCACTAAGAAACTCTTTGGAATAGGTTTCCAACCCACTCCAAAAGATGAAGAGTGGGCAAAGAAGAGGAAAAATGAGGGTTGGAAGCTGCGTCGACCATTGCCACATTTATACGAGACTTTCGTCGGACCAAAATACATCGAAGAAGAAGACGACGAGGCTTTTACGGCTGAAGATATCGAAGAAATATGTGGGGCAATGAGAGGAATGCTCTACGAAACTCACATGGTTCAACTGGGAGAAGGCACAAGCACCGCTGAGATGCTATATGTGGGGCCAAATGATAAGCTTCAGAATTGGGAGGCCACGCCATTCCCAACTAGGCAGGAGTCCGGGTAGACCTGTCCTGCCACCTTTCCTGCATCACGAGTTATCCCAGGATGTAACTCAGATGTTTTTCTTTAGTTTCCTGTTTTTGAATTCCAGAATTATAAATCTTGTTATCTTCCCAATTCCAAGGAATAAAATCATTATTTCTTCATTTTTCCTTTATTCTGATTTCTGCTATTTTTCCTTTATCTTTTCCTTTCAGTTATAATAATGCGGCTTTAAATAATATGACATGCTTACGGACTTCACGCCCAAATCCCAATGAGCTGTTTAATTGCGAAATAATGAACCAAGAACCGAAATATGACGAAGAAGAGGCTTTTAGGGAAATAAATCGAGAATTGGAACACTTTGAGAATAAACCTAAGCCGAATTTGAATAACACTGAACCGGTTAATTTGGGAACTCCTGAAGAAATCCGAGAGACCAAAATAAGCATTCACACGGACGAGAAAACGCGAGATGCGATAATTCAGCTCTTTTTTGAATTTAAAGATGTGTTTGCTTGGTCATACGATGACATGCCAGGATTAGGTGTTGATCTAGTGGTGCATAAATTGCCAATTTACTCTGATTGTCCTCCAATTCAACAGAAGCAGAGAAAGTTCAAGACTGATGTCAGTGATAAGATCAAAGAAGAAATCACCAAACAGTTGAAAACAGGAGTAATCCGGGTAGTCCAGTACACTACGTGGTTGGCGAATGTAGTTCTAGTACTGAAGAAAGATGGGAAGACCCGGGTATGTGTGGATTATCGAGATTTGAATAAGGCGAGTCCCAAAGACAATTTCCATTGCCCAACATCCACATCCTTGTTGATAATTGTGCCAAACATGAGATACAGTCTTTCGTAGATTGTTACGCTGGATATCATCAGGTGTTGATGGATGAAGAAGACGCCGAGAAAACCACCTTCACTACACCTTGGGGTACTTACTGTTATCGGGTTATGCCATTCGGTTTGAAGAATGCTAGGTCAACTTACATGAGAGTCATGACTGCCATTTTTCATGATATGATGCATCAAGTGATAGAGGTGTATGTGGATGCGTGATAGTCAAGTCCAGGACTCAGGACGATCATATCCAAGACTTGAGGAAATTCTTCTAGAGGCTGAGAAAGTATGACCTGAAGCTGAATCCGGCTAAATGCGCCTTCGGAGTCCCATCGGGCAAGCTTTTGGGTTTCATAGTAAGCAGGAGAGGTATCGAGTTAGATCCAACTAAGATAAAATCTATTCGAGATTTACCTCCTCCAAAAACGAAGAAAGACGCGATGAGTCTATTGGGCAGGTTAAACTATGTCAGTCGATTCATTGCCCAGCTAACTAGCACGTGTGAGCCCATATTCAAGCTATTGAGGAAGGATGCATCAATCAAATAGATGGCTGAGTGTCAAGAAGCTTTTGACAAGATCAAAGAATACCTTTCAAATCCTCCAGTTTTGGTCCCACCAGAGTCAGAGAGACACCTGTTCTTGTATCTGACAGTATTGGAAAATTCCTTCGGGTGTGTCCTCGGGCAACACGACATAACCGGAAAGAAAGAGCAGGTGATCTATTACTTGAGCAAGAAATTCACTAGCTATGAGTCCAAGTACACTTTGTTGGAAATAACGTGTTGTGCTTTGACGTGGGTCGCTCAAAAATTGAGACATTATCTCCAAGCTCATACTACTTACCTCATAACCAGGTTGGATCCGTTGAAGTACATATTCTAGAAACCAATGCCTACTGGCAGACTGACCAATTGGCAAATCTTGCTTACTGAATTTGACATAGTCTATGTCACTCGCACGTCGATGAAAGCCCAGGCGTTAGCGGATTATTTGGCCGAGAACCCGGTTGATGAGGAATACCAACCATTGAGTACTTATTTTCCAGATGAAGAAATAAACACCATAGAAGTAGCCTCGGAAAACACTCATGTTTGGAAGATGTTCTTCGACGGGGCCGTAAATGCCAAAGGTGTAGGAATTGGGGCAATTTTGATCTCACCCACTGGTCAGCACTATCCTGCTACAGCTAGGCTTCGCTTCTTTTGCACAAACAATACAGCTGAATATGAAGCCTGCATCATGGGCATGCATATGATGGTCGATCAGGATGTTGAAGATTTATTGATTATGGGGGATTCTGACCTGATTATCCGGCAAGCCCAAGGTGAATGGGAAACTCGGGATGTCAAGATTATTTCTTACCGACAACACGTGGAGGATCTCGGCAAGCGATAATCAATAGAGTTCAGGTATATCCCGCGGTGTCACAATGAACTAGCGGATACACTTTCCACCTTAGCTTCAATGTTACCTTACCCAGGCAACGCCCACGTCGATCCCTTGGAAATCCAAATCAGGGAAAGACACAGTTACTGTAATGTAATCGAGGCAGGATCAGGTACCCAACCATGGTACCATGATATCAAGAGGTTCTTGAAGACACAATAATACCCCGAACATGCTACTGGAGATCAAAAGAGGACTATTAGGCGGCATGGGGGTGGTTTTTTTTTGAGCGGCGAGGTATTGTATAAAAGAACCCTGGACCTCAACTTGTTAAGATGTGTTGATGCCGAGGAGGCAGGAAGAATCATGCATGAGGTACACGCGGGAGTATGCGGGCCCCACATGAATGGGTATGTTTTAGCAAAGAAAATCCTTCGAGCGGGTTATTACTGGATGACCATGGAAAAGGATTGTTTTAGTTTCATTCGGAAGTGTCATCAGTGTCAGGTGCACGGTGATTTGATTCATGCACCTCCCACAGAACTACATCATATGTCGGCGCCTTAGCCTTTTGTCGCTTCGGGTATGGACGCCATTGGTCCAATTGAGCTAAAAGCTTCAAATGGGCATAGATTCATATTGGTCGCTATCGACTACTTCACAAAATGGGTAGAAGTTGTCATTCTCAAATCGGTCACTAGGCTGTGGTGGATTTTGTACATTCAAATCTTATCTGTCGTTTCGGTATTCCTGCAACTATCATCACAGATAACGCGGCAAACCTGAATAGTCACTTGATGGGGGATATATGCGAACAGTTCAAAATAACGCATAGGAACTCCACTCCTTATCGGCCCAAGCCAATGGCGTTGTTGAAGAAGCAAACAAAAACATCAAGAAGATTTTGAGGAAGACGATCCAGAGTTCCCGACAATGGCATGAACAATTACCCTTTGCTTTGCTGGGATATCACACTACAGTACGCACATCAGTAGGGGAAACCCCTTACTTGTTGGTTTATGGGACCGAAGCTGTGATACCAGCAGAGGTATAAAGTCCTTCGCTCCGAACCATTGTTGAAGCAGAAATTGAAGATAGCGAGTGGGTTAAGACTCGATTGGAGCAGTTGACTTTGATTGACGAGAAATGAATGGCCGCAGTTTGTCATGGGCAGTTGTACCAACAAAGAATGGCCCGTGCTTACAACAAGAAAGTACAGCCCAGGAATTTTGAAGTAGGTGAACTGGTATTAAGTCACATTCTGCCACATCACCAAGAAGCGAAAGGAAAATTTGCTCCTAATTGGAAAGGCCCGTACATCATCAGGAAGATACTGCCAAGAGGAGCGTTATATCTGGGTGATATTGAAGGAAATGATCCTGAGACAGCGGTGAATGCGGATGCAGTCAAAAGGTACTATGTCTGAGTTTACTTCGGTGATGTCTTGGCACATTTGAGATGATGAAGGTTTTATTTCCACGACCCAAACACTATCTCTTTACAAGCCTTTTGACCCGGTTACATTTCTTTGGATACCTAATTAAAAAAAACCAACATTAGTTGAGCCTGAACTACGTCTGACTTGATTCTGAAAGGATACGTAAGCAGCCTCTCCCTGGGGTTCAGTCACACCAAAAATAAAATCCAATTTACCCTGAAGTTGAAACTGGGTCCCACCAAATGGTTCAGAAGTTGTAATTTCATCCACATTTCTTTTTACCAAAAAAACCAAGTACAAGTCCTTCGGATCAATTTCCAAAGGCGTGAGAAACCAAGAGATATCATGGTTGGAAGTCGATACATTCAAAATTGAGAGAAATAAAATGAGAGAGTCTTGTCAGTGAAACCTTCGGGCACCATGAGGCGACGGGAGTAGAGAAATCGAAAATGAGAGAGTTTGTTTAGTAAAAAACTCGCAAAGAGTGCTATCAGGCAACAATAAGAAGAGAAATGAGAGAGGTCGACTAGCGAAAACCCGCAAAGGGCGCTGCCAGCCGAAAAGATGATTCCACCTCAGAAGGTTCTGGCAAGGTTCCCTGGTTTTGGAAACATAGATCCGTTTTTGGTTCATGAGGAAATGCAAGTTCATGAAGGTCGGGCATCCAGTCCAAAAAACATGTCATGTCAATTTAAAGTCAGCACGTGCCTCAGATAAGTCTTTCTTGTCCCAAAAAGGGACACTTCTCTTTTTAAATTCGTTTTCTCCGCTCTTTGTTTTACCTTTCTTTGAATCCCTTTCGTTTTAACCCTAAATTCCAAAATGTTATGGAAAGAAAAGGTGGCAGGACCGGTTTCACGGAGCTCCGTTTAGTAAGAAGTGAAGAAAATACCCCGCTTCAGTTGGTACGTCAGTCCAATCCTGACTGATCATGATGTTGATTGCTTTCGAAGTAAAGCCACACAAAAAAAATCCGGTAAATTCCCACAGAGTCTCCCCTTGTAAAAATTCCCAAAGAGTCTGCCCCAGCAAATCACCAACGAGTCTGCCCCAATAAAAATCCTCACTGAGTCTACCTCGGTAAAAATCCCCAAGCAGAATGGGATGAAAGAACCAAAGCCTTACACGGGCGAATCATCACAAAATCTGGAAATGCGAGTCTGATCAGTTTAAAAAGGGTTCGCCTGTGAATCCAATCAATGGTAGAGTTTCTCAACAGGAATGAGGCTGGGACCGAGCAATTGGAACAATCAAGGCTACCGAACCAACCACCGTTTTCAAACTGACAATTGTTCTTTGTTTGGAAAATTGAAACAGGTGCGATCCAAAGCAACCGTGCAAGAAGCAGGCGCCACCCAAAAGGAAAAGAAATATGTTAATGCAAGAAACAGCTTTACAATAAGGAATCAACCCAAAATGGAAGTTTCCCCAAATTCTCTCCTGCATTTTACTAAACAAAAAATGAAAAAATAATAATTAAAAAAAACGAAAAAGGAAGTAAGAAGAAAATTCAAAAAAAGAGGGTTAGTTAGAATCCCCAACATTTTCTTTTAGCCAGCATTAGGTCTCCAATCCCTGAGTTGAGCAATTTCCATTTAGCCAGCATTAGGGCTCCAATCCCTGAGTTGAGCGTTTTTCCCTTTAGCCGACATTAGGGCTCCAATCCCTAAGTTGAACGATTTTCCTTTATCCAACATTAGGTCTTCAATCCTTGAGTTGAGCAATTTCCATTTAGCCAGCATTAGGGCTCCAATCCCTGAGTTGAGCATTTTTCCCTTTAGCCGACATTAGGGCTCCAATCCCTGAGTTAAGCGTTTTTCCTTTAGCCAGCGTTAGGGCTCCAATCCCTGAGGTGAGCGTTTTTCCCTTTAGCCGACATTAGGGCTCCAATCCCTGAGTTGAGAGATTTTCCTTTAGCCAACATTAGGGCTCCAATCCCTGAGTTGAGCAATTTGTTTTTAGCCAACATTAGGGCTCCAATCCCTGAGTTGAGCGTTTTTCCTTTAGCCAACATTAGGGATCCAATCCGTGAGTTGAGCGATTTGCTTTTAGCAGACATTAGGGCTCCAATCCCTGAGTTGAGCAGTTTTCTTTAGCCGACATTAGGGCTCCAATCTCTGAGTTGAGCGTTTTTCCCTTTAGCCGACATTAGGGCTCCAATCCCTGAGTTGAGCGATTTTCTTTAGCCAGCATTAGGGCTCCAATCCCTGAGTTGAGTAATTTGTTTTTAGCCGACATTAGGGCTCCAATCCCTGAGTTGAGCGTTTTTCCTTTAGCCAACATTAGGGCTCCAATCCCTGAGTTGAGCAGTTTTCTTTAGCCGACATTAGGGCTCCAATCCCTGAGTTGAGTGATTTTCTTTTAGACGACATTAGGGCTTCAATCCCTGAGTTGAGCGATTTTCTTTTAGCCGACATTAGGGCTCCAATCCCTGAGTTGAGCGTTTTTCCTTTAGCCAACATTAGGGCTCCAATCCCTGAGTTGAGCGAATTTCCCTTTAGTCGACATTAGGGCTCCAATCCCTGAGTTGAGCAGTTTCCTTTAGCCGACATTAGGGCTCCAATCCCTGAGTTGAGCGATTTTCCTTTAGCCGACATTAGGGCTCCAATCCCTGAGTTGAGCAATTTCCTGTTATTCGACATTAGGGCTCCAATCCCTGAGTTGAGCGATTTTCTTTTAGCCAGCATTAGGGCTCCAATCCCTGAGTTGAGCGATTTTCCTTTAGCCGACATTAGGGCTCCAATCCCTGAGTTGAGCGAATTTTCCTTTAGCCAACATTAGGGCCTCCAATCCCTGAGTTGAGCGAATTTTCCTTTAGCCGACATTAGGGCTCCAATCCTTGAGTTGAGCGATTTTCTTTTAGCCGACATTAGGGCTCCCAATCCCTGAGTTGAGCGATTTTCCTTTAGCCGACATTAGAGCTCCAATCCCTAAGTCGAACGGTTTTTTTTCTTTTTTAACCAAAATTAGGGCTCCAATCCCTAAGTTGCGCGTTTTTACCTTTTGTGACATTAGGGCTCCAATCCTTGAGTTGCGCCTTTTAGACCTTGAGGTTTCCAATCCCCTCATCAATTATGTAAATTTTTATAGCAATTAATTCACGAAATTTTTCTAGTGAAACTGGGGCAGAAAATTTCGTTCGTTTATTTTGTTGTCTCAGCAGGTCTGACCTCGAGGCGCATGGATCGAGACGACCTACGGGATGAGTTTCAATCCAGAATAAAGAAAAGAAGAAAAGAACAAAAAGAAGATGTTCCCAAATATTGGAACAAACAAAGGGCAGGTTGCTCAAAATTTGATGAAATTCCCGAGCTCCGCCAATCCCGTTTCACTCAATACTGCAGAAATAAACAAGTGCCTATAACTTGTGAGCATCAAGATTCGGATCGAAGTCTACAAGCAGAATCAGCTAAGACCCAAGATCAAGTTGCAAAAGAATTATAGATAGGAATCTTGTAACTAGTGATTGGCATGCATAAGTAGCTAGTTCAGTTTCCATTTTTCTTTGGTTGTAATAAGGAGGTCGGTAAAGCAGTAGCGGCAACACCAACAGTAGTAAAAGCAAGCATTGCAATCCCACGGTAGTCCCAGCTACCAAAAATTCCCGAACTACATTGACCTGATTCCTGTTTAGCCCAGGATATGTAGGAAATCTTTGAAGCAAAGATTCAGTCAAATCTTTCAAAAATGTGCTTCGCACGGAGTATTCCAACGGGCAAAAATCGCTCATATCCGCTCACTTTATCTTTGCACGAAAACCTCGCATGTTTTCGGGCAAAGAGGGGCAGCTGTGAGCACGTGATTTTTGTTTACACGACAATTACTCCAAAAGAAATCGAAAAATAAAACAAATGGTCTTGTTGTACAATTTTGGAATTTACGTGGCATTTTTTGTTAGTTATTTGTAGTTTTGTTTGTGATTGTTTAGTTTTATCAAATAAAAATACAAAATATATATGTCGCGTGTAAGTTTATGATATTGTTCTACTATTAAGAATTAATCAAATCGTATTTGGTTTTGAATGAGTAAAAAATCACAAAAATATTATCTTTGTTAATTTTTGTCATTTTTGTCGTTAAAGTTTGACTTTTGTTTAATTAATATATGATAGTGTGTGTTAATTATTACTAAAAAAAAAGAATCAATTAATGTCTTGTGATATAATTTTAATTTTAGGATTTTTGTAAATTCAGATTTTAATTAAAAAGAGAAAAAGAAAAGAAATGAGTTAAAATTGGAATAAAACAGATTTGGGCCATTCAAATTAGACCCAAACCAGGCCCAAATCCCACCCCCGCCCGGTCCAGTCTAGCCGGTCTCGAAGACATGCGAAACGACGTAGTGTAATATTGAAACTGCGTCGTTTCGCCATCAAAGATCACAGCCGCTCGATCTGAATCAATCCAACGGCTCTCGTATCACAACCCTAACCCATCTCAACCAACCCGACCCAGCACCATCCTCGACCCAGTCCCTACGGAGACCAAAATGACCCCATTTTATATAAGTAAAGTGATCCAAACCGTTGATCTCATTAGATCTAACGGCTTGGATTCATTCACCCATCACATATATATACTCTCCAACGCACCCCACACCCCCTAAGCTACCCCCTCTCTTCGTCTCTCTCACTGAACCCAAACCCCTTAGAACCCTAGCGCCGCCCCTCCTTTCCCTCACCTTAAACCCGGCGGCAATGATGCCGGTGACCACCAGACTAACACCCCTAGTACACCTCGACCCCCTGAACACGGATCTATAAACCATGGGTCTCGAATCTTCCCCCACTATCTCGAATCTTCGTTTGAAGATTCGAGCCGGACCCCAACCTATGCCAAACCCCCCCAAATCCATACCAGGTACCCCTCTGACCTCCCTCGTTACCAAACCAAGCTTTGTTTGGTCTGAATCTAACCAGAAAACCCCGAGTCCCAAATTAGCCCTAAGAACCCTAGAAATCCAGAATCTGAGGTTTTTGCCCATTTAAACGAGAGGGTTGGGGTCTAATAGACCTTAATCGAAGTGTTCTCAGTTGAGAACACTTCGATTAAAGTCCATTCAACCCCAAAAGAGGTTCGATTCAAAATCCGAGACAGGGTAGTCTGATTTTCAATTCTTTAAGGTATTTCTTTTTCTTTTCTTTGTTAGTTCCATGTTGTTTGTTTTGTTAATGTTTGTTCGTATGTTTAAATGTCAATTTGATCTATTTTCAATTGTGTCGACTATTCTGTCCATCTCACCTAGATCTTTATTTGATCGAATTTGTTTCTATGTGTTTATTACGTATAATTACAGTTTGTGTAATTGAGTCGAATAAGTCCCGTCGATCAGTTAAGTTTTCCACAAATCCCTGTGCCTATCAACATAAAATCATATTCTGTGCCTTTTCAAGTTTGGTTATCTGCTATTGATTTGTGTGCGTTGTAATTCACACAGTCGATTCGATACATGTCGTCAATTAGTTTCAGTTTGGAATGGTAGTAATCTGACTCACGCTATTTAATTCTTACTTGAATCAGTTGAGAATTGATTACACTGTGTGTTAGCCTGTTTAGTTGAATCAAAATCACTTAAGGATTGGTTATAGCTGTTAGTTTTAGTATAGATTTTAGAGTTTAGTTTGAATTGATGGCATGTTTACCCATGTTAGACCTTGGGCAACATGTGCATTATAGTACAATGGACAACATGTGCTGTCAGGACATACTCCTGCTGCCCATACTTGCTTAAACTAATAAAAGATAAACCTTTATAATAAGGAAAAAAGGGTTGTCAGGGGAATCTCATGGGGGTACCTTTCTTTTAACTTGTGAGTGGAGAAATAGAAAAGAGAACATGGGGGGAGTTCAGTTTGAATGGGTTTTGAACAAGCTATTGGAATAGGTTGAGCTGGGATATAAAAGACAGAGGGATCAGAAAGAAAACGAGAGGAGGACACCCCTGAAAAACTCAAAAGTTTCAGCCATAAAAAACCTCTCTAAAATCTATCTCCCTTTAATTTCAGCAATGTAGAGAATGAGAAAAAATAGAGGGGAGTTTTGGGCAGAACATGAAGAGGAACTGTAGAAAAAAACAGTAGAGAGTTTTGATACAACATTTTCGAGAGATCAGGAGTTTTAAAACCAGAAAGGGGGGGGGGGTTCGGACCAAGAGTTAAAAATCAGAAAAGAGAGAATTTTCGAGGACTTTAGGGTCTTAAAGCTAGGTTCCCCAACAAAAAGCTTGAGTTTGTTTTTTCTGCTCAAACATTCAAAAATCAGAAATCACTATTTTATTGCCTCTGCCTGTGATCTTTTGGTATTGCTGGGCTTTCATTTAGCAGCTTGTCTTGACTGTTGGTTTTTCAGGCATTGTTCTTCAAGCTACTGCCCTTTTTCTTTAGTTTAATCTGTCTTTGAGATTTCTGCTGCTGCCACTGCTGGTTTTACTGGTTCTGTTGTTGTCGAACATACTGTTGCTATGTGTATGCCACTACTGCTCTACTGACCCTTCTTCTTATTCAATTGTAAGCACTTTCCAGGTACACATTTGAATCTCACACTGATGTAACAGTAAAAGCATGAAATGAAAGATGCGAAGGAGTTTAATCATTTGTTGTTGTACTTACAGCTTTATAAAATTTTGTTAGATTGGTGTAATTCTTTAGTTTGTAGCTCAATAGAAAATACATTAGGTAGCTTGTACTTAATTGAAACTTAGTTTGTTTAATACTGTGATCTTAGTTATTTAGCTGTCTGTATGACATGGAATGCACAGGTGTTTAGTATATCGATAGCTAAATCTCATCTCTATTCCTATTTTAAATACGTAAGGCATGTTGTTTCTAATCTGGCAAAAATGCAATATAGTTTTAAGTCATTTGAGCTAACTCTGTCAAAATCGGATTCCATTAGGCAGTGTTCGAATCCCATTAGTAGTATCCTCTAGTAGTTAATTCCATTAATCTAGTTTAAATAAGTTAGTTTAAATTCAACTTGAAGAATGTTTAGCGTGAGTTTAGCATTTTATTAATCTTGTATGCAATTTTCTTTATTAAATTAAAATCATGTTCGCTCATGGAATAAGGCATGAAACAACTCCCCGCCTCATAAATAATTAATCTGATAATTAATAAGAGGCCGGAGCTGGCCAAGCATGTTAATTTAATTAGCGTGTACTTTCCTTCATTTTTAGAGACAAACATAATAGAAAATGTAGTCGCTGTAGGTTTATCCTTTCAAAAAATGAGACGGGCCTCGCCAAATAAAAAATACAAATTGCGGGGCCCTCAATAATTGGTCGTAATAAAATACGTAGAATTCAGGATGGATTGTTTAGTGAATTTCACTGCCTTCCCCCAAGATAATAACGCATTAGACTCTTTAGGCGTGACTTAATTAAATTACATTCTTAAATTCGGGTGCGCATTTATGTGACCCAAATTCAAATCTCAACGGAGTTGGAATGTGTTAACAACCACGGGCGCATTGATTGTGACGTGGTTCGAGATGCATTTTCACGACGCTGCAATTCTATAAAAATAATAATAATAAAAGCAGTTTAAACTTAATAAAAGCACATAAGTTATAACATGTATTAAATCAGATATTTAGCCATTATAACAATTTAAGTGACCGTTCTAGAACCACGAGATTCGAGGGTGCCTAACACCTTCCCTCGGGTCAACAGAATTCCTTACTTAGAATTTCTGGTTCGCAAACTTCATTTGGAAAGTCGAATATTTTCCTCGATTTGGGATTCAAGATAAACCGGTGACTTGGGACACCAGAAGCCAAACCTTTCCCAAGTGGCGACTCTGAATTAAATAAATAATCCCACTTCGAATATTGTCACTTAAATTGGAAAAACTCCCTCGCGCATTTTACCCTCTGGGGCGGGCGCGCAAAAAGGAGGTGTGACATTAAGTCACTAAAAATAGCCATTATTTTATGCGAAAATAAATATGGACAAAAATATCCTTGCTGAAACACGAAAAGTTCCAGGATAATATGCTGGATTATGGAGCTTCAGCGTATAAACTTACAGTATATTATGCTAGAACTCCATCACATTATGAAAGACATTATTGTGGAATCTCATATGTAAAAAATTCGAACTCCATCATATTATTCTAGAATGTTTTCAGATTTTTAAGGATGTTTTGTTTAGATTTTATCTTTATATGAAAAACACCTAAATTCTGATTACTTTTGAAACTCTAACTATTTTTCAATTATCAATTATAAATCAAGCTATTTCTTTTTTCCCCCTTATCAATATTGTTTTGTATATTAGAATGCCATGGTAATTTCTTGATTTTGGCAAGAGGAGAGAAATTTGTCAAACTCGAGTTTTGTATTATTTTCAAGATTATAAATCTCACATTTTAATTAGGGAGCTTATCTGTAAATGTTCTTGGGATATGACTCAATAGAATAAATTTTTTACTTATATATACCGTCGCTTTGAATACGACCAAAATCGGGCTTGTCCTGGAACAAGGCAGGCCAAGGTTCGATCCCATGTTATATCGGACCGGAGTGTAAAGATAGATTGCTGAGCTCGTGACCCAGAGACCGATCGAGATCGATGTCGGCCAAGATTGAAACAAGTCGGGATAGAGATCGAGCAAGATCGAGGGAAGTTTACCGAGCCAAATAACGGAAAGCCAAAATATCCGCAATCGGGCGAGGATCACGGCGGAAATCTCGGCACGTATCAAGAAGAGGCCGATTAATTAGCTAATCATGGGATTTATTACTGTATTTAGAATTGTATCAAAGGTAGTACTCCCCTACTATATAAAGAGGGTCTGGTAATTTGTAAAAGGCATCACATTCACGCAATACAAAGCAATATATTACCTTTCTCTTAAGCTCTCAATACTCTATTACTTTGTTCATATTTTCCACTAGAGTATTCGCTTGGTTCGAGGGCGACCTAGCTCGAAGGCCAAAGCTATACAATTCCTTTGGTTTTCTTTTATTTCTATTTGCAGTTAATTTCAATATCAATTTACGTATTTTTTCAGTTTGTGCCAAGTAAAATCACGTGTCCTTAAAACCACGTATAAATTCAATTGTTATCCATTTTTAAGGTAAACACGCTTATAAGTTAAACTCATCCAATAATTGCTCAAACAAAGTAAGTATTTAAACAACCAAACTACAACATTCTGTGCTTACTACTCACAACTCTTCAAAAAAATGTAGAAGAGGAGGAAATTGATGATAGGCTATAATTGTGTATTTTGGTCGCTTATTACACTCTAATTTACTGCACTTTAATTGAGTTTGAGCTCTAATCGCTAGTGTTTTGCACTAAATATGTGTTTTATACCTTGTAAGAGTGATTCCGATCTATGTAGGCATTATGGAATGTATTCAAGTGATTTGGAGCTTTAAAATCTGAGTAAAAGCCCAAGACATTAAGCCGGGATCGTGTTCAGAGGTCGTGTACCAAGTCCGGATGTTAAAAGAGGACAAAATAAGTTCACTCTGAGAAAATTACACTGCCGCACTGCATGGGACACCACAAGGCACGACGCAGCAGTGTAAAATGTTGCCTGATGTGAAAAGTTGAGGCTGCTGATAAACTCCATTAGCGTGGCGCATGGTGCGGCGCGGCTGTACAAAATTTATAGAGCCAGAGTCCTATTTCGCGCGGGAGAAGGTGTTTTCATCTAGGCCCAACCCTACTTGGTATATATACATATACAAATGTTATTTTGAGGATTTTGGAGGGATCTTAGCCTGGAGAGACGCACTTTGAAGTAAAAATACACACAAGAACATCTCAGATTTCATCATCTTTTCTAGTATTTTTAATTAATCAGAACTTATGCAATTGTTTGATTTCAACATGAGTGTCTAAACACCCATTGTTCTGGGGTTGTGATTTAGCCATGAATATTGTTGTTTGAAATTAACTTAACCTTGATTATAATTCACCAATATATGGTTGTTTCTTCAATTCTATGTTTAATTGCTTAATTGTCTGGCCAACAGTCAGGTTCTATTTACCATCTATGCTATGCTTGGGAAAGTCATGTTTAGATTAGAGAAGAATTGAAGAGAGCATGATCTTAACCCTTAGGGGGAGAGGATTTATGGTTAGGATAGGAATATACCTAGTCACCGTGCTTAATTAAATATCGTGATCTTAATGCGTTCTTAATAGATTGATTTCATAGGAATATAGGCGTTAATCTATTAAGAATAGGTGAGTAGTACTCCGGGAGAAGGTTATGAGAGCATTTATCGATTAATTAGCAACCATGAGTGAATTATATGAAAGAGAGAGTTAATTAGAACACAATAGGATTGGTGAATCGATCACAACCCTGGAATAGTTGTCTCTATTGAATACATAACAATCATTCTACTGCTTGATAATTTAGTTATTACTTAGAATTGTAGTTAGCATAATTAAACTCTTGAACTCGAACTTAGCTTGACTGAATAATAATATTGTTGTGTTAGTGAGTAGTTGATATAAGTCTCTGTGGGTTTGACACTCGACTTATCATTTTATTACTTGTATGACCACGTATACTTGCGTGTGCGTTTGGAAGCAACAAGTTTTTGGCGTCGTTGCCGGGGACTTAAAAATTAGCTACTTTGCTGACTTAAGCCTTTATTAGTTATTTGTTCAAGTTTTAATTTTCAGTTTACCTTGTTTGTGTTAGCAAATGCTCTTCTCTTAAATGCGGAGGAGTAGAAGCGCAAACAATATCCTTCCTCTTGATCCTGAAATTGAACGGACACTTCACAGAGTGAGGAGGGAGGTCGAAGTTAGAACTAGAATAGAAATAGAGTTGGACATCATAGTTCAACCACATCCAATATAGATGGCAGGTAATGTAGAGCGAGCTGTGATAGAAGCCGCAAGGCCCGATCTTGCTAAAATGACTCAGGCTATTGTGAAGCCTGGGATCACAGGGCACTTTGAACTCAAACAGTACATGGTACAGTTGATTCAGTCCACAAGTCAATATGTAGGTCTATCTCATGAAGATCCATAGAGGCACATTCAGAATTTCTTGGAAATTACGGACACCTACAATTATCTGAACGTTTCCAAGGACTATGTCAGGCTGACACTTTTTCACTTTTCACTGCTGGGGGAAGCTAAGGAATGGTTGCAGAAAGAGCCCGCGAACTCAATCCACACTTGGGATGATCTAGCAAGGAAATTCTTAATCAAGTTTTTCCCTACCAATAAGACAAAGTCATTGAGGAGTCAAATTCTTGGGTTCAAACAACGGGATGGAGAGACACTTCGTCAAGCCTGGGAAAGATACAAGAAGCTACTCAGAGATCGCCTACACCATTGTCAGACTGATGAGGTATTTGGAAACACTTTTGTTGATGGGCTAGATGAGGCCTCAAAGATGAATCTTGATTCAGCTTGTGGGGGTAGTTGTATGGAGAAACCATATAGTGAAATTCAACTCTTGCTGAATAACTTCACTGCTAATGATCATAACTGGCAAGGAGATGGGGATTCATGCAAGGCAAGTAAATAGAAGACAACCGGGTTGATTGAGCTTGATGACCTCTCGGCCATGAGAGTGGAGATAGCAAAATTGGCAAACCAGAAGAATAGAATGACAATGCAACAGACACAACAGATGCAACATGTACAACAAATGTCTCTTTGCTGCGAACTATGTGGTGACAACCATATGAGTGACATGTGCTCCACGAATCCAGGATCTATATACTATGTGGGACAACAGAGCAGGGGTCCAATGAATCAGAATGCACAATATGGGAACACTTATAACCCAAATTGGAAGAATCATCCCAACTTCTCATGGGGTGGAAATCAGCCGAATAAACCTCAAAAGCCACCTCAACAGGTAGAAGAGAAAGGGAATGATTTGTTGAAGCAGTTGTTGCTTGAAAATCAACAGCTCAGGACCGATTTTAGAAATTTGGAGCGCCAAATGGGACAGCTTGAGCTCTTCCAAGTGATACTGAGCCCAATCCTAAAGCTCAAGTCAATGCGGTTACCTTGAGAAATGGAAGAGCACTAGAAGAAGTTCCAAAGAAAAAGAAGAATACAGATCATCCTGAAGGCGAATTAGCTCCCAAGCCAGTTGAGGGGAATGATAAAGATGATAAAGGACTCAAGCCAGTAAGTGAGACTAGGCCACCACCTCCGTTTCCACAAAGACTCCAGAAGCAAAAAGATAATGCTAAGTACAAGAAATTCCTAGATATTTTGAGCCAAGTGAGTGTGAATCTGCCTTTGGTGGAAATTTACAGGAAGTGCCTAAGTATGCAAGGTATCTCAGAGATATTGTGACAAACAAACAAAGACATGCAGAGTTTGAAACAGTTGCACTTACTGAAGAGTGCAGTGCCAGAGTTCAGAGTAAACTTCCTCCTAAGTTGAAGGATCCTGGGAGTTTCACAATTCCTTTGTCTCTTAGAAAACAAGAAGTTGATAGAGCCTTGTATGATTTAGGGGCCAGTATAAATTTGATGATATCCTCTTTGTTCAAGCAACTTGGACTGGGGGTGCTTAGACCTACTACAATCACTTTATAGCTAGCAGATAGGTCACTAGTCATGCCCGAAGGAATTATTGAGGATGTGTTAGTTCGAGTAGGAAAGTTTATTCTTCCTGCTGATTTTATTGTTCTTGATTACGAGGCAGATGTGGAAGTGCCCATTATTTTGGGGCGACCATTTTTAGCTATTGGTGGAGCAATTATTGATGTGAGAGCAGGGAAGTTAAAAATGAGAGTTGACGATGAGGAGGTCACTTTGAATGTGTACAAGGCACTTAAGCTTCCTAAGCATTATGAGGACTTGTGCATGATTACTGTGGTAGAATCGAAGGGGATAAAGCAGAGTCCTATGTGAATAATACTGATCCATATGGGACAACTGAGTTAAAGGAGGTGGTATTTCCAGCTGAACGTGTTAAGAGGATTGAGAAAAGAACCAGAGATGAAAGAGGAGAGCTTCCGAGAGCGTGCAAAAAGGCTAGATTTCATGGGAGAAAGAAGAAGCGAAAGCGCCCAGCCCGAGCAGAATAGCAGAGTCGTGCCACGACTATAAATAAGGCGCTTGTTAGGAGGCAACCCAACCTGCATATCATTTATCTATTGATTAATTTTTTGTGTGTCAAGTATTGTGTTATTTTTATTTTTGCAGAGTAGGGAAAGTCTGAATACCCAAAGTTGAAGTGTCACGATCCAGATTTCCCACCATCGGGTGTCGTGATGGCGCCTACTATCGGAGCTAGGCAAGCCAAATATTTAAAACACCTTTCCTGCTTTCTTTCAACCAATATAATAAACGATACAAAATTTAAGCGGAAGACTTTAAATCTAAAGCAACTGAAAACCAAAAGTGCGGGAGTTAATACACATCACTACCCAAGGTCTGGTGTCACTAGCTCACGGACTACTACGGAATACTACAAACAATGATTGAAGGGAAATACATCATGTTTGCCTGATCCAAGATGAACAAACAAAAAACATGGAAAGGGACTTCGACCTACGAACGCCAGCTAGGCTACCTCAAGAGTCCCTGGACTGAAGATAGCTCCTAGAAGTCCTACTACTGTGGCACGTAAGCTGCTCCTTGATCTGTGCATAAAAATGCACAGAGTGTAGCATCAGCACAACCAACCCCATGTGCTGGTAAGTGACTGGCCTAACCCCAGCGAAGTAGTGACGAGGCTAGACGTGACCTACCATAATTAACCTGTACAGATATATATACAAGTGCAAGAAAACAATAACAAGATAATACAAAGTAAAGCTAGGAAGGGACATGCTATCGGGGAGTAACAGATAAAAATGAAATATCAGAAATAAATATATATATATATATATATATATATATATATATATATATATATATATATATATATATATATATATATATATATATATATATATATATATATATATATATATATATATATATATATATATATATATATATATATATATATATATATATATATATATATATATATATATATATATATATATATATATATATATATATATATATATATATATATATATATATATATCACACGATCCCATAACATCATATATAAGTGGACGGCGTGCCACACGATCCCATGACATCATATATAAGTGGACGGCGTGCCACACGATCCCAATTTTCATTTATAAGTGGACGGCGTGCCACACGATCCCATAATATCATATATAAGTGGACGGCGTGCCACACGATCCCATAATATCATTCGAAACATCTGATTTTGTAAAGAGAGTACCATTTGGGGGAAATCAACAACATGTCACTCTAACCCGGCAAGGGTACAACTAACAACCCAAAATATCCCGACAAGGGAGAGTATATATATCAGTCTGCACATCCCGGCAAGGGAGTAAATCACAACACATTCTCTTTTTAAATCCCTTCTTCATCAACTAACACATTCATGTTCGAGCTAACGCTCCAAAAGTACACCAATCACCATTTTACCTCAACCGTTCACATTATATGAAAGTCATCAAATAACCAAGGAGATTGTGTCACGTTATTCGAATTAAAAGCAATTAAGACTCACGGTCATGCTAGACTCCGATGCATAGATAACCGTCACCATGCCTATACACCGTACTCCACATTAGCAAGTAGCAAATAACATCCTAATCCTATTCCCTCATGCCAAAGTTAGAACAAACACTTACCTCGAATGCTCCAAACTCAACTCACGCTTCTAGTATAGCTTTACCTCTTGATTCCACCACCAACCCGCTCGAATCTAGTCATAAGTTACTTAATCACATTAATAATTACTAAATGAATCACTCCCCATGCATGAAAATAAATTTTACAAGGTTTTTCCCAAAATGGTCAAAAACACCCCCGGACCCACGTGGTCGAAACTCAAGGTTCGGACCAAAACCCGGTTACCCATTCTCCTACGAATCCAAATATATGATTTGTTTTGAAATCGGACCTCAAATTGAGGTCCAACTTCTCAATTTGTAGAAAACCTAGGTTCTACCCAAAACACCCAATTTCCCCAATGAAAATCTTTGATTTGAATTTGAAATCATGTTAAAAGATGTCAAGGAATAAAGAAATTAAGTTAGAAATCACTAACCAATCGTTTTGGAGAAGAAAAGTTGTTTGGAAAATCGCCTCTTAGGTTTTGGGTTTTTGAAAAGTGGAAAAATGACTGAAAATCCCGAATATATATATTTTTGCTGGGGGCTGGCGCGGACCGCACAGAAATGCACCACGGACGCGTGGCTGCCAGCGCAGACCACGCGGACCACGGCAGCGCCGAGGCAGGGAAGAAGTGGGCTCTCTAAACCCACCCAGCGCGGACCGCACTGATTTGGTGCGCGGCCGCGCTGGTCGACCTTGCTACCGACCCTCTGAACCCCCACCATGCGGATCGCACAGAAAAGCACCGCGGCCGCGTGGCTGCCAGTGCGGACCGCGTGAAAACAGCCGCGACCGCGCTGGGCCTGCAACTCCTGAACCTGCATTTTTTTTAAAGTCTAAGACCTCCCGGTCCCCACTCAAAACTCACCCGAGCCGTCGGGGCTCCAAACCAAACATACATATGATCTTAAAACATCTTACGGTCTCATTTGTGCGATCAAATCGCCAAAATAACATCATATACATAAAATCAAACCTCAACACACATGATTTTCTTTCAACTTTCATAAAACTCAAATTCCCATTTTAAGTCCGAAACACGTCATATGACGTCCGTTTTTAGCCAAACTTTACAGATAGTGCTTAAAACATATTTAAGACTCATACCGGGCGTCAGAACCAAAATATGAGCCTGATACCACAATTTTTCTGATCAATTTTCTTCATCATTTTCCTTAATTAATTTCATAAAACAATTTCACACAACAATTCATTTCTCGGGCTTGGGACCTTGGAATTTACTTCCGGGCACACGCCCAAGTCCCATGTTTTTCTATAGACCCTCCGGACCGTCGAATCACAGGACCGGGTCCGTTTACCCAAAATGTTGACCGAAGTCAAGATTATGCATATTAATATCAAAATTAATCAAATGTTTTCACAAAATTCACATATTCTAACATAAAAACTTTCCGGCTATGCGCCCGAACTGCGCACGCAAATCGAGGCAACTAAAAGCGAGGTTTTCAAGGCCTTGAAAGCGCGGAACAAGGAAGAACTACCCTTTGGGTCATCATATTCTCCACCTCTAAAACAACCGTTCGTCCTCGAACGGACAAAAGAAAGAAGTACCTGAGTCGGGAAATAAATGAGGATAACAGCCCCACATCAGGAGGCTGACCTCTCCACTGATCACGCACCGAAGGAAAACTTTTCGACCTCAACTGTCGAACCTGCCGGTCTAGAATAGCCACCGGCTCCTCCTCATATGACAGATCCTTGTCCAATTGGACAGTGCTTAAATATAACACGTGCGATGGATCTCCGCGATACTTCCGGAGCATAGATACATGAAACACGGGATGCACAACTGACAAGCTAGGTGGCAAGGCAAGTCTATAAGCCACCTCTCCCACACGATCAAGAATTTCAAATGGACCGATGAACCTTGGGCTGAGCTTGCCCTTCTTCCCATATCTCATCACGCCATTCATAGGCGATACACGGAGCAATACCCGCTCCCCAACCATGAAATCAACATCTCTGACCTTGCGGTCTGCATAACTCTTTTGTCTGAACTGAGCTGTACAAAGTCTATCCTGAATAATCCTGACCTTGTCCAAGGCCTCCTGAACCAAATCAGTACCCAATAATCGAGCCTCTCCTGGCTCAAACCATCCAACAGGAGACCAACATCGCCTACCATACAACGCTTTATACGGAGCCATCTGGATGCTGGACTGGTAGCTGTTGTTGTAGGCGAACTCTGCTAAAGGCAAAAACTGATCCCACGAGCCTCCAAAATCAATAACACAGGCTCAGAGCATATTTTCAAGAATCTGAATAGTCCTCTCGGACTGACCGTCCGTCTGGGGATGAAATGCTATACTCAACTCAACCTGGGTGCCCAACTCTCGCTGAACTGCTCTCCAGAAATACGAGGTGAACTGCGTACCCTGATCCGAGATGATAGATAGCGGCACCCCATGAAGGCGAACAATCTCCCTGATATAAATCTCGGCTAACCTTTCAGACGAATAGGTGGCTGCAACAGGAACAAAATGCGCTGACTTGGTCAGCCTATCAACAATGACCCAAACTGCATCAAACTTCTTCCGAGTCATTGGAAGTCCAGTAACAAAATCTATCGTAATCCTCTCCCACTTCCACTCGGGAAGTGCAATCCTCTGAAATAGACCACCAGGTCTTTGATGCTCGTACTTAACCTGCTGAAAATTCAAACACCGAGCCACATGCGCAACGATGTCTTTCTTTATCTTACGCCACCAATAGTGCTGCCTCAGATCCTGATACATCTTCACGGCGCCCGAGTGAATAGAATATCGAGAACTGTGGGCCTCCGCTAAGATCAACTCTCGAATCCCATCAACATTGGGCATACAAACTCGCATCTGCAATCTCAATACGCCATCATCATCTAAGGTTACTTTCTTGGAACCTCCACGCTGCACCGTGTCTCTCAAGACACACAAATGGGGATCATCGAATTGCCGATCACGGATATGCTCCAATAACGAAGAACGAGCGACCGTGCAAGCTTATACTCGACTAGGTTCAGAAATGTCCAACCTCACAAACTGATTGGCCAAAGCCTGAACGTCCAAAGCAAACGGTCTCTCACCGACCGGAATATAAGCTAGACTGCCCACACTGGCTGACTTCCTACTCAAGGCATCGGCCACCACATTGGCCTTTCCTGGGTGATATAAGATAGTGATGTCATAATCTTTCAACAATTCCAACCACCTCCTCTGCCTCAAATTCATCTCCTTTTGCTTGAACAAATTCTGAAGACTGTTATGATCCATGAACACCTCACATGCCGCACCATACAGGTAGTGCCTCCAAATCTTTAATGCATGAACAATGGCTGCCAACTCCAAATCATGCACTGGATAGTTCTTCTCATGAACCTTCAACTGCCTCGAGGCATAGGCAATAACCTTGCTATCCTGCATCAACACTGCACGGAGTGCAATACGAGATGCATCATAATAGACTGTATAAGGCCCTGAACCTGTGGGAAAAACCAACGCCGGTGCCGTGGTCAGAGCTGCCTTGAGCCTCTGAAAGCTCGCCTCACACTCGTTTGACCATCTGAACTGGGCACCTTTCTGGGTCAATCTGGTCATAGAGGCTGCAATGGATGAAAACCCTTCCACGAACCGACGATAGTAACCTGCTAACCCCAGGAAACTCCGAATCTCCGTAGCTGAAGCTGGTCGAGGCCAGTTCTTGACTACCTCTATCTTCTTCGGGTCTACCTGAATACCTGCTGCTGATACGACATGACCCAGGAATGCGACCGAACTCAACCAAAACTCGCACTTTGAGAACTTAGCATACAACTGACTATCCTTTAGGGTCTGAAGGACCACTCTGAGGTGCTGCTCATGCTCCTCCTGACTGCGGGAGTATATAAGAATATCGTCAATGAAGACTATCACGAACAAGTCCAAATAAGGTCTGAACACTCGGTTCATCAACTCCATGAACGCTGCTAGGGCATTAGTCAATCCAAATGACATGACCAAAAACTCATAGTGCTCATACCGTATGAGAAATGCTGTCTTAGGGACATCAGATGCCCTAATCCTCAGCTGGTGGTAGCCAGACCTCAAATCTATCTTTGAAAACACCGTCGCACCCTGAAGATGGTCGAATAAATCGTCGATCCTTGGCAGTGGGTACTTGTTATTAATCGTCACCTTGTTCAATTGCCGGTAATCAATGCACATCCTCATCGAACCATCTTTTTTGTTCACAAATAGCACCGGTTTCCCCAAGGCGAAACACTGGGTCTAATGAAACACTTCTCAAGCAAATCCTGAAGCTGACCCTTTAACTCTTTCAATTCTAGCGGCGCCATACGATACGGCGGAATGGAAATAGGCTGAGTGCCCGGAGCCAGATAAATACAAAAATCAATATCCCTGTCGGGCGGCCTGCCCGGCAGGTGTAAAGGGAAGACCTTGGGAAACTCCCGAACAATAGGAACAAAATCAATAAATGGGACCTCAGTGCTGGAGTCGCGAACATAAGCCAGATAAGCTAGACACCCCTTCTCGACCATGCGTCGAGCCTTCACATAAGAAATAACGCTGCGAGAAGAATGACCAAGAGTCCCTCTCCATTCTAAACGGGGCAAATCCGGTAAGGCTAAGGTCATGGTCTTGGCATGACAATCCAAGATCGCATGATATGGGGACAACCAATCCATCCCTAATATGACGTCGAAATGCACCATATCCAAGAGCAACAAGTCAACACGGGTCTCAAGACCCCTGAATACCATACCACATGAACGATGAACCTGGTCTACCACTATAGAATCCCCCACTGGCATTGTCACACCTCCTTTTTGCGCGCCTACCCCGAAGGATAAATGCGCGAGGGAGTTTTTCCAATTTAAGTGACAATATTCGAAATGAAATTATTTATTTAATTCAGAGTCGCCACTTGGGAAAGGTTTGGCTTTTGGTGTCCCAAGTCACCGGTTTATCTTGAATCCCAAATTGAGGAAATTTTCGACTTTCCAAATGAAGTCTGCGAACCAGAAATTCTAAGTAAGGAATTCTGTTGACCCGAGGGAAGGTGTTAGGCACCCTCAAATCCCGTGGTTCTAGCACGGTCGCTTAAATTGTTATAATGGCTAAATATCTGATTTAAATACATGTTGTGACTTATGTGCTTTTATTAAGTTTAAACCGCTTTCATTATTACCATTTTTTATAGAATTGCAATGTCGTGAAAATGCATCTTGAACCACGTCGCAATCAATGCACCCGTAGTTGTTAACACATTTCGATTCCGTTGAGATTTGAATTTGGGTCACATAAATGCGCACTCGAATTTAAGAATGTAATTTATTTAAGTCGCACCTAAAGAGTCTAACGCGTTATTATCTTTGAGGAAGGCAGCGACATTCACTAAACAGTCCATCCCAACTTCTAAGTATTTACTATGACCAATTATTGGGGGCCCCGCAATTTGCACTTTTTATTTGGCGAGGCTCGTCCCGTTATTTTAGAAGGATATCCTAAAGTGGCTACATTTCCATTAATTTCGTTTCTAAAAATAAGAGAAAGGAAACTTATTTAGTTACGTGCTACGAGCATAACATATTGCATACTAGATTAAAACAAATGTCAACAGAAGGGAATGTTACTTAAAATTTGAAATATAAATAAATACAAAAATCGACAAAATAATATATTCAAAGAAGATTAATTATTCTATAACTAGGTTAGCTTCACATAATTATGTGGATAGACCAATAATTGTTTTCGACTATTCAAAATAAACATCAACCTTGAGTCTTAGTGCTTATTCGAAATTTTATTAGATCTAAATTTTAAACATCTTGCTAGATTCACGCCTATTAGATTAAAGCTCTTAACCCCGCACCATTGATTCGTACTCCCAAATATGTAAAACCTGCCGATTCTATAAAATTAATAGCCGCTTTATTTATATGGTGAGCCGATGCTAACATTAATTATTAAACTACACTATTAAACCTATATTGAAACAGGGAATTCAAACAAAAGAGTTGACATTAATGGTTAATCCATTGACATTAACTAACGTAATATGAAATTTGCTTGAAATATGTGTTGAAATCAAACTGGATCGGGCCATGGTAAAACATATCAAAGATCCAACGGGATACGAACAAATGCCTGCTAATATTCTATGTTATGTTATCATCACCAACCAAACTAAATTGCTAAAACACATGGACATATGTCTAATTGATCTAGCACTGTACTATTTAACAGCCCCAAAATAGAGTTCGAGTATGTTCCAATTCATGCAAAGTAAATACAATTGGTATGAACCTAAACAACCACGAACTACTTTATCATTCATCCTATTACTACATCTTGAGCACAGACATTGGGAAAGCATGTGTACCTGGGTGCTGAAATGCAAAAGAAGAAGCAAAAGGTAGAGAAGTCAGCAACAACAACAAAGAGAAAAGGCAGCAGCAAAAATTTGACAGCAGCAACAGTAGGGCAGAATCAAACCCCAGATGGACCACACAGAAATAATCCAATGAAACAAATACCCAGTACCCAAACAATCACACTCAAGCAGACTCAGTTGGGACTCCGAAATACCAATGTTGATCAACAGGAAGTAATAGGTGAATCCGACACAATAATGGCACACAATTTCTGGTTTTTCAAACAGAGAAAGAGGGTGAGGCAAAACAGAATTTCAACTTCAATAAAACAGCCTAGGTTTTCCTTCTCCCTTTTTGATTTTTCAGAAAATATATTTCTGGTTTTTAGAACTCCCTTCAACTCTCTATTCTCTTTTCCAGTTTTTTTTTAGCTTCTCTCTGTATCTGTCCCTGTATCCCCCTTAACTAATGGGAAACTCCTCTATTTATAGCCTAGCATCATACCATCCACCAGCCTGTTAAACAATTCAAACTCCCCATCCCTCTTCCTGTTTTCCACTCACAGCCATAAAGAAAGCCCTTCCCCATCAGATTCCCCCTGACACCCCTTCTTTAAAATGGTTTATTGTTTCTAAACTAAAATCAGGGTATGGGCAGCCTGAATATGCCCTGATAGCACATGCTGTCCAATACACCCTAACTCATTCATAACTGACAATGCACATGATGTCCACGTAGGGACAGATTCTATGTCAATTTGAACTTTGAAACCTATGTTAAAACTGCAGCTATAAGCAATCCTTAAACAATTTCTGATTCAAATACACAGGCTAGACATTGTATATTCAATTCTCAGACCTTAATCGACAAATCAAACATATGAGTCAAATAAATATCATTCCAAACTGAAACTCATTGACGACATATATCGACTCGACTATACTAATCATAACACAGGACAAGCAGTCGACCAAACAAACAACACAAAATAAGGCATAAACTGTTCTTGACAATTTTGCACGATACAGGGGAAACCCAGGCATTATTGATTCGACGATGTTAATCACATTGAAATATGTATACTACTATACGGATTCAATATAACAGAATAAACAATCGACCAAATAAAAGGTCTTATGGAGATGGAGAACAACTGACAACAGAAATCCCAAAATAAACAAACAAACTAAATAAACATGCCGATAAACTAATCTAAACTAAATAGATAACAAAAGGGAACAGTGAACAAACCAGAAAAGCTTAAACACAGATGACCCAGGCTCGAGCTTGATTTGCCCATTTGAGGTCGGACAAATCCTAACCGAGGTGTTCTCGACCGAGAACAGTTCGATTAGGGTCTTCTAGACCCCAAACTTCCGTTTAAATCTAAACAGACTCCACAAATTCTTGTGTTCTAGGGTTCGAATCTTTAGATTTGGGGTTTTGGGATTTGTGGGTAGATTCGGACCAAACCAAGCTTGGTTTGGTCACGAGGAATGTCAGGGGAGTGTCTGGTATGAAGATGGGATGGGTTTGGTGTAGGTCAAGGTCCGGCTCGAATCTTCAAATGAAGATTCGAGATGGTGGGGGAAGATTCGAGACCTAAGGTTAGCAGATCTGTGTTCAGGGGGTCGAGGAGGTCCTAGGGTGTTAAGATGGTGGTCACCGGCGTTGTTGCCGCCGGGTTTACGGTGAAGGTGCACAGGGGCGGCTAGGGTTTGGAAGGTCTGTGTTTGGGACGATGAAGGGAGGGGGTGTTTGGATGGGGGCGTGGGGTAGGGTTTTGGGTTTATATAGTTAGTGAGTGATCAGATCCTGGCCGTTGGCTGAAGCGAGATGAAGGGCCAGGATCTTTCAGCTGGTGAGGAACGGTGTCGATTCAAATGCAAGGGGTTGGGTTGGTCCGGGGTTGAACGGGTCGGGTTTAAATGTGGTTATGGAGATGTGATCTTGGCCGTTGATCATTCTGAGATCACCGGCCCAGATCAGGCATGACCAAAACGACGTCGTTGGGATACCCTTGAGGCCAACTGATCTGGACCGGGCACAACAGTGTTTTTGGGCCTGATTCTGGGTCCAATTTAATGGCCCAATTCCAATTTAACTCATTTCTTTTTCCTTCTTTTGATTTAAATAAAATTCCTAACTAAATTGTAAAATCAAAATAAAATCATACAAATATTAATTAATACTCAAACAACAATTATCACTCACATTAAACATTTAATAAAAATAAAATCATTTAATGACAACAAATAAAATGAAAGATGTATATTTTTATGATTTTTCCTTTTTAAAACCAAATTGTAGTTTGATTAACTCCTAATAGTAAAATGACATATTAAACTCACATGCGACATATATATTTGTATTTTGTTCGACAAAACTAAACAATCATAAATAAAACTACAAATAACTGCCGAAAGTGCTACGTAAAATCCAAAAATTGTACAACAAAACTATTTTTTTTTTTGATTTCTTTTGGAGTGATTGTCGCGTAAACAAAAATCACGTGCTCACAGGCATAGACACATATACATGAATACTCAAGGCCTCACTAGGCATAACCAAATAGGGTGCAAAATAGGACGACACATATGAATACGTAGATCCGAGATCAAATAGCACAGAAGCATCCCTATCAAAGACCAGAATAGTACCTGTAATCACAACATCTGATGACTCAGCCTCTGGCCTGGCTGGCAAGGCATAACAATGGGGCTGGGCCCCACCTCCCTGAATCATATCCCTGGGACGATCTGCTGCTGGCTGACCCCTACCTCTAGCAGTCTGAGCTCCACCTCTAAGACCTCTACCTCCACCTCTATGTCCTCTACCCCCACCTCTAGCTGGTTGGGCAGGCTGGGCAGGCTGTAGGGCAACTGGTGCCTGGATCATCGGGCGAGGACCCTGCTGCTGCGAGCTGCTAGAAGCTCGAGGGCAATATCTAGCAATGTGACTCACCTCGCCACAAGTATAATAAGCCCTCGGCTGCTGAGAATAATGATGTGGTGGTGCACTGATAGGTGGTGATGGTGAACTGAAGAGCTGCTGGTCAGAATACTACGGCTGAGAACCACGACCACATGGTGTACCATGAGAAGCCTGGAGAGTTGACTGAAAGGGCCTCGAAGGATGGCCTCTACTATAAGAATCCCTACCTCTAGACGAGGTACCACTGAATCTACCAGAATGACGATGCCTCTTATCAGACCCATGATCACCTCCCTGAGCAAGTGCCATCTCTATCCGGCGGGCACCATATGCCGCCTCCTGAAATGAAATCTCACTACCGGCACTTATGGCCATCTGAACACGGATCGGCTGGGCCAACCCATCAATAAACCTCCGCACCCTCTCTCTATCGGTGGGGAGTATCATAATGGCATGACGAGCAAGATCAATGAACCGGGTCTCATACTGGGTGACCGTCATAGGACCCTGCTGGAGACGCTCAAACTGACTGCGAAGAGCATCTCGCTGAGTAACTGGAAGAAACTTCCCTAGAAATAACTCTGAAAACTGATCCCAGGTCAATGATGGCGACCCTGCTGGCCTGGCTAAGTAAAATTCCCTCCACCAAGACTTGGCGGATCCTGCCAGGCGAAAAGTGGCGAAGTCGACCCCATTGGTCTCTACAATTCCCATAGTCCGTAGAACCTCATGACAGCTGAATATGAAATCCTGAACATCCTATGAGGGGGTGCCACTATATGTGGTTGTGAAGAGCTTGGTGAAATGATCAAGCCTCCACAAAGCATCCGCGGACATAGCCGCACCATCACTGGACTGAGCCGCAATACTTGGCTGGGCTGCCACAACTGGCTGAACTGCCATGGCTAGCTGAACTGCTGGAACCTAAGCTTGAGGAGCTACCGGCTCTAGAGTACGAGTATCGGGAGTCTGAACTCCTCCCACAGCCTGAGATGTGGCTGGAGCTACGGGAAGCAAACCCGCTCTAGAAATGCCCTCCATAAAGCCTACCAGTCAGACCAAAGCGTCCTGAAACACTATATTGGCTATGAAACCCTCTGGGACCTGAGCTGGGCCCACCGGAGCTGCTGGAGCTGGAACCCCTTCGTCGTAGTCAACATGAGGCTCCACCTCTGGGACTGACACTCGGGGCAGAGCTCTGCCCTGGCCTCGGCCTCAGGCACGACCTCGCCCCTTGCCCCTGATAGGAGCTGCTGCTAGGGGCTCGGGCTTCTGCGCGGTAGAAGAGGAAGCACGTGTCCTCGCCATCTGCGAAAGAACAGAGTGGAAAGACAATCAGTACTTGAGAAATAGAATCACACGACAAGAATGAACAAGGTGAAATTTTCCTAACTCAGTAGCCTCTGCGGGATAAATACAGACGTCTCCGTACCGATCCCTCAGACTCTACCGAGTTGTCCGTGGGTTGTGAGACCTAAGTAACCTAGTGCTCTGATACCAACTTGTCATGACCCATATTTCCCATCATCGGGTGTCGTGATAGCACCTACTATCGGAGCTAGGCAAGCCAAATATTTAAAACACCTTTCCTGCTTTCTTTCAACCAATATAATAAACGAGACAAAATTTAAGCGGAAGACTATAAATCTAAAGCAACTGAAAACCAAAAGTGCGGGAGTTAATACATATCACTACCCAAGGTCTGGTGTCACTAGCATGGACTACTACGGAATGCTACAAACAATGTCTGAAGGGAAATACATCATGTTTGCCTGATACAAGATGAACAAACGAAAAGCATGGAAAGGGACTTCAACCTGCAAACGCCAGCTAGGCTACCTCGAGAGTCCCTGGACTGAAGATAGCTCCTAGAAGTCCTACTGTTGTGGCCTGTAAGCTGCTCCTTGATCTGTGCACAAAAATGCACAGAGTGTAGCATCAGCACAACCGACCCCATGTGCTGGTAAGTGTCTGGCCTAACCCCGGCGAAGTAGTGAGGAGGCTATACATGACCTACCACAATTAACCTGTACAGATATATATACAAGTGCAAGAAAACAATAACAAGATAATACAAAGTAAAGCTAGGAGGGGACATGCTATCGGGGAGTAACAAATAAAAATGAAATATCGGAAATAAACAGAAGAAACTCCGGTTCCCATGATATATATGTATATATATATATATATATAGTGGACGGCGTGCCATACGATCCCATAATATCATATATAAGTAGACGGCGTGCCACACGATCCCAATTTACCTTTATAAGTGGACGGCATGCCATACGGTCCCATAATATCATATATAAGTGGACGACGTGCCACACGATCACATAATATCATTCGAAACATCTGATTTTGTAAGGAGAGTACCATTAGGGGGAAATCAACAACATGTCACTCTAACCCAGTAAGGGTACAACTAAAAGCCCAAAATATCCCGACAAGGAATAGTATATATATCGGTCTACACATCCCGGCAAGGGAGTAAATCACAACACATTCTCTTTTTAAATCCCTTATTCCTCAACTAACACATTTATGTTCGAGCTAACGCTCCAAAAGTACACCAATCACAATTTTACCTCAACAATTCACATTATATGAAACTCATCAAATAACCAAGGAGATTGTGTCACGTTATTCGAATTAAAAGCAATTAAGACTCACGGTCATGCTAGACTCCGGTGCATAGATAACCGTCACCATGCCTATACACCGTACTCCACATTAGCAAGTAGCAAATAACATCCTAATCCTATTCCCTCAAGCCAATGTTAGAACAAACACTTACCTCGAATGCTCCAAACTCAACTCACGCTTCTAGTATAGCTTTACCTCTTGATTCCACCACCAATCCGCTCGAATCTAGTCATAAGTTACTTAATCACATTAATAATTACTAAATGAATCACTCCCCATGCATGAAAATAAATTTTACAAGGTTTTTCCCAAAATTGTCAAAAACACCCCCGAACCCACGCGGTCGAAACTCAAGGTTTGGACCAAAACCCGGTTACCCATTCTCCCACAAATCCAAATATATGATTTGTTTTGAAATTGGACCTCAAATTGAGGTCCAACTTCTCAATTTGTAGAAAACCTAGGTTCTACCCAAAACACCCAATTTCTTCCATGAAAATCTTTGATTTGAATTTAAAATCATGTTAAAAGATGTCAAGGAATAAAGAAATTAAGTTAGAAATCACTTACCAATCGTTTTGGAGAAGAAAAGTTGTTTGGAAAATCGCCTCTTAGGTTTTGGGTTTTTGAAAAGTGGAAAAATGACTGAAAATCCCGAATATATATATTTTTGCTGGGGGCTGGCGCGGACCGCACAGAAATGCACCGCGGCTGCATGGCAGCCAGCGCGGACCACACGGAAATGTACCGCACCCGTGCTGAGGGAGGGAAGAAGTGGGCTCTCTGAACCCACCCAGCGCGGACCACACTGATTTGGTACGCGACCACGCTGGTCGACCTGGCTACCGACCCTCTGAACCCCCACCACGCGGATCGCACAGAAAAGCACCATGGCCGCGTGGCTGCCAGCGCGGACCACGTGAAAACGGTCGCGGCCGTGCTGGGCCTGCAACACCTGAACCTGCATTTTTTTATGTCTAAGACCTCCCGGGCCTCACTCAAAACTCACCCGAGCCCTCGGGGCTCCAAACCAAACATACATATGATCTTAAAACATCTTACGGTCTCATTTGTGCGATCAAATTGCCAAAATAATATCATATACATAGAATCTAACCTCAACACACATGATTTTCTTTCAACTTTCATAAAACTCAAATTCCCATTTTAAGTCCGAAACACGTCATATGACGTCCGTTTTTAGCCAAACTTTACATATTGTGCTTAAAATATATTTAAGACTCATACCGGGCGTCGAAACCAAAATACGAGCCCGATACCACAATTTTTCTGATCAATTTTCTTCTTCATTTTCCTTAATTAATTTCAGAAAATAATTTCACACAAAAATTATTTCTCGGGCTTGGGACCTCGGAAATTACTTCCGGGCACATGCCCAAGTCCCATATTTTTCTACGGACCCTCCGGGACTGTCGAATCACATGTCCGGGTCGTTTACCCAAAATGTTGACCGAAGTCAATATTATGCATATTAATATCAAAATTCATCAAATTGTTCACAAAATTCATATATTCTAACATAAAAACTTTCCGGCTACGCGCCCGAACTATACACGCAAATCAAGGCAACTAAAAGCGAGGATTTCAAGGCCTCAGAAGCGCGGAACAAGGAAGAACTACGGTGATGACCCTTTGGGTCATCACATGAAGCTGAGGAGCATGTTTTAGCCTAAGTGTGGGGTCATACACCCTTAATATTGAGGATCATGTCCGAGCTAGGTCTGAGAGGGTCTCAGGTAGTATTTCTCACCCTTGTTTTAATATTTCTTTATGATCATGCATCGAGGACTATGCATAATATAAGTGTGGGGTGGGAGAATTCTCTAGATGATTAGTAGGAAGTTGTAGCATTTATTAGCTGGAAAAAAAATAAAATAAAATTTTTACTTTTTCCGACGATGGATTTCCTAGACAATTTTCTTGAGGGAGCTAAGTCTAAAGAAAAAGGACAAAAAGATTTTCTTTGTAGGTAGTGTAGCAATTCCCCCTTTGTTTTTCTTTGTGCCACGGTTCTTTTCCAAGGGTTTTGTTTGAACCGGGTGTAGGTAGTTTTATTTTTTAGGAGAGAAGCCATTGTGTTATGATTGAAATTGAAGCAATATCTTTTAACTTTGTCATGCCTTGAGAATAGTGAGTACTTTAGTTGTGACGCTTAGACTCAGTTTTTGACTCTTATATAAGTACCTTAAATTATATGATCTTAACTTTGCTTAACTTCTTTGACTAGAGTGTCTTGATGAGTTCAATCCTGAGTGAGTTATGTGCCATGTGTGTGTAAGGTTTCATGTTATTCTGTGCATTACATTTGATGTCTAGAACTTGCCCCGTGTGTTTGCAAAGCAAAATAGTAATTTTGTTCAACCTTGGAAGTGATATAGACATTTTTTTGTTGAGCCATATAAATATATTACCCGCCTAATTGTTATGTATCATAGTTAACCCCTTTGAGCCTGTAATCCTATTTCTTTGCAACCACATTACAAGTTTTACCCATTTGTTTGAATTAACTATCTATTTGAACCTTTTCACCTCTCATGGGCACTTGAATTGTTATGAACTTTGTAAAAGTTAAAGTGTGGGGTGGTTGGTTTGGCTTTTGAGTGGAACTAATGAAATAAGGAGAAAGGTGCACTGTTTTGAAAAAGTAAGAGCCACATGAATTGAAAGAAAAAAAATAGTTGTATTGCTGTGAAAAGAATTCTTTGATAGTGGTGACTCTTGATGTAATTGTTCTTAAAGAAGTGATGAGTTAATGTATATTGATGTGAAGGTGGAGTTATGGTTTGACATAAGTGTGGGGTTTTCAATGTTAAAGTGTATGTATTAAAGTGCTTAGGGAGGTATAGTCACTCTTATATCTAAATGTATCCTACCCGTCCCACAACCTACATTACATCCAAATAAAGTCCTACTTGATCCTAGACTGAATGAGCTCTATTAATAGAGTAGTACACTACGGGCAAGCTTATGGTGCATCTTTTGTGGCATATGAATGTTATTTCTGAGAGTGAGCGAATTCTTTCTATCTTGAGTTCCTAATTATTCTTAAATTTTAGTATGTGGAACTACTCTCTTTTGTTGTGTGAGAGCACTTGATTCATGAAGGAAAGGTAATATCATTGACCTCTATGTTAGAGTAAGTGAGTGAGTTATGAATAATGCGTGGTACTTGTGAGTCAAATCTTGAGGTGAAGATGTTACACTCTTGTGCTTAGTCTATTTTAAATATTCTTGGTATGATGAGTTAGGAGAATTGTTTAAAAGGTTGTGTCTATATAAAGTGTAGTTTGATTGCTCGAGGACGAGCAATGGTTTAAGTGTGGGGTGTTGATGATAGGCTATAATTGTGTATTTTGGTCGCTTATTACACTCTAATTTACTGCACTTTAATTGAGTTTGAGCTCTAATCGCTAGTGTTTTGCACTAAATATGTGTTTTATACCTTGTAGGAGTGATTCCGATCTATGTAGGTGTTATGGAATGAATTCAAGTGATTTGGAGCTTTGAAGTCTGAGTAAAAGCCCAAGACATTAAGCTGGGATCCTGTTCGGAGGTCCTGTACCAAGTCCGGATGTTAAAAGAGGACAAAATAAGTTAACTCTGAGAAAATTACACTGCCGCGCCGCATGGGACGCCACAAGGCGCGACACAACAGTGTAAAATGTTGCCTGATGTGAAAAGTTGAGGCTGCTGATAAACTCCATTAGCGCGGCGCATGGCCCGGCGCATGGCGCGGCGCATGGTGCGGCGCGACTGTACAAAATTTATAGAGCCAGAGTCCTATTTCGCACGGGAGAAGGTGTTTTCGTCTGGGCCCAACCCTACTTGGTATAAATACATATAAAAACATTATTTTGAGGATTTTGGAGGGAGCTTAGCCTGGAGAGACGCACTTTGGAGTAAAAATACACACAAGAACATCTTAGATTTCGTCATCTTTTCTAGTATTTTTAATTATTCAAAACTTATGCAATTGTTTGATTTCAACATGAGTGGCTAAACACCCATTGTTGTGGGGTTGTGATTTAGCCATGAATATTGTTGTTTAACATTAACTTAACCTTGATTATAATTCACCAATATATGGTTGTTTCTTCAATTTTGTGTTTAATTGCTTAATTGTCTGGCCAGCAGTTAGGTTCTATTTACTATCTATGCTATGCTTGGGAAAACCATGTTTAAATTAGAGAAGAATTGAAGAGAGCATGATCTTAACCCTTAGGGGGAGCGGATTTGTGGTTAGGATAGGAATATACCTAGTCACCGTGCTTAATTAAATATCGTGATCTTAATGCGTTCTTAATAGATTGATTTCATAGGAATATAGGCGTTAATCTATTGAGAATATGTGAGTAGTACTTCAGGAGAAGGCTATGAGAGCATTTATCGATTAATTAGCAACCATGAGTGAATTATATGAAAGGGAGAGTTAATTAGAACACAATAGGATTGGTGAATCAATCACAACCCTGGAATAGTAGTCATAATTGAATACATAACAATCATTCTACTGCTTGATAATTTAGTTATTACTTAGAATTGTAGTTAGCATAATTAAACTCTTGAACTCGAACTTAGCTTGACTGAATAACAATATTGTTGTGTTAGTGAGTAGTTGATATAAGTCTCTGTGGGTTCGACACTCGACTTATCATTTTATTACTTGTATGACCACGTATACTTGTGTGTGCGTTTGGAAGCAACGGAAATTAAAAGAACAAAATTAGAATTAAAGTTTCTAAATTTCACAACAAATAATTAGCTAAATTAAGATCTCTTTAGTCCGTTGTACACCCAAATCACTCGATACCCTATTACACAACTGCATACAAAAAGTATTACAGTTAGTTTCGCATGTTTAATTTGAATTGCGTTACAATTTTATTTCAACAAGGTACGTAGACCAAAATATCGACGTATATATACCTGTTTATATACTATTGAATCCCCCGAAGACTTTTGCAACTCTACGCCATACAAGGATGGACTAATCTCGAATACCTGCAAATTGTGCATCGAGAAAAAATTATTAAATATTTTTTTATAACGTTAGTGTATAAAAATTAAACTACTGTAAAATGTTACGTACGTACCTCTGCAATTACCGAGAGAGTAGTTGGGCATTTCTGTTCTTTGTACTCTTGTAACACTTTCAACTGCAATATATGTGAATGACGAACGTATATACGACATTTGTGTATCAGTTTTACGTGTCTGAAAATTTAATTATAATACAGAAAAATTAATTCAATGTATATATTTTCTTGTATATGCTTCAAAATAGTAGCTGGCAAAATGTATATTAATATATATAAAATATACATATTTTATACATAATCAGTGTATATCTTTTATATATTTGACTAGCGATTGTAATTATTACGTTATAAGCCCATGCAAATGTAGATAGATGTATCAAATTCAATATATACTAATTACCTTTCCATGTCTTTTTTGGACTTGAAATCCCATTTGTGTTACTGTATTCTCAATCCTGTCCAGCAACTGTTTTGGTAAGAGAGTTGATGTAAATCTGATTTTCCTCTCAGAAATGTCCTAAAATGATTCAAAATAAAATATAAGCCTAAGTTTTATTATTTTTTCATTGCATAATATGGTAAATAATTCAAAATTAGAGGTTACCTCTTTCTCAAAAAATCCAGAAAGATCTAGACATGATGACATCCCTATTAGTTGAAAGGCATTGATAAGGTAATGTGATTCTCGATCTCTTTGCGCGTCAACCCGCTGTGAAATAAGTCATAGATATTTGTATCATTATAAATTATCTCATTATAGGTAAAATAAGAAGTTTACATTAGTTGAATTGTTTCTAAAAAAGGACACAAAGCATCTCGCGCTCGTGTATAGTTCGGGGAAGGGTCGCACCCCAAGAGAGTATGATGTAGGCAGCCTACCTCGATATAAGTATCAGTGGCTGATTCCATATAACAACTCAGCCCACTAGTGATATTGTCCGCTTTGGGCATAGACCCCCACAACTTTAAAAAGTGTCACTAGAGTCTAAGGTCTGTCTATTTATATATCCAGTATCTCTCCCGTATTTTGTCGATGTAAGATTCGGCATAGCAAGGACGTTGAATCCCTAAGAGGGTATATGTGATACCCTAGACGAATCCCACATCGACAAAATACGGGAGAGATGCTAGGTATATATAAGTAGACAGGTCTTAGATTCCGGTGACACGTTTTAAAGCCGTGCGGACCTAGGTCCAAAGCGAAAAATATCACTAGTGGGTTAAGCTGTTATATTCCACGGTTCAAACACGTGATCTATATATAAAAAGAAAAGTACATACTACTGCTAAAAAGGAAAGCGCGTCACATAAAATGGAAGTACGTACTGCTGCTTCTTGTACCGTTAAGACTTGATTATCTGTTGATATATGATCACATTCCAAATCTTCTTCATATGGATTTGCAGGAACATAATCTTGTTTAAACCATTCGTCTATTTTGATTTCTGCCATTGTTATACGAGTACGTGGATTGGGATCAAGAATCTTCTTTATAAGGTATTTTGCTCCTAAGGATAGCCATTTTGGTATATGAACATCTCCCTTAAATATCTGATTTCATATAAAAAAAATTTATAGTTATAAATTGTTTTATCTCTAGAGGCCATATAAAACATGGAATATCATACACAAAGGAAAAAAGTACAAGAAATTTCTTTTACCTTTTTATAAAGTATTGCGAGGTTTTTATCGTCAAAGGGTAATTGACCAGTGAGAATTACATATAAGATGACACCACATGACCAAGTATCTGATGTTGCGCCATCATATCCTTTATTAGAAAGAATTTCAGGAGCAACATAGTTGGGACTACCGCAAGTTGTATGCAATAAACCATCTTCCTATAAATAAGCAAAAAAACTCGTTAAGCATAATTAATAAAATTAATATTTAAATAAATAAAAGTAGGTTTCTTTAATAGTTTATGAGATAGCCACATAATTTAATCTAGTATCAGAGCAGACAGAAGTTCTGAATTCAAGACTTATTGCCACCCATTACTAATAAAAATTTCTATGTACTTGATCCATAAAAAATAGTCAGACTGGCACGTGAGGAACATAACTACATATCGTCTATTAAGCTCCATACGTACCCAAAATTGCTGAGGTAAAGCACTGAGCCCAAAGTCCGTTATTTTTATGTTCCCTTTTATATCAATGAGGACGTTCTCTAGCTGCATTTCATAATCACATATGAGTCAGAAATATTTATACAATCAAGTCACTTAAAAATTAATTATTAGTAATTCTATTTAATACTAGCATTGACGAGTAACATCAAATAAATGGTATGTAACCAGTTATAACAGGTTATTTTACACTGAAAATGTAAAAAAAAAATATTACAATAGTTACCTTGAGGTCTCTGTGGAAGACACCTTTATTGTGACAGTAACTAACACCATCAATCAATTGTTGAAAGAGTTTTCTACCTTGTGCCTCTTTGAGTTTTCCTTTGGAAGCCTATTAATTAGTTAATTAATTAATTAATGAGGATTATAGTCAAATTAGAGTTCAAGAATTGAAATATTAATATGCAGAAACACAAGTTTATTGTCAAAGTTACTTACAATTCTGTCAAATAATTCACCACCATTCACGTATTCTAGCACCAAGTATATCTTGCTTTTATTTGCTAATACCTGTTTAATTATTAATATCAGTAATTCATCATTGGTAAAAATACTAATTAAATAAACTCAAAACCATGTACCCATGCAAGGACCAGACAATATAAAAAGAAACACCGTGAATAGGGGCAGATCTACCGCGTTGGTTACAGGTTAATATGGATATATATAATTCAGTAATTTTTGCGAGAATAATATATATTAAGAAATTTACTAAATATCTGTAATTACTTGATTGTGAATTCAATTATTATTATAGTATTAACTTGAGATCGATGTATATAAGAATTCATAAACTTCAAATCCTGCCGGCGTATATGGGAAAAGGAAAGTCGGTAGAAAATTATATTCTATGTTTCATATAAACTTGGAGCGTGAGTCAAGGAAAATGTTTGGAAATAGTGGAATAAATGACAGAACATAACGTACAATAATACGAAAAATTTAGATGAAATTATATTGTAATTAAATTAATAATTCCAAACTCAGTACGTGACATTTTTGGTAATATATAAACGTTTAGTGGGGACGTTATGATAATAAATTCAAATTAAAATAGGTGCGAATCATGTGGAACTTATTATTAGTACTATACTACTTGCTTGCGAGCTTGAGTTAAAAGTCATCACAGACATTAATTACTACATCTTTTTCTAAGTAACCCAAGGAAAAAAAAGATAATTTTTTGTCAGGAACTTATTATTACTAAATTAAATTGTGATTGAATTAAGTAGTTTTTGTTGGGATAAAATGAAAACTTTAGACGAACACTATCATCTTCTTCGAAAATTATCATGTCAAATCATTAAGAAATAAAACTAGACGCATAAATATACTTAAATCTATAAGTACCACAAATATTCTTGTATCTTGAAGTTATCGATCTTCCAAACTAAGACACAAGCAGCTAACAAAATTAACTTAACAAAAGGACTATTTAATTTTGTAATAATGTAAAACCAAAACAATCTTGTCAGTTGCCACATAAGTTTTATGCAGGGACAAAACTAGAGTATTAGGTATAGGTCCGATGAAATCCAGTAATATTGGCTTAAATTTTGTTTTGTATTAGAAAAATATTATATATATAAAATTTCGAATATGATAATTAAGACGAGCAATAAATTTAATGGCAAATTTAAAACTCATAAATTTTAAATCTCGACTCCGTCGTTTTCGGGTCCTTGACTGAACCCATCTCTCTCACTTGGTCCTGCAGCTAAGGTCCCATCTCCACAAAAATCATTGATTTTGACTCTTATGGTATTGAGTAGTCCATAACGTGGTAACGTCAAGAAAAATCTCATAATATGTCTTCAAATTATTATTTTCCACCAACTAAAATTAATATCACAATCCCCTCAAATTATATTTTTTTTATTAAATACAGATTTTCACAATAAAAGAACGGCAAATATATATATGCATATAATCCATTGACTTTATATCCTTAATTATTGCGATATATCTTACATTTATACAATGGACAAAATTTACGTTAAGAAAACTCACTTTTTGTATGTTTTTAATTCCAAGTATTTCAAAACAATGCAAAGAAAATATACAAAGAAAAAATATACGTACCTCGTACAATCTTACAACGTTAGGATGTTTGAGGAGTTTTGAACTTCCAATCTCCCTCTTAATCTGCAATACAAATATGAAACTCATTATAAATTTATTAGCTCGAGATATTTTAATTTTCAACTTCGTGTTACTATATAGTGTCGAGTAGACAGAACGATCGATGTGAGGGCATAGATCAAGGCAGCAAGTTAAAATGTGACTTCCCCTGTAGGTGGGGACGGGGTTAAGTGTCCGATTCGACAAATGGCCACTAAATAAAAGAGGCAAATTAACTTTTTCTAATTTCACCACTGAATCTTCCATTTTCTTTAGAGAAATTGTTGGTTTAAGTTTTATATATATATATATATATATATATCAGTATAACTGAGATAAACCTGAGCGATAAAATTAAGGTCAAGAATTGGAGCCTTCTCCAAAATCTTAATGGCAAAAGGTTGACCAGAGTCAACATGCCTCGCATACTTCACTTTACCAAAATTGCCCTCACCAAGAGTCCTTCCAACATCGTATTTTCCCACTCGCATTCCCTTCTTCTTTTCACTTTGCATTATTTCGTCCTCGTGTTGTACCAATACCATATACCCAAAACAAATTCCTAAGTTTAAATAAAGTCCCCTATACAAATTTGAAAAAAATCTACAAATGAAAGATTGTTAAACTCTCAGTTCTGTGTTTTTTTTTTTGGCTGTAATATGTTGTGTACAAATGTAGAAGAGCAGATCACAATGTTTCGAGTTTGTTTGATTTCTCTTCTATAATTTGGTGGTTATATATATGTAAATAGAAATGATTAAATAATAAAGTGGGGCCTGTGAAATATTTATCCACATCGGGTGTTTACACCAAACTATATTAACTTACTATGGTTAATTAATTTAATTAGATGGGAATGCATATAATTTACCATGGTTAAGTGATTGAAGTCCATATGCAAGACACATGTCATGTATCTATTGGTTTGGTGTAAACACCCAATGCGGGTAAGTATTTATCCATAATTTATAATTTATCTATAGTCTAGATATTCCTCTTTATCCATTAATTTAATCCTTGTTTTGTTTTTCACCTAATAAATAAATGAAACTTCATTGTTGCCCGCGAGTAATTTAATTTTTAATTAATAAGTTGGTCAAATAGGAACCGAGGATTGGTTTCACCTTCTCGGAACCCAATCCCAACCACACGAAAAGGTAACAAGTATACCAAAGTAATAAATGTAATTCATGTGTTTTATACTTTCTTACTTAACCATGATTAAAAAGTTTATAAGGGTGGCAAACGAGCAAGTCAAATCGGATCTGGGCGAGTTAAAAATGGGTAACATAAAAACGGATAAAATATTCGATCCGCCTATATTTAATACGAATAGAAAATAGGTTAATCGGTGAATAATATGGATACCTATATTATTCATGGCTTCTTAAATGTGATCACTTTTGGGAGAATTTTTAATCTTCCAAATCTGAAGAATGCCCAATATGAATCGTTACAAATGTAAAAGTTAGACTCTCAAGTATCCATATTTTAAGTGGATAATATGGATCGTATCCACCTATTTTTAAGAAAAATAGCTATACAATTCATTTTTTAGTGGATAATATAGATGAATAATTTTTTAATCTACTTTTTCACCACTAAATAATTATATATTAAATATTATTTAATATTGACAAATACTAAATAAGTTTGCTCTCCCCTTAAAAAATTATTTTATTAAATTATCTTATTAATGGTAATTAAACTCTTTGTATATGGGTGAAACCAGACCCATAAGACGGCTCGATTTCCGATAAAATAAATCAAGTAAGGGATGTGATGACAAGGAGCTAGAATCGAGGTAAGGGAGTCATCGAGACAGGTTCCGGGGGCATGACGCCCGCCCTCAAGAATATTAGAGCCATGACTCCGGATCGGTCCAAATCCCAAAAGACTTCAATGAGAATTATCGCGAAATCGAACACGATTAACAGAAGACTGTAGTATCCATAACCAGCCTGATATAACGGCGTGGGTCTCCGCACGTACCAGCGGAAATTCAGTGATTAGTTAAACGAAAGATTTTTACCTTCTATGGAATTGTACCTAGAATACGACTCCCCTACTATGTAGGGGGAGTCTGATTATTCATTAGCAACATGGTAACACATGCATACCTAGGCAATATACTGTTATTTTTTTTTGTTATTCAGAGTTCTTATTCTTGTTCATCAGTGTTTAGTTACTGTGAGCCCGGATCGAGGGCGGATATTTCATCAAGGCTGGAATCATCTTCCTCAAGTGGTTTGATAATTTACTACTATATCTTTATATGTTTAATTTAATGCAATTTATCGTTTGTATTGAATTAATCCATATATCCTTAAATTCACTTACACATTTAATTGTTATCAATTTTTAAAGGTAAACAGTTTGGCGTCCACCGTAGGACTAAGGATAATAGTGGCTATTTGATACAGATTTTCACAACACACTCACCTTTACTCTTGCTCTTTGAGATCTTAATTTCAGGAAAATATAAAGATGTCAAACTCTTAGTCTGGCCACTTAAAAGTTGATGCTGAATCTGGCCACCACGGCGAGAAATACAATATAATGCCCAATAACGAGGTTCACCCTGCTGACCCCAACGGGGTCCCGGTCGTAGATCCAATCGATGCCAACTCCCATGTGGCCATCAATGCTAACTTGCCACCGACTCGGAAAATAACATTGCGGGGGAGCCAAGTCGATAGCCAGGGATACGCAAGGCGGTGAAGGCGATGAGATCAACTTGTGGGTGAACTTCGAAATACTACAGGCTCAACAGGCAGCGATAGCCCAATTTCAGAACCAAAGCCGCGCTTCCAGTAGAGTGGAGCCCCAACCATCCGGGGAAAACACTCACATAAATGAACCAGTAATAGAAAGGCCAAGTGAAGCTGAATCTGGGACCAACTCTGAGATAGTAAAGATGCTCGAGGAATTGACAAAATGGGTAGAATTGGAAGAAAAAAAAATTGAAGCTAATGACAAAAAGGTGGAGACCTACACACCAGGGTCGACCGAATCCCGGGAGCACTACTGATACTGAAAGGCCTGGATTCTAAGAAGTTTGTTAAGAAACCTTTCCCCCCGAGTGCTACTCCGAAGCTGATCCCAAAGAAGTTTCGTATGCCTTAAATTCCTAAGTACAACAGAACAATTGAGCCAAATGAACATGTGACCTCCTACACATGCGCCATCAATGGTAACGACTTGGAAGATAATGAGATCGAGTCTATCCTGCTGAAGAAGTTCAGAGAGACCTTGTCAAAAGGAGCTATGATATGGTATCACAACTTACACCCAACTATATGGACTCATATGCTTACAGATGCCTTTGTAAAAGCGTACACTGAAGCCATCAAGGTCGAGACCAGGAAGTCAGACATTTTCAAAGTAAAACAAAGATATAATGAGATGCTTAGGGAGTTCGTGTCAAGGTTTCAAATGGAACGGATGAATCTGCTACCTATGACAGATGATTGGTCTGTTCAGGACTTCACCCAAGGACTTAATACTCGAAGCTCATTTGCTTTACAATAGTTGAAGCAAAATCTGATAGATTATTCGGCAGTAACTTGCGCCGTCGTCCACAACCATACCAATCAGGGTCGAAGATGATCAGCTTGGGGCCCCTTTCGGATCTGTTTATCCCGTCAAAGCTAGTGACCGATCCAAAAGAGACATTGATCGTGAACTAAGATCAAATAGAGACCGGTATCAACCATACAATAGATACTGAAGAGGTAATGGGTCTAGACGCAACCCTGTGATGAGTAAGAGAAGAAGTGACTGAGGTCGTAATAATCGGGGTCTCATGAGCAAGAACGTTTTGACAGACCCATCGGGCCTAAAGAAGCACCAAGTTTATCGGAGTACAACTTCAACGTCGATGCTGCTGCCATCGTATCTGCCATCGGATGCATCAAATATACCAAGTAGCATTAACCTTTACAATCCGATCATGCCCAAAGGGACCCCAACCTAATGTGAAAGTATCATGGAACTCACGGCCAAAGAACTGAAGACTGCCGACAACTGAGAGAGGAAGTAGCCCGGTTATTCAACAACAGACACCTCCAAGAGTTCCTGAGTGATCGAGCGAAAAATCATTTTAGGAATAGAGACTCCAATAAGCAGACCGAGTAGGAAAAATCTCACCACGTCATTAACTTGATCATCGATGGAGTCGACGTCCCATAGGGACCGATGTTAAATTAAGCACACCAAAGTGTACATCACAAGGGAAAAATAGACTCGAGATTATATGCCAGAGGGAACTTTATCCTTCAATTATGAAGATGCTGAAGGCATCATGCAACCACACAATGATGTACTGGTAATATCTGTACTCATAAATAAGTCTCAAGTTAAGCGTGTGTTAATTGATCCAGTTAGCTTGGCCTATATCATTAGATCGAGGGTCTTAGAGCAGCTGGGTCTTCAAGACCTAATTGTGCTTGCAGTTTGAGTTCTAAACTGATTCAACATGGCATGTGAGATCACTAAAGGGGAGATAGCCCTACATGTGAACATCGCCGGAACCATTCAGGAAACAAAGTTCTACATGATCGAAGGAGATATGAGATACAATGCTCTGTTCAGAAGGCCATGGATTCACAATATGAGGGCAGTTCCCTCGATACTACACCAGGTGTTGAAATTCCTAACTCCAGGAGAGGTTAAAACTATTTACGAAGAACAATCGGCCCCAAAGGAGATGTTCGGAGTCGATGAGGTGGTCCCGATATCTGCACTCTTAACACCAAATAATCCAAGTTCAATCACCAAGGAAGAAACCAAATAGCAATCAAAGATTCCAGTACCGACCGAGTCAAAAAATTAGGGGATGGGCGAGGATAGTGAATATGGTGTTCCCATGTGTTTCATTGTCCCCGATGATTCAAATGCCACCAAATCGATGGTCGAGGAACTGGAGAAAGTCATATAGATCAAGCATCTGCCTCGTAAGGTATACCTGGCCACGGGGTTAAGTCCCAAACTTAGGAAAAAACTCATTAATTCCTTATAGCTAACATAGCTTGTTTTGCTTGATCCCACCTTGACATGACAAGGATACTGCCGGAAATATATACTCATGAGCTGAGCCTGGATCCGAAGTTCCACCTGGTCAAACAGAAAAGGATGCCCCAATCCGAAGTATTATAGAAAAGATGAGGTATTTGAACTCCTTAAAATAGGATATATTCGGGAAGTTAAATACCCAGATTGGTTAGCAAACGTAGTAGTAGCCCCTAAAAAGGGGAATAAATTAAGAATGTGTGTAGACTACAAAGACTTGAACAAGGCATGCCCCAAGGGCTCTTTTCCTTTGCCAACATCGATTGTATGATTGATGCAATAACTGACCACGAGATCCTCAGCTTTCTCGATGCTTATTCCGGGTACAACCAAATTCGGATGGACCTGGGCGACCAGCAAAGCACATCCTCCATCACTAAATACGACACCTACTATTATAACATAATGTCGTGCGGACTAAAAAACACTGGTACCACTTACCAACGCCTAGTAAATCGGATGTTCGAGGAGCAAATAGGAAAATTAATGGAGGTTTATATTGACGATATGTTAGTTAAGTCCCTGCGAGCAAAGGACCATTTGAAACATTTGCAGGAAACTTCCAACATATTGAAAAAATACAATATGAAGCTGAACCTGGAGTAATGCACATTCGGAGTTGGGTCCTTGGAAATTCCTCGGGTTCATGGTGTCCAACTAGGGAATTGAGATTAATCCCAATAAGATCAAGGACATAGAGGACATTAACGTGGTGGACAATGTCAAGGACATTAAAAGGTTAACTAGATGCATAGCCTCCTTGGGTTGATTCATCTTGAGGTCCTTCGATAAGAGCCATCGATTCTTCTCGTTATTAAAGAAGAAGAATTACTTCTCATGGAACCCAGAGTGATAACAAGTCATAGAGGAACTCAAGTGGTACCTCTAGAGCCCATCTTTGCTTCATACTTCGAAGGCAAACGAACAACTATACCTATACTTAGTGGTATCCGAGATAACGGTAAGTGGAGTCCTGGTCCGGAAAGAGGAAGGTACGCAATTTCCTATCTATTATGTTATCAGGACTCTAAGCGAGGCCGAAACTAGGAATCCTCACCTAGAAAAATTAGCGCTCGCTTTGCTAAGTGCCTCTAGAAAGTTAAAACCGTATTTTCAGTGCCATCCCATATATGATGTAACTACTTACCTGTTGAGAAACATAATGTATAAACATGAGCTCTCAGGTCAGTTGGCCAAATGGGTCATGGAAATCAGTGGGTACAATATCGAATATCGACCCCGAACTGCCATCAAATCTCAAATTTTGGAGGACTTCGTGGCCAACTTCACACTGCCCCTAATACACGAGGTCGAAAGGGAATTGTTGTTGAACTCGGGGACTTCCTCGAGAATCTGGACCCTCTTTACGGATGTTGCCTCGAACGCAAAGAGGTCTGGACTTGGCATCATGTTGAAGCCACTGATGGGTAATGTAGTTAGATAATCTATTAGAACTGAAAATTGACTAACAACGAGGCTGAGTGTGAGACCATAATTATAGGTCTCGAACTGGCTAAAAGCCTGGGGGCCGAGGTGATCGAAGCTAAGTGCAATTCCCTTCTTTTACTGAACCAAGTCAACGGGAAATTCAAAGTCAAATAGGAACGAATGCGAATCTACCTGGATGAACTACATGTAATGCTACATCGGTTCAAAGAGTGGACTTTGCAACATGTACCTCGAGATCAAAATAGCAAAGTCGATGCTCTTGATAACTTGGGATCGTCGGTTGATGACGATGAATTCAACTCAGGAATGGTCATAGAACTCATGAAATTGGTAGTGGAAGAAGGCCACACCGAGATATACTCGAAAAGCTTAACCTGGGACTGGAGAAATAAGTATATAGATTACCTGAAGACTGGGAAGCTGCCCTCTGATCCTAAAGAATCGAGAGCTCTACACACATAGGCGGCCAGGTTCAGCCTATCTGAAAAGAACACCCTATTTAGGAGAACGTTTGATGGCCCACACGCTATATGTCTGGGACTGGGAGATACTGAATATGTTTTGAGGGAAGTTCATGAAGGCACCTACAGGAACCATTCAAGTATCGAATCATTGGTTTGTAAGGTAATCAGAGCTGGCTACTATTGGATCGACATGGAAAAAATGCAAGGGAGTTCGTACGAAAATATGACGGATGTCAGAAGCATGCATTGATGATTCATCAGCCTAGAGAGCTACTACATTCGGTCATGTCACCCTGGCCATTCATGAAATGGGGAATGGACAACGTCGGCCCCCTGCCATAGGCACCCAGTATGGCTCAATTCATATTATTTATGATTGACTATTTTTCTAAGTGGGTGGAATCCCAGACATTCGAAAAAGTCAGGGAGAAAGAAGTTATGGATTTCATTTGGGACAACATAATATGCCATTTCGGAATGCCGACCGAGATCATGTGCGACAATGGGAAGCAGTTCATCGGCAGGAAGATGAGGAAATATTTCGAGGACCATAAGATCAAAAGGTTCCGATCAACACCCTATCACCCTAGTGGGAATAGGCATGCAGAGTCTATGAAAAAAACCATACTCCAAAACCTTAAGAAGAGGTTGACCGACGCCAAAGAAAAATTGAAGGAAATTTTGCCCGAAGTCCTATGGGCATATCGTATGACCTCAAAATGTAGTATCGGGGCCACCCCATCCCTGTTGGTCTACGACGCCAAAGTGCTAATACTAGTCTAAGTACGAGAACCAAGTCTTAGGTTCTGATATGCGACCGAAGAGTCAAACGACGAGGCCATAAGTATAAGCCAAGAACTGTTGGACGAGAGGCGCGAGACCTTCCTCGTTTGGTTTTTCGCCCAAAAACTACGGATAGAAAGGTATTAAAACCAGAGATCCAACCTCTGACACTTCAATATCGGGGACTTGGTGTTAAGACAAGTGACACTAAACACCCAGAACCCAAATAAAGGTAAGTTGGGATCGAATTAGGAAGGTCCAGATCATATTATCGAGATCACCGATAAAAGATCATACAAACTCCAAGCAGGGAACGTTGAGTGACAATCGAATAACTGGAACGTGACCCACTTAAAAAGGTACTACTGCTAAGGTACGATCCCATTCATTCCTTTCTTTACATATATTACGAATTGAACTAAAACTTGCAGGAAACAACGAAAGAATGGTGCATTTATTAGGCCTCAAAGCACACATTGCATTCTATTTCCCTTGAACCAATTTTGTCCCAAATGGGTTTTCCGGTAAGGTTTATAACTAGGCAATAGTAGATCATTCTAACTTATAATTGATGACCGGCTATGAACCGGAGTCGATGGTTATATAAACATTATCCGATCCCTCTCTACAATCGGCCGCAAATACTGGGAGCCATTACCCTCAGATAGTGATTTTAGCAAGGAAGGACTCTTTATGCTCGAACAGTCTGGGCTCGGTGGATAGGATTTATTGTAAGGCCCAAATGGTTAAATGAACCGTGACCATATAGACCACTTAAGCCATAACACGAAGCTTTTTCACATTTGCAATCTTGTATGTTGCGCACAGAAATGAAAGAAAGTTTCTACCTTACAGATATATGTTTTGTCTCCTAAAAACTACTACATTTTATTCCTTAAGGATATCGAGCCCAAGGGCCACCTCTATCTAGATCCAAGAGATCACCCCACTAGGGGACTGACGTTCAAGGCAAACTCGGATGGCTCAGGTTGTTGAAGCCAGAGGCATAAAAACCTATTACGTAGTGCCCAAACTTTAAAGGCTACGACCACCTCCACTTGGGGACTATCGTCCTAGGCAAGCCCGGATGGATCGAGTATCGAAGCCCAGGGTAATAAGCCTATTGGGAAATACCCAAACTCAAAAGGCTACAACCATACTCGAAACGGCTCAGAGATGTCAAAACCCGTAACCAAAACATAAGGCCTTCAAAAATTTCAAACTGGTTCAAAAGATACCCTTGACAAAATTATAATCTAAAAAATTCTAAGTGAGAACTTTTGGGAAAGCTTCCGGTCACACCAAGCCCCCATGAGTTTTAAGCAAAATTACATTGACAACAAGCCTTGTTCGAACCTCCAAACGAGATTTTATTACTACGTGCTAAGGCATTTGAAATTATTGTAATCGTAAAGAAAAAGCCAAAAGAAACAAACTTGAAAATTGCCAAAGGGACAAAAGAAAGGCCTTGTATATATATATAAAGATCTTTACAAAAGGACAAACGACCTCAATAAAATATAAAAAAATACAAAAACAAAGAAAAATCTACAAGGCACCTAGGCCTAATCTTCGACGGAGCTCGCCTCATCACTGGGACATTCGGGGTCTTCTCCGCCCTCGAATTTTCCGAAACCCTCAAAGCCTTCCTCGTCCTCAGGATCTACCAACTTCTTGGCCTCAGGCATGAACTTCCTTGAAAGTTTCTCTTCGGGACTGCCACTTCACGTATTCGACAGTGACTTTCAGGCAATTCTGGGCTGCCTCAATGTTATCTTTGTACTAGGCCATAATATCTTTAGCATCGTCCCTAGTTATTTCCGCCACTGGCTTGGCTATTTTAAGCTCTTTTCCAAGGGTGTCCCGTTCAGCAATGGCCTACCCCAGTTGAGATTGGAGGTCTTTGATATTTTGGGACCAGGCCTTAGCTTTCTCCCTCACCACTCAAAGTTGGACCTCTACCGAGGCCAGCTGCTCTCGGCAATCTCCTTCTCTGAAGCCAATCTGTCCATTTTGCCCTTCCACTTTTTGACCTCGGCTTTGACCTCGTCCATGTTGGTTCGAAGTTGGTTGATCTGGTCAAGCTTCTGCTGGACCTGTGGGTTTTGACCATTAGTCGCCATGTCTAACTCGTCATCACTAACTTCAAAGATCTTTACCTGTTCCACTAGGTCAGCATGTTTTTTCTGAGCCGCGTCCAACTCAACTTGGAGCTATTAACTTGTCCTTTGCTATGCTCGTTGAGAAGTTTATACATATCCCTTTTCTTATCAAGCTCTTTGACCTCAGACTCGAGCTGGCTAAGCTTAGTCCGAAACAAAAGAAAGGTTTCATGGTGGAGTACCAAAGCCTGCAAAAGTGTGAAAAGGAAAAGGCATTAGAGTTATCAAAAATTAAATTCGAAGATAAAAGAGTGGAATGACACCTTACCTGGTTCAGTGCCTGTTGTGCTTTGTTGGCCAAGCACGGAGCATCCACCTCGCTCATTTTTGCCTGGTCTTCTTCAGTTACCAGGCACCAAAGGTAGTAAGCCACCCCGATAGGGGCGAAAAGAATTCGGGCATCCTCCAGGATGGTGATAATAACATACCGCTTTCGGCTAGGATCCATGCTTGGAGCGGGAAACCAGATGATCAACCTTGGGCTCGAATTCAGCACACCAACCTCCGAAGATGGACTTTTCTTCTGTACTTCTAAGTCACCCAGCCCGAAGAAGTCCTCTAGGGAGGTTGAGTCTATACTATAAAAAAAGTAGCAGAGGGGATTGTCCGCTCCATGAGCCTCCTCGTTGGATCACTCCTTCGTCGCTTGGGCTTCATTGAACATGGATTCTGTAAATGAAGGCGATCCCAAAATTTTTATAACATCAGGAGAGCAGAGCCGACATCTCGAGAGTTTTCGGCCCTCACCTCTGCACCAGCCTCCCGAACCTGAGAGGGATTAGCCTCCGTTGTTTCCCCATCGGTATCCACCCACTCCTTGGGAACGGAAGGCTCGCAGGCCATAAGAATATCATCCTCCTTTGGCTCGCCCCTGAGCCGGTAAAGCAAGTCCGAGCCAGGAACCCAGGAACCAGAGCTTTCTTTTGGCTTACGAGCCAACCTTCTCCTTGGTTTCTTTTTCTTTGAGCTCGGGGAACTCGGATCCCACCTTCTTTTCTTCTCTCCTGCTGCGGCTCCGGGCTACCCCAAAGTAGACGGATCGGCGGGTAGGTCCTCACCCCCTAATAAGGGCCTAAGATCGATGGTCTTAGGTAGACTGCAAAAATGAGAAAAGAAGGAATGAAAACATAGTGTTGAAATGGAAAGCCTAGTACTACTTTTCCATGAAAAGGAACCTTACTATGAGAACGAGCCTCCTAGTGGCCCTTCAATAGATCGCGCCACGAGCGCTCGGCATAAGGCATCTGCGAACAAATGCCTCCGATCTACTCCTTGAGCCAATTAATAGTGTTTGTGACTCGAGCGAGGTTTGCACCACAACAAACACCAATGAGAAAAAGGAAAATGAAACATAAAATCGACGTTTAAAAGGGAGTTATACTTACGTGATACGTTCCACTTTTGGAGGAACGACCTCTACTCGGCAGGTATCAGGTCGACGGTCCTCACTGGGCAAAGTGTCCTTGCAAACCCCGATCCCGGTCCTCGTCAATACTTTAAAATGGGGCTTTGTTGGCACGGTGTACAAGCTTTATCTGTGCCCCCAGAAGATTCGAGGACTGTACAAGAGGAGTAGATGATCGATGGTGAACATGCATGAATAGATTTTGTTCTCAAAGAATTGTAGGAGGATCACGATCCTCCACGACGATCGGTGGATTTGGCCGAGGCATATGTCATAACTCCTATAGAAGTCTAAGATGACAGGGTCCACCGGGACCAATGTAAAGGGATAAGTGTAAATACTCAGATATACCTCTATATGTGTAGTAATGTCGTCATCAGGCTCGGGAATCACTACGTCCTTATCCATCCAGCCGCAGTCCTTTCGAACCACATGAAGAACGACCTCAGTAATGGAGCAGATGTACCATGACACCGCCTCACATCGGCCTTGAAATGAAGAGGGATTTTCGACCTTAAAGTCGTCATTAACCGAACACCCCCCAGGGATAAACATTTTCAAGGGGGACTCGACCGCCGGTTCATCAGTGGTCATGCATAGAGATGGTCTCTCGAGGACAAGCACATCGGAGATGGTCTCCTCGACCTTAGTGGTGGGCTCTAAAGAAGAAGGAGCACCTTTCTGGGGAACGATCTTGGAAGTCTTCGCCATTTTTATCTGGATAAAAAGGTTTGAAAAGATGAAGAAGAATGAGGAGATGAATGGTGAGAACTTTCTAAGAAAATAAAGCACTCTGGCTTAAGTGAGGGGTAGAAGAAATGTTGCAACTTGGAGAACGAAGGTAAGAATATTGAAGAATGAAGGAAGAAAGTGATATCTTGAAAGATCGAGGGTAGATTCTTGGTCAAAAGTAAAAAATGAACGTGGAAAGAAGTATTTATTGGGGCTTCGCGCCGTTTCACATTCAGGAATGATCTGCCGATGGCTGACATGTGTTGAGGGTCATTATGACGCGACTGCTGGGAAGTTTCGATTTCTTTGTCATTTTTTGTCGCAACGTGTTGAAGAAGAGATCAGAGAACTCATGTCGTTCCTCGTCGTTTCCGTGAAACTTACTCTACGAGGAACGAGGGGACTATCTATATACGGGTGAAACTGGACCCATAAGTCGATTCGGCTTTCAATAAAATAAATCGAGTAAGGAACATGATGACAAGGAGCCGAAATCAAGGTAAGTGAGTCATCAGGATAGGTTTCGGGGGTACGACACCCGCCCTCAAGAATATTAGGGCCATAACCCCGGATCAGTCCAAATCCCAAAAACTTCAGAGATCTTTATCAAGAAATTGAACACGATTAACATAAAGCCGTAGTATCCATGACCAGCTGGATATCATGGCGTGGATCTCGGCACGTACCGACAAAAAATGCAGTGATGAATTAAACAGATGATTTTTACCTTTTATGGAATTGTACCTAGAGAAGGACTCCCCTACTATAAAAAGGGGGGTCTGATTATTCATTGGTAACATAGTATCTTTATTATGATGTTATTATTCATTAGGTATTTATTGGTGGTATTGATATTGTCTCTTATCGTCTTCTTGAGTCGAGGTTATTTCGAAAACAGTATCTCTACTCCCTCGGTGTAGGGGTAAGATCTGTGTACACACTACCCTCCCCAAACCCTATTTGTAGGATTTTACTAGGTCATTGTTGTTGTAATTTCTTAAGTTGTATATGTGATCATATTAGAATTAGGAGACTCATACTCAAGATGAAGTTGAGATAAATAGTGGACTCGAATATGATAGTTGTATACAGTCAAAATCATATGCCTCTAATTTATAGGCTCGAGGGTTCATCTTAAGCCCGAGTTCAGGTCGAGTTTGAGCCCGATGGACAGACCAGAGCTCGAAGATAGGATGCATTCCCGAGGACCAAAGTACAATAGACACCGAAGTCGAGTATGCTCGACCCCAAAATAATACCGTTATGAATTTCTAACAGAATGAGCGAGATTCCTGCCATGTCCCCAAAATCAAGGTGCAAATCCCGAAATAGCATTGTACGATTCCATATTAGGCGGTTAGACAACTGTACTAATAAGATTGTTTACTGTAAATTGAAATGTCCCTTATTTAGAGTTCCCCTATTATATAAAGGGGACCCCAATCATTTGTATCATCATCTAATGATTGAAAAAGAATATACTATCCTACTTTTCGCTCTTACTTTACATCAGAATTGTCCGTTACATTTATTGTTCTTACTTTATTGCTCTTAGTTCATCTCAAGGCCACTAAGCTCGAGGTCACCAATGTTTAATAACATTGGTTTGATTCATTTATTTCTTTCATTTCTACTTTATGATTTTTGATTATCAATTGGTAGTGAATTAAATCACATATCTTTAAAACCACAAATTAAATTAAATTATTACTCGTATTTAGGCAAAAAATCTGGCGCCCACCGTGGGATAAAGATAATAGTGATTATTTCCTTACTGATTCTCATTACACATGTTGTTTTTACACTTTTTCTTGTCAAGAAGTTTTGATTCTCAAGCTGAAACATGTCTAGCTCACAAAATGCTCCTATTCATAACAACGACGTCATGGTTTTCACGGAGAAAATGATAACATAATTGCTCCAGGGCTCGATGTACCATCGATAAACCCTGGGGAAGTGCCAAATGTGGAGCCAGTGGATGTTAGTTAGCTTATTGCTTTGAATGCAAATCTAGGCACAGGCCCCGCCAATGTACGTAGAGAAGTTAGTTCTGGGAGCCAAAGAACACATGGCGTAGGATATGGGGGAATCAGCCTCCAAGTGATATTCGTGATGCTACAAGCTCAACAGATTGCCATCTCTCAACTTCAGAGTTAGAATAAAATTCCGAGTATAGCTGCACCAGAAAACACCCGACGTGATGAATCAGCGCTAGAGAGGTCAAATGAAAATGGCTCGGGGACTTACCCCACCATTATGATAATAATCGAAGAGCTCACCAAGAGGATCGAGTCCGGGGAAAAGAATATTGAAGACAATGATAAAAAGGTGGAGACTTATAACTCCCATGTTGATCAAATACCGGGGGCACCTCCGGTCTTGAAAGGTTTAGATGCCAAAATGTTCATACAAAAACCATTGCCTCAGAGCACTGATCTGATGCCCAGTCCTAAGAAATTTTGCATGCCTGATATACCCAAATATAATGGGACAACCGACCCTAACGAGCATATTACTTCATACGCTTGCAGGATCAAAGAAAATGACTCTAATGATGATGAAATCAAATCGATTTTGTTGAAAAAGTTTGGAGAAACACTGTCGAAAGGAGCTATGATTTGGTATCAAAACTTGCCTCCTAACTTTATTGATTCGTTTGTTATGTTAGCAGATGCCTTCGTGAAAGCACACGCCGGGGCCATAAAGGTGGCAACAAGGAAATCAGATGTCTTCAAGATAAAACAAAGGAACTTAGAGAGGTTGAAGGAGTTAATGAAATATGGAAAATGATTAGAGAAGTGAAGTTTGTAAAGTGGTGAAGTTGGTCTATTTATAGGAGTCGCTCAAGCGTATTGGGGAACCCAAATAGCCGACCGTCAGCCGCCTCTAATTAATGACTCTGGTAACTACGTAAAAGTGACTTTTTAGTCACTTCAACCACTAACATCACGAGATTGACATCAGGATCGAGGCATCAGAGCATCAAAGATCAAGTCATTTCTTATCGACCTACTTTAAGAAATGCGGGGACTATCTGTATATGGTCAAAATGATATGACTCCAATTTATAGGCTTAAGGGTTCGTCTTAAGCCCGAGTTCAGGCGAGGTCGAGTTCGAGCGTGATGGATCAGATCCGAGCTCAATGAAAGGATGCAATGCCCGAGGAACAAGTACAATCGACACTGAAGCCGAGTATGCTCGACCTCGAAATAATGCCGTTATGGATTTCTCACATAATGAGCGAGATTCTTGCCATGTCCCCAAAATCATGGCGCAAATCTCAAAATATCATTGTACGATTCCATACTAGGTGGTTAGACAACTATACCAATAAGATTCTTTACTGTAAATTAAAACATACCTTATTTAGGGTTCCCCTATTATATAAAGGGGACCCAATCATTTGTATCATTATGTAATGATTGAAAAAGAATATACTATCCTACTTTCCTCTCTTACTATTTATCAGAATTGTCCTTTACATTTATTGTTCTTACTTTATTATTCTTAGTTCATCTCGAGGTCACTAGGCTCGAGATCACCACTGTTGAGTAACATTAGTTTGATTCACTTATTTCTTTCATTTCTACTTTATAATTCTTGATTATCAATTGGTATTGAACTAAATCACATAACTTTAAAACCACAAATTAAATTTAATTGTTACTCGTATCTTCAATATAAAACAAAGGAACGACGAGATGTTGAGGGTGTTCGTGTCAAGGTTTCATATGAGCGCATGGAATTACCACCGGTCTTGGATGATTGGGCAGTACAAGCCTTTATGCAGGGTTTGAATTAACGGAGTTCAATTGCATCTCGATAATTAAAGCAGAACTTGATCGAGTATCCAGCTATGACATGGTCATATGTGCATAACTATTACCAGTCAAAGATTAGGTTAGAGGACGACCAACTGGGAGCCCCCTCGGGCTCAATTCATCCTATTAGGCTAGCGGCTAAGCCCCTGAGAGATACAGACAAGGAATCAAGATTCAACAGAGAACGATATCAACCATATGTCGACCGGAGAAATAACGGCTCGGGTCGTAACACTCCTTGGAATGATCGAAGAAATGATCAAGCTCAAAGTTCTCGGGGATTCATGAGTAAGAATGGGTTCGATAAACATACCGACCTTGCAGAAGCAGCTCGATTATCAGAGTGTAATTTCAGCATAGATGCATCGGGGATTATGTCAGCTATTGGGAGAATCAAAGACACCAGGTGGCCTAAGCATATACAAAATGATCCTTCTCAACGGAATCCAAACTTGATGTGTAACTATGATGGCACACATGACCATAGAACCGAAGACTGCAGACAGCTAAGGGAGGAAGTAGATCTATTGTTCAACGAGGGTTACCTTCGAGAATTTCTTAGTGATCGAGCTAAGAATCACTTCAGGGAGAGAGATGCGAGAAAAAATGAGCAGTAAGAACCACAACATGTAATCCATATGATCATTGGCGGTGTCGATATCCTACAAAGACCTATGTTCAAACGCACCAAGGTGTCAATCACAAGAGAAAAATGGACTCAAAGCTACGTGCCCGAGGACGTCTTATCATTCTATGGTGAGGAAGCATCAGGCATATCCCAACCGCACAATGACGCCCTGGAAATTTCTATTCTTTTAAATAAAATTCAAGTTAAGTGTGTTCTAGTGGATCCAGGTAGCTCGGCAAACATAATTAGATCGAGGGTCATAGAGAAGCTTGGCCTACAAGATCAGATTATACCTGCATCCCGGGTCCTAAATGGCTTCAATATGGCAAGCTAAACAACAAAGGGAGAGATAATCCTACCAGTAAACGGAGCCGGGATCATACAAAATACAAAGTTTCATGTCCTCAAAGGCAACATGAGGTATAATGCGCTTCTCACGAGACTGTGGATACACAACATGATGGCAGTACCTTCAACTCTTTATCAGATGATGAAGTTCCCAACAGAGGATGGAGTGAAAACGATTTACGGAGAGCAACACGCTGTAAAGCAGATATTTGCAGTCGATGAAGTGACGCCGGTACCAAAGCCTTCGACCTCGAAAAGATCAAACACTAAAGGTAAGCAAGTGACTAAATAGCAATCACCGCCTCCAGCCTCAACGAAATCAGAACAACAGGTAATCGAAGATAAAGAAGAGGATTTCCTTACTCCTCGAACTTTTGTCATTCCTGAAGAGTCCGATGAAACCAAGTCAATGATCGAGGAACTGGAGCAGGTCATACTGATCGAATACATGCCCGAGAGAAAGGTATAACTGGGAACAGGATTAACCCCCAAACATAGGAAAAAACTCATTCAATTTCTTATTGATAATATGGATTGCTTTGCTTGGTCCCATTTAGAAATGACATGAATTCCACCAGGAATAACTACGCACCGGCTCAGCCTCGACCCCAGGTTCAAACCGGTGAAACAAAAGAGGAGGCCTCAGTCCGAGGTGAAGCCTGCTTTCATAAAGGACGAGGTGACTAAACTTCTTAAAATAGGGTCTATTCGGGAGGTAAAATAACCCGAATGGTTAGCCAATGTAGTTGTAGTTCATAAAAAGGAAATAAACTTAGAATGTGCGTAGATTACAAGGATTTGAATAAAGCATGCCCGAAAGATTCTTTCCCACTGCTGAACAACGATCATATGATCGACGCCACGGTCGGCCACGAGATCCTAACTTTTCTCGATGCCTACTCCGGGTACAATTAGATTCAAATGAACCCAGAGGACCAAGAAAAGACTTAATTTATCACTAAATTTGGAATTTATTATTACAACGTAATGCTCTTCAGGCTAAAAAATGCAGGAGCCACATACCAACGCCTAGTTAACAAAATGTTCTAAGAACAAATAGGTAAAACAATGGAAGTTTACATTGATGATATGTTGGTTAAGTCCCTGCGCTCAGAGGACCATTTAGCTCATTTGCAGGAAATATTCAAAATCTTGAGGAAATACAACATGAAGATTAACCCGGATAAATGTGCCTTCAAAGTCAGCTCGGGAAAGTTCCTCGGCTTCATAGTATCGAATCAGGGCATCGAAATTAACCCCGATAAGATTAAGGCCATCGAGGATATCACAATCGTGGATAGTGTGAAGGCCGTGCAAAGGCTAACAGGTCGAATAAATGTTTTGGGTCAATTCATTTTGAGGTCATCAGATCGAAGTCACCGATTCTTTTCCTTTCTCAAAAAGAAAAGGGATTTCGCATGGACCCTGGAATGCCAACAAGCCTTGGAAGAGCTGAGGCGATACTTATTGAACCCGCCTTTGCTTGACACGCCGAAGGTAGATGAAAAACTTTATCTATATTTGGTAGTATCCGAGATAGCAGTAAGTGGGGTACTAGTTCGAGAAGAGCAAGGTACGCAATTCCCTGTTTATTATGTAAGCTAAACTCTAGGAGATGCTTAAACTAGATACCCTCACTTAGAAAAATTAGCAATTGCATTGGTAAGCTCATCTAGAAAGCTAAATCCATATTTTCAATTTTGTCCCATATGTGTATTAACCACCTACCCCATTCGAAATGTTTTGTATAATCTTGAGCTATCGGGTCAGCTGGCTAAATAGGCCGTCAAACTTAGTGGGTACGATATCGAATATCAACCCCGAATGGCCATCAATTCATAAATACTAGATGACTTCGTGGCTGATTTTACACCGACCCTCGTACCCGAAGTGGAGAAAGAACTCCTGCTAAGTTCGGGTACATCATTAGGGGTATGAATCCTTTTCATAGACTGTGCCTCGAATGTGAAAGGTTCCGGGCTTGGCATTGTCTTAAATCTATCTACGGGTAGTATTATAGACAATATATCAAAACTTCTAGGTTGACTAATAACGAGACCGAGTATGAGGCCATGATTGCAGGTCTCAAGCTAGCCAAGAGTTTGGGAGCAGAAGTCATTGAAACCAAGCATGATTCACTGTTGATGGTAAACCAAGTAAACAAAAGTTTTGAAGTCCGAGAGGATACAATGCAACAATACTTAGATAAACTACATATAACATTGCATCGCTTCAAGGAATGGACTCTAGATCATGTGCCTCGAGAGCAAAATAGTGAGGTCGATGCACTTGCTAATTTGGGATCCTCGGTTAAAGAAGATGATATCGTCCCGGGGAATGTCGTCCAGCTAACGAGGTCTCTGTGGTTGAATAGGGTCATGACGAAATAAATTCAATAAGTTTGACTTGGTACTAGAGGAATAAGTACATCAATTATTTGAAAAATGGTAAACTCCCATCGGACCATAAAGAATCAAGGGCCCTACGAACCAGGGCTGCTAGGTTTGCACTAGATGAAGGTGGAACATTATACAGGAGAACGTTCGATGGGCCATTGGCGGTATGTATAGGGCCGGGGGACACCGATTATGTTTTTCGAGAAATCCATGAAGGTACTCGTGGAAATCACTCCGGCGCCGAGTCTTTGGTTTGCAAAATTATTGGAGCAGGGTATTACTGGGACAACATGGAAAATGAGACTAATGAATTTGTCAAAAAGTGTGATAAGTGCCAATGATTTGCACCAATGATCCATCAAGCGGGAGAACAACTCCACTCGATCCTATCCCCGTGGCCTTTCATGAAATGGGGAATGGACATACTCGTCCCTCTACCAACGGCCCTAGGTAAAGCTAAATTGATTTTGTTTATGACTAATTTTTTTCTAAATAGGGGGAAGCGCATGCCTTCGAGAAAGTCAGAGAAAAGGAAGTTATTGACTTCATCTGGGACCACATCATATGTCAGTTCGGAATGCCTACTTAGATAGTATGTGACAATGCAAAACAATTCATCGGCAACAAGGTGATAGAGTTCCTTGAAGCACATAAAATAAAGAGGATCTTATTAACACCGTATCACCCAACTAGAAATGGACAGGCCGAACCAACAAACAAAACTATCATTCAAAACCTGAAGAAAAGGTTGGACGATGCAAAGGGAAAATTGAGAGAAGTTCTACCCGAGGTCCTTTGGGAATATCGAACAATATCAAAATCTAGTACATGGGCTACTCCGTTCTCTTTAGTTTATGGCTCCGAGGCCCTTATCCCTGTCAAGGTTGGAGAACCCAGTGCCAGGTTTTGACACGCATTGGAGGAGTCAAATCATGAGGTTATGAATAATAGCCTCAAGCTATTAGATAAAAAACGAGAAGCAACACTTGTTCGGATGGCCGCACAAAAGCAAAGAATCGAGAGATACTATAATAGAAGGACCAACCTTCGATACTTTGGAGTCGGGGACTTAGTTCTATGAAAAGTCACCCTCAATATTAGAGACCCGAATGAAGGAAAACTAGGCTCGAATTGGGAAGGACCGTACCGAATCCTCGGAGTTTTCGGTAAAGGATCTTACAAACTTAGCACAATATAAGGTGAACAACTGCCAAACAATTGGAACATATCATTACTCAAATGATACTATTACTAAGGTATGACTCTCTCTTTGTGTCCATTTGAATTTGAAACTAAGCCATTGCAGGTGTTCGATCGAAGCTATCGAAGACACCTTTTTACATGAAGGACTTAGGTTTTAAAGTATACGTTGCACTCTTTTTTTCTTAGATCGGATTTTGTCCCAAATGGATTTTACCGGCAAGGTTTTTAACGAGGCAACAACTATGTGCTACCTAAAGAATACTCAATAGTATCCAGGGCTTCTTTTCAATCAACCGCGAATACTGGGGGGCATCATCCTCGGAGGTTATATTTTCAAGAAAAATACTTAATGCCAAAGAGGGCATCGATAGGAGAACTTTGTAACGGGCCAAACGGTCAAATGAACTGTGCCCATATAACATAGACGATCCCCGACGTCAAAACATGTACGCATGTATAAATTATTTGAAGAAGCATTTTGTTTATATCAAAAACACTTTGTGTCTCAAAGAAGTCTACTATTACACAAGCTCTACACTTATAATCCTACGGGAAACGACTCAAGAGCCAGAGCATGAATGCACCCCCGAGATTCTCGGGGACTGTCTTCGATAGTCAACACATCCGAGTCATCAAAAACTCAGACTCATAAGACCTCAAAGAGGCATCCCCTTGATAAAAAGGGCCAAGGGCAACATACTCGGGGACTAACCTTTCGAGCAAGTTCGAAAGGTTATCGGGAAACAAGTCCAAGAGACATTCTCAAAGGCTATGGCCATATGAAACACTACAGTCATATAAAAAGGCTACGACCAAAATAATGCGGCTCAGAGACGTCCGACTTCCGCCATAAATTAAAGGCCTTCAAATATTTTGAAAAAACTAGTTAAATCAGGCTACCCTCGACAAAACCAAATTATAAAGGGGCTTTGATAAAATCAGCCCTCGAAATAATTTACAGGCTTCGATAAACATCAGCCATCAAAAAAACCTTAAGAGGTATTCGATTATCGTTACACAAACAAGGTTCCAATCAGTAGGACCTTCGAAAAACCCAACGGGTATGAAAAACACATGCTAAGGCATAGAGAATTTTTACTAAGTCTTTTAGCCGAAAAGAGGAAAAATTTATAAGCCGCTTTAGAGGCCTAATCGGCCTACCTTAAAGAGCCTAAGGGCAGACCTAAAAGAGACTAAGGGCCGATATAAAAGAGCCTAAGGGACGATATATATATAGGGTTCGAGACCTCGTTCTCACTCAACTCGGACTCAAGAGTCCCATTATCCCGAGCTCACGCCAAATCAACTTAAGCATAGCTCGAAGATTAACAAAAACCTTAATAGGTATTCCATTCTAAGTTCGAAGATCACAAGTTGATAACTAAAAAACCTAAGGATTGTTATATTCAAAATCCGAGCCAAGGTTCACTTGGTCATTGAAGTTATTAAATTTTCCACAAAAATAAAGACAATACGAAATCAAAGATGAAGCAAAGAGATCCTTTTATATTTATAAGGGGGCTCATAAGAGGTATTTTACAATACCCACGAGGGTTCCTTGCACAAAAACACTGAAACAAAATAAAGAAACCTAAACCTACTCCGGGGCCACATCTTTGACAGTTGCATCTTCATCAGTTGCTTCTTCAGGAGCTGCGTCTTCGAGAGCCTCATTCTCGGGGACTCCATCATTGTCTTCTATGCTCTCGGAGCTACTTTCCGAATCCTTGTCATCTGAAAGAAAAGCGGCAGCCTCTTCATCCAAAGTCTTTGCCTTTTCAATATCGACTGAGAGATCGAAGCCACGAGCATGTACCTCTTAGAGGGTCTCTCTTTGGGATTGTCTCTTGGCATGGTCAAGTGCACATGATAGCTTAACTTCGGCCACAATAGAGAGCTCCTTTTACCGAGTGTAATCTGCTTCTACGTCATCTCGGTACGAAGATATAAATGCCTCTGCGCTAGATTTGGCCTTAGCAAGCTCAGCAACAGATTTACCTTCAAGCTCCTCAATTTTGCGACTCCAAGCCAGGCTCTCCTCCTTTACACATAGAAAATGGTGTTCGATTGAATCCAGATGCTCCCGAAGCGTATCTTTCTCCGAGGCGAGATGGTCCATGCCTTGCATCCACCCTTGAGTCTCGGCCTCACCTCCAAATGACCTCCAAGATGAGGTGTTTTTTTCCTGCTCGATGGCTTGGGGACTTTGCTCGAAATCCCCTCGAAAATTTCCGTAGTTCAAGAATGAACCATTTCAGACACCATCGGTTCGGCAGTCTTCGAAGCGTCATTGCTTCCTCTTTTCTGAACTACCAACAGGCAGTCATCATCTTCCCCCTCTTCATCCTCATCCCGAAGGCATTGAGCCGTTTCTGAAGATAGGGCCACATTATCGGCTTTAGGATTTTGATCCGTGGTCTTATTTGGCTTCGGAGGATTTGAAGGCAACCCCCTCTTTCTCTTCTTTTATTTGGAAGGATTTGGGATCTCTTCTTCATCGGTTGCTGGAGGCCGCATAACAACGGCGTCTCTAAGGCCTGCATAAAAACAAAGTAAGTATTTTACCGAGAAACACAAGTAAACAAACAAGAGAACTCACCATGATTTTTAGCCTCCCATAGACCCTTGACCAGGTCACGCCAGCAACTCTCCGCGTACGAGGAAGAAGAGGCAAGTTTTCGGACCCAACCTTCGAGATCCGGGACAGCACCGAGAAACCAAGCAATAGCTACACCATCGAAAAAATGTTAGATCGAGAAAAAGATGGAGTCGAGAAAGAGAAGGGGAAGCAGGGTATAAAGTTACTATCGATAAGCATGTACTTACATTTCATGTTCCATTCCTCGGGGAATGGCATCCTCTCAGCAGGAATCAGGTTAGAGGTCCTGACTCGAACAAACCGGCTAAACCATCCTGGGTCTTTGTCCTCATCGATGCTGGAGAAGAGAGATTTTGAGGATCGGCGTTGCAGCTTTACCAGGCCACCTCGATAAAGGTGAAGGCTATACGTCCTGATTAGATGGTCGAGGGTAAAAGGCATCCCCTCGACCTGGCTCGAAAAGTATCTGATCAAATTGACGATTCCCTAGAATGAAGGGTAGATCTGGACGAGCATCACTTGGTATTATTGGCAAAAATTAAGAATAACTAGGTCTATGGGACCCAGAGCTGGATCTGCGAAACCCAACTTGAATGTGTAGGTATACACGCTTAAGTACCCCGCTTTATAAGTAGTGATGTCGTCCTCGAGTGAAGGGGTCACTACATCTTTGTTCTCTCAGTTGTAGTCCGTTTTTACCTGCTCAAGCTCGTCTTCGGTTATCAGACAGATGTATCGGGACATGGGTTCACATCGACCTAGTGTCGATACAGGTTTTTCAATTTTTAAAATTGTATGTTATTTCACATGGTGAAGAAATACACTCCTCGATACGAGGTGGCACCACTATTTTACTTCTGGCCGGCCGCGATGATGAAGAGGCTTTTTTCTTTTTGGGGAACAAATTTAGATGTTTTAGCCATTGTGGTGTAGAAATTTAAAGAGAAAGGGTTGATGATGAAGTAAAGGCAAACTAAAGAGAAGAATGAACTCAGAGATGTTGAAAGAGTTAATGAAATTTTGAAAACGATTAGATAAGTAAAATTTGTAAAATGGTGAAGTTGGTTTATTTATAGGGGTCGCTGAAGCGTATTGGGGAAGCCAAATAGCCGACTGCCAGCCGCCTCTAATTAATGACTCTGGGAACTGCATAAAAGTGACTTTTCAGACACTTCAATCACTGACATCAGAAGATTGACATCATGATCGAGGCGTCGGAGCATAGAAGATCAAGTCATTTCTTATCGACCTACTCTAAGAAACGCGGGAACTATCTGTATATGGTCAAAATCATATGCCTCCGATTCATAGGCTCGAGGGTTCGTCTTAAGATCGAGTTCAGGCGAGGTCGAGTTCGAGCCCGATGGATTAGACCTGAGCTCGAAGATAGGACGCAATGCCCGAGGACCAAAGTACAATGGACAGCAAAGCCGAGTATGCTCGACCCCGAGATAATGCCGTGATGGATTTCTAACAGAATGAGCGAGATTCCTGCCACGTCCCCAAAATCATGGCGCAAATCCTGAAATCATTGTACGATTTCATACTAGGCGGTTAGACAGCTGTACTAATAATATTCTTCACTGTAAATTGAAATGCACCTTATTTAGGGTTCCCCTATTATATAAAGGGGACACCAATCATTTGTATCATCATGTAATGATTGAAAAAGAATATACTATTCTACTTTTCTCTCTTACTATTCATCAAAATTGTCCTTTACATTTATTGTTTTTACTTTATTTCTCTTAGTTCATCTCGAGGACACTAAGCTCGATGTCACCACTGTTGAGTAACATTGGTTTAATTCACTTATTTCTTTCATTTCTACTTTATAATTCTTGATTATCAATTGGTATTGAACTAAATCATATATCTTTAAAACTACAAATCTAATTAAATTGTTACTCGTATTTTCGAGGTAAACAATAGTTCTGCCATTTCAAGTTCAAGAATAACCTGTGGTTCAAACCCATATAAAAGTAGTGGAAGCTCCTCCGTCTTGATTGCTGCTTATCCCCCTCCTCTGTATTTGGAAGGCGGAGAAATGGAGTAAAGATTAATAAATAATGATTGGACTTTAGAATTTGAGACGAGTTTAAATGGAGTGACAGTTTGGATTTATATAGCTAACTCTAACTTGGGTTTGAGGCGTCATAGTAGTTATTTATTGTACTTTAGAAAATGCAGCTAAAATGATGGTGACATCATTTTTGCTTTTGCACCTGTATATTACTACTGTATTTTACTGTCATTGATGGTAATATTGACAACTTATGATTGTTGTCAATATTATGAAGGAGATACTATGATAGAATAGAAACAGAGGATAATTGCATTTCTGGCTAAGCCTATTTGTTTTAAAATTAATAGAATTGTGCTCTTCATTTTTAAAATTTTTGCTTTTGATAATGATGATGTTGATTATAATTTATTCAAGTCTACAATTATTAGTGTTAGAAGCTGTAACATACAACTATAATACCAAGAAAACAAGTACACGCAAGTTGAAGTTGCTTGAGTTTTATTATTACCTTTCATATTATAAGTATAAAGCTCCAAATCAAATATTGAATTACCAAAATATTCTTTAAAAATTGAATGAGAATTTTATCCTTGAGCTAAAAAAATAACTTTCCACTAAATGATTATTCTTCATTACATTTAAGGTAAATGTAGAGAATTTCCATCTACCCATAGTTATTATTGTAGGTTGTAACATTCAGGTAAGAAAATTCCATTTGGCAATAGTTACTGTAGGTTGTAACAGCCATGTAAATTTAATTTACAAGTCGTTTCACATTCAGCCTTGATTGTCTATTTCATTCATCTTCAACGGTTACAAAATATTGCATAGCCTTTTTTATTTGTCATTACGCTCTATAATTAATTCATATTTTAAAATTTTAAATTTACTAAATTAAAATTTAAACGTACCGATGGTGTCTGTCGGTAATGTCAAATTCTTATTTTTAATTTACCGAGAGATATTTGTCGATATGGATATTATTTTATAATATACGGATATCCGTCGGTAAGTAAGATTATTTGACCAAATTGTGTCAGAACGCTACTGAAAGCTGTCTGACAGGGTCCATCGAAAATTACTGAGGGATTATGTTGGTTACTTTAACTGAGGAGCGATTTACCTACGTGCCACTTACCGACGGACTTCCCTCGATACGTCCCTTGGTAATCTGCGTCCATAAACAACTATTCTTTTTGCACGCAAGTCGTTTCACATTTTAGCCTTAATTGTCTCTTTCATTCATCTTCAACGGTTACAAAACGTTGCATAGCCTTTTTCATTTGTCATTACTGTCACGTCCTTAGTTGTTAACTAATACACGTGCGACACTTGACAACTTGCTCACGATCTTGCACAACTTGCTCATATTCTTGCTATGTCAAGTCAGTCTTACTACACTCAAGATCTCTAAGAGAACGGAAGAAAGAACACAAGAGAATTGTTAAAGGAAACTTTGTATTAGAGAGAACTTGAATTGTTTGCTTGATGAATTACAAAGGAATGACCCCCTTTATATACTAGTCTCCTAGGGGCTAGTGAGTAAATATTAATTATTATACAAGTCCTTGATATTTACAAGATAAGGGCTTTTTCTAGAATTCTCTACAAGTCTAGAAGATTCCAAGGACTTTCCTAGCAAATCCATAAAGATCTAGGTTCTTCCTTAGGAAATGTTCATACCTCTCTAGAATCTTCTCACAAATGTTAGCCTTCTTCTTATGTAAGCTTCCACATGGCATTAATATATTCCAAATGACGCCTATGTGGCATGATGACATGGCGGGTCATCACGCTCTCTCCCACCTAATATTGCAACGACCGCGGCGCAATGCTGCTGCATAAACTCTCGGATCTTATCTTTGAATTGCCATAAGTCTTCATATCTTTCCCACGTGGCCTCCTCTGGTGATTGCCCTTTCCATTGGACGAGGAACATAGCGGTGGCTTTTTGCCCTTGTTTTCGCCTGGCCTGGTAATTTATGATAGCCTCAATCTCCCGATCATGCAAGGCGGTGATAGTCATTGGCACCCGACTTGATTGGCCCCTACTCGGATCATCCTTATATTCGTGATATGGCTTAATCATGCTAGCGTGGAAGACAGGGTAGATCTTGAGATACGATGACATGTCAAGCTTGTATGAGATCTTGCCTACCTTGGCGACGATCTTAAATGGCCCCTCATACTTGCGAATCAGATTCAGATGCATGTCCCGTAGTGCCTTGAACTATCTTGGGTTAAACTTCACCACGACCATTTCCCTAACTCTATAGTATGTGGGACGCCGCTTACGGTCCGCAAACTTCTTCATCTTTTTAGCTGCCTTATTCAGGTAGGACTTAGTAGTGTCGAGCTGCTCCTCACATCCTTTGGCCATATGATAAGCCCCCAAACTCTTTCCCTCAAACGCGGCTGGTAATATATGTGGAGTTTGTGGTTGTTGGCCTGTGGCTTGCTCAAATGGTGTCCGCCCAGTAGACTCACTCCGCTGCAAGTTATAAGAAAATTGGGTGATGTCTAGGAGCTCTGCCCAATCTTTCTGATGCGCGCTTACATAATGCCTCAAGTAGCATTCTAGTAAGGCATTGACTCGTTCCATTTGTCCATCCGTCTGTGGGTGGAAACTAGTAGAAAAGTTCAGCTCCGTACCAAGTATGTCAAACAACTCTCTCCAAAAGTTTCCAGTAAAGCGGGGGCCTCGATCACTGATTATATGCCTTGGTAAGCCCCAATACTTCACCACGTTCTTAAAGAATAGCTTGGCGGCTTCCTTGGCTGTGCAACCTGGTGAGGCGGGCATGAAGGTGGCATATTTGGAAAATCTATCCACGACCACCATAATAGTACCATAACCGTAGGACTTCGGTAGACAAGTAATAAAGTCCATAGTTATGTTCTCCCATGGACGCTCTGCAACTGGTAGTGGCTCCAAAAGTCCTCCGGGTTGTTGTTGTTCAACCTTGTCCTGTTGACAGACAAGACAAGTCTGCACATAGCACTCTATGTCATCATGCATGCGTGGCCAATAGTAGACTGACTCAACCAAGGCCCTAGTGCGACGTTGACCTGGATGACCAGCCCATATTGTGTCATGACTCTCCCTTATGATCCGTCGTCTAATGTATCCAAATTAAGGCACATAGACCCGCCGACCTGTGGTAAGTAGTAGGCCATCTTCTATCCAAAACCGTCTCGTCTTGCCTTTGTTGGCCAACTCGATAAGCTATTTGGCTGCTAGATCATGCTGCATGCCTTCTTTTATAGCCTCCCTAATGTCCAATCTCGCTGAAATAATTGCAGCAAACTCAGCTTTCCAGCTCAAGGCATCGGCTACAACATTACCTTTTCCCGGCTTATACTCCAGCGCATAATCAAACTCGGCTAAAATCCTGCCACCTAGCCTGCTTTGGTGTGAGCTTCTTCTGTGTCTGAAAGTAGCTAGTAGCCACATTATCAGTATTATCAGTCTTGACCACAAACCTCGACCCAAGCAGATAATGTCTCCATGTACGAAGGCAATGCACAATGGCAGTCATTTCCTTCTCTTGTACCATGTAACACCGCTCCGTCTCATTTAACTTGCGGCTCTCAAATGATATGGGATGCTTATCCTGCATCAGGACACCCCCAATGGCGAAGTCTGAGGCGTCTGTGTGCACCTCAAATTTTTTGGCAAAGTCAGGTAATGCCAAGACTGGCTCCTCTGTTATAGCTATCTTAAGGCATTCAAATGCCTTTTGACAATGCTCCGTCAAAACCCATGGCTTGTTCTTCTTTAACAACTCAGTCAATGGTGTGGCCTTTGTTGAGTATCCACTGATGAACCGACGATAGTAGTTAACAAGGCCAAGGAAGGATCTCAACTCAGTTACCTTTATAGGTGCCTCCCACTCCTGGATAGCACGTACCTTAGCCTCGTCCATACGTAGCTCTCCATTGCTAATGACATGGCCCAAGAAGTGCACCTTTGATTGTGCGAACTCGCATTTCTCCCTCTTGATGTATAGCTCGTTCTCTTTCAAGACTTGTAAAAACTTCCTTAAGTGCTCCATGTGATCCTCCAAGGTGTTGCTGTAGATGACTATGTCGTCTAGGTAGACTACCATGAACTGATCAAGGTAGCGATGGAAGATCTTGTTCATAAGGGTGCAAAATGTGGCCGGTGCATTGGTTAAGCCTAAGGGCATCACCAACCACTCAAAGGCTCCATATCTCGTCACACATGTTGTTTTTGGCTCATCCCCTTCCGCAATGCAAACCTGGTAGTAGCCCTTTCGAAGATCCACTTTGGTAAAGTACTTGGCTTGCCCAAGTCTATCGAACAAGCCAGCAATGAGCGGGATCAGGTACTTATTCTTCATGGTGACCTTATTAAGTGCTCGGTAGTCTATGCACAAATGCAACGATCCATCCTTCTTCTTCAGGAACAATACTGGTGCACCAAAAGGTGTCTTTGATGGGCGAATGTGACCAGCATCTAGCAGCTCCTTCAATTGTTTGCTGAGCTCCTATGGCTCGGGAGGTGCCATACGATATGGGTCAAATGCGGGTGGCTTAGCCCCTGGCTCCAACTCAATCTTGTGATCCACCTCTTGCCTAGGTGGTAGGTGCTTAGGCAACTCCTCGGGCATGAAATCTTTGTTTTCCTCAAGCAACTTCTCTATGCAAGGCGGCAGTGTCTCTTGAAAACTCTTGTTTTCCTCCAGACTTGTGATGGTTTCCAGGAACGTCGACTCCCCCTTCTTGATCCCCTTGACAACCTGCATAGCTTAGAGTTGTGCTTGGCTCTGTCCGTGTGGCATAGTCATTGTAGGTACCATGCAAGCTCCGTCTCGCTCCATAACCAAGAGACGTTGGAGGTAGGGGTCGATTAAAGTATGACAATGTCTAAAGAACTCTTTCCCCAGTATTATGTCAAAGATATCCATAGCGGTTACGGTAAAGTTTGTCATACCTTTCCAAGTTCCCAATTTTGACACCAACTCCATTAGCTACCCCACGAGCATTCTGTATCTCGACATTCACGGTCTTGATGCGAGAGTTGGTTGGAGCAAGCTTCAATTCCAGTCTCTTTGCGGCAGCCTTAGTAACGAAATTATGAGTTGCTCCAGTATCCACCATTGCACGAGCGGGCTTGTTGTTGATGGTGAGACGTACTGATTGCCATTCTCGGTGGGTTGGATAGTTTGCTTCGTGATAGCACCACATAATCCAATCATATCCAACTGTGCGGTTCCCGGACTCTCTCCTTGTAGCTGCTCCTTCCGCTCACGTACCATGGCACTGAGTCTCTTGAGGTCAGGACAATTCCTGAATCCATGTGGCCCTCCGCATATATAACATCCCTTCTTCTCGACCTGGGCCTTCTTCTCGATGTATCCCTGACGACCACTCGACTTTTTGAAATCTTGAGTCTTGGAGTATTGTTGTTGTATCTCTTTGACTTTGCCACGGTCTCCCCTACCTTAAGCATTGTTAACCTTTGACTCCTTGACATTGCCTTTGTCGTGCTTGTCATGCCTGAAATCCATTAATGATTCGGCCTCCACTATGGCTTGGTCTATATCTGTGACTTGTCGGCATTGCAACTCCTGCTTAGCCCAATTTTGCAACCACTCCATGAAGTGGAAAAACAAGTCATCATTGGTCAGGTTGGGGATTTGAAGCATAAGGGTAGTGAACTCTTTGACATAGTTACGTATGCTACCTGTTTGCTTCAATTCACTAAGATTGCGCCTTGCCTCGTACAAGACGTTGTTTGGAAAGAACTGTTGCTTGAACTCCTCTTTGAACTGATCCCATGTGCTAATAGTACATATACCTTTATCCACGTCAATCATCTTCCTTCTCCACCATAGCATGGCAGTCTCTGAGAGGTACAATACTGCAGTGTTGATTTTGGCCTCGTCGTCCCTCACTTTGCCGTGTCAAGTCAGCCTTACTACACTCAAGATCTCTAAGAGAATAGAAGAAAGAACACAAGAGAATTGTTAAAGGAAGCTTTGTATTAGAGAGAACTTGAATTGTTTGCTTGATGAATTACAAATGAATGACCCCCTTTATATACTAGTCTCCTAGGGGCTAGTGTGTAAATATTAATTATTACATAAGTCCTTGATATTTACAAGATAATTGCTTTTTCTAGAATTCTGTACAAGCCTAGAAGATTCCAAGGACTTTCCTAGCAAATCCATAAGGATCTAGATTCTTCCTAAGGAAATGTTCATACCTCTCTAGAATCTTCTCATAAATGCTAGCCTTCTTCTTATGTAAGCTTCCACATGGCATTAATATATGCCAAATGGCGCCTATGTGGCATGATGATATGGCGGGTCATCACATTACGCTCTGTAAAAGTTCAAAGTAAAGTGCCTGATCATTTCATTAGATTATTCTATTTCTGTTATAAACTTCTTTTACCCAAAAAATTCATTGATTTTTTTGCTAGGTGTCATGACCCGGAATCACCATCATCGGGACCATGCCTAACATCACACTCGCTAGGCAAGCCAATGTTAGAGGTTTAACTAGCCAAATCCTTTACGTTTCAGTGATTAACAATAATCAAGATAAAATAAGTAAAATAAATACGGAAGTAAATAAATAGCTTCTTTATTTATATACTATTATCAATACTATAACTATTACTATCCAGAATCCGGTGTCACAATCAACGAACGCACTAAGATTTACTACAAACATCTGTTCGAAAGAAGATACAACTGTTTATAGAGGGAAGTAAAAACAGTAAATATAGGAGCATAGAAGGGGATGCCAGGGCCTACGGACTCCAGCAATTGTACCTTGGGTCTCTTAACTGAAATATCTCCATCCGACCTCTCGATCAGCCACTACCTACTCCAAAATCTGCACAGAAAGTACAGAATGCAGTATCAGTACAACCGACCCCATGTACTGGTAAGTGCCGACCCTAACCTCGACGAGGTAGTGACGAGGCTACGGTGGGGAAATTATAATATAACTTGCAAACAATGTATGATAAAAGCAAAAGGAAGGATAGGACAAAATAAAGTACTCCCTCCGTTTCAATTTATGTGAACCCATTTGACTGGGTACAAAGTTTAAGAAAAGAGAGAAGACTTTTGAACTTGTGGTGTAAAATGAGGCACATATATTTTATGTGGCTATAAATCATTGCATAAAGGTAAATTGTTTCCAAATAAGGAAAAGGGTCATTCTTTTTGGCACGGACCAAAAAGGAAATAGGTTCACATAAATTAAAACGGAGGGAGTAGTAACTTCCAAGGAATGAATACAGAACTCAAGTGTCTTATCAGTATCCAGCTATAACCAATCCTTAAATAAAATGCAAAGCTACAAAATAACTTACACAGTAGAAGAAAGATATACAAACACATATACTGATACGGCGCACATCCCGATCCTACTATATATCAATATCAATATGAATATTCACCCTTATTACTCCATATCAATCCACCCTTATTAATAACATCAAATATTGCTAAATGAATCAATTTCAATACATAAATTTAGGTTTCCCAATAATTTTCCCAAAAAGTCAAAAATCGACTTGGGCCCGCTTGGTCAAAACTCGAGGTTCGGACCAAAATCCATTCACCCATTCATCCTCGAGCCCGAATATGTAATTAGTTACGGAATCCGACCCCAAATCAATGTCTAAATACCAATTTGCAAAAATCCAATTCTTCCAAAAATCCCTAATTCTACCATGAAAGAACAAGGTTTAGGACTAGGAATCAAATGGGTGATGATGGAAATTGAAGAAAGTGAGTTAAAGAGTACAAACCTATGATTTGGTGTTGAATTCACCCTTCAAAAATTGCCCTAGGCCGAGTTCTAGTGAAAGAGATAAGAAATTTTGAAGAAACTCCCATTTCAGGTCTGTTTTAAAATCACTGGACAGGCCTTCTTCGAGTTCGCGAAGGGCCTGTCGCGATCGCGAAGCTACATCTCTATTAGCCTACGCGTTTGCAAGATAATCTTTGCGTTCGCGAAGGCTTACTCCCACCAGCCTACGCATTCGCGAGCCACTTGCCACGTTCGCGAAGAGTATATTTTCCCTCCCCCAGGTCCCAATGCTTCTCGTTAGTGATGGCATGGTCGCGTTCGGAAAGGGTAATGCCAACAACGCTCCGCGTTCGCGACCAGTCCCTCGCGTTCGCGTAGAAGAAAATCTTCCTCAGACAAGCTTGCTCTTCGCGTTCGCGAGAGTCCCTTCGTGAACGCGAAGAAGAAAACACCAGAGGACAGCTGAAGCCAAAAACACTAGATTTTTCATGTCTGAAACATCCTGTAGCCTATCCGAAACTCACCCGAGCACTCGGGGCTGCAAACGAAACATGCACACAAGTATTAAAAACATCATATAAACTTGCTCGTGCGATCAAATAGCCAAAATAACACCTAGAACTACTAATTTAGTACCAAAAGCACATACAATTCTTAAGAACACTTTGAAATTTCTATTTCACAAACGGACGTCCGAATCACGTCAAATTAGTTCCGTTTCACACCAAATTTCACAGATAAGGTATAAATATTATTTGGACATGTAACAGGCTGCTGAACCAAAATACGGGCTGGATACCAACAAGATCAAACATTAACCAAATTCTTAAAACCATTTAATTTTCAGTCTTTCTATTTTCATCAAAAATTCATTTCTTGAGCCAAAGACCTCAGAATTTGATTCCGGGCATATGCCCAGGTCCCATATTTCGATACGGACCCACCGGGACTGTCAAAACATGTGTTCCAAAATGTTGACCGAAGTTAACTAAATCAACTTTTAAAGGCAAAAATTATTATTTTTATCAACTTTCAACATAAAAGCTTTCCGGAAACACGCCCTGCCTGCGCATGCAAATCGAGAAGGAATAAAATGAGGTTTTGAAGGCCTCGAAACATGGAATCAGGTTCTAAAACAAAAGAATACCTTTTGGGTCATCACATTCTCCACCTCTAAAACAACTGTTCGTCCTCGAATGGACATTCAAAAGTACTTGAGCTGGTAAAAAGGTGGGGATATCTGCTTCGCATATCGGACTCGGACTCCCAGGTAGCTGCCTCAACAAGCTGACCTCTCCACTGCACTCGAACCGAAAGATAACTCTTTGATCTCAACTGACGAACTTGCCGATCTAGAATAGCTACCGGCTCCTCCTCGTAGGTCAAATCCTTCTCCAACTGGACAGTGCTGAAATCTAATACGTGGGATGGATCACCATGATACTTCTGAAACATGGACACATGGAATACTGGATGTACCGCTGATAAGCCTGGTAGCAACGCAAGTCTGTAGGACACCTCTCCCACTCGCTCAAGGATCTCAAAAGGCCCGATATATCTAGGGCTTAACTTGCCGTTCTTTCCAAACCTTATTACACCCTTCATGGGTGATACCCGATGAAACACTCTCTCTTCGACTATGAATGCCATATCACGAACCTTACGGTCGGCATAACTTTTCTGCCTGGACTGAACTGTAGAAGTTTATCCTGGATGATCTTAACAATATCCAAGGCATCCTATACCAAATCTGTACCCAATAACCGAGCCCCCTGGCTCAAACCATCCAACCGGCGATCGACACTATCTACCATATAATGCCTCATAGGGATCTATCTGGATGCTCGACTGATAGCAGTTGTTGTAGGCAAACTTTGCTAATGGGTAAGAACTGATCCCAAAAACCTCCAAAGTCAATAACACAGGTGCGAAGCATATCCTCCAAGATCTGAATAGTACGGTCGGACTGTCCGTCCGTCTAAGGATGAAATGTTGTGCTCAACTCGACCCACATACCCAACTCACGTTGTACTACCCTTCAGAAGTGCGAGGTAAACTGTGTACCTTGATCAAAAATGATAGACACAGGCACGCCGTAAAGATGAACGATCTCACGGATATAAATCTCTGCCAACCGCTCTGAAGAATAGGAAACTGCCACAAGAATGAAATACGCTCACTTGGTTAGTCTATCCACAATAACCCAAACTGCATCGAACTTCCTTTGAGTCTGTGGGAAGTCCAACAACAAAATCCATAGTGATACGCTCCCACTTCCACTCAGGAATCTCTATCTTCTGAAGCAAACCACTAGGTCTCTGATGCTCGTACTTTACTTACTGACAATTTAGACACTGAGCGACATAATATCATTCTTCATCCTCTTCCACAAATAATGCTGCCGCAAGTCCTGATACATCTTGGCGGTGCCCGCATGAATAGAATACCGGGAACTGTGAGCCTCTTCTAGAATTAACTCACGAATCCCATGTACATTAGGCACAAAAATATGACCCAACATCCTCAATACTCCATCATCTCCAACCGTAACCTGCTTGGCATCACCGTGCCGCATTGTGTCCCTAAGGACAAGTAAATGAGGGTCATCATACTGCCACTCCCTGATACGCTCAAACAAGGAAGACCGAGCAACAGTGCAAGCTAAAACACGACTGGGCTCAGTAACATCCAGCCTTATGAACTGATTGGCTAAGGGCCGAACGTTAATGTAAGCGGTCTCTCACTGATCAAAATGTACGCAAGGCTGCCCATACTAGCTGACTTCCTACTCAAAGCATCGGCGACCACATTGGCCTTCCGGGGATGATACAAGATGGTGATATCATTGTCTTTCAATGGTTCAAACCACCTTCTCTGCCTCAAATTGAGTTCCTTTTGCTTGAACAAATACTGCAAACTCTTATGATCTGTGAACACCTCATACGACGCGTCATAAAGATAGTGCCTCCAAATCTTCATTGTATGAATAATGGCTGTCAACTCTAAGTCGTGAACAGGGTAATTCTTCTCATGAACCTTTAGCTATAGTGAAGCATATGCAATAACCCTGCCACCATGCATCAATACTTCAACAAGTCCAATACGAGATACATCACAATATATTGTATAAGGCCCTGATCTTGTGGGCAACACCAACACTGGCACTGTAGTCAAAATTGTCTTGAGCTCTGAAAGCTCGCTTCACACTCGTCTGACCATCTAAACGGGGTACCCTCCCGAGTCAACCTGGTCAACGGGGCTGCTATAGATGAAAACCCCTCCACAAACCGATGGTAATAACCCGCTAAACCCAAAAAACTATGGATCTCTGTGGCTGAAGTAGGTTTAGGCCAATTCTGAACGGCCTCAATCTTCTTAGGACCCACCTTAATACCCTCTGCTGATACAATGTGAACCAAGAAAGCAACTGAACACAACCAAAACTCGCATTTCAAAAACTTAGCATATAACTGGCTATCTCTTAGAGCCTGAAGTATGATCAAGATGCTCGTGCTCCTCTTGGCTACGGGAGTAGATCATGATATCATTAATAAACACAATCACAAAGGAATCCAGGTAAGGCTTTAACACCCGGTTCATCAAATCCATAAATGTTGCTGGGGCATTTGTCAAGCCAAATGACATCACTAGGAACTCATAATGCTCATATCGAGTCCGAAAAGCTATCTTAGGGACATCAGATGCCCTAATTCTCAACTGATGGTAGTCATACCTCAAATCAATATTTGAAAATACCTTGGAAACCTGAAGCTGATCAAATATGTCATCAATACTCGACAATGGGTACTTGTTCTTGATGGTGACTTTGTTCAACTGTCGATAATCTATGCACATCCTCATCGATCCATCCTTCTTCTTTACAAACAATACGGGCGCACACCAAGGCGAGACACTAGGTCTAATATAGCCCTTATCAGGCAAATTTTGCAACTGCTCGTTCAACTCTTTCAGCTCTAGCGGGTCCATGCTGTATGGCAGAATAGAAATGGGTTGAGTGCCCGAAACCAATTCAATACAGAAGTCAATATCCCTGTCGGATGGCATCCCCGGCAGGTCTACAGGAAATATCTCTAGAAACTCCTGAACGACTGATACTGAATCTATGGAAAGAACCTCCGCACTAGAATCACAAACATAAACCAATTAAGCTAAACACCCCTTCTCAACCATACGCCAAGCCTTTATATAAGAGATAACCCTACTGGTAGAATGACCAGGAGTCTCCCTCCACTCTAATCGAGGCAACCCCGGCAAGGCTAAGGTCACTGTCTTGGTGTGATAATCTAATATAGCATGATAAGGTGACAACCAATCCATCCCTAAAATGATATCAAAATTGACCATATCGAGAAGTAAAAGATCTATACGAGTCTCAAGACCGCCCAATAACAACCACACACGAATGCTAGACATGATCTATTATAATAGAATCCCCCACCGGTGTGGACACATACACGGGAGCACTCAAAGAATCACGAGGCACAACCAAATATGAACCAAAGTAAGATGACACATAGGAGTATGTAGACCCCGGATCAAATAGAACTGAAGCATCTCTACTGCAAACTGAAATAGTACCTATGATAACAACGTCGGATGACTCAGCTTCAACCCTGGCTGGAATAGCATAACATCGGGACTGGGCCCCACCACTCTAAACTATATCTCTAGGATGGTCTCCTACCGGATGGTCTCTACCTCTAGCGGCCTGACCTCCACCTCTAACTACCTGACCTCCACCTCTAGCGGTGTGGCCTTTACCTCTGGCTCCCTGACCCCTACCTCTAACTAGCTGAGCGGGAAATAATGGTTTGGTGCCAGAATCATGGCACAAGAACTCTACTATGGTGTACCGCCTAATAATCTCGGACAAGTCCACCTAATATGCCCATAACCACCACACTCAAAGCATACATCCTGGTACTGTGGCTGCTGAAACTGAGACTGACCTAAATAGGCTGGCTGACCACGGTAATAACTCTGAATAGGAGGTGCACTAATAGGAGTTGGCGATGCACTGTAGACTGGCTGCCCAGAAGGAGGCATATAAAGACCACGACTCCTTGAAGCACTGTGGGATACCTGAAGCACTGACTGATATTGCCTGGGAGGATGACCTCTACCGAAAGTACCCTTGTCTCCAAATAAGGCACCACTGAAACCACCTGAATGACGAGGTCTCTTATTAAACCCCTGACCACTCCCCTGAGCTAAAACCATCTCGACTCGCTTGGCAACATTAGCAGCCGTCTGAAAAGAAATTTCACTCCCAGTCTCCTTAGCAATCTGCAATATGCAATCTGATAGGCTGATCACGTCCCTCAATAAACCTCCTCTCTCTCTCTCTATCTCTCTCTATCTCTCTCTCTGTAGGAAGTAGAAGAATAACATGACGGGCCAGATCTACAAATCGAGTCTCGTACTGAGTGACAGTCATAGAACCCTGCTGCAGATGCTCGAACTACCTCCGATAGTCCCCACTCTGAGTGATAGGAAGAAACTTCTCAAGAAATAACTGAGAGAATTGGTTCCAAGTAAGAGCAGGCGACCCAGCTGGTCTGGTCAACATATAATCCCTCCACCACTTCTTGGCGGAACCCGTCAAGTGAGATGCAGCAAAGTTGACCCATTAGTCGCCACTATCCCCCATTTTCCCTAACACCTCATGACAACTGTCCAAATAGTCCTAGGAATCCTCTGAAGATGCACCGCTAAAGTGAACTAGGAAGAGCTTGGTAAACCTATTTAATCTTCACAAAGCCTCAGAAGACATAGCTGACCCGTCACCGGTTTGTGTCGCTGCTCAGCTAAAGAAGTGGTACGAGACCTCGCCATCGACGAAAGAACAAGAGTAGAGGGTTCAATTTAGCATTGAGAGAACAAAATCGCACGATAGAGAAGAATATAAGTAAAATTGCTCCTAAAATATGTAGCCTCTAGGGATAAGCACAGACGTCTCCATACCGATCCTTCAGACTCTACTAAGCTTGTTCGTGAATTGTGAGACCTAGGCAACCTAGTGCTATGATACCAACTTGTCACAACCCGAAATCCCCACTATCGGGACCGTGATGGCGCCTAACATTACACTTGCTAGGCAAGCCAATGTTAGAGGTTTAACTAGCCAAATCCTTTACGTTTCAGTGATTAATAATAAACAAGCAAAAATCAGTAAAATAAATACGGAAGTAAATAAATAGCCTCTTTGTTTATATACTATTACAAATACTATAACTATTACTACCCAGAATCCGGTGTCACAATCCACGAACGCACTAAAATTTACTACAAACATCTGTTCGAAAGAAGATACAATTGTTTATGAAGGGAAGTAAAAACAGCAAATTCACGAGCGTAGAAGGGGATGCCAGGGCCTACGGATGCCAGTAGGACTACCTTGGGTCTCTTAACTGAAAATATCTACGCCCGACCTCTCTATCAGCCACTACCTGGTCTAAAATCTGTACAGAAAATGCAGAGTGCAGTATCAGTACAACCGACCCTATGTACTGGTAAGCGCCGAGCCTAACCTCGACGACGTAGTGACGAGGCTACAGTGGGGCAATTACAATATAACCTGCAAACAGTGTATAATAAAACCACAAGAAGGACAAGACAAAATAAAGCAGTAACTTGCATGGAATGAATACAGAACTCAAGTGTCTTATCAGTATCCAGCTATAACCAATCCTTAAGTAAAATGCAAAACTACAAAACAACTTACACAGTAGAAGAAAGATACACAAACACATAAACTGATGCGGCGTGCATCCCGATCCCACCATATATAAATATCAATATGAATATTCACCCTTGTTACTCCATATCAATCCACTCTTATTACTCCTGTTGCGGCGTGCAACCCGATCCCACCGTACAATAGTATTTCACCCTTATTCCTCCTCAATATATCACCCTTATTCCTCCTGTTGCGGCGTGCAACCCGATCCCACCGTACAATAACATTTGACCCTCTTCCTCCTCAATATATCACCCTATTCCTCCTGTTGCGCTGCACAATTCGATCCCACCGTACAATAGCATTTCGCCCTTATTCGTCCTCAATATATCACCCATATTCCTTCGGTTGCGGGCGCAACCCGACCCCACCATATCAGCATAAATTACTCATTAAGTACAGAAATTTCACAATTTAACTCAAACTCTTCACAATATTAAAACCTCAAACCAAAGCAAACGAAAAATTTGTACATTATGAAACTTCACACAAATAATACTACTCAGCAAAACTAACCCAAATATGCCATAAAACATAGATAAACTAGCTCAAACCAATAATATGAGACAAGAAAACTACGGGGTAGCTAATACCTTCAACAATGAAAAACAATGTCTGACAAATAGAATTAAGCATGAAAATACCAGTAAAGCATGTAGCAGTTAAGGCAAAAAATAATATAATAAGAACGGGAAGAAAACAGGCAAACCAGATATATTGACGGCGCATAGGTACTCATCACCTCACCTATATGCCACTCACATGGATTTTCACATAACAATTAAGTCAAGGATCCCTGATCTCTCGAGTCAAAGTTAGATATAACACTTACCTCGGTCCACATGCCACTCGTTGCTCAATTACCACTTTTCCTCCCGATTTCACCTCCAAACCACTCGTATCTAGCCATAATTAACTTAATAACATCAAATATTGCTAAAGGAATCAATTTCAATACATAAATTTAGGTTTCCCAATATTTTTCCCATTCACCCCCGAGCCCGAATATGTAATTAGTTCTGGAATCCGACCACAAATGGAGGTCTAAATCCCCAATTTGCAAAAATCCCAAATTCTTCCAAAAATACCTAATTCTACCATGAAAGAACGAGGTTTAGGATTAGGAATCTAATGGGTGATGATGAAAATTGAAGAAAATGAGTTAAAGAGTATAAACCTATGATTTGATGTTGAATTCCCCCTTCAAAAATCGCCCTAGGCCAAGTTCTAGTGAAAGAGATATGAAATTTTCAAGAAACTCCCGTTTCAGGTCTGTTTTAAAATCACTGGACAGGCCTTCTTCGCTTTCGCGAAGGGCCTGTCGCGATCGCGAAGCTACAGCTCTATTAGCTTACGCGTTTGCAAGATACTCTTTGCGTTCGCGAAGGCTTACTCCCACCAACCTACGCATTCGCGAGCCACTTGCCGCGTTCGCGAAGAGTATATTTTCCCTCCCCCATGTCCCAATGCTTCGTGTTCACAATGGACTGGTCGCATTCGCGACTAGTCCCTCGTGTTCGTGCAGAAGAAAATCTTCCTTAGACAAGCTTGCTCTTCGCGTTCGAGAGTTCCTTCACGATCGCGAAGAAGAAAACACCAGATGATAGCTGAAGCAAAAAAATAACAGATTTTCCAAGTCTAAACATCCCGTAGTTTATCAGAAACTCAACCGAGCCCCCGTGGATCCAAACCAAACATGCGCACAAGTCTTAAAACATCGTACGAACTTTCTCGTGCGATCAAATCGCTAAAATAACACCTAGAACTACGAATTTAGTACCAAATCACATGAAATTCTTAAGAACACTTTGAAACTCCTATTTTCACAACCGGACATCCGAATCACGTCAAATCTGTTCCGTTTCTCACCAAATTTCACAGATAAGGTATAAATATTATATTGGACCTGTATCGGGCTCCGGAACCAAAATACGGGCCCGATACCAAGAAGATCAAACATTAACCAAATTCTTAAAACCATTTAATTTTCAGTATTTCAATTTTCATCAAAAATTCATTTCTCGAGCTAGGTAACTCGAAATTCGATTTCGGGAATACGCCCAGGTCCCATATTTCGGTACGGACCCAGCAGGACTGTCAAAATACGAGTCCGGATCCGTTTGCCTAAAATGTTGACCCAAGTCAACTAAATCAACTTTTAAAGGAAAAAGTTATTATTTTTATCAACTATCAACATAAAAGCTTTCCGGAAACATGTCCGGATTGCACACACAGATCAAAAAGGAATAAAATAAAGTTTTAAAAGCCTCGAAATACAAAATCGAGTTCTATAATATAAGATTACCTTTTGGGTCATCACACTTACTTCACTCACCATTATTGCAAAGGATGACGGGTATATCTGCTTCTTTGCCTATTAGGCAACTTCATTGATTTTTTACTGTCTTATGTGTAACGAGTTCATTATAATAATACAATATAATGGAAGGGGTTTTCTGAATTACTCTCAAAACAAATGAATTGTTTTTTTTTTTTTTTTTTGAAAAGAAGGTAAATCAATAGTTGGTTTATAAAATGAAGACTCATTGTTTATTAAGATACAGATTGGCTATTTTTCTATTGGTAAATGCATCACAAGCCTGATAGTTGCAGGCTTGTAGGCCTATACTAATATATACTATTGCTCTAAAAAGAAGTTCTATATCATCCGTCAATATGGAGAAACCAAAACTATCATTTTCGTGGCCGGCTAGAACAATCTCAAAACTATCACTTTTGAGATTGTTGATGTGTTAGTCAATCTTGCCAATTGAATTAAACTTACTAAATTTCTAACGTAACGTAATATGGTTCAGTGGATTATCAATTACTTCTAAACCCTCCACGATAAACAAAATTATTTTAAGCTAAACTTTTACTCTTCCTTTTTATATTATTCATTTATTTCGCATGTATAATAATCCACTTAATAAGATCGATTTAAAGTTAGAGCTTTTAAAAACATACTAATATCTGGACACGTGCACTACACGTGTATTCCATGTTAATAATATAAATTTTGTAAAATGGAAGATACCCAAAAGTTAAAAAGAAATTAAAGATAACCAAAATAGTATCGAATCAATTTACTAATAATGTTACAAAGTAGAGATGTAACTATCATATTGTAATTAGGGGTGGGTATAGTTTGGGCAAACCCAAAATCCAAATCGAAATCCGAATTTTTTTAAATTTTTGGTTTGGATTTTCGGATTACGGATGGATTTTGGTTTTAATTTTTAAATTTTTTGGATTTCGTATTGGATGTTAGATTTGGTACTTTGGATTTTTGGATATCCGAAAATCCGAATTTTTTTACTTGATATTTAGTCCATTATCTATATGCCAATAATAATAAGTTAAACACCCTATCCATTAGATATTATTTTGTATATGCAATATTAATTTTTAAATTACTGTCAGAATAATTTCTATTTGGACATGATTTTACTATTACTACTTATCGGCCGTATTAATATCTCTGTTGCATTTTCTTAATAGTAATTTCATTACTTGAATACTTTATTTGGATGATTGCGGTGAGGATGAGTAACTTTTCAGGCAATTTAATATGAGTAATTCATTTGGATATTCATTTTTGTAAAAAGAAGAAATATGTCAACTTATAAGCTCAAAATCGAAAATCCAAAATATCCAATCTAATTAATAAATCAGATCCAATCCGAGCTTATTTGGATTGAATTTGGATTGTCATTTCTTCAATCCGAAAACTGAAAATCCAAACGGAAATTTTATATTTAATCCGAATTGCCTGAACGCACACCCCTAATTGTAATATCAAATGAAAGATATGGAAAGACTAATCCAAATCGTACTATATCGTGGTTTATCTATAAAGCTAAAAATGCATTATGAAAAGTAGTTACATAATGCATTTTTAGCTTTATAGATAAACCACATAATAGTACGATTTGGATTAGTCTTTCCATATCTTTCATTTGATATTACAATATGATAGTTACATTTCTACTTTGTAACATTATTAGTAAATTGATTCGATACTATTTTGATTATCTTTTATTTCTTTTTAACTTTTGGGTATCTTCCATTTTACAAAATTTGTATTATTAACATGGAATACATGTGTAGTGCACGTGTCCAGATACTAGTATATTTTTTTAAAGCTCTAACTTTAAATTGACCTTTTTAAGTGGATTATTATTGTGATGATCTAAAATATCATCTTTAATTTAAACATTAATTTCTGTGTTATAAGACCTCGAAAAGCACTATTCATCATTCCCCGACTTGCGTACGCGGTCCGTAAATTTTTTCGGAAAGTTTTTATATGGAAAATTGGTTAAAATGTGAAATAGAGCTTTAAAACTCAACTGAGTTGACTTCGATCAAAATTTTGAGCAAATGAACCCGACTCAGTATTTTGACAGTTTTGGTAGGTCCGCATCATGATTTGGGACTTGGGTGTATGCCCGAAATCGATTTCGGAGATCCCTAGCTCAAATTATCGCCATTAACGAAAACTAGAAATCTAAAGGCTAAAGGTTTTCAAAGTTTAACAACTGATTTGACTTTATTTATATTGGACTCGGATTGAGATTCCGAAAATTGAAATAGCTCGGTTATGTCATTTATGACTTGTACGTCAAATTTGAAGTCATTCAAGATTCACTTAACATGTTTCAGCACGAGTTTGGTAAATTGAAAAGTTTGAAACTCATAAGTTCGAATCGAGGAATGAATTGTAATTTTGATGTTGTTTGACGTGATTTGAAACCCCGAGTAAGTCTGTATTATGTTTCGGGACTTGTTGAAATATTCGGACGAGGTCTCGAGGGGTTTGGGTGAGTTTCAGTCCATCTTTGTTCAAGAAAACATGGTTGGAATTCTGGTGCATCACAATACTGGTTTCCTTCTATGCGATCGCGTTCCTATGTCCGCGATCGCGAAGGCTTAATGGGCAATGATGAGAATTTGCACTATGCGATCACGAGATGAGGTCCACGATCGCACCGCTGGAAAAGCTAAGGAATTACGAACGCGACTTAGCCCACGCGTTCGCGAAGAAGGAGTGAGGCAGAAGCTGAAGCACACAAATTGTGCTATGCCATCGCACAAGGCAGTCCGCGATCGCGAAAGGAACTATGCTTCGCGTTCGCGAGAGCACTACTGCATTCGCGAAGAGCAAAGACGGGGCAACCTAAAAATGTGCTTCTCGATTGCGAAGCATTGTCCAAGATCGCAAAGAGTAAAAGTGAGCTGGACAGAATTGTTCTATGTGATCGTGAAGGTATTTCCGTGATCACATAAGGTAAAAACCTCGGAAAACAAAACTTAAGTTCTGTAAATGGAATTTCGCCCCATTTTTTACCATTTACGATTTTGAGCTTAGGTAAGACGATTTTTGGGCGATTTTCACTGGAAAATATTAGGGTAAGTGTTCCTTATCCTATATTGATTATGTTTCATGATTCCATACTCATTTATATAATGAAATCGTAAATTTATGAAAGAAAAATCAGATTTTTATAAAATCTTCCAAAAATATAAAATGAAAATTTGAAAGGCAATCCGATGTCGGAATTCGATAATTTTTGTATGGTTTAACTCGCATTGGAACGGGTGTTCAAATTTCGTTAGGTTTTCCAGGATTCGAGACATGGGCCCCATTGTCAATTTTTAAAATGAATTTTGGATTTTAATCCGAAATATTAGTAAATTCATATGAAATTAATTCCTACGATTCATATTGAGTATATTGGATTGTTTGTGACTAGATTTGAAGCTTTCAGACACGAATTCGCGAGGCAAATGTTTATTGGAATCTTGAATTTGGTTGCGAAGTGAGGTAAGTATTGTGGTTAACCTTGACTTGAGGGAATAGAACCCTTAAATTATTTGTTAAGTAAATTTTATGTGTAACGACGTATAGGCGAGGTGACGAGTGCCTATACGTCGTCAAATTAATTGTTTGCATAATTATCTGAAAATAAAAAAATATTTCAAATCATGAATTAATTATTATATTAATTGTTTCTCTCATATTCCTTGCTCAATATTTTGCCTTGAATCCATGCTATAATTACTACATACTTATTTGATTTATGTGACGTAATTGCTACTTGACATTTAGCATACTAAATATTAAATTGGTTATTTTCTCCTTAATTTCCACAATTAAGTGTTTCTTGTCATCACTTGTTTCCTAAATAAATTATAATTATTGTATGCTTGTTGTCTTATAATTCCATATTAATTGCTGCATTTATTGGAGTAATTTCTTTTATAAGAATTAGTAAATTATATTAATTGAAGAGCAGGTTGCACGCCGCAACGGAAATGAAAGTGAAGTCACAACAGAACTGATTGAAAGTGAATATATTGGAGGAGCGGGTTGCACGCCATAACATAATTGATTGAAAAGATATATTAAGGATCGGATTGCACGCCGCAACGAAATTAAACAAAAATTAATATATTGTGGGATCGGGTTGCATGCCGCAACGGAATTGAATATGAATATATTGTGGGATCGGATTGCACGCCGTAACAGAATTGATTAAAGAAATAATTGATCATGACTGCCGAGTTGGCGTCGATTGTTGATATGAGTTACCTGTTTTAATTTATTTCTATTATTGTTGTCATTATTATTATTGCGTACATGTTAATGTAAATGACCTGCCTAAGCCTCGTCACTTCTTTGTCGAGGTTAGGATCGGTACTTACTGAGTACACGGTGTTGGTTGTACTAATACTACACTCTGCACTTCTTATGCAGATATCGGAGTTGATCCTAGCGGCACATAGTAGACTTGCTTGGATTCAGTTACTCAAAGGAGATTGAGGTATGTCACACCTCCTTTTTGCGCACCTACCCCGAAGGATAATGCATAAGGGAGTTTTTCCATTTTAAGTGACATTATTCGAAAATGGGATTATTTATTTATTTCAGAGTCGCCACTTGGGAAAGGTTTGGCTTTTGGTATCCCAAGTCACAGGTTTATCTTGAATCCCAAATCGAGGAAATTTTCGACTTTCCAAATGAAGTCTGCGAACCAGAAATTCTAAGTTAGGAATTCTGTTGACCCGAGGGAAGGTGTTAGGTACTCACGGATCCCGTGGTTCTAGCACGGTCGCTTAAATTGTTATAATAGCTAAATATCTGATTTTAATACATGTTATAACTTGTGTGCTTTTATTAAGTTTAAAACCGCTTTTATTATTATTTTTAATAGAATTGCAACGTCGTAAAAATGTGTCTCGAACCACGTCGCAATCAATACACCCGTGGTTGTTGACACATTTCGACTCCGTTGAGATTTGGATTTGGGTCACATAAATGTGCACCCGAGTTTAGGGAGGTAATATTATTAAGAATATTCCTAAAGGCTAGCGTATTATTATTTTTGGGGAAAGCCGTGAAATTCACTAAACGACCATTCCGAATTCTAAGTATTTTTATTATGACCAATTATTGAGGACCCCGCAATTTGCATTTTTTATTTGGTGAGGCTCGTCTCATTACTTTTATATAAAGACCAATCCTGAAGTGACTATGATTTTTTTTTCTAATTTATTTGTCTTTAATAATAAAAGAAGAAAACCTAATTATATAGCCTATTTGAAAGAACCAAATCCTTATAAATCCATTTCAGATCAGCCGGGCCCAATAGCTAAATAAATAAAATGTATCCTTTTAGCAACTCCGTTCAAGACAGCCCATATTGTGTTCATAAGGGGGCTGAACGGTTTGAGCCCATAATGAGCCCAGAAACATGACAACGATTTCAATTTCGAGGCCTGCCAGGGTTTTATGCCCAAATAAGCCTTTTGATTCAAATTGCACACTAGTCCTCAATCACCGGACACTCAGACCATTCAATTCATTTAACAGTGCACATATATGGTGAACGTGAGCATTAATTTCATTTATAAAGGGGTGGGGGCGAGATGGCCTTTCAATACGCAAATGCAGCGTGTATTATTTCGGATAGGAGATGTATCTAGTGCTTTTGAATCCAAAACGTATATAGTTGTATAAACCCGGCAATCCAAATTAAAACTCAAACTAAACTACGTGAGTCGTTGATGGATTCCCTTAAGCACGGATTAAATTATGACTCACCGTCTATGAATAAGGTATCTAATGTTGAATGAACTTGAATCATACTAAACTATACTAAGCAACTGTATTAACACAAATTTCCAATTACGCCAGCCCAAGACAGTCCAAAACTAAATACAAATGAATTGAAATTAGTCCACTACTCGACTGTTTAATGATTAATTGTAAAATGCAGATTTAGAACCAGTTAATTCTGTTGCTAAAAAATTTAGCTAAACTAATGACGTTATTAAGGTTATTAACTAAACAAAATTCCAGCAACTAGATAGTCCATTAACAGTCCAAAACAAATCAAATTATACAGTATACCCTCCCAACCAATACCAACCGAAACTAAGCTATATTAAGTAATTACACATCAACTAATATCTATTTTTTTGAAACACAGGTGCATGGTAAACTACTTGAGCACAGATGTGGAGGCCAAAGCATGAATATTTCCATTTTTTTCATCTTTCAAGTCAAAGCTACATCAAAGCTTAATTCGAGTGTGTACCTGAATTGGAAAGTGAGAAGAAGGAGAGGTAAATCAGCAAGAACAGATAGCAAATAACAACAGTAGCACCACAAACAGCAGTATGGGACAATAAGAACCAGCCCAGTGAAACTCAGAGATCCAGAAATGTTTTAGAAAAACCAAAAGAGCTAAACAGATCGACTCAAACCAATTGGAAATAAACCAAACACCAACTTGAAATCAAGCTGGGACAAATCTGAAACCAAACAGCTCAAACAACCAGCCTAGAGTAACTTTGATTGGGCCTAAATCTCAAACTAACTGTGAATTTAACAACGAAACAATGCCTTTCTGGAATTTTAGAGTTTTTCCATAGGTTTTTGTTTTGCTTTTTGTTTGTTATATATGTAGAACTGAAGTCCAGAATGAAACTCTCTTCACTGGTTCAAAAAACCCTTTTTCCTCTTCAAACTCCTTCCCTTTATATATATCACAACAGGCACCTTTTCCAGCTCTTCAAAGCACTTAGTCAATTAAAAACTGATTCTCTCCCATGTTATTCCCTCTGTTTTTCCACTCAAGACTAAAAAAGAAATGTATTCCCCATCAGATTCCCCTGACAGCCCTCTTTTCCATTATTAAAATGGTTTTCCTTTTATTAAACTAAACAAGTATGGATGGGCAGCATGAATATGCCCTGACAGCACATGCTGTCAAGTTACCTTTAATTCATTAAAGAACTACAATTCACATGCTTTCTGATGTCCAAAATCTAAAATGAATAAACATGGCCAGTAATTCTATTTAAAGTGCATCAAACAGGGCTATCGATTCAATATCAATACAAACTAAGTGCTTGATTAATTGTAACTCAATTCGAAACTAGTATGAATTCAAATGCCAATGGATTCAGGCAGCAGAATCGAAATAAATTGAAACTCTGAATCAGGGAATGTCAAACAAACAAAACTGACACCAAACATTTCAAAGGGAACAATTAAACTACCAACACTTAATTGACGAAACTTAATTAATCGAACTACGTAGTTCATAGCATACAATCAACAGTCAGAAAAATTCAGACCAAAGAAAAGACCCGTAAAGGAGGAGAAGAAGATAAATGACAAAATAACCAAAACTAATACAACAAACTAAACACAAAAAATAAAATAAAGCAAAAAAGAAAGGAGAAATACCTCACAAAAATCAGAAACCAAACGGGCTAAGGCTTAAACCGACTCTGATATTTTTTGAGGTCAAATGGACCTCAATCGAGTGTTCTCGACTGAGAACACTCGACTAAGGTCGATTATGAACCCCAAATTTCTTCTAGTTTGGCCCAATTCTAGTTTGGTCTTCGTTAGGGTTCCCTGGTTCAATTTTGGGATTCGAAACGTTCTAGCATGATTCGAGCAAAACCCAGAGTGTTCTAGAGATGGGGGAGGTCCGAGGGTCCCGTGGTGTGAGTTTGGGACTGGTTGGGGTGGCTTTAGGGTTCCGATCGAATCTTCAAACAAAGATTCGAGACGGTGGGGGATGATTCGAGGTACAAGGGTCATGGATTCGTGTTGTGGATGGGGAGGTGGCTCAAGGGTGTCATTTTGGTGGTCACCGGCGTTGTTGCCGCTGGTTTTATGGTGAGGGGGTGGAAGGGCGGCGCTAGGGTTCCGAGGTCGTTTCGTTCGTCTCTTTCAGAGACGAAGGGGGGGGGGGGTGTTTGGAAATGAGACAGAAAAAAGGGGTTTGGGGGTTTTTGGGTATATTAAATGTGACAATTAATTTGAGCCGTTAGATCAAATGATCTTAACGGCTCGGATTAATTGGTGAAGGACGGGACGGGGTCGTTTGGTGTAGAAACGGGGTCGTTTGGTTTTAATGAGGGACTGGGTCGATTGGTGTACGGGAGGGGTCGTTTGGTGTAGAAACGGGGTCGTTTGGTGTAGAAACGGTGTCGTTTGGTTAAGGTTGGACTGGGTAAGATGTGTTTTTAGGCTTGGAGTTTCTTTTAAAATTGGCCCAAATCCGAAATCTTTCCATTTTGCTCTCTTTTCCCTCTTTTTCTTTTACTATTTTTTTCCTTTTTAAATTCCTAATTTATAAACACTAATACTAATTGACTCTTAATAATTAAAATCTAATTGGCTCTTAAAATCTAAAATTAAACACTAATTAAAACAAAATCACACAATCGGATATTAAATGATAAAAATACAAAAATACGTATTTTTTGTGATTTTCTTCCTTTTTTTAAAAAACCAAATATGATTTAATTAATTCCTAAAATTCACACGCAACATATGTTTTGTATTTTTAATTAATAAAAATAAACATTCGCATACAAAACTATAAATAACTATTCAAAATGCCACACAAATTCTCAAAAATTGTACACAAATGAAATTTGTTTTATTTTTTGATTTCTTTTGGGATAATTTCTCGTGAAGCAAAAATCACGTGCTCACAGCTGCCCCTCTTTGTTCAAAAATACAAAGGGTTTTCGTGCAAAGATAAAGTGAGCGAATACGAGCGATTTTTGCCCGTTCGAGTACTCCGTGTGAAGCATTTTTTGAAAGTTTTGACCGAACCTTTGCTTCGAAGGTTTCCTACATATCCTTGGCTAAAAGGGAATCAGGTCAATGTAGTTCAGGAAATTTTTGGTAGCTGGGACTACCAGGAGCTGTGGTTTTACGGTTACCGTTGTTGCTGCTGTTGCTACTGCTGCTACTGCTTGCTGACCTCCTCATTACACAAAAGGGGAAAATCGAAGCTAAGCTAGCTATGTCTATCAACTATGAGTTACAAGATTCCTATCTACAATTCTCTTGAAACTTGATCTTGAGTCTTAGCTGATTTTGCTGTAGACTTCGATCTGAATCGTGATGCTCGCAAGTTGTAGGTGCTTGTTTATTTCTGCAGCATTGAGTAAGACAGGATTGGCGGAGCTTGTGACTTCTATCAGATTTCGAGCAATCCGCACCTTTGTTTGCTCCGATATTTGAACTCATTTATTTTTTTTTTCTTTTCTTCTTTTCTTTATTCTGGATTGATACTCACTCCGCAGGTCATCTCGATCCCTGTGCCTTGAGGTCAAACCTACTCAAGCATCAAAACAAACAACCAAACGAAATTTTTCTGCCCCAGTTTTACTAGGAAATTTTCGTAAGTTATTTGCAATAAAAATTCGCGGAATCGGTGAGGGGATTGGAAACCCCAAGTCTAAAAGGCACAACTCAGGGATTGGAGCCCTAATGATTGCAAAATGAAAACGCTCAACTCAGGGATTGGAGCCCTAATGTTGGCTAAAGGAAAATCGCTCAACTCAGGGATTGGAGCCCTAATGTTGGCTAAAGGAAAGTCGCTCAACTCAGGGATTGGAGCCCTAATGTTGGATAAAGGAAGAATGCTCAACTCAGGGATTGGAGCCCTAATATTGGCTAAAGGAAACGCTCAACTCAGGGATTGGAGTCCTAATGTCGGCTAAGGAAAATTGCTCAACTTAGGGATTGGAGCCCTAATGTCGGCTAAGGAAACACTCAACTCAGGGATTGGAGCCCTAATGTCAGCTAAAGGAAATGCTCAACTCAGGAATTGGAGCCCTAATGTCGGCTAAAGGAAAATCGCTCAACTCAGGGATTGGAGCCCTAATGTTGGCTAAGGGAAATCGCTCAACTCAGGGATTGGAGCCCTAATGTCGACTAAAGGAAACGCTCAACTCAGGGATTGGATCCCTAATGTCGGCTAAAGGAAAATCGCTCAACTCAGGGATTGGAGCCCTAATGTCGGCTAAGGGAAATCGCTCAACTCAGGGATTGGAGCCCTAATGTCGACTAAAGGAAAATTGCTCAACTCAGGGATTGGAGCCCTAATGTCGGCTAAAGGACAATCACTCAACTCAGGGATTGGAGACCTAATGTCGGCTAAGGAAACACTCAACTCAGGGATTGGAGCCCTAAGATTGGCTAAAGGCGACTAGGGGATGGATGCCCTATGTCTAAAAGGCACAGCTCAGGGGTTGGAGCCCTAATGTTGGCAAAATGTGACTAGGTAATGGAGGCCCTATGTCTAAAAAGGTTCAACTCAGGGATTGGAGCCTTAATGTTGGTAAAAGGCGACTAGGGAATGGAGGCCCTATGTCTAAAATCTTAACTCAGGGATTGGAGCCCTAATGTTGGCAAAGGTGACTAGGGGATGGAGGCCCTATGTCTAAAAAGGTTCAACTCAGGGATTGAAGCCCTAATGTTGGTAAAAGGCAACTAGGGAATGGAGGTCCTATGTCTAAAATCTCAACTTAGGGATTGGAGCCCTAATATTGGTAAAGACGACTATGAGGCCCTATGTCTAAAATCTCAACTCAGGGATTGAAGCCCTAATGTTGGCAAAAAGGTAAAAGATTGATTTTGGGGCTTCTAAACTACCTTTTTATTTATTTTCTTCTTATCTATTTTCTTTCAATTTATTTTTTAGTAAAAAAAATGCAGGAAAGAATTTGGAGGAGACTTCCCTTTTGGGTTAATTATTGTTGCTAAGCTATTTCTAGCGCTTGCACATTTCTTTTTCCATTTTGGTTACACCTGCTTCTTGCACTGTTGCTTTGGATTGCACCTGTTTCAATTTTCAAACAAAGAACAATTGTTAGTTTGAAATGGTGGTCGGTTTTGGTGGCCTTCATTGTTTTTGATCCCTTGATCTCGGCCCAACTCTTTTGGCGAGAACCTCTGCCGCTTGCTGGCTTTCTTAAAGATTGGTCTCTCTCCTAAAACCGAGGAACTCAACTTTTCAAAATTTATCATGACGGCTCACCCGTATAGGGCTTTAACCCTTTCATTTTAATCTGCTTCTAGGGGCTTTTGACTTTGGATTTCTTTTCATTTTCAATAACTCTAATTTCAGAGCATCGACTATCATGGCCAGTTGGGATCGACTTGATGCATCCACTGAGGCTGGGTACTTTTCTTTGGACTTGGCTTTATTAAACAAAACCCTGTAAAACCAATCTTGCCACCTTTTCTTTGTATTAGTTTCGGAACAGAGTTAGACCGAAAGGGATTCAAGGAAAAGTAAAGAAAGGACAAGAAAAAAATGAATTTAAGGAGAAGCGTCCCTTTTGGGGGAAAGAAGGACTTATCTGGGGTGCATGCAGACTTCAATAGACATGACATGCTTCTTGGACTGGATACCCGATATGCACAACTATCCAATTCATTGTGAACCACATCTCCAAATCGAGAAACCTGGCCAGGACTCTTTCAGTGGTGGGGGTGTCTTCTTTTCGATCGATGGCGCCCTTTACGGGTTTTAGCCAATCGACCTCTCTCATTTCTCTTCTCACCGTTGCCTGATAGTACTCTTTACGAGTTTTCACTAACCAGGCTCTCTCATTTTCAATTTTTCTGCTCACTGTCGCCTTATGGTGCCAGTGTGGGTTTTCACATTTTATTTCTCTCATTTTTATTGCATCGGATCCAAGTAGCTGTATTATCTGATCCTTGAACATTCTCATTGATTGATCGGAAGGACTTGAAAGGATTTGGGTAAAAATGATTTGGATCAAATTACAACTTTGGAACCATTCAAGCGGGATTATCGCAGGACCATTACAACATCTGCCCCAGTTTCACTTTTGAGGGAATTTGGATTTTTATTTTGGTGTGACTGAACCCCATAGGGAGGCTGCCTACGTATCCTTTCGGAATCAAGTCAAACGTAGTTCAGGAAGTTTCTTCTTCTTTCTTTTCCTTTTTTTTCAATTTTTTTAATAACACTTTCAAGTTCCAAAGAGGGCAATCAAAGAAGAGTAAACGGCACAAATGAGTTTGCAAAGGGTAGATAGTGTTTGGGTAGCAAGAATAAAAGCCTTTGTCCTCCCAATCGGACAAATGTTGTTGTTACAGAAAGACTAAACATAGTACCTTTTGACTGCATCCACATTTACAGCTGCTTCAGGATCATTTCCTTCTATATCGCCCAAATACAATGCTCCTCTCGGCAATATCTTTCTGATGACATATGGGCCCTTCCAATTAGGAGCGAATTTTCCTTTTGCTTCCTGGTGATGGGGAAGAATACGCCTTAAAACGAGTTGCCCCACTTCAAAACTTCTAGGCCGCACTTTCTTGTTATAGGCACGAGCCATTCTTTGTTGGTACAACTGCCCGTGGCAAACCACAGCCATTCGCTTTTCATCGATCAAGGTTAATTGTTCCAGACAGGTCTTAACCCATTCACTGTCTTCAATTTCGGTTTCAACAATGATTCGGAGAGAGAGGATTTCAACCTCGGCGGGTATTACGGCTTCTGTGCCATAAACCAAAAGATACGGGGTGGCTCCAATTGAAGTGCGCACAGTAGTGCGAAATGCAAACGACAACTTTTCATGCCACTGCCTGGAACTTTGAATCATCTTTCTCAAAATCTTCTTGATGTTTTTGTTTGTTGCTTCAACGACACCATTGCCTTTAGGCCGATAAGGAGTAGAGTTCCGGTGCATTATCTTGAATTGCTTACATATCTCCCCCATCAAATGACTATTCAAGTTTGCAGCATTGTTTGTGATAATAGTTGCAGGAATGCCAAAACGGCAGATAAGATTGGAGTGCACGAAATCTACCACAGCTTTCTTGGTGACAGACTTGAGAGTGATTGCTTCAACCCATTTTGTAAAGTAGTCAATGGCAACTAGTATGAATCTGTGTCCATTTGAGGCTTTTGGCTCGATTGGCCCAATGACGTCCATGCCCCAGGCAACAAATGGCCAAGGTGCAGACATGGGATGCAGTTCTGTGGGAGGTGCATGAATCAAATCACCGTGCACCTGACACTGATGACACTTCCGAATAAAACTAAAACAGTCCTTTTCCATGGTCATCCAATAATAACCCGCTCGAGGGATTTTCTTTGCTAAAACATACCCATTCATGTGGGGCCCGCATATTCCCGCGTGTATCTCATGCATGATTCTTCCAGCCTCTTCTGCGTCAACACATCTTAACAAATTGAGGTCCGGAGTTCTCTTGTACAAGACATCCCCACTCAAAAAGAAACCACTCGCATGCCATCTAATGGTTCTCTTTTGGTCTCCACTGGCTTGCTCGGGGTATTCTTGAGTTTTCAGAAACTTTTTGATGTCATGGTACCAGGGTTGGGTATTTGGTGCTGCTTCAATTGTATTACAATAACCATGCCTTTCCCGGATTTGAATTTCCAAGGGATCTATGTGAGCATTGCCAGGATACGGCAGCATTGAGGCCAAAGTAGCAAGTGCGTCGGCTAATTCGTTGTGACAACGAGGAATGTACCTAAACTTTATTGACTTGAATCGCTTGCTAAGGTCTTCCAAATGCTTTTTGTAAGGGATAAGCTTAACATATCGGGTTTCCCATTCTCCTTGGGCTTGCCGGATAATCAGATCCGAGTCTCCCATGATTAATAACTCTTCGACATTTTGGTCGATTGCCATGTTTATACCCATAATGCAAGCTTCATACTCGGTGGTGTTGTTTGTACAGAAGAACCGAAGACGAGCTATGGTTGGATAGTGTTGATCAGTGGGTGAGATCAAAATTGCCCCAATTCCAACGCCTTTTGCGTTTACCGCCCCCATCAAAGAACATTTTCCAAACATGAGTGTCTTCAGATAGTGCCTCAGCTGAATTTATTTCTTTATCTGGGAAGTAGGTTCTCAAAGGTTGGTACTCATCATCAATCGGGTTCTCAGCCAAATGATCCGCTAACGCCTAGGCTTTCATTGCCGTGCGAGTGACATAGACTATGTCAAACTCCGTGAGCAAGATCTGCTACTTTGCTAATCTCCCAGTGGACATTGGTTTCTGAAATATGTACTTTAAAGGATTCAACCTGGTTATGAGGTAGGTGGTGTAAGCTTGCAAATAATGCCTCAGCAAGTTCTTTCCAATAAAGTGTACTTGGCTTCATAACTAGTAAACTTCTTGCTCAAATAGTAAATGGCCTGCTCCTTCTTTCCGGTCACGTCATGTTGCCCGAGGACACAACTAAAAGAATTTTCCAAGACGGTCAGGTACAAGAATAGAGGCCTCCCTGGCTCAGGTGGGACCAAGACTGGCGGATTCGACAGATATTCCTTGATTTTATCAAAAGCTTTTTGACATTCAACTGTCCATTTGATTGCCGCATCTTTCTTTAACAACTTAAATATGGGTTCACACGTGGAGGTCAACTGAGCGATGAAACGACTGATGTAATTCAATCTTCCCAAAAAACTCATAACATTTTTCTTGGTTTTTGGAGGAAGCAAATCCCGAATAGACTTTATCTTTGTTGGATCTAACTAGATGCCCCTCCAACTGACTATGAAGCCCAAAAGTTTGCCGGATGGTACTCCAAATGCACATTTGGCTGGGTTTAGTTTCAAATCATATTTGCACAGCCGCCCAAATAATTTTCTCAAGTCCCGAACGTGGTCGTCCTGGGTTTGTATTTGATGATTACATCGTCCACATACACCTCTATCTCTTAGTGCATCATATCATGAAAAATGGCGGTCATGGCCCTCATGTACGTTGCCCTGGCATTCTTCAGACCAAATGTCATGACTCTATAACAGTAAGTGCCCCATGGTATGGTAAAAGATGTCTTTTCTGCATCTTCTTCATCCATCAACACCTGGTGGTATCCTGCGTAACAATCCACAAAAGACTGTATTTCATGTTTGGCACAGTTATCAACAAAGATGTGGATGTTTGGCAAAGGGAAATTGTCCTTGGGGCTTGCTTTGTTAAGATCTCGGTAGTCAACGCACACCCGGATTTTCCCATCTATCTTTGGCACAGGAACTATATTAGCCAGCCATGTGGTGTATCGGACCACTCGAATCACCCCCGCCTTTAATTGTTTTGTGACCTCTTCTTTAATCTTGTCACTGATATCAACTTTGAACTTCCTCTGTTTTTGCTGGATAGGGGAATAATCGGGGTAGGTTGGCAATTTATGGACCACTAGATCGACACTTAATCCTGGCATGTCATCGTATGACCAAGCAAACACATCTTTGAATTCAAACAAAAGTTGGATCAATGCGTCCCTGGTTCTTTCATCTGTATGAATGCTTATCTTGGTTTCTTTGACTTCTTCAAAGCTACCCAAATTAACTGGCTCGATTTCATTTAAGTTTGGCTTAGGTTTATTCTCAAATTGTTCCAATTCTCGATTTATTTCCTTAAAAGCCTCTTCTTCATCATATTCCGGTTCTTGGTTCATTATTTCGCAGTTAGATAGCGTGTTTGGATCTGGGCATGATGTCCGCAATCATGTCATGTTATTTAAAGCCGCATTATTAGAACTGAAAGAAGAAATAAGAAAAAGTAACAAAATCAGAAAGAATGAAGAGAGATGAACGATGAAATATTAATTTCATTTCATTGAATTTTGAAGATAACAGGGTTCACATTGGTAATTAAAAGACAAGAAACTAAAGAAAAACATCCGAGTTACACCCTGACATAACTCACGATGCAGAAAAAGTGGCAGGACAGGTCTATCGGGACTCCCGCCTGATTGGGAATGGCGTAGCCTTCCAATTCTGCAGCTTGGCATTGGGACCCATATACAGCACCTCAGCGGTGCTTGAGCCCTGGCTGGACCATGTGGGTTTCATATAGTATCTTCCTCATTGCCTCACAGATTTCTTCAATCTCTTCGGTAGTAAAGACCTCATCTTCTTCTTTCTTTTGGTATTTTGGCTTGACAAATGTTCTGTAAATATGCGGAACCGGCTGAGGCAAAACCCAACCGTCATTCTTTCTATCATTTTCCCAGCTTATATCAGCTGGAGTGGGTCGGAAGCCTACCCCGAAGAACTTTTCGCTGGTGGGCAGGGTGATAAGTTCAACTATCCCTTGCAATGATTTCCAAAGTCCCTTCCCCAGTTTGAAACCATGTCGGATCATTTCTTTGGCCACCATGATTGATGCATTAGAAAGGAAAGGTTGGGGGCAATGTTTTCCTTCTTTGTACTGGTCTGCAACCACAATTTCAAAAGCCCGATAAACTATGTGCTCACTCCCCTCTCTTGCTTCAGGACATGGGACTGATGGGTCCCGATAAATTGATTGCTCATCTTTTCCATGGACCACGATATCTTGTTCCTTATACTCGAACTTCACCATCTGATGAAGAGTAGAGGGTACAGCCCCCGCTGCATGAATCCATGGCCTCCAAAAAAGAAAGTTGTAGGATGTGTCCATGTTTAGAACCTGGAAGGTTACTTCAAAGTCTACTGGGCTGATGGTCAGAATTAGATCGATCTCTCCAATTGTGTCCCTTTTGATGCCACCGAAGGCACGTACGCAGACATTGTTGGGTCGGATTATTTCGGTCACAATTTCTATGCGCTGTAGAGTTGAAAGTGGGCAAATGTCTACTCCAGAGCCTCCGTCCAACATCACCCTTTTCACGTAGTGCCCTTTGCATTTGATTGTTAGGTGCAGGGCTTTATTATGTGCGGCCCCTTCTGAGGGTAAATCATTTTTGCTGAAAGTGATCTGGTTGAATGCGAAAAATCTTTCTGCCATTCTCTCCAACTGCTCTACAGAAGTTTCAACATGCACATATGCTTCGTTAAGGGTCTTGATCAATACCTTCTGATGTTCGACGGAATTCATCAACAAAGCCAACAAGGAGACTTGTTCGGGAAATTTTCGAAGCTGGTCAATCACCTCATAATCTGCCATTTTCATGTTTTGGAAGAAAACCTCCGCTTCTTCGGCACTCATGGGCTTCTTAAGTGGGAAGCGCTTTCTAGTAGCGTTGTTCACCTCTTCCAAATTGGAATACTTTTCAACATGGTTATTTTCTTGAACTTCTCCTGGGATTTCTTTGCCTTTATGGGTCACCACCATTTTGTTGTAGTTCCAGGGCACAACAGTAGGATCTTTCATGGGATTCTGTGGCGCGCGTCCAATAACCATGGGCTCATTTAGCCTCGATGGTTTAATTGGCCCCCGCATTACATAAACCCCCTTGGGCACATACATCTGGGTTGTTTTGTTCAGCTTGAATCTCCTGGGATGACTCAATGTCATCTTCTTTTCTTTATGGCCTTGAGGGACGTAGAGAACAACATCTTTGAGAGGCGTTGCCCCGGTTTCAACTTCAATTTTCTTCTCTGACTTTAGAGGGGTGTTTTCTTTCTTTTTTTCCTTTTTATCTTGCTTCGGGGAAGCTTTTGGTTCCTTTTCTTTGTCAGCAATGACAATGATGGCCTTCAATGCTGGGTCAAATTCCTTATCCTCACAAATCATTCTAATTACCGGACCGTTGTTATGGGCTGGCAGTGGGTTGTTGTCACATTGGGAACCTCTTCATCCCTCAACACTATCTTCCTTTGTTCTATCAATTTCTCCATGGCTCTCTTCAGAGTCCATCAATCATCCGTGTCATGCCCTTCTGCCCCTGAGTGATAGGCGCATCGGGTACCGGCTTTGTAAGCGGGTGATGCTGGGTTTTGCCTGGTTTGAGGAACAGGCTGTAGCAGACCCATTTGAACAAGCTTTGGTAACAGGCTAGAGTAGGTTTCGACAATTGGTGTGAAATTTGGCCTCTTAGGCGGTTCATGAGGGTGAAAATTATTTTGTGGAGGACGGGGGTTATAGTGGGTTTGGTAAGGAGGTTTGTTTCTAGGAAATGGAGCTTGATTTCTGTTGGCTTGTTGTTGTGGCCGGACATAAGGCTGAGCATTCATGACCGAGTATGGATAAGGAGTATAGGCCAAATCTTGGTGAGGGTAATAGTTCTGTGGGGTCCTTTCTGAGAAAAGGGATCTGGGAGTACAGTTTCTCCTTGCACTCGACACTGCCATGAATGTTTCTTCCCTTTTCTTTCCCTTTGCTATTCCTCCAGACCCACCCTGAATGGCTTGGGAGGTAGCTCTGATAGCGGATTGGCTTAGAATTCGACCCGTTTTTAGCCCATTTTCAACCATTTCGCCAATCTTGATAGCTTCAGCGAACGGTTTACCCATTGCAGACATCATATTCTGGAAGTAATCAGCTTCCTGAGCTTGAAGGAAAACTGTGACCATTTCAACCTCATCCATCGGAGGTTTTACCCTGGATGCCTGCTCACGCCATTTAACTGCGTACTCTCGGAAGCTTTCTGAGGATTTCTTTTTCAAGTTTGTCAATGAGTTCCTATCTGGAGCAATATCAATGTTGTACTGGAACTGCCTGACGAAATCTTTAGCAAGATCATCCCAGATGTACCAGCGGGATATATCTTGGTCCATGTACCACTCAGATGCGATGCCAACCAGACTTTCTCCGAAATAGGCCATGAGTAGTTCTTCCTTTCCATCGGCTTCTCGCAGCTGATTGCAATATCTCTTGAGATGAGCAATAGGATCACCATGCCCATCGTACTTCTAAAATTTTGGGGTTTTGAATCCCAATGGTAGGTGCACATGAGGGAACATGCATAAGTCGGCATAGGATACACTTTTCTGTCCACTCAAGCCTTGTATGCTTTTGAGACTCTGTTCCATACTCCTCATCTTCCTCACAATCTCTTCTTGCTCAGAAGTTTTGGTGGTCTTTTCTTGCCCCGCAGTGAACTCAAATTGGGGTGGTTGAGGGTAAGTATAATTAGGAAACTAAGGAGGTTCCACTGGGAAAGATGGTGCTTGAAATGTGAAGGAAGATGAATCAAAGTTAGGCCTGGGTAAAACAGGTTGTGCCGTAGCTGAACAAGGTGGCACGGTGAATATGTTTGAAGCCGCATTTGAAGCTAAAACCTGGGGGCGAGACTCAGAAGGTGTTCCAGCAAAGTGGGCTGAAATGGTAGGGTATCCCAGTGGGGTATTTGGATAACTTATGGGGATGTTGGAGGTCCCACTTGCCCTGGGGAAAAGCTGAGGGAATCCAGGGATCGCACTTGGTGGTTCTTTTCCATTGGCCCAGGCGTCCCACATTTCCATCATGCGGAGACGCATAATTCTATTTTCCTCAGCCATTGCTGACTCAGAAGTTGTGATGGCCGAGATCGGACTATCCTCTGAAATAGGAACTGTTGGCAGAGGAATTTCCGAAGACATTTCAACGTTTCCTTTTGACCTAATGAAGTATGAATGTGAAGCCAGACTACCACAAAACCAAACACCTTACTATAGAACCTCTGAATTGGAAGACAAGAAACCAGTTAGTCTGAAACAATTAACACATAGGAAATCGCACGTAGGGGTGTGATGCACCTATACAGTTAAATGTGTTTCTACATGTTTCGCAACGGCTGCATGTTTCATCCCAGATCTGCTTATTTTCCCAATTTTCTTTTTTTTTTTCACTTTGGCTTTTGTTTTTCTCCTTTTATTCCCATTTTCCACTCTTTTCTTTCCTCTCTTTCCTTGCCATTTTTCTTTTGGTTTTTCTTTGGCTCTCTTTTCACATCCCTCTCTTATTTGAAATTATTTACAAAATACGTGACCGGATCCAATGAGAATTGCCTACGTATCACGACGCCGCGTGAATTAGATCATTATGTAGTTCAAGAAAAACAAGTGCGAAAAAGAAAGAAACAATTTTTTGGGAATTTTCAAATTTTCATTAATAAAACTCCTAAACTTTCTATTACAAAAGACTTCAAACTGCTCATTTTCTTGGAATTTTAAAACTACCAACAGACTAAAAAAAAATTAATTTCCAAAATACAGACTCAATAAGTGAAAAATCATGAATACATCAATGCTTCGACTCCTGGGGCCCGTGGGACATCATTCGGTCTCACGGGCCTACGTGCAAGATCCCCTTGAAGCCGCTTCAAATCACTCATTATCTGGCGGACAAATGTCATTACAGCAGCGAAGAAAGTGGTCTGAGTCATATCCTCACATGCGTGGCATTTCATGACGATGTAGTCGACAATGGCTCTAACCCTCTCTCGGACAATACCCTTTTCCTGAAGTAAACGCCCGATTTGCTGACTCCGGACTTCCAACACTTGAGTGTCATGATGATTTTGATTCCGCAATTGTTGGATATCTTCGTCCATTTGGGCCATCAAAGCATAACAATGTTCCCTATCGGCTTTAAGATTCCAGGCCTGTTTGTCCGCCTCACTTTCAAGGGTGATTAGCTTTCTCTTTAAATTGGCGATTGCCCCCTCATATTTTCTTTTCATTTGTCGCACAAACTCTACCCGCCCTTCTGCATTCTCTGCCAACTGTGCTCGGACTTTTGCTAGACTAGCCTCAGATTTTTCTAGGTCATCTTAACACTCAAGTACCTTCTTTATCAGACCGCTTATAAGCCTTTCATCTGCCCGGCTTCTTTCCGGGTTTCTAGCAGCCATTCTCATTTTATGTATTTGACCTTTGAGAGCCTCGTTTTCCTGAGTTAGCTTTTTCTTTTCCCCTTCATCTGTGGCAGCTTGGATACTGTGGCCAAATTTGAGGTCCCTGATTTGTCCCTCTAATTTACTTATCTTAGCCCTATAGCTTTCTTCTTTTGCCAACCAACCCCACTGCTCCTGCGAGTCGTTAGTGAATTGTTGGACATGAGGTCTCTTAGCAGGTCTCTCGGGCTCTCGAGGAATTTGAAATCTTTTGCCAAACAAAACCATATAATTGGGGTCCACCTCACCTCTAGCTAGATCCCGCACCATAGTCTTGGGTTCGAGAAATCTGCACTCATTCCAAACTTGGCGAATTCTTCCTTCTGGAAATACAGCCTTTGGGCCCAATTCGACGACATGTACACTCAAATCTTCGTCATGGGGGACGGTTTGAAATCTTCCTAGTTGGCGCAAAACCCTGTGAGGAGTATATGGATGGATGCTCCGGATGCCCATTAGGAGAAAGTAGCACACTTAGCTGACATGTATATGACTTCGGTGGCAGGGAGCCATCCGAACGTCCACTCAATTTTATCCGAAGTTAAAGAACTCAAGTGGGCAAACCAAGCTTCGGTACCCTCTGGAAATTCAACCCCCGCCACTCGGCTTTCAAATTCTTCGATGCAATCCAAACCGGTCATGCCGTAGTTCATATACCCGACACGGTGGCAGAGATGTTCCAGTATCCACAATTATAGTAGTAAGTTGCAGCCTTGGAAGAATTTCCCCCTTCTCGACAGATGGTCAAAGCTCAGTAAATCTCAGATAAGATCAGGGGAACTAATGTGCCATTAGCTTTCTTAATTGCGACATCAACCATTCCCACGAGCCCAATTCTATGTTGCCGTCTTTTCGCGGACATATTATAACACCCAAGAATGCTACTGTAAAAACCAAACCCCGCCTTGCCTCCCATTTATCTTTATTTCCGGCATGGGTCAGACCAGTATTCGGTGCTTCGAAACCTTGGGGATTGCCATAGCATTGGTACAGGAACTGGAAAGTGCAAAACCCTCCAGATAAATTCACATCCTGAATATCCCGGCTAATACCTAACATATCCAGAAACTTGTGAGGAGATACTGGTCTCGGTGACACCGGGTACCGACTTCTAAGGTTTCTGCTAAGGCAGGCGTAACCCGTAATTTCCTCTAGCGTGGGTGTGAGTTCAAAATCGGAAAAGCGAAACACATTGCGAGTCGGATCCCAAAAAGGTATCAAGGCTTCAATCACGTCCAATATTGGCTTGAGGTTAAAAAGTCTGACAAGACCACCCAAAACTTTTATCACAGTTCCTCGGCTACCTTTTCCTAGGTCATTCCACCACATGTGGAGCTGTAAGGGGATCTCTTCAAGAGTTGCGAAGGGTTCGTTTTTCTCTGTGCTCATCCTACACATTTATTAGGGTGATTTAATTCAAAAGGTTATAACTCATTTGGAATCAATAAAAGGTTATCAAAATTTCATAAAAATCCGGCTTTGCAAATACGGCCCTTCAGCACTTAGGGGAAGAAGATTTTAAGGCTGTGTTTGCTAAACGGCCAAAACCTAAAAAAACTACTAAAGGTGGTTGTTCTTGCAAAAATGGCCTTCCAGCGTCCTTTTGGGGACATTCAACTATTTTAGACAAGAATGACATCACCTTCTTATGAAAGAAATGCTTCTAAAAATGGCATATTTTTGAATTTTGAATTTTCTTTCCAATTTTGAAAGAAGAATGAAAATATTTTTGAATTTTGAGAAGAAATTAATAAAAAAATCTTTTTGGATTTTTTTAAAACAATTGGGTTCTTAAAGAAAGACTTTTTCTAAAGAAGGAAGTAAAGGAAAATATTTTTGGATGTTTTCGAAAATGGTGGGCCGGAACCGATGAGGTTTGCCTATGTATCTCACATCCGGTGAGAATCAGACCCGCGTAGTTCGCCAATTTTGACAGAACATGGCAGTTGAAAACATTGGCTCATTTGGAGATGACTTCTTTTTTTTTCGGAATTTCGGCAGAGTTTCAGAATTTTCTAAATACCTACCTCTCACTCCTATATTATTATTATTTTTTTTTTTTTGATTTTTTGATTTTCTTCCTCTGTTCTAGAAGCCGGTCAACATGCAAGCCGAAACAAACAGATGCGCAAGTAGCACGTAAGATGCATCAGGATGGTCTTTTTCATTTGGTTACACCTGTCCTAGACAGACCCAACCCCTGTGTTGTGTCTCCAAGGTCAAATGCACATGATGTAAACAAACGTTCCTACTAGGGATCCGACATGAGGCTTGTTATACTAGGTTTAAAAACCTGGGTTTATTGTTCTAGACCTGGCTTACCCGAGCGGACAGCTCGAGCCGAGGGGGGCAGCGTACCGGGAATATAGAAGCTTCACCGGCTTTGCAACTTGTCCGAACCTCGTTCTACAATTGGGATAAGACTCTAAGAGAAAAGAAGTCACACGAAGTGCACACTTCCCAAATAATTTAGAAGACTCAGAGAGAGGAGGGTTTCGTAGCAATTTATATACAGTCCAAACAATATCAAAGCGGTAAAAGCAGCATTTAGCACATTAGGCTCAACATGTAAAAATCAGATAAAACAAGACAACTATAACAGTTATTCTAAGCTCGAATTCTTGAACCCTGAACCGAAGTTCTGGGTTTGGATCCCCAGCAGAGTCGCCAGATCTGTCACACCTCCTTTTTACGCACCTACCCCGAAGGATAATGCACAAGGGAGTTTTTCCATTTTAAGTGACATTATTCGAAAATGGGATTATTTATTTATTTCAGAGTCGCCACTTGGGAAAGGTTTGTCTTTTGGTGTCCCAAGTCACCGGTTTATCTTGAATCCCAAATCGAGGAAATTTTCGACTTTCCAAATGAAGTCTGCGAACCAGAAATTCTGTTGACCCGAGGGAAGGTGTTAGGCACCCACGGATCCCGTGGTTCTAGCACGGTCTCTTAAATTGTTATAATGGTTAAATATCTGATTTTAATACATGTTATAACTTGTGTGCTTTTATTAAGTTTAAAACCTCTTTTATTATTATTTTTTAATAGAATTGCAACGTCGTGAAAATGCGTCCCGAACCACGTCGCAATCAATACACCCGTGGTTGTTGACATATTTCGACTCCGTTGAGATTTGGATTTGGATCACATAAATGTGCACCTGAGTTTAGGGAGGTAATATTATTAAGAATATTCCTAAAGGCTAGCGTATTATTATTTTTGGGGAAAGCCGTGAAATTCGCTAAACAGCCATTCCGAATTCTAAGTATTTTTATTATGTCCAATTATTGAGGGCCCCGCAATTTGTATTTTTTATTTGGCGAGGCTCGTCTCATTACTTTTATTTAAAGACCAATCCTGAAGTGACTATGATTTTTTTTCTAATTTATTTGTATTTAATAATAAAAGAAGAATACCTAATTATTTAGCCTATTTGAAAGAACTAAATCCTTATAAATCCATTTCAGATCAGCCAAGCCCAATAGCTAAATAAATAAAATATATCCTTTTAGCAACTTCGTTCAAGACAGCCCCTATTGTGTTCATAATGGGGCTGGATGGTTTGAGCCCATAGTGAGCCCAGAAACATGACAACAGTTTCAATTTCGAGGCCTGCCAGGGTTTTATGCCCAAATAAGCCTTTTGATTCAAATTGCACGCTAGTCCTCAATCATTGGACACTCAGACCATTCAATTCATTTAACAGTGCACATATATGGTGAACGTGAATATTGATTTCATTTATAAAGGGGTGGGGGCGAGATGGCCTTTCAACACGCAAATGCAGCGTGTATTATTTCGGATAGGAGATGTATCTAGTGCTTTTGAATCCAAAACGTATATAGTTGTATAAACTGGGCAATCCAAATTAAAACTCAACTTCATGCTATTAAACTAAACTACGTGAGTCATTGATGGATTCCCTTAAGTACGGATTAAATTATGACTCACCGTCTATGAATAAGGTATCTAATGCTGAATGAACTTGAATTATACTAAACTATACTAAGCAACTGTATTAACACAAATTTCCAATTATGCCAGCCCAAGACAGTCCAAAACTAAATACAAATGAATAGAAATTAGTCCACTACTCGACTGTTTAAGGATTAATTGTAAAATGCAGATTTAGAACTAGTTAATTCAATTGCTAAAACTTTCAGCTAAACTAATGACGTTATTAAGGTTATTAACTAAAAGAAATTCCAGCAACTAGATAGTCCATTAACAGTCCAAAACAAATCAAATTATACAGTATACCCTCCCAACCAATACCAACCGAAACTAAGCTATATTAAGTAATTACACATCAACTAATATCTATTTTTTTTTGAAACACAGGTGCAGGGTAAACTACATGAGCACAGATGTGGAGGCCAAAGCATGAATATTTCCATTTTTTCATCTTTCAAGTCAAAGCTACATCAAAACTTAATTCGAGTGTGTACCTGAATTGGAAAGTGAGAAGAAGGAGAGGTAAATCAACAACAACAGATAGCAAATAACAGCAGTAGCACCACAAACAGCAGTATGGGACAATAAGAACCAGCCCAGTGAAACTCAGAGATCCAGAAATGTTTTAGAAAAACCAAAAGAGCTAAACAGATCGACTCAAACCTATTGGAAATAAACCAAACACCAACTCGAAATCAAGCTGGGACAAATCTGAAACCAAACAACTCAAACAACCAGCCTAGAGTAACTTTGATTGGGCCTAAATCTCAAACTAACTGTGAATTTAACAATAGAACAATGCATTTCTAGAATTTTAGAGTTTTTCCAGAGGTTTTTCTTTTGCTTTTTGTTTGTTATCTATGTAGAACTGAAGTCTAGAATGAATCACTCTTCACTTGTTCAAAATAGACTCCCTTAGGTTCTGGAAAAAGAAACCCTTTTCCTCTCCAAACTCCTTCCCTTTATATATATCACAACAGGCTCCTTTTCCAGCTCTTCAGAGCACTTAGTCAATTAAAAACTGATTCTCTCCCATGTTATTCCCTCTGTTTTTCCACTCAAGACTCAAAAAGAAATGTATTCCCCACCAGATTCCCCTGACAGCCCTCTTTTCCATTATTAAAATGGTTTTCCTTTTAGTAAACTAAACAAGTATGGGCAGCATGAATATACCCTGACAACACATGCTGTCAAGTTACCTTTAATTCATTAAAGAACTACAATTCACATGCTTTTTGATGTCCAAAATCTAAAATGAATAAACATGGCCAGTAATTCTATTTAAAGTGCATCAAACAGGGCTATCGATTCAATATCAATCCAAACTAAGTGCTTGATTAATTGTAACTCAATTCGAAACTAGTATGAATTCAAATGCCAATGGATTCAGGCAGCAGAATCGAAATAAATTGAAACTCTGAATCAGGGAATGTCAAACAAACAAAACTGGCACCAAACATTTCAAAGGGAACAAACAAACTACCAACACTTAATTGACGAAACTTAATTAATCGAACTACGTAGTTCATAGCATACAATCAACAGTCATAAAATTCGGACCAAAGAAAAGATCCGTAAAGGAGGAGAAGAAGATAAATGACAAAATAACCAAAACTGATACAACAAACTAAACACAAAAATTAAAATAAAGCAAAAGAGAAAGGAGAAATACCTCACAAAAATCAGAAACCAAACGGGCTAAGGCTTGAACCGACTCCGATATTTTTTGAGGTCAAATGGACCTCAATCGAGTGTTCTCGAGTGAGAACACTCGACTAAGGTCGATTATGAACCCCAAATTTCTTCTAGTTTGGCCCAATTCCAGTTTGGTCTTCGTTAGGGTTCCCTGGTTCAATTTTGAAATTCGAAACGTTGTAGCATGATTCGAGCAAAACCCAGAGTGTTCTAGAGATGGGGGAGGTCCGAGGGTCTCGTGGTGTGAGTTGGGACTGGTTGGGGTGGCTTTAGGGTTCCGATCGAATCTTCAAACGAAGATTCGAGAAGGTGGGGGATGATTTGAGGTACAAGGGTCATGGATTCGTGTTGTGGATGGGGAGATGGCTCAGGGGTGTTATTTGGGTGCTCACCGACGTTGTGCCGACGGGTTTATAGTGAGGGGGTAGAAAGGCGGCGCTAGGGTTCCGAGGTCGTTTGGTTCGTCTCTTTCAGAGACGAAGGGTGGTGGTGTTTGGGAATGAAACGGGTAAAAGGGGTTTGGGGTTTTTTGGGTATATTAAATGTGACAATTAATTTAAGCCGTTAGATCAAATGATCTTAACGGCTCAGATTAATTGGTGAAGGACGGGACGGGGTCGTTTGGTGTAGAAACGGGGTCGTTTGGTTTTAATGAGAGGTCAGGTCGTTTGGTGTAGAAATAGGGTCGTTTGGTGTAGAAACGGGGTCGTTTGGTTAAGGTTGGACTGGGTAAGATGTGTTTTTGGGCCTGGAGTTTTCTTTTAAAATTTGCCCAAATCCGAAATCTTTCTATTTTTGCTCAACTTTTCCTTCTTTTTCTTTTACTATTTTTTCTCCTTTTAAATTCCTAATTTATAAACACTAATACTAATTGACTCTTAATAATTAAAATCTAATTGGCTCTTAAAATCTAAAATTAAACACTAATTAAAACAAAAATCACACAATCGGATATTAAGTGATAAAAATACAAAAATACGTATTTTTTGTGATTTTCTTCCTTTTTAAAAAAAACAAATATGATTTAATTAATTCCTAAAATTCACACGCAACATATTTTTTGTATTTTTAATTAATAAAAATAAACATTCACATACAAAACTATAAATAACTATTCAAAATGCCACGTAAATTCTCAAAATTTGTACACAAAGGAAATTTGTTTTATTTTTTGATTTCTTTTGGGGTAATTTCTCGTGAAGCAAAAATCACGTGCTCACAAGGTATAACTGCATGACGTTCGCAGTTCTGAAGTCCCCTTCCATTTTATCTTAGTTGTGTATTTCTTCAGACAACTTTATTTTCATTCATACCTTTATTTGTATTATTCTAGTAGCTCGTGTACTTGTGACACCAGTTCTGGGATGTTTTTTAAACATTGCTATTGTTATGGATTAATCATTTTATTTTAGCATTTGTTTCTTTATTATTAATTAAATTAAAATTATTTAAAATGACTAATATTATTATAATGTTGGCTTATCTAGCAAGTAAAATGTTATGCTTTATCACCGTTTCGAAGGTGTGAATTTCGGATTCCCATAACAATCCTTTTCAAACTATGGCAGTTCTTGTAAGCGCTCTAGCCCACCACAAAAATAATTGTTTTGGTTTTTTCGTATTGACGGATGATATAGAACATATTTTTAGAGCAATAGTATATGTTACTATAGTTACAATTATTAGACTTGTGATCAGTGGCGAAGCCACATATTGATATCGTCGAAATATTACACTGTTTACATAGGTAAAATATTATGTGTTCGAAGTATATAACACATATTTAACACTCTTTGTCGGAATTTTTTCCACTTCTTTTAAATTTGAACACCCTTGAAGAAATTCTTAGCTTCGCCAGCTTGTGATGCATTTACCAATCTCTATCACCATAGAATTTTTTGTTGTCATTACAAATCTGAAAGATAGCCAATCTGTATCATAAACAATGAGTCTTCATTTTATAAACCAACTATTGATTTACCTTCTTTTCAAAAGAAAACAATTCATTTGTTTTTAGCGTAATTTAAAAAACCCCTTTCATTCAGGGGCGGACCCAAGTGGTGAGAGGTGGGTTCAACTGAACCCATTTCGTCAAAAAATAATACTGTATATATATATAAATTATGGCTAAAGCAAGGTAAATTTTGTATAGAAATTATTTTTGAACCCGCTTATACGGTTTATACCGCTTATATTAGTTATGGACTTCTCCGACTGAACCCGCTTGCACAAAATCCTGGGTCCACCACTACTTTCATTATTTTGTTGTATTATTATAATGAAGTCGTTACACATAAGACAGTAAGTAAAAAATGAAGTTGCCTAATGGGCAAAGAAGCAGATATACCCGCGATCCGTTGCAGATAATGCTGAGTGAAGTAAGCCTGGCAAAAATATCAATGAATTTTTTGTGAACAAGAAATTTCTGACAGAAATAGGATAATATGATAAAATGATTAGACACTTTATTTTGCACTTTTATAGAGCATAATGACAAATGAAAAAGGCTATGCAATATTTTGTAACCGTTGAAGATGAATGAAACAGACAATCAAGGCAGAATTGTGGAACGACTTATAAATTAAATTTTGTCATTGTATTGGAAAAAATCAAGTTAATATATCGAATTAATTATGTGATTATATGTCATGACACGTGGATCAGTAAAAGAATGACAGTTGACAAAGAATAGTTGAAGAGGCACGAGCTTTAACAGATACGGGCAAAGATCCAAGAAAACCAAAAGTAATGGGTGCTCGAACCTCTTGATAATTTGAAGAAGCATCGGAAGAATGAACATAGATAGCAAAAGAGTATAGATACGTATTATTGGTAGTTAATGAGCATTAATTACAGTAAACTTTATAGAATCTGTACTGAAACAGTTACGATTGCCAATTATAATGTTACATTGAATGTCATTAATTGTCCATAATAATTCCATTATAGAAGAAAAGAAACGTATTACTTAGAAATAGCTATAAAAAACGAGGAATGAACATTTGTAAGGACACGAAATACCATTGGAATACACTGATTTACTTTGCTTTTTATCCAGCTATTATTTACATCAATTATTCTTATTTCTATTTGATTATCAGTAACCCGAGTTCTTCTAAAAACAAGCTTTGATCGAAATTCCTATTTTTGGTTAAACAAATTGGTTCCGTTACCAGAAATCTGATAATCTATTAATTTCTAAGTTGACCTTTTTTGTCAAATCAATCATGTCAAATGACAATGACAACAATAAAGGAGACCGTCAATTCCAGGAGAATCAGCAAGGCGATGGAACCCCGATCCCTTCCCTACGAAATTCTCCTCGATAATCTCGAGAAGGAACTCCTGATGCATCTAAGTCAAATGCAAACGATCAGTTTTAAAATGATGAGGCTATTAACGAAGCTCTGAAAAAGTTAATTGCTCAACAGGTTAGCAATGCTCTTGAGGCTTTCGCTAACCAGTTGCCAGTTGCGCCACCAACATAAACTCCAAACAACAACACTTTAGAAAATCCTCGCTCAGGACTCATTAATTCGGGCAGTGGAGGAACTCCTAGCGAATATCGTGATGGAGGGCCAGGTAACCCAATCAATTCTGATTTATAAAATTTAGTACTAATATTGCAGAAACATCTCAAGGAGCAGAGTGATTGCATAGAGAAAATACCTGGAGTACCTCCTGTAATCAAGGGAATAGATATGGACAAATATTCACAACAACCTTGGAAGCCAAGTGCAGATCCTCTACCAATTTCGAAGAAATTCAAGATGCCTGATATTCTGAAATATGACGAAACAACTGATCCATGGGATCACATGACTGCATTCACAACCGGCGTAAAAAGAAACAACTTGACCAAGCAAGAAATTGAATCAGTATTGGTAAAAAAATTAGGAGAAACACTTACTAAGGGAGCATTAATATGGTATTCTCTTTTACCCAAAAATTCTATAGATCCTTTTGCTAAACTTGCAGATTTATTCATCAAAGCACACTCGGGAGCTCAAAAAGTCGAGAAAAGAATGGAGGACATTTTCAAAATAAAGCAAGGAGATACAGAGCTACTCATGGAATTCCTAGACAGGTTCCAGCGTGAAAGGATGACGTTGCCATGTGTACCAGATAATTGGGCAGCTATGGCATTTGCCAGTAATCTAAATGAAAAAAAATCAGAATCCGCGAGGAAACTCAAGGAAAGTTTACGAGAATTTCCAGCTACAACTTGGAATGATGTTTACAACAGATATATCACGAAGCTGCGGATAGAAGAAGATACCATCATTCAATCTCGAAGGGATGAAAAGGTAAGTTCAAGGCAAACTGAAACTGAAAAAAGGTCAGATAAAAATAGCTATGACTCTTACATGGGACCAGCGGGAAGAGACTCACATTCAAAATAGGAAAACCCAAGGTACGATCATAGATAAAGAGATAGGGAATTAGGTTCATCATTAAGGTTCGAAAAAGAATGAAACACGCGAGAAACACGTGATTTTGATAGAAGCTCGAAGGCAAAGCTCGACGGTTATAGTTTTAATGTTAGCACATCCGAATTGGTGGATATTTTAAAGAATATGGGCGACAAGGTACGATAGCCAAGAGAAATGAGATCAAATCCGAATAAGCGAAATCCTGATTTTTGGTGCGAGTGTCACCACGATCACGACCACAAAACAACGGATTGTAGGTTACTGAAAGGTGAAGTAGAGCATTAATTGAAACAAGGGTATTTAACTGAATTATTTAGTGAAAAGGGAAAGCAGGCATATATGAAAAATAGACAGGAGCCTCCAAAACCCCTTTCACCAAAAAGGACGGGTAATGTCATAAGTGGAAGAGAAGAGATCTATGGCATAACAACAACGAGGAAGGTGTCAAAAATAACGGTTACGCACAGGAAGCGAGTTAGGCAAGTTTTGGAAGAAGATAATATTACATTCGATAATGCAGACGTGGATGTTGTCACGACCCTAAACCCGGACCCGGTCGTGATGGCGCCTCTCATAAAGACAAGGTCAGCCGACACTTCCCATATCCAATTATTAATAGTTAAACCATAAGAAATAAATATAAATCATGATAAGATAATCCAAAGTTAACAGATAATAGCATAATTTGCGGAAAATAACCCAACACGCGATACCGGGGTGTCACTAGTCACGAGCATCTAGCAAAACGAAATACTCCAATTATAACTACAGAGTTTAATACTAAAATCTAAGAACATGAAGGACTAAGAGATGGAAGAGTTCCGGGCTGCGAACGCCAACAACTACCTAGAGCCTCCTCAAATTCGCTTGAGCCGAAAATGATCAGCACTCGGGAGCGGGACCAGATACGCCTGAATCTACACACAGGGTGCAGGGAGTAAAGTGAGTACTCCAACTCAGTGAGTAATAATTATAAATAAATACTAAAAGCAGGAAATCACGTAAGGCACAAAAGCATGCTATAACGAAGCAATAAAACCATTAAAACAGTAAACCAGTGAAAGATAGGTAAAAATCCTTTAACTCAAATTTAACTTCATGAAAAGTCTTTTTCAACAATTAAGCAGGTAATTTGACAGTAAATTATGCAAAATAAACACATAAAAGTTCGCCCCTCGGGCACAATATCAATAAATCCGCCCCTATGGGAACATCTCAGAACAATACCAGCCCCTCGGGCAATCACATAGAACAGTACCAGCCCCTCGGGCTCAATCTTACATCACAATGGGTACCCGCGCTCATTGGGGGTGTATAGACTCCTGGAGGGGCCCTTTACGGCCCAAGAGCAATATCAAGCCATCTTGTGGCATCATCACTAGGCCCTCGACCTCATATCAATCAAGCCACCTCGTGGCGTACATATCTCAGGCCCTCGGCCTCAAAATCAGTATCAAATGTTTCCTCACAACATAGGCCCTCGGCCTTACTCAGTCAAAATCCTCACAAGCTACTCGGACAATAGTAAAACATGATTATCAGCCCAAAAATATCATTGAAAAAATCATATTAGTGTTAAAACAGAGTAAACATGGCTGAGTACGAAAACAATGAAATATAACATGATTGAGTTCAAGTATAAAGTCAAAATAGCGAGGAAATACCAGTAAAAATCCCCGAAGGGTTCAAATAGTTGGCACAAGGTCCAAATATGGCATTCAGCCCAAATCATGATGATAGCAAATAGATTTCAGTCAAATACGCAATAAAATAGTCATCTGGGATGGACTAAGTCACAATCCCCAACATTGCACGAAACCACACTCATAATCAAGCATGTGCGTCACCTCAATATAGCAGAATGATGTTCAAGTCAGGGGTTTCATACCCTCAGAACATCATTTACAATCATTACTCACCTCGAACCGGTCAAATCTCTAGATCGCGATGCATTTTCCCCTCGAATCGGCCTCCACCCGTATCAAATCTATCCAAATTAGAACGAGGACGTCAAAATATGCTAAGGGAGCGAAGCCCAAGCAAAAATAATCAATTTACAACATAAATTCCGAAATTACCAAAACCCAACCCCTGGTCCCACGTCTCGTAATTCGATAACTTTTACATCAATAGATTCCTTATCTCCCCACGAGTTCATACATATCAAAAGTTATGAAATTCGACCTCAAATGGTCCTTCAAATCTTCAATCAAAAGTTTAAGTTTCCAAGTCCTAGTTCTTCAATTTTTGGCTTAATTTCCATGATTAGTTAGGTGGAATTCACATTAGAATCGAGTTTTAAGTCCAAGAATCTTACCTCCAAGTGATTCCCCTTGAATTCCTCGTCAATCCCCTTCAAAAATCTCCAAAAACGACCATCAATGGAGGAAATAAACCCTAAAATCGCGGACAAGACGAGTATTTAAACATTCTACCCAGGCCTGAAATCCTTCTTCGCGAATGCGGTCAAAGCCTCGCGTTCGCGAAACACAAAAATACTTTTACCAAAATTCCTCCTTCGCGATCGCGACCACCCCATCGCGAACACGATGCTTTACTCAGACGGACCTTCGCGATCGCGTTCCCCCTATCGCGAATGCGATGAGTTAAATTCCCATGAAGCTCCGCTGCCTATTTCTTCTACGCGAACGCGACAACACTCCTGCGAATGCGATGCACAGATGCATAGCCCTTCGTGAATGCGGAGCCTTCCTCGCGAACGCGAAGGCTAAATTTCCAACTTCCTCAACTGACCCTTCGTGAACGCGAAGAGTAAAATACCCGCAACAGCTGAAACCAAAATCTGCAATTTTCTTCAACTTAAAATGATCTGTTCAACCCTCCGAAACTCATCCGCGGCCCCCGGGACCTCAACCAAAGGCACCAAAATATTCCAAAACCTTATTCAAACTTGTAACAATCTTCAAAACACCTCAAACAACATCAAATCAACAAAAACACATCGGATTCAAGCCTAAGTTTCCAAAATCTTTCAAATTCCGCTTTTGATAAAAAATCCCAACCAAACCACGTCCGAATGACCTGAAATTTTGCACACATATCCCAAATGACATAACGGAACTACTGTAACTCTCGGAATTCCATTTCGACCCCTATATTAAAATCTCACCTACCAACCGGAAATCGCTAAAAATCCACTTTCGCCAATTCAAGCCTAAATATACTCCGGATCTCCAAAACTCATTTCGATAATGCTCCTAAGCCCCAAATCACCTCCCAAAGCTAATCAAACAATCGGAACTCACATCCGATCCCTCTAACACATAAGTCAACATCCGGTTGACTTTTCCAACTTAAGCTTCTTCAAAAGAGACTAAGTGTCTCAAACCTTACCAAATCCTTTCCGAACCCTAGACAATCAACCCAATCACGTATAGAACCATTATACAAAGCAATAAGAAGCAGAAATGGGGAAAATGGAGCAGTAACTCATGAGACAACTGGCCGGGTCATCACATCCTCCCCAACTTAAACAAACGTTCGTCCTCGAACGAGTCAAGAAACATACCTGAGCCTCAAACAGGTGAGGATATCTGCTCAGCATCTCCTGCTCGGTCTCCCAAGTAGCCTCCTCCATGGGCCGACCTCTCCACTGCACTTTCACTGAAGCTATATCCTTCGACCTCAACTTTCGAACCTGACGACCCAAAATAGTTACGGGCTCCACATCATAGGTCAAATTATCATCGAACTCAACTGTGATGAAATCCAGAACATAAGACGGATCCCCAATATACTCCCAGAGCATAGAAACATGAAATACCAGATGCATACTCGACAAGCTGGGTGTCAAAGCAAGCTCATAAGCCACCTCCTCAATCCTCCGAAGCACCTCAAAAGGCCCAATGAACCAAGGACTCAATTTACCTTTCTTTCCAAATCTCATAACACCCTTCATGGGCAAAACCTTCAACAGAACCTTTTCACCAACCATGTAGGACACATTTCGAACCTTCCTGTTAGCATAACTCTTATGCCTCAATTACGCTATACGAATCCTCTCCTGAATCACCTTCACCTTTTCCAAAGCATCCTGCACCAAGTCTGTCCCCAATAGCCTAGTCTCACCGGGCTCGAACTAACCAACTGGAGATCTACACCGCCTCCCATACAAAGCCTCATATGGAGCCATCTAAATACTTGACTGGTAGCTATTTTTATAAGCAAACTCTACAAGCGGTAGAAACTGATCCCATGACCCTCCGAAATCAATGACACAAGCACGCAACATGTCCTCCAATATCTGAATAGTGCGCTTGGACTGCCCGTTTGTCTGAGGGTGAAAAGCTGTGCTCAACTCAACCTGATTACCCAACTCTTACTGCACAGACCTCCAAAACTGCGAAGTAAACTGAGTGCCCCTATCTGAAATGATGGAAACTAGGACACCATGCAAACGAACAATCTCTCGGATATAGATCTCTGCCAACCACTCTGAAGAATAGATAGTACACAGGTATGAAGTGCGCGGATTTGGTCAGCTGATCTACAATCACCCAAATAGCATCGAACTTCTTCAGAGTCCGTGGAAGTCCAACAACAAAGTCTATAGTGATCCTCTCCTACTTCCACTCCGGAATATCTATCCGCTAAAGCAAGCCACCTGGTCTCTGATGCTCATATTTCACCTGTTGATAATTGAGACACTGAGATACAAATCCCACAATGTCTTTCTTCATTCTCATCCACCAATAGTGCTGCGTCAAATCCTGATACATCTTCGTGGCACCCGGATGAATGGAATACCACGAGTTATGGGCCTCCTCCAGAATCAACTCCCGAAGCCCATCCACATAGGGCACACAAATCCGGCCATGCATACTCAACACCCCATAATCACCAATGGTCACATCTATGGCATCATCGTGATGAACTCTGTCCTTAAGGACAAGTAAATGCGGATCATCATACTAGCGCTCTCTGATGCGATCATATAAGGAAGACCGAGAAATCACACAAGCCAATACCCGACTGGGTCCGAAATATCTAACCTCACGAACCGATTGGCCAAGGCCTGAACATAAACTGCAAGAGGTCTCTCCCCAACTGGAATATATTCCAAACTCCCCATACTCACCATCTTTCGGCTCAAGGCACCGGCCACCACATTGGCCTTTCTCGGATGGTACAATATAGTGATATCATAATCCTTAAGTAACTCCAACCACCTCCGCTGCCTCAAATTAAGATCCTTCTACTTGAACAAGTGCTGGAGGCTATGATGATCAGTAAACACCTCACAAGACACACTATACAAGTAATGCCTCCAAATTTTCAACGCATGAACTATGGCAGCCAACTCAAAATCATGAACGGGGTAGTTCTTCTCATGGAACTTCAACTGACGAGAAGCATAAGTACTAACTCTACCCTCCTGCATAAATACACAACCAATACCAATTCTCAAAGCATCACAACACACGGTATATGAACCTGAAGCTAATAGCAAAACTAATACTGGAGCTATGGTCAAAGCTGTCTTGAGCTTTCGAAAGCTCTCCTCATACTCGTCCACCATAAAAATGAAGCACCCTTCTGAGTCAACTTGGTCAAAGGCGATGCGATTGATGAGAATCCCTGAACAAAACGACGATAATAACCCGCCAAACCTAGAAAGCTGCGAATCTCTTTGGCTGAGGACGGTCTAGGCCAACTCTGAACCGCCTCTATCTTCTTCGGATCAACCTGAATATCCTCGCTGGACACCACATGCCCCAAGAAAGCCACTATACTATTCCAAAACTCACACTTGGAGAATTTTGCATAAAGCTTCTCTTCCCTCAATCTCTACAACACGACTCTCAAATGCTCCGCGTGCTCCTCCTGACTACGCGAATATACCAGAATGCCATCAATGAAGACTATGACAAACGAGTAAAGATAAGGCCGAAACACATTGTTCATCAAATGCATGAACGCTGCTGGGGAATTGGTCAGCCCAAAAGACATCACTAAAAACTCATAATGACCATATTGAGTCATGAAAGCTGTCTTAAGAATATCTGAGTCCCTGATCTTCAACTGGTGATAACCTAAACGAAGATAAATCTTGGAGAACACTCTCGCTCCCTGAAGCTGGTCGAATAAATCATCAATGCGAGGCAAAGGATACTTTTTCTTAATTTTTAGCTTGTTCAATTGCCTATAATCAATGCACATCCTCATAGTGCCATCCTTCGTCTTCACAAATAGAACTGGCGCACCCCAGGTTGACACACTAGGCCGAATGAACCCTTTATCAAGGAGTTTCTAAAGCTGCTCCTTTAATTCCTTCAACTCCACCGGTGCCATATGATATGGCAGAATAGAAATAGGCTAAGTGTCCGACACCAGGTCAATACCAAAATCAATAAACATGTTCGGTGGCATGCCCTACAGGTCTGCAGGAAACACATCGGGAAAATCCCTCACATCTGGAACAGAATCAATCCTAGGAGTCTCAGCACCAACATCCCTCACAAAGGCTAGATATGAAAGACAACCCTTCCCAACCATACGCTGGGCTTTCAAGAATGAGATCACTTTACTGGGAACATAATCAGTCACACCTCACCACTCGATTCGTGGCACACCCTGTATAGCCAATGTGACTTAGCATGATAGTCTAGAATAGCACGATACGGAGATAACCAATCCATGCCCAGAATGACATCGAAATCCACCATACACAATAATAAAAGATCCACACGGTTCTCCAGATCCCCAATAGTCACAACACAAGACCAGTACATAAGATCTACAATAATAGTATCGCCCACCGGGGTAGATACATGAACAGGTGAAGCAAGAAACTCACGGGGCGTAACCAAATAATGAGCAAAGTATGATGACATATAAGAAAAGGTGGAACCAGGATCAAATAATATAGAGGCATCTCTCTGGCAGACTAAAACAATATCTGTAATAACAGCATCTGAAGCAATAGCATCAGGTTTGCCTGGAAGTGCATAGAAACGGTCCTGATCGCCACCTGATCGACCTCCCCCTCTGGGGCGACCCCTAGCTTACTGACCTCCACCCCTAGCTAGCTGGGCGGGTGGTGGTGAGGTAACTAGTGCTGAAACCGATGACTGACCTCTCTGCTGAGATGAGCTCGCAAGACGACGAGGGCACTACCTCCACATATGACCCATCTCACCACACTCATAACAACTCCTAGGTGCTGGAGAAGGGGATTGAAGGGAACCTGTCATGACCCAAAACGATGGGCCGCGACGGGCCCCTGGGTACCTTTCTCAATCGAGTACTAACATAACATATCTTTCATAGGTAAATGAACCGGAGTAAAGCATAAGGGAATACAAACTTATACATATGAAGTACGGGCCTATAAGGCCGAAATGATTCTTTATATACTCGAAACATAGGCCAACAAGGCCATATAAGTATCTGTATACATGACATCTGTCTACAAGCCTCTAAGAATACATAATATCATAAAGGTCGGGATAGGGTCCCGCCATACCAATCAACACATGTACTAATCATATTGACCAAAGAAGCAACTCCGGATCAATGGAGCGCACCAACACCTTCCGCTGAGCTGATAGCCTACTTGGAAGACTCTCGACCTGTCTATCAAGACCTGCGGGCATGAAACGTAACATCCCCAAGAAAAAGGGATGTCAGTATAAATAATGTACTGACTATGTAAGGAATGAAAATCAGTAAATAATAGACATGAGAGAAACATGGAGTAAGAGATTCGACATGTAAGTCTGAATAACTCTGTAAATAATGAAATACTCATAGTGTCATGCATATGCATATAAATGTCATACCATGCATAGGTATATGCGTTCATAACATCATCAAGCCTCTGAGGGCATCCCATTATATTATTTCGGCCATTGTGGGCAAATCATCAACGTATACCAGCTGATCAGGTGGTGGTGCGTATATAACGCCGTAACCTTTTCCCATATCCCATATATATATATATATATATATATATATATATATATATATATATATATATATATATATATACACATATATACGCGTATATACTGCCGTCTAAGTCATATTTTAGCCACTATGGGTAACATCATCATCGTATACTAGCTGATCAAGTGGTGGTGCGTATATAACGCCGTAACCTTTTCCCATATCCCATATACATATATATACATATATACGCGTATATAGCGACATCTGGTCATGGGTCAATGTATATGTATAAATAAATGCAATGCATGAGAAGTATGTCAATAAAAGCTCTCGGAATGTCATAAGACCATTATGCCTCTGATTAATACCATGAAGTAAAATTTACCAACTTACGTATTTTCTGAGACCTATGAACAAACGATAGAATAATAAGACTTATGGGAAATCAAGAATTAAGCATCTCTAGAATTTCTTCGAATAAAGTCATTTACGGAAGTAGTACATTTACTCGTTTCATTTGGATTGTGCCAAAAAGAAAGGAAGAATAGCCTTAACATACCTGAACCGATTCTCTTGAGAAAGATTATACCGCGCTTCTTTAGAGTCACATTGCTAAGATGCTTAAGTAATTTTCTTGGTAGAATCCTTGAATTCTTGAATTCTAATGTGATATCCATTGATTAACAAAAAGAATCCAATATAATTTGATGAAACAAAACAAATGAACGACTCAGAAGTTTGGAGCAGATACTCTATGCTTAAGCATTTGGAGAGGAAAAACTCATGATTGTTTTTTCAATTAATTGTGAGACCATGTGAAAGTAGTTATTTTGTAGAAGCCTTTCTTCCTTGTTATATTGTCAAGTGAAATGCTTGTGTAATAGTGGAGCAATATAGCCATGTTGTTAAATAGGATTCAATTCACAAAGCACATTGTGTATCAAACACTAAGTTGGCTAACGACACAATCCAAAGGACAAAAGTGGCGTGTTGTATAGCAAAACCACTTGGATGACTGTTATAAAATATTTGCCACCTTTAAATTTAATTGTAAGAGTCATCAATATAGACAAGACCTTGCTTCCACATGGGGTGGGTGGGGATTTAAATTTTATCCAATAATCAATTAATTAATTTGAATATTTTATTACCCGGTAATTAACCAATTACCCACATAATTAAAATTTATCTCAAATTACTTAAAATATTAATCACTTTTAACATACCTTATACACCTCACTATCATGGTCATGTGAAACCTTGTATGGTACTAGTCCATAAATATCAAGTATTATAGCTCGGACCACATTTTATCCCAAAGTGTCAAACTTGGACGAAAATTTATTTTCTTTGACTTGCTTCCCCTCTCACCTTCACGAATTTATTCATCACTTGTAAAATAATATAATCCTTATAATCTCCAAATAATCTTTTTCTTGGACTGATATCAATTACCTTACAACAAATTCAACGTACAATACTACAGGATGCAAAATCATAGTAATTTAATACTGCAAAGCATAACATCATCGTAATATAATATTGCGGAACAAAATATCGACGTACTATTGCGGGGCGTAACATCATTCCCCCCTTTGGAACATTCGTCCTTGAATGTTGACTGATGCTCTTATCATTTTCATAACTCATAGCTCTTGTGAACACCTTAATACTCTTCTTGCCATTTAGGTAGTTGTTCTGTGAATAAATCCAAAGGCCAAGGCATTCCCCCCTTTAGGTCTATTTCCCACGCCATGACTTGTGATCGAATTCCTTCCAATCTCGTAACTGTTGCTACCTTCTATCTTCAGCCTCTATGACACTGACCTTGTAAGTGTGCTTATGCGACTCTCCTCTCCTTTTTCCTCCAGCTTTAGCCAATATCTATGCCTTACTTTGTAAATATATACAGATCTTAACAAGATGTCCCTTTGGGCATCTATAGGTATACTTGAAGTTCTTTGCTCGATACTTTGTTGAATTTATGAATATTTCTATATCTTATTTCATAGATCCGTTTATTCATCCTTATGACTTTACTGTATCTAGCTGGGTCATACTATACCATGAATCTTACTTCAATTTATAGTTACTGAGGTGTACGACCAAACTCCAAGTTACTCTTTCGTTACTTATCATATATGTATAAGTCTAAGTCCTTTAATGCTTCCTCATTACTGTTCATCTTAGGAATGATTGCCTGATCTCATTTCCTACTTTGTAACTTTTATCCATCCATTGTCGATTCACCTTAATGTTGATCTACAACCTTCCATTGATATCTTGAAACTTTTTACGTAATACATTTCCACTAGAGCTTATGTTGCATCGAGGAATATTTGAAGTGATTTTCCTGATCTACTTGGGGGGCGATATTGTACTTCAATAATCATATTTGATAGCATCCCAATGTGATTCACCTTACGTGGGTATTTTAATTACGTAAAATTCGTGAAACCCTCTTCAAATCATTACTCAATCGAAGGTCCGAACGTCATCCTTTATCTACAACAATTACACCCTTATTCCATTACCAGGGCAACATTCTACCTCTTTTAAATACCATTTGTATTTGACTCCTTTGAGTTCATTCAGGCTATACTAAGCTTTGAATAACTTAGAGAAACCATCAGATTTTCCTTTTTTTATAGGCTTAATCCTGAGGACTTATCCATTTTGTCACCTTCTCACTCGTCCTTTCTTATCCTTGTCGCTCTACCATACTCTAGCTTGCGACCCATATCCATTTATTCTACTCACAGCCTTCCTTCAACTTCCTTTCACCATAGATTTCCTTGTGTTATTTTGGAATATCAAGCGAGACATTGCATCGTCTCTAACTCTCCTTCACTCTCTTAGCTGGACCTCTCGATATTTAAAATCCATAGGTTGGAAGATATGCCACTGACCATGCCGCTATCATTTCTGGATACTGAATCCCAGTCCTTTTAGCCTTTTATCTGAAGTATAGATTATTCACCACCTTCTACACCTGAGTATCTCGTACGTTGTTCACCTTTAGCTTACTTACCTTAAAACCTCACATCATATCTTCTATTACCTCCCTTCCATAGAGGTATAACTCATATCCACAGCTTGAAACTCTATTATAATACTTGCACCTCTGGTGTACACACAATCTGATAGAAGCTTCATACTGAGTTCTGATGAGGCTGGTACTTTTCTAACTGGAATTTTCGTAGAGTCGTTATAGAATATGGTTGTTATACTATCTGTCTTGTAATCATCATATTAAAAGTGATCCTTCCATATTCTCAATCATGAGGTCTATAATTTTATGGGTTCAATAATCAGACTCAATATCCATGATACAATCCTCTAACAACCAAATCCTTTGTCTATGACCTGGGCTCGAATCTTCCTTTTAACTTATACTGAAATCTTCTACGGCTGTACGATTGTCAATGTATATGTTGTATGGATAATACTCTAATATTTTAAGTGCGTTCATAACGTAAGTAACTCTGCATCATTGGTCAAATAGTTCATTTAGTTCCTTCTCAGCTTTCTTTAAATGCAAGATATTTCTTTTCCTGGTCTTTCTACCCCTTGTTGTGTGCATACTTGGCTTATCTTGGCGCTTATGAATACTAGAATCCCATGTAACCCATATGATCTCGAATATCACTTACTTTCTGTTCCTTAGTCATAACAGATGCCATTTTCTTATGGAGTGCATACAATGTTGTAGTGAGACTATTTTTACACGACTATTTCCTCTTTAGGTCATTGTGCTTAGATTGAAGCCTTCTTCCTTATTTCTTCAGCTAGTCTTTTGATGTAGTACTTAGGGAGAACCCTTAACTCTCGTAAAGCTGTGAGCTTATTACGGACCTTTTGATGTCCTTCTTTGCTATAATCATCCTTAGTTTCCTACCTCTGTGCCCTTGTGCTTGTAGGGTTGCTTCTGAACTAATATTTTGACTACCTTCCCAGTGGTACTTTCTTTTATCCCCGTAACACTCATACGGTACCTTTAACTAGCCCGAATCCTATTTGAATATATCTGAAGTATTATAATGACATTACTATGAGGATAAGTTCTCCATGTTGGGGTTTACTACATTTATCTTGCATGATCTGCTGATTTGTCTGTAACTTCTTGTCTAGCCATGACTAGGTTCTTCCTGAATGAACTACTAACTACTTGTCGACCCATTCTCATATCCATATTCTGCGTAATCTCTCTTGGGTTATTTTCTTTTTCTAACTTACCTCTTGCACTGGCTCCTTATTTATCAATAACCTTCTGGGTAGGAACCCTTATTTCCTTTTTCTGACGTCGTGCTTACATAACGTTCTGGAATCATAACATATCTGTAGGATTCGGATAAGTGCAATCTCATCCCTTTCTTATTTTTATCGCATTCTTCCTTTATCATTTCATATTCCCCTGTTTAGGGGAGTACTAAGACTTGGAGCTATAACGACCTGCCTATATGTGTCCTTTCGCATCATCAATGACCCTTACTCGCCTTGTGGTAATACTTATGTACCAAGGATAACAAAATTCCTTACTCGCAATGGTGGAACTTATTGTAACTGGCACATATAGTCCCTTAAACTTAACTTTGCTCACATTTCTTGCTTTAGGGAAGCATTTTCCTGAATGACTATCCTCTGAATTCATCATGGATCTTCTTCTGAATCTCTTATTGCCTTTCACCATAGAGGTGGATAGATATTCTTGCCTTAAGGCTCCTTATCAAGAAGCTTACACGTAAGGTACACACATGTTCTGCTGAAGACCTCACATTTATCCATCATAGAAATGATGCAAACTCGAGTTCCTCTAATTCAACACTTCTACAACTATATCTCTTATTGATCATCTTTCTAAACGTAGGCATCATCTTATTATGAATAAAATAGAAGTTCGGAATTTAAATTCTAATAAGTGAGCTCTACCACACGATCTAGAGTAAGAAGAAAGATTAACAGTCCTAAATGCCCTATAGCCTCCTTCTTATAAGTGTGGTGCACGACACACCCAAAAACAAGGCTCTACTAGACACGGCTTGTAGACTCCCTAGGACAGAACTGCTGTGATACCACTTTTGTCACGACCCAAACCGATGGGCCGTGACAGGCGCCCGACACCTTACTCAACCGAGTACCAACATAACGTATCTTTCATATCATTCTATCATAGGTAAATGAACCAAAGTAAAGCATAAGGGAATACAAACTTATACATATGAAGTACGGGCCTATAAGGCCGGCATGATTCTTTATATACTCGAAACTTAGGCCGACAAGACCATACAAGTATCCGTATACATGACATCTGTCTACAAGCCTTTAAGAATACATAATATCATAAAGGTCAGGATAGGGTCCCGCTATACCAATCAACACAGGTACTAATCATACTGACCAAAGAAGCAACTCCGGATCAATGGAGTGCACCAACACCTTCCACTGAGCTGATAGCCTACTTGGATGACTCTCGACCTGTCTATCAGGACCTGCGGGCATGAAACGCAGCGTCCCCAAGAAAAAGGGACATCAGTACAAATAATGTACCGAGTAAGTAATGAATAAAAATCAGTAAATAATTAACATGAGAGAACATAGAGTAAGAGACTCGACATGTAAGTCTGAATAACTCTGTAAATAATGAAATACTCATAGTGTTATGCATATGCGTATTAATGTCTCATGTCGTGCATAGGTACATGTGTTCATAACATCGTCAAGCCTCTGAGGGCATCCCATCATATCATCTCGGCCACTGTGGGCAAATTATTAACGTATACCAGCTGATCAGGTGGTGGTGCGTATATAACACCGTAGACTTTTCACATATCCCATATACATATATATACATATATACGCGTATATAACGTCGTCTGAGTCATATTTCAGCCATTGTGGGCAACATCATCATCGTATACAAGCTGATCAGGTGGTGGTAGGTATATAACGTCGTAACCTTTTTCCATATCCAATATACATATATATACATATATACACGTATATAACGCCATCTGGTCATGGATCAATATACATGTATAAATGAATGCAATGCATGAGAAATATGTCAATAAAAGCTCTCGGAATGTCATAAGACCATTATGCCTCTGATTAATACCATGAAGTAAAATTTACCAACTTACGTATTTTCTGAGACCTATGAACAGACAATAGAATAATAAGACTTATGGGAAATCAAGAATTAAGCATCTCTAGCATTTCTTCGAATAAAGTCATTTACGGAAGTTGTGTATTTACTCGTTTTATTTGGATCATGCCAAAAAGAAAGGAAGAATAGCCTTAACGTACCTGAACCGATTATCTTGAGAAAGATTATACCAGACTTCTTTAGAGTCACGTTGCTAAGATGCTTAAGTAATTTTCTTGCTAGAATCCTTGAATTCTTGAATTCTTACATGATATCCATTGATTAACAAAAAGAATCCAATATAATTTGATGAAATAAAACAAATGAACGACTCAAAAGTTTGGAGCAGATACTATATGCTTAAGCATTCGGAGAGGAAAAACTCATGATTGTTTTTTGCAATTAATTGTGAGACCATGTGAAAGTAGTTATTTTGGTAGAAGTTATTTTCTACAGGAAAGCCTTCTTCCTTGTTATATTGTCAAGTGAAATGCTTGTGTAATAGTGGAGCAATATAGCCATGTTGTTAAATAGGATTCAATTCACAAAGCACATCAAACACTAAGTTGGCTAACGGCATAATCCAAAGGACAAAAGTGGCGTGCTGTATAGGAAAACCACTTGGCTGAATGTTATAAAATATTTTCCACCTTTCAATATAATTGTAAGAGTCATCAATACGGACAAGACCTTATTTCCACATGGGGTAGGTGGGGATTTAAACTTTATCCAATAATCAATTAATTAATTAGAATATTTCATTACCCGATAATTAACCAATTACCCACATAATTAAGAATATTTCAAATTACTTAAAATATTACGCACTTTTAACACACCTTATACACCTCGCTATCATGGTCATGTGATACCTTGTATGGTACTAGTTTATAAATATTGAGTATTATAGCTCGGACCGCATTTTATCCCAAAGTGCCAAACTTAGACGAAAATTTATTTTCTTTGACTTGCTTCCCCTCTCACCTTCACGAATTTATTCACTTGTAAAACAGTATAATTCTTATAATCTCGAAATAATCTTTTTCTTGGACTGGTATCAATTACCTTACAACAAATTCAACGTACAATACTACAGGGTGCAACATCATAGTAATTTAATACTGTGAAGTGTAACATCATCGTAATATAATATTGCGGAACAAAATATCGACGTAATATTATGGGCGTAACAGAACCCCTCACACCGGAATGACTAGCAGATGCACTTGACATAGAAGAGCGCTGAATTGATGGAGCATGAGACGAACTCTGAGCTGGAAGTGTACTAAGTGATGAATGGCCCTGATGAGAGCCGTGAGAACTATGACTCGATGATGCCCCATGATAACCTGGGCGAGCATGCCTGAATGGACGGCCTCTGCCGTGCTGAAACCGTCCTCTCGAAGGAGTACCACTGTAACTACCAGATCCTCGAGGCCTCTTGGCCTCCCTCTCCTCGCGCTCCTGGCGACGAACAGACTCAATCTCCCGAGAAATGTCTACAGCCTCCTCAAAGGTAGCACCAATCTCTCTCTCCCTGGTCATGGGAATACGAAGCTGATAAGTGAGGTCGTCAACAAACCTCTTAATCCTCTCTCTATCTGTCGGAACCATTCAAATAGCATGACGAGCTAACTTAGAGAAGCTCATCTCGTACTGCATCACAATCATCTCTCCTTGACGCAACCACTCAAACTCCCTACGCAGCTCCTTTCTGTGGGACTGCAGCATATACTTCTCCAGAAAGAGAACGGGGAAATGCTGCCAAGTAAGGGGTGCTGCACCAATAGGCCTATGTCTCTCAAAAGCCTCCCACCAAGTGAAGGCAGCTCCAAAAAATTGATAAGCACTGAAAGTGACCCCGCTGGTCTCCAGAATACCTGTTGTACGAAGCATCCTATGACACTTATCTAAGAAATCCTGGGCATCCTCACCCTCTGCACCACTGAATGTCGGAGGCTGTAGTCTACCAAACCTCTCCAACCTACGTTGCTCATCCTCCGGCATAGAAGGAACTACATAGTCCTGAGCAGCTGCAACCGGTTGGGCTGGATGTGCCCTCGACGTCTGAAGTCCCTGCACAACCTGTTCAGGTATGCGAGCAGCGGGAGTATGATTACCTCCCCCAGCCTGAGAAGTAGCTGCGGCTGTAGTGGCTGAAACCGCCTGAGCTAGGCCAGTGCAAACTGATAAGATCTGAGCCAAGGCCTCCTGAAGACCCGGAATCACAATGGGCACAGCTGGTGCCTGAGTCGGTGCTGCTGGAGCATCCCTAATTGGGACCTGATCCTGAACTGGGGCAACTGGTGGATCTGCAGGTGCTGCCCTAGCTGCTCTGCCCTTACCATGACCATGACCACGTCCTCAGCCTCTAATAGCCATATTTGGTGGTACTGATGGTCGTCTATCCTAACCGGTAGCGCGTGTCCTCACCATCTATGAGAGAATAGAACAACAAAAGTTTAGTACTCGGATCAACAAATTCGCACGACAAGAATTTCAAGTATATGAAGTTCTTACAAAATGTTCTGCATACTTTCGAGGATAAATATAGACATCTCCGTATCGATCCGCGAGACTCTACTAAACCTGCTCATGACTTCTGAGACCTATGTAACCTAGGCTTTGATACCAACTTGTCACGACCCTAAACCTGAATCCAGTCATGATGGTGCCTCTCGTGAAGACAAGGCCAGCCGACACTTCCCATATCCAATTATTAACAGTTAAACCATAAGAAATAAATATAAAGCATGATAAGATAATCCAAAGTTAATAGATAATAGCATAACTCGCAGAAAATAACCCAACACAACCCGATACCGGGGTGTCACTAGTCATGAGCATATAGCAAAATAGAATACTCCAAATATAACTATAGAGTTTAATACTGAAAACTAAGAACATGCAGGGAGTAAAGTGAGTACTCCAACTTAATGATTAATAATCATAAATAAAGACTGAAGCAGGAAATCACGTAAGGCACAAAAACATGCTATAATGAAGGAGTAAAACCATTAAAATAGTAAACCAGTGAAAGATAGATAAAAATCCTTTAACTAAAATTTAACTTCATGTAAAGCCTTTTTCAACAACTAAACATGTAATTTGACAGTCAATTATGCAAAATAAACACATAAAAGTTCGCCCCTCGGGCACAGTATCAATCTCAGAATAATACCAGTCCCTCGGGCTCAATCTCACATCACAATGGGTACCTGCGCTCACTGGGGGAGTACAGACTCCTACAAGGGCCCCTTACGGCCCAAGCGCAATATCAAGCCATCTCGTGGCATTATCACTAGGCCCTCGACCTCATATCAATCAAGCTACCTCGTGGCGTACATATCTCAGGACCTCGGCCTCATAATCAGTATCAAATGTTTCCTCACAACATAGGCCCTTAGCCTTACTCAGTCAAAATCCTCACAAGCCACTCGGGCAATAGTAAAACACGATTTTCAGCCCAAAAATATTATTTAAAAGATCATGTAAGTGTTAAAACAGAGTAAACATGACTGAGTACAAAAACAGTGAAATATAACATGACTGAGTTCAAGTATAAAGTCAAAACAGTGAGGAAATACCAGTAAAAATCCCCGAAGGGTACAATTAGTTGCCGCAAGGCCCAAATATGGCATTCATCCCAAATCATGATGATAGCAAATAGATGTCAGTCAAATACGTGATAAAATAGTCATCTGGGATGGACTAAGTCACAATCCCCAACAGTGTATGACCCCACGCTCGTCACCTCAATATAGTACAATAATGTGCAAGTCCGGGGTTTCATACCCTCAGAACATCATTTACAATCATTACTCACCTTGAACCGGTCAAATCTCTAGCTCGCGACGCTTTTGCCCCTCGAATCGGCCTCCACTCACATCGAATCTATCCAAAATCAGAACGAGGATGTCAAAATATGCTAAGGGAGCGAAGCCCACGTGAAAATAATCAATTTACAACATAAATCCCTAAATTACCAAAACCCGACCCCCGAACCTACATCTCGGAATTTGATAATTTTTACATCAATAGATTCCTTATTTCCCCACGAGTTCATACATATCAAAAGTTCTGAAATCTGACCTCAAATGGTCCTTCAAATCCTCAATCAAATGTCTAAGTTTCCAAGCTCTAGTTCTTCAATTTTTGGCTTAATTTCCATGATTATTTAGGTAGAATTCACATTAGAATCGAGTTTTAATTCCAAGAATCTTACCTCTAAGTGATTCCTCTTGAATCCCTCTTCAATACCCTTAAAAAAGTCCAAACACGACCAATAATGAAGGAAATAAACCCCAAAATCATGGACTAGACGAGTATTTAAACATTCTGCCCAGGCCTGAAATCCTTCTTCGCGAACGCGGTCAAAGCCTCGCGTTCACGAAGCACAAAAATACCTTGACCAAAATTCCTCCTTCGTGATTGCGACCATCCCATAATGAACGTGATGATTTACTCATACAGACCTTCGTGACCACGTTCCCCCTATCGCGAATGCGATGAGTTAAATTCCCCTGAAGCTCCGCTGCCCAGTTTTTCTACGCGAACGCGACAACACTCCCGCGAACGCGATGCATAGATGCCCAGCTCTTTGCGAATGTGGAGCCTTCCTCGCGAACATGAAGGATAAATTTCCAACTTCCTCAACCAACCCTTCGCGAACGCGAAGAGTAAAATACCTGCAATAGCTGAAACCAAAATTAGTGATTTTCTTCAACTTAAAATGATCCGTTCAACCCTCCGAAACTCACCCGAGGCCCCCGGGACCTCAACCAAAGGCACAACATATCCCAAAAACTTATTCAAACTTGTACCAGTCTTCAAAACACATCAAATAACATTAAATCAACCCGAAAACATCAGATTTAAGCCTAAGTTTCCAAAATCTTCCGAATTCCGCTTTTGATCAAAATCCCAACCAAACCACATCCGAAAGACCTAAAATTTTGCACACACATCCCAAATGACACAAAGGAACTACTGTAACTCTCGAAATTCCATTCCAATCCCTATATCAAAATCTCACCTACCAACCGAAAATCGCCAAAAATCCACTTTCGCCAATTCAAGCCTAAATCTACTCTGGACCTCCAAAACTCATTCCGATCATGCTCCTAAGCCCCAAATCACCTCCCAAAGCTAACCATACCATCAGAACTCACATTCGATCCCTCTAACACATTAGTCAACATCCGGTTGACTTTTCCAACTTAAGTTACTTCAAGAGAGACTAAGTATCTCAAACCTTACCAAATCCTTTCCGAACCCTAACCAATCAACCCGATCACATATAGAACTATTATAAAAAGAAATAAGAAGCAGATATGGGGAAAACAGAGCAGTAACTCATGATGGCCGGGTCATCACAGATGGCATGCTAACCCCACATAATGATGCACTGGTAATATCTTTACTTGTACATGACTCTAATGTGAAACGTGTTTTGATTGATCCAGGTAGTTCTGTAAATATCATTTTGTTAAGAGTGGTAAATGAGATGCAAGCTGATGATAAGTTGATACCTAAGGATCACACATTCTCCAATTTTGATAACTCGAGCATCGTAACAAAAGGCAAGATAGCACTCACCACATTTGCTGAAGGAGTAGTCAAAGACACCAAATTTCAGGTGGTAGAAATGGATATGGCTTATAACATGATTCTTGGTAGACCATGGATTCATGAAATGGGAGTTGTTCCATCGACTTTGCATCAAGTTATTAAATTCCCTTCATAATAAGGAATACGATAAATACGTGGGGAACAACAAGCGTCTAAGAACATTAATTCAATAGCAGATTCGAGCGCAAAAATCGAAGAGAAATAGCAATCACAAAATCCAGTTGAGGATGCTGCAACACAAGCCTCAACTAAGCACGGACGAGTAGATGTAGACTCGAGGCCTGATACCATCCAAGAGCTAGAAGAAAATGAAAACATCAAAACAATGATTGAAGAATTGGAAGCTGTAATACTATTTGCACCCTGGCCTGAAAGGAAAGTCTACATTGGGGCCAACCTAAGCCAAGAAATGAAAGGTAAGTTGACTGAATTTTTAAAGACTAACGTGGATTGTTTTGCTTGGTCCCATTCTGATATGACTGGAATACCTCCGGAAGTGATGACCCACAAATTAAATGAAGATCCATCATACTCACCTATCAAACAAAATAATAGAAAACAATGATCTTTCAAAAATCAGTTGATTCAAGATGAGGTGCAAAAACCTTTAAAAATTGGGTCCATCCGTGAGATAAAATATCCAAATTGGTTAGCTAATACTGTAGTAGTACCTAAAAAGAATGGTAAGTGGCGAGTTTGTGTAGATTATACTGACCTAAATAAAGCTTGTCCTAAAGATTCTTTTCCATTACCGCATATAGATCAACTAATTGATGCTACTGCAAGACATGAATTGTTAAGTTTTTTAGATGTGTATTCAGGGTATAATCAGATAAAAATGGATCCTATAGATGAGGAAATTACTTTATTTATAACAAACAAGGGGACTTACTATTACAAAGTAATGCCATTTGGTCTCAAGAATGCTGGAGCCACAAATCAAAGGTCAGTGACCAAAATGTTTCAAGAACATCTAGGGAAAACCATGGAGGCCTATATAGATGATATGCTTGTCAAGTCGCAACAAGTAGGGGATTATATCCAATACTTGTCTGATACATTTCAGATTCTTCGTAAATTTAACATGAAATTAAACCTTGAGAAATGTGCATTTGGAGTTTCGTCAGGTAAGTTCTTGGGATTTATTGTTTCTGATCGTGGCATTAAAGTAAATCCGTGCAGATTAAAGCTATTGAGGAAATTCCTGCTACACTGACAAGTAAAAAAGAAGTACATAGACTGACAGGAAGAATAGGAGCTTTGGGAAGATTTATTTCCAAATCATAAGAAAAGTGCTTCAGGTTCTTTTCATCCCTAAAAAAGAAGGATCAGTTTGAATGGTTTGAGGAATGTCAATAGGTGCTTAAAAATTTGAAAGTATACTTGTCAAGTCCACCGTTGCTTGCAAAACCAAAAGATGGGGAGAAACTACTCATCTACCTTGCTGTTTTAGAAGTAGCGGTAAATACTGTGTTAGTTTGAGAAGACCAAGGTAAAAAGTCTCCAATTTATTATGTTAGCAAGTCATTATTAGATGCTGAGACTCGGTATCCTCATCTAGAAAAATTTGCACTTGCATTAATTATGGCTTCTATGAAGTTAAGATCTTATTTTTAATGTTAGCCCATCTCTGTAGTAACCGCCTACCCCTTGCGTAATATATTGCATAAACAAGAGTTATCAGGTAGATTAGCCAAGTGGGCCATAGAACTAAGTGAATATGACATTACGTACCAACCTAGAACTGCAATAAAGTCACATGTTTTAGCAGATTTTGTGGCAGATTTTAGTCAAGGGATACAACTAGAAGCAGAAAAAGAATTGCAGGTATTTAACGGGTCTAATCTAGGAACTTGGACCTTATTTACTGATGGTTCATCGAATGTGAAAGGGGCAGGTTTATGTATTATTTTGATACCACCCACAGGAGAAACCATAAGACAAGCCATAAAATGTCACCCTATAACTAACAATGTGGTAGAATATGAAGTTGTGATTGCATGTTTAGAACTGGTACGAGAGCTTGGTATAGAACAGGTCATAATCAAAAGCGATTCACAGCTTGTAGTTAATCAAATGCTGGAGACTTATACATCCAGAGAGGCACGGATGCATCAATACCTGAAAAAGGCACGGGATTTGGTCAAGCAATTCCAAACTTGGAAAGCCATGCAGATACCAATAGAGGAAAATGCCGAGGTAGACGCTTTAGCTAATCTTGCGTCTGCTGCAAAGTAACGAATGACGAAAATGCTTCTGTGATTCATTTATTTCATTCAGTACTTGATCAAGACAAAAACAAGGTAAATTTCAATAATGTAACTTGGGATTGGAGGAACGAGATTGTCAATTTTTTGCAGTATGGAATTTTACCTGAAGATAAGAAAAAGGCTCAAGCACTTCACAAAAAAGCTGCTCGATACTGTTTAAAACAAAGCAATCATTATCGTAAAATGTACGGTGGTCCTCTAGCAAGATGCCTCGGGCCATCTCAAATAGAGTATGTGTCGTGCCCCCTTTTTCTCACAGAATCGTGTTTATGACATTAGGGAGGACAACTCGTTCCCTTTTGGGAATTGGGATTGAATTGAAGAGTTGCCACCTAATGATTTAAGTGCATTAGGACACTAAGAAGGGTTGGATAACTAGAGATTGGGTAAGGGCTTGAAATTATCCCAAGGGGAAGGTGTCAGGTACCCCTCAGGATTCACTAGTGTGGTTCCCGACCAAACTATTGTTGTAACTTAAGTGGAAATAACACATAGGCAAATAAAAACATCAAGTAAGAGGGGATTTTCGCATAATGGTTACAGATAAACAAAGTTGGAAAGAGTTAGAAAAAGTTGATTTTTCCTTAAAAGAAATAGTTTGAAAACTTTAAAGGGAGCAAAGAAACAAAGGGAAAGGGGTCATAGGTTTATTAATAATATGGATCACCCCACACAACATCCGGTAATCACTCCTCAATGAGGGGCTACACGAGATGTTATTGCGTGGTCATCATATCCATATCTACCCTTTCCCACCCTTTTAAGGTATTAAATCGTGCAATGGTCTCGTTTGCTTATTGCATGCTATTACCCGACCCAATACTATCAGTCCCGGAGGCATTTGGGACTACTAATCCTAAAGGGGAGGGATATTGGGCTTATTTGTGATTTCAAAGGGTAAAAATACTTAAGGCGACAAACAAAACTTATATGGCAAGAATGGGGAAGCATATAAACAAATGAAAAAGGCTCAAACAGACCTTCTTTAAGCAGAGAAAAGCAAGTAGTTAGCATGACTTACACATACTGTTTAAGGTCTGATTAAACTTAAAGGATCGAGGTAGACTGTTTCATTACATAGTTCAGATAAGAAGCCCGAATCAGGCTTGCCCGCTGGTTATAGCTAATAAAATCTGATTCGGTTTATAATCTTTCACCCTATGGCTTGCCTAAGTGTTAGATGAAGACCCTATAGGCATGATATCTACTGATTCCAGAAATAATGAAATAAACATGAATACAATACTGATTTAAGAAAGATCGTTTGTTATTAAAGAAAGGTGAGTTTTAGCAAAAGAGCATGCGTCATTGTTACTGGTTTTGGACTTATAAGCGAGTGAAGCAGTTCAGATTCGATTAAAGCTCCTATAGGCATGCTTTCTATTTGTAGTCAATTTTGGGCACTTTTATAAACATAGTAAAAATGCAGAAATCTTATAGGCATGGCATCTAGATGCTGAATTTCGTTTAAAGCCTATGAACATGATATCTAATTGCAGTTGATTATTTAAGACATATAACATGATCGCCTAATGAAGAATGAATATGCAAGATTCAAAAAGACCTATAGGCATATTTTCTATATGCATATGCAGGATTCAGATTTCCAGGTAATTATAGACATGGTCTCTATATGAGATAATGCAGAATTCCTACAGACATGATATCTATATAAGAGAATGCAGAATTCCTACAGACATGGTATCTATATGAGAAATGCAGAATTCGAGAAGTAACCTATAGGCAGGATATCTATATGAGAGTGAAGAAATTCAGAAATACACCTATAGGTAGGATATCTACCCTTCGCATACATAATTATCCCTCCCTTTTCACTAGACATCCCCAAGAGTTTATTACAAAATTATTACAACCCATAATGAAGATAAATAGAAAATACATCAGAAACTAAAAGGTACAACCAAAGAGAGCCTGATTCAAACTTCCTGTCTGAAATATGAAGTAAACAAACTCCAAGAGATCATTATCCAAAGACTTTCTCCCATTTGGATGTGTTAGAGTTCCCTAAAAGCCTCATATGGCCTCCGGGCAATGTTCACACCCAAATGCATGAAGACATAGTGCATGTGGAAGGGCCAACCCTCAAGTGCCCAAGTTCAGAGGGAGCTCAAGGTCCCAAGGCAAGGCTCACAAGAGGGGGCACAACTTAGGAACTAAGAGGGAGTGCAAGTGCAAAAGCAGAATTCTGAAAGGGGAAAAGGGAAAGGGTAATAACTTAAAATCAGTACACATAAGGGTGTAGGGGAATGGGGGAATTTGCAAGAGTAAAGAAAAGCATGCTGATGGGCACGCCTAACAATGGGAGATGCTGGCACACCCTCCAGCCTGTTTTCTTAGAGGTTAAGACCCCATTGGTTCAAACTTAATTCATGGGCAACAAATCACATTTCTATGCCTTAAGTCACAACTCTCAAACACATAGGGGTAATGGGGTTAGGGAGCAAGTATTCACATCAGAAACAGGCAGAAAGATATGAGCATACTAACTTAAATATTGAACTTTACAGAAATAGTAAAGTAGACATGGATATAAAAGCTGTAAATGAACACATTGTGATGATGCTGAAGCTTAAATTAGGACATACCAGTTTCAAAGAAAAAAATAGAGAAAATGCAGTAGTCTTGTAAAAGCCACAGTGCAGACAAGAAGAAAGAATACTATTATGTGTAAGTAAGAGTTCAGAAGGATTGTGAAAGTGTGTTTTTTTCCCCGATTGTGTCAATGAAAGAGTCAGGTCTTTATAGTGTGAAAAATAGGCAGAAATAAGGTTTTAAAAACAGTTAAGGGATTGAATACCAATTAAGAATCAATCACACAAAGCTTCCCTCAATTAAGGAACTCAGATTCAAACAGGAAAACTATTTAAGGGAGGAAATCAAATAAGACTCTTGTGCAAATCATGCAATTAGGGGTAAATACATAAGAAGTTACTTAAGGGAAGAATTTTGAAATACATAGTTACATAAATAAGGTAAGAAAAATCAATTAGTAGCCAGTAAATCAAGGATAAGAAATTTTGTAATCACTGGTCCATGAATGAACCAAATCAGAAAAGCTAAGAAAAGTTTTAACTTAAGTCGAGTCATAGAGAAAATCAGGGAACAATGGAAAGAAATCAATCAAGCCATATTCAGAAGGAAGTTTGAACTAATTGCAAATTTGAAAACCATTTTAGAGAGGAATTCATCATATATAAGGAGCATACGAACATGTTAAGCATGAAAAAGACTGTGGTGTCATTGTAAAATCAGTAGAAGATCCAGTGCACAAGAGTTTAGCAAGTGCTGGAATCATATGAAGAACAAATGTTTTGAAACTCATTTCAGAGATTCAAAATAGGTCAGAGGTCTCAAAAAGAACTGAAATCTCTACCATGTTCCTCTCAGCAATTGAAACTCGTGAGAAACATGATAGAAAAGTAACATGTAGAGCATATCGGAAGGATTCAAAGAAAATAGAGTAGAAGAAGCTAATATGAAACGTAATGGAAAAGACTGATAAGATCAGTAGCAGAAACATGCAGAGAAGTTTTTCGAAGAAACTTAAACAGAACGTAGTAGGTGGAACTTAATACTTAAGAAAATAATAATGGAAAATACTGCAAGAGAAACACACAAGAACATAGTAGAGGAAAATACAATAGAAAAAGCATACGAGAACACAATATAGGAAAATACAGTAGAAGAAGTATACAAGAACACCGTAGAAGAAGCATACAAGAACACGGTAAAGAAAATACAAGAATACAGTAGAGGCAAATACACACAAAAGAACAAGAAAGTCAGAGAAACATTTAAATACTTTCAGAAAAAAAAAATCTTAGGTCGGAAAAGAGATGATTTTGAATGTAATTTTTGAAAGAAAAATCAGGAAAATCATTTTAAAAACTTAAGGAAAGCATGGATCTAGAATAAATCTAAGGAGATCAGAAAAAACCTAGAAGGGTTAGGGTTTCAGAAGAACCTCAGAAGTAAGAAAGGCTTTGAAAAGTCACTGATCTGAGTTGGAGAGGTCAAAATCAGGCTCAAACAACCATGGTACGCCGGAGCAAGGCCGAAGATGACCGTGGAACCTCGAATCAACAGAGGTCTGAGTACAATCCTTTAAGGTCAGGCCTTGAATCTTCAGAAATCAGGCATGTGGGAGTCATATGAGGCCGGTGTAGGACTCTCATAGCCTTGGAAGCCATAAATTCTGGTGGCTTTCAGGGCGGAGATGGTATGAGGCGGCTAGGGTTTGAGAAATTTCGAGAGTGTTTGAGAGAGAACTGAGAGAGGAGGGAGTTTGAAGGCGGCTACAGTTGCAAATGACTAGGGTTTGGGGGTAGGACGGGATTAATTTAGGAAAGGTTAAATGGTGGTCGTTGATCATTTTGATCAACGACCTAGATTAAATGGGGATCCGGGCGGGTTATTCAAACGGGTTGTGGGTTGGGTAGATTTAGGATTTGGGCTGGGTAATTGGGTTTGAGATTGGGTTTAATTTGCGGTTCAAATCTGGCCAAAATTGAAATACAAATGGGCTATCTTTAAATAACCATTTTCCCTTATTTATTTTATAAAAAATAGTAAAAATGATTTCCAGAAATAAATTAAAAGCACTAAAATGATTAATAATACATAATTATCCAATGAAAAATACTGAAGTTAATTTTATAATATAAATATAATTAAATCTTAAAAGAGGCCAATATTGCAATTATATGCAATTTAGCTTTAAAAAATGCCAAATAAATTTGTAAAACTATGCAAAAACTATGTTAGCTATATTTTAAAGCAAATATGAGAATCCAATAGATGAATCACCAAAATGATAATTTGGGAACAATTATTGGGTTTTTCTTGCTAAAATAAGGCAATAAATTGATTTAAAAATTCTTAAAATTAAGAAAAAGATATTGAAACCTTGGGACATACATGCTATACATGCTAGTTTGAGGGTATTTTGCATATTGAAAATATACAGGAAAAAATTGGATATCAACAGTATGTAATGAGAGAAATACACGAGGGACATTGTGGAAATCATGCGGGAGGAATATCTTTAGTAAAAACCATGATTAGAGTCGGCTATTATTGGCCAAAAATGGAAGAAGACGCGGAAAAGTTTGTGGATAAATGTAACAAGTGCCAAAGATGCGGTAACAACATGCATCGACCTACTGAATTATTACATCCGGTCATTGCACCATGGCCTTTTATGAAATGGGGGATGGATATCGTGGGTCCACTACCGCAAGCTAAAGGCAAGGTAAGATTTTTATTAGTACTCACTGATTACTTTAGTAAGTGGGTGGAAGCATGATCTTTTAATTTGGTACGAGAAAAAGAGGTTAGATATTTCATCTAGCGAAACATCATATGCCGATTTGGGGTACCAAAGAAAATCGTATGTGATAGTGGCCCGCAATTTATAGGCACGCAAATCACATAATTTTTTCAAAGTTGGCAAATTAAATGGATTACTTCAACGCCTTATTATCCGGTAGGTAATGGGCAAGCTGAATCAACAAATAAAGTCATTATCAACAACTTGAAGAAACGATTGGAGAAATCTAAAGGCAATTGGCCAGAGGTGTTACCTGGGGTCTTGTGGGCTTATCGAACAACTCCAAAAACAAGTACGGGGGAACATTGTTCTCACTTGTATACAGAGCTGAAGCCTTAATTTCAGTCGAGATAGGGGAACTAAGTACGAGATATACACAAGCTACTAAGGAGTCAAATTGTATACAGCAAAATCAGCGGACTTAATTTCTCGCTATCAAGTCATTTCGGAAGAATGCCTCGAGACCCATCCTCAGGACCCTAAGGATGGGGAGCCACGGCCGAGTCCCTTTCCTCGGGGATCGTTGAGGCCCGACTCAGAAAAGACGAAAATCGAAGCCAGAACAGAGGGGGAAGCTCCCAAGGCACGCGGCCAAGTCTGACAAAGCCGACCTATCTAGGGCCTACACCGAAGCGTCGCGTCCAGCCGTCCCATCTCCATACTTAAACAATTAATGCATGTTTTACTATAGCCGAGTTCCCATCCTATATAAAGGGAACTCGCACTACCTTGTAAAGAGCTGATGTTGCTCCATTTCTCCACAACTGCAATAATCTCTCTCTCTCTCTCTCTCTCTCTCTCTCTCTCTCTTTCTAATCTGCTCGTCCTCGCTTGCCCGAGGCCACTTTAGCATTTATCAATTTCTTACTTGTTCTTCATTTTATTGCTCGGTATTTGCCATAAAGAGCCTTGTTTAATCATATCCTTAACTGTTGTCCCATTTCCGACTGCCCCTGATAGCCTGAGCTTGACCCAGGCGTCGACCACGAGGCCTCTCATCGATCGATCCTACACCCGGGCAGCAGGTTCCTCGGCTCGTTTTAACTTGTATCCCCTTGATAAAACAACGCATGCAGTAAGCCTTCAGGTTTGGTTATCGTCCCATTTTTAGCTTGCATTTCATCGTTAAACTTCGTATTCTTAGCATCAACTGCTCTAAACAACCAGCTCGAGACTAGATCATGTATTTTTAGAATCCCATTTACAAATTTAATTGTTATTACCATTTTTACGGTAAACAGTTTGGCGCCCATCATGGGGCTAAAAATAAATAGTGATTATTTTCTTGCTGGTTTCATTGCACAAACGCGAGTTATCTTTCACACTTTTTCTTGTCCAAAGATCTCTTGATTTCAGGTCAAAATGTTTGGCTCGATAAATAGAGTTGAGAACGACTACCTCGAAAATCACGGCGAAAAGGTGTGGCTATTCCAGTGGTTGGCGTGATGCCACAGAAACCCGATAACACATCTGGGTTGATTCTAGTGCACGTGTGTTCGCAAGGCATGCAGCAGGTCGACGAAGCCTCGCACACCGATGGGAGCATACAACATATCGACCGACAGAAAGCCCAACAAACCTCGGCTCGGGAAACATAGGAAGTTAGTCTTTATGATATTTTTAAAATGTTGCAGGCACAACAGTTGGACATCGCTCAGTTGCAAAGCCATCCGAAGACTCCCAGCGCAGTAGCATCGAGAACAGCTCTCCGCGCCGAATGAACACCCAAGAGATCAAGCAACAATGGATCAGAAATAGGCCCTGCCATAGCAAAGATGCTTGGGGATCTCTCCAAGAAGATCGAGTCAGGTTCGTGGAAATTCATGCGATAGTTGTCCCCCAAGGAAGCGGTCCCGGAACCCATTTCACGGAAGTCCAGAACGCCGAAACTCTCTAAGTACGACAGGACCTCGGATCCCGACAAGCGCACCACCGCTTACACATGTGTGGGAATAGGCAGCGACTTTCAAGATGATGAGTTCGAGCCCGTCTCGTTGAAACAGTTCGGGGAAACACTCTCAAAAGGAACCATGATGTGGCATCACAACCTAGCACCTGACCTCACGAACTCGCTTACCGTACCAGCAGATTCCTCCGCAAAGTCACACGCCGATGCCATCAAAGCAGCAATGGGAGAGCCCGACACATCTGAGGCCGAACAAAGGGAGAAACAAATGCCATGGGAAGTTGCGCCTCATTCCCTGATAGAACGAATGAAATCGCCCCCGGTTTCAGATGACTGGGCAACACAGGCCTTCTCCCGAAGCCTAAACGAACCATGCCCGATGACTTTGGGGAATTTCAAACAAAGCTTGATTAGATACCCAGCCGAGATATGGTCGGATACCCGTACCCGACATCAGCCATGAATCAGGACCGTGGATGACCACCGGAAGCCCCCTCGGGCTCGGTTACCCAAGCAGGCTTCCGACAAAGAAACTAACTCCAAAGAGATGGAGGTACTGTCCATGCACCGCGGATAGGAGGAACACCCCAAAATGCAATCTACCTCGCAATGAGCGGGAAATAGCTCGAGGGTAACATCCTCAAGGAATCTTCAGTAGAGCCAGATTCGGCGAGGCATGGCCGGCAGGGGCATATCGCCCGTCAGATTATGATCACAGCATTGCTATACCGAATATCATGATCACCATAAGCAACACTAGGGATGCTAAATGCCTCAGACCTATTCGACCAAATCCCCCTCGAGGAAACCACAACCTGGCACGGGAACCGCATGGCGCGCACGGCCACGGGGTCAAAAATGGCACCAGATCAGGAGGAAACTACTGTGCTACTCAAGAAAAATTGTCGTCGATCACAGTTGAGCGATAAGGCTCGAATTCGGTCCAAAGGGAGGAAGGCAAACAGGAAAAACGAAGCAAAGGAGCCGCAACGTATTCCCACGAAAGTGGAAAAGTGGAAGCACCCTCCAAAGACTCATTAAAATGGAAAGTAAAAATGTTTGTCATCGGGGAAAAACGGGTCCAGGGATATATTCCAGAGGATGCCCTTACATCCGGCAAAAAATGCATTGAGACTTCACCTCGGCCTCACACTGACACAATGGTAACCCTCTCCCTCATTTGATCTATTGCAAATAAAACATGTGCTCATGAATTCAGGTGGTTCGATCAACACATCAACATTGTTGGGCCGAGGTTAATAATGCGGCTCGAATCAACGCATCAATTGGATTGATGCTTCTGACGGCTGTTATTAATAAATGGTTGGAATCGACTTCGGAATTTTGAGGGTCCTCCTCAAAATTCTGCCCCAGTTTCCAATAGCGGGGGAAATGAAAATTTTATTGAATTGTGACCGAACCCATAGGGCTACCTACGTATCCCCTCTTAAACGAGAATCAGGTCAGGCGTAGTTCAAATTACATTATATAAATAAAGCATAAAGGTTACACATAGTATCGCTTGACTGCGTCTGAATTGATCGGCTTTGGCCAAACTTCTCCGTCCATTTCTACAAATATGAGGTCTCCTCCTGTCAGAACCCAGTGAACAATGTACGGACCCTGCTAGTTGGGAGAGAATTTCCCTTTGGCTTTATCTTGATGCGCAAAAATCTTATTTAATACCAGCTTCCCTGGTGTGAATTGTCTTAGCTTAACTCTTTTGTTGAAGGCTCTGGACATTCTGTCCTGATAAAGCTGACCGTGGAAAACTACATTCATTATCTTTTCGTCTATAAGAGCTAGCTGTTCGCAATGACTCTTCTCCCATTCTGCATCGTCGAGCTCAGCTTCTTGTATGATCCTTAGGGAGGGAATTTCTACTTCGGTGGGGATGACTGGTTCCGTACCATAAACCAACATGTAGGGGGTTGCCCCAGTTGATATGCGGACTGTGGTGCGGTACCCCAATAAAGAAAATGTTACCTTCTCGTGCCACTGCTTATGTCTCTCTCTCATTTTCCTTAGTATCTTCTTGATATTCTTGTTGGCGGCATCTACGGCTCCGTTCATCTGAGGTCTGTAGGCTATAGAATTCTTGTGTTTGATCTTGAAGGTTTCACACATGGATTTCATCAAATCACTATTGAGGTTGGAGCCATTATCAGTAATGATTGACTCTGGAATCCCGAACTGACACACGATACGGTCGCGGATGAAGTCTGCCACGACTTTCTTAGTCACTGCCCTATAAGATGCTACTTCAACCCACTTGGTGAAATAATCAATTTCTACTAGGATAAACTTGTGCCCGTTTGATGCGGCAGGTTCGATTGGTCTGATAACATCAATTCCCCAGGCGGCGAACGACCATAGTGAGCTTGTTGCAGTAAGCTCATTTAGGGGTACCTTGATCATGTCTGCATGTATCTAACAACGGTGGCTATTTCGAACATACTGGATCCAGTTCGTCTCCATAGTCATCCAAAAGTAACCAGCCCTGGGTATCTTATTTGCTAAAACAAAGTCATTCATATATGGACCGCAGGTCCCAGCGTGGATTTCTTCTAGCAGTTTAGATGCTTCTTTTGCATCGACACATCTCAGCAATCCTAAATCAGGAGTCCTGCTATATAGGATTCCTCCGCTATGAAAGAAATTGTTGGACAACCTCCGAAGTGTGCGTTTCTGAGTAGGGTTTGCAAGTTATGGGTATTCTTTTTTCATCAAATATTCTTTGATATCATGAAACTAAGGCTTTCCGTCTACTTCTTCCTCAACATGAGCACAATAAGTTGGCTGATCATGGATTTTTACCGGAATGGGATCAATAAAGTTATTATTTAGATGTTGTATCATGGATGATAGGGTAGCCAAAGCATCGACAAACTCATTCTGGACTCTAGGAACATGCTGGAACTCTGTCTTTATGAATCTCTTTCTCAACTCCTGTACGTGATGCAGATAAGGGAGTATTTTGGAATTTTTAGTTGCCCATTCTTCTCGGACCTGATGTATAAGCAAGTCCAAATCTCCAATTACTAGCAACTCTTGAATGTTCATGTCAATGGCCATCTTGAGCCCTAAGATGCAGGCTTCATACTCGGACATATTGTTGGTGCAAGGGAACCTGAGTTTGGCAGACACTAGATAATGGTGACTGGTTTCTGATACTAGGACCGATCCTACGCCAACTCCTTTGAAATTTGATGCTCCATCGAAAAACATTGTCCAACCGTCATAGGATTCTGCAATATCTTCTCCTATGAATCATACCTCTTCATCAGGAAAATATGTTTTCAGTGGTTCGTATTCTCTGTCCACAAGATTTTCAGCAAGGTGATCTGGTAGTGCCTATCCTTTAATTGCTTTCTGAGTCACGTAGACAATGTCAAATTCACTCAACAGGATTTTCCACTTGGCCAGCTTGCCAGTGGGCATGGGCTTCTGAAAGATGTACTTCAAGGGATCCATCCTTGATATGAGATATGTAGTATAGACACAGAAGTAATGCCTCAACTTCTGAGCTACCCAAGTCAAAGCATAACAGGTGCGCTCTAACAGAGAATACCTAGCCTCGTATGGGGTGAACTTCTTACTGAGGTAATAGATGGCCAGCTCCTTCCTCCCAGTTTCATCATGCCAACCCAGAACGTAACTGAACGCTCCATCCAATACTGCGAGGTAGAGTAATAGAGGTTTATCCGGCTCGGGCGGGACCAAAACTGGTGGTGTTGACAGGTATTCCTTGATTCCGTCGAAGGCCTTTTGGAAGTCATCAGTCTATTTGGTAGCGGCGTCCCTTTTCAAGATCTTAATGATTGGCTCAGAGATGATAGTAGATTGTGCTATGAACCGGCTTATGTAGTTGAGTCTCCCAAAGAAGCTCATTACGTCCTTTTTGTTCTTTGGCGGTGGTAGTTCTTGAATAGCTTTGACCTTTGATGGATCCAGTTCAATCCCTCGATGACTCGCAATGAACCCAAGTAGTTTTACGGCAGGAACCCCAAATGCACATTTCGCGGGATTCAGTTTCAGGTTGTACCTTCTCAGTCTGTTGAAGAACTTCCTCAAATCTTACATGTGATCAGTGGCTTTCTTGGACTTTATGATGACATCATCTACATACACCTCAATCTCCTTGTGTATCAAATCATGGAAAATAGTAGTCATGGCCCTCATGTAGGTGGCCTCTGTATTCTTTAACCCGAATGACATCATCTTGTAGCAGTACATCCCCCACAGCATAATGAATGTCGTTTTCTCAGCATCTTCTTCGTCCATCTAGATCTAATCATATCCTGCGAAACAATCTACAAATGATTGCAACTCATGCTTGGCGCAATCATCGATCAAGATGTGTATGTTCGGCAAGGGGAAGTCATCCTTTGGACTGGCCCGATTGAGATCCCGGTAGTCGACACAGACTCTGACCTTCTCGTTGTTCTTCGGCACAGGTACAATGTTGGCTAACCATGTTGGATATTTTATTACCCTGAGAACCTTAGCTTTGACCTGCTTAGTCAGTTCTTCCTTGATTTTCAAACTCATGTCAGGCTTAAACTTTTTGAGATTCTGCTTTACCGGCGGACATGTTGGATCGGTTGCCAGTTTGTGTGCCACAATATATGTACTTAGACCAGTCATGCCATCATATGACCAGGCGAATATGTCCTCATATTCTCTTAGAAAGCCGTGTACTCTTCCTTTTCTGACGGGGATAAGTGAACACTGATTCGTGTTTCTTTGACATTTTCTGCATCTCCCAGGTTAACAACCTTAGTCTCGTGCAAGTTGGACTTCGGCCTGTTCTCAAAGTTCTCGACTTCTTTAACAATCTTTTCTGGTATATCATCTTCCTCTGAATCTATGTCTGTTTGTTGCGTTGTCCCGTTGCATGTCATAGTCATTGGTTCATCAAGGTAGGTAATAGTAATGTTGTATAAATAAAGTAATGAGAGAAAATAATAAGACTAAGATTTGTAAGGAAACCGAAATGCTTTGATAAATTTCATAACTGTTTTGAATATTGGAAGATCTTATTCTGAAAATTCAAAATGCGAAAGGAAAATCAACTAGTAAAAGTAAAATATAGTGCATGATGTTTGATCAGACTTGCCACCCCGAGGCTTTCAGAGCTTTGGTGGTTCTGATGGTCTAATTGTTGAGGCATGCTCCTCGGCTTACGGCCTGTATGGAAGGGCCTTCTCCCCCTCCTCCTCAAAAATAACACAGCAATCCATATTATCGTCTTCTAGGAATAGATTCCTTACTGTTGCCATTGCTTCCTCTTCTTCTGTGCCATGGTGGCGACCAGTTGTTGAACTCTTCCCAAGTGTACTCATATCCCAGACCAAAAATGGTGCAATGTTTGTTCAGTTTGATAGGCTTAGCGATTCCTTGGAGATTCTTTCCAAGTCCTTTGCCAGGTTCATATCTGCACCAATTCAATATGCTTTCAGTCTTGTTGTCCCACCATTTGTTTTTGTCAATAACATTTACCTGCTCAATGTGGTGATAGGTCTCCCCGCCTATCTTTCTTCTAACCCCGATTGCTGGGATGGTTTGGTGACTGTATATGGGATTGCTACCGTCGCCGTGAATGATCACCTGTTGGTGGTTCCATTCAAACTTCACTGCCTAATGTAGTGTTAATGAACAGCCTTAGCGACATGAATCCATGGCCGTCCCAACAGTAAGTTGTAAGATACCGACACATCTATTACCTGTAAATCGACATCGAACCATGTATGCCCCATTTGAAAGCACAATCTAATTTCCCCAATAGTGGACCTTTGGAAACCGTCGTATGCTTTGACGTTGATGGCCCCGTCCTTGATATCATGCAGTCCCTTTCCCAATGTTTTGAGTGTTACCAACGGACAAATATTGAGGCTGGACCCTCCATCAATCAGGATCCTAGTAATAAAGTAATCTTCGCATTGCACGGTGATGTGTAACGCTTTGTTGTGACTCAACCCTTCTAGTGGCAGCTCATCTTCATGAAAAGTGTTCTTGTGACTTTCCAATACCTGCCCTACAATGTTTGCCATTTCTCCTCCGGTGATGTTGCTTGGTACATATGACTCACTCAGCAGCTTCAAAAAGGCATTCTTATGTACGTCAGAACTTTGCAGCAAAGCTAGGATAGAAATCTGTGTCGGTGTTTTGTTCAGCTGATCAATGACTGAGTATTCCTTGGCTTGTATATTTCTCCAGAGATCATCGAGCCCGGTTTCAGTGATGGTCAGCCAACCAGAGGCCTTCTTACTCGACTCAACTAAATGCTCCAGAGTATAAACCCTGCGGTTTTTGTCATACCCTGTGCCGCAACTGTTTCCCCGAACATGGCTTTCCCTTTCCTTCTTGCCTCAGCTGTGTAATCCCAAGGTATGGAATTTGTATGGAACGGTGTTACGGCCGACATTGCTACTGGAATGGGCACCTTTACTCCGAAACGGAGCATGTATTTTTTAGGGTAAAACCGCAACTTCAAACGGTGTATGTGCGTTTGCTGGAGACCCAAACTCGACCTCAATTGGTGTTGACGTCTTTGTAGGGGGTGGTTCTTCAAACTCAAGTGGTACAGACATGTTTACCTCGGTATCCCCAGAAGGCTGAGTCTGGACTACAATCGAGTTAAGGGTGACTATTGGCTTTTTTGGTTTGTCCCTTATATGATTAAACCAATCGATCCTTTGGGATCCCAATCATCCTCTATTTCAATCATGTGAACATATCCACCCTTATGGCCCAGAAGAGGGTTGTTGCGGACATTCAGAGTAGGCTCCTTTGTCACAATGATCTTGTTATCAATCAAAGTCTGGATCTTGTCTTTCAGAGAGCGACATTCATCAATTGTATGCCCTTTCATGCCGGAATGGTATGCACATGATTTATTTGGATGGACCTACTGAGAAGGGTTTTCAGGGGTTATAGAAAGGATAGGGTTGACATAACCAACAACTTTGAGCCTTTCGTACAGCTGATCAATCGGTTCAGCAATGGCGGTATACTGTTTGGGGGGTCTGCGGTCAAAATTTGGTCGAGGTCTACCTAAAGTTTTGACCTGTGGGAGGTGATTGATAGTGGGATGATTGAGCATTGTAGGCTTGGCAGACATGTGCAGGTTAGGAATATCTAGGTGAAGTAGGTTGATATGTAGGAGGTGTGAGTGATTGGTAAGTAGGTGGTAGAGTTTGATAAGAGGGTGAGGGTGCTTGGTAATTCGGGGTAGACTGATATGTGAGTGGAGGTATCAGATAGGCTTGGTGTTTGATAGGGGATTTGGCTCTTTGTGCAACCATTACGGCACCTACGTCCCTTTTCTTGGATGTACCACCAGACTGTAAAGCCTTATTGGTAGCTTGCAAAGCTTTAAAGTTTTTAACCATACCACTTTTGATGCCTTCCTCGATCCTTTCCCCTAGCTTGATGATATCGGAAAAATTCTAGCTCTCAATCAACGTCAGCCTTTCGAAGTACTGCGGGTCTTGAGCCAGGACGAAAAACTTGTTCATTTGTTCTTCTTCTAAAGCTGGTCTGACCTTAGTGGCTTCTGATCTCCAACGAGTAGCGTACTCGCGGAATGTTTCTGTGGGCTTCTTCTTTAAATTCTGGATGTAGAACACATCTAGCTCATTTTCTGTGTTGAACCTAAACCTATCCATAAAATCGGATGCCATACTCACCCAGTTCGACCATTTATTCGGGTCTTGGATGATGTACCAAGATAGAGCATCTCCTCTTAGACTTTTTATGAAAAGCTTCATGCGAATCCTTTCGTCTTTCTCTACTCCGACCAGCTTGTCGCAGTATGTTCTCAAGTGAACTCTCGGATCCCCTGTACCATCAAACATCTCGAATTTAGGAGGTTTGTACCCCTCGGGAAGTTCGACGTCTGGTTGTATGCAAAGATCTTCGTAGTTCAACCCTTCAATCCCCTTACTTCCTTCGACACCCTGAATTCGACTAGTCGATTTCTTGAGTTCCGTAGCCAGGTTCCTGATGAGTGAGTCTTTATGATCAGACTCGGGTGTGCTTGAGATGGGTTGGGTGGAGTGTGGGATGGTCTCCACATAGATGGGGGTGTTATGGTGGGCGTGGAAATGGTCATTTGAGGGATGAGCAGTGGAGTATTGCTGGATGTGTGGCAAGTATTGCAGTGGTGGTGAGAAGCGGGATGGTTTTGTGGTTTTGGGATGTTTTGTGGAGGCGTGGGGTTCTGAGCATTTGGAGTGGTGAGGGAAAATGTCAAGTTTTCCAGATTCCGAACCTGATCAAGTTCCTCCTGAAATTTCAACAGTTTCTGCTCGAGTTGGGACACACTTTCTATGGAGACATGAGCACCATAAGTGACCTCTACTCGTTTAGTTGAGTTTTCCTTTCCAGCGTTGTTCAAATCTTCCATCTTTCCTTTGTTCCTTCTTCTGATAGGACTAGGAGAAGGAGTGGGTGGAGGGCCCTTTGATCTTGTGGAATATGATGACGATGACAGAGTGCATGAACTAAACTTTGGGGAGGGGAATAAATAAACAAAAAGTTAAAACAGAAAAGTAACAAGTCAATGAGGATTATAAGGAAAAGATGTTGCGATATTTAAACAGACAGTGCAAGAATGTATATCGTGTCCTAATTTGGGAGCCTCGTTGTGCCCGAGGAAGGCAAGCGACAAATTGATTTGGAGAACTTATAATGCTAAATGCTTCATTTTATTGATAAAAATTAGACGAATCTCAAATCGACCCTAAATAACAGGAAATAAAATATCACTAATGGCCATTGGCCTTATTACATTTCTTAAAGCAAAAGAAAAACTCCTATCTGTTTGGTCCCGGAAGGACCTTCCCCAGACTCGGTGTTTTTGGCTCTATCGAACAACTTCACCAACTCGCGAAGTCCCAGCAAGAGATAGGCTCTGCCCAAGTGCCCACCTTCGTTTCCTTCAGCATTTTGGCAGTCCTCGATCCTCTTGAGAAACTTCCTTTCTAGCTCCACTAAACCTCGTTCCAAGTATCCCAATCGCCTATTGGCATTGACAACCATGTCTTTCCATTCTTCAATTAGTTTTTGGTGGGCTTCTTGAATCTCACGGTGCTCGCTATCACATTCCCGAATCCTCTTGCGCAGTTGGCTGTATTTGACCTGTGCTTCAGCCCTTTCATCGATGATTCTATGACCTCGAACAAACCCGGGTTGGCCCAGACCATTGTGATTATCCTCTAGCCAGCCTGAATAGTATGGAGTACAACCAGCATGGTATCTGTCTGGTTCGATAGTATCTCTTCCCATGATGATTTTGCAATGCCACATATGCTGAGCTTGGCACTTATAAGGACTGTCATCAGCTTGGAAGTCATCCCGGAAGTGACTCATCTTGTCGACCCTTGGTATAACCTGCTTCCTACCAGCCTGTCTCATAACTCGGAGAGGGACATAAGGGTAGGTTCCTCGCAGACCGATTAATATCAGAAACGGCGCATCCCTGGATCGGGCGATGAACTCCTAAGTAGGGAACCACTCGAACATCCATTGTACTTGATCCTCAGTTAGATTTTCTAATAGCTCTAACCACCCTTGGCATCTTCTGGCTTGGCGAACATGTTGGGCATGTAGTTCATTTGTCTTGGATGATGGAAGGCTATGTGATCATCCCAATCCCTTCGCTGAATTTCATACCAATATTCACCCCTTTGGAGATGCTCCATGAGCCAGAGCTGGAGTAGCAAATTGCAGCCCTCGAAATGTTTGGCTCCTTGTTGACACTTCTCCAAGGTTCGGTATATTTCTGCAATGATCATGGGCACTATGCTGAATGGTTGCCCACCAATTCCCTCCATTATAGTTTTGGTTACCATAGCTAGCCTGGTGTGGTCCTTAATTTTTTCATTGGAAACACTATCATCCCCAGGAAGCAAAACATGAAGACAAAGACCCTTCAGTGAATATGCCCCAATGATGTGAGGGCGAACTCGTCAGGATAAGTACGATAAGATTTGTTGTGACCGTACCTCTTGTACAAATAATCAAAGGGAATATACGACTCTTTCAAGCATGTCAAGTCTGGATTCTTCTTTAGACCCATCATTTTGAGGAAACTTCTACCCTTGTGGTTTTCCGGCATTAACAAACCCGGAGTTTCCCATGGTATACCAGCTAATCCTTCTATTTATTCCAGCAGGGGCTTTATCTCTATGTCCCCGAAGCGGAACACAGACCTATCACAATCCCAGAATAGAGTAACAGCTTCTATGATCTTGTTGTTAGGTTGGATTTCCAGGAGAGAAGGTGGATTTCCTAGGTATTTCCGGATAATAGTCTGATCACTGGAATGAAGATCCTCCCACCAGCTTAGCAACCTTGGGTGGATGTTTGTGACTATGCCGAATCTCGGGACTTCGTGCCTCATATTTCTGCAAGACAAAAGGGATAGGCCCTTACCCCTACCAGACTAGACTATTAAATACCAATAATAGGCATAAGACATTTAGTTCTCCAAATAAATGCATAGAATGTGGTAGTGTCCATTTGGGTTTTGGGGAAACCCAGTGGACTTTGGACAAGGCTATCTTAAAGAGTCATTATGTAGACAACATAACTGACTCGACTAGTTTTGACCATGATGCATGCACAGTTGAACAAAGTAAGGTTTCTATGGGGTTTTAGACTGGTACCCTTGAGCGGACAACCCAAGAGGGAAAGGCACGGAACCGTCGACTACACCGTTGATCGACTGGTTTCACCGCAAATATGGCTTTGCCGGATTTAAAGGGTGATAATATCGGAAGAGCGAAACCACTCATTATAAGCGTTACTATGGTATTTTGTTAGGCCCGAGTGGAATATGACGTTGAAAATATGCTTATGCAATAATTAAAACAAGTTGTCACATATTTGCACGTTCATAAAGTAATAATTATAATATTTTAAAATAGTAATAAAGGAGTGCATTAAAGGAAAGCAGTAAAAGAAATAAGGGAAAGAAACAAGAGACAAGTCAGTTTTTTTTGCAGTAGAAGAGGGAATTAAATACTTGAAGGCATTAGACAAATAAAGGCACATAAGAAATCTAAAGTCACAATAATATCTTGAAATGGTAAAAGCCTAAATGAAAATCCCCAGTAGAGTCGCCATGCTGTCGCGCCCCCTTTTTATCGCGAAATCGGGTTTATGGCATCTGCGAGGACAACTCGTTCCCTTTTGGGAATTGGTTTTGAATTAAAGAGTTTCCGCCTAATAATTTAAGAAGGGTTTGATTTGAAAAACCAGAGATTGGGTAAGGGCTTGAAATTATCCCAAGGAGAAGATGTTAGGCACCCCTCAGGATCCACTAGTGTTGTTCCCGGCCAAACTATTGTTGTGACTTAAGTGCAAATAACACATAGGCAAATGAAAACTTCAAGTAAGAGGGGATTTCGCATAATGGTTACAGATAAACAAAGTTGGAAAGAGTTGGAGAAAGTTGATTTTCCTTAAAAGAGATAGTTTGAAAACTTTAAAGGGAGTAAAGAAACAAAGGGAAAGGGGCCCTAGGTTTATTAATAATATGGATCACCCCACACAACATTCGGTAATCACTCCTCAATGAGGGGCTACACGATATGTTATCGCGTGGTCATCATATTCATATCTACCCTTTCTCACCCCGTTATGGTATTAAATCGCGGAATAGTCTCGTTTGCTTATTGCATGCTATTACCCACCCCAATCCTATCAGTCCAGGAGGCATTTGGGACTACTAATCCTAAAGGGGAGGGATATTGGGCTTATTTGTGGTTTCAAAAGGTAAAAATACTAAGGCGACAAACAAAACATATATGGCAAGAACGAGGAAGCATATAAACAAATGAAAAGGCTCAAACAGACCTCCTTTAAGAAGAGAAAAGCAAGTAGTTAGCATGACTTACTCATACTGTTTAGGGTCTGATTAAACTTAAAGGATCGAGGCAGACTGTTTCATTACATAGTTTAGATAAGAAGCCCGAATCAGGCCTGCCGCTGGTTGTAGCTAATAAAATCTGATTCAGTTTAAAAACTTTGACCTTATGGCTTGCCTAAGTGTTAGACGAAGTCCCTATAGGCATGATATCTACTGATTCCAGAAAAAATGAAATAAACATGAATACAATACAGATTTAAGAAAGATCATTTGTTATTAAAGAAATGCCAGTTTTAGCAAACGATCATGCGCCATTGTTACTGGTTTAGGACTTATAAGCGAGTGAAGCGGTTCAGATTCGATTAAAGCTCCTATAGGCATGCTTTCTATGTGTTGTCTATTTTGGGCACTTTTATAAACATAGTAAAAATGCAGAAATCCTATAGGCATGACATCTAGATGCTGAGTTTCGTTTAAAGCCTATGAACATGATATCTAATTGCAGTTGATTATTTAAGACTGATAAACATGATTGCCTAATGAAGAATGTATATGCAAGATTCAGAAAGACCTATAGGCATATTTTCTATATACATATGCAAGATTCAGATTTCCAGGTAATTATAGACATGGTATCTATATGAGAGAATGCAGAATTCCTAAAGACATGGTATCTATATGAGAAATGCAGAATTCAAGAAGTAACCTATAGGCAGGATATCTATATGAGAGTGTAGAAATTCTGAAATACCCTATAGGCAAGATATCTATATGAGAGTGCAGAAATTCAGAAATACACCTATAGGCAGGATATCAACCCTTCGCATACATAGTTATACCTCCCTTTTCACTAGACATCCCCAAGAGTTTATTAGAAAATTATTACAGCCCAGAATGAATATAAAAAGAAAATACATTAGAAACTAAAAGGTACAACCAAGGAGAGCCTGATTTAGATTTCCTATCTGAAATATGAAGTAAACCAACTCCAAAAGATCATGATCAAAAGCCTTTATCACAATTGGATGTGTTAGAGTTCCCTAAAAGACTCATATGGACTTCGGGCAGTGCTCACACCCAAATACATGAAGACATAGTGCATGTGGAAGGGCCAGCCCTCAAGTGTCCAAGTTTATAGGGAGCTCAAACTCCCAAGGCAAGGCTCACAAGAGGGGGCAGAACTTAGGAACTAAGAGGGAGTGCAAGTACAAAAGCAGAATTCTGAAAGGGGAAAGGAAAATGGGGAATAACTTAAAATCAGTACGCATAAGGGGGTAGGGTAATGGGGGAATTTGCAAGTGTAAAAGAAAAGCAGGCTGATGGGCACACCCAGCAATAGGATATGCTGGCACACCCTCCAGCCTGTTTTCTTAGAGGTTAAGACCCCATTGGTTCAAACTTAATTCAGGGGCAACAACTCACATTGCCATGACTTAAGTCACAACTCTCAAACACATAGGGGTAATGGGGATAGGGAGCAAGGATTCACAGCAGAAACAGGCAGAAAGATATGAGCATACTAACTTAATATTAAACTTTATAGAAACAGTAAAGTAGACATGGATATTAAAGCTGTAAATGAACATATTGTGCTGATGCTGAAACTTAAATTAGCAAATACCAGTTTCAAAGAAACAAATAGAGAAAATGCAGTAGTCTTGTAAAAGCCACAGTGCAGACAAGAAGAGAGAATACTGTTATGTGTAAGTAAGAGTTCAGAAGGATTGTGAAAGTGCGTTTTTTCCCCGATTGTGTCAATGAAAGAGTCAGGTATTTATAGTGTGAAACACAGGCAAAAATAAGGTAAGAAAATAGTTAAGGGACTGAATACCAATTAAGAATCAATCACACAAAACTTCCCTTAATTAAGGAACTCAGATTCATACGGGAAAACTATTTAAGGGAGGAAATCAAATAAGCATCTTGTGCAAAGCATGGAATTAGGGGTAAATACATAAGAAGTTACTTAAGGGTAGAATTTTGAAATACACAATTACATAAATAAGGTAAGAAAAATCAATTAGTAGCCAGTAAATCAAGGATAAAAAATTTTGTAATCACTGGTCCATGAATGATCCAAGTCAGGAAGGGTGAGAAAAGTTTTAACTTAAGTCGAGTCACAGACAAAATCAGCAAACAATGGAAAGAAATCAATCAAGCCATATTCAGAAGGAAGTTTGAACTAATTGCAAATTTGAAAACCATTTTAGACCCAATGTTCTGAGTGTTACCAACAAACAAATATTGAGGTTGGACCCTCCATCAATCAGGATCCTAGTGATAAAATAATCTTCGCATTGCACGGTGATGTGCAACACTTTATTGTGACTCAACCCTTTTGGTGGCAGCTCATCTTCATGAAAAGTGATCTTGTGACTTTTCAATACCTGCCCTACCATGTTTGTCATTTCTCCTTCGGTGATGTTTCTTGGTACGTATGCCTTACTCAGCACCTTCAACAAGGCATTCTTATGTGCATCGGAATTTTGTAGCAAAGCTAGGATAGAAATCTGTGCTTGTGTTTTGTTCAGATGATCAATGACTGAGTATTCCTTGGCTTGTATCTTTCTCTAGTGATCATCGGGCCCAGTTTCAGTGATGGTTGGCCGACCAAAGGCCTGCTTACTCGACTCAGTTAAATGCTCCGGAGTATAAACCCTGCCGGTTTTTGTCATACCCTATGCCACAACTGTTTCCCCGAAATTGGCTTTCCCTTTCCTTCTCGCCTTGGTGTGTAATCCCAAGGTATGGCATTTGTATGGAACGATGTTATGGCCGACATTGCTACTGGATTGAGCACCTTTACTCCGAACGGAGCATGTATTTTGGAGGGTAAAACCGCAACTTCAATGGTGCGGGTGTGTTTGCTGGAGACCCAAACTCGACCTCAATTGGTGTTGGCGTCTTTGCTGGGGGTGGTGATTCAAACTCAAGTGGTACAGACATGTTTACCTCGGCATCCCCAGAAGGCTGAGTCTGGACTACAATCGGGTTAATGGTGACTATTGGCTTTTTTGGTTCGTCACCTTCTGTGATTAAACCGATCGATCCTTTGGGATCCCAATCATCCTCTATTTTAATCATGTGAACACCTCCACCCTTATGGTCCGGCAGAGGGTTGTTGCGGACATTCGGAGTAGGCTCCTTTACCAGAATGATCTTGTTATCAATCAAAGTCTGGATCTTGTCTTTCAGAGAGCAGCATTCATCAATGGTATGCCCTTTCATGCCGGAATGGTATGCACATGATTTATTTGGATGGACCCACTGAGAAGGGTTTTTAGGGGTTATAGCAGGGATAGGGGTGACGCAACCAGCAAGTTTGAGCCTTTCGTATAGCTGATCAATCGGTTCAGCAATAAAGGTATACTGTTTGGGGAGGTATGCGGTCGAAATTTGGTCGAAGTCTAGGAATGTTTTGACGTGTGGGAGGTGATTGATAGTGGGATAGCTGAGCATTATAGGCTTGGTAGACATGTGTGGGTTGGGAATATCTGGGTGAAGTAGGTTGATATGTAGGATGTGGGAGTGATTGGTAAGTAGGTGGTGGAGTTTGATAAGATGGTGAGGGTGCTTGGTAATTTGGGGTAGGCTGATATGTGAGTGAAGGTATCAGATAGGCTTGGTGTTTGATAGGGGATTTGGCTCTTTGTGCAACCATTACGGCACCTACGTCTCTTTTTTTGGACGTACCACCAGACTGTAAAGCCTTATTGGTAGCTTGCAAAGCTTCAAAGTTTGTAATCATACCACTTTTGATGCCTTCCTCTATCCTTTCCCCTAGCTTGATGATGTCGGAAAATTTCTGGCTCTCAATCAACATCAGCCTTTCGTAGTACTGCGGGTCTTGAGCCCAGAAGAAAAACTTGTTCATTTGTTCTTCTTCTAAAGCTGGTCTGACTTTAGCAGCTTCTGATCTCCAATGAGTAGCGTATATGTTTCCGTGGGCTTCTTCTTTAAATTCTTGATGTAGAACACATCTGGCATATTTTCTGTGTTAAACCTGAACCTGTCCATAAAATCGGATGCCATACTCACCCAGTTCGACCATTTCTTTGGGTCTTGGCTGATGTACCAAGTCAGAGCATCTCCTCTCAAACTCCTCAGCAAAAGCTTCATGCGAATCCTTTCGTCTTTCCCTACTCCGACCAGCTTGTCGCAATATATTCTCAAGTGGACTCTCGGTTCCCTTGTACCATTAAACATCTCGAACTTAAGAGGTTTGTACCCATCGGGCAGTTTGACGTCCAGTTGTATGCAAAGATTTTTGTAGTTCAACCCTTCAATCCCCTTACTTCCTTCGACACCCTGAATTCGACTAGTCAATTTCTTGAGTTCCACAGCCAGGTTCCTGATGAGTGTGTCTTTATCATAAGACTCGAGTGTGCTTGAGATGGGATGGGTGGAGTGTGGCATGGTCTCTACATAGATGGGGGTGTTATGGTGGGCGTGGAAATGGTCATTTGTGGAATTCAAAGGTTTAGGGATGAGCAGTGTAGTATTGCTAGATGTGTGGCAAGTATTGCAGTGGTGGTGATGAGCGAGATGGTTTTGTGGTTTTGGGATGTTTTGTAGAGGCATGGGGTTCTGAGCATTTGGAGTGGTGAGGGAAAATGACAAGTTTGCTAGATTCTGAACTTGAACAAGTTCCTCCTGAAATTTCAACAGTTTCTGCTCGAGTTGGGACGCATTTTTTTTGAAGACATGAGCATCATGAGTGACCTCTACCCGTTCAGTTGAGTTTTCCTTTCTGACGTTGTTCAAATATTCCATCTTTCCTTTGTTCCTGCTTCTGATAGGACTAGGAGGAGGAGTGGGTAGAGGGCCCTTTGATCTTGTGGAATATGATGACGATGCTAGAGTGCCCGAACTAAACTTTGGGATGAAAATAAATAAACAAAAAGTACAAACAGAAATGTAACAAGTCAGTGAGGATTATAAGGAAAAGATGTTACGATATTTAAACAGATAGTGCAAGAATGTAAATCGTGTCCTAATTTGGGAGCCTCATTGTGCCCGAGGTAGGCCTAGCGACAAATTGATTTGGAGAACTTAGAATGCTAAATGCTTCATTTATTGATAAAAAGTCGACAAATCCCAAATCGACCCTAAATAACAGGAAATATAATATCACTAATGGTCATTGGCCTTATTACGTTTCCTAAAGCAAAAGAAAAACTCCTATCTATTTGGTCCCGGAAGGACCTTCCCCAGACTCGGCGTCTTTGGCTCCATCGAACAGCTTCACCATCTCGTGAAGTCCTAGTAAGAGATAGGCTCTGGCTAGGTGTCCACCTTCATTTCCATCAGCATTCTAGCAGTCCTCGATCCTCTTGAGAAACTTCCTTTCCAACTCCACTAAACCTCGTTCCAAGTATCCCTATCGCTTATTAGCACTGACAGCCATGTGTTTCCATTCTTCAATTAGTTTTTGGTAGGCTTCTTGGATCTCACGATGCTCGCTTTCATATTCATGAATCCTCTTGCACAGTTGGTTGTATTTGACCTGTGCTTCAGCCCTTTCATCGATGATTCTATGACCTCTAACAAACCCGGGTTGGCCTAGACTATTGTAATTATCCTCTAGCCAGCCTGAATAGTATGGAGTACAACCAGCATGGTATCTGTCTGGTTCGATAGTATCTCTTCACATAATGATCTTGCAATGCCACATATGCTGAGCTTCGTACTTATAAGAACTGTCATCAGCTTGGAAGTCAGCCCGGAAGTGACTCATCTTGTCGACCCTTGGTATAACCTACTTCCTACCAGCCTGTCTCATAACTCGGAGAGGGACATAAGGGTAGGTTCCTCTCAAACCGATTAATATCAGAAACGGCGCATCCCTGGATCAGGCGATGAACTCCTAAGTAGGGAACCACTCGAACATCCATTGTACTTGATCCTCAGTTAGATTTTCAAATAGCTCTAACCACCCCTTGGTGTCTTCTTGCTGGGCGAATATGTTGGGCATGTAGTTCATTCATCTTGGATGATGGAAGGCTATGTGATCATCCCAATCCCTTCGCTGAATTTCTTGCCAATATTCACCCCTTTGGAGATGCTCCATGAGCCAGAGCTGGAGTAGCAAATTGCAGCCCTCGAAATGTTTGGCTCCTTGTTGACACTTCTCCAAGGCTCGGTATATTTCTGCAATGATCATGGGCACTATGCTGAATGGTTGCCCACCAATTCCCTCAATTATAGTTTTGGTTACCATAGCTAGCCGGGTGTGGATCCTTGTTTTTTTATTGGAAACACTATCATCCCCAGGAAGTAAAACATGAAAACAAAGTCCCTTCGGTGAATATGTCCCAATGATGTGAGGGCAAACTCGTCAGGATATGTACGATAATATTTGCTGTGACCGTACCTCTCGTACAAATAATCAAAAAGAATATACGACTCTTTCAAGCATGTCAAGTCTGGATTCTTATTTAGACCCATAATTTTGAGGAAACCTCTACCCTTGCGGTTTTCCAGCATTAACAAACCCGAAATTTCCCATGGTATACCAGCTAATCCTACTATTTCTTCCAGCAGGGGCATCATCTCAATGTCCCCAAAGTGGAACACAGACCTATCACAATCCCAGAATAGAGTAGCAGCTTCTATGACCTTGTTGTTAGGTTGGATTTCCAGGAGAGAACGAGATTTCCCTAGGTATTTCCGGACAAGAGTCTGATTACTAGAATGAAGATCATCCCACCATCTTAGCAACCTTGGGTGGATGTTAGTGACCATGCCGAATCTGGGGACTTCATGCCTCATATTTCTACAAGACAAAAGGGTTAGGCCCTTACCCCCACCAGACTCGAATATTAAATACCAATAATTGGCATAAGACATTTAGTTCTCCAAATAAATGCACAGAACGTGGTAGTGTCCATTTGGGTTTTGGGGAAACCTAGTGGACTTTGGACAAGGCTATCTTAAAGAGTCATTATGTGGACAACATAACTAACTGGGCTAGGTTTGACCATGATGCATGCACAGTTGAACAAAGTAAGGTTTCTATGGGGCTTTAGACTGGTACCCTTGAGCGGACAACTCAAGAGGGAAAGGCACGGAATCTTCGACTACACCATTGATCGACTGGTTTTACCGTAAATATGCCTTTGCCGGATTTAAAGGGTGATAATATTTGAAGAGCGCAACCACTCATTATAAGCGTTGCTATGGTATTTTGTTTGTCACGAGTGGAATATGATGTTGAAAACATGCTTATGCAATAATTAAAACAAGTTGTCACGTATTTGCACGTTCATAAAGTAATAATTACAATATTTTAAAACAGTAATAAAGGAGTGCAGTAAAGGAAAGCAGTAAAAGAAATAAGGGAAAGAAACAAGAGACAAGTTAGGATTTTTTTTGCAGTAGAAGAGGGAATTAAATAATTAAAGGCATTAAACCAATAAAGGCACATAAGAAATGTAAAGTTACAGTAATATCTTGTAATGGTAAAAGCCTAAAAGAAAATCCCCAGCAGCCCCTTTTTTTCTCGCGAAATCGGGTTTATGACAATTGGGAGGATAACTCGTTCCCTTTTGGGAATTGGGTTTGAATTGAAGAGTCGCCACCTAATGATTTAAGTGCATTAGGAAACTAAGAAGGGTTTGATTTGAATATAACCAGAGATTGGGTAAGGGCTTGAAATTGTCCCAAGGGGAAGGTGTTAGGCACCCCTCAGGATCCACTAGTGTGGTTCCCGGCCAAACTATTGTTGTGACTTAAGTGCAAATAACACATAGGCAAATGAAAACTTCAAGTAAGAGGGGATTTCGCATAATGGTTACAGATAAACAAAGTGGAAAGAGTTGGAGAAAGTTGATTTTTTCTTAAAAGAAATAGTGTAAAAACTTTAAAGGGAGCAAAGAAACAAAGGGAAAGGGGTCCTAGGTTTATTAATAATATGGATCACCCCACACAACATCCGGTAATCACTCCTCAATGAGGGGCTACACGAGATGTTATCGCGTGGTCATCATATCCATATCTACCCTTTCCCACTCCGTTAAGGCATTAAATCGCGGAATGGTCTCGTTTGCTTATTGCATGCTATTACCCACCCCAATCCTATCAGTCCTGGAGGCATTTGGGACTACTAATCCTAAAGGGGAGGGATATTGGGCTTATTTGTGATTTCAAAGGGTAAAAATACTAATGCGACAAACAAAACATATATGGCAAGAATGGGGAAGCATATAAACAAATGAAAAAGGCTCAAACAGACCTTCTTTAAGCAGAGAAAAACAAGTAGTTAGCATGACTTACACATACAGTTTAGGGTCTGATTAAACTTAAAGGATCGAGGCAGACTGTTTCATTACATAGTTCAGATAAGAAGCCCGAATCAGGCTTGCCCGCTGGTTGTAGCTAATAAAATCTGATTCGGTTTATAATCTTTCACCCTATGGCTTGCCTAAGTGTTAGATGAAGACCCTATAGGCATGATATCTACTGATTCCAGAAATAATGAAATAAACATGAATACAATACTGATTTAAGAAAGATCATTTGTTATTAAAGAAAGGCGAGTTTTAGCAAAAGAGCATGTGTCATTGTTATTGGTTTTGGACTTATAAACGAGTGAAGCGGTTCAGATTTGATTAAAGCTCATATAGACATGATTTCTATGTGTTGTCGATTTTGGGCACTTTTATAAACATAGTAAAAATACAGAAATCCTATAGGCATGGCATCTAGATGCTGAGTTTATTTAAAGCCTATGAACATGATATCTAATTGAAGTTGATTATTTAAGACCTATAAACATGATAGCCTAATGAAGAATGTATATGTAAGATTCAGAAAGACCTATAGGCATGTTTTCTATATGCATATGCAGGATTCAGATTTCCAGGTAATTATAGACATGGTATTTATATGAGAGAATGCAGAATTCCTACAGACATGGTATCTATATGAGAAATGCAGAATTCAATAAGTAACCTATAGGAAGGATATCTATATGAGAGTGCAGAAATTTAAAAATACCCTATAGGCAGGATATCTATATGAGAGTGCAGAAATTTAGAAATACACCTATATGAAGGATATCTACCCTTCGCATACATAGTTATCCCTCCCTTTTCACTAGCCATCCCCAAGAGTTTATTACAAAATTATTACAACTCAGAATGAATATAAAAAGAAAATACATCAGAAACTAAAAGGTACAACCAATGAGAGCCTGATTTAGATTTCCTGTCTGAAATATGAAGTAAACCAACTCCAAGAGATCATGATCTAAAGCCTTTCTCACATTTGGATGTGTCAGAGTTCCCTAAAAGCCTCATATGGACTTCGGGCAGTGCTCACACCCAAATACATGAAGTCATAGTGCATGTGGAAGGGCCAGCCCTCAAGTGTCCAAGTTCAGAGGGAGCTCAAGGTCCCAAGGCAAGGCTCACAAGAGGGGGGCATAACTTAGGAACTAAGAGGGAGTGCAAGTGCAAAAGCAGAATTCTGAAAGGGGAAAGGAAAATGGGGAATAACTTAAAATCAGTACACATAAGGGTGTAGGGTAATGGGGAATTTGCAAGTGTAAAAGAAAAGCAGGCTGATGGGCACACCCAGCAATAAGAGATGCTGGCACACCCTTCAGCCTGTTTTCTTAGAGGTTAAGACCCTATTGGTTCAAACTTAATTCATGGGCAACAACTCACATTGCCATGCCTTAAGTCACAACTCTCAAATACATAGGGGTAATGGGGATAGGGAGCAAGGATTCACAGCAGAAACAAGCAGAAATATATGAGCATACTAACTTAAATATTGAACTTTACAGAAACAGTAAAGTAGACATGAATATAAAACCTGTAAATGAACACATTATGATGATGTTGAAACTTAAATTAGGGCATACCAGTATCAAAGAAACAAATAGAAAAAATGCAGTAGTCTTGTAAAAGCCACAGTGCAGACAAGAAGAGAGAATACTATTATGTGTAAGTAAGAGTTCAGAAGGATTGTGAAAGTGTGTTTTTTTCCCCGATTGTGTCAATGAAAGAGTCATGTATTTATAGTGTGAAAAACAGGCAGAAATAAGGTAAGAAAACAGTTAAGGGACTGAATACCAATTAAGAATCAATCACACAAAACATCCCTTAATTAAGGAACTCAAATTCAAACGGGAAAACTATTTAAGGGGGGAAATCAAATAAGCATCTTGTGCGAAGCATGCAATTAGGGGTAAATACATAAGAAGTTACTTAAGGGCAGAATTTTAAAATACACGGTTACATAAATAAGGTAAGAAAAATCAATTAGTAGCCAGTAAATCAAGGATCAGAACTTTTGTAATCACTGGTCCATGAATGAACCAAGTCAGGAAAGCTGAGAAAAATTTAACTTAAGTCGAGCATAGAGAAAATCAGCAAACAATGGAAAGAAATCAATCAAGCCATATTCAGAAGGAAGTTTGAACTAATTGCAAATTTGAAAACCATTTTAGAGGGAAATTCATCATATATAAGGAACATTTGAACATGTTAAGCATGAAAAAGACTGTGGTGTCATTGTAAATCAGTAGAAGATCCAATGCAGAAGAGTTTAGCAAGAGCTGGAATCATATGAAGAACAAATGTTTTGAAACTCATTTCAGAGATTCAAAATAGGTTCAGAAGTCTCAGAAAGAACTGAAACCTCTACCATGTTCCTCTCAGCAACTGAAACTCGTGAGAAACATGATAGAAAAGTAACATGTAGAGCATAGCGGAAGGATTTAAAGAAAATAGAGTAGAGGAAGCTAACACGAAACGTAATGGAAAAGACTGATAAGATAAGCAGCAGAAACATGCTGAGAAGTTTTTAGAAGAAACTTAAACAGAACTTAGTAGGTGGAACTTAACACTTAAGAACATAATAATGGAAAATACAGCAAGAGAAACACACAAGAACACAGTAGAGGAAAACACAGTAGAAAAAGCATACGAGAACACAGTATAGGAAAATACAGTAGAAGAAGTATACAAGAACACCATAGAAGAAGCATACAAGAACACGGTAAAAGAAAATACAAGAACACAGTAGAGTCAAATACAGACAAAAAGAAAAAGAAAGTCAGAGAAACATTTAAATACTTTCAAAAAAAAATCCTAGGCTGGAAAAGAGATGATTTTGAAAGTAATTTTTGAAAGAAAAATCAGGAAAATCATTTTAAAAACTTAAGGAAAGCATGGATCTAGAACAGATCTAAGGAGATCAGAAAAAACTTCAAAGGGCTAGGGTTTCAGAAGAACCCTAGAAGTAAGAAAAGCTTTGAAAAGTCACCAATCTGAGTTGGAGAGGTCAAAATCAGGCTCAAATAACCATGGTACACTGGAGCTAGGCCGAAGATGACCGTGGAACCTCGAATCGACAGAGGTCTGGGTACAATCCTTTAAGGTCAGGCCTTGAATCTTCAGAAATCAGGCACGTGGGAGTCATAGGAGTCCGGTGTAGGACTCTCAAAGCCATGGAAGCCATAGATTCCGGTGGCTTTTAGGGCGGAGATGGTATGAGGCTGCTAGGGTTTGAGAAAGTTCGAGAGTGTTTGAGAGAAAACTGAGAGAGGAGGGAGTTTGAAGGCGGCTACAGGTGCAAATGACTAGGGTTTGGGGGTAGGTCAAGATTAATTTAGGAAAGGTTAAATGGTGGTCGTTGATCATTTTGATCAACGACCTGGATTAAATGGGGATCCGGGCGGGTTATTCAAACGGGTTGTGGGTCGGGTAGATTTAGGATTTGGGCTGGGTAATTGGGTTTGAGATTGGGTTTAATTAGGGGTTCAAATATGGCCAAAATTGAAATACAAATGGGCTATCCTTTAAATAACCATTTTCCCTTATTTATTTTATAAAAAGTAGTCAAAATGATTTCCAGAAATAAATTAAAAGCATTAAAATGATTAACAATACATAACTATCCAATTAAAAATACTGAAGTTAATTTTATAAATATAAATATAATTAAATATTAAAAGAGGCCAATTTTGCAATTATATGCAATTTAGCTTTAAAAAATGCCAAATAAATTTGTAAAATATGCAAAAATTATGTTAGCTATATTTTAATGCAAATATGAGAATACAATAGATGAATCACCAAAATGATAATTTGGGAACATTTATTGGGTTTTTCTTGCTAAAATAAGGCAATAAATTGATTTAAAAATCCTTATAATTAAGAAAAAGATATTGAAACCTTGGGACATACTTATATATGCATATACATGCTATTTTGAAGGTATTTTGCATATTGAAAATATACAGGGAAAAATTGGGTATCAACAGTATGAAATGAGAGAAATACACGAGAGACATTGTGGAAATCATGCGGGAGGAATATCTTTAGTAAAAACCATGATTAGAGCCGACTATTATTGGCCAAAAATGGAAGAAGACGCAGAACATTTTGTGGATAAATGTGACAAGTGCCAAAGATACGGTAACAACATGCATCGACCTGCTAAATTATTACATTTGGTCATTGCACCATGGCCTTTTATGAAATGGGGGATGGATATCGTGGGTCCACTAACGCAAGCTAAAGGCAAGGTAAGATTTTTATTAGTACTCACTGATTACTTTAGTAAGTGGGTAGAAGCAGGAGCTTTTAAATAGGTACTTCGAAAAGAACCGGTTAAGTAAGCTTCCCTCAACAGGCAAAAACGAGCTTCGACCATGTCAGCACAAAATCACAAGGGTTCAACCTACTCAGCCTACGAGCTATGAACCTTCCGAGGTGCTCGAACATCGCCGATAACGACAAGAAATTGAGGTTCTTCTAGAACCGACGACGGGTCAGGCAAAATAATTTCAAAAAGACCTTAACGAGTGGAGAACAAAGCCTACAAAAGACAATGGGCAAAAAAGCATAAGAGCCATTGTCGCCAGCCAAACGAGCCTCCGGGTCGTACACTAAAAGGTCTCAATGACCGAACAGCGTAAGAGTCACTGTCGCCAGATCTAAAAATTGAAAGCTTAAGGATTAAAATGAGCTCGAGTCATAACCCGATTTGGAGGTCGGATCCAAAATAGTTAAACAGCGATATGCCTAATGGGATAGCATAAATGCCACTGTAGCCAGCCAAATGAGCCCCCGAGCCATGCACCTGTAAGGTCACTTCGACCCGAAGCACAAAAGGCCATCGTCGTCCGCCTATACAGACCCGAAGCAATCCGACTCGGAGACTGGACCCAAAATAGGTGAAATAGGGAATGCCCGAGGTCAAGAAATAAGAACAATCACTATCCACCCATGTGGGCACAGAAGATTGAAGGTCAGGCAAGCTCGAGTCAAGGCCTGACTCGGAGACTGAGTCTAAACAGCTGGGCAAAACACAGAGGTCCCAACGCCTACTTACGACAAATGTCGCACTTAAAAGTCTCCGAGCCTGCCTAATTAGTTCCAAACCTAAGAGGATCCCGCCAAACACCGAAACCAGCCCGCCTGGTCAAAAGCAATACAGAAAGAGATGCAGAAGAAATAAAGCTTTGAGTTCCCTCTTATCTTACATACGCAAAAACGGCGCACTCTCCATCTACAAACATGCTTTACAAGTATCAAATACAAAGTGGAAAAACAGCGAAATCTACACTTTGCTCTAAAAGGCTACGGCCTATCAAATTTGCTCTCCGCGACATCAGTAAGATGTGACCGAGCATCACACTCATCCACCCTTGCTCGAGCCAATTCCTCCGAGAGAACAAAACCCCTTGAACCGATCTCCTCAAGTACTTCTCTTCGGGATCTGCAATGAACATATTCCTCAATTCTATTCTCCCGATCGAGGGACCGCTTCAGCTCAGCATGGGCATCAGTAGTGTCCTTCATATGAATCGCCATCTCCTGATCAGCCTTGGTTTGGCTTAATGCCACTTCAGCCTGGGCATCGATAATCTCAACCCTGATCTTCGAGAGATCAGACTCGAGTTTCCCGATCATATCCGCTTGAACTATAGCGTTATCATGATCCAAGCGGAGTTGAGCCTCGAAGGCAGGAACCTTGGCCAAAGCGCCCCTCTCCTCTAAAGCTTGAGCTTGCACCTGAGCCCTTAGCTCGCCACAAGTGTTCCTGACGCGGTCGCTATCGCCCTTGAGGTACTCCAAGGCCTCCGTCTTTTTTTGTAGCTAATATAGGAGAAAGGGGTTATCCTTAAAGGCCAAAAAGAGTGAAGCGCGTACTACGAATGGTTACTTGCTCCATCAAATGGCTCTCGTAATTCAAGCTCTGGTACGCCTCATATAGCCAATGCAGCAACTCAACCTCCTTCTCCTTGCTAAGGAGCCTAAGGGATTCAGCCTCGTCCAGAACTTTCTGAAGCCTGGCTCCTTGATGGAGCAACTCAGACCTAAGCCTATCACAGGCCTGCAAAAGGAAAACTCGATGAAGAAAGGAGGGTAGGGAGTATAGAAGAACTGCGCCTAAACTCGCCATGAAGTGAAGACGGAAGACTTCATCGAAGTCAGAACACACCTATTAATCTTGCCTCTTCGGCCATAGAAGAACCGACCTTAGGTAAAGCATATTCACTCAGAGTAACCGCCGTCCGTGAATCAAACACCCTAGGAACCGAAGGCTCGGACGATGTCCACTCCTCAAAGACACAGACCCGATTAGCGCCACTAAAAGCTCCATCACACTGCGAGCACGGATCCCGTTCATCGCCGTCATCCCCCAGCTCGGGGGCCGACGACTCCTTCCACTCTTCAAAAAAGCACTGCCTCATCCCAAGGAATCGCCCTATATCTACAAACGGCAAGGCCAGTATAAAAGAAAGGGGAGAAATGTTACCTTGAATACACGAAGGCCAAGGCAAAGGCAACATACACGCATACCTTGGGATTTCGCTCCCCATCGGATGCAGAATACAGCTCGCCACCTACGCTCATCGCAGGTCGAATGGGTCACCAACCACCGGATTCAGCCGGGCAGGTCAAGAACTTCGCCCGACATCCATGAAGTTGCTGCAAAAGAGGAAAAACACAATTACTCAACTGGTTTTTGCTATAAGCAAAATCTGAAAAAGCACCAGACGCTCCACTCACGTGCATAATTCCATCCTTCGGGAAATGGTAAAAGCTCCACAAGAATAATGTCGACCCTCCGGACCTGGATGAACCAACTAGCCCATTCTCGATCCCCATCTTCTTCGTCATCAACGACAAAGGGCGTTGACGAACGACACCTCAGGGTTAGCAGACCTTGGTGATGAAAGGGCCGGTACAACCTAACGAGGTGACTAAGCGTGAATTCAAGCACAACCCTCTTCTCGAAGGACCCTATCATCAACACCACTTGCCAAAACAACGGATGTATCTACACCAAAGTAACCCAATACTTCAAGCAAAAATCAAGCACGACCCTATCAAGTGGGCCTAATGTGAAAGGATATAAGTATACGCTCAAGAATCCATCGACGGAGTCCATAATGCTCTCATCCGGGGAAAGCACCTGCAGCGTTGTCCCTTCATTCCATCCGCAGTATCTCTTCACCATCTCCAGATGTTCCTCTTTTATCAAAGATATGGTCTTTAGAGCAAACTCCCACGGATCCTGAGTGCCGGGAGCAGCATTCCCCACTCCCTGCCGGGCCGACCCTGAAGTAGTTGCCATGACTATGGTAAAATTGATAGACTAGAGCAAGAATGTGAGCCAACGCTTTTTGCACCTGAAGAAATGAAGAACCCTATGCCAAAGAGAAAGGGTAGCTATCTGAAGTAGAGAGGTATTTCAAAGAAGTCGAAGCCGTCCCACATATATACGGAAAACAACGACGATTCACCTATACGGAGTAAGCCCCGGGAGGCCAACGACCTCGAGATAGATCGATAGGGTGATACCCAATCCCAAAGATATCCCTTGACGAGAATCCAGGACTCAAGGAGTCGGCCGTATTATCTCCATTTTGAGGCAGCATCCGACCCCGAGGACCTCCGCCAAAAAAGAAGTCGGGCTTTGAGAAGCTTTCAACGCCATCGCTTGACTCAAAGCGGTACCCAGTCTCATGGTTTCCTTTTCTAAAAATAAGCACCCAAAGCTCCAATCACGAAGGCTCCATGAAGGCTCGAGGCAGCGCCTGAGTACAGGCAACTCCTCAACAAAGGTCTATCCAATACGCCTTAAAAAGCTATCTACATCAAGTTCAAAAGGGACCCCCAGGTACCCGAAGCTGACCTTCATTTAGGATATCATTCTCAAAAGTTCCGCGTACCATCTTCGTGTAACACGGTGGGCTCGACAGCCTAAGCCTATAAGATCAATCCAGGTTCGGTCTGAGGTACAACGATGGGCTCGAAAAAGGGCCATGTCGATTAGCAGAGGATCGGGAAGAACGCTCGCATTCAAGTTAGGTATCAGCGGTCAACAACAAAGGAAAACATTCAAAAGCCTCGAAGGGCACGAGAGCATACAAAAATAAGGCAAAGGTCAAAAGCAGAAGTCAATGATGTATATTCATATTTATAAAAATCCATGTACAACAGCCCTCGAGGGATCCTTACATGCAATTACAAAAGCCTACAAAGGATCTCTACGCATAAAGGAAGAAACAGAAGGATGCACACACGAAGTAAAAGCCTGGATACCGGTCCACCTTCGAAGGTCCACCTCCTACAACGGGCACCTCTAGATGCACATCCTCGGAAGTCTCATCCCGGCCTTCCACACTGATATCCCCAAAAGATGGGACGGGAAGCAGGGAGGGATGCAAAAATGTCGTAGCTCTCCGAAGCTCGAGGACCCTCGTTGGCCAAGAGAATATCGGAGAGACAGCGGATAAAACAAGCCTCGATCCCGCTTGCACGCCTACTTAGAGTCCACTTCTTGGAATATCTAGCCATGCAAGCCCCCAGCTCGGGGCAGAGCACCACGTCGAGCCGGGGTATGAAGGTGAGCAGCGGTGTATAATCCGAGCCCCCTTTTGAGCAGCGGTGTATAGTCCGAACGACTATCTACACAAGGGGAAAACCGATCCCCTGTCCGTCAACATCTCGGGCCAACAGCAACAGCCTCGGCAAAAAGCCACAACACAATCTAAGGGAGCTCCGCCAAACGGCCTTGAGGCTATGAGCCCCAAGCATGATGTTCAAGGATAAAGGAATACGGTAAGAAGAAATGGGCAAATGAGCCAACGAAAGCACTGGGATAGGAAAAACAATGCCAAGGCATCCCCATTTATAGGGGATAATGACACAGTCGTCGAGGCTTTGGAAGATTGACCGGCGGATGCAGTTACTGTGAGCACCTAATTTTTGATAATATTTAATTTTTTATCACTTCTTTTATGTAAATATTTTAGGGGTTTTAACCTAAATTTTTAACTTTGTACACCTTTTATTATAGGGTAAAATTATTCAATTATTACTATTACTATTATTTTATTTTTATTTTTATTTTAAAATAATAAAAAAATTCCGAAACAATATTATTTTTTTTTTTAATTTTCAGGAGTGATTTAAAAAATAAGAAAAAGGGAAGTATTGAATAAAAAAAATAAAAGTAAAAGTAGGTGGAATTCTCTTTTAAAAAGTAAAAGAAAGTAGAAAATTAAAAAAAAGTAAAGTTTTGTAGAAATTTTAAACAAATAAAAAGTAAAAGAAAGTTGGAATTAAAAAATAAATATAAAGGTATCTGAAAATTAATTTTTTTTTAAAGTAAAACAAAGTAACATTTGTAAAAGAAAAGCAAAAGAAAGTGGATTATCTTTTTAAGAAAAGTTAAATAAGTGGAATTCTCTTTTAAAAAGTAAAAAAGTGGGATTTTTAATAAGATAAAAGTAATTAAAGTTGGAATTTAAAAAATAAAAGTAAAGAAATGTGGGATTTCTTTTTATAAAAAAATAAAAGCAATTTGTAAGTGAAATTTCTTTTAATTAAAAAATAATAAAATAATAAAATATTTTTTAAACAAAATCTGAAAAATCTCGAAACTTTTGCTATAAATAGAAGAGAAAATTTGAGAAGAAGAAAAAAAAAAGAGAGTGGGAGGAGAGAAATTTAGGTTGAACTTTTCATTAAATTTTTCTTTCAACATTTTGGGCCTTGAATCTTGGGTTTGAAAAAGAGTTGATAGAGATTTTGTTGTTGCTGCTGTATTGACTCTACAACTTTCAGATTTTTATTCATTTTAGTTCACTCTCTTGTAGGTATGTAATTCAATCTCTTGAGTTAAAAAATGTCGGAGCATCTTTATTGAAGCAGAAGCAAATTGATTTGGTTCTTTTGATAAAGTTTCTTTCGTATTGGATCTGTTCGCATGAATGACATTTCTTTGATTGAGTGAATTGAGATTTGTAAATGTTAACGTTATTTTAGTATGTTCATGACTCTGTCTCGTATTTTTTTTCTTTATTTTTTTCTTTATTTTTTTTTATTTTTCTTGGCTCATGACTTGTAACCAGCAGGTATTGTTTTGTTTACATTAGATTTCAAGCCCATGTAGCACCATGTTCATATTTTGAAATTTAAAGAAGTATGTGAAGTTGAACAATTTGTCAATATTAAGATGTAAAAAAAAATAGATTGCGTTAGTGGAAGGATCTTATCTTCAATTTATGTTATTGGTTGCATATTTTCTTAAATTAACCATGTGAAGATTCAACTTCCTCTGCTTCAAAATGGTACTGTAGAAGTTATAGTGGTGATACTACAACTTTCTCTTTAGCATAGTGTTAAATAAATTAATTACTTTAAGTGTTCTTTGTTATAATCAAGTTTAAAATGCATTTTTGTATGTCCATGTTTATTTTGTTCGTTTTGGTTCATCCGAATAGTTCTCAGCATGGTTTTTTTTTGTGCTCATATGGTCATTTAAGATTTATTATTTTGTTATAAAATATTGTTAGTTTCTTTGTAGAATTTGAAAACGAAAGACGGTCTTTTGAAGATGATATGGAGATGAACCCAAAGCTGGCACCGGTCTTTTGTTATTTTCACATAAATGCCAACTCCACCTTCCTGAATTGTAGTATGCTATAACAAAAGGCTCCAGTGATATACATGTAGCTAACCCATTTCTTTAGGTCTTTTGTACTTATCAATTTATACCACTCCATCCACAATAAAACCGCAAAACTCTTGGCCCTCATTTAATTAATTTTAAATCCTTAGAATTCGAGGCATGCCATTTAGCGAATTTTCTATTGTCCTCGCAAAGTTGAAAAATGCGTAGTTTCTTTAGGCTCGTAATTTAAAATTACCTTCCTAAACTCGTGTGTGCATTTCATGTGACCTAAATTCAAATCCCAACAACGTTAAATAAAATGTGTCGTGGACCGCGGGTACATTTATGTGAAGTGGTTCAAGACATATTTTAAATGACGTTGTAATCTTCCTAAAATATGAATAAGAGCGGTTAATAAGTTAAAATTGAACCATAGGATAAAACATGTATTAAAATCAGATAATAGACCAATTATAATAGTTGAGCGACCGTGCTAGAACCACAGAATCTGAGAATTCCTAACACCTTCTCCGGGGTTAACAGAATTCCTTACCCAGATTTCTGTGTTCGCGGACTGTAAAACAGAGTCAATCTTTTCCTCTATTTGGGATTTGAACCGGTGACTTGGGACAACATAAATTATCCCAAGTGGCGCTCTGAATTTTTAATAATAAATGAATCCCGTTTCGATTGTCACTTTAAATTGGAAAAAACTCCCTTATACCCTTTCCGGGGTATAGGAAAAAATGGAGGTGTGACAGTTCTGGAGACTCTGTTGGGGACTGGAACCCAAAGCTTCTGGTTTAGGGTTCATAATTCGAGCTTAGATGAATTGTTATATTTGGGAAGATCTCGGTAAATCAGGGCAAGATAAGTTCAATCTATACTTGGGAGGACTCACCGGGTTGTTGAAGATCAAGCCTACAGGGGACATCATAAAGGCATTGGTTATATTCTGGGACCCAACCCACAACGTTTTTTATTTCTAAGATTTTGAACTCACCCCAACTCTGGAAGAAATAGTCGGACATATTGGGAGCGCTGAAGTTCCTCTAAGACACAAGTATCTAGTTGCTCCAAGAGTCGTCGCTGTGCACAGATACCTAGATTCCTTAAAGATAAGTAGGGGGGTCCATAACCCAGATTTGGCCGTAGGATTTTCCACTCTACAGTTTATATACCAAAGATATGGTCACATGGGAGGGTTTAACAATCCAGAAAACAAAATTTGTAGCAAAGGGAACCGCCTCAAATGGGAAGAACACAGGTGTTTTGCTTTTATGGTAGTCTTCTTGGGACTTCTAGTGTTTCCTAGGAAAGATGGAAATATCGACATACGAATAGCTGGGGTTGTCTGCACTTTGCTTACTCAGGGCAAAAGCACACTTGCACTCATGATAGTAGCTGAAATTGTCCGCGCTCTCACAACCTGCAAAGCCAGAGGAGACTTTTTTGAGGGGTACAACTTGTTGCTGCAGATGTGGATGATTTAACATCTATGCCATCGTCCTCAATTCCTAAGTTATGGGTCGACAGAGAAAACCTGTATAGAGGAATTTTATACGAGGGTTGATGGGATCAGCTTGACAGAAGGGGTTATAGAATGGGTATCACATCTCCGTTCCATCAGTGCAAGTCAAATAGAGTGGACGTTTGGGTGGCTTCTCGTAGATGAGATCATATACATGCCAGCTACCGGGCCTCATTTCCTTTTGATGGGTCTCAGAAGCATCCAGCCTTATGCCTCATACCGGGTTTTGAGACAATTAGGGAGATATCAAATGGTTCCCAGGTATGAAGACATTAGTCTCCATGTGGTCGAGATTGGTCCCGATGGTCAGTTTCATGAAGCAGTAGTCCGCCAAATTTGGAGCGAATATCAGTACTTGACGGCGAACACTCGAGTGTGTGATCTGTCCAGAAGTGAAGTTGCACCAGGATATCTTGCCTAGTATAAAAGGGAAGTTGAGTTTGGAAGGCTGGTCAAAAGACCTCATCTTCAAGAATTTGTCGGAGCATCAAAAGAGCAATGGGATTGGCTGGCCAAAGAAAATGAGTACAGAGCCACCATAGTCATGCTAGAAAAGCAAGTCGTGGACCTTCAGTTTGACAATGGTTTGCAAGCCGCCGCGGATGAAGGCGAGAAGAAAAAGCTAACTCATGAAAATGAAGCCCTTAAAGCCCAAATTCAGAAAATGAGAATAGCTGCTAGAAACCCGGAAAGAAGCCGAGCGGATGAAAGGCTTATAAGTAGTCTGAAAAAGAAAGCCCTTGAGTGTCAAGATGACCTGGAAAAGTCTGAGGCCAACCTAGCCAAAGTCCGGGAACAATGGGCAAAGGAGGCAGAAGAGCGGGCAAAGTTTGTGCAAAAAATGAAAAGAAAGTATGAAGGGACAATCACCAACCTGAAGAGAAAAATGACTACCCTCGAGAATGAAGCAGCCAAGAAAGCCAAGGACTTCAAGGCTGATAGGGAACACTATTATGATTTGATGGCTCAGATGGAGGAAGAAAAGCAACAGTTGCAAAATCAACATCTACACGACACTCAGGTATTAGAAGCCCAGAATCAACAGGTCGGGCGTCTGCTTCAGGAAAAGGGTAGAATCCAAGAGCGGGTCGAGTCATCGCAGACTACATTGTTGTGAAATGCCAAGCATGTGAGGATATGACTCGCACCACTTTCTTTGCGGCAGGGATGACATTTGTCCGACAGATAATGAGTGACTTGGAGAGGCTTCAAAGGGATCTTGCATTTAGGCCCGTGGCGAGACCGAATGATGTATCGCGGGCCACAGGAGCATTTGAGGCATTAATGTATTCGTGATTTTTTTACTTGAGTCTGTATTTTCTTTCTGTTAAAGTCTGTTAGTTTCTTTTGAGTCTATTAGTTTTTGAGTCGTTATAATCAAAGTATTTTCTTTTTGAAAATCCCAAAAATGTTTTATTACTTATTTTTACACTTATACCCCAGAACTACGCTCGAGTCTGATTCATGCGGGGTCATGATAAGTAGGCAATCTCCTTCAGATTCGACCATAACCAAAAGAAAAGAGAAAGAAAATAAGAAACCGTGAGAAAGAAACGATGGAAAAATAAGAGAGGGAAATCAGAGAATAAAAACAAGGAGAAGTCAAGAATGAAAAAAAGAGAGAAAAAAGGAAATTGCAAATGAAAATAAGGAAAAGCTGGGATGACACAAACAATCGAGCAAATACATGATAGAAATGATTAATTACTTAGGTGCATTGCTTTCTACAAATATGCGGTTACCAATATGTTAAGCTTTAATCACTAACGAGTTTGTTGTTGATGCTTTAAGAGCTAAGGCAGGTGGTTAGTTTGTTGAGCATTCTGGCAACCCATCCATACAACACCAGGTCCAAAGGCAAATTGATCATGTCTAACCAAGAACTTGATGCGAGTAGCATCGAACCTTCAAGAGAGGTGGAAGAATTGGATGTTAATTCGATGAAAGAAGATATGTATAAGTTGAAGTAGCAGATGGCCGAAATGTACCAGGCCTGGGCAAAATGGCAACCACTACCTGCTTACCCCACCAACCCTGCTTTCATCCCGCCATTGACTCAAACACAGGAATATCCTACTGTTGATTCATCTACAGAATTTCCTATTTACCACCACTACCAAGGCACCACCTCCCAAACCCCGCAAGCTCCACCACCCAAACCAGCTTCGTACCCTCCTCCACCAGACACTCTTGTCTTCGTAGCACCACTGCCTGCTACAATTCACTAATCCTCTAGAGATCCTTTATTCCAGGCTCATGACAACCAGTATTACCCCCCTGAGCCCACTTTCAAAGCTCCGAAACTCTATTCTTACACTCCTCGTTTCGATCTTCCTGTGGAAGCTAAGAAACTGCCCAAAAATCCCGAATAGGAAGAGATGTTCAGGAAAGTTAAAAGCATAGAACAATCATTCAGGGACATGCGGGGGTTGGGAGGTCAAGTAAGTATGGCTTACAAAGACCTATGTCTGTTTCCAGATGTGCAATTGCCGGCAGGGTTTAAGATGCCCATGTTTGATTTGTACGATGGGCACGGTGATTCAATAGCGCACTTGAGAGGGTTTTGTAGCAAAATGAGGGGAGATGGAGGGAAGGATGAATTGCTAATGGCATATTTCAGTCAAAGTTTGAGTGGTTCAGTGTTGGAATGGTATACCCGGCAAGATCATTGGAAGATGTACCACATGGAATGATTTAGCCCAGGCATTTGCTTGTCACTTCCAGTACAATCTCGAGGTCATTCCAGATTGATTGTCCTTGACAAAACTTGAGAAAAAGCACAGCGAAAGTTTCAGAGAGTATGATTTCCATTGGAGAGAGCAAGCATCGAGGGTTGACCCTCTGATAAAAGAAAGTGAAATAGTGGATCATATCCTGCAGGCGTTAGAGCCCACTTATTTCAGTCATCTGGTATCGGATGTAGGCAAATCCTTCAACGAAGTGGTGAAAATGGGGGACATGGTAGAAGAAGGGCTCAAGTCGAATAAAATCATGAGCTATTCGGCTATTAAGGCAACCACTCAAGCTATTCAGGGTGGGGTGGGAGGAATAATTGGGAAAAAGAAGAGAGGGGATGTGGCGACAATTGATTCAGGAGCTTAGTTTGGACCTAGGGGCTCATTTTACCACTATAATCAGCCTCGACCCCACCACTGAACTTACCCTCACACCCAGTATAATCCACCCCAACACTATTACCCCCACCAGAACCTCATTTTTCTATCCACCACGCCTAAACATACAACCAACCTCCTGCCCATGCGCAATGGCGTGCGCCCATTCCCCAAAATACTTATCCACCACCACGAGCCTACCGAAACCCTCCTGGACCAAGTTTCCGGCCTAATCAAGCATTTAAGGATGAAAGGTTGCAGGAAAAGAAAACCTTTAATCCACTGGGAGAGTCATATACTAGTCCATTTCACAGGCTAAGACAACTGGACATGCTAAGGCCGATACAGTCAAAATTGCCAAATCCTTCCCCAAACAATCTGGATTATTCTGTAAGCTGCGAATATTGTTCTGGTACTCTGGGTCATGACACAGAGAAGTGCTGGAACCTAAAAGGTTCTATCCAGGAGCTCATTGATACTAATATAATTGAAGTTCAAGCTCCATAGGCACCCAATATCAACCAGAATCCGATGCCAACCCACCAAGAGACAAATATGATTGAAATAATACATAAGGGAGGGGAGCCCAGGAAGCCTTCACAGACCGTCATGATGATTCGGTCCAGTGAGGTCAAGCCAATTGAACAACCAACAAGTGAAAGATCAATGCTCAAGTCGAGCGAGACGCACGGTGAACCATCTATGGCAGTTAAGAAGAGGTTTTCAAGTGATATGGCAGAAAAACAAGAAAGGGTGAAAATGGTTGTGCCAGGAGTGGAAAGCATACCTATCGTATTTGTGGAGGGTGCCCGCACAGATTATGTCATTATTAAGCTAGTAAGCCAGTTACTGATAGTCAATAACTGGGCTATTCCGTGGAATTATGAACGGGTGACAGTGACTTACAAAGGGAAAGAAATCAAAGAAGAAGTTTGCGAAACCCAGGGTTTGACTCGCTCAGGAAGATGTTTTGCTCCCGAGGAGTTGAGAAAAGCTATGATCTCCAAAGATAACCCAGTGCTGGTAAAGAAAGCTGTAACTAAAGAAGAGGCAGAGGAATTCTTGAGGAATATGAAGGTGCATGACTATTCTAGCGTGGAACAATTAAGGAAGACGCCTGCTCAAATTTCACTATTGTCATTGTTAATCCACTCAGACGAGCACCGTCAATCTTTAATGAAAATTTTGAATGAGGCTCACGTTCCCGATAAAATCACCGTGAACCATCTGGAAAAGATAGCCAATAAGATCTTTGAAGTGAACAGAGTCACTTTTTCTGATGATGAATTGCCCGTAGAGGGTACTGAGCATAACAAAGCCCTTTACCTTACGGTGAAATGTGAGAACTCCATGGTTACACATGTATTGGCCGATAATGGTTCCAGTGCGAGCATCTGCCTCTCTCCACTCTGAGTAAGTTGAAAGTGAAAGATGAAAGGATTCATAAGAATAGTATCTGTGTCCAGGGATTTGATGGCAGAGGCAACGATTCAGTTGGGGATATAATGCTAGAGCTGGCGATAGGGCCAGTTGAGTTCACAATGAAATTCCAGGTGCTGGATATAGTTGTTTCCTACAATCTGCTATTAGGTCGACCGTGGATTCATGCCGCTAAAGCAGTCCCATCAATGCTACCCCAGGTGGTCAAATTTGAATGGGATAGATAGGAAATAGTTGTGCATGGCGAAGATAGTTTATGCGCTAACAAGGATGCCATTGTACCGTTCACTGAAGTGGAAGATGACAAGGGACGGTGGGTCTACCAGGTTTTTGACACGATGTTGGTAGAGAAAGTTCCAGAGGGGAAATACATTCCAAATCCGAAGATAATCGCCACATCAGTCATGGTGGCCTATGAGATGTTGAAGAATGGTTTTGTACTTGGTAAAGGTTTGAGCTCATCTTTGCAAGGCATCATACAGCCGATGTCCCTCCCTAAAAACTTGGGAACAATTGGCCTGGGATTCAAGCCCACAATCGCACATAAAAAGAGCCAGGAAATTGAAACAGAGGGCATGGGTCCTTCCAAAGTCGGTCCCACATCATTCTAGATCATTTGTCAAGTCTGGTACCAGAATTCGCCCAGTAACAGCAATTCCCAGTTCTGTGATTGATCCTAACAAGGAATTAATTGAAAAATTTGAGAAATTGTTCGATGATGTAAACATGGTGGAAATAGGAGAAGGTTCTAGCAACTCGAAGTGCAATTTGTCGGGCCAAAAACAAAGCTTAACAATTGGAAGGCTACTCCTCTCCCTACTCGAAAGGAGTTTTGGTAGTTTATTTTGATTCCTTCAGTTTGTCTAGGTTATTCCAGGGTTGTAATCCAGATTGTTATCTTTCAGTCTGTTTGAGTGTGAAAACCTTGTTATCTTTTATCATTCAATGAAATGCAATCTCCCTTTCTTCATCATTCCTGATGGTTTTCCTTTTTGTTTTTTTTTTTCGTACAGTTCTTTTTACGCTGGTTTTAATGACATGGTATGCATGAGGAATCCTCAGCCCAGTCTTAAACATCAATCTGATTTTGAAATAATAATTCAAGAAGTAGAGTGTGATGACGAATCAGAATATGATGAGGATGAGGCTTTTGAAGAGATTAGTAAGGAATTAAATCACTTTGAAGGAAGACCCAAACCCAACCTGAATGATACAGAAGCCATCAATTTAAGGGACACAAATAATATCAGAGAGACTATAATAAGCGTCCACCTTGAACCAAAGATCAGGGAAGAGATAATCAAAGCACTGATTGAATATAAAGATATTTTTGCATGGTCATATGACGACATGCCAGGTTTGAGCATTGATTTAGTGGTACACAAATTAGCCACTGATCCGGCATTCCCTCCCATCAAGAAAAAATTGAGAAAGTTCAAAACTGATATGAGTGTGAAGATTAAGGAAGAAATCACCAAGCAGTTGGACACAAAGGTCATTCGGGTCACACGATATCCCATTTGGTTAGCTAATGTTGTGCCAGTACCAAAGAAGGACGACAAGATCAGAGTATGCGTTGATTACCGCAATCTCAACAAAGCAAGTCCAAAGGATAATTTCCCACTAACCAATATCCATATTTTGATCGATAATTGCGCCAAGCGTGAAATTGGATCTTTTGTGGATTGCTATGCAGGGTATCATCAGATTTTAATGGATGAAGAAGATGCGGAAAAGACGACATTCATCACGCCATGGGGAACTTATTGCTACCGAGTAATGCCATTTGGTTTGAAAAATGTTGGGGCAACTTACATGAGAGCAATGACTACTGTGATACACAAGGAGATTGAGGTATACGTAGATGATGTAATCATAAAGTCGAAGCAACAGGCCGACCACATCGGAGATTTGAGGAAATTTTTCCAGAGGCTTCGCAGGTACAACCTTAAGCTTAACCCAGCCAAGTACGCATTTGGTGTTCCATCCAGAAAATTGTTGGGATTCATAGTCAGCCGTCGAGGCATTGAGTTGGACCCATCAAAAATCAAAGCTATCCAAGAATTGCTGCCTCCGAGAAACAAGACTGAGGTGATGAGTCTGTTAGGGAGGTTGAACTACATCGGCAGGTTTATTGCTCAGCTCACGACAACTTGTAAGCCTATTTTCAAGTTGCTGGAGAAGGATGTTGCAGTAAAGTGGACTGATGAGTGTCAAAAAGCATTTGATAAGATAAAAGGATACTTGTCAAACGCACATGTGCTGGTTCCACCAGAACCAGGGAGACCTTTGTTTCTTTACTTGATAGTCCTAGAAAATTCATTTGGTTGTGTATTGGGTCAGCATGACATCATTGGCAGGAAGGAACAGGCCATCTACTATCTTAGAAAGAAGTTCACGGCTTATGAGGTTAAGTACACTCACCTGGAAAGGACATGTTGCGCCCTAAATTGGGTAGCACAGAAATCGAAACATTATTTGTCATCTTATACTACTTACCTCATTTCACGCTTGGATCCGTTGAAGTATATCTTTCAAAAGCCTATGCCCACAGGAAGACTTGCGAAGTGGCATATTTTGCTCATAGAGTTTGACATCATCTATGTAACTCGGACCGCGATGAAAGCCCAAGCATTGGCCGATCATTTGGCCGAGAACCTGGTCGATGAAGAGTACGAGCCATTGAAAACTTATTTACCTGATGAAGAGGTGATGCATATCGACGAACTGGAGCAGATTGAAAAACTAGGTTGGAAACTATTCTTTGATGGGGCTACCAATATGAAAGGAGTTGTAATTAAGGGTTGTGCTTACTTCTGAAACAGGGCATCGCTATCCTATTACGGCTCAACTTCGTTTCTATTATACCAACAATATGGTTGAGTACGAGGCATGCATTTTGGGTTTAAGGCTAGATGCAGACATGGATATCCAGGAAATCTTGGTATTGGGAGACTCGAATCTTCTAGTGCACCAGATTCAAAGAGAATGGGAAACACCGGATTTAAAGCTCATACCATATTGACAATGTTTGCATGATCTTTGTCAGTGGTTTTGATCAGTAGAGTTCAGGCATATTCCAAAGGTCCATAATGAGGTGGCCGATGCTTTGGCTACCTTAGCATAAATGTTGCCCCATCCAGACAAAGCTTATGTCGATCCTCTACATATTCAAGTCCGATATCAACATGCTTACTGTAACATGGTACAAGAAGAACTTGATGGTGAACCGTGGTTCCATGATATCAAGGAGTACATCAGAATGGGGCTATATCCGGTACAAGTCATGGGGATCAAAAGAGAACAATTAGATGGTTGGCAAGTGGATTTTTCTTCAGTGGAGGAGTTTTATATAAAAAAATACCAAACCTTGGATTGTTAAGATGCATAGATGCTAAACAAGCTATGACTGTCATGTCCGAAGTACATTCGGGAGTCTGTGGACCACATATGAGCGGATATGTGTTGGCGAAGAAAATTCTGCGAGCAGGTTATTATTAGCTCACCATGGAGCGAGATTGTATCAGTTTAGTGCGCAAATGTCATCAATGCCAGATACACTGAGATTTGATTCATTCTCCACCATCGGAATTGCACACAATGTCTTCACCATGGCCCTTCGTTGCTTGGGGCATGGATGTCATTGGACCAATTGAGCCAACATCATCCAATAGGCGCAGGTTTATTTTGGTAGCCATTGATTATTTCACCATATGGGTTGAGGCTAAAACTTTCAAGTCTGTAACCAAGAAAGCAGTGGTTGATTTTGTTCACTCAAATATCATCCGTCGATTTGGAATCCCAATGGTGATCATCACGGATAATGGTGCTAATCTTAACAGTAATTTGATGAAAGAGGTATGTCAATAGTTTAAGATTGCACATTGCAATTCCACCCCATATTGTCCCAAGGCGAATGGAGCAGTCGAGGCAATCAACAAAAACATAAAGAATATACTTCGGAAAATGATAGAAGGTTCCAGGCAATGGCATGAAAAATTACCATTTGCGTTGCTGGGTTATCGCACTACTGTCCGTACTTCAGTAGGTGCAACTCCTTATTTATTGGTATATGGCACTGAAGTAGTGATACCTTCGGAAGTTGAAATCTCATCCCTTCGGATTGTTGTTGAGGCTAAGATTGATGATGATGAGTGGGTCAAAACCCGTTTGGAGCAGTTGAGTTTGATTGAAGAAAAAAGATTGGAAGCAGTGTGCCATGGCCAGTTATATCAAAAGAGAATGGCGAGAGCATAAAACAAAAAGGTGTGTTCCCGAAAGTTTGAAGTGGGTCAACAAGTATTAAAGCGCATCTTTCCACACCAGGCCAAAGCGAAGGGCAAGTTCGCCCCAAATTGGCAAGGGCCGTTTATTGTAACAAAAGTGTTGTCCAATGGTGCTTTGTATCTAACAGATATCGAAGGCAAATGTGTAGACATGGCTATCAATTCTGATGCAGTCAAGAGATATTATGTATGATTTCTTTGGTTCAATTGTTGGTTGTTTGTACTTGGCATTGTTTCGAAGAATGGAATGACAAAGGCAATTTGTTCTGCTATCTAAACACTCTACCCTTTGTTTCCCCTTTTGAGCCTTATTTATTTTATTTCATACCCCTCTTTTCGAATCAATAACGGAAAAGAGAGAAAAGAAATAAAAGAAAAAGAGAAAAAAAAAGAATAGAAAAGAAGCGAAAAGAAAAAGTACAAGAAAACAAAGAAATTCGGGTGTGAACTACGTTTGACCTGATTCCTGTTAAGGATACGTAGGCAGCCTCACGGCTCGGTCATATCATATCTAAATAAAAATAAAAAATCCCCAGAAACTGGGGCAGAAGTTGTGATTGTGGTAAGAGATCATATTCCAAAAGTTGTAGTTTTGACCCATTTAAGTTGCTTTAAGCCTTTTTGATACCCTTTTCTTTCCAAACATATCCAAAGAACCCACATTGTCGTCCAAAGAAAGACCTCCCGATCAGTCTTCGAGAGATGCCAATTCAACAAGTAAAGAGGATTCATATCAGGGGAAACACTCCGGTTTAAGCAAGAGAAATCAAAAAATGAGAGAGTCTTATTGGTGAAAACCCTCGTGGGCACCATGAGGCGACGAAATTTGAGAGAAAATAAAAATGAAAGAGTCTTATTGGTAAAAACCTTCACGGGCACTATGAGGTGATAAGGAATTGAGGAATGAACAAATGAGAGAGGTTTGTCGGTGAAAACCCTTCAGGGCACTACAAGCCGAACAAGGTCTGTAAGTTGATGGAAAGTAAACATCGGGTTGTGGAGATCTTGGAGCACAAAGTAAAATAATTGGAAAAGTGATTGGTTAAATAGACTGGGTTGATTAATCCAAAATGCATACCATGATTATTGGTGCCAGTTACTCCACTCAGATAAGTTTCTTTTTCTCTCTCCAACAGCCATCCAAATTTGGATTTTCTTCTTTATTCTTAATTCTCAAAATCGTCGCATTTCATTGCTGTTAATTTTACTACTCTAAAACGCTTCCAAGGTTAGCCTTGTTTCAAAAAATAATAAGGAATTTCAAAGTTTACTACAAGTTTCAAAATTTCACAAAGCAAAATGCGGCTAGGACATGCCAGAGATAGTGTGATGAAAAGTGGGACATATAGTGTAAGCAAAAGTTAAATCGGTGAAATGGTTCAGTAATGTCGCGGGAGATGCAGAGCTCAGAAATGAAAAACAACGGTTGGGGTGTAGACCACTCAGATCATCTAGGGTCCTAGGGTTAAGGATAAATCAGAAGGTCAAACAATTCTCGACCGGCTCAAGGCAGCCAGTCAAAGCAAAGCATGGCAAAGGAAGAACCACCTTCAGCAAGAATGCCACAACTAACCACCGTGTTTTAAACTGACAAGATTTTTCTTTGATTTGAAACAGGGGCAAAAATTTCATTTGTTTCGGAAAAATCCTACGTGAAGAAAGAGAAAGTACCAAGCAGGTTTGATCGCAAAGTTCTCAGGACCCTCCTAGAAAATGGGACTTAGTTTAAAATTCAAAATAATCATGAGTAGCAGAATGTAGCATAAATGTACCCCAAAGGAATATAAGCAGAACTTCGAAGTTTGTATGTTTGAGGTAGGATTCACTAGAAATTTTCAGGACCCTCCTGAATAATGGGACCTAGATTTAAGAATTCCATTAGATAATAAGATTTAGCGTAAGTTCTACTGTAATGGAGTATAATTTAGCCCTAAAATTGTCACTCTTAATATAAAACTTGATTTTTATTTTCAGAACCCTCCTGGATAATGGGAAGAGTTTTAAGACTATCTTAGATAACAAGATTCCACAGAAGTCATACCTTTAAAATATATAATGTAGCTTTGAAACAGGCATTTTACTAGAAATTTTCAGGACCCTCCTGGATAATGGGATCTAGCTTTCAAATTCTTATAGATATTTAGTAGCATGATTCAATTAACACTCACGGATATGCCCGACTACCAAACTGAGGCAGAAAATTTTCTTTTGTTTTGTCTATTTTGTGGAAGTCAGGTGCCTATATGAAGAGCAAGGAAGGACAAAAATAGTTTCAAAGAATATAAAGCAGTTCATACCCAAGCAATCAGGAACCCGCCTGGAGAAACAAGGGAGGAAAAGTCAAAGAAAAGTAGTTTCAAGAAGAAGACAGTTCAAGTCAAGCAATCAGGAGCCCACCTGGAGAGCAATGGAATACAATTCAAGTTTTAGCAGCCAGGCACCCACCTGTAGAGCAAGGGAATACAATTCAAGTTTCAGCAGTCAGGCGCCCACCTGGAGAGCAAGGGAATACAATTCAAGTTTCAGTAATTAGGAGCCCGCCTGGAGAACGAAGGGAAGAAGTACAATTCAAGTTTCAGCAATCAGGCGCCCACCTGGAAAGCAAGGGAATACAATTCAAGTTTTAGCAATCAGGCGCCCACCTGGAGAGCAAGGGAATACAATTCCAGTTTTGGAAATCAGGCGCCCACCTGGAGAGCAAGGGAATACAATTCAAGTTTTGGCAATCAGGCGCCCACCTGGAGAGCAAGAGAATACAATTCAAGTTTCAGCAATCAGGCACCAACATGGAAAACAAGGGAATACCGTTCAAGTTTTGGCAATCAGGCACCCACCTAGAGAGCAAGAGAATACAATTCCAATTTTGGAAATCAGGCGCCCACCTGGAGAGCAAGGGAATACAATTCAAGTTTTGGCAATCAGGCACCCACTTGGAGAGCAAGGGAATATAGTTCAAGTATTGGTAATCAGGAGCCCACTGAAGAACGAATGGAAGCAGCAAGTCAAGTGTTGGTAAACAGGAGCCCACCTGAAAAACGAAGGGAAGCAGTTCAAGTTTCGAGGAAAAGCAGTGCAAGTATTGGCAATCAGGAGCCCACCTGGAGAATGTAGGGAAGCAGTAAGGTTCAAAGAAGTTCAGCAATCAGGAACCACATGAAAAACGAAGGGAATCAGTTCAAGTTTCAAGGAAAAGCAGCACAAGTGTTGGTAATCAGGAGCCCACCTGGAGAACGAAGGGAAGCAACAAGGTTCAAAGGAAGACAACAATCAGGAGCCCACTTGAAGAACACAGGGAAAGCATCTCAGAATGCAATTCAAGTCAGCAACAAAGGAATCTCATTCAGAGAGTACAAGTCAGCAGGGTAGCAGAACTGCAAGTTCAAGTTTGAAGATATAGATAGGATTCTTGTAATTCGTATATCATAGTTTAGTCTGAATTTTTTTATTTTGTCATGGTGTAATAAGAAGTTCAGTAAGCAGAAACAACAACAATAACAGCAAAATCACAGCCCTTCGGTAGTACCAGCTACCAAACTTCTTGAACTACACGCGACCTGATTCCCCTATAACCCAGGGTATGTAGGCTGCCCAAAACCAAAACTCGGTTGCACCCTTTCTCTTTTCTCTTATCCTTATTTCTCCCCTTTTGAATTAAAATATGTTCAAAAATTAGTCACATGGCTCACCTTATCTTTGCTTGAAAACTCTTCATGTTTCCAAAATGTAACCAATGCCTTTATGATGTCCCCTGTAGGCTTGATCTTCAACAACCCGGTGAGTCCTCCCAAGTATAGATTGAACTTATCTTGCCTTGATTTACCGAGATCTTCCCAAATATAACAATTCATCTAAGCTAGAATTATGAACCCTAAACCAGAAGCTTTGGGTTCCAGTCCCCAACAGAGTCTCCAGAACTGTCACACCTCCATTTTTTCCTATACCCCGGAAAGGGTATAAGGGCGTTTTTTCCAATTTAAAGTGACAATCGAAACAGGATTCATTTATTATTAAAAATTCAGAGCGCCACTTGGGATAATTTATGTTGTCCCAAGTCACCGGTTCAAATCCCGAATAGAGGAAAAGATTGACTTTGTTTTACAGTCCGCGAACACAGAAATCTGGGTAAGGAATTCTGTTAACGCCGGAGAAGGTGTTAGGCATTCTCAGATTCTGTGGTTCTAGCATGGTCGCTCAACTGTTATAATTGGTCTATTATCTGATTTTAATACATGTTTTATCCTATGGTTCAATTTTAACTTATTAACCGCTCTTATTCATTTTTTAGGAAGATTATAACGTCATTTAAAATATGTCTTGAACCACGTCACATAAATGCACCCGTGGTCCACGACATATTTTATTTAACGTTGTTGGGATTTGGATTTAGGTCACATGAAATCCACACCCGAGTTTAGGAAGGTAATTTTAAATTATGCGCCTAAAGCAACTACGCCTTTTTCAACTTTGCGAGGGCCGTAGAAAATTCGCTAAATGGCATGCCTCAAATTCTAAGGATTTAAAATTAATTAAATGAGGGCCATGAGTTTTGAGGTTTTATTGTGGATGGAGTGGTTTAAATTATTAAGTACAAAAGGCCTAAAGAAATGGGTTAGCTGCATGTATATCATTGAAGTCTTTTGTTATAGCATACTACAATTCAGAAAGGTGGAGTTGGCATTTATGTGAAAATAACAAAAGGCAGGTGCCAGCTTTGGTTTCATATCCATATCACCTTCAAAATACCGACTTTCGTTTTCAAATTCTAGAAAGAAACTAACAAAATTTTATAACAAAATAATGAATCTTAAAGGACTATATGAGCACACAAAAAAAAAGAAACCATGCTAAGAACTATTCGGATGAACCAGAAGGAACAAAACAAACATGGACATACAAAAATGCATTTTAAACTTGATTATAACAAAGAACACTTAAAGTAATTAATTTATTTAACACTATGCTAAAGAGAAAGTTGTAGTATCACCACTATAACTTCTACAGTACCATTTTGAAGCAGAGGAAGTTGAACCTTCACATGCATTTTAAAATGCATAAATTATCCCAAGTTTAAAATGCATTTTTGTATGTCCATGTTTGTTTTGTTCCTTCTGGTTCATCCGAATAGTTCTTAGCATGGTTTCTTTTTTTTTGTGTTCTCATATAGTCCTTTAAGATTCATTATTTTGTTATAAAATTTTGTTAGTTTCTTTCTAGAATTTGAAAACGAAAGTCGGTATTTTGAAGATGATATGTATATGAACCCAAAGATGGCACCTGCCTTTTGTTATTTTCACATAAATGCCAACTCCACCTTTCTGAATTGTAGTATGCTATAACAAAAGGCTTCAATGATATACATGCAGCTAACCCATTTCTTTAGGCCTTTTGTACTTAATAATTTAAACCACTCCATCCACAATAAAACCTCAAAACTCATGGCCCTCATTTAATTAATTTTAAATCCTTAGAATTCGAGGCATGCCATTTAGCGAATTTTCTACGGCCCTCGCAAAGTTGAAAAAGGCGTAGTTGCCTTAGGCGCATAATTTAAAATTACCTTCCTAAACTCGGGTGTGCATTTCATGTGACCTAAATCCAAATCCCAACAACGTTAAATAAAATATGTCGTGGACCATGGGTGCATTTATGTGACGTGGTTCAAGACATATTTTAAATGACGTTGTAATCTTCCTAAAAAATGAATAAGAGTGGTTAATAAGTTAAAATTGAACCATAGGCTAAAACATGTATTAAAATCAGATAATAGGCCAATTATAACAGTTGAGCGACCGTGGTAGAACCACAGAACCCGGGAATGCCTAACACCTTCTCCCGGGTTAACTCCTTACCCGGATTTCTGTGTTCGCGGACTCTAAAACAGAGTCAATCTTTTCCTCGATTCAGGATTTGAATTGGTGACTTAGGACATCATAAATTATCCTAAGTGGCGACTCTGAATTTTTAATAATAAATGAATCTCGTTTCGATTGTCACTTTAAGTTGGAAAAAACTCCCTTATACCCTTTCCGGTGTGTAGGAAAAAACGAAGGTGTGACAGTTACTACATTCTTGAAACAACGAATTGTTAGCGGTACATTCACGTTGAAGAATGGGAATCTGTGGTACATTGAATGAATTCAAAATGCACAAGTCCATGAGACACCCCGGTCTCCAAAAAAGCTCACGCCACGGGTCGCATCATTGGTATGACATCGTTGTAAGAAGCTCGAGGAGTCAAGTGTCAGAATCATTTCCCATCGCTTCATTCTGGGAAACGCGGAGACTATCTATATGCGGCGAAATCAGGGGACTTAATTTCTCTCTATCAAGTCATTTCGGAAGAATGCCTCGCGACCCCAAGGACGGGGAGCCACGGCCGAGTCCCCTTCCTCGGGGCTCGTCGAGGCCCAACTTAGAGAAGACGGAAATCGAAGACAGAACAGAGGAGGAAGCTCCCAAGGCATGCGGCTAAGTCTGACAAAACTGGCCTATCCAGGGTCTACGCCGAAGCGTCGCGTCCAACCGTCCCATCTCCATACTTAAACAATTAATGCATGTTGTAATACAGCCGAGTTCCCCTCTTATATAAAGGGAACTCGTGCTACCTTGTAAAGGGTTGATGTTTCTCCATTCCTCCACAAGTGTAATAATCTCTCTCTCTCTCTCTCTCTCTCTCTCTCTTTCTAGTCTGCTCGTCCTCGCTGGCCCGAGGCCACTTTAGCATTTATCGTTTTCTTACTTTTTTCATTATATTGCTCGGTATTGGCCATAAAGAGCCTTGTTTAATCATATCCTTAACTATTGTCCCATTTACGACTGCCCCCGATAGCCTGAGCTCGACCCAGGCGTCAACCCCGAGGTCTCTCATGACCGATCCTACACCCAGGCAGCAGGTTTCTCGGCTCGTTCAACCCCTCATTTTAACCTGTATCTCCTTGATAAAACAACTCGAGAAGTAAGCCTTCATGTTTGGTTATCGCCACTTTTTAGCTTGCATTTCATCGTTAAACTTCGTATTCTTAGCATCAATTGCTCTAAACAACCAGCTCGAGAATAGATCACGTATTTTTAGAATCCCATTTACAAATTTAATTGTTGTTAATATTTTCATGATAAACACAAATGAAGAACATATGCGAGTAAACCTGGATTTACTTGAAGAAAGGAGGGAAGCTGTATTAATAAGGACGACAGTGCAAAAACAAGTATGGAGTGATACTATAACCGGAAAGTTCGTCTAAGATACTTCAAGATTGGGGACTTCGTACTCAAGAAAGTTTTCCAATCCATGAGGGCAGCTAATGCAAGAAAGTTAAGTCCAACTTGGGAAGGACCTTATAAGATTCATGGTATCGCAGGAAAATGAGCATACAAACTTGAAACACTGGATGACAAGATTCTACCTTCAAATTGGAATGTTGTTCATCTGAAGAGATATTATTTCTAAGGAAAAGAACGGGCAGGTATTCTCATTAATAACTTTTATTTTTGAATTGTTAAAATTTTACTAACTATTTTAGATGATAGGCAGAAAGCTAGACCGCACTAAATGATGAATTTCGAGCTGAAAAGACATGTGGAAAGAACATAATTTTCGGTCTAGGGTTACAACTATTTTGATGGAAATTTAAATGGGTTAAGCAGTCTTCATCTAAAATTGTACCTCCAAGTCCCGTATGTTTTTCCTTTTCAGGAAAAGGACCACATGGAAGGAATAATCAAGTGCTCGAGATTTCATACTTCAAAGCTCAAATACTTGGGGGACTATATAATATACATATGATATATGTATGAAGAAGGAATAGAAGACTGAAAACAATTAAAGTTTAAGTCAAGCCCAAAAGTTTACTCATCAAGTATATCAAGTCCAGAGCAAAGTCACGAGCCAATAACACAAGCCAATAAAAAAACCTTCATACATATTTCAAAATCTTATGATATCTAGGTTAAGGACAATATTTAGCCATGGGTCATAAAAAACCCTTGGATTTTCTTTCCTTTTTGCAAATTTGTTGTAAAGAAAATAGTTGGGGAAAAGTAATAGAAGATATTTAAATACATGTAAGATGCTATTTAAAACTTGACAAAGTTCAAATGTGTTATGCCCCACAATATTACGTCCTGCAATATTATATAACGACGATGTTATGCTCTACAGTAATATGTTACGATGGTGTTACCATCTGCAGTAATATATTACGATTAATGTTACGTCCTACAGTATTAATTTACGACAGTGTTGTACCCGATAGTATTACATTACGGTGATATTACGCATTATAGTAATAAGTTACGATAGTGTAACACCCTGTAGTATTACATTACGGTGATGTTACGCTCCACAATAATAAGTAACGGCGATGTTGCATCCTGCAGTATTTTACATAGAACTTGTCGTAAGGTAATTGATATCAGTCCAAGGAAAAAATTATTTGGGGATTATAAGTATTATGCTATTTCACAAGTGATTAATAAAGTCATAGGGGAGCAAGTCTAAGAAAACGAATTTTTTCAAAGTTTGGCATTTTGGAATAAAATACGGCACGAGCTAAAATATTCGATATTTATGGACTAATATCATACAAGGTACTACATGGCCATGATTGTAAGGTGTAAAAGATATGTTAAAAGAGAGTAGTATTTAATTAAGTTGAGATAATCTTTAAATTATGCGGGTAATTGATTAATTATCGGGTAACAGGACATTACCCAGTTAACTAATAAGTGGATAATATTTTGGATAATTAAACATGATGTGGCAGCCACATAAAGCCCACTTGATGACTATTCACTTTTATATACATGTGGCATGTGTAGATGAGTTGGTGGCTTACAAGGATAATTATGTAAACCAAGAGAAAAATTGCTTAAATTTGTCACAAAAGCTTGCGGATAAAACCTTGGCACTCAAATATTTGCAAAATTAGAAGCGAAAGGGGCGTTAGCCATTAATTGGTTAACAAAGGTAATGTACTTGAAGTCCTTTTAATTACCATGGTCATGGGAACTTTTGGCCAACTACATGGTGTATTTGGGTGGAAATTACCTACCTGGGCTGTGTACCCTTGCAAGGATCACTCAAGTTATAAAGATGGCCCAACGTGATATGCTAATTCAAAGAAATCCCAGATATAATCTTTCTCAAGAATATCATATGGATTTTCCCTACTTCAGGTATGTTAAGGCTATCCCTTCTTTCTTTTGGCATGATCCATACGATACGAACGAAACGTGCAAATGCACAAATTTCATATATGACCCTATTCATAGAAGTATTAAAAGTGCCTATGTTCTTGAATTTCCATATGTCTTCTTATTCCATCGTCTGTTCATGGGTCTCAGAAAATACGTAAAATGATTTTATGATATTAATCAGAGGTATAATGGTCTTTTGACGTACCGAGAGATTTTGTTATCGCATTTCATATGCATTTCATGCATTTATACATGTACATTGTCCCATGACTCAGAAGGCGTTATATACGCGTATATATGTATATATATGTATATGGGATATGGGAAAAGGTTACGGCATTATATACGCACCACCACCTTATCAGCTGGTATATGATGATGATGTTGTCCACAGTGGCTAAAATATGATTCAAACGACGTTATATACGCGTATATATGTATGTATTCAAATGGCGTTATACACACATATATATATGTATGTATTCAAAAGATGTTATATACGCATATATATGTATGTATATATATGTACATGGGATATGGGAAAAGTTATATCGTTATATACGCACCACCACCTGATCAGCTGGTATACGATGATAATTTTGCCCACAGTGGCCGGTATGATATAATGGAATGCCGTCAGAGGCTGATGATGTTATGAAACATGTACCTATGCAAGACATGACATTCATACGCATATGCATGACGCTAAAAGTAATTTATGATTTACAAAGTTATTCAGACTTGCAGGTTGAGTCATGTACTCTATATTTCTTCCATGTCTCAGATGTACTTACTTATGTGCCTTACTTACTCGGTACATTATTCGTACTGACATCCCTTTTGCCTGGGGACGCTGCATTTCATGCATGCAGGTCCCGATAGTCAGGTCGAGAGCCCTCCAAGTAAGCTATCAGCTCAGCGGAAGATGTTCATGCCCTCTATTTTGCTTCGGGGTTGCTTGTTTGGTTAGTATGAGTCAGACGTGTATTGTTTGGTATGGCGGGGCTCTATTCCTACCTCTATGACATTTATGTATTCTTAGAGGCTTGTAGACATATGTCGTATATGTGAAAGATTGTACGGCCTTGTTGGCCTATGTTTAAGTTTACAAATGATTATATTGGCCTACTAGGTTCGTATGTCACATGTAGATAATGATGTAATAAGAAAGACACGCTACATTGGTACTCGGTTGAGTACGGTACCGGGTGCCCGTTGCGGCCCATCGGTTTGGGTCGTGACAAAAGTGGTATCAGTGCAGTTCTGTCCTAGGGAGTCTACAAGCCGTGTCTAGTAGAGTCTTGTTTATGGGTGTGTCGTGCACCACACTTATAAGCAGGAGGCTATAGGGAATTTAGGATTGTCACACTTTCTACTTACTCTAGATTGTGTGGTAGAGCTCACTTATAAGAATCCAAGTTCTGAAATTCTATTTTATTCGTACTAAGACGATGCCTACATCCAGAAAGAAGGTTGGAAAGAGAGATAGTTGTGGAAGAGCTGAGTTAGAGGAATTGGATTTTTGTATGATGCCTATGATAAGTAAATATGAGGTCTTTAGCAGATCATGGATGTACTGAAAGGTGTAAGCTTCCTGATAAAAAGCCTTAAGGCAAGAATGCCTATCCATCTTTATGGTGAAGGACAATGAGAGATTAATAAGATAAGTACAAGTTTCAGCAAGTAAAAGGAGCAAGGTGAAAAGGGTATGAGGTACCCAGTTAATGAAGGTTAATAGCGTTTATAATTAAAGCAGATGAACATAAGCTTTTTGAGTTATATTCAATAGTAACAAATGTATATACAATTGGTCACACCCTTTCCAGATATGCCCTATGGGGGTTAACAAAAGTAGTACAAGAAGATATGATGGATGAATTGATTGCGTCAGTTGATATTTCCGAAGGATATTGCAAATGTGCTAATAGATCTCTTTATGAGATACCTAGATGGTGCACTCTAAAATAGTATAGCCAGATATGAGTTCTACAAAGACATACACTATAAGCCTTGAAAGGATAAAGATTACCTTAGTGTGGCTCGTGTCCCTAGTAAAGCGAGAATGTTAAGCAACTTGAAGAGCCATTGGATAGAGCAAAGGGAAGCTAAGAGCAAAAGAATGTCTTGTTCAAGTTTTCAGAATAAAGTGATAGGCATAACTATTAGCGAAAAATAAGAAAAGAGTTAATAAAGCATTATGAGTAAGATGTGCTACATGGATGACAATGGTATATCAAAAGATGACAATATTACAAAATCTATAGTCAAGTGAAGGAAGAAATGAGAAGTGACAGGCCTTGGGAAAATAAAAGAGTATAGGCCATACAATCATGTCCTCATTTCAAGAATAAATTCGCAACTCTAGCGTTATTACCAAGAGGAAAAGTTAGACCCCAGAGTAATAGAACCAGTATGGATTGGTGAACAAGATAAACTAAATATGAATTATGGACTGAGTGACTGGTGATAGTTGCCATCATAAGAACTTTAAATTTTGTTCTGCTAATAATAGAATGGAAGACAAAAGAAGATTCATGAGAAATTCAGAGAATGATCAATCAGGAAGACGCTTCCCTACAACAAGTAATGTAAGAAAAGTTCAGCTTAAGGGACTGTATGTGCCAGTTATACTAAATTTCACCCTCATGAGTAAGGGATTCTGCTATCATTGGTACGAAAGGATTACCGCAAGGCGAGTAAGAGTCATCAGTGATGTGAAAGGATGCCAAAGATGAAAAAGTGAAATATCTATAGGCAGGTCGTCGTAGTTCCAACTCTTAGTACACCACTAATGAGGGGAATATGGAGTGATGTGGCATTAAGTCAGAATTATGTGGTTCTAGTGACTATGGAATGGTAAAGCAAGAATGCGATAAATGAAATAGGAATGAGATGGAACTTATCCAAATCTTATAAATACGCTACGATTCAAGAATATTGTGCAAGCATGATATCAAGGAGAGGGAGTAAAGGTTCTTCCCCGAGCTGTTATTAATAAATAAGGAGCCAGTGCGAGACGTAAGTTAAGCCAAAGGAAATAACCCAAGAAACATTACGAGGAATATTGATATGAGAATGGGCCAACGAGTAGTTAGTAATTGGCTAGGAAGATCCCAGTTATGGCTAAATAGGAGGTTACAGACGAGTCATCGGATCGTGTATGATAAACACAGTAGAACCCAACATGTATAATTCAGCCTCAGAGAATATCACTATAATACTTGAGAAATATTATAATAGGAGTTGGGGTAGTTAAAGGTACCGTATGAGTGTTATGAAAGTAAAAGACAGTTCCACTGGGAAGACAAATAAAATTTCAGTTAGAAGCAGTCGTACGAGCAGATGAGTATGGAGGTAAGTAACTAAGGATTACAAGTGAGCACGAACATCAAAAATTCTATCGAGAATACGATATAATAAGCTCACATCTTTACAAGAGTCAGAGGGTCTTCCCTAAGTACTACGACCTGAGAAAATAAGGAAGAAGGTTTCAATCTCAGTACAATGACCTAAAGAGGAAATGGTTGTGTGACAACAGTCTCAAAACAACATTGTATGCACTCCCTAAGAAATTGGCACCTACAGTGGCTAATGAATGGGAAGTAATAACTAAAAGTAATATTCGAGATCATATGAGTTGTATGAAAACTCTGGCAAGTGTGGGCACTAAGATAAGCTAAGTATGGACGCAACGAGGGGGTAGAAAGACAAGGAAAAGTAATGGCTTACGTTGAAAGAAAGCTAAGATAGAACAAAAGAATTATTTGATCAATAAACCAGAGTTAGTACGTTATGGATACACTCAAGATTTTGGAACATTATTCAGGCAACATGTTTGTTGACAATCATACAACCATAGAAAACTCCGGTATAAGTTAAAAGAGAGAATTAAGCCCAGGGCATAAACAAAGGATTGAATTATTTAAAGATTGTATCATGGATAGTCCATAACGCCCATGAAAGGCCAAGGTAATAACTGATACCATGAGACACAAATCGGAAGGTAGCTTAAGACTACGTAAAGGCTGATTAGAAGGAATGGGAAACTAAAGAATTACATCATCTAAGTAAATCAAAAGTCTGATTATTGGACCTAGAAAAATTATAGGAGTTGTGCTGGAGAACATAATAGAATCACTCTTAATATCAGATGTTCAAGAGAAATAACACAACAACCATAATCTATAATGGATCTACAAGGAAGCTAGTTAGAAGAAGTATCAGCCTCATAAGAAGTCAATATGAAGCTCCCACCTGATTGTGTATGTACCAGAGTGCGAGTATTATAATAGAGCTTTAAGTTACGGACGTGAATTACACCTGGGTGAAAGGGAGGTCACGAAAGAGATAGAAGATATGATGCGATATTTTAAGGTAAGTAAGGTAAAGGTGAACAACGTACGAGATACTCAAAGGCAGAATATCATGAATAGTCCATACTTCGGATAGAAGGCTATAAGCACGGGGATCCAATAATCGATAATGATACCGGCATGTCTTCCAGCCTATGATTTCTAAGTACTGGGAGATCTAGTTAAGAGAATAGAGAAAAGTTGGAGACGATGTGATATCTCGCTTGACGTTCCAGAATAACATAAGGAAATTTATGGTGCAAGCAAGTTCAAGGAAAAGTTTATAAATGGATATGTATAGGTCGCAAGCTTAGGTATGGTAGAGCGACAAAGTTTTAAGATAACATGAGTAAGAATGAGGAAAGGCAAGTGAAAAGGTGACAAGAATGGATAAGTCCTCAGGATTAAGTTCATGAAAACAAGAGAGATAATGGTCTCTCTTAGTTATTGAAAGTTTAGTATAGCCTGAATGAACTCAAAGGAATCTAAGATTAATAGCATTTAGAAAGAATGAAATGATGACCTAGTAATAAAAAGAGGGGATAAAGGCTCAGTTGTGACAGATAAAGGATGACGTTTGGACCTTCATTTGAATAATGATTTGACAAAAAAATAGAAGAAGAGAAGGAGAAAAAAATTTCGCTGGCGGCACAAAAATCAAGATACCCACATAAGTGAATAACATTGGGATGCTATAAAATATGGTCATTGAAGTATAGTATCACCCCTAAGTAGATCAGGAAAATTGCTTCAAATATTCCTCGATGGAACGTAAGCCCTAGTGGCAAGGTATGACGTAAGAAGTTTCAAGTTATCAGTGGTATATTGTAGATTAATATTGAGGTGAATAAATAAGGGATGGACAAAAGTCATAAAGTATGAGATGAGATTAAGTCGCCATTCTTAAGATGAACGGTAATGGAGGAGCATTGAAGCATTGAGATTTATACCTAAAGGATAAGCAACAAAAGTAACTGGAAGCTTGGTAAGCATACCTCAGTAGAGGTAGATTGAAGTAAAAATTATGGTATAGTATAACCCATGTAAATGGAGTAAAGTCATATGAATGGATAATCAGATCTATGAAATATGATATGGTCATATTCGCAAGTTATACATAGTATCGAGCAAAGGACTTCAGTATACCTATAGAGGCCCAGAGAGGCATCCTATTAAGTCTTGTAGATACAAAGTAAGGTGTAGAAATTGACTAAAATATAAAAGGAAAAAAGGAAAGATGAATCACATAAGTGCACTTACAAAGCCAGGGTCATACAGGCTGCATGATAGGAGGTAACAACAGTTGCAAGATTAGGAAGATTTCGACCACAGGTAATGATACGAGCAAAAAGACTAAAGGGGGGAATACCCTAGACTTTGGATTTATTTACAGAGCAACTACTTAAATGGAAAGAAGACTATTAAGGTATTCACAAGAGTTATAAGTTACGAAAATGATAAGAGCATAGTCAACATTCGAGGACGAATGTTATAAAGGGGGAATGATGTTACGCCCCGCAATATTACGTCAATATTACGTCCTGCAGTATTATATAACAACGATGTTATGCTCTGCAGTAATATGTTACGATGGTGTTACCCTCTGTAGTAATATATTACGATTGATGTTACGTCCTACAATATTAAGTTACGACAGTGTTGTACCCGATAATATTACATTACGGTGATATTACGCATCACAGTAATAAGTTACGACAGTGTTGCACCCTGTAGTATTACATTACGGTGATGTTACGCTTCGCAGTAATAAGTTACGTTGATGTTGCATCCTGCAGTATTTTACGTGGAATTTATCGTAAGGTAATTGATATCAGTCCAAGGAAAAAATTATTTGGGGATTATAAGGATTATGCTATTTCACAAGTGATTAATAAATTCATGAAGGTGAAAGGGGGAGCAAGTCTAGGAAAATGAATTTTGTCAAAGTTTGACATTTTGGAATAAAATACGGCATGAGCTAAAATATTCGATATTTATGGACTAGTGCCATACAAGGTATTACATGGCCATGATAGTATGGTGTACAAGATATGTTAAAAGAGAGTAGTATTTAATTAAGTTGAGATGATTTTTAAATTATGCGGGTAATTGATTAATTATCGGGTAACAGGGCATTACCCAGTTAACTAATAAGTGGATAATTTTTTGGATAATTAAACATGATGTGGAAGCCACATAAAGCCCACTTGTTGACTATTCACTTATATATACATGTGGCATGTGTAGTGAAGTTGGTGTCTTACAAGGATAATTATGTAAACCAAGAGAAAAATTGCTTAAATTTGTCACAAAAGCTTGCGGATAAAACCTTGGCACTCAAATATTTACAAAATCAGAAGTGAAAGGGGCGTTAGCCATTAATTGGTTAACAAAGGCAATGTACTTGAAGTCCTTTTAATTACCATGGTCATGGGAACTTTTGGCCAACTACATGGTGTATTTGGGTGGAAATTACCTACCTGGCCAGTGTACCCTTGCAAGGATCACTCAAGTTATAAAGATGGTCCAACATGATATGCTAATTCAAAGAAATCCCGATACAATCTTTCTCAAGAATATCATATGGATTTTCCCTACTTCAGGTATGTTAAGGCTATCCCTTCTTTCTTTTGGCATGATCCATACGATACGAACAAAACGTGAAAATACACAAATTCCATATATGACCCTATTCATAGAAGTATTAGAAGTGCCTATGTTCTTGAATTTCCATATGTCTTATTATTCCATCGTCTGTTCATGGGTCTCAGAAAATACGTAAAATGATTTTATGATATTAATCAGAGGTATAATGGTCTTACGACGTACCGAGAGATTTTGTTATCGTATTTCATATGCATTTCATACATTTATACATGTACATTGACCCATGACTCAGACGGCGTTATATACATGTATATATATATATATATATATATATATATATATATATATATATATATATATATATATATATATATATATGTATATGGGATATAGGAAAAGGTTATGGCGTTATATACGCACCACCACCTGATCAGCTGGCATATGATGATGATGTTGCCCACAGTGGCTAAAATATGATTCAAACGGCGTTATATACGCGTATATATGTATGTATTCAAATGGCGTTATATACACATATATATGTATGTATTCAAACGACATTATATACGTGTATATATGTATGTATATATATGTACATGGGATATGGGAAAGGTTATGGCGTTATATACGCACCACCACCTAATCAGCTGGTATACGATGATGATTTTGTCCATAGTGGCCGGTATGATATAATGGAATGCCATCATAGGTTGATGATGTTAGTAAACATATACCTATGCACGACATGACATTCATACGCACATGCATGATGCTAAAAGTAATTTATGATTTACAAAGTTATTCAGACTTGTAGGTTGAGTCATGTACTCTATATTTCTTCCATGTCTCTGATGTACTTACTTATGTTCCTTACATACTAGGTACATTATTCGTACTAACATCCCTTTTGCCTGGGGATGCTGCGTTTCATGCCTGCAGGTCCCGATAGACAGGTCGAGAGCCCTCCAAGTAGGCTATCAGCTCAGCGGAAGATGTTGGTGCGCTTCATTTGCTTCGGAGTTGCTTGTTTGGTTAGTATGAGTTAGATGTATATTGTTTAGTATGGTGGGACTCTATTCCGACCTCTATGACATTTATGCATTCTTAGAGGCTTGTAGACATTATACGTAAAAGATTGTACGGCCTTGTCGGCTTATGTTTGAGTTTATAAATAATTATATTGGCCTTCTAGGCCCGTATGTCATGTGTAGATAATGATGTAATAAGAAAGACACGCTACGTTGGTACTCGGTTGAGTAAGGTAGCGAGTGCCCATTGCGTCCCATCGGTTTGGATCGTGACAAAATGGAAACTTTATCAAAGTTATTTCAAGAAACATGTGTGTTCCTATTTCTTTTTTTTCGTATATTTACAGCATTATGAAGTTGAGACATCTTCTTCATTAAGTGTCATATATAAAAGGGCCTTCTTTTATAATTTCATGTTTGATTGAAAGATCCATGAAGTTAACAAAGCATTTTTTTAAAAAAATGCAAAAAGGGTAAGACGAAAACCCACGTATTAAAAAGCAATACCTTGAATTTATATAATGAAACAAGGAAAAAAAGAGTAAAACAGAAGCTCCAGATAATTAAGTTGAAACAAAAATCTTGTAATATTAAGTTTAGACTAAGTATGAACTTAGTCATAAACTCATTGTCATTTTTCTACAAAATGCCCCAAAAAGGCCTGGGGACTTGTCATTACCAAAAAACTTAACCCCCAAATGGGACCAGGGGTAAAACCACAAATTCCACCAAGAAAAAAAGGGAGTCGAACTTCATAAACTTTCACTGGGGAGCAGAAGAAGAGTCTAAAGCGGCATCATCAGCAACAAAAGGCTCAATTTGATCTAAAGGAGCTGGGACATCCACCGTGCCTACATTAACTTCAACATACTCAGGAGTATCAGCCATGGGAGAAGGAAAATTTTTACCTTACTGAGTTTTCTCACTGGTTTCCTTTATCTTAGGTAACTCAGTATCCAAATTAAAACCCTCCTGGCTAGCCTTTACTAGGGTATCATGGCGAGTGTTTAAAATAGCTCAAGTCACTTCAATAGCAATTTTGTCCTTAAGAGCTTCATAATCCGTTTCCCATTAGTCAATTTCATTTTTGAGCTCTTCCTTCTAGGACAAAGTAGCATCATAAGAAGATTGCAAAGGGGCAAGTGAACTTTCCAAAAATCTGACCTTATCAAAAGACACACGAAGATCCTCTTGGGTCTGGGTGAGTGTCTGAACAAGTTCACCTGCATAAACTTCTTGTTCATTCAGCAAGGCCTTCAATCTTCTAATCTCTTCGCTGGCTTTGGAGGGTTGCTAGGAAAATGATGTCTCAAGGAGATTTTTATCCTTGCCAGCTTGATTGGAAGAAGCTTTCTCAACTGCTAGCTCTGATGCCATGACTCTTAGTTGTCGCTCTAAGGTACACTTGCTTTATTCTAGAACTTCCATCTCAAGTTGAAGACTTTCATATTGCTTTTTCCAATTGTCTGCTTCAATTTGATAATCATTCATTAACTGCTCCATATGAGAAACCCTCTTCATCATCTCTGTGCCAATAAGATTGATCTAAAAAAAAGAAAGGGGTAAGAACTTTAGTAAAAAAGAATGGAATAAAGTGTAAACAGAAGCAAATGCCTTCAGTGACGATTGCACTATATCTTTCATCCAAGTCAAAGAACTATGACTCTAAAGCTTGGACTTTCGACTGGACCAATTAAGGGTTTCAACCATACGTCAGCCCGACCTGAATTTTTCAAAAGATTATCATCGGCAGGGACCTCAGTTGTAATCTGCTTCATCGGTCCACTTCCACTCGAAGAACCAACCTCAGTACGAGGAATGGTAGTAGTGGGAACTGTAGAGGAAGTCATAACAACTTGGGGTGGAGCAGAAACAGAAGTAGTAACAACTGGCAAAGAATGCACCACAAGGACAGACATGGTAAATGAGGCAAGTGGTACTTCATCAGAAACTAAATCCAAATTCTCACCATCAAACCCACCAGAAAAAAGCTGTTCATTAGAGTCACGAGCTGCCGCAGGAGTATCATCATCAAAACTCACCAAGGTGGCTTCAACAGGCTCGGTTATGGGAACAAAATGGGGAGGATTTACTTCATCATCTGAAAAGATGCGTCTTCTGGCCCGCAGCCTTTTAACCAAGGAAATTCCATCATGTTCCTCTTCCTCCCCAGAATCCTGGGTCACATGAGCCTTCATTTTCGATGAAGAACTCTAGATTATCTCTTGAGCTCTTTCTAAAGAAACTCTGGAAGCCGCGATTTCTTCAGCACTTACCCCACGTATGGGGAACCCTGATAAAAAGAAAGGTCAAATAAATTCTAAGGGAAAGATGAATGAGAATATGAAAAGGAAGGGGGTAAAGCATTTACCATGAGTTGTAACCTTCCAACCAAACCTGTGTGAAAGATTTTTTCCAAGATCTACCTTCCATCATAGCAGCAACCAATAACTTCTCTACCCAACCACAAAAATTGGGAATCTCGTCAACAGTTCCCATGGTTGCTGAAAAAAGAGAAAGTTAAACAGCCGCGGGAAAAATAAACCCTTTCAAAATGGAAAAGGAAAAATGAGAGAAAATTGCAAAAGTAAAACTTACGTGCAAAATTCCACTTTTCAGGGAATGATATATTTTCTTCACCTACTAAACCTACAGTAGGGGCAGCAACAAATCTGGCATACCAGCCACGGTCCTTGTCATCCTCAGGGCTAACTAGCACTCTCTTACTTCTTGCCACTAAAGTAAAGATCCAATGTCGGAAAAGCTTAGGGGAGTAGAGATAGATCAAATGGAAAAAAGTAAATGGAAAATTAGCCAACCTTGTTAAGTTCCTTAGACAAGCAACAACCCTCCACACAATATGGCCAATTTATCCTAGACAAACGTTGAAAAAACGACAGAATTCAATGATAACAGGATCAATGGGAGGTTTAAAATTCAGTGTAAAGGGATATGTATACACAAAAGATAATCCGGTCATGTAAGATGTAATTCTTTGGTTTGCATTAGGAATTATGATAGGGAAGTCAGGTCTCCAATGGAAATCCTTACGGATAAAAGAGATTAAACCTTCGGTAATTTGAGAAGGGTAAACATCAGCACGATCCAAAGAAGACATAGAAGAATGTTGATTCCTAATCGATTCTCTATCAGAGTAAAAAGATAGTTCAGAAGGGACAATTTCATCTACTAAAGGTTTACGAGTTGGTTCACTAAAGTCTTTACTTCTAGAAGAAGATTTCTTTGAAAGACAAACCCCTGGTTCTAGAAGGAGGGGTAGAACTCGCTGGAGGTAAAGAAACACCTCGTATAGATGAAGACCCTAAACTACGCAATCATCCCCTCTTCTGGTTCTAACAGGAGCAAGGAAAAGTTCATCAACGATGGGAACTCTTCGAGGATTAAGGTTTGAAGAAGACATGGTTGTACGAGGAAGAAAACAACAATGAATATTCTAAGATAGGTAACGTTTTATGAGAAAGAAAAAGACAAAAGCTATATTTATACTCAAAAGTAAGCTTCAAAGAAAAAGGTGTAATGATGGAAACGTCATGATAGAAACTGTCACTTTGTAATTGATGAAGCCGCAAAAAAGCCCTAAAAGACGCTGAAGAGTCGCAAATCCAATTAGAAGATGCCACGTGTCACGAACATTAAATCGAAGTGACATATGAAGCGTTAGTTCCAGAAAGGTATAATGGCGGCAAAAATTCCCGCTTTAATGAGATCCACTCCCCAAATATTCTATTGTTGAATAAATGGCAAGTGGGGGGACTATCTGTATTGGTAAAAATCAAGTTAATATATCGAATTAATTATGTGATGATATGTCATGACACATGGATCAGTAAAGGAATGACAGTTGGCGAAGAATAGTTAAAAGAGGCACGAGCTTTAATAAACACGGGCAAAGATCCAAGAAAACCAGAAGGAATGGGTACTCGAACCTCTTGATAATTTGAAGAAGCATCGGAAGAATGAACCTAGATAGCAAAAGAGTATAGATACGTATTATTGGTAGTTAATGAGCATGAATTACAGGAAACGTTATAAAATCTGTACTGAAACAGTTACGATTGCCAATTATAACGTTACATTGAATGTCATTAATTGTCCATAATAACTCCATTATGGAAGAAAAGAAACATATTACTTAGAAATAGCTATAAAAGGTGAGGAATGAACATTTGTAAGGACACGAAACACTATAGGAATACAGTGATTTTCTTTGCTTTTTATCCATCTATTATTTACATCAATTATTCTTATTTTTATTTGATTATCATTAACCCGAGTTCTTCTAAAAATAAGCTTTGATCGAAATTCATATTTTTGGTTAACAGTCACGACCTGAAAATCTCACCTTCGAGACCATGATGATGTCTAATATTTTACTTGATAGACAAGCCAATGTTAGAATAATATTAGTCATTTTAATTTAATTAATAACAAAGAAACAAATGCGGAACTAAATTCTGAAATAAAGTGATTAACCCATAATAATAGCGATGTCTAAAACCCATCCCAGAACTGGTGTCACAAGTGCACGAGCTACTAGAATAATATAAATAACGGTCTGAATGAAAATAAAGTTGTCTGAAAGAAATACACAACTAAGATAAGGTAGAAGGAGACTTCAGAGTTGCGAACGCCATGCAACTATACCTCAAGTCTCCTCTGAATAGCTGAATCCGAGCAAATCTACTGTATGCCGCTGGGACCAACTCCGGTATCTGCACAAGAAATGTGGAGTGTAGTATGAGTACAACCAACCCCATGTACCTAGTAAGTGCCGAGCCTAACCTCGACGAAGTAGTGACGAAGCTAAGGCAGGTCACATATATTCATTTTCATTTATGTTGCGGCGTGCAACCCGATCCTCAATATATCTTTTCAATCAATTATGTTGCGGCGTGCAACCCATTCCTCCAATATATTTACTTTCATTTCTGTTGCGGGGTACAACCCGCTCCTCAAATAATATATTCAATTCCGTTATGACGTGCAATTGTCACGACCCAAAAATCCACTAGTCATGATGGCACCTAACCTAACCCGTTAGGTAAGCGAACTATCCTATCCAATTTCAACAATATTCCATAAGACAGTTTAAACAAAGAGGTTGTGAGTTCGAGTCACCCCAAAAGCAAAAGGTGGGGAGTTCTTGGAGAGAAGGATGTCGGGGGACATTTGGAAACAGCCTCTCTACTCTAGGGTAGGGGTTGGGGTATGCGTACACACTACCCTCCCCAGACCCCACTAGTGGGATTATACTGGGTTGTTGTTGTTGTTGTTGTTGTTGTAGGGGAAGAATTATCTAAATCTTATACATTTCTAGAGGACTGGTAGCACAAATCATGAGCTCCTAAGAATAGAATTTACAAAGCCGATATGAATTAAATACATCTTCTGTTTGAAAAGTACATAAATAGAGTTTTAAAATCTAAGGCTAACATGAACAAGAGGTAGCTACAACATGGACGCAGACACATCTTCCAATCTAACTCTCATCAAACACAACAACATTGACATCCGAGATCTGCACGCAATGTGCAGGAAATGTAGTATGAGTACAACCGAACCCATATACTCAAAAAGTAACAAACATAACCTCAGGTTGAAAGCAGTGACGAGCTGGAACATAGGTCGATTTCAACACCAATAACCAAATAGTAGTTCATAACAGTGTAAGGCAAATAAATAAAGAAATAACTTAGAGATAAATTTCTCAGCCTTTTCATAGTTTTCCAAAAACTGTTCTGCTTTTCAAGTATACCATTAAAAGCCCAAATCTTTTATAGAAATCATCAAACAAATATGATTAAGTTTGAAAACTGTAACTTTTCCTAAAAAATCCTTTTACAGTAAATATGATGTTTTATTTTCTTTCTAGATAGCATATGTGAAATACTTTTTTATAACCACATATCAATGTGTGTGAAAAGTCATGAATGACGTGATATCGTACAACATGAGGAAAATGCATCTCTATGCATGTATGTCATGTGCATGTCAAATGCGATGTGACTCATTAATAAAACCATATGCATACTCTCAGAGTATAAATTCACTCATTCCTCCAGTCAATCAGTACTCACAGTCACTCAGTCCTCATAATCACTCAATCCTCCAAATTGCTCAGCACTCAGCACTCGCACTCAGTAGGTACCTGCGCTCACTGGGGGTGTGCAGACTCTGGAGGGGCTCATTCAGCCCAAGCGCTATAACAAGACAATCATGGCATAAATCAAAAAAACATGCTCCAGTGTGCAGCTTGATCTCATAAATATCCTCACAATCAGGTCACTACAACATAAATCATTAAAACATGTTGCGGCGCGCAACCCGATCCCATAAATATCCTTACAATCAGGCCCTCGGCTTCACTCAGGCATAAATCAATAAAACATGTTGCGGCGTGCAGCTCAATCCCATAAATATCCTCATAATCAGTCCCTCGGCCTCACTCAGTCATCAATCTCTCCAGTCTCTCGAGCTCTCAATGTTATAAAACTAGCCCGACAACAATGATATGATATATCAATAAATAAAAACTGAGACTGAGATATGATATGAATGAATGAATATGACTGAGTATGAAGTATCAATGAAATCAGTGAGGTGACAGCAAGAAACAACCACTATGGGTCCTAACAATATCATCATAAAGACTAAACATGATATCTAGCATGATTGACAGGTCAATTAGTTAATTACATGGTGAAAACACAAGTATCAACAAACAAGGGCCACTAAACAGTGCCAGGGAAAACAAAGGAGTCACAATTCACAAGGTGCACGCCCACACGCCCATCACCTAGCATGTGCGTCACCTCAATACCAATCACACAACATATAATTTGGGGTTTCATACCCTCATCACTAAGTTTAGATGGTTTCTTATCTTGAACAAGCTGATTCCAACATCGAGCAAGCCAAGCAATGCTCAAAAAATACCATCTCGCCCATTCCGACCTTCGAACGACTTGAAACTAACCAAAAATAACTCTAATACATCAAACAATGCTAAAGGAACCAATCCCAATTGAAAAAAGTCGAATCTTTAATCAAAAGCCCAAAATCGGACAAAAAGTCCAACCCGGGTCCGTATTTCGGAACCCGACAAAACTCATAAAATCCGACAATCCATTCAATTATGAGTCCAACCATACTAATTTCACCCAATTCCGACTCCGATTCGATGTTCAAAACTTAAAAATTCACTTTATGAAACTTTAGGCAAAACACCCAAATTTCACTTTGAAATCATCAATCAAATGCCAAAGAGGAAGATGGATTCATGAAATATAACCAAACCGAGTAGAGAACACTTACCCCAATCCATATGGGGAAAATCACCTCTAAATTCTGCCACGACCCAATTTCATTACAGGTCATGATGGCGCCCAACACCGTTTTTAGGCAAGCCAACCCAAAGATATTAGTGTGTTCTCATTTTTACTTTACCAAAACAACTCTAGCATTTTCTTAACTTGAATTGAAAACAAGTGATAGTGAGCAACTTAAAGTAATAGATATACAACCCAAAAGAATAGTCTACCAATGTGTGTGCCAAAACCTGGTGTCATATGTATATGTGCATCTAGTAGAATATACAAAAGAATAAATCTATTCTACAGTCTGAAACAGAATAGATAGTCAAAAACAAAGAGAGACTCCATCATGCTGTTGAACGGCATAGGAAGGGAGTAGCTCACCGTGGAATCTCGGCCTACTATCAAGGTTGCACACCATACGGGTAGCTATATGTACCTGCCTCAGATCCTGTACAATTAAGTACAGAAATTTAGTATGAGTACATAAACAATATGTACCCAGTAAGTATCCAGTCTAACCTCGAAGAAGTAGTGACGAGGGGTCGACTTGACACTTACTAGGGTCAAATAATATAAGAAACTGTTATGCTAAGCATGGATATCATAAATAAATAACAATTTATAGCAAGAAGTGGTAGGTTCTTTCCTAGATAATATCACAGATGTCCATTTACATTTCAGGGCATTTAACACGGTTCAATCACAGAAAGTACCGAGCAAGAAGCATGCGCAAATAATGCTGAGGTCGTACGGCCCAATCCAACATGAAAATAAAGTGTGCACTGCCGAAGGGTTGAACAACACGAACCATAGATGCATCTATTACCCCGCTCGCGAATCATACATGCGATGCGGTCAAATATAATTAAACACTACTAACAGTCAAGCAGGAATTCATCAGGGAAGCAATTACTCAAAGAAATGTCAACTTCTCTTTAAATGGTCAAGAAAATGAAGTTCCTCTTTATAAATTCATTTACCACATTCAACATGATATAAGAAATCCACATTGACAATAAAGTTACAAGAATAGCACATAAAGCATACTTTTGGGTCCTAGACTACCCGAACTTAAGCATAATAGTGGCTACGCAGGGACTCTCATCACCTTGTGCGTACGTAGCCCCCATATTTAGTGGCAATTATTTAATTATTTCACCTATGGGGACAATTCTCTCTTACAAGGTTAGACATGAGACTCACATCATTCCAAAGCTTACTTCCAATATCAAGAACGCGCTCAAACCCTCAATTTGGAGCCGAACAATCCAAAACTAATTAAACAGGGTATGAACTAGTCAATACAAGCACAAAAGTTCATATCCCAACTATTAAAGTAATTCCCCAACCCTAAGTGCAAGTTTTCCTAAAATCCATCGCCGGGCCCACGTGCCCGGATTCTGAAATTTTTTAAGGATTGTTACCCATAACTTAAGGGTTAATAATATATGATTTTTACTTTATTCCATAACAAATTTCGTGGTTAAATCTGGTTTTTATAAAAACCCTAGGTTTTACTCTAATCCCATGATGTTTTACCAATCTTTATGTGTTAATCTACCCAATACCCAAATATTAAACTTAAATTAAGTAGGAATAACTTACCTCTCAATGCTAGGAGGAAATCCCCTCTTTGGAAGCTTCCAAATTGCCCAAACAATGAAGGAAATGTGTCAAAATGACATATTCCCGTATTAAATGAAGGCACTGCCTTCAGTGATTTCTGCACCTACGGTTAGGGGACCGCATCTGCGGTCTCGCTTCTGCAAGGGATAGCCCGTATCTGCGGTCTGGGGCCCGCTTTTGCGAAAAAGGAGTCGCATTTATGGTTCCTGGGCTCCTCCTCCTTGGTCGCACCTGCGGTCTTGCACCTGCAGCTGACCAACCACAGGTGCGGTTATGACAGATACCTGGAGCTTCAGCTCCTCCCAAAATTTTCCAACTAACCTCGAGCATCGTCCTATTGATGCTGGGGTCCCCAGGCCCCGCCCGATCATACTGACAAGTTTGAAATCATAAAACGGACTCGCTCGAACACTCGGAATGCCCGAAACAATGCTAAATCTAAGAATCAAACCATATAACTAATTGAATCAAACCATGAACTTCAAGTTCTTCAATTTACTTCCAATGCGGCGAAACACACTTATACTACTCAGATTGATACCAAATTTTGCGAGCAAGTATTAAATGGCAATACAGAACTATTATCGGTCTCGGAACTCCGTTCGGATCTCGATAGCACAAAAACCCGCTCCAAACCAAATATTTAAGAACTTCAAAATCCTTAAGGATTCAACTTTCACTATTAGGCGTCGTAACACTCCCGGGTCATCCAAACCTCGATCTGGATATACGCCCACGTCCGAAATCATCATACGAACCTATTGGAACCGTCAAATCTCGATTCCAAGGTCATTTATTAAAAATGTTGACCGAAGTCAAACTTGGCCTTTTAGGCCAACCTTAAAGAACCAAGTGCTCCAATTTCAACCCAAACTCTTCCAACTCCCGAACCAACCATCCTCGCAAGTCATGAATCAGTTAAAGCAAGTACGGGTAATCTTATTTAGGGGAACAAGGTTATAGAGAGCAAAATGACCGGTTGGGTCATTACAAAATCGCCCAAATCCGAGCTCCCCAACTCAAAATATAACCAAATGAACAAACCCTTGTTTTATATAATTTTCTGCCAGATATTTTGGCTCGCTTCTCATGCCAAATGATCCCGAAACTCATTTTTGATGCCTCTCATATATCCCTTGTAAAATTTTAGTCAAGTTAGGCTCTTGAATAACTCCATTTGACCTTATATTGAAGGAGATATGTTGGTTTCAATATTTGAAAATAGTGCAGATTTTTAAATACAAACTCAACTGCAATTTCGTAATTAATCTGAAAAATCTGGCAACCCAATTCCTAGTAAAATGCCCATAAAAGCCTCATACGATGTCCAAATTCGACGATTCTCTTTTCTATGGCTTCGTAATTACGATACGGATCTAATGCTTCAATAAAAATAGATATCAGAACTCATTTTTTAATGTAGTACCATTTATTCTTGAAGAAACGACGTCAAAACATAAAAAACGAGCGCAACACAATCCAAATCTATCTGAAACTCACCCGAGCTCCTCGGGACCCTGTTCGAACATACCAACAAGTCCCATATCATAACATGGACATACTCGAGGCCTCAAAACACACATAACAACATCCAAGCGACGAATCACACCTCAATTCGATATCAATGAACTTGAAACTTCTACAACTGATGCTGAAACCTATCAAATCACGTTCGATTGACTTCAAATTTTACACACAAGTAAAATTTGACATTACGAACCTACTCTAACTTCCAGAATCGGAATCCGACCCCAATATCAAAAAGTCCACTCCTGGTCAAGCTTTCCAAAATTTCAACTTTCCTCATTTCAAGCCAAATTCTACTATTGACCTCAAAATCATAATCCGGACGCGCTCCTAAGTCCAAAATCACACAACGGAGCCAACAGAACCATCATAAATCCAATCTGAGTTCAAATAGTAAAAAGTCAAACTTGGTCAAACCTTTGAAATTTAAAGCTTCTAGCTGAGAATCATTCTTCCAAAATCAATTCTGAATAACTTGAAAATCAAAACCAACGATTCACATAAGTCATAATACATCATACGGAGATACTCATTATCGAAAACTACCAAGCGAAGTGAAATTTCTCAGAACGACTGGTCGGGTCGTTACAGTAACTCGATCCCACAATATATCTTTTTCATTTAATTCTGTTGCGGCGTGCAACCTGATCCTCAATATATCTTTTTCAATCAATTATGTTGAGGCATGTAACCCGATCCTCTGTATATCTTTTGAATCAATTCTGTTGTGGCTTGTAACCCGCTTCTTCAATATATTCACTTTCATTTCTGTTGCAGCGTGCAACCCGCTCCTCAAATATATTCACTTTCATTTTTGTTGCGGCGTGCAACCCGCTCCTCAAATATTTAGTATGCTAAACGCCAAGTAGCAATTAAATCACATAAATCAAATAAGCATGGAGCAATTAAAGCATGGATTCAAGGCATAATATTGAACAAGGAATATGAGAGAAATAAATAATATAATAATTTATACATGATTTAAAATAATTTATGATTTTCAAATAAATATGTGTACAAACAATTTGACGAGGACTCTTCACCTCGCCTATACGTCATTACACATGAAATTCACGTAACAAATAATTTAAGGGCTCTATTCCCTCAAGTCAAGGTTAACCACGACACTTACCTCGCTTCACAACCAAATTCAAGATTCTAATAAACCTTTGTGTCGCAAATTCGTGTCCGCAAGCTTCAAATCTAGGCATAAACAATTCAATATACCTAATGCGAATCGTAGAATTAATTCCATATGAAATTACTAATTTTCCGAATTGATATCCAAAATTAATTTTAAAAATCGAAAGTGGGACCCACGTCTCGAATCCCAGAAAAACTCATGAAATCCAAACACTCGTTCCGATATGAGTTCAACCATACAAAAATTATCGAATTCCAACATCAGATTGCGTTCCAAATCTTCATTTTACATTTTGGAAGATTTTATAAAAAACTATTTTTTCTTCAATAAATTCACGGATTAATGATGTAAATGAGTATGGAATCATGAAATATAATCAATATAGAATAAGGAACACTTACCCCCAATGTTTTCCCGTGAAAATCGTCCAATCATCGCCTTACCGAGCTTAAAATCGTGAATAATGAAAAATGGGGCGAAATCCCATTTCCAGAACATAAGTTCTGTTGCCGGGTTTTTCTTCATTGCGATCGCGTAAATTACTTTGCGATCGCATAGAGCAATTCTTCCCAGCTCACTTTTCCCCTTCGCGATTGCGGACAATGCTTGATGATCGCGAAGCACATTTTTGGCTCCCCCAAATTTTGCCCTTGGCGAGTGCAGAAGAACAAACGCGAGCGCGAAGCATTAACCTTCAGGCCTTCACAATCGCGGATTGCGTTATGCGATCACAAAGCACAAATTTGAGTGCCCAGCTTCTGCCACATTCCTTTTTCTCAAACGTAGTCCTATCTATGCATTCACGATGCTTTCAATTTTTCAACTATGATATCGCGGTCATCACCTCGCGATCGCATAGAATAATTTCTCGTTAGTGGCCGTTAACCCTTAGCGATTGCGTACTTATTCACGTGATCGCATAGAACAAAACCAGAACTGTGAAGCACTAGATTTTTAGCATTTTTCTTGAACAAAAATGGTCTAAAACTCACCCAAGCCCCTCGGGACCTCGTCCGAATAACCCAACAAGTCCCGAAACATAATACGCACTTACTCGGGGTTTCAAATCACGTCAAAAAACATCGAAATTATAAATCACACCTCGATTCATACATATGAGTTTGCAACTTTTCAATTTACAAAACTCGTGCCGAAACATATTAAATTAATCAGGAATGACTTTAAATTGGCACACAAGCCATAAATGACATAATAGAGCTATTTCAATTTTTGAAATCTCAATACGAGTTCGATATCAGTAAAGTCAAATCCATGGTATAACTTTGGAAATCTTAAGCCTTTAGATTTCTAGTTCCCGTTAAATGGCGATAATTTGAGCTAAGGACCTCAGAATCCAATTTCGGGCATACGCCCAGGTCCCAAATCACGATACAGACCTACTGGAACTATGCAAACTCTAATCCGGGTCTGTTTGCTTAAAATATTGACCAAAGTCAACTCAATTGAGTTTTAAAGCATAATTTCACATTTTAATTAATTTTTCATATAAACACTTTCCGAAAAATTATACGGACTACACACGCAAGTCAAGGAATGATGAATAGTGCTATTCAAGGTCATAGAACACAAAAATGAATGTTTAAATTAAAGATGACATTTTGGTTCATCACATTCTCCATCTCTAAAACAAACGTTCGTCTTCGAACGGAGTTAGAAAAGTACCCGAGCTGGTAAAAAGGTGTGGATGTCTACTTTGCATGTCCGACTCAGACTCCCAGGTAGCTGCCTCAATTAGATGACCCCTCCATTGCACCCGAACTGAAGGATAACTCTTAAACCTCAACTGTCAGACCTGCCGAACTAGAATAGCTACCGGCTCCTCCTCATAAGTCAAATCATTGTCCAATTGGACTGAGCCAAATTCTAATACATGGGATGGATGACCATGATATTTTTGGAGCATGGATATATGGAATACCTGATGAATTGCTGATAAGCTAGGTGGTAATGCAAGCTTCTAGGCTACTTCACTCACTCTTTCAAGAATTTCAAAGGGCCCGATATACCTATGGCTTAACTTACCCTTCTTTCTGAATCTCATTACACCTTTCATAGGTGAAACCCAGAGCAATACTTTATCTCCTGTCTTGAATGCAATTTCATAAACCTTACGTTTGGCATAACTCTTTTGCCTAGATTAAGCTATGCGAAATCGATCCTGGATAACCTTGACCTTATCCAAGGCATCCTGTACCAAATCAGTACCCAACAACCGAGCCTCTCCTAGTTCAAACCAGCCAACCGGCGAATGGAATCGCCTCCTATATCATGCTCCATACGGAGCCATCTGAATGCTTGATTAGTAGCTATTATAGGCAAACTCTGCGAGTAGAAAACACTGATCTCAAGAACCTCCAAAATATATGACACAGGCGCGTGGCATATCTTCCAATATCTGAATAGTGCACTCTGACTGTCCGTCTATCTGGGGATGAAATGATGTACTCAACTCAACTCGCGTGCCTAACTCATATTGTACAACCCTCCAGATATGCGAGGTGAACTACGTACCTCGATCTGAAATAATAGACATGGGCACACCGTGAAGGCTGACATTCTCAGGAATGTAAATTTCAGCTAACCGCTTTGAAGAATAGGTAATTTCCACTGGAATGAAATGTGCTGACTTGGTCAACCTATCCACAATGAGCTATACTGTGTGGAACTTCTTATGAGTCCATGGGTGTCCAACAACAAAATTCATAGTGATACGCTCCCACTTCTACTCAGGAATTTCTAACTTCTAAAACAAACACCAGGTCTTTGATGTTCGTACTTAAATTGCTGACAATTCAAACACCATGCTACATATGCAAACATATCCTTTTCATTCTTCTCCATCAATAATGTTGCCGCAAATCTTGATACAGTTTGGCAGCACCCGGATGAATAGAATATCGAGAACTATGGGCCTCTTCAAAAATTAATTCATGAAGCCCATCCATATTAGGAACACAAATACAACCCTGCATCCGCAGAACCCCATCATCTCCCATAGTAACCTGCTTGGCACCACCGTGCCATACCCTGTCCTTAAGGACACGTTAATGAGGATCATCATACTGTCACTCTCTTATATTCTCATATAAAGAAGACCGAACAACTGTGCAGGCTAGAACCTGACTGGGCTCTGAAACATCAAACCTTACGAACTAATTGACCAAAGTTCGGAAATCTGCAGCTAGCGGCCTCTCACCGACTGGAATGCAAGGCTTCCCATACTCACAACCTTTCTACTCAAAGCATCGGCCACCACATTGGCCTTTCCAGGGTGATACAAAATGGTGATATCATAGTCTTTCAACAACTCTAATCATCTCATCTGCCTCAAACTAAGATCTTTTTGTTTGAATAGATACTGTAGACTACGATGATCAGTGAATACCTCACATGACACACCATAAGGTAATGTCTCCAAATTTTAGCGCATGAACAATGGCTGCCAGCTCTAAGTCATGAACAAGATAATATTTCTCATGAACTTTCAACTGCCGTGATGTATAAGTAATCATCTTGATATCTTGTATTAAGACTTCACCAAGTCCAATACGTGATGCATCACAATACACAGTGTACGATCCTGAACATGTGGGAATACAGACACTGGCACCGTAGTCAAAGCAGTCTTGAGCTTCTGAAAGCTCAACTCACACTCGTTTTACCATCGGAATGGAACACTTTTCTGGGTTATTCTATTCAATAGGTTTGTTATAGATGAAAGCTCTTCCATGAACCGACGATAATATACTGCCAAACCTAGAAAACTTCGTATCTTTGTAACTGAAGTAGGTTTAGGCCAGTTTTGAACTTCCTCAATCTTCTTAGGATCCACCTTTATGCCTTCTGTCGATACAACATGCCCCAAAAAGGTAACTGAGTTTAACCAAAACTCGCATTTTGAAAATTTGGCATATAACTAACTATTCTTCAAAGTATGAAGCACAATCCGAAAATGTTGTTCATGCTCCTCTTGACTGCTGGAGTAAATAAAGATGTCATCAATGAATATAACCACAAATGAATCCAGATAGGGCTTGAACACCCGATTCATAAAATCCATAAATGTTGTTGGGATGTTTGTCAGCCCAAATGACATCACTCAGAATTTATAATGCCCATACAGAGTCTAAAAAGCTGTCTTAGGGACATCAGATGCCCTAATATTCAACTGATGATAGCCAGTCCTCAAGTAAATCTTTGAAAACATCTTGGCACCCTGAAGTTGATCAAATAAATCATCAATTCTTGGAAACAGATATTTGTTTTTTGATAGTGACCTTGTTCAACTGCCGATAATCTATACACATTCGCACAGAGCCATATTTCTTCTTTACAAATAATACTGGTGCACCCCAGGGTGAGACACTCGATCTAATGAATCCCTGATCAAGCAACTCTTGTAACTGCTCCTTCATTTCTTTCAACTTCGGTGGGGCCATTTGGTATGGAGGAATAAAAATGGGCTGAGTACTCGGAGACAAATCGATATAGAAGTCAATATCTTTGTCGAGTGGCATCCCCGACAGATCTGCAAGAAATACCTCTAAAAATTCATGAACAACTAGGACTGAGTCCATAGAAGGAGCATCCACATTGGGATCATGAATATAAGCCAAATAGGCTAGACACCATTTCTCGACCATACCCCGAGCCTTCATATAAGAAATAACTCTGCTGATAGAATGACCAGGAGTTCCTTTACACTCTAATAATGGCAACCCCAGCATGGCTAAGGTCACTGTCTTGGCATGGAAATCCAATATAGCATGATAAGGTGATAGACAATCCATACCCAATATGACGTCAAAATCTACCATGTCGACAGGTAGAAGATCCACAATAGTCTCAAAACTCCCAATAGTAACCACATACAAACGATGGACATGATCTACCATAACAAAATCTCCCACTAGTGTGGACATATACACAGACGCACTCAGAGAATCACAGGGCACAACCAAATATGAATTAAAGTAGGAGGACATGTAGGAATAAGTAGATTCTGGACCAAATTGAAAAGAGTTATGTAAGGCCTAGCTGGAATAATACCTGTGATCACGACATCAGATGACTTGACCTCAGGCCTAGCTGGAAAAGCATAGAATCGGGGCTAGACCCCACCACTCTGAACTACATCTTTAGGACAGGCCATAGCTGGCTGGACTCTACCTCTAACAGTTTGACCTCCACCTCTAACAGTCTGACCTCCCCCTCTAGTAGTCTGACCTCTATCTTTAACAGTCTGACCCCTACCCCTAGCTAGTCAGGTGGGCGGTGGAGCAACTAGTATAATTGCACGAGAATCCTGCTGAGATCTGTTTCTCAACAACCTAGGGCAATGCATCCTAATGTGACCAATGTTCCCATACTAATAACACCCATTTTGCTGTCGTGGCTGCTAAAGCTGAAACTAACCTGAACGGGACGTATAACTACCATAGTGACTCTAAAGTGGTAGTGCACTAATAGGATCTGAATGTGCACTAAATGTTGGTTGCCCAGACTAAGGAACATAAGGACAATAACTCCCTGAAGCACCATGATAAGTCTGAAGTACTGAATAAAATGGTCTGGGAGGATGTCCCCTACCAAAAGTACCCCTGCCTCCAGATGAGGTGCCTCTGAAATTACTGGAATGACGGGGCCTCTTATCTGACATTGTCCCTCTTTCCCGAGAAAGAACCTTCTCGATTCGCCCGGCGACATTAGCGGCCGTTTGAAAATAAATCTCACTCCCGGCCTCCTTGGTCATCTGTAGATTGATAGGTTGAATGAGTCCATCACTCTCTCTCTCTCTCTCTCTCTCTCTCTCTCTCTCTCTCTCTCTCTCTCTCTCTCTCTCTCTCTCTCGGTAGGAAGCATAAGAATAGCATGACGGGCCAAATCCACAAAACGGATCTCATATCGAGTGACTGACATACTGCCCTGCTGGAAATGCTCAAACTATCTGCGGTAATTCTCCCTTAGTTTGATAGGAAGGAACTTTTCCAGACATAGCTGCGTGAAATACTCCCAGGTAAGTGTCACGAGCTAAAACTACCCTGTTGTGATGGCACCTATCGCGAAACTAGGCAAGTCGACTCTTTACCAAAAAATCAACGCAATTTTTCATTTGTAAAGAATAAAATCACGCTATTTGATAATAAAACTTCACAAGCGCTCACTGGGGGTGTGCAGACTCTAGAGGGGCTCCTTCATCCCAAGCTCTATAACAAGCCACCTCGTGGCATAAATCAATCAGGCCCTCGGCCTAACTCAATCATGAATTAGTACAACATGATGCGACGTGCAGCCTGATCCCATAAATATCCTTACAAATCAGGCTCTCGGCCTCGCTCAATCATAAACCTCTCAAGCCACTCGGTCTATCAGTAAAAATACGGTGCTCAGCCCCAAACAACATTTTTATATGCATCCAAACAGAGTAATAAAGACTGAGATATGCAGTAAAACAGGTATAACTATGACTGAGTATAGATTTTCAATCAAAAACAGTGAGATGATAAGAAGAAAAGGCCACTAAGGGTCCAAACAGCTCCGACACAAGGCCCAAACATGGCATTCAACCCAATTTACAGAAATTCTTTCTAAAACACATAAGTATCATATAGTTTCAACTAAATTTGCAACTTGTAGTTGCTACGGGACTGACCAAGTCACAATCCCCAATGGTACACGCCCATACGCCCGTCACCTAGCATGCGCGTCACCTCAAAATAGTAAAATCAAGACGAAATCGGGGTTTCATACCCTCAGGACTAGATTTACAATCATTACTTACCTCAAACCGATCAAATCCCTATTCCACGATGCCCTTGCCTCTCGAACAAGCTTCCAAATGCCTCGAATCTAGCCATAAACAATTTGATACAATAAACACGATCTAAAGGAATTAATTCCATAAGAAAATGCTAAGCTTTAGGTCAAATATCAAAAAGTCAACTCAAAAGTTGGGCCCCGGGCCCACGTCTCGAAATCTGACAAAAGTCGCAAAGTCCGACAACCCATTCGATTATAAGACTACCATACTAGTTTCACTCAAATCCGACCTCGAATAGGCTTTTAATTCCCAAAAATTCATTTTATGAAACTCCACCAATTTTCCCCAAATTCCATCCCAAATCACGAATTGAATGATGAATTCAATGATATATTCATGAATATTAGCCAAAACCGAGTTAAAATTATTTACCCCGATGATTTCCTTGAAAAACTCCCAAACATTTGCCTCAAACCGAGCTCCCAGGATGTGAAATAAAACCCTAAACATCGCTTATATAGTGATATCTGAAACTTCACTTCGCGGTCCGTATAAATCCATCGCTATCAAACACTCCTCACTGCAGCCCACAAAATTCTACCGCGGCCGCAGACCCTGAGCCAATCCTTCTGTGGTCCGCATAAAATCCACCACATCCGCATTCCGGTTTCCTCAACCCACATAATTTCCACCGCGGCTGCATAATACCTCTGTGGTTCGCATCAATTTTGTGCGGTTCGCACTTCTTACACCAGATACAGTTGACATCAGAAGTCTGCCCACTTTTAAAGCCAAGAATTGACCTGTTAACTACCCGAAACTCACCCGAGGCCCTCGAGACCTCAACCAAATATACCAACACATCCAATTCAGACTTAGTCAAACCTTTGAATCACTCAAAACAACATCAAAACCCCAAATTACCCTCGGATTCAAGCCTAAGAACATCTAAATTTCAAATTTTCACAAACGACGCAGAAACCTATTAAATCACGTCTGAATGACCCCAAAGGTTTCACACACGTCAAAAATGACACTACAAACCTACTCCAACTTTCGAAATTCGATTCCGACCCCGATATCAAATTTTCCACTGCCGACCAAAATCGCCAAATTTCCAACTTTCGCCAATTTATGCCTAATTCTGCCACATACCTCAAAATCACATTCCGGACATGATCCTAAATCCAAAATAACCTAACAGAGCTAACGGAACCATCAAAATCCAAATCTAAGGTCATTTTCTCATAAGTCAACATCCGGCCATCTTTCTCAACTTAAGCTTTCTCAAAAGAGACTAAGTATCTCAATTCAATCCAAAACCACTCCAAACCTAAACCAACTAATGCGATATGATCAAATATAGTTGAAGAACACAAAGAGATATAGAAATGGGGAAAAGAGGGCTATAAATCACGAAATGACCAGCCGGGTCGTTACATCCTCCCCTTTTTAAACAAACGTTCATCCTCAAATGAGTCTAGAAACATATTTGAAGCCTCAAATAGGTGTGGATATCTGCTCTGCATCTACCGCTTGGTCTTCCAAGTAGCATCCTCCACGGGCTGACCTCTCTACTGCACTTTCACTGAAGCTATATCCTTTGACCTCAACTTTCGGACCTACCACTCCAAAATAGCCACTAGTTCCACATTATAGATCAAATCACCATCAAACTGAACTGTGATGAAATTCAAAATATGATACAGATCACCAATATACTTCCAAAGTATAGAAACATAAAATATCAAATGCACCCCCGACAAGATAGGTGGCAAAGCAAGCTCATAAGCCACATCCCCAATCATCCGAAGCACCTCAAAAGGCACAATGAACCGAGGGCTCAACTTTCCCTTCTTCCCAAATCTCATAACACCTTCATGGGTGAAACCTTCAGTAGAACCTTCTCCCCAACCATGTAAGACACGTCACGAACCTTTCGGTCAGCATAACTCTTTTGTCTTGACTGCGCTATATGAAGCCGCTCCAGAATCACTTTCACCTTGTCTAAAGCATCCTACACTAAGTCTGTACCCAAAAGCCTAGCCTAGCCCGGCTCAAACCAACCTACTGGAGATCTACACCATCTCCCATATAAAACCTCATACGGAGCCATCTTAATACTCGACTGATAACTGTTGTTATAAGCAAACTGCACGAGCGGCAGAAATTGGTCCCATGAACCCCCGAAATCAATGACACAAGCGCGCAACATCTCCTCCAATATCTGAATAGTGCGCTCGGACTATCCATCCGCCTAAGGGTCAAAAGTAGTGCTCTACTCAACCTGAGTACCCAACTCTCACTGCATGGCGCTCCAAAACTGCGATATGAACTGAGTACCTCTATCTGAGTACCTCTATCTGAGGATCACCGATATACTTCCAAAGTATAGAAACATAAAACATCAGATGCACCCCCAACAAGCTAGGTGGCAAAGCAAGCTCATAAGCCACATCCCCAATCGTCCGAAGTACCTCAAAAGGCCTAATGAACCGAGGGCTCAACTTTCCCTTCTTCCCAAATCTCATAACACCTTCATGGGTAAAACCTTCAGTAGAACCTTCTCCCCAACCATGTAAGACACGTCACGAACCTTTCGGTCAGCATAACTCTTTTGTCTTGACTGCGCTATATGAAGCCGCTCCAGAATCACTTTCACCTTGTCTAAAGCATCCTACACTAAGTCTGTACCCAAAAGCCTAGCCTCGCCCGGCTTAAACCAACCTACTGGAGATCTACACCATCTCCCATATAAAGCCTCATTTGGAGCCATCTGATTACTCGACTGATAACTGTTGTTATAAGCAAACTGCACGAGCGGCAGAAATTGGTCCCATGAACCCCCGAAATCAATGACACAAGCGCGCAACATGTCCTCTAATATCTAAATAGTGCGCTCGGACTATCCATCCGCCTGAGGGTGAAAAGTAGTGCTCTACTCAACCTGAGTACCCAACTCTCACTGCATGGCGCTCCAAAACTGCAATGTGAACTGAGTACCTCTATCTGAAATGATGAAAACTGGGACACCATACAAGCGAAAAATCTCTCGGATATAAATCTCAGCTAACCTCTTTGAAAAATAGGTAGTACACCCATGAATGAAGTGCACGGACTTGGTCAACCGATCCATAATCACCCAAATAGCATCGAACTTCCTCAAAGTCTATGAGAGTCCTACTATGAAATCCATGGTGATCTGCTCCCACTTCTACTCTGGAATATCTATTTGCTAAAGCAAGCCACCCGGTCTCTGATAATCATATTTTACCTGCTGTCAATTGAGATACCGAGCTACAAACCCTACTATATCTTTCTTCATTCTCTTCCACCAATAGTGCTTTCTCAAATCTTGGTACATCTTCGCTGCACCCGGATGGATGGAATACCTCGAGCTATGGGCCTCCTCCACAATCAACTCTCGAATCCCATCTACATTAAGCACACATATACGGCCTTGCATCCTTAATACCCTATCATCACCGATAGTCACATCCCTGGCATCATCATACAAAACCTTGTCCTTGAGGACAAGCAAATGAGGATCATCATACTAGCACTCTCTGATGCGATTGAACAAGGAAGACCGAGAAACCACACAAGTTAGGATCCGACTAGGCCTCGAAATATCCAACCTCACAAACCGATTGGCCAAAGCTTAAACATCAACTGCAAGAGGTCTCACCCCAACATAAATAAATGCAAGACTGCCCATACTTATTGCCTTCCTACTCAAGGCATCAGCCACTACATTGGTTGTCCCCGGATGGTACAAAATAGTAATATCATAGTCCTTTAGCAGCTCCAACCACCTCTGCTGCCTCAAATTGAGATCCTTTTGCTTGAACAAGAGCTGGAGGCTACGATAATCAGTAAACACCTTACAAGACACACCATAGAGATAATGCCTCCAAATCTTCAATGCATGAACAATGGCAGCCAACTCCAAATCATGAATAAGGTAGTTCTTCTCATGGGGCTTCAACTGACGAGAAGCATAAGAAATCTCCCTACCCTTCTACATCAACACACGCCCAATACCAACACGAGAAGCATCACAATATACCGTATAAGAACCCGAAGATGATGGAAAAACTAACATTGGAGCTGAGGTCAGGACGGTCTTGAGCTTCTGAAGCTTGCCTCAAACTCATCCGACCACCTGAAAGGAGCACCATTTTTGGTCAATTTGGTCAAGAGTGATGCAGTATATGAAAATCCCTAAACAAACTGATGGTAATAAACCGCCAAACCAAGAAAATTACGAATCTCTATGGCTAAGGACGTTCTGGGTCAACTCTGGACCGCCTCTATCTTCTTCGAATCAACCTGAATACCCTCATTAGACACCACATGTCCTAAGAACGCCACTGAACTAATCCAGAACTCACATATGGAGAACTTAGCATAAAGCTTCTCCTCCCTCAACTGCTGCAATACAACTCTCAATTGCTTGGCGTGCTCCTCCTAGCTATGAGAGTATACCAGGATATCATCAATGAAAACAATAACAAACGAGTTGAGATATGGCCGAAACACGTTATTCGTCAAATGCATGAACGTTTCTGGGGCATTGGTCAGCCCAATAGACATCACAAGAAAATCATAATGACCATATCGGGTCCTGAAATCTGTCTTAAGAATGTTCGAGTCCCTAATTGTCTACTGGTGATACCCTGATCTTAGATCAATCTTGGAGAACACTCTCGCTCCCTAAAACTGGTTGAATAAATCATCTATACGAGGCAAATGATACTTGTTCTTGATTGTGACTTTGTTCAACTGCCTGTAATCAATGCACATTCTCATAGTGCCATCCTTATTCTTCAAAAATATAACAGGCGCACTCAATGTGACACACTAGGTTGAATAAACCCCTTATTAAGGAGTTCCTGAACTGCTCTTTCAATTCCTTTAACTCCGCCGGTGCCAGACGATACGGTGAAATAGAAATGGGGTGAATGTCCGGCATCAAATCAATATCAAAATCAATATCCCTATCCGGTGGCATGCCCGATAGGTTTGCAGGAAACATATCCGGAAAATCCCTTACCACCGGAACTAAATCAATAGTGGGAGTCTCTGCACTAACATCCCTCACAAAGGCCAATTAAGAAAGATAGCCCTTCCCAACCATCCGTTGGGACTTCAAAAATGAAATCACTCTACTAGGAACATAATTCAACGAATCTCGCCACTCAATTCACGGCACCCCCGACATAACCAATATCACCGTCTTAGTGTGACAGTCCAGAATAGCATGACACAGAGACAACCAATACATACCCAATATCATATCAAAATCGACCATACTGAGTAGCAGAAGGTCCACTCAAGTCTCCAAACCCTCAATAGTCACCACACAAGACCGATATACACGGTCAATAACAATGGTATCACCCACTGGAGTAGATACACGAACAGATGAAACAAGAGACTTGCAGGGAGTATCCAAATAATGAGAAAAATATTATGACACATATGAAAAAATGTAACCAAGATAAAATAATACAGAGGTATCCCTGTGGCAAACTGAGACAATATCTGTGATCACAGCATCTGAAGTGTAATGTCCTGGCCAGTTGTATCATGAATTACCGCTCTATTTCCCCCATTTCTGCTTCTTATTTCCTTATTTATCGGTTATGTGTGTGATCAGGTTGGTTGTCTCGGGTACGAAAAGGTTTTGGCAAGGTTCGATACACTTAGTCTATTTTGCGGAAGCTTAAGTTGGAAAAGTCAATCGGATATTGACTTATGTGTTAGAGGGATCGGATGTGAGTTCTGATGGTTTGGATAGCTTCGGGAGGTGATTTTAGACTTAGGAGCATGATCGGAATGTGTTTTGGAGGTACAAAGTAGATTTAGGCTTGAATCGACGAAATTGGTATTTTGGCATTTTCCGGTTGATAGGTGAGATTTTGATATAGGGGTCAGAATGGAATTCCGGGAGTTGAAATAGTTCCGTTGTGTCATTTGGGATACGTTTGCAAAATTTCAGGTCATTCGGACGTGGTTTGGTAGACTTTTTGATCAAAAGCATAATTTAGAAGATTTTGGAATTCTTAGGCTTGAATCCGATGCAAATTTGGTGTTTTGATATTGTTTTGAGCGTTTAGAAGGTTGGAACAAGTTTGAATGAGGTTATGGGATATTTTGGCATATTTGGTTGAGGTCCCGAGAGCCTCGGGTGAGCTTTGGGTGGTTAAACGGACTATTTCTAGTTGTTGAAATTGCAGAAAAAACTACCGAAGTGTTGCAGACAGTAGTGATTCGTGTTCGCGAGTGGACCCTCATAGTCGCGAAGGGTTAGCAGGTGAGGCTGAAGATTTAGCCTTCGTGTTCGCGAGGGAGGTTCCACATTTGCGAGAAGGGAGGTGGGTTCGCGATGGGCTGGGAAGCTGAGTCTTCGCGTTCGTGAAGAAGGGGACGCATTCGCGAAAGAGGAAAAATGGTCAACGTCAATTTTTGTTTCACGAACGTGAGGCTTCGACCGCATTCACGTAGAAGGATTTTAATGCCTGGGCAGAATGTTTTAAAAGCTCATTTCCGCAATTTTGAGGCTAAGGTCATCCAGTTTTTGGCGATTTTGAAGCTTTTTGAAGGGAATTAAAGAGGGAATCAAGGAGGAACACTTGGAGGTAAGATTTATGGACTTTATACTTGATTCTTACGTGAATTATACCTAAATAATCATGGAATTTAAGCCTAGTATTGAAGAACTAGGGCTTGTAATTGGTGACCTAGAATTTGAGATTTGAGGGGTCATTTGTGGTTGGATTTTAGTACTTTTGATATGCATGAACTCATGGGAGATAAGGAATCTATTAATGAAAATTTTATCGGAATCCGAGACGTGGGCCCGGGGGTCGGGTTTGATTAATTTCGGAATTTATGTTGTAAATTGATTATTTTTGCTTTGCTTTGTTCCCTAAGCATATTTTGACATCGTGATTATGATTTTGGATATATTCGACGTGAGTGAAGGACGATTCGAGGGGCAAAGGCATCACGGGCTAGAGTTTGGACAGGATTGAGGTGTGTAATGATTGTAAATATTGTCCTGAGGGTATGAAACCCCGGATTTCATATCGTTGTGCTATATTGAGGTAACGCAGACGCTAGATGACGAGTGTGGGGTCGTGCACCATTGGGGATTGTGACTTAGTTCATCCCGAATGACATTTTTACCGCATATTTGATTGAACATTATTTGCTATCATCATGTCTTGGCTGATTGCCATATTTGGGCCTCGTGCCAACTATTTGGACCTTTAGGGGATTTTTACTGATATTTCCTCACCATTTTGATTTTATATTTGTACTCAGTCATGCTATATTATATTGCTTTCATAACTCAGCCATGTTTACTCTATTTTAACACTTTAAATAATATTTTTGGACTAAGCATCATGTTTTACCGTTGCCCGAGTGGCTTATGAGATTCTGACTGAGTAAGGCCGAGGGCATGTACTATGAGGATACTTTGGGTCGGGTTGCACGCTACAGCAGTGATACACTAATTATGATTATGAGGCCAATGGCCTGAGTTGTACGCCATGAAGTGGCTTGATATGAGGCTGAGAGCCTGTTGATTATGCCACGAGATGACTTGATATTGCGCTTGGGCCGTAAGGGTCCTCCAAGGCTCTGTACACCCCCAGTGAGCGCGAGTACCCATTGTGATGTGATATATAGCCCGAGGGGCTGTTATTGTTCTATGTGTTGCCCGAGGGGCTGATTCTGTTGGTATTCTGCCCGAGGGGCGGTTCTTTATATGTTTATCTCTTCTAGCTGCCTGTAATTTACTTACTTAATTGTTAAAAGGTATTTCTAAAGAAGCTTAAACTGAACTAAAGTGATTTTACATATTTTCACTATTTCATCGCTTTTACTGGCTTTTACTGCTTCTTATAGCCTGTTGATGTGCCTTTACGTGATTTCTTATTGCTCAGTCTACATTTATTATTATTACTCACTGAGTTGGAGTACTCACTCTACACCCTGCACCCCGTGTGCAGATTCAGGTGCTTCAGGTCCTGCTTGGGAGGGTTGAGAGCTTCCAGTAGACTTCAGAGATTCACTAGGTAGTTGCTCGGCGTTCGCAGCCCAGTGCTTCTCCCTCTATCTCATTTTCTCTTGTTTTAGCTATGTAATAGTTGTGTACTCTTTCAGACTTTTAGTTTTCATGATAGATGCTCATGACTGGTGACACCCCGATGTCGAGCTATGTCTATTCCGCAACTGTACTGTTTCACCTTATTTTGGGATTATTATTATTATGTTAAAGACTTAATTTGTATTGATTTAATTTCTTAAATTGAATTTGTAGTTGTGAGCACGTAATTTTTGCCCAAAGAAAATTATTCCCAGAAATTCAAACAAAACAATTTCTTTATTATTTTACAATTTTTGTGAATTTTGGTGTCATTTTCTGTTAATTGTTGCATTGTGTCTGTGCATTTTAATTCATATGAAAAATACAAAAATATGCATTTGCATTTAGGATTTAATTCCATATTTTTAGTATTTATTAGGGGTTAATTTGTTTTAGAACAAAATATGAAGAAAATAACAAAAATAGTTTACTTTTGCATTTTTAATTATTTAATTGTGAATTCGTCCCAAAATGTTTTTAAATTAATTTTAGAAATCAATTAGTAAGATATATTAGGACTTTATTTTAATTGTTGCAATTTTGTAAAATCAGAAAAATATACAAAAAATAGATAAAAGAAACAAATGAAAAAAAAAAGAAAAAAAAAAGAAATAGAGAAAGGGTTGCCCACGATTTGGGCCTTGCCCAATTCATTTCACCCGGGTCCAACATTTTTCTTCCTTCCCACGACCCAGGCCCAAAACCCTTTGACCCGGTCCGCCCTCAGCTAAAATCAAACGATGCCGTTTTGGGCATCAATCAATCCTGGACCTTCATTCTCTCTAATCCAACGGCCAGGAACCCTTTCCCCATTTTAATATAATTGTCTGAAAATACCCTTAACCCTAGAGATCGTTACCCTTCTTCATCGTACCCTTTTCTCTGTTTCTAGCCGCCACCAGCTCTGCCGCCAGCGAAGACACCACCGTCGCCGTTGACCCCCAAAATCACACCCCTATACCGCTTTGACATCCTCTTCACGAATCTGCTATTACCACCCATCGAATCCCACCACAGACCTTCGAATGGTCGAATTTATTGTCGTCGTCTCCGCCGCCCACGGCGGCGACACCGCCGAAACGGCCCCAAATTTACACCACCATACCCCTTCCTTATCCTCTCCCCAAATCCACCCTTAATATGCTTTGAATCAGTACCAAACGTCTCAAATACCGGATCGAAAATCTGGTCAGAACTGCTGAAAAGCTTTAAGCCTTCAAAAGGGTTCAAATTCACACTTCGAGCCCTCTCAGACCTCCTCGTGACGAATTTAAAGATTGGAATCTCTCAAATCCATGCAGAATCCCACGGGCCTTAAATCTAGGGTCAGGAGGACCCTAATTCGAGTTGTTGCTCAGGCCGTGTCCGAACATGAAGATGTGGATTCGAGGTCAATCGGTGAGTTCTTCATGTTTCTGTCCATCTCTTTCTTCTCCGTCTTGCATCATGTTAAGCTATTTTCTCGAGAATAATCTATGTTCATTTAGGTTTACTTGGGCCAACATAGATTTTAGATTTGCTGCTTGTTCAGTCGTTTGATCGAATTAGTGTGAGTTTAACAAAATAATTAGTATGTCTGCTTCTTCTTAGTGTAGTTAACAGTTGTTTGTTGATTTGAGAATCCAATAGTTGATTATTAGCTTATTTTCTTTTGGTTTGTTTTAGTCAATCTGGTGTAAACTATTTGTTTTAGTTTAATATGTTTTAGCACTTCTTTTGGCTATTTGTAATCAATTCAGCTTGGTTCAATGGTTGTTGTTAATAAGACCTTAGTGTAATGCTTAGTTCAATTAGTTGTTAATTAGCTGAATTTGGCTATAGTGGATCGATTTAATTAGGGTAAAAGAGGACTGAATTCATTTGGGAGTAGGGGTAATTACAGGGGTTCTTAGGGATGTTTTAGGTAGTCGATAATAGGATAAAATGTTGTGGCTAATACTAGAACCTTCTAGAATAGGTATTTAGTTGTAATTTCAGGTAAGTTTGTAGGCTTACTTGAGTAGCAAGTCAGGGAATAAGGGACATGTAAGCAAAAATGAAAATTAAAAAAGGACTAGGATTGAAAACTGAAAATCTGAGGGCTGCCCTCATTGGTGCCTATAAAAGGGCATGCCCTTTACTTCATTCGGTGTGGAACCTCTAGAATTCCCCCCAAAAATTTTCCCAAGCTCTCCAGATCTGAGATTAAAATTCATATCAAAATCCTTTTAGATTTTAACTTCTTTCATATAGAAAACCCAAAAACAATATAAAACTTCAAAAATCAAGAAAAAAGGCTACTGTCCCGTTAAGCAGTAGGTGAATTTCAGCTTATAGCTGTTGATTTACAAATTTTTAGTTCAATTTCTGGTTACTGTAACTTCAGAGATCTGTTTGTTCTATTTCGGGTGGTTTTTAGCTTCAGTTGAGTCATTTTGGGCCAACCAGTTGATATGATGCTTTAGTAGTGTGTCCTGAGTGTTGGTTAAAGCTTATTTCGATCAAAATTACCTCAGTTTGGTTGTCTTTGATTGTTGTTTATCACTTGCTATTGCTGTTGGTTTTCAAACTTTTCTAGGCTGCACATTTGGATCTAATTGGAATTCCCTTGGCCTGCTGTGTTAAGCTGCTGCTGACTTCTTCTGTTCTTTGTTCTATTGAAATCCAGGTTCACATTTGAATTGTCCCAATGTAGACTCTCCTGTCCAATGATGAATTGAAATCGAAGTTTCTGCTGCAGTTTTCTTCTTCTGTTAAATTTTATTATGTTATAAACATATCCTGTGACTTAGTGAACTGTACACTCTAATCAATTATGGACTGTATGCCTGGGCCATTTCGAAATGTAGCATGTGTTCGTTTAGACTTGATTTTAGTATAATAGGTACTGGACTCTGTGTAATCATAGTTTTGTTAAAAAAAAATCAAAAAATTGTTGGTATTGCAATAGTTAACAGACATCTAGTGAATCGTTAATTGATTCGGGTTTTGCTAGGTTGAGTCCAGTTAGATGTATGGCCATGTAGGTGTTTGGATTGTTGATCAATGTTTGGAGTTGACAATTATAATTGAGAATGCTAATTGTTATGGAAAAGGTTATGGAAATCCTGCAGTTTTATTTTGTTTAAAGGGTTGGGCATAGTCACTTGAGTTTGAATCTTTGTTAGTGTTAATTTGGTAGACTGTTAGCTTCTTAGATTATTAATTGTTTGGAATTAAAAATTGTTTGGTTTGTGTTTGCCCCTGCTGGGATTCGACCACCCAGCTGGCTCTGTGTGGCCTAATAGGGTTCACCTACTTTGGGCCAAAAGCAGGCCCAATATTTATAGTTAACGAGAATTGGGTTTTTCACAAGCCTGGTTCATTGAACTAGCAATCATGAAATAAATTCATAAGGATTGGGCCATTTCAAATGGAATAATTGTTTAGGAATTCCTTTTATTACTATGGACAAAATAAAAAAATAAAAAATCATAGTTGCTTTTAGGTTGGCCTTTTAAATAATAAATGAGACGAGCCTCGCCAAATAAAACTACAAATTGCGGGGCCCTCAATAGATATTGTCTTAATTTCTTAGAATTCGGGATGGGCCGTTTAGCGAATTTCACGGCCTTCCCTAAGGATAATAATGCTTTAGACACATTAGGAGCGTTTTTAATAAATTACCTTCTTAAACTTGGGTGCACATTGATGCGACCCAAATTCGAATCTCAACGGAGTCGAAATGTGTCAACAACCACGGGCGCATTGATGTGACGTGGTTCGAGACGTGTTTTCACGACGTTGCAATTCTTATTAAAAATAATAATAAAAGTGGTTCAAAATTAAAGGCATAAGTAAAAACATGTTTTGAAAATCAGGTAAAGTCAAATACAACGGTTAAGCGACCGTGCTAAAACCACGAAACCCGGGAATGCCTAATACCTTCTCCCGGGTTAACAGAATTCCTTATCCGGATTTCTGGTTCACAGACTGTAATACAGAGTCATATTTTTCCTTGGTTCGGGATTCAACCGGTGACTTGGGACACCATCAATCTCCCGAGTGGCGAATCTGGCGTTAATAAATAAATCCCGTTTTGATTGTCCTTTAATTGGAAAAACTCTTTTACGCCCTTGCAGGTGTAGTGAAAAAGGAGGTGTGACAGCTCTGGCGACTTTGCTGGGGAACGAACCCAGAATCTCTGGTTCAGGGTTCAGAATTTGAGCTTATATAAAATGTTGTATTTGGTTATATCTGATTTTCCTACACGTTTTGTGCTGAATATGCTAAATGTTACCGCTTTGATACCATTTGAACTGTATATAAACTGTGCCGACACCCTTGTCTCTTTACCTCCGGGGATGTGCTTACTGGTTGAGGCTCCCTATTCTGTTAGTGTCATACCCTGAAATAAAAAGAGGCTCGGATAAGTTGCAAAGCCGGATGATCTCGCGGATCCCCGATACGCTGCCCCCTCCTCGACTCGAGTTGTCCGCTCGAGTGCATTGTTTAGAACACATACCCAGGTTTTGAACCTAGAATAACTTGACTTCATGTTGGATCCCTAGTAGGAGCGCTTAATTGCATCATGCTGCATTTGACTTAGGGTACTCAACACAAGGGTTGGGTCCGTCTAGGGCTAGCAACCTGAAATGAAAAGACCATCCTGATGCATCCTACTTGTTTGGTACATATACTTGTTTCGAACCAGCATGTTGACCAGCTTTTTGAATCTCGGGAATGTGGAAAATTGAGAAAAAGAGGAAAAGAGAAAAAGAGAGAAATAGCAGTTAGGGAGTTAATTGATTATTTTAGAAAAACCAATGACCAAATACTGTCGAAACTTTGCCGAAATTTTGAGAAAATGGAAAAAGGAAAAATATTTTATTTTTAATAGTTTGTTTTACTAAAAAGCAAAGGAAAAATAGAAAAAGTCTTTTATTTTTGGAAAGTTGTTTGTTGAAAAAGAAAAGAAAAAGAGTCTTTGTTTTAGTTTGGAAAAATAGGGTATTTATTGTTTGTTGAAAATGAAAAAGAAAAGGAGAGTCGTTATTTTGTCTTGTTTTCAAAAATAGAAAAGGAAAAATAGTTTGTCTTGCCATGGAAAATGAAAAGAAAGAGCCTTGTTTTCAAAAGTATAGTTAGTTTCTTTGCCCGAACTGCGCAGGTTGATTCTCACAGGGCATGAGATACCTAGGCAACTCTCATCGGGTCCAACCTCCCCTTTGCAAAAATAGCCAAAAATATTTCAGTTTATATTTTTGCATGAATAAATCAGGTGATGCCGTTTTGTCAAAAATAGCCGAACGTTCCCGAGATGGACGCCAGAAGGCTGACTTTGCATAACTTCCACCTTTGGTCAATTTTGATTTTTGACCGGTTGACTCTCACAGCCTTAAAATCTTCGTTCTGGGGAGTGCTGAAAGGCCGTGTTTGAAAACCGAGTCTTTCATTTTAAATTTGGAAAAGGAAATAGTTAATTTTGTTTTGAGTCAAATAAAAATTTTGTTTTTGCTTAAATCACCTTAATAAATGTGCAGGATGAGCACGATGCAAAACGAACCTTTCTCAATAATGACTAAAATCCCTTTCAAGTTGCGGCTATGGTGGAACGATTTGGGCAAAGAAGGACAAGACGAAGTCAAGAAATATCTGAAAGGTCTTACGGGTTTGCTGGAAATCAAGCCTCGGGGTGATATTATAAGAGCGTTGGTCACTTGCTGGGACCCAGCGCACAATCTTCCACTTCCCAGATTTTGAGCTCACCCCAACTCTGGAGGAAATCGCCGGGTACATCGGAAATGCTGAGGTTCCGTTAAGAGAAAAATATCTGGTTGCTCCAAGAGCCATCACGGTGCATCGGTTTTTAGATTCATTAAAAATACCCAGGACAGTCCATAATCCATATTTGGAAAAAGGCTTCTATACTTTGCGCTTCATATACGACAGGTACGGCCACGTGGGAGGGTTTAACAATACGGACATCAAGCTATGCAGTAAAAATAACCGTAAAAAATGGGATGAGCACAGACGGGTGGCTTTCATAATAACCTTTTTAGGCCTCCTGGTGTTCCCAAGGAAAGACAAGAATATTGATATAAAAGTAGCCAGGGTCGTCAGTACCTTGCTGACTCAAAATGAAAACACTCTTGCGCCTATGATCGAATCTGACATTTTTCGAGCTCTCACTGCCTGCAAAGCCGGAGGCAATTTTTTTGAGGGGTGTAACTTGTTTCTACAAATGTGGATGACCGAGCATCTATGCTACCGTTCCCCGCTCTTGAGTTATGGTTCGTCTGACAAGACATGTATAGGAGAGTATTACACAAGGATTGACGGGTTTAGTCTGCCTGAAGGAGTAATAGCATGGATATCATACTTTCGTACTCTCACGGACAGTCAGATACAGTGGACGTTGGGATGGTTGCCTGTTGATGAAATCATATACATGCCAGCAGTTGGGTTGCATTTTCTTTTAATGGGCCTTAAGAGCATCCAGCCTTATGCTCCATGTTGGGTTTTGAGATAACTCGGGAGATGCCAAACCGTGCCACGGGAGGAAGATCTTAGTGTTCAAGTAATTGAGATTAGCCCTGACGGACAGTTTCCCGAAGCAAAAGTTCGTGAGATTTGGAATGAATGTCAATATCTACAAGCAGATACTTATGTGCAGGATCAGGCCAAAGGAGAAATGTCGCCAGAATACCTCGCATGGTACAGAAGAGAACTTGAGCATCAGAGGCCAGCTAAAAGACCCCATATCTAGGATTTCACTGAATCATCACAAGACCAATGGGGTTGGTTAGCAAAAGAAGAAGGCTATCAGGCCGAGATCAGCAAACTGAAACAACAGATTGGAGCTCTGAAATTTGAGAACAGTATGCAAGCTGTTGCTGATCAGAGAGAGAAGAACAAGTTAGCCCAAGAAAACTAGGTGCTTAGGGCCCAAGTCCAGCAAATGAGGATAGCTGCCAATAACCAACAAAGGAGCAGGTCGGACGAGCGGTTGATAAAGGGGCTAAAAAAGGAAATTAGTGAGTGCCGGGATGAGCTGAAAATATCTGAAGGCACCATAGCGGAACTCCGGGCACGGTGGGTAAAAAGAACAGAAGAACGCACCCATTACATGCAACACTTAAAGAAAGATTATGAAAAGACCATTGCTAGTCTGAAAAGAAAAGTGGTCACCCTTGGGGATAAGGCAGCTAAGCAAGCTAAAGCTTATGAGACCAAAAGTGGACACTGCTATGACTTACTGGCCCGAATGGAAGTAGAAATACAGCAGCTGCAGGATCAGCATCTTCAAGATTCTCATGTTTTGGAGGCTCGCAATAATCAAATAAGGCGATTGCTTATAGAAAAGGGTCAAACAAGAGACAAGATTGAGACCATTGCCCACGCCATCCTTAGGAGATGTCGGGCATGTGAAGACATGACCCGCACTACCTTCTTCTCGGCAGTAATGATTTACGTCAAGCAAACCATCTATGAACTGGAGCAACTTGAAAGGGATTTGGCACCTAAGCCCGCGACGAGGCCGAACGATGCCCCGCGGGCACCCACTTTTGAAGCACTAATGTATTCATAGATCGATTCTGTGTTTTCCATTTTAGAATTTGTTGTTTGTCAGTCTATTTTCTTTTTACATCCAAGTATGCTAGTATGTTCGGAGTCTGTATTTGAGTTCAGTTGGAGTCTGTTATTTTCCATTTCAGAATGTTTAGTTTGTAATAGAATGATGTGGTAATGAAAAATTTGAAAATTTCCAAAATATTTGTTCCTTTATTTTGGCACTTATTTTCACGAACTACGCCTGGTCTGATTCGTGCGGGGTCACGATACGTAGGCAATCTCCATAAGATTTGACCGTAACCAAATGAAGAGAGAAAGAAAGAAGAAAAACAAGAGAGGATGGAAAAGGAGTAAGAAAAGAAAAGAGCGGAAAAATAAGAAAGGGATAGAATACGGAAAGAAAAAATGAAAGAGAGAAAAGAAAAGAAAACAAAAAGAATAGAGAAAGCTTACAGTTGGAACTACGGAAATGCTGGAATGACGCATGCGGTTGAACAAATGCATAATAGAAATGGTTAACTGTATAGGTGCATTCATGCCCAACTTGCGGTTATCCAATCTGTTAAAGCCTAATCGCTAACAGAATTATTGTCTAAATGTGTGAGTCCAGGTAGGTGGTTAGTTTTTTGGCATTCTGGCAACTCATCCATACAACACCCGGTCTAAAGATAAAGTGAACATGACTGGCCCGGAATCTGATACGAGTATTGTTGACCCATCGAAAGAAGTAGAAGAAATGGACGTTCATGCAATGAGGGAGGAAATGTATAAGTTGAAACAACAGATGGCTGAAATGTACCAAGCCTGGGCGAAGGGGCATCCACCGCCAGTTTATCCCTCTAAGCCCGCTTATATCCCACCATTGGCTCAGCCTCAGGAGCCACCCACTGTGAATTCATCTCCAGCATTTCCAGTCTACCAACAATGCTAGGGCACCACTTCTCATACATCACAGGCTCCTCCGTCCAAACAAGTCTCATACCCTCCTCCACCCATCACTCCCGTTTTTGTAGCACCTCCGCTTGCTACCCTACACCGATCCTCCAGTGAACCTTTGTTCCAGACGCACGACAACCATTATTACCCCCCCTGAGCCTACCTTCAAAGTTCCAGAACCCTACTCTTATAACCCCATCTTGATCTCACGGCAGGCACCAAGAAGCCGCCCAAAAACCCTGAGCAGGAGGAGATGATTAGAAAGGTTAAAAGGCTGGAGCAATCATTCCGAGACATGAGGGGGTTAGGAGGCTAAGTAAGTGTGGCCTATAAAGACTTATGTCTGTTCCCAAATGTTCAGTTACCGGCGGGGTTCAAGATGCCTAAGTTTGATTTATACGACGGGCATGGTGATCCAGTAGCACATTTAAGGGGATTCTGTAACAAGATGAGAGGGGCAGGAGGGAGAGATGAATTGCTGATGGCATATTTTAGCCAAAGTTTGAGCGGATCGGCATTGGAATGGTACACTAGACAAGACCATAGCAGGTGGTACACCTGGGATGACCTAGCCCAAGCCTTCGCCTGTCAATTTCAATACAATCTTGAAATCATCCCAGATCGACTGCCACTAACAAAGATCGAGAAGAAGCCTGGTGAGAGCTTTTGAGAATATGGGTTCCGTTGGACATAGCAAGCGGCGAGGGTTGACCCCCCGATGAAAGAGAACGAAATGGTTGATTATTTATTGCAGGCTTTGGAGCCCACCTATTTTGGTCATTTGGTGTCAGCAGTGGGCAAGTCCTTTAATGAAGTCGTGAAAATGGAAGGCATGGTTGAGGAGGGACTCAAATCCAATAAGATTATGAGTTATTCAGCAATCAAAGCAACCACCCAAGCCATTCAAAATATCACTGGGGGTGTGCTTGGGAAGAAGAAGAAAGAAGAGGTTGCAACTGTCGAATTCGGAGTATGGTCCAGGTCTAGAAGCCCTTCACCGTATTACAACCAACCTAGACCCCACCACCCAAATTACCCGTATACCCTATATGGCCCTCCTCAACACTATTATCTACCACCAGAGCCCTACTTTTCCGTCCATCATGCCCAAACTTATACCCAGCCTCCGGCTCATGTGCAATGGCGTGCGCCGACTACCCAAAACACATACCCAGCTCCACAAAACACATATCCACATCCGAGGGCTTATAGGCCCGGATCCAACTTCTGCCCAAACAAGGCTTTCAGAAATGAGAAAATGCAGAAACAGAAAACATTCACTCTGCTGGGAGAAACCTATACCACTCTTTTCCACAAACTGAGGCAGGTAGGCCTGTTGAACCCGATTGAGGCCAAAATGCCAAATCCCCTTCCTAAAAATCTGGACCATTCAGTGAGCTGTGAGTATTGTTCAGGGGCTCCCGGACATGATACTGAGAAATGTTGGAAATTGAAAATTGTTGTGCAAGAGCTTATTGACACAAACAGGATTGAGGTTCAGGCCCCTAAGGCACCCAATATTAACCAGAACCCGTTTCCAGCGCATCATGAGGCCAACATGATTGAACTGATACATAAGGGAGCAGAGCTTAAGAAGCCATCACAGACAGTCATGATGATCAGTTCTAGTGAATCCAAAGTGAATGAAAAGTCAGCTAGTGTGAAACCATCGGTTCAGTTGAAAAGAATAGACAATGAGCCAGTTGTAGTGATGGGGAAAGGATCTTCCGTTATTGCAAAGAAACCAGAGCCGATCAAGGTAGTGGTTCGGGGAGTATCAAGCACACCTACGACAGTCGTAAAGGGGGCTCATATAGAACCAGTTGTCATGAAGTTAGTAACCCAGTTACCAGTGATTGACAGTAAAGCCGTGCCGTGGAAGTATGAACAGGTAGTTGTGACCTACAAGGGGAAGGAAATCAAGGAGGAAGTCTGTGAAACACAAGGTTTGACTCGCTCGGGACGTTGTTTTGCCCCCGAAGAGTTGAAAAAGGCTAGGGCTCTCAAGGAAAATCCGGCGCCAGTTAAGAAAACTATTACAGAGGAAGAGGCAGAAGAGTTCTTGAAAAAGATAAAAGTGCAAGATTATTCTATTATTGAGCAGCTAAGAAAAACATCAGCCCAAATCTTGTTGCTTTCATTGCTTATCCACTCGGATGAACATCGTCGGGCGCTGATGAAGATATTGAACGAAGCTCATGTCCTCGATAAAATTTCAGTGAATCATTTGGAGAAAATCGCGAACAAAATCTTTGAGGTAAACAGAGTGACATTTTCTGATGATGAATTGCCTGTGGAGGGTACGAACATAATAGAGCTCTTTATTTGACCGTGAAATGTGAAGATTCGATAGTCACTCGGGTACTGATTGATAATGGGTCCAGTGCCAATATCTCTCCTTTGTATACATTGAACAAGTTGAAGGTTGATGATGACAGAATTCATAAGAATAGCATCTGTGTTCGGGGGTTTGATGGTGGTGGTATAGACACAGTGGGTGATATCATACTTGTATTGACAATTGGTCCGGTCGAGTTCACTATGGAGTTTCAGGTGTTAGACGTGGCGGTGTCTTATAATCTTCTGTTGGGGAGACCATGGATCCACGCTGTCAAAGCGGTGCCTTCTACACTACATCAGATGGTCAAATTTGAGTGGGATAGACAAGAGATCGTAGTACATGGGGAGGACAACATGAGCATTGTAAGTGATGCCATCATACTCTTCATAGAGACTGATGATGATAAGGGGTTGTGGGTTTACCAGGCTTTTGATACAGTCTCGGTAGAAAAGGTTCCTGAAGGGAAAAGCGTCCCGGTCCCCAGAATAGCAGCTGCAACCGTCATGGTAGCCTCTGAAATGTTGAAAAACGGGTTTGTACCAGGCAAAGGGTTGGGTGTTGATTTGGAAGGTATTGTTCAGCCAGTTTATTTGCCTAAGAATCTGATACCTTTGGGCTGGGTTTCAAGCCTACGGAGGCAGATGTAAGACGAGCACACAAGATGAAGAAAAGAGGTTGGGTTCTTCCCAAACCAATTCCACGTCTGTCTAGGTCCTTCGTCAGGCCAAGCATCGGGAAACAACTATTGGCAAAGGTGTCGGGTCCACTGATTGGTGCAGATGGGAACTTGGAGAGAGGGCTTGAGAAGGTATTTGCTGAGGTGAACATGGTTGAGGCCGGGGAAGGGTCGAGCGAAGCAGATATACAGTACATCGGGCCACGTGCTAATGTTAACAACTGGGAAGCCACTCCTCTTCCATCTCGGAGGGAGTCGCAGTAGAGGGTTTTGTTTTCCTTTTGTTCACCTGGATTATTCCAGGGTTTGTAATTCAGTTGCTATGTTCCGTCCATTTGGATGAGTTAAAACCCTGTTATCTTTACATTCAATGAAATGCAATTCCTTTTCTTTCTTAATTCCTAATTTTGTTTCCATTTCTTTTTCTTTTTCTTTTCTGTACAGTTCTCTTTATGCTAGTATCGATGACATGACATGCATGAGGAATCTTCGGCCCAATTTTAAAAGTCAATCTAATCCAGAAATAATAGTGCAAGAAATCGAGTGTCATGATGAGGTGGAATATGATGATGACAAGGCCTATAAGGAAGTTAGTAAAGAATTAAGTCACTTTGAAGAAAAATCTAAACCTAACCTAAATGACACAGAAGCAATTAATCTAGGGGACTAAGATAATATCTGTGAAACTAAAATAAGTGTTCATCTGGAGCCACAGCTCAAAGAGGGGATAATCAAAGCATTGTTTGAGTACAAGGATGTTTTTGCATGGTCGTGTGATGATATGCCGAGTTTAAGTACCGATTTAGTGGTTCACAAATTGCCCACTAACCCGGCATTCCCTCCTGTCAAATAGAAGCTGAGAAAGTTCAAAACAGACATAAGCGTAAAGATCAAAGAAGAGATCACCAAGCAGTTCGATGCGAAGGTCATTTGGGTTACACGGTATCCCACCTGGTTAGATAATGTTGTGCCTGTGCCGAAGAAAGATGGCAAGACGAGTGTGTGTGTCGATTACCGAGATCTTAACAAGGCAAGCCCAAAAGACAATTTTCCACTGCCGAACATCCGCATATTGATTGATAATTGTGCCAAACATGAGATCGGTTCTTTTGTGGATTGTTACGCTGGTTATCATCAGATTCTAATAGACGAGGAAGACGCGGAAAAGACGGCATTCATCACTCCGTGGGGAATGTACTGTTATCGGGTCATGTCATTTGGTTTGAAAAATGTTGGGGCAACTTATATGAGGGCAATGACAACAATATTTCATGATATGATACACAAGAAAATCGAGGTGTACGTGGATGATGTGATCGTGAAGTCTAGACAACAGTCTGACCATGTCAGGGATTTGAGGAAGTTTTTTCAAAGGCTTCGTAGGTACAATCTTAAGCTCAATCCTGCAAAATGTGCTTTTGGAGTACCATCTGGGAAGTTGTTGGGATTTATAGTCAGCCGTCGGGGTATTGAACTAGACCCATCAAAGATCAAAGCTATTCAGGAATTGATGCCTCCAAGAAACAAAATTGAGGTGATGAGTTTGTTGGGAAGATTGAATTATATCAGTAGGTTCATTGCTCAGCACACGACAATTTGTGAGCCGATTTTCAAGCTGTTAAAGAAAGATGCTACAATTAAATGGACTGATGAATGTCAGGAGGCTTTTGATAAGATAAATGTGTATTTGTCGAACCCACCCGCATTGGTCCTGCAAGAACCGGGAAGGCCTTTGATTCTATATCTAATGGTTTTGGATAATTCATTTGGTTGTGTACTGGGGCAGCATGATGTTACATATATGAAGAGCAGGCTATCTATTACCTCAGCAAGAATTTCACATCTTACGAGGTTAAGTATACTCATCTGGAGAGGACATGTTGCGCCCTAACTTGGGTGGCACAGAAGTTGAAACATTATTTGTCATCCTACACTACTTACCTCATATCTCGCTTGGACCCATTGAAGTATATTTTCAGAAGCCTATGACCATAGGGAGGCTTGAAAAGTGGCAGATCTTGCTTACAGAGTTTGGCATTATCTATGTGACACGGACTGCAATGAAAGCATTGGCGCTGGCAGATCATTTGGTAGAGAATCCAGCTGACGATGATTATGAGCCATTGAAAACTTACTTCCCTGATGAGGAGGTGATGCATATTGATGAGTTGGAACAAGTTGAGAAGCCATGATGGAGACTTTTCTTTGATGGGGCCGCAAACATGAAAGGCGTGGGAATAGGAGCAGTACTGATTTCTGAAACAAGTCAGCACTACACCGTTACGGCTCAACTTCGTTTTTATTGTACGAACAACATGGCAGAATATGAGGCATATATCTTGGGGTTGAGATTAGCTGTAGACATGGGTGTCCAGGAAGTCTTGGTCATGGGTGACTCGGACCTGCTGGTACACCAAATTCAAGGAAAATGGGAAACACGGGACTTAAAGCTTATACCGTACCGACAATGTTTGCATGAGCTTTGTCAGCGGTTTCAGTCAATAGAATTCAGGCACATTCCAAGAATTCATAATGAAGTGGCCGATGTGTTGGCTACTCTCGTTTTACTACTAATTGCAATATTAGCCCTTTTAAGATTCAGTTGTGTTTTATATTCATAAAATTAAGTCATATATTTTTAAATTATTAATTATATGTCATAAATCATTTTTGTGCTTTCAATTTATTTTCAAAATTAATTTACTATTTTTTATAATTTAAAAAGGGGGAAATTGGCTATTTAAATAATAGCCCAATTACATTTCGATTTTAGCCTAAATCTGACCCCAAATTAAACCCAATTTCCCAGCCCAATTCCCATTCCCATTCAAACCTGACCCCTAACCCAATGAAATGACCCAACCCGGATTCCCCACCTACCCTCTTAATCCGGGCCGTTGATCTGAATGATCAATGGCCAATATTCGCCATTTCCATTTTTAACCTTAAACGACCCCTAAACCACCTCATTCTTCACCAAACGGTGCCCTTGAATCCCTCTTCTCTCAATTCTCTCTAAAACCTCACACCAACCCTAGCCGTCACCATCTAATCCCACCCTAATCCACCTCAACCCCTGCCTAATCCATGGCCTCTCATGGCCATTGGAGATTTGTATCAGCCTCCTATGGCTCCTGGATGTTTGTTTCTATGGTTTCATGGCCAGACCTTGAAGGGATCTGGTCCAGTCCTTGCTCGACTTCTATTCATGGCCTTTCTCCGGCCATCCATGACCTTTCTCCGGCCATTCATGGCCTTTCAAGGCAGATCCTTAACCTTCCTGGTTAGATCAGTAACTTTCAAGGTCTTTCTCACCTTTTCTGGGTTTTCCGAAACACTAATCTTTAAGATCTTTCAATTTTCTTCAGATCTATCTTAGATCTGTGCTTACTACGAACTTCTTAAGTGTTTTCGTGAAGGTCTCTCGATTTTCTTTCAAAACAACTCTTCATTTTTAACGATTAGGGTTTTCCTTTAAGTTCTTTAAAGATCTTGTCTCTGATTTTAATGTTGTTCGTGATTTTGCTATGTTTAAAATGACTTGCTCATGTTGTTCTTCTATCTACTTCAGCATATTAAAAACCCTAGTTCCTTTTTTATCCGAGTTCTGAAATTGTTTGCCTAAACGTGTGCTTATTTTAAGTTCTTTGTTTCTGACTATCTTCTCCTTGTTTGACTTATCTGATTTGAGTTCTTTTCGTCTCTTAAACTCGATTACTATCGAAGCCCTAATTTCTTAAAAGGGGTTTTTTCTCATTTATTACTACTGTGAGACTTTTACTTGTTTCTTATTTATCTTACCTGATACTATGTTCTTCTTCACTGTTGATTCTATGTGACTACTTGACCTACTTGACTACTGAGCTTCGAATATTTTTCTTACTACTGAATCCTAGCTTATTTCTGCCACTACTGTATGTTTGTGTTATCTCTTTTTCCAATATGCTTGGCCTCGCATGTCTGATGCTTCTGTTCACTCTATTTATATACTGAAGTGCAGAATCATGTTTCTTCCATGATTGATCTTGATCTTGCGACTGATTGCAAAAGCTTTTCTTTTATGAACCCTTATTTCACTCGCCTGTTTAAAATTAATTGATTTCTTTCCCTTTACTGTGATGTTTTACCTTGCTGAATCCTATCCCAAAATAAGACTATTTTGTACTTAGACTTGATTGTGTACTTCATGCATTTATTGCCCCTTATATGGCAATAATCAATCAGTCCCCAAAACTGATTTCTTTCCTTAATTAAACCTGCTACTACCCATTAAACAGTGATTCCTTAATTAAAGAGAATCACTTGTGTTAATTGATTCTGGCTTGTGATTGTTTCCATGTTTATGTTAAGACATTACTTATTACATTCCTTTCATTCGTTTTCAATAACTATAAATACTCACCCCCTCTTCTTTCAAAGACGCGAAAAACAAAATTGAGTTCAGAACATACACTTACACTAGAAACTTTCTCTCTTTCTGTACTACTAATTGTGCTACTACTTTGTCTAGCCGGCGGAAGGACAAGGCTACACTATGGAATCTTGCTTATTTCTTTCTTTCTGCACTTTGCTTCTATACTGCTATGTCCTAGTTAATTTTCAAGCATCAACAACGACATGTTCCTTTATCTGTTTCAGTTTCTTTCACTTTTGTCTGCTTCTACTCATGTTTATGCAATCAAGTTACATTACTAACATGCTGTAATATGCTCCCACCCCTTTTAAATTAATGTTTCCCTATGTATGTACTCTATTAGTCACTTGTTATATGTTTGCTGACTTATGAATCCCAAACCCCATATCCCCTTTATGTGTCTGTTTGTGGGCATGTCAGCATCAGATATTGTCGTACATGACCCAAACCTGACCCTTTCTGGGGTCACATGCTTCATACAATGTATTCCCAAAACCCCTTTGGCCCATTTGTGTAACTGCTAATTTTGGGTAACTGCTAAGTTTGTTTTAGTCAATCTGGTGTAAACTGTTTGTTTTAGTTTAATATGTTTTAGCACTTCTTTTGGCTGTTTGTAATCAATTCAGCTTGGTTCAATGGTTGTTGTTAATAAGACCTTAGTGTAATGCTTAGTTCAATTAGTTGTTAATTAGTTGAATTTGGCTATAGTGGATAGATTTAATTAGGGTAAAAGAGGACTGAATTCATTTGGGACTAGGGGTAATTACAGGGGTTCTCAGGGATGTTTTGGGTAGTCCATAATTGGATAAAATGTTGTAGCTAATACTAGAACCTTCTAGAATAGGTATTTAGTTGTAATTTCAGGGAAGTTAGTAGGCTTACTTGAGTAGCAAGTCAGGGAATAAGGTACATGTAAGCAAAAATGAAAATTTAAAAAGGACTAGGATTGAAAACTGAAAATTTGAGGGCTGCCCTCATTGGTGCCTATAAAAGGGCATGCCCTTTACTTCATTCGGTGTGGAACCTCTAGAATTCCCCCCAAAAATTTCCACAAGCTCTCCAGATCTGAGATCAAAATCCTTTTAGATTTTAACTTCTTTCATATAGAAAACCAAAAACAATATAAAACTTCAAAAATTAAGAAAAAAGTCTAATGTCCCGTTAAGCAGTAGGTGAATTTCAGCTTACAGTTGTTGATTTACAAATTTTTAGTTCAATTTCTGGTTACTGTAACTTCAGAGATCTGTTTGTTCTATTTCGGGTGGTTTTTAGCTTTAGTTGAGTCATTTTGGGCTAACCAGTTGATGTGATGCTTTGGTAGTGTGTCCTGAGTGTTGGTTAAAGCTTATTTCGATCAAAATTACCTCAGTTTGGTTGTCTTTGATTGATGTTTATCACTTGCTATTGCTGTTGGTTTTCGAACTTTTCTGGGCTGCGCATTTGGAGCTAATTGGAATTCTCTTGGCCTGCTGTGTTAAGCTACTGCTGACTTCTTCTGTTCTTTGTTCTATTGAAATCCAGGTACACATTTGAACTGTCCCAATATAGACTCTCCTGTCCAATGATGAATTGAAATCAAAGTTTCTGCTGCAGTTTTTTTCTTCTGTTAAATTTTATTATGTTATAAACATATCCTGTGACTTAGTGAACTGTACACTCTAATCAATTATGGACTGTATGCCTGGGCCATTTCGAAATGTAGCCTGTGTTCGTTTAGACTTGATTTTGGTATAATATGTACTGGACTCTGTGTAATCATAGTTCTGTTAAAATAAAAAAAATCAAAAATAGCTGGTATTGCAATAGTTAACAGACACCTAGTGAATCGTTAATTGATTCAGGTTTTGCTAGGTTGAGTCCAGTCAGATGTATGGCCATGTAGGTGTTTGGATTGTTGATCAATGTTTGGAGTTGACAATTATAATTGAGAATGCTAATTGTTATGGAAAAGGTTATGGAAATCCTGCAGTTTTATTTTGTTTAAAGGGTTGGGCATAGTCACTTGAGTTTGAATCTCTGTTAGTGTTAATTTGGTAGACTGTTAGCTTCTTAGATTATTAATTGTTTGGAATTAAAAATCGTTTGGTTTGTGTTTGCCCCTGCTGGGATTCGACCACCCAGCTGGCTCCGTGTGGCCTGATAGGGTTCACCTACTTTGGGCCAAAAGTAGGCCCAATATTTATAGTTAACGAGAATTGGGTTTTTCACAAGCCTAGTTCATTGGACCAACAATCATGAAATAAATTCATAAGGATTGGGACATTTCAAATGGAATAATTGTTTAGGAATTCCTTTTATTACTATGGACAAAATGAAAAAATAAAAAATCATGGGCCAAAGGGGTTTTGGGAATTCCTTTTATTCATAATGAATAAGGATTGAGTTTTATTACTACTGTTTTCAAATCACCCTTACTACTTACTATTTCCAACCCATTTTTAAATAAATCTCTGTATTCTGCACTTTCACTATGTTTTTAGAACTTAGGTTTTGCCCCTCTTGTGTGTACCTTGCCTTGGGACCCTTGAGCTCTCTTTGAACTTGGACACATAAGGGCTGGCCCTTCCACTCTGCACTCATTTCCGTCTGGTTATACAAACCTGGGTGTAAGCACTGCCCGGGGTCCCTTGAGACCCTTAGGAAACTTTGACACACCCAGGTGTGAGAAAGGCTTTGAACATCTTTGGCATTTGAGGTAGTTTATTCCATAACTCAGAGAGGAAGTCAAGAATCATGCTTCTTATGGTTGTAACTTCTTATTTTGCACTTTTCTAATGTAATTCAGTCGTTTTTGGTCTGTAATAATTTGTAACAAATATTGGGGTTGGCTAGTGAAAAAGGATGTGGTGATTATGCATGCTTTAACTATTCGAAGGGTAGATAACATGCTTATAAGATTTGTTTAATAAATTCTGCATGTTATACTTCAACACTTAGATAACATACCTATAGGATCTGTTTAATAAATTCTGCATGTTTTACTTCCACACTTAGACACCATGCATGTAGGATCTAAATGGCTATAATCAGACATCATGCCTACAAGGATAAAATCAGCTTTGAAATTAAATGTCATGTCTATAAGATTAAAATCAATATTTTTATAGAAATCATGCCTATAGGAACTTCGTTGTGATCAAATAAATCCTGCCTGTTTCATTTCATGATCAATTAGATACCACGCCTATATGACCAAAATCAGCCTTTAACACTTAGATACCATGCTTGTAGGAATTAAAATCAGCTATAATAGAAATCATGTCAATAGGATCTGAAACCAGTTTAGTTAAAAATCAGTTTGACTCGTACTGTTCTGAATCAGTTTAAGCAACCTACTCCTTTTATTAATACGGTTTAGAAAGCATGCCTATAGGATCCAAATCACCTGTTTAAAAATTAACCGCTGCTCTGTTGCACTCCTAATCAGTAATAGATATCATGCTCATAGGACATCACCAATACACACTTAGGCAAGCCTTAGGTAATAATGATAAAACTGAACCCACCTTTGTTAAATAGCAACTGCTACAACCAGCAGACAGACCTGATTCAGACTTCTTATCTGAGTTATGTAATAAATTGGTTTGCTTCAACAATTAAAACACCCTCCCATAGTACTTTAAATTCTGACCCTAATTGTGTTTAAGTCATGTTATTATGTGCATTGTCTGCGGAGGTATATATGAGCCTCTTAATTTTTTATATATTTCCACTAATATACAGTCTTACGTGTTTTGTATGTTGCCTTAGCCTTTTTAGCTTTAAAACTCAAGAGTCAACCTAAAATCCTCCCTCTTATAAGAATAATAGTCCTAAATTCCTCCGGGACTGATAGGAATGGGATGGGTAATAGCATGCAATAGGTCGAGACCAATCCACGCTTTAATACCTTAACGGGATGGGAAGGGTAGATATGGATATGATGACCGGTGCGCTAATACTGCGTGTATCCCCTCTTCTGAGGAGTGTCATACCGGGTATCACATTAATGTGATCCATATTATAAATAAACCTAGGACCCCCTCCTTTTTATAGTCTCAAGTATTTGTAGAACTGTAACTCCTTTTCAAAATTCGCCTTTTAATAATTGTTTCCAAACTCTTATGTGTTCAAACATAAATTCCCTACTATTTGAGCCTATATTTGTCTGTCTGCTAATTGTACAAAATTCACAAAACTCTCTGGCCGGGAACCACACTTGTGGATCCTGAAATGTGCCTAACACCTTCCCCTTAGGATAATTTCAAGCCTTACCCTATCTCTGATTATCAAACAAACTTAGAAATGAACCCTATAGGTGTCCTAATGCACCTTAAATTATTAGGTGGCGACTCTTCAAATGCAAACCCAGTTCCCAAAAGGAACGATTGTCCTACCCCAAAAATGTCATAAACTCGATTTTCCAATGCAAAGAGAGAAAAAGGGTGCGCGACATCCATCAATGTGCCATTGAGCTTTGGAGAAAATGCCCGGTTATGCAAAATTCATGAAGGATTTGGTGATAATGAAGCGGTCGATGAATTTTGAAACTATAAAGATGACTCATCAAGTGAGTGAAATTGTGCACTCAATGGCTCATAAATTGGAAGATCCCGGCCCTTTCACAATCCCTTGTACCATTGAAAGTGCCGAGTTTGCTAAAGCTCTTTGTGATCTTGGGGCAAGTATCAATTGTGATGATGAAGAGATGGAGGGTTATGTGGAATGTGTGAACTCTTTGCAAGGCATGGGATCGTACACTTGTGAGACCCGCAAATTGTCTTTGGATCTTGAAAATAGAACCACTCCTCCAACAAAGCCTTCAATTAAGGAGCCTCCCATCTTGGAGTTGAAGCAATTACCTCCACATCTTCCATATGAATTTCTTGGCCCTTCTTCTATTTTACCGGTTATTCTTTCCTCTTGTTTGACTAACGTGGAGGTAGATTCTACATTGGAGGTGCTACAAAAGAGGAAGAAGGCTATTGGATAGACATTGACGGGTATTTGGGGAATAAGCCCCGCATTTTGCATGCACAAGATTAACTTGGAGGAAGGTTCCAAACCATCAATTGAACATCAAATGAGACTCAATGAAGCAATGCAAGAGGTCTTCAAAAAGGAGATCATCAAGTGGTTGGATGTCGGGGCTGTGTACCCCATTTCCGATAGTTCGTGGACTTCTCTAGTTCAATGTGTCCCTAAGAAAGGGGGCATGACGGTGGTCACAAATAATAAGAATGAGTTGATTCCTAAAAGAACGATGACCGGTGGAGAGTGTGTATGGACTATCGCAAGCTCAACAAAGTCACAAGGAAGGATCATTTCCCACTTCCCTTCCTAGACTAAATGCTTGATAGATCGTGTTTTCTATTATTTCCTTGATGGGTATTCCGGCTACAATCAAATTCTATTGCTCTGGAGGATCAAGAAAAAACTACTTTCACATGACCTTATGGTACTTTCGCATTCTCGCGGATGCCATTTGTGTTGTGCAATGCACCAGCGACTTTTTAAAGATGTATGATGGATATCTTCACGGGCATGGTGTCCTTGAAGTATTCATGGATGACTTTTTGGTGGTCGGGAATTCTTTAATGATTGTCTAACAAACTTTTATAAAGTGTTGGTAAGATGTGAAGAAACAAAATTGGTGCTCAATTTGGAGAAATGTCATTTCATTGTTGAGGAAGGCATTGTCCCTCAAAGAATTACATTGAAGTCGACAAGGCGAAGATTGAGGTGATTTATAAACTTCCACCTCTAACTTCAGTCAAAAGCGTGTGGAGTTTCTTAGGCCACGCGGGATTTTACCAGCGTTTCATCAAGGACTTCTCTAAAGTGGTGAACCCGTTGTTCAAGATTTTGGGGAAAGATTCTAAGTTCTGTTTCAATGATGATTGCATGAGATACTTTGAGTTGCTAAAGCTCAAGTTGACTACTACTCCCATCATCACCGCTCCAAATTAGAGTGTTCCTTTTGAGCTCATGTACGATGCAAGTGATGTAGTGGTGGGGGTTGTTTTGGGGTAATGCATCAACAAGATCTTTCATCCCGTTTATTATGGAACCAAGACCATCAATAGTGCCCAATTCAACTACACCGTTACAGAGAAAGAGCTTCTTGTCATTGTGTTTGCTATTGAGAAGTTCCGCCCGTACTTGATGGGTGCAAAAGTAATTGTCCATACGGATCATGCGGCACATCGCTATCTTATGTGCAAAAGAGATTCCAAATCCCGGTTGATGAGATGGGTACTTTTTTTACAAGAGTTTGATATAGATATCCAAGATCGAAAAGGGAGTCAAAACTAAGTGGCGGACCACTTGTCTCGTTTGAAGGAGGAGGGAAGGCTGCATGATGGCCTTGAAATCAATGACTCCTTCCCCGATGAACAACTTTTGGCTATTTCGATGAAAGAGGTGCCTTGGTCAGCGGATCTAGCAAATTATCTTGTGGGTGGTATCATTCCGGTTGAGTTCTCTTCAAACCAAAGGAAGAAGCTCAAACGAAATTGTCAAGACTATTATTAGGATGAACCGTATCTTTTCCGGATTTGTACGGATGGAGTGATTAGAAGATGTGTACCGGAGGAGGAACAAGTTGAATTCTTGGGGCTTGTAATTATTCGTCGTATTGTGGTCACCATGGTGGAGCAAGAACGACGACCAAAGTGTTAAGTTGCAGTTTCTATTGGCCCACTCTTTACAAAGATGCAAGTGATCTCGTCAAATGTTGTGATGAATGTCAAAGGGCCGGTGGAATCTCAAAGAAAAATAAAATGCCCTCACTACCATTTTGGAGATTGATATTTTTGATGGGTGGGGTATTGACTTCACGGGTCCTTTTGTGAGCGTAGACATGTGATTTTTGACCCTCCCCAAGATTTTTTATATTTTAGCATGTAAATATTTAATTTAGGCTTAATATCGCTATTTCAACTAATTTTAACTCTTTTACTTTATTTTTTTACAAGAAAATGAAAATTACAAAAAATAGTTTCATTAATGTTTTGTAGTCATTTTTAATTTTGGAAAATACCAAAAATAGGTTTGTTTTAACAGTTAGTCTTATTTTAATAGTTATTTTATTTAAGTATGGTTAATTAGTAAATAAGGTAGTATTTTAGTCTTGTTCACGGAGAAAGAATAATATTTTGGGCTCAAACAACCCATTTTTAAGCCTAATTTTCGGACCTAACCCATAATTCCTAGGCCCAAACCCCTTAACCTAAAAAAACCCTACAAAATACCTAGACTCTAAGACCTAGACACACAACCATCAGTGCCGTTTTTCAAAGATAGACCCCCCCAATCGGAATTCCTCCTTCTTCGAGAGAACAGAAAAAACCATAGGGGTCATCTTCCTTCTTCTCCAAAAAAGAACAACAGACCCCTAAGAGACAGCTCTGGCGACTCTGTTGGGGATAAGAAACCCGAACATCTGGTTCAAGGTTCAAGAATTTGAGCTTGTTAATATGATTTTTACTTGGTCTTCATTTATTGTTAATATTACTGTATTTTGCGAACCTTTTGTGCTAACTGTTGTTTGTTTACCGCTTTGATATTGTTTGGATTGTATTAAAATGCCTTATTACTCCACCCCTCTGAGTCTTCTAAAAATGGTTCATACGTTTGCGTGGCCCGCTTTTTTTGTAGAAGTTATACCAAATAGAACGAGGTTAGGCCAGCAACAAGGTCGGGTAGACTTCAGTGCTCCTGGTACATTGCCCCCTCTTCGGCTCGAATTGTCCGCTTGGGTAAGACAGTTCAAGAACACAACCCCAGATTTAAACCTAGCATAACGTAACCTCAGGCCAAATCCCTAGTAGAAACGTTTGTTTGCATCACGCGCATTTGACGTTGTGGACTCAACACAGGGGTTGGGTCCATCTAGAACAGGTGTACCCAAAATAACAGACCATCTTAATGCATCCTATGTGCTATATGTTGCATTTCTTCAAGGGTAAAAGGGTCTTTTGGCGGACCAATGATAGTTGAGGGCAAATGAAAAAAGAAAGAAAAAAAGAGAGGGTGAAGTGTGAAAACAAAGCAAGTAGGGCCCAATTATGTTTTCTGTCCCATTTTTGTTAAGGAAAAGGAAAACATGAAAAATCCAAAAAGATTTTACACTTTCTAAAAAAAAGAAATTCAAAAAAAAGGAAAAAGAAAATCCAAAAAGAGTTTACATATATCATAATTTTTCAAAAAAAAAAAAGAGACAAAAACATATTTTCTCTAAATTAGTTGTTTTTTAATTCTCGCTCGTATCCAACATGCCCGAACTACGCATACCTGATTCTCGTCTTTCGGGGCGTGATACGTAGGCAACCCACATAGGTTCCGGTCTTTTAGTGAGTCTTAGATTCTTTGCTCCGCGGGGTCTTAGCCAAATCTTGCATTTTTAGCCACTTTTAGCCACATAGATTAATTTTAGGAAAATAGTCACAATCATATTTCGAATATGTCCAACATGAAGGGTTATTGTCTCACATAGCGTTCTAGGTCTTTAACTTTATTTGGTATTAATTTTCTCATACAGGTGTGGATTTACTTACCGGAGTTTGAGCATGATAGAGCCCAGGACAATCCAGTCAATATCGCTCATTCAGGAGTTTGCTTAAGGATTTTTTTTAATGTTATGTTTTGAGTCTATTTTATTTTTATGTCATCTTTTACCTTCTAGTTTTGTACATTAATGTCAAGTCTTTTAGGTGATATTTTGAGCCTTTATGATATCTTTACTTTCTAACCATGTCCAAAAGCCACATTACAGTCCAAACAAGATCTCCTAGATAATCTTTGAGAGTGCTGAGTTTAGACATGCCGAGAGCATATGAGGTTTTTACCATGGTTAATGCCTTGTCATCTACAGAATCAGAGAAAATAAGAAGAAAAGAACAAAATGAGAGAGTCTTATTGGTGAAAACCTTCAAAGGCACCATAAGGCGATGGTGAGTTTAGAGAAAGAACAAAATGAGAGAGGCTTGATGGTGAAAACCCTTCGGGCACTACAAGTCGAATAAGGATCATGAATCAGATTGGATAATCAGAGCGTTGAAGCCCAATTTCATGACTCAGAGGTACAACAAGAGTTGAACATTAGGCTTGCTTGACAGATTAGGCCACTTAATCCAAAGGTTCATGTCATGGTCATTAGAGTTGGTATCCACATCATATAAGTTTCTACTTTGTAGCTTTCTTGTTAGGAATCATATCTTTCCATTGTCCTTTACTCTGTTTTTTTACTTCCTCTTCCTGAGTCTGTTTGGTCAAAACAAGTGAGAAATGACTTCAAAATTTGCCACCAGCTTTCCAATTGCACAAAATGGGATCTGGCTAGCCCATCAAAGTGGCATAAGTCAGGAAAGAACAACATGCGCACTAAGTTGGTAACAATCAACATGCTTTGGGATTCATGTGAAATACAAAGGTTTGGTATATGTCAATTCATGAACAATGCAACAGATAGAGGGTGTTGGGTTTGAACAGATCAAAGGTATTTTCTGTGATAAGGTTGACAGAGAAAATGGTTAACCAATAACAAGCAAGGTCTTCCAAGTGGAAATCAAAGTTATCATGGCAAGTGAAGGAGCAATAGACCTCAAGGCCAAGGCTAGTGTTTTAAGTCAGGAAAGAACAGTATGGGCACTGAGTGGGTGGCAATTAACATGATTCGGGATTCATTTAAAACACAAAGCTTCGTATATAGATAAATGGTATTGAGTTTGTACGGATCAAATGTATTTTCCGTGATAAGGGTGACAGAGAAAGTGGTCAGTCAATATACAAGCAAGGTCTTTCGTGTTGAAATCAAAGTTATCACGGAAAGTGAAGAAGCAATCGCCCTCAAAGTCAAGGCCACAAACCAACCACCATGTTTAAACTCACAAGTTTTCTTTGATTGAAATAGGGACAGGAAATTTCCTTTGTTATGGAGAAACCTTCCGTGTGGAAAGTAAGTGCCAGACAGGCTCGGCAGTATGTTTCCAGTACCCCCCTGGATAACGAGATTTAGTAATTTTTGAGACCCTCGCAAATGACAAGTTCTGACGAGAGTTCTACTTTTGGAAAGTATAATTTAGCATTTAGGTTTTTCACTTTTGAGATGAGACTTGGTTTGAAATTTTTAGGATAAAGGAATTTAGCTTAGAACTTATTTTGATAACAAGAATTGGTTAACACTCACAGATGTTCCCAATATCAAATTGGGGCAGAAAAATTTCTTTTGTTTTGTCTGTTTTGTTATAATCAGGCACCCACCTGGAGAACAAGGAAAGACAACACGAGTTTCAAGAAGAGGACAATTCAGGTTCAGCAATCAGGTGCCCACCTGGAGAGCAACGGAAAATGGTGCAAGTTTCAAGGGAAAGCAGTTCGAGTGTCAGCAATCAGGCGCCCACCTAGAGAACAAGGGAAGACGACACAAGTTCAAAGGAAAGCAGGTCAAGCTCAGCAATTAGGCGCCCACCTGGAGAAAAAGGAAAAATGGTTCAAGCTTCAAGGGAAAACAGTTTCAAGTAACAAGAGGAGATGGGTCAAGTCCAGGTGTCAGGCGCCCACCTGGAGAACAAGGGAAAGCAGTTGAAGTTTCAGGGAAAGACAGGTCAAGTTTAGCAATCAGGCGCCCACCTGGAGAACAAGTGAAAACAATTCAAGTTTCAGGGAAAGACAAGTCAAGTTCAGAAATTAGGCGCCCACATGGAGAACAAGGGAAAGCAGTTCAAGTTTCACGGGAAAGGAAAGCAGTTCAAGTTCAGCAATCAGGCGTCCACCTGGAGAATAAGGAAAAACAGTTCACGTTTCAAGAAAAAACAGTGCAAGTGTTGGAAATCAGGCGCCACCTGGAGAACAAGGGAAAGCCGTTCAAGTTTCAAGGAAAAACAGGGCAAGTGTTGGCAATTGGGCGCCCACCTGGAGAATAAGGGAAAATAGCTCAAGTTTCAAAGGAAGACAGTTCAGGTTCAGAAATTAGGAGCCCATCTGGAGAACAAGGGAAAACAGCTCAAGTTTCAAGGAAAAGCAGTTCAAGTTTCAAGGGAAAGGAGAGCAGTTCAAATTTCAGCAATCAGGCACCCACCTGGAGAACAAGAGAAGACAGTTCAAGTTTCAGGGAAAAACAGCTCGAGTTTCAGCAATCAGGCACCCACCTGGAGAACAAGGTAAGATAGTTCAAGTTTCAAGGGAAAGCAGTTTCAAAGAAAAGGAGTTCAAATTTCAGGAATCAGGCACCCACCTGGAGAACAAGGGAAGACAGTTCAAGTTTCAAGGGAAAGCAGTTCAAGTTCAGCAATCAGGCGCCCACCTGGAGAACAAGGGGAGACAGTTCAAGTTTTAGGGAAAAGCAGTTCGAGTTTCAGCAGTTATGTGCCCACATAGAGAACAAGGGAAAACAGCTCAAGTTTCAAGGAAAGCAGTTCGAGGTTCAGTAATCAGGCGCCCACCTGGAGAACAAGGGGAAATGGTTCAAGTTTTGAAGGAAGACAGTTCAAGTTTTGGCAATCAGACGCCCACCTCGAAAATAAGGGAATTCACTTCAGAATGCAATTCAAGTCAGCAATAAAAGAAGCTCGCGACAAGAATGCGAGTCAATAATCCTATATGATCAACAGAAGTTAGTCACAATCCATAATAGAAAAAAACAAAAAGGCAAGAATTGAATCCAAATGCAGAAGTAGATGAAAAATGTGAGCTGCTCAAGACATGATGGAGGTCACAAGCACTACATGTCCGGTCTTGATTCGAAAAGCTGAAGAAGAACGAGCTAGCACCTGCAACTAACAAGCGCCAAAGTTCAAATCTAAAGTCTGCATGAAGAACCGTTCAAGACTCAAGATCAAACTTCAGAAGACTTATAGATAGGAATCTTGTAACTCGTAGTTGACAGGCTGAGCTAGTCTTTTTCATTTTTTTATTTTTGATGTAATACCAGGACCGCGGACCGGAACTTCGACGGAACGGCACCTCGACCGGCTCTCCACCTCGGTATACTCAATCATCTCACTCACTTCTGAACTACACGTGGCCTGATTCCTTTATAGCCAAGGATATGTAGGCAGCTCAGATACCAGGGCTTAGTCACATTCTTCCTCTTAGTTTTTGGTCTCTCTAAATAAGGGTCGGGTCAAAAAATCTGTCTAGTCGTTCTTTGTCTAAAAATACTTTGTATTTCCAGTCAAAGAGGGGCAGCTGTAGACATGTGATTTTTTGCCCTCCCCAAATTGTTTTATATTTTAGCATGTAAATATTTAATTTAGGCTTAATATCACTATTTCAACTAATTTGACTCTTTTACTTTATTGTTTACAAGAAAATGAAAATTACAAAATTATAGTTTCATTAATATTTTGTAGTCATTTTTAATCTTGGAAAATACCAAAAATAGGTTTGTTTTAACGGTTAGTCATATTTTAATTGTTATTTAAGTAGGGTTAATTAGTAAATAAGGTAGTATTTTACTCTTGTTCACGGAGAAAGAATAATATTTTGGGCTCAAACAACCCATTTTTAAGCCTAATTTTCGGACCTAGCCTATAATTCTCAAGCCCATAATTCTTAGGCCCATACCCCTTAACCTAAAAAAACCCTACAAAATACCTAGACTCTAAGACCCTAGACTCTAAGACCTAGACACACAACCATCAGAATTCCTCCTTCTTCGAGAGAAGAGACAAAACAAGAGGGTTCATCTTTCTTCTTCTCCAAAAAAGAACAACAGACCCCTAAGAGAGCTATAGCCGTAATAGACATATGAGAACACCCCCCCCCATTCTGGATCTTCTTCAACGAAAGGAGACAAAACCCCCACCCAGCGAATTCGATCTTCTTCTGCAGCCAAAATAATAGAACTCCCCAGGGATGCATCATCTTCCTCTTATTCAAAAATAACAGACCTAAGCAGTTAGGAGGGGGGAGATAAAAAATTTCCAGCGGCTGTTTCTTCACCTCGTCTTCAAGCCATCAATGACTCTCTATGACCCCTATCGACTTCTTATTCATCCCTTCTTCAATGACCACCCACTGAACCTAGGAGCTGAACCCTAAAAATTCCGTCACCACCATACCCCTAACCAGCGACCACCTCAACGCTGCCCGGCGAGCTCACCGGAAAACGAACCAACAACTACCACTCCATTGTCTTACCTTTTCATTTAGCTCCCTCTTTAGTGTCAATGGCGTTAGAATCTTATGCATCACAAAGAACTGATAAAATCCATTTAGATGTTCTCTCACAAGCTCGAATATCCTGTTACAAGGCAAGAGATGCATTTTATTCATGTACGGAAAAAGAATCGAGTAAAAAGCCTACATAATTTGCTACAGTTGGGCTTTTATATCCAGTTGAATGCAAGAAAACAAGAGAGGAATATGTGAAACAATGCCTACCCACCTGGGTTAAGCATTTTGATAGGCAATATTGTGCTAAGAAGAGAGTGGTTGAGATGCGGTCGGGTCGAGCTCGCCGGGCAGCGTTGAGGTTTCGATCACAGTCCAAATTAGGTCCGCATTTCTATTTGCCGGAAACTTTTTGAGGTCCATTTCCTCTTCCTCCTTTATGTTATTGTTTTTAGTTATTTGTGAAGATTTCCTCTGTATTTGTATGGATTTTATCATGCTTGATTTACTTATTTAGTTATTTGGGTTTAATTACTCGTGTTTGTTATGTGCCAATAATTGATATCGAATTGTTCTTTGGTGACATTGCCGGCTTGAAAATGTAGTTAGATTAGGTTTTGAATTTGTTTTGTTAAAAGAGAATTGATCTATCATCGTGGTTGTGGACACATTCGCGTGACATGATTACGATCTAAAAAAATAAAATTGGGGTATGCGTTCGCGCAACTTTGACAAACTCTCTTAATAATAACTAAGCGTTATCGATTGTGGACACGTTCGCGTGACATGATTTTTGACGTGTCAAACGAAATGAATGCACGTACACGTGACTCATTTTAGGATAATTTTTTAATTAAAAGAGGTGAAAGCACATAGGTTCTAAAATGAGTAGTTAAACAATAATAAGCCAAATATGATCAACGCGACCGTGCTAAAACTACGGAACCTGGAAATGCCTAACACCTTCTCCCGGGTTAACAGAATTCCTTACCCAGATTTATGTGTTCGCAGACATTAATACAGAGCTAAATCTCCTTGATTCGGGATTCTATACCGATGAATTGGGACACCATGAATTATCCCAAGTGGCAACTCTGAATCTAATAATTAATCCCGTTTCGATTGTCACTTAAATTGGAAAAAACTCCCTTATATGCCTTTCCGGAGAAGTAAAAAGGAGGTGTGACAGTGAGTTCTTGTGGAAACACCTACATCTTGGTCATGGTTGATTATGTGTCCAAATGGGTTGAGGTCGTTGCGTTGCCCAACAATGAAGCGAGAAGTGTGGTGGCGTTTTTGAAGAAGAACATTTTTAAAAAATTTGGTACTCCAAGAGCTATCATAAGTTATGGGGGATTGCATTATTGCAACAAAGCTTTCGATATCTTACTAACCAAGTATGGTGTCACTCATAAAGTCACGACCCCTTATCATCCTCAAGCAAATAGTCAAGTGGAAGTCTTCAACCGAGAGATAAAAAGTATTTTGTCCAAAACAGTGAATGCTAACTGGACGGATTGGTCAAAGAAACTCGATGATGCTTTACGGGCTTATAGTACAGCTTACAAAACACCCATCGGAATGTCTCCATACCGGTTGGTGTTCGAAAAAGCTTGTCATCTTCCGGTAAAACTTGAGCACAAAGCCATGTGGGCTTTAAACAAGTTGAATCTTGAGTGGGATGTCGCTGCCAACTTAAGGGTGGCACAATTGAATGAGTTAGATGAGTTCTGGTACCATGAATACACAAGTTCATCCTTATACAAGGAGAAGATGAAGTATCTCCATGATATGTACATTCGGAACAAGGAGTTTAAAGAAGTCAGTCTTGTTTTGTTGTTCAATTTTCGGGTTACGGATGTTTCCGGGAAAGTTGAAGTCTAAATAGAGTGACCCATTTGAGGTTGTGGGTGTGACACCTTTTGGTGCATTGGACTTGAAAAATAAAAATGATGAGGTGTTTAAAGTTAATGGTCACTAGGTGAAGCACTATCTGGGAAAAGTTGGTGATGGCCACGTCGTGGCTGTGAGCACGTGATTTTTGTTTTCACGACAATCACTCCAAAAGAAACAAAAATAATAGCAATTGGTCTTGCTGTACAATTTTTGGATTTTACGTGGCATTTTTGTTAGTTATCTGCGATCTTGTCCGTCTTTATTTTTATCAAACAAAAATATAAAAAATATATGTCGTGTGTAGTTGAACCGTAATCCAGTTATTAAAAGGAAAATCACAAAAAAATTGCATCTTTCATTCTATTTTGTCATTAAGTGGTGTTATCTTAATTGTGTGTTAATGTTTTTATATCATTGTTTGGCATTTTAATTAAGAGATTAAAAAAAAGAAAAGAGTTTTCGGACTTGGGCCAGTCCAATTTAAAACAAACAGGCCCAAACAACCCAATCCAGAACCTATGTTTACCCGGTCCAGTTGAGCTAGCCACACAACCGTCTAAACGACGTCGTTGAGCCGCTTTCAATCTGGACCGTTGATCTCAGAGTGATCAACGGTCCAGATCACTCACCCGTAAAACCAACACCCGACCCGTTACCCGGACCAACCCCGACTCCAATGCTAAATCAAACGACACCTTTTGATTAACCTTTGGATCCAGGCCGTTAATCTCGTCCGATCTAACGGCCAATATCAAGACTTTCAATCCGTATATAAAGCCTACCTCCTATACCCCGCCCCCTATCCAAATACCCCTCCTTCGTCCTCATCCCCTTCACAGACCCAAACCCCGGAACCCTAGAGCCGCCCCCCTTTCCCCTCACCAAAAACCCGGCGGCATGGACACCGGTGACCCCCACCTTAACACCATAGGACCGCCTCACCACCCTGAACATGGATCTGTTGTCTCTCTGCCTCGAATCAACTCCTAGGGTCTCGAATCTTCCTTTGAAGATTCGAACAAAGACTCGATCCACACCAAACCACCCCAGGTTTATACCAGGCCCTCCTCTGACCTCCCTCGTGTCCAAACCATGTTTGGTTTGGTCCGAATCTAACCAGGGATGCATAAATCCCGAATCTACCTTTAGGAACCCTAGGAGTCCTCATGTCTGATCTGTGTCCGTTTGAGCCAAATTATTAGGGTCTAATGGACCTTAATCAAAGTGTTCTCAGTTGAGAACACTTCGATTAAAGTCCGTTCAACCCTAAGAAAGATCGATTCAAATCCGAGCTAGGGTTTGTTGATTTTTCAAGATTTCAGGTATTTTTGCTTTTCTTTTATCAGTTCATGAGTTTTTGTTGTAGTTAAATGTTTGTTTATTGCCCCAAAATGTTTAGTTGATTTTATTTTTTAATTTTTTGTTGACTGTGTCCTGTCCACCTTGCCCGGACCTCTGTATTTGGTCAAGTCCTTCTTCATTCACTGATAATGTGTGTGTGTGTAAGCTGTATAGTCGATTGAATTTGAAATTGGTCGATTAATTAGTTCCCAAGGTCATCTTTGTTTTGACAGTGCAATCTGAACCCCTTGTTCAATACTGTTTGATTCCAATCCTTGGCTGTTGATTGTATATGTTATAATTAGTATAGTCGATTTGATACGTGTCATCGAATAGTTTCAGGTGTTTGAATGATAACAATTTGATTTGTTTCCTGCTGAAACTTTGTTTGAGTCAAATTAGAAACTGAGTGTTGTCTGTGTTTGTTCGATTTGAATCAGAAACATTTATAATTTAGTTTGTGGTTTCAGTTCAGCTTGAGTTCTGAATTGATAGCATGTGCACTATAGTGCTTTAATATTTAGAGGAAATGGGACAGCATGGGCTGTCAGACCATTTTCAACCTGCCCATACCTTTGTTTAGTTTAATAAATGGATTAAAAGGGGCTGTCAGGGAATATCATGGGAGGGTTCTACTTTTAAAAGATGAGTGGAAAAACAGCATAAAGGGGAGGGGGGGTTCTGATGTGTTTAACAGACTGTAAAGGGTTGATGCTAGGCTATAAAATAGGCAGAACCTCCATTAGAACAGGGGGACCAGATATAGATTGAAAAAAAGAGTGACAAAAGATTTTCAGAAATATAAGAGGAGTAGAGATATATACACTGATTTTTGGAGAGACAGAGATAGAGAGGAGATACAGATAGAGAGATACACACGTGCACACACAGACACAGATACACACACACACCTATAAAGAGGTGCTGAAATTAGTCAGAAACAGCTTTGAATAAGAAAGAGGGGTTTTCGGAAATCAGAGAGGGAGATTAGAAAAGAAATTTTTGTTTACCTGGAACTGAAAACACTGCTACTTTCCTCATTCTTTTGTTTGAAGTTCAGCATCTAGTTTGCTATTGATTCTGTCAAGATTTAGGATTTTCCCTTGAGTATTTGAAAGAATCAACATTGAGTACTGTATCATCGGATTACTGTTTTGGTCTATTCTGCCTGGGTTTGCCATTTTGCTATGTTGCTTTGTCGTTGCTGTTATTGGTTGCTACTGCTGCTGTTCGTCGCTTATAATTGTGATCATTGTTGTCATCTGAGTCTGTTGCTGACTTGCTGCTTCCATTTTCTTCTTTGTATTTCAGCATCCAGGTACACATTTTCGAATCTCACATTGATGTAACAATAGCAATGAGTTGAAAATGAAAGACGCGAAGAATTTTTTTAATCCTTCGGTACAACACCCATAGTCTTATAAAGTGTTAGTAAATTCGCGCAAATCTTTAGATTGTAACTCGATAGGAAGATACATCAGGCAGTTTTGTATCTAATTAAAACTGGGTTTGTTTATTCATCTTAACTTACAATGGTTTACCTTGTTTAATTGTGTGTGTGATATGATTGCATAATTCGTGGAATGTATGAGTAATGGATACACCAAAAACTAGACTTCATTCTTAGTTATATTCTGCATGTATGAGATGGATTGCTATTAACCTGGATGGATGCAACATTAGTTTAAACTATTCAATTTAACTCCGTCACAAGCCGAATTCCATTAGGCAGTTTTGAATCTAATTAGTAGCAGTTTTCTAATAAATAGCCGATTTCGTTAATCAAGCCCAAATAAGCTAAGTTTAAGTTTAAATTTGAAGGCCGTTTAGTGTAAGTTTAGTATATGTTATTAGTTTTTCTTGCAATCTCCCTTAGCAAATTAACAAGTGTATTCACTCGTTGAAGTAAGGCATGAGATAATTCCCACCACATAAACAACCAATCGGATAATTAAACAAGAATCCGGAATCGGCCAAGCATGCAATTTACTTAGAACGTAATTTATTTCTCCACTTATTAGAGACAAACATAATAGAGATGTAATCATCGTAGGTTTACCTGCTTTCACAAAATGAGACGAGCCTCGCCAAATGAGAAACACAAACTGCGGGGCCCTCATAAATGTATATATATTAAAAATACTTAGAATTCGGGAAGGGCCGTTCAAGAAAATTTCATGGCCTTCCTCAAAGATAATAACGTGTTAGTCTCTTTAGGCACGTTTTTAATAATTACTTTCCTAAAATTAGGGTGCGCATTTATGTGACTCAAATCCAAATCTAAACGGAGTCGAAATGTGTTAACAACTACGGGTGCATTGATTGTGACGTGGTTCGAGATGCATTTTCACGACGTTGCAATTCTATAAAAAATAAATGATAATAAAGCGGTTTAAACTTAACAAAAGCACGTAAGTCATAACATGTATTTAAATCAGATATTTAGCCATTATAACAATTTAAGCGATCGTGCTATAATCACGGGATTCGAGGGTGCCTAACACCTTCCCTCGGGTCAATAGAATTCCTTACTTAGAATTTCTGGTTCGCAGACTTCATTTGGAAAAGTCGAAAATTTCCTCGATTTGGGATTCAAGATAAACCGGTGACTTGGGACACCAAAAGCCAAACCTTTCCCAAGTGGCGACTCTGAATTAAATAAATAATCCCATTTCGAATATTGTCACTTAAATTGGAAAAACTCCCTCGCGCATTTAACCCTTCGGGGCGGGGCGCGCAAAAAGGAGGTGTGACAGCTTTGGCGACTCTGCTGGGGAAAGTTCTACCTAGAACCACTGGTTCAGGGTTCAAGAATTCGAGCTTAGAATAATTGTTATATTTGGCTTTATTATCTGATATTTATTACATGTTTTAACGTGCTAAATGTTGTCTTTTACCGCTTTGATATTATCTGAACTATATATAAACTATACCGAAGCCCTTCGCTCTTCACCTCCGGGGATGTGCTTACTGGTTGAGACTCCCTATTCTGTTAATGTCGATACCTAAAATAAGAAAGAGGACGGACAAGTTACGAAGCCGGATGACCTTTTGGTTCCCGGTAAGTTGCCCCCTCCTCGACTCGAGTCGTCCGCTCGGGTACACAGTCTAGAACATATACCTAGGTTATAAACCTAGTATAACGAAACCTCATGCCGGATCCCTAGTAGTAACGTTTATTTGCATCATGTTGCATTCGACCTAGGGGACTCAACATAGGGGTTGGGTCCGTCTAGGACAGGCAACCTGAAATGAAAAGACCATCCTGCTGCATCCCGTTTGTTTTGCGCATCTATTTGCTTCGGATCTGCATGCTGACCGGTTTCCAACAGTTTCAAAAAAAAAGAATAGCAGCGTAGGGAGATAATTACTTATTTTTGGAAAAAAACTGATGTCCAAGTAATGTTGAAACCTCGCCGGAATTTTCTTAAAAAAAAAAAGAAAAATGAAAATAAATTTTGTCTTTTAGTTTTGATTTATTCCTTTTAATCACTTTCAAAATCCAAAATATATATATATAAAAAAAATTTATGGTTTCATTTGTAGTATCTCTTTAAAAGATTTTCGAAATTTCAAAAAAAAATGAAAAAGAAGAAGTTTAAATGTATAAATATTTCCTTAGTCTCTTTTCAAAAACAAAATATAAAATAAAATAAAGATATATATAAAAATAGTTATTCCTCTTTTCTTTAAAAGATTTTATTTGTTTCCCTTATTTCTGACCGAACTACGCCGGTTTGATTCTCACCGGATGTGAGATACATAGGCAACCCCCATCGGGTTCAACCCCACCTTTTGCTAAGATAGCCGAAACCAATATAAAAAAAAGAGACAAAATGTCGCCACTTGTATAAAGAGTCGGGTGAGGCCGTTTTTTGTAAAAACAGCCGAATGTTCCCAAGCGGGACGCCGGAAGGCTGACATTGCATAAACGGCCATCTTCGGTCATCATTTTTGATCGGTTGGTCCTCGCAGCCTTAAAGTCTTTATTCTCGAAGTACTAAAAGGCCGCATTTTGGAAATCGAGTTCTTCATTTTGAAATAAGAAATAAAAAAAATAAAAATAAAATCTTGAAAAAAAATCTAGATAGTTTTATTTTGAGTCTAATAAAAGTCTTTTCATTGGCATAATCACCCTAGTAAATGTGCAGGATGAGCACGATACAAAACGAACCCTTTTCAATAATGACCAAAATCCCTTTTGAGTTGCGATTATGGTGGAACGACTTAGGCAAGGAGGGGCAAAACAAAGTAAGGAAATATCTGAAATATCTCCCGGATTTACTAGACATTCAGCCTCGGGGTGATATTATCAGATCATTGGTCACTTGCTGGGATTCAGCGCACAATGTATTTCATTTCTCAGACTTTGAGCTCACCCCGACGTTGGAAGAAATAGCGGGATACATTGGAGGTGATGAAGCTCCGTTAAGGTTCAAATACTTGATTGCACCTAGAGCCGTCACGGTACACCGGTTTCTGGATTTCTTAAAAATACCCCGAACATTTCACCATCCAGATCTTGCCAGAGGTTTCTGCAGTCTCTACCTCATGTATGCTAGATACGGCCACGAGAGCGGGTTCAATAAGCCGGATTTCAAACTATGTAGTAGAGGCAACCGACAAAAGTGGGACGAACACAGGCTGTTAGCTTTTATGACAGCCTTTTTGGGTCTTATAGTGTTTCCAAGGAAATACGGAAACATCGATCTAAAAGTAACTGGGGTCGTCAGTACTTTGCTCACCCAAGATAAAAGTACTCTGGCACCTATGATTATAGCTGACATTTTCCGGGATCTCACTGCTTGCCAAGCCAGGGCCGACTTTTTCGAAGAATGTAACCTACTGTTGCAAATGTGGATGACCAATTATTTATGCCACCGCTCCCCGCTTTTGGTTACGGTTCGCCCGAAAAAACTTGTATTGGAGAATTCTACACAAGAATCGAAAGGTTCAGTCTACCCGAGGGAGTCACAACATGGACCTCATTTCTCCAAACTCTCACTGCCAACCAAATCCAGTGGACGCTCGGATGGTTACCCGTCGAGGAAATCTTATACATGCCGGCAACCAGGCCCCACTTTCTGTTAATGGGACTTAAAAGCATCCAACCTTATGCACCCTATCGGGTTTTGAGGCAACTTGGGAGGTATCAAATAGTACCAAAAGATGAAGATCTGAGTACTCAAGTGATTGAAATCAGCCCGGACGCTCATTTCTCCGAAGAGGAAGTTCGCCAAATCTGGAGCGAGTGCCAACATCTGACAGCAAACACTTGTGTGATGGATACAGCAAAAGGGGAAGCTGCCCCAGGGTATCATGCTTGGTTCAGAGGTGACTTGTCTTGCGAGAGACCAGCTAAGAGACCTCATCTTAAAGATTTCGTTGAGTCGTCCTAAGGGCAATGGAACTGGTTAGCAAAAGAAAAGGGGTATCGGGCAGAGATCGGTGATTTGAAGCTACAAATTGACAGTCTGAAATTCAATAACAACATACACATCGCTGCAGATCGAGGCAAAAGGAATATATTGACCCAAGAGAATGAAGAACTTAAGGCCCAAATCCAAGAATTGAGATTGGCTCTTGATGAACAGCCCAGAAGTCGATCAGACAAGCAGTTGATAAAAGGTTTGAAAAGTGAAGTCAGGGAATGGCGAGATGGTTTAGAAGAATCTGAAAATGTCATGGCAGAACTCAAAGCACAGTGGGGTACAAGAACAGATAAGCATCGTCGATACTTGAACCAACTGAAACGTGACCACGAGAAAACTGTTGCTAAAATGAAGAGAGAGATGGCTACACTTGAAGTTAAAGCAGCTAAACGGGCCGAGGATTTCCAATTTGAGAGCAGATACTGTTACGACCTGTTGGCCTAAATGAAGACAGAAGTGCGGCAACTGAAAAATCAGCATATACAAGATTCTCAGGTTTTAAAAACGTGCAGTGATCAGATGAAACGCCTGCTCATAGAAAAGAAACAAACCAGAGATAGGATCAGGACCATTGCCCACGCCATCATCAGACGATGTCTGCATTGTGAGAACATGCCCAGCGTTACCATTCTCTCGGCGGTGATGAGTTATGTCAAGCAGACCATGCATGAGTTGGAGCAACTTGAAAGGGATCTCACACCTAGGACCGCGGCGCGGCCGAACGATGCCCCGCAGGCACCGATTTTAAAAACCATAATGTATTCATAGGTCGAGTATGTATCTTAACATCTTCTGTCTATCTTTTCGCATTAGGGTGTTTTAGTCTGTTTGAGTCTATGTTTATTTTTAAGTTTTGTTTTTCCTTTTTCGAAATATTGCTTGTAATAGATCATTTCAGTAATAAAATGTGTGTTTCTTTTACATTCATCTGTTTTTGAACTACGTAATGATCTGATTCGCGTGGCATCGTGATACGTAGGCAATCCTCATCGGATCCGGTCACATTTTAACCACAAAAATTGAAAACAGTAACAAAAGGAGAAAGAAAAACATAATAAAAAATAATAAAAAAGGGGGAATCCTAAAAGGAAGTTGGAATGACGCATGCTTTCGTCGTAAACATATAGGAATCCACTTAACTGTATAGGTGCATTATGCCCTAACGTGAGATTGCCTATCTGTTATTTGTTTCAAATTAACCGTTCGTTTGTCGTTGAGTTTCCAGGTTTTTGGAAAAGGTGGTTGGTTTGGTGAAAGTCTGGCCTCGCACTCATACTTCACGAGGTCGAAAGAGAGTGTTCAATTACCTGTTATTAAGTCAGGAGGCGGTGCTCACACTTATTTCACAAGGTCAAAAGGAAGCATAGAAATGTCTGCAGAAATTCCTTTACCAACAGTTCCTGTTTCCGAGGAGAGTTCGATCTCGGCCGTCCTCACGCCCGAGTCTGCAACTGCAGAGGAAAATAGGATTCTGCGGCTCCGCATGTTGGAAATACTGGACGACTGGAATAACGGAAAAGAGCCACCAAGCGTCGTCCCTGGATTCCCTGAGTTATTCTCCAGGACAAGCGGGACTTCTAATGTCACCATAAGCTATCCTGCCACCCCATTCGGGTACCCAGCCATTCCAGCCTTCTCTGCTGGATCGCCCTCTGATTCTTATCCCCGAGTGTCAACAACGGGTGTAAACACAAACATCTTTACTACACCACCTTGCCCGATCACGGCACAACCTGCTGCATACAAGCCGAATTTTGACTCATCCTCGTTTACATTCCAAGCACCATCTTTCTCAATGAAACCAACTAAGTTCTCCACCAGCACTCTTCATTCATAGCCTCAGTGCGAGCTTGCACCTGGGCAGGATCAGAACCCCGGAATTGCTGAACAAAATGAGATGGCCAAAAGAATGAGAAGCCTTGAACAGAGTTTGAAGAACATGCAAGGTTTGAGCGGACAGAAAAGCGTCTCCTACACCGATCTATGCATATTCCCTCACGTGCACCTACCAGTGGGTTTCAAGACCCCAAAGTTTGAGAAATACGATGGACACAGTGACCCCATTGCTCATCTCAAGAAATATTGCAACCAATTGCGGGGAGCCGGCGGAAAAGAGGAACTACTAATGGCATATTTTGGGGAAAGTTTGGTAGGGATAGCCTCAGAATGGTATATGGACCAGGAAATGTCCCGATGGCATGTATAGGATGATCTCGCTAGAGATTTTGTGAGACAATTCCAGTATAACATCGACATCGCACCAGACCGAAATTCTCTGTCGAACTTGAAGAAGAAACCTTCAGAAAGCTTCAGATAATATGCTATTAAGTGGCGCGAGCAGGCGTCAAGGGTGAAGCCTCCCATGGATGAGGTAGAAATGGTCACTACTTTTCTCCAGGCTCAAGGGTCCGACTATTTCCAAAACATGATGTCAGCCATGGGAAAGCCGTTCGCAGAAGCGATTAAGATTGGGGAGATGGTGGAGAATGGGCTGAAAACGGGCAGGATTTTGAGTCAAGCAACCATAAGGGCAACCTCCCAAGCCGTCCAAAGCGGGTCCGGAGGAATGACAAGAGGAAAGAAAAAGGAGGAAACGGCCATGGCATCATCAGAAGCAAGGGAATATCGTAATCCCAGACCCCGTTTTCCAGAAAGGACTCCACAACACTACTACCCCCACCAAAACATGGCATATGCTCCTCAACCCTACATGGTCATGAACACCCAGCCTTATGTCCATCTGCCACAACAAGCCAACCGAGGCCAAGCTCCACCTCCCAGAAATCAGCCTCCATACCGCAACCACTATAACCCACAGCCTTCTCAAAATAACTTCCGCCCTCAGGAACCACCTAGAAGGCGGACTTTCATGCCTATCGGTGAGCCATACTCTACTTTGTTCCCGAAGCTAGTCCAGTTGGGTTTCCTGCAGCCGGTCCCTCAGATAAGGCACAATCCGGCATCACCTTCTTACAAAGCCGGTGTTAGATGCGCCTATCATTCAGGAGCGGAAGGGCACAATACAAATGACTGTTGGGCTTTGAGAAGGGTAGTTGAGAATTTAATAGAGCAAGGGAAAATAGTGCTAAGGGATGAGGAGGTCCCAAATGTGACTAACAATCCATTACCTGCTCACAATAATGGGCCGCTGATCAGAATGATTTGCGAAGACAAAGAATTTGACCCTGCTTTGAAAGCTATAATCGCCATTGTCGATGCAGGGAAAAAGCCAGAAACAGCCCAGAAACCAGAAAAAGGGGAAAAGGCCAATACTGTAAAGTACGAGCCCGAAAAGAAGGTGGAGAAGAAGGCGGTGCCTGTGAAGAATGGAGTTCTTTACATCCCACGAGGTCGAGCAGAGAAGCCGCAGAGCTTCGAGGTCAAAAGGGAAAAACCTATGTACGTGCCAAAGGGGGCCTATGTGGTCCGGGGAATGATTCAACCACCTCGGTTGAATGAGCCAGTGGTTATCGGACGCGTGCCACAAAAGCCGATGACAAACCCGTCCACAGTACCGTGGAACTATCAGAGGACGTTGGTAACATACAAAGGTAAAGAAGTCACGGGAGAACTTCCAGAAAATACTTTCATTGGAAGGTATTCGAACACCCAAGAGCTAAACAACGCCACACGGAGACGCTTCCCACCAAAGAAGCCTGTAAGCGTTGAAGAAGCGGAAGTTTTCTTCCAACAGATGAAAATATCGGACTACGAAGTGGTAGATCAACTGCGCAAGTGCCCCGAGCAAGTGTCCATGCTATCATTGCTGATGAGGTCGGCCGTGCATCAAAAGATCCTACTCAAGACCCTGAACGAAGCATACGTGGCAGTTGAAACCTCAGTCGAACAACTGGAACGAATGACAGAAAGGTTCTTCGCCGTTAACCAGGTCTCTTTCAGCAAGAACGATTTACCCCCAGAGGGAGCGGCGCACAACAAAGCCTTGCATCTAACAGTTAAATGCGAAGACTACTACGTCAAGTGGGTAATGTTGGATGGGGGTTCAGGTGTTGACATTTGTCTGCTCTCCACGCTACAGAGAATGGAAATTGGGACCGGAAGAATCCTCCCCAATAATGTCTGCGTAAAGGCTTTTGACGACATCAAGAGAGACACCCTTGGAGAAATAGACTTGGCTTTGACCATAGGGCCAGTAGAGTTTGAGGTAACTTTCCAAGTGCTTGACATGGATACGTCCTACAATTTCCTCCTTGGCAGACCTTGGATTCATGCGGCAAGAGCTGTGCCTTCCACTCTTCACCAGATGGTGAAGTTTGAGTACGAAGACCGAGAGATTGTGGTCCATGGAGAAGACGAGCATGCTATTTATTCGGACCCATCCATCCCATATCTTGAACCAAGAGAAGGGAACGAACACACGGTCTATCAAGCTTTCGAGATTGTGTTAGCAGAGTAGCATGAAGAGGGAAGACCTTGCCCCCAACCTTTCTTGTCTAATGCCTCGGTTATGGTGGCTAAAGAGATGATCCGGCACGGATTCAGGCCAGGGAAAGGGCTTGGACGAACATTGCAGGGAATAACGGAACCCATCACCCTGCCTTCCGCCAAAAAACTTTTTGGGATAGGTTTTCAACCCACTCCAGAAGATAAAGAATGGGCAAAGAAAAGGAAGAATGGGGGTTGGAAACTGCCTTGGCCACTGCCGGATTTATATGAAACCTTCGTCAGACCAAGATACACTGAAGAAGAAGACGATGAGGTTTTCACGGCTGAGGAAATAGAGGAGATATGTGGGGAAATGAGAGAAATGCTCTACGAGGCTCACATGGTTCAACCAGGAGAAGGCACCAGCACCGCCGAAATACTATATATGGGGCAAAACGCCAAACTCTGAAACTGGGAGGCCACACCATTCCCGACTAGGCAGAAGTCCGGGTAGACCTGTCCTGCCACCTTTCCTACATCACGAGTCATCCCCAGGATATAACTGGGATATTTTCTTCCCTTCATTTGTTGTTTTAAATTCCTGAGTTGTAAACATTGTTGTCTTCCAAATTCTAAGAAAAATAAAAAAAATCATCCTTGTTTTCTCATTTTTTCCTTCGTTCTGATTTTTATTATTTTTTCCTTTATCTTTTCTTTCAGTTATAACATGCTTGTGGACTTCACGCCAAGATCACAACGAGCTATTTAATTGTGAAATAATGAACCCAGAACCAGAATATGATGAAGAAGAGGCTTTTAGGGAAATAAACCGAGAGTTGGAACATTTTGAGAATAAACCTAAGCCAAATATGAATGACACCGAACCGGTTAATTTAGGAACTCCTGAAGAAATCCAGGAGACCAAAATAAGCATTCATACGGATAAGAAAATGCGAGACGCGATAATTCAACTTATTTTTGAATTTAAAGATGTGTTTGCTTGGTCATACGATGACATGCCGGGACTAGGTGTTGATCTAGTGGTTCATAAATTGCCAATTCACCCTGATTGTCCTCCAGTTCAACAAAAGCAATGAAAGTTCAAAACTGAGGTCAGTGACAAGATTAAAGAGGAGATCACCAAGCAGCTAAAAATGGGAGTGATTCGGGTAGTCCAGTGTACAACATGGTTGGCAAATGTGGTTCCAGTGCCGAAAAAAGATGGGAAGATTCGGGTATGTGTGGACTATCGAGACCTGAATAGAGCGAGTCCCAAAGATAATTTCCCATTACCCAACATCCACATCCTTGTTAATAATTGCGCCAAACATGAGATCCAGTCTTTCGTAGATTGTTACGCTGGGTATCATCAGGTATTGATGGATGAAGAAGACGCCGAGAAGACTGCCTTCACCACGCCTTGGGGCACTTACTGTTATCGGGTTATGCCATTTGGTCTGAAGAATGCTGGGGCAACTTACATGAGAGCCATGACTGCCATTTTTCATGACATGATGCATCAAGAAATAGAGGTGTACGTGGACGATGTGATAATCAAATCCAGGACGCAGGATAATCACATCCAAGACTTGAGGAAGTTCTTTGAGAGACTGAGGAAGTACGACTTGAAGCTGAACCCAGCCAAATGTGCTTTCGGAGTCCCATCGGGCAAGCTTTTGGGCTTCATAGTAAGCAGGAGAGGTATCGAATTAGATCCAACAAAGATAAAATCTATCAGGGATCTACCTCCCCCAAGAACGAAGAAAGACGTGATGAGTTTGTTGGGCAGGTTGAACTATATCAGTCGATTCATTGCCCAGTTAACTAGCACGTGTGAGCCCATATTTAAGCTATTGAGGAAAGATGCGGCGATCAAATGGACGGCTGAGTGTCAAGAAGCTTTTGACAAAATTAAAGAATATCTTTCAAATCCCCCAGTTTTGGTCCCACCAGAGCTAGAAAGACCACTGTTCTTGTATCTGACAGTCTTGGAAAATTCTTTCGGTTGCGTCCTCGGGCAACATGACATAACCGGAAAGAAAGAACAAGCAATCTACTACTTGAGCAAGAAATTCACCGGCTACGAGGCCAAGTACACTCTGCTGTAAAGAACATGTTGCGCTCTGACGTGGGTTGCTCAAAAGCTGAGACATTATCTCCAAGCTCACACTACTTTCCTCATAAGCAGGTTTGATCCTTTTAAGTATATATTTCAGAAACCAATGCCCACTGGAAGACTGGCCAAGTGGCAAATCTTGCTTACTGAATTCGACATAGTCTATGTTACTCGCACGACAATGAAAGCCCAGGTGCTAGCAGATCATTTGGCAGAAAATCCAGTCGATGAGGAATACCAGCCATTGAGTACCTACTTTCCAGATGAAGAAATAAACACCGTAGAGTTGGTCTCGGAGAACGCTCATGTTTGGAAGATGTTCTTTGATGGAGCCGTAAACGCCAAAGGCGTAGGAATCGGGGCAATTTTGATTTTGCCTTCCGGTCAGCATTATCCCGCCACAGCTAGACTGCGTTTCTTTTGCACAAACAATACAACTAAGTATGAAGCCTGCATCATGGGCATGCATATGGCGATCGATCAGGATGTCGAAGACTTACTGATTATGGGAGATTTTGACCTGATTATCCGGCAAGCCCAAGGTGAATGGGAAACTCGGGATGTCAAACTTATCCCTTACCGACAGCACGTGGAGGACCTCGGCAAACATTTTAAATCAATAGAGTTCAGGTATATCCCGCGATGTCACAATGAACTAGCAGATGCACTTGCTACCTTGGCTTCGATGCTACCCTACCCAGGCAACGCGTATGTCAATCCCTTGGAAATCCAAATCAGGGAAAGACACGGTTACTGTAATATAATCGAGACAGGATCATGCATACAGCCATGGTACCATGATATCAAGAGGTTCTTGAAGACACAAGAATACCATGAGCATGCTACTGGAGATCAAAAGAGAACCATTAGGCGACATGCAAGTGGTTTCTTTTTGAGCGGTGAGTTGTTGTATAAGAGGACCTCGGACCTCAATCTACTAAGATGTGTCGACGCCGAGGAGGCAAGAAAGATCATGCACGAAGTACACGCAGGAGTGTGCGGAGCCCACATGAACAGGTACGTCTTGGCAAAGAAAATCCTTCGAGCAGGTTATTACTGGATGACCATGGAAAAGGACTGTTTTAGCTTCGTTCGGAAGTGTCATCAGTGTCAGGTGCACGGTGATTTGATTCATGCACCTCCCACGGAATTGCATCTCATGTCTGCACCTTGGCCATTTGTTGCCTGGGGCATGGACGTCATCGGTCCGATCGAGCCAAAGGCTTCAAATGGACATAGATTTATACTGGTTGCCATCGACTACTTCACCAAATGGGTAGAGGTTGTCACTCTCAAGTCGGTCACTAAAAAAGCTGTAGTGGATTTTGTACATTCAAATCTTATTTGTCGTTTCGGCATTCCTGCAACTATCATCACAGATAACGCAGCAAACCTGAATAGTCACTTGATGGGAGATGTATGCGAGCAATTCAAAATAACGCATAGGAATTCTACTCCTTATCGGCCCAAGGCCAATGGCGTTGTGGAAGCAGCAAACAAGAACATCAAGAAGATTTTGAGGAAAACGATCCAGAATTCCCGACAGTGGCATGAGCAGTTACCGTTTGCATTGATGAGATATCGCACTACGGTACGCACGTCAGTAGGGGCAACCCCTTATCTTTTGGTTTATGGGACCGAGGCTGTGATACCAGCAGAGGTAGAAATTCATTCGCTTCGAACCATTGTCGAAGCAGAAATCGAAGACAGCGAGTGGGTTAAGACTCGATTGGAGCAGCTGACTTTGATTGACAAGAAACGAATGGCTGCAGTTTGTCACGGGCAGTTGTACCAACGAAGAATGGCTCGTGCTTACAACAAGAAAGTCCAACCTAGGAATTTCGAAGTGGGTCAACTGGTACTGAGGCACATTCTGCCACATCACCAAGAAGCAAAAGGGAAATTTGCTCCAAACTGGAAAGGCCCATACATCATCAGGAAGATCTTGCCGAGAAGAGCATTGTACCTGGGTGATATTGAAGGAAATGATCCCGAAATAGCGGTGAATGCAGATGCAGTCAAAAGATACTACGTCTGAGTGACACCCCAGCAATCCTGACACATTTGAAATGAGGGAGGTTTTATTCCCACTACCCCAAACACTATCAACTCTCTCTACAAGCCTTTGAGACGGTTACAGTTCTTTGGTTACCAATAAAAAAAACAAAAAAAAAACAAAAAAATCCAAAAAAAAGAAAAAAAGAAAACAAACAAAACAAACAAAACAGTTCATTAAAGGTCAGGCCTGAACTACGTCTGACTTGATTCCGAAAGGATACGTAGGCAGCCTCTCTCTGAGGTTCAGTCACACCAACAATAAAATCCCATTTATCCTGAAATTGAAACCGGGGCACGTCAAATAGCTTAGAAGTCGTAGTATCATCTACTTTTCTTTACCAAGCACAAGCCCTTCGGATCGATTACCAAAGGTAGGGGAAGCCAAGAAGTATCACGATTGGACGCCAATACACTCCAAATTGAGAGAAATAAAATGAGAGAGTCTTGTCGGTGAAAACCTTCGAGCACCGCGAGGCGACGGGAGTAGAGAAACCAAAATGAGAGAGCTTGTGTAGTAAAAACTCGCAAAGAGTGCTATCGAGTGACAGCAAAGAGGGAAATGAGAGAGGTCAGCCAGCGAAAACCCGCAAAGGGCGCTGTTGGCCGAAAGAACGACTCCACCCAAGGAGGTCTCGGCAAAGTTCCACCGGTTTGGAAACACAGATCCATTTTGGTTCGGGAGGAAATGCAAGTTCATTGAAGGTCAGGCGTCCAGTCCAAGAGCATGTCATGTCCATTTAAAGTCAGCATTGTCTTCCTCAGATAAATCTTTCTTGTCCCGAAAGGGACACTTCTTTTCTGAAGTTTGCTTTCTCCTTTCTTTGTTTTTCTTCGAATCCCTTTCATTTTTTAACCCTAAGTTCCAGATATACCGGAAAGGACAGGTGGAAGGTTTGGTTTCACGGAATTCCGTTTCACGAAGGAAAACACCTCGTTTCATTGGTACGTTTGTCCAAACCTGATGAATCATGATGTTTGACTGGCGTTTAAAGTAAAGTGAAAAAAAAAAGAAAAAAAAGAGAAATTTCCCTAGCAAGTCCGCCTTGTAAAAATCTCCACAGAACTTCCCTTTGTACAAATCCCCACAGAGCCTCCCTTTGTAAAAATTCCCCAGCGAGCTCGCCCCAACAAATCCTGGCAAGTCCGCTTTGCAACAAATCCCTAGCAAGTTCGCCTTATACAAATCCCCACAGAGCTTCCCCTTGTACAGATCCCCACAGAGTATCCCCAATAAAATCCCCGTTGAAAAATCCCCAAGCAGAACCGGATGGAAAAACCAAAGCCTTACAAGGAAAATCATCAGAGAATCTGGAAACGCATGCCTGAGCAGTCTAAAGGGTTTTGCCATTTGAATCCAATCAATGGCAGAGTTTCTCAACAGAAATAAGGACGCAGCAAAGAAACTGGAACAATCAAGGTCACCGAACCAACCGCCATTTCCGAGCTAACGATTGTTCTTTGTTTGAAAAGTTGAAACAGGTATGATCCAAGACAACCGTGCAAGAAGTAGGTGTCACCCAAAGAAGAAAAGAAACACATGAGTGCAAGAAGCAGTTTGGCAATAAGGAATCCACTTGAAAGGGAAGTTTCTACAAAATTCTCTTTTACATTTTACTAAAACAAGGAAACCTAAAAAAACGGTTCAGTTAGTATCCCCAGAACTTTTTTCATTCAGTCAGCATCAAGGCTTCAACCCTGAACTGAGCATTGTCTGTTAGTCAGCATTAGGGCCCCAACCCTAAACTTAACTTTTCCCTTTAATCAGCATTAGGGCTCCAACCCTAAACTGAACTTTTTCATTTAGTCAGCATTAGGGCTCCAACCCTGAACTGAACTTTTTCCATTCAGTCAGCATCAGGGCTTCAACCCTGAACTGAACTCTTTCCATTTTAGCCAGCATTAGGGCTTCAACCCTGAACTGAGCATTGTCTGTTAGTCAGTATTAGGGCCCCAACCCTAAACTGAACTTTTCCCTTTAGTCAGCATTAGGGCTCCAACCCTAAACTGAACTTTCCCCAGTTAGTCAGCATTAGGGCTCCAACCCTAAATTGAACTTTTCCATTTAGTCAGCATTAGGGCTCCAACCCTGAACTGAACTTTTTCATTTCCACCAGCATTAGGGCTCCAACCCTGAGCTGAACTTTTTCATTTCCACCAGCATTAGGGCTCCAACCCTGAACTGAGCATTATACTGTTAGTCAGCATTAGGGCTCCAACCCTAAACTGAACTTTTTTATTTAGTCAGCATTAGGGCTCCAACCCTGAATTGAACTTTTTCCATTCAGTCAGCATCAGGGCTTCAACCCTGGACTGAACTCTTTCCATTTAGCCAGCATTAGGGCTTCAACCCTGAACTGAGCATTGTCTGTTAGTCAGCATTAGGGCCCCAACCCTAAACTGAACTTTTCCCTTTAGTCAGCATTAGGGCTCCAACCCTAAACTGAACTTTTTCATTTAGTCAGCATGAGGGATCCAACCCTGAACTAAACTTTTTCCATTCAGTCAGCATCAGGGCTTCAACCCTGAACTGAACTCTAGCCATTTTAGCCAGCATTAGGGCTTCAACCCTGAACTGAGCATTGTCTGTTAGTCAACATTAGGGCCCCAACCCTAAACTAAACTTTTTTCCCTTTAGTCAACATTAGGGCTCCAACCCTAAACTAAACTTTTTCATTTAGTCAGCATTAGGGCTCCAACCCTGAACTGAACTTTTTCCATTCAGTTAGCCTTAGGGCTTCAACCCTGAATTGAACTCTTTCCATTTAGCCAGCATTAGGGCTTCAACCCTGAACTGAGCATTGTCTGTTAGTCAGCATTAGGGCACCAACCCTAAACTGAACTTTTCCCTTTAGTCAGCATTAGGGCTCCAACCCTAAACTGAACTTTCCCCAGTTAGTCAGCATTAGGGCTCCAACCCTAAACTGAACTTTTCTATTTAGTCAGCATTAGGGCTCCAACCCTGAACTAAACTTTTTCATTTTCGCTAGCATTAAGGCTCCAACCCTGAACTGAGCATTGTTTTGTTAGTCAGCATTAGGGCTCCAACCCTAAACTGAACTTTTTCATTTAGTCAGCATTAGGGCTCCAACCCTGAACTGAACTTTTTCCATTCAGTCAACATCAGGGCTTCAACCCTGAATTGAACTCTTTCCATTTTAGCCAGCATTAGGGCTTAAACCCTGAACTAAGCATTATCTGTTAGTCAGCATTAGGGCCCCAACCCTGAACTGAACTTTTTCCATTTAGTCAACATCAGGGCTTCAACCCTGAACTGAACTCTTTCCATTTTAGCCAGCATTAGGGCTTCAACCCTGAACTGAGCATTGTCTGTTAGTCAGCATTAGGGCCCCAACCCTAAACTGAACTTTTCCCTTTAGTCAGCATTAGGGCTCCAACCCTAAACTGAACTTTTTCATTTAGTCAGCATTAGGGCTCCAACCCTGAACTGAACTTTTTCCATTCAGTCAGCATCAGGGCTTCAACCCTGAACTGAACTCTTTCCATTTAGCCAGTATTAGGGCTTCAACCCTGAACTAAGCATTGTCTGTTAGTCAGCAATAGGGCCCCAACCCTGAACTGAACTTTTTCCATTTAGTCAATATCAGGGCTTCAACCCTGAACTGAACTCTTTCCATTTTAGCCTGCATTAGGGCTTCAACTCTGAACTGAGCATTGTCTGTTAGTCAACATTAGGGCCCCAACCCTAAACTGAACTTTTTCATTTAGTCAGCATTAGGGATCCAACCCTAAACTGAACTTTTTCATTTAGTCAGCATTAGGGCTCCAACCCTGAACTGAACTTTTTCCATTCAGTCAGCATCAGGGCTTCAACCCTGAACTGAACTCTTTCCATTTTAGCCAGCATTAGGGCTTCAACCCTGAACTAAGCATTGTTTGTTAGTCAGCATTAGGGCCTTAACCCTGAACTGAACTTTTTCCATTTAGTCAACATCAGGGCTTCAACCCTGAACTGAACTCTTTCCATTTTAGCCAGCATTAGGGCTTCAACCCTGAACTGAGCATTGTCTGTTAGTCAACATTAGGGCCCCAACACTAAACTGAACTTTTCCCTTTAGTCAGCATTAGGGCTCCAACCCTAAATTGAACTTTTTCATTTAGTCAGCATTAGGGCTCCAACCCTGAACTGAACTTTTTCCATTCAGTCAGCATCAGGACTTCAACACTGAACTGAACTCTTTCCATTTATCCAGCATTAGGGCTTCAACCCTGAACTGAGCATTGTCTGTTAGTCAGCATTAGGGCTCCAACCCTAAACTGAACTCTTTCTATTTAGCCAGCATTAGGGCTCCAACCCTGAACTGAGCGCTTTTCCGTTTAGCCAGTATTAGGGCTTCAACCCTAAACTGAGCATTCTTACCTTGTGGCAATATTAGTGGTCCAATCCCGGAGTTGGCATTTTGTAGACTGAAACTTTCCAATTCCTTCATCAATTCTATAAACTTCCTGGCAATTAACTCACGAAATTTTCCTAGTGAAACTGGGGCAGAAAATTTCGTTCGTTTGTTTTTCCCCGCAGGTCTAACCTCGAGGCGCATGGATCGAGATGACCCACGAGATGAGTCTCAACCCATAATAAAGAAAAGAAAAAAAAAAAGATGTCCCGAGATACTTGAGAAAACGAAAGGCGGATCGCTCCAAGATTTGATCAAAGTCCCGAGCTCTGCCAATCCCGTCTCACTCAGTATCCCAGAAATAAACAGACACCTGCAAGCATCAAGATTCGGATCGAAGTCTACAAGCAGAATCAGCTAAGATCCAAGATCAAGTTGCAAAAGAATCATAGATAGGAATCTTGTAACTAGCGGTTGACACGCATACGTAGTTAGTTCAGTTTCAATTTTCCTTTGGTTGTAATAAGGGAGTCGGTAAGCAGCAGCGGCAACGACAACAGCAGTAACGGCAAGCATTGCAATCCCATGGTAGTTCCAGCTACCAAAGCTTCCCGAACTACATTGACCTGATTCCTGTTTAGCCCAGGATTTGTAGGAAATCTTTGAAGCGAAGATTCGGTCAAATCTTTCAAAAATGTGCTTCACACGGGGTATTCCAATAGGCCAAAAATCGCTCATATCCGCTCACTTTATCTTTGCACGAAAACTCTTCGTGTTTCCGAACAAAGAGGGGCAGATGTGAGCACGTGATTTTTGTTTTCACGACAATCACTCCAAAAGAAACAAAAATAATAGCAATTGGTCTTGCTGTACAATTTTTGGATTTTACGTGGCATTTTTGTTAGTTATCTGCGATCTTGTCCGTCTTTATTTTTATCAAACAAAAATATAAAAAATATATGTCGTGTGTAGTTGAACCGTAATCCGGTTATTAAAAGGAAAATCACAAAAAATTGCATCTTTCATTCTATTTTGTCATTAAGTGGTGTTATTTTAATTGTGTGTTAATGTTTTTATAGCGTTGTTTGGCATTTTAATTAAGAGATTAAAAAAAAAGAGTTTTCGGACTTGGGCCAGTCCAATTTAAAACAAACAGGCCCAAACAACCCAATCCAGAACCCATGTTTACCCGGTCCAGTTGAGCTGGCCACACAACCGTCTAAACGACGTCGTTGAGCCGCTTTTAATCTGGACCGTTGATCTCAGAGTGATCAACGGTCCAAATCACTCACCCGTAAAACCAACACCCGACCCGTTACCCGGACCAACCTCGACCCCAATGCTAAATCAAACGACACCGTTTGATTAACCTTTGGATCCAGGCCGTTAATCTCGTCCTATCTAACGGCCAATATCAAGCCTTTCGATCCGTATATAAAGCCTACCTCCTATACCCCGCCCCCTATCCAAATACCCCTCCTTCGTCCTCATCCCCTTCACAAACCCAAACCCCGGAACCCTAGAGCCGCCCCCCTTTCCCCTCACCAAAAACCCGGCGGCATGGACGCCGGTGACCCCCACCTTAACACTATAGGACCGCCTCACCACCCTGAACATGGATCTGTTATCTCTCTGCCTTGAATCAACTCCTAGGGTCTCGAATCTTCCTTTGAAGATTCGAACAAAGACTCGATCCACACCAAACCACCCCAGGTTTATACCAGGCCCTCCTCTGACCTCCCTCATGACCAAACCATGTTTGGTTTGGTCCGAATCTAACCAGGGAAGCATAAATCCCAAATCTACCTTTAGGAACCCTAGGAGTCCTCATGTCTGATCTGTGTCCGTTTGAGCCAAATGATTAGGGTCTAATGGACCTTAATCGAAGTGATCTCAGTTGAGAACACTTCGATTAAAGTCCGTTCAACCCTAAGAAAGATCGATTCAAATCTGAGCCAGGTTTTGTTGATTTTTCAAGATTTCAGGTATTTTTGCTTTTCTTTTATCAGTTCATGAGTTTTTGTTGTAGTTAAATGTTTGTTTATTGCCCCAAAATGTTTAGTTGATTTTATTTTTGAATTGTTTGTCGACTGTGTCCTGTCCACCTTGCCCGGACCTCTGTATTTGGTCAAGTCCTTCTTCATTCACTGATAATGTGTGTGTGTGTAAACTGTATAGTCGATTGAATTTGAAATTGGTCGATTAATTAGTTCCCAAGGTCATCTTTGTTTTGATAGTGCAATCTGAACCCCTTGTTCAATACTGTTTGATTCAAATCCCTGGATGTTGATTGTATATGTTATAATTAGTATAGTCGATTTGATACGTGTCATCGAATAGTTTCAGGTGTTTGAATGATAACAATTTGATTTGTTTCCTGCTGAAACTTTGTTTGAGTCAAATTAGAAACTGAGTGTTGTCTATGTTTGTTCGATTTGAATCAGAAACATTTATAATTTAGTTTGTGGTTTCAGTTCAGCTTGAGTTCTGAATTGATAGCATGTGCACTATAGTGCTTTAATAATTAGAGCAAATGGGACAGCATGGGCTGTCAGATCATTTTCAGCCTGCCCATACCTTTGTTTAGTTTAATAAATGGATTAAAAGGGGCTGTCAGGGAATATCATGGGAGGGTTCTACTTTTAAAAGATGAGTGGAAAAACAGCATAAAGGGGAGGGGGGGTTCTGATGTGTTTAACAGACTGTAAAGGGCTGATGCTAGGCTATAAAAGAGGCAGAACCTCCATTAGAACAAGGGGACCAGATATAGATTGAAAAAAAGAGTGACAAAAGATTTTCAGAAAGATAAGAGGAGTAGAGATATATACACTGATTTTTGGAGAGACGGAGATAGAGAGGAGATACAGATAGAGAGATACACACGTACACACACAGATACAGATACATACACACATATAAAGAGGTGCTGAAATTAGTCAGAAACAGCTTTGAATAAGAAAGAGGGGTTTTCGGAAATCAGAGAGGGAGATTAGAAATGAAATTTTTGTTTGCCTGGACCTGAAAACACTGCTTCTTTCCTCATTCCTTTGTTTGAAGTTCAGCATCTAGTTTGTTATTGATTCTGTCAAGATTTAGGATTTTCCCTTGAGTATTTGAAAGAATCAACATTGAGTACTGTATCATCGGATTACTGTTTTGGTCTATTCTGCCTGGGATTGCCATTTTGTTGTGCTGCTTTGTCGTTGCTGTTATTGGTTGCTACTGCTGCTGTTCGTCGCTTATAGTTGTGATCATTGCTGTCATCTGAGTCTGTTGCTGACTTGCTGCTTCCATTTTCTTCTTTGTATTTCAGCATCCAGGTACACATTTTCGAATCTCACATTGATGTATCAATAGCAATGAGTTAAAAATGAAAGACGCGAAGAATTTTTTTAATCCTTCGGTACAGCACCCATAGTCTTATAAAGTGTTAGTAAAGTCGCGCAAATCTTTAGATTGTAACTCGATAGGAAGATACATCAGGCAGTTTTGTATCTAATTAAAACTGGGTTTGTTTATTCATCTTAACTTACAATGGTTTACCTTGTTTAATTGTGTGTGTGATATGATTGCATAATTCGTGGAATGTATGAGTAATGGATACACCAAAAACTAGACTTCATTCTTAGTTATATCCTGCATGTATGAGATAGATTGCTATTAACCTGGACGGATGCAACATTAGTTTAAACTATTCAATTTAACTCCGTCACAAGCCGAATTCCATTAGGCAGTTTTGAATCTAATTAGTAGCAGTTTTCTAATAAATAGCCGATTTCGTTAATCAAGCCCAAATAAGCTAAGTTTAAGTTTAAATTTGAAGGCCGTTTAGTGTAAGTTTAGTATATGTTATTAGTTTTGCTTGCAATCTCCCTTAGAAAATTAACAAGCGTATTCACTCATTGAAGTAAGGCATGAGACAATTCCCACCACATAAACAACCAATCGGATAATTAAACAAGAATCCGGAATCGGCCAAGCATGCAATTTACTTAGAACGTAATTTCTTTCTCCACTTATTAGAGACAAACATAATAGAGATGTAATCATCGTAGGTTTACCTGCTTTCACAAAATGAGACGAGCCTTGCCAAATGAGAAACACAAACTGCGGGGCCCTCATAAATGTATATATATATTAAAAATACTTAGAATTCGGGAAGGGCCGTTCAAGCAAATTTCATGGCCTTCCTCAAAGATAATAACGTGTTAGTCTCTTTAGGCACGTTTTTAATAATATTACTTTCCTAAAATTAGGGTGCGCATTTATGTGACTCAAATCCAAATCTCAACGGAGTCGAAATGTGTTAACAACTACGGGTGCATTGATTGTGACGTGGTTCGAGATGCATTTTCACGACGTTGCAATTCTATAAAAAATAAATGATAATAAAAGCGGTTTAAACTTAACAAAAGCACGTAAGTCATAACATGTATTTAAATCAGATATTTAGCCATTATAACAATTTAAGCGACCGTGCTAGAACCACGGGATTCGAGGGTGCCTAACACCTTCCCTCGAGTCAACAGAATTCCTTACTTAGAATTTCTAGTTCGTAGACTTCATTTGGAAAAGTCGAAAATTTCCTCGATTTGGGATTCAAGATAAACCGGTGACTTGGGACACCAAAAGCCAAACCTTTCCCAAGTGGAGACTCTGAATTAAATAAATAATCCCATTTCGAATATTGTCACTTAAATTGGAAAAACTCCCTCGCGCATTTAACCCTTCCGGGCGGGGCGCGCAAAAAGGAGGTGTGACAGTGGCGGTTCTTCATTTCAAGTGATGGTAATTTGCGTCGTGTCACGACGTTAAATCAGGCGCTTTTTAGGAAGCAACCCATGTTTCTATTTCATTTCTTTTTATTTTTCTTCTTTTTTAGATAGGTCTTGTTTTGTGCTAACTAGTTTTGAAGTGTGTTGCAGGAATGAGTGTGCTTTGCAGGAACTGTGCTCAGAAATATTGTCTAAGTATGGAAAAGTGCAGACTGCACATTTATTGTGCGGGCTACACATTTATTTTGCAGAGCGCACAATTTCGAATGCCATAGCAGAAAGGGATCTACAACCGCATAATTTTTGTGCGGACCGCACAACTGGAAATCAAAAGTTGCACAATATCTGAAGCTTTCCTATCAGAGAAATGGCCAACGTGCGGTAGCACAAGGAAATGTGCGGTACACACCAAAATCTGCGACCGCACCCAAAAAGGTGCGGATCGTAGATCATCAAAAGATAAATGTGTAACAGGTAAAGGAGTATGGACCGCACATGGAATTTTGTGGCTGCACTCATCTCTTGAACCCTTGCCTAACCCATTAAGTATAAATAGTGTTCTTCACCCTACTGTTGAGACTTTACACACTCTGAGAAATTAAAACAAAGGCAAACATAATACACTCAATTGATTCAATCATCTGGCACTTAGATCATCATCTTTAATCCTTCCTCAACACCTTTATCACTGGTATGTTCATATCACCTTTAGAATTTTCAAGTTTCTTAATTTTGTTCATAATTAATTTGGTTATTTTTAGACCTATTGTCAAATTCATCATCATGTGAGCTGAAATTTGTGTTGGGTAACTTCCTATTTATTATTTGGGGGATATGTATAGTGTTTATCATGTCTAAATTGCTACTGCCATGTCTAAATTGTATGTTAATTAGAAATCCTAGAACTCTGCCCGATTAATTTTGAATTGGGCATCCGCACATGGAATTGTGTGGTCTGCAGATCGTTAGTTTAGGTCACTTGGTTTAACTTGATTGTGCGGTCCGCAAAACTTGAACCACATCCAGAAAAGTGTGCAGGGCTGCAGATCGAGCAATTCACTATCTTCAAAGAGTTGTGATTGTTTAGATTTCATTATGCGGCCGCACCTACAATTGTGCGGATCACACTTCAGATGTGTGGTTGTACTCAAAATTGTGCTGACCGTAGAATCATCATTGTGGCCGCACTTTTAACTTGCACAGTCCATGCAAACCCATCTGCGGCCACACTCAAAATTGTGCGGACCGCACTTCCCTACCCTGCGTACTATTTTGTTCTGCAACTGTCTGATATTCTGAACTTGAACTATAACTGATTCCTGTTGCTATATATTGCAAACAATGGTTAGGTCTCGTGGACGTGGTGATACATCCAAAGGGAAGGGTGAATCCTCCTGAGGCCGAGGTAAGAGTACCCTACCACTCTCCGTGCAAAGAGTTATATCCAAGAAGGCGACAATCGGGAGAGTCCCAAAGCCTGCTAAGTCTAGTTTATATGTCCCATCTAGCGAAGTATCAAAGGGCGACTTTGTGCAAGAGCAGCCTGATGCTCAATCACAGCCAAGGCAGCTTCAGGGGAGATTTCAGCTCCGAGATGAGCCTTCCACCTCAGAAAGAACTTATGAGGGTTTGGAAGATGATAGTTAGGGATCAGAGCCCTTATCTACTCATGCCCCCAACGCACCAATTACAGTTGATAATGATGATGGTGATGATGATGGTATTCCAGATGAGGTCCATAGGGTGATATCAGAATTGCCGGCCTTGAGAGGTTGAAGAATAAATAAGTTTGGGAAGATAGATTTGTGAGCTAAATGCATTCAACATATTTCGAGAGTGGTGGCCTTAGAGATCGCTCACACTTGAGCGTTAATATGTATTGAAAGACTTGGATAGGTACAACCCAAATGTGTCAAGAAAGTTCCGAGAGAGAAAAGGGTGGACATGGTTCAATCAAAGTGTGGTGGATGCCAAGGATCACTTGGTCCGAGAATTTTACGCCAATGTGGCACATGTCAATAAGGGGACCAAGGTGGCGAAGGTGAGGAACTTAAAAGTAAGATTTGATTAGAGCATCCTGAACACTTATTTGGGCTTGAGGATATGGAACCGGTGAAGTATTTAGAAAAGTTTGCACTGCGTGATGCAGCTCGCCCTTGGCTAGTTGAGATATTTGCAGCTCTAGGACCACCACCACCATGGATCATAGCAAGAGTTCCCATTTAGCAGAACACCCTTAACTTTGAAGCTAAAGGTTGGCAGACATTTGTGTGCAATCTACTAGACTCGTGCCAGAATGAAAACAATCTCCCAATCCCGAGAGTAGTTCTAGTGGCTTCCATCATGGACGGGTACACAACCAATATAGGTTCCATCATGTCGGCCAACATGTCTCTGGCCGGTAGGTAGGGTGACAGCTCCTAACCGTATCCCAACACTATCATGGAGTATCTTACGGATGCAGGGTTGGAGTCAAAGAGCTTTGGCAGAAAGGTCCAGGTAAAGAAGCCCTTTACTTGGTACTCTTTGAAGGCCCTGAGGAACCCGAAGAACAAGGGTCAGTCGACTACTACCGTAGGCCAGTATGATGAGCCTTCGGTGGTAGTTACAGATTCAGCTGACATTCCTATCATTGCAGTTGGGTCTTCTACCAGTACAGCCGCCATGCCTCCACCTCCCTCTTCAGGGCCTTCAGCATCAGTTCCCTCATCTGCTACTCATATTCTGGTACATGTGCCTGATCATCTACTTTCTGCGCTGCGAGTCTCCCAGACACTGGCGAGGCTCAACAACTAGATACAGACAGCTACTACAAAGATATCTGACCTATCCAGTATTGTTGTAGCATAGACATCTACCCCAACACCCCAGATTATTACGATAGTGGAGGGAATCTTGAAGAAGGCATTGTATAACCAGAAGACCATCATGGACACTTTGGTGGCACATTGGGAAGAGATTGAGGAGCTTGGGAAGCAGGTCAAGAATATGAGGAAATCTCAGGCTTCAAAGAAATTAGTTGACAGGTTGAGACGAGAGGCGACCAATATAGAAGCCGTTGGGGACCTTACATTTGACTTGCTGATGGAGACAGCTCCATTAGTACCAGTAGACCCAGTAGCACCATCAGCATTAGTGGCACCAGCTGGCAAGTCTGAGGAGCTATACCTCACTACCCACACTGCTGAGGCGGTGTGACAGATGTTCGCCAACCTAGCTACTCCCTGAATAGAGGATGATGATATCCATTTGGAGGAGCCTAAGGGCGGTGATGCTGCTATGGACACAAAGACCACATAAGGAGTCCTCTTTACTCTTTCCATTCCTTGTTTTTATTTTATTAAGCATTGGCAACAATGCTTATTCTTATTCGGGAGGGGGGGGGGAGTGGAGCTTCTTTGATTTGATATTTGACATTCGCTTGTAATAACTATAACATTTTCTTTTTCTTTTTATTCATGTACATATTCTTCTCTCTCTACTGATGTATATATTCTCTTTCCCTCTCTTAGTTTGTATATTCATTTATGCCTTTAGTATTTTGCTTGTTAGCTTCTTTATTTTGTTTTCTTAAGTAGTCAATGTTTAGTCTAATAACTTCTTATTTACTTTAATAGCTTCTTTTTAATTTAGTAGTTTCCTTTCATGTTTAAGTGATCAATAAGCCTTTGGTTTTCTTAATGCCACGACTCTTTCCAAAGGTGATTTTTATGTGAACTGGGTGACTCTTCCCAACGATGGATGGTGTGAATACCTTCTTAAGGGATTGACTCTATTTTTTATGTTAAGGTAAGAATAGTAGTAATAATGAATAAGAGGACCTAATTGAGTTAGACTAGAAGAGTCAAGCATGCTTCACTTGGTACCAACACACTTAAATACGTGCTTATGATTAAAAACAAGTTTATGGAAAGAAATAGCTCTAGTTAGTGACCTTCTGACTCTTGTGTTGACTTAAGCAATCATCGAGTGATTTAGTTGAACCGTTAGTTATTTCAATCTTGAATATGGTTTTGTGGTCCCTAGACTCTATCCTCTTTAACAATCCAGCTGTGTGAGAGGTGAGATATTTTGTTGCAAGTCCAAGTACCCGTGCGAATGGTCTAGAACTTGCCCCGAATGTGTTTCTAGGCAAAATTTTAAGTTTTGCTTGGCTTGAGAAGTGATTCTAGGCTCTACTTGACCCACTTGAAAATTTTCCATGTCCCACAAATGTTTTTATCTCTAATGAACCCATTCGAGCCTAAACCTTTCTCATTTGATAACTATGTTACAAGCCTTTACTCGTTTTGTAGTAACCCTCTCTGGGCACCTGAGGTTTCCTTAACACTCTTGAGAATAATTGGCTAAAATATAAGTTTGGGGGAGAGACGAGGAGGTTGAAAGTGGTATCAAGGCACAAAAAGAAAAAATAAATGAAGAAAAGGAAAGGCAAAGAAAAAGAAAGAAAGAAAACAAAAAGAAAAATGCAAAAAGAAAGTGAATAAGTTGAAGAGTTGAAGGGATTCAAAGAAAAGTAACGATGCAAAGCATGGAGAAAGTAAATAAGGGGAAAATGAATATCATGACCAAGAAAGAGTGATGTTATGTCTCTCTAGTTACCCTAAGGAAAACGAAAATGCCTCAATATTCAAACTGCAATGGAATGCTTAAGGAAAGATGAACCCGTTCTATTCCAACAATATCCAAACTTAGTCCAAAAGCCTTAATTCTATTATGAAAAAGCCCTACGTGATTTCAAGCCGAGTGAACTTACATTAGTGGTGATTTACATGAGGGTCAAGCATATGGTACTTAGAGTCGTACTTGTGACATTCTTTTGAGAGATATGAGCGAACTTTTCACAAATCTTTGAATTGAGTGCTACATTCTTAAGTGAGATATGCTAACGGAGAGTAGAGGAGGAGGAGTTTGGGATCCACATAGACCTGCATGAAAGAGCGAGCTTCCTTGATGAATAAAGTCAACTCTTGATGCTCAAGTGTCACATTAGAACTATTTGTGCTTAAAACTTCAAATCATTGCCTTGTTGATAATTCATAAGTGTTGTGGGTAATTGTTGATCCCAGTTGATGTGTAATTGATGCACCTTAGATTAACTGGAATAGCTCTTAATTTGTGGAGGTGGGAATTACCTTATTTGCTTGAGGACAAGCAAATTCTTAAGTTTGGGGGAGTTGATAAGTGGGGATTTGACTACTTATTAGCGCCTTTTAGATTTCGTTTTAGTCCAAAAGTGTTTACTTATATTCCCAAGAACTGATGAAATATGCTTAATTGCATGAGTATTGGAAAATGATCCACTAAGATGAAATCCAACTCAAGAAGGAGTGATCTGAACTCAAGGACAAAATCAGGCACAAAATCACAAGTGCGGACCACAGATTTCCATTTGCGGCCGCAGAATGTGAAGGAAAGTTATCAGAGTCCAAGTACAAAATGCGGACCGCACAATTATTGTGCGGCTGCAGAAGCTATGAAAGAGATAAAGTTCAGAGAGTCTCATTTCAAGCTCAAAGGAAATGCGGACCGCACAATTATTATGGGGCCGCAGAAGTCAACTATGCGGCTGAACTCAGATATGAGCGGTCCGTAGAAGAGCCTTACGCGGCCACACCAAGAATTGTGCAGACCGCAAAATATGAGAGATGCGGCCGCATTCCAGAATTGTGCGGCTGCAGATTCAACTCCTGTCAAGACTGAAGCAAAGTGCAGACCGCACATGGAATTGTGCGGCCGCAGAACCTCCGAAAGGGTATTTTTGTTCGAAAATTCCAGCTTTATATAAATAGAATAGTTGATAAGTTGGTATTTTACCAACTTTTCTTGTCTTTAAACATATACATTTGCTATGTTCGAGTGATAAAATCGTATATTTAATGTCAGTTACTTCTATTTTACAGGTTGTATGTCACTTAGAATTAATGGTGAAGAAACCAAGTGAAAACAAGTCAAAGAGGAGCTAAAATGGACAAGGAGAACCTGCCCAGTGATTTACTCTTCGCAAACGCGAAGGTACATCGCGAACATGAAGTGTAAAACGCGAACGCGATGAATTAGAACTTGAACGTTCGCGAACGCGAAGGACTAAACGCGAATGCAAAAGTTGAGATTAGCAAACCTTCGCGAGCGCGAAGGTATGGTCGCCAATGCGATGAAGAAACTGGGCGTGAAAACTGGGAAGCTCTGGAATTTTACATTTTTTGACTCCAAACCATTTAATACCCGACTAGGCTCATTTGTAAAGGATCTTTGGCTTATTTTTAGTTCTTAGGGCTAGAGAGAACAAGTTTTGGAAACGAGGGCTTTGCACACACACTTTGGTCTTGAAGATTTGAAGCTTTTGGTTAAGATTTTCTTACCCATTTATGTTTATTTCTTCATTTCCTTGCTTTGTATTGTCTATCTAAGTGTGTAGTATTTTTTCGACACTTGAATCTTGTTTATGGAAATATTAATGTTTACGTGTGGATTAAATACCATGTTGTGCTGATGTATTGAATGATTTTTATCTTTTTATGAAGTGAGTTGTTGTTTCTTTAATTATTCTTGTTCTTTAATGTTTCCAAATGGATTAGCTAACCCTAGGACTCGCCCATTAACTCCGAACTAATTTTGGAAAAGATAATTTAGGGTTGGGAAAGATTAAGTAACAAGAACTTGAGGCTTTAACCCTCAATTTATAGATTCTACCTAGGGATAGGATTGAACTACTTGTAGCCATTCCGGGTGTGCTTAATATCTTAATTATTTTAGGGATAATTCAATTAGGAAGTCTTGTTAGTCTTCGGAAGAAGCTAATTAAGAATTATTATTCGTGGCTAATTAACATAAACTCACTCATATTAGTAAAATCGTGAAATACATTGGATCGTTACTTGAGTGTAATTCCCGATGCATCCATATTTGTAGTCATTGATCATTTTACTTGCTTTCTAGGTTAGTTTACATTTCCACATTTAGTTAGAAATATTTTCTAAACCAAATTCTTAGTGTTTGGCATTGCATGATAAGTGAAAATTTTCTTACATTCCTAATCGCCTACACATTGTTCTCTGTGGGATTCGACTCTAACTCATAGGTGGGTAAATTATATTGCATGCGACCGTGTCTATTTACTTTTCAGTAGTGGATTTGGACGTCATCAAAATTGGCGTCGTTGTCGGGGAACAATTTGGCGTAATTAGGTTGTTTGAGAAATAAGCGTAAGTGCTTTGGTCCAAACTTGTGAATATTTGTGTAATTAATTTTTCTTACCTTGTTGTATTTTTCTTGTTTATTTTCTTATTTTTGAAAAATGGCAACATTTAATGATAATTGGTCGGATGGTAGTTGTTCATACTTTGATGACCCTTGTCTTTATTACGGAGGACCACACTCGTGGCAAAATTGTTTAAATTCTCCCGGGGGTGGATTGTGCGCACAATTCCAAACCCATGAGAGGAGTATTTGTGATAAGTGTGGTTTTCAAAATGGTCATTGGGATGATTGTGCTTATTTGTCCTTCCCTTCCCCAAGCCCCCGCTATGATGATTCTACTTTTTGTGATGAAAATTATAGGGCTATGGAAATGGAAGAAGTTGAGCATGGCCGAAATGGAGAGTTCAAGCTCATGTTGGAGTGCCTACTTGAAGGAGGAAACAAAGAACAAAGTGCCTTGGAGGAGCTTTTGGAGAATAGTCTCCAAAATGACTTGGTACTTGAGAGGTTGCACTCACAAATGGGAGAAATGCGTGAAGCTTTGGAGGTCCAAAAAGCCTCGAAAGTTAATGAGAGCCAAGAATTTTTCTTAGATGTGGAAGCCAAAAACCCTTCTTTGACACTTGGTCAAAACCAAGAAGAACTCTCAAATGCTCAAAATGAGAAGATGATGCTCATGTTGGAGACCATTCTTGAAAATGAAGAGAAGCACAACTTTGCAGTCGAGGACTTGAAATAAGGCTTGGCTCACAATGATGAACATATTCACACTTTGGAAGAGCAAATGAAAATATTGGTTGAGGCTCACTATGCCCACCAACTTGAGAGTGTGGAGGGAAGTCAAGAAGAGTCCAATTCCGAGGAAGAAAGTGAGCTTTACTTTGCAGATTTAAGAATTGAACATCCGCCAACCGACTCCATGAGTGTTAATGATGCCGAGAAAAATATGGAATTAGAGTCAACCGGTGTAAATAAAAATTTGGTTAAGATTGACTCTAGAGGATGTCAAAATCCGAGAAAAATTGCAAAGTAAAGGTTTGATGTCACATTCCAAGTATTTTTTAACATTGGAATTATGTGGTGATATGGAAGTTGAACTACACGAATCAATGGAGGATTGCGAGGAGGAAAAACTCATACTATACATTTTACAGTTTGAGGGAACAAGAAAGCAAAATGACATTCCTCACATGAAAGCCAAGAAGTGCAAAATGAAGAAATTAAGTCTTGTCTTGATCACCTACTTACCACCCCCCGTCGCTCGTGGTCACAAGCATGATTTCAAGCTAGGTGCCCAGTTCATATCATCCAAGTGGCAAGAAAAGTGGTAAAGTTGACTTGCGTCGTGCCACGAAGTTAAATGTGGCTCTTGGTGGGAGACAACCCATCGTTTTTCAAAATTTTTTAGTCATTTTTGAAATTTTATTTTTTAGAATAGCTTAGAATATTATTTTTGACTAATCTGCCAAGTTTTAGATTTTTTGGAGTTGATTTGAGCAGGTCGGAGTGGTCCGGAGAACCAAAATCAGTAGCTGCCAGAACTGTTGAAGTGAAGAAAAACACATCTCTTCGCATTCGCGTGTACACCTCGCGTTCGCGTGTACGCCTCGCGTTCGCATAGGTGTAGATAACCTTAACCCTTCGTGTTCGCGTACACAGCACTAGCATTCGCAGCCATTGACAGTTTTTACCCTTCGCGTACGCTGACATCCCTCGCGAATGCATAGGGTCGGGTAAGTTTAAATACAAATTATCTACTGAAAACGAGAAAATTCACCCCTTTTTACCAAAAAACAGTCCCCCCCCCCACTCCTTAAGACCCAAAAATCAATTCATCCATAATCTTCAAGTTTCTTGCAATTTTTCGTGTCCATTCTCAAGGTATGTAATTTCTTCGCTCTCCTCTAAAATCTTTCGTCTCCTTCTTGGTGTAAATTGTGAAACAATAGAAGAGCACTCATTGTTGTTTGGTCCTTAGGGTTCAAATTTTGAGTATTAAGTTGCAAATTTATGCTTGAAATTGGTTGTTGCTTGTTGGGCGAGATTGGTTGAGTGTGCGTGGTTGTTTTTAAGAAGATTTTGGGTAAGATATGTGCATAAATTTTCTGTAAATGAACAAAGAAAAGTGGGCACCCCAACTGTTTGAAGAAAAGCCTGAAAGAAACATGTTCTGGGCGAGGAAGATGACCTTCGCGAACGCGAAGGCAAAACAGTGGGGCAGGAAATTTAAACCTTCGCGAATGCGATGGCCAGCTCTCGAACGCGAAGGTTTGAGTCTGGGCAAAAAAATTTGCTCTTCGCGAACACGATGGTCTGCTCGCGAACGCGAAGAGCAACCCTGACAGTCCCAAAATTGGCGAAAAATAGTAGCTTCGCACAGCTCTGCCCAGGACCTTTTTCACCCATTTCTTCGGCCTAAATACTTCCTAATACATTGTTTTAAGTGTTTGTATGAGCTTTTAATATTTTTGGTCTATTTTGTATGTACTTTGGGTTTAAAATGGAACCAGAACATCATGAAATTGCGCAAGAACATGTCTTAGGACCTAGACAAGAGGAAGCCTTTGATCATGAACGGTTTCTATCTTTAATCACTAACAATTGTAGAATTAAATCCTACATGCAAAATGCGACATATTTTTGTATTTTTTATTAATTTAGCAAATAAACATGCACAGACAAATACAAATAATTATTCAAAATATCACAAAATATCACAAAATTGCACACCAAGGAAAATTATTTTATTTTTGAATTTTTTGGGAGTAATTCTCATATTGGACAAAAATCACGTGCTTACAACCATCATCCGAGAAAGAGGCATAAACTTGGAAAAAGTTGAAGCTAAAATGCCGGGCTTCTACACGCGCTTGGTTGAGAGCAGGTAGATTTGTTTTGCAGAGCAACCAAATAACGCCAACCACACAATAGTTCTGGAATTCTATACAAACGCCTTGAAGACTGATTTCCAAGGTGGCTTGGTTACTACTGTGCGGGGCGTGCAAGTCCACTTCAGCTCTAAGATAATCAATGATGTTTATGGCCTCCCCAATTCTGACAATGAGGTCTACAGAGACAGAGCCAAAGCAGGAGGAAACCAGTGGCTAGTAGATAAGTTACATGATGGGGTTACCCCGAAGTGGCTGACAGTGCACAAGGGAGTTGATTCTCACGCCTTCACGGCTGAGACAAATACATGGCTCTCCATTATCTATTCAAGACTGTCACCCTCTACAAATGACACTAATGTGACACAAGACATGTCACTAATAATTGCTGCTATCATGGATGGACTACCTGTGAACGTGGGGAGCACATTGTCCGAGAAATTAAGGAAGCTACTCATGGAAGGTCCAAGAGCCTGTTCTTTCCATCCTTTATAACTAGACTTTGCTATGATGCTGGGATACCTAAACACCCCAATGATGTTGAGAAAGGTCCAGGAACGACGATGATCCATCCCTTACTGAAAAGGGGACCCAGTGACAAACAGAAAAAGAGGAGAATTGATGTTGCTTCCTCTTTATTTGGGCAGTTCTCTGAGGGCACCACTGATCCTGCCGGATCCTTTGCACCTTCATCAGGGTCCTTTGACCCCATGGGACTACTCTAGTCTGGTCCTCACACTATCCACCACTTGTCCAGCCAGATATATGTGGTAGATGCACATATTAGGCAGCTTATAGCTGGCCTTCCCACTGGCCCACCTTGGGCTGGCACAACTACTGGGACTGCTGCCCCACCATCCATGGCGGATTTGGTCAAAGAGCAAAAAGAAATCACGGGCAAGATGGAGGCCATGAACACCAGGTTGGAGAACATGAGTCGCCGGCAAGGAAAGATTGAAAAGAGGCAGAGAAAGTTCAAGGAGCATGAGAAGAAGAAAAGCAAACTGCTGTCCAAGATGATGCAAAAGTTAAGTACATTTTGTGGTTCGCATGACTCGAAGGATGATGATGATGATGCAGAATTGGAGCACAAATTTCCCACCACCTCCAATTCTGACTGATGCAGTATTCAGGGAGCACTTTCCACCATTTTACTCTATCATGTTTAGTTGCATTGGGGACATTGCAACATCTTTAGTTGGGGGTGGCTTCTTGTATAACTGTTGTTCTTGTATAATTGTGGATAACTGTGGGTATGGCAGATTGGTACTGTAGTTGTTTTCATTTTGTTGTTAGTATATTTTCATGTGATGTGTGATATTATGATGTTTAGTAGCTTCTTAATTGTGTGTATATATATATATATATATATATATATATATATATATATATATATATATTATGTTTTAGTTACCTGATTTTTATTAGCTTCTAAATTATATATATATATTTTTTAGTATGTTTTATGTTAGTGGCGATATCCTTGGTTTTCTTTATACCACGTTTCTTTTTTTAAGGATGCCAATTTTCTTCTTGAACCGATTAATTGTAGAAAATTTTTGTCGATTTTTCCCGATGATGGATAGATAGACAACTTTCTTAAGGGAATTAGTCCTGTAGTTAGATATAGCTTTTGTTAATTTAAGAAAAATAAATGGTTTGAGTTGGGGTTTGTACCCATTGACCAAGTTGTGGCTTGCTTGGTACCAACATTATTTAAACCTCGGCATATAAATTTTTGATTGTTGAAAAAGAAAAATAATTGAAGTAAAGATGTCATGACTTTTAGACTCAACTTTTGGCTCTTTCATTCACTAAATAGCTTCCTATGCTATATGTAGAATCTTTGAGTCATTGGTTTCAATTGGATTTTGGATTTGTATTCCACTTTGAGTGTTCATATGCCATGTGTGGTGAGATTATTTGTGAGTTCTTTTGCATTACTTGTAGTCTAGAACTTGCCCGGAATGTGCTTCAAGGTGAAATCATAGACTAACTTGGTTTGACAAATGATACTAGGCCTTCCTTGGACTGCTATTGTGCCTTAAATTTCCTACCCTTGAATATTTTCCCTAGTCAACCCATTTTGAGCCTTTAACCTTGTTCTTTGGCAACCATGTTACAAGCTTAAATTATTTATTCGTAATTGATCTAGCTTTTGGTACCCTACCTCCCTAAGTACTTTGAAAGTGTAAACATAGGCTAAAAGCAGAAGTTTGGGGGTGAAGGCTGGAAACGTGGTAATATGGAAGTTGTTTAAAAGGTGGAAGGTAGAGAAAAAAAGGTGTGAAACCTTCCTTGAAAAAAAGAAAGAAAGGAAAAACAAAAAAATAGAATAAAATGATAAGAAGTTGTGAATAAAGGGAAAACTAGGTGTGGAATGAAAAGTGAAGAAAGGATGGAGAATGTTTTTTAAGGAAGTGTACTTTGATTGTAAATGTTGTAGTGCTTGTGGAGGTTTTGAGTCACTCTAACAAAAATTGTGCCCTACCTTAACCAAAAGCCTAAACTACAACCCTTTATGTCCTAATTGATTTTGAACCAAGTTGTCTACATTAGTGGAGGAATACATGAAGGGCAAGCCTATTGTACTACTTGTATACATTTGAACATCTTTTTGAGAGCGAGTTAACTCTTTCCATTTATCCCATTTTTGTTTTGAATTAAGATTTATGAGTGTGGGATCCTCTCTTAAATGTGAGGACACATGAGATTTGAGTTGTGAATTTAATCCCATTTTCAATGAGAAGGAATGACCAAAGAAAGTTAATTGTGATAGAGAGGTAAATTTTGAAGCTTTAGTGTCATGACTTGATTGCTACTTTGATTTGCATTAGTGTTTGAGCACCTGAAATGTAATGAAGTTCATGAAAAGTGTTCGGCAATTCATATACGTTGGTTTAATTGTTGGTACCAATCGATATCATGTGTTTGTGCTTAAAGTAGACTATTTTGGCTTGGCATGATATGAATGCATTGTTGAGTTAACTACTTGGGAGGAGATTTGTCGCTTTCATTGCTTGAGGACAAACAATAGTTTAAGTTTGGGGGTTTGATAAGTTGGTATTTTACCAACTTTTCTTGTCTTTAAACATATACATTTGCTATGTTTGAGTGATAAAATCGTGTATTTAATGTCATTTACTTCTATTTTACAGGTTGTATGTGATTTAGAAGTAATGGTGAAGAAACCAAAGTGAAAACAAGTCAAAAAGGAGCTAAAATGGACAAGGAGAACCTGCCCAGTGATTTACTCTTCGCGAACGCGAAGGTACATTGTGAACGCAAAGAAGCAGGAGCCAGACATTCGCGAATGCGAAGTACACAACGCGAACGCGATGAATTAGAACTTGAACCTTCGCGAACGCAAAGGACTAAACGTGAACGCGAAAGCTTAGCAAACCTTTGCACAAGCGAAGGTATGGTCGCGAACGCGATGAAGAAACTGGGCGTGAAAACTGGGCAGTTCTAGAATTTCACATTCTTTGACCCCAAACCATTTAATACCCGACTAGGCTCATTTGTAAAGGATCTTTGGCTTATTTTCAGTTCTTAAGGCTAGAGAGAACAAGTTTTGGAAGCTAGGGCTTTGAACATACACTTTGGTCTTGAAGATTTGAAGCTTTTGGTTAAGATTTTCTTACCCATTTATGTTTATTTCTTCATTTCCTTGCTTTGTATTGTATATCTAAGTGTGTAGTATTTTATTCAACACTTGAATCTTGTTTATGGAAATATTCATGTTTAAAGTGTGGATTAAATACCTTGTTGTTCTTATGTATTGAATGATTTTTATCTTTTCATAAAGTGAGTTGTTGTTTCTTTAATTATTCTTGTTCTTTATTGTTTCCAAAAGGATTAGCTAACCCTAGGACTCGCCCATTAACTCCGAATAATTTTGAAAAGATAATTTGGGGTTGGGAAAGATTAATTAACAAGAACTTAAGGCTTTAACCCTCATTTTATAGATTCTACCTAGGGATAGGATTGAACTACTTGTAGCCATTCCGGGTGTGCTTAATCTCTTAATTGTTTTAGGGATAATTAAATTATGAAGTCTTGTTAGTCTTCGGAAGAAGCTAATTAAGAATTATTATCCGTGGCTAATTAACATAAACTCACTCATATTTGTAAAATCGTGAAATACATTGGATCGTCACTTGAGTGTAATTCACGATGCATCCATACTTGTGGCCATTGATCATTTTAAGTGCTTTCTAGGTTAGTTTACATTTCAACATTTAGTTAGAAATATTTTCTAAACCAAATTCTTAGTGTTTAGCATTGCGCGATAAGTGATAATTTTCTTACATTCCTAATCGCCTACACATTGTTCTCCATGGGATTCGACCCCGACTCATAGTTGGGTAAATTATATTGTATGTGAACGTGTCTATTTACTTTTCAGTAGTGGATTTGGACGTCATCAATAGTTTCACAAAATTAGGTCAAGTTTTAAACATTCAAAGTGCTTTAGCCATTTTTCCTTGCTTCTTTAGGCAACTTTAGCTTATTTTGGTAATTCAACATTGGATTTTTTTATTTTAATCTTTCAATATGAGTTTGATTATCTTCTCTTCCTTGTTTTATTTTACTCCCACTATGAGTAGCTAGATTCTCACTAGGGTTGTGACCCAACCCTAGAGTGTAATGGTTATTTGATTTATGGCTTGTTTATGGTTGGGTGTTTATTATTTAGCTTTGTTTTTGCTTTTAATTGTAGAATTAATGGTTGCAAACATTATTTCATGCCTATTTGACTTGGTCTTTACTTGAGTAACAGAGACTTAGTCTAGGAAAACTTGGCTAACAAAATATTGTGACAAAATAAAGAGATTGATAGTCCCGATTAAAGGGTTGAACCTAGAGATAGTAAAATTCGACTTGAGCATTTTATTAATTATTTTGTTTAATACCCATTTAGACTTGAGAAAGCCAAATTGGGCAAAATCACTCTCTTACCGAGAGGTATTGAGTGGGTACTTGAGTGTTGATAGCTATAATACACCCCGACCAATATAACAAGCTTTAAAGTTTATAACCTGTTAGGCAAACAACTAGGTGAAGGTCATAGCCCTAGGCCTTTTACATTATTTGAAAATAACAACAAAAATAATTTCTTAGTTTCAATTATTTATCATGCAATATAAGTTTAAACTATACCTAGAATCAACCAATTTTGTGGGTGTAATTTAAGATAGTTCAAGCTCATTCATCACAATATATACTTCTAAATCTCATTCATATAGCTCCATGTGGAATTCGACCCCGACTCTCTCTTGAGTATTACTATTGCATCGACCGTTTCATAACCTCAAATAGAGGCGTGACTTTGACAAGATCAGTGATGTTATGCCATTTATATTATTTATATTATCATTGTCATGGAGAATAAGAGTGTTAAAGCACGAAGGGTGATGTCGTGCTATTTTCACATTATTATTTATTGATTTATAAAGTGAGGAAGAGGGTAAAATCACGAAGGGCGATGTCGTGCCATTTAAATTATTTATTCATCATATTGTGGCAAGAAAGAGAGTAAAAGAACGAAGGGTGATGTCGTACCATTCATATTATTTATTTATCATTTCATGGGAAGGATAAAAGTAAAAGCACGAAGGATGATGTCGTGCCATTTTTATATTTCAGCTACCTATTTTATTGTCAATGAATTATTTGGTTGTTACGTGACACTTCTCCTACTAGAATTATTATATCTTTCCCCTTCGCATGTTCCCTCCCCAAATTTGTTAATTGTTAATTATTGTGTTCATTATTGCTCTGTATACGTATATACTTGTACATGTTGTTCGCGTATGTGTCTTGTCATAGCCTCACCACTACTTCATCGAGGTTAGGCTCGACACTTATGGTGTACATGTGGTCGATTGTACTCATACTACAATCTACACTTCTTGTGCAGATTTTGGAGTTGGTCCTAGCGTACCATAAACTTGCTCGAATTCAGCTATTAAGAGGAGACTTAAGGTATAACTGCATAGTGTCCGCAGTTTTGAAGTGACCTCCTACTTTATCTTGGATGTGTATTTTCTATCAGATAGCTTTATTTTTATTCAGGCCTTTATTTGTATTATTCTAGTAGCTCGTACACTTATGACACCAGTTCTGGGATGGTATTTAGATATCGCTATTATTAGGGTTTGTTCACTTATTTTCAGATTTTATTCTAGTTATTGGTTTCTTAATTATTATTTAAATTGAACAGTAAAAAATGGTTAAAATTATTGTAATGTTGGTTTGTCTAGCAAGTGAAATATTAGGCGTCATCACAGTTTCGAAGGTGGGAAGTTCGGGTCGTGACACTCAAGAAGCTCCAAAATCGCCCAAAAAGTAAGAGAAATGGGTTAGAAAATGGCTTAAGTCCCGAAATAAATGAAGCGAACTGCCTCCAGAACTTCCGCTTCTGCGGCTCCTTGGTCGGATATGTGGCTTCGCATCTATAGAAAGGGCCTCGCAGATGCGGTTCTGCCCCAAGCTGGCTTCCTCGCTTCTGCGACAGTGGCTCGCTTCTGCGAGGCCACTTGTGCATTGAACACGTCACACCTGCACCTTCCCCTGCTTCTGCAATCGTCTGCTTCGCACCTGCACCTCTGAAGGTGCGGTCCCCCTCCTCTTCCACTACTTCTGCTATTCTTGGGAAGCCTTTGCTGGGCCGTTTCTGTGGTTGCTGGCTCGCTTCTACGAGCTCGCACCTGCGGCTGATCTTTCGCATGTGCAATTGCACCAGAAACTAGATGTTTCAGCCATTTCCTCTAAGTCCAAAATTTGGTCTGAGCCTCATCTGATTAACACCCGAGGCCTCCAAAGGCCCGTACAAACATACAAACAAGTTTGGAATCATAAAACGAACTCACTCGAACCCTCGGAATGCATAAAACAACTTCAAAACTAAGAATCACAACCCAAACCAAATTGAATCAACTTATGAACTTCAAGTTCTTCCAACATACTCTGAACGCGGCGAAACATACTTAAACTACTCGTAATGATACCAAATGTTGCCTGCAAGTCTTAAATCACCATACGGAACTATTCCCAGGCTCGGATTCTCAAATGGACCTCGATAACACCAAATCCTACTTCAAACTAAATTTAAAGAACTTTAAAACCTTTAATGTGCCAAATATCAATATTAAGCGCCAAAATGCTCCGGGGTCATCCAAAACCCGATCCGAACATACACCTAAGTCTAAAATCATCATACGAACCTATCGGGGCCATCAGATCCCGATTCCGAGATCGTTTACTCAAAACGTTGACTCAAGTCAAACTTCGCCCTTTTTGCCATCCTTAAGGAACCAAGTATTCCGATTCCAACCCGAACCCTTCTCAAATCCAAAAGTAACCATCCCCGCAAGAGATAAAACAGTAAAAGCACATACAAGGAGTCTTATTTAGGCGAAGGGGGATCTAGAAAGTAAAATGACCGATCGGGTCATTACAATTTTCTTTCACTATTTATTAATTGAATTAATTTTTCACCCAACTCCCTACATTCTTTACACATTTAGCAACGAATAGGTTGGCTAGTGGTTAACTTAATGTAATGATTTATTAATTGAAGGGTATTATAGTTTTTATACAGTTCTTTTGGTCTTTCAATCTTCATCTTAAAGGTTCACACTTATAATATAGTATGATCATAATAGAGAACTCTCTCGGTGCAAGTTAGCATAACGTGCACCAACCATGGGAGGTAGGAGAGGACGACCTTCGGCTCAGTCCCAAGCAGTGATACCAACACCAAAATATGTGATGAAGACTACGGTCAGAGGATCTAGAAAAGCGAAGTAGTTTAAAGAGAAAATAAGTGAAGGAATTACCATCTCTAGAGAAGCATCTCTAGTAATTGTGAAGGAATCCAACATACACATTGAGACGGTGACACATGCAAAGGAGATATTGGGTGAATGGTTAGATGTAATCCACTCCTCAAGTGTCAGAAGGAGACAATCCTGGGCGGATGAAGTAGAATTACAGGATTAGGCAACAGGTAAGATAACTGAATTGAGGGCTTCCATTTGGGACAATTTTGATATTTCAAATATTTTAAATGTTGGGTTTAAATTGGAATATGTAGATCCAATTCACTCTGGAGAGCATCAGATTGGGGAAATTAATCAGGATGACATTAATTCTGAGATTGAGTATTGGAAGAATGTAGTAGTCTGCTATATTTTAGGTGCGTACCCTCCATTTTCAGTATTGAATGGGTTCATTCAAAGGTTGTGGGGTAAAATTGGTATCAATAAAATAGCCACGATGAAAAATGGTATAGTTCTGGTTCGATTTGATATGAGGAGGGTAAAACTGAAGTCCTACAAGGGGGTATCTACCACTTCGACAACAAACCATTCATTGTTAAGGAATGGCACCAGGATATGGAGTTTTCTAGGGAGGAACTTCATTCAGTTCCAATATGGATTAGGTTGCCCGTACTAGACTTCAAATATTGGAGTGTTAGAGGCTTGAGAAAACTAGGAAGCTTGGTTGGGAAACCATTGATGGTTGATAAGAATACAAGGAAGAAAATGGGGCTTAACTTTGCTCGATTATTGGTGGAAGTGAAGATTGGAGCTCAACTAACTTAGGAGATATATTTTAGGAATGAGAAAGGAGTTGTAATAGAGTAACAAGTTGAATATGATTGGAAATGATCAGTATGTGATACTTGTCATAAGTATGGGCACACAATTGATGTATGCAGAAAGAATAAGGTGAATAACAAGACAAGGGAAACTAGGGAAGGGGGAAGCTGATGTGCCGTAGAATTTCGGCACATTTGATACCATTTACTTAGATTTTAGCTCGTCTTTAAATGTATTTTTAGTTTATTCTTATCAAGTTTGGTTATTTTGTAGTGCATGAGCTTGAAGACCCAAAAATATGGAAAAGAAGTCAAAAAGTCACAAAAGGATAGAAATGTTGCAGGTATGCGATCGCATAAGCCACATGCGGACCGCACAAGTCAAATGTTGATAGCAAATTGAAGAAGACGTGTTGGACAAATGAAGAGAAGAATATGCGGTCTATTATGCGATCGCATAACACTTTTACAAGCCACATAATCACCGCACAATTCAAGTAGAAGGAGTTTCTCAACACGATCTGCGATGGGATGATGCAGTCGCACAACAGATATGCAGACCGCGCAACTTGTATGCGGTGGAAGCCTGGAACTGGTGACTTACAAGTCTGCGATGTGAATAGAGATTATGCGGACCGCATACATGGTCTGCGACCATTATGCGGTTGTAAAAGCTGTCTGCAGGGGCAATTTTATCCGATTTTGACCACGACTTTTGGTCCACTATAAAAAGAATAACTACGATTTTTGTGGGGCATTCAAGTTTGAAAAAGGTCCTATTTGAGAGCATTGAATACTCCATTAATTTGGAAGCTTGTGAAGAGAGAATCTTGCACCTTTGTAAGCTTTATGACTTTATTTAACACATTGTTCTTGTATTTTAGCATGAATAGCTAGTTTTAAATACTAAGATTGTGGACCCTAGATGGGTGTAATGTTTAATTAATATTATTTGATATATATATATATATATATATATATATATATATATATATATATATATATATATATATATATATATATGATGGTTGGTTGATATTTATTCATTTCTTGTGCTTTATTTGTGGTTGGTGGTTGCAAACATTAACCCATTCCATTTTACTCTTTCTTTACTTGGAAAAGTGGGTTAGGGTTTGCTAGAAATAAATATCAAGAACTCAAGACTTTAAATCTTATTTAATAGAATCACTTAGGAATAAGTGATTGGTTGTTCTTAAATTGCAACTCTTTTATATTTGGTAAAATAATAAAGAGAAAATACTATCCAACCATTGGAAAATATTGGGTAGTCATTTAGAAACCATTTGCATATTAAAGGACTTTCTATTAGAAATATATCATAAGAACACCGATGGCATTACATTTCATTGATGGGGGCACAACCTTGGTTTCCTTAATCAAATTATTCACATTCTCATAACAAAATTAGTTATCTTCTTAACTCACAACTATATCATTCTCTTGTTACATTAAAGGAATGGAATTACGACCTGAGTCAAGTTCCACACTACTCACGTAACCTTTTCACGCCTATTCCATGTGGGATTCGACCCCAACCTTGTTGGGTTATTATATGTGACACCGACCGCCTTATACTATTAATTTAAAGTGTATTTTGAGCGTATCAAATTTTGGCGCCGTTCCCGGGAAATACGGTTTTGAAATTACTAATTAGTGTGTGATTTACTTTACGTCTTCTTCTATTCCATCACACTTTGCTTGTTTTGCTTGGTGTTGATAAGAAAACATGGCCGAATATGAGGACGAAGAAAATCCTTTTGCGGATATCGATGAGTACATTGAGGATACAAATGCTATTTTACCTCCGAGAGTTGATGCTACCACTTTCAAGGTGGAACACGGTTTAATACTAATGGTCAAAGAAGAGGGTTGTTGTCACACCTCCTCTTTCCGCCCCCGAGAGGGGTGCAAGGAGTTTTCTCCAATTAAAGGACAGTCGAAACGGGATTTGTTTGTTTGTTTCAGAGTCGCCACCTGGGAATTTTAAGGCGTCCCAAGTCACCAGTTTTAATCCCTGAATCGAGGAGAATATGACTCTGTTTGTTATTCTGCGAACCAAAAATCCGAGTAAGGAATTCTGTTAATTCGGGAGAAGGTGTTAGGCATTCACGAATTCCGTGGTTCTAGCACGGTCGCTTAACCATTTTTATACTTGGCTTAATTATCTTGATTTACTAAATATATTTTCTGTTGTTATATAATTCTGTTACCGCCTTAAATTATTTATAATTAGAGACCTTTAAACGAATCACGCGTACATATATTCGTGTTATATATTTTATAAGCATGAAGAATCGTGTCACGCATACGTGTACACAATAAGATTGACAATATTATTTTTTATTATAAAAATATCGTATGTTCGAAATTTAAAATAAAATTAAGAACATCGTCGCCCTTGTATGATTAAACAGTGAACTGCACATGTCGGGTTATATGAAATTATTTTAACATCCCCGGAGAACCCCCTTTTTATTAAATGTTCTCTCGAAGTTGCGCGAACGCATGATCCGAATTGTTTTTAGAAATATAATCAGGTCACGCGAACGTATCCCTAATCATACAAAATATTCGTAACGGTAGTATAAATTTTCCACAAATTATTTATTAGTCATGAGAAATCCTTATTTGAGATGCCTCTAAATTCCTTGAAAAGAATTCACAATTTAGTAAGTGTTGACCACAAATTATATTTTTTCGCGTATGAATTATATTCCTCAACACCATTCGAATTTAAAGAGTAAAACAAAAATAAACAAAGTGTGCTTAGTGCTATCATTTTTATCGTGAATACAACATTAGTATACCCAAAAATCGAATCACATATAAAACTGGGAAAAGAATTAATTTGATAAACAAATTAATAGTTTCCGAAGAATTTTCATTATTTATATTTAGTGCGAACTCTATTTCTACATATCCTTGACATAAAATGTTGCAATTCGTGCTTATAAATACCATCTCATTCTCGTATACTTGTTTTTAGTCCAAAGTTATAATTGTTTGATTAATTTATTTACCATGATAAATAATCAAACCAATTTTTATTCTTGGCCTATGCAAGCTATTTATGGTCACTAAATGTACCTTTTGTAAGAATTATTGACATTATTTTTTATACGCTATTTAAGAAGTGAATTAAAATAGGAGGACCCTTTGTTGGTAAGAGAGAGAATTATTCTACAATTTGATTCAATAAAATGACATTACATATAACGTAGTTATACATCTGAACCCTTTCATAATATTCCAACATCGTGACGGCTTATATCAATTCACTTTTCACCTATAGTTATACACATAACCGTTATTATGCCATATATGAACAACATACAACTTACATCAATCTAAACAAAATCGGATTTTTGACAAGATATACTAGTAATGTAGTTTCTTGATACTTCCTATTCTATTCTATACTTAGCCAACAATATCATAAGATAAAATTAATGGCCAACTTTCTGCCATGTTCCCTATCTTGACAATTCGAACATAACTTATACTTAACGAAATTCTGAAATAGATAACATTATTACAACACTTATATGAATTTCAAAAGGGAATAATTAAGTAATAGTCATCATGTCAAGCATACTACTATATTAACCAACTGAAACAAAACTGCAATTTAAACTATTAGACTTAAACGAATAGAAGACATAATATTAATTACAAACTTTATTCATTTTTGCAATGTTGAAACTTTCCACAACACAAGTCTAAAGATATATACCTGGAAATGATGGTAAAAGAGGCAAATTTCAGCAGTAGCAGCAGCAACTAAATCAGCAGAATATACCAATATTTCAACAAATTTCAACAATAAACAACAATACCCATGAAGCCCAGACGCACAGTGGCAGGATTTTTAGGAAAATTTCAGATTTAACCCAAGCAATATCAATAAACAGACCCGGACAGGTTCAAAGAAAACTATGTTTCTGATTTTCTATCCTTCTTCTATATCTGTTTCAGATTCTGTGTGTGTGTGAGTGTTATCTTTTCTGTTTCTTTTTCTGTTTTCTTCCTTCTTTTTAGATTTCTGTTTCTGATTTTTTCTACTCAGTTTTGTTTCTTCTCTTTAGATTTTTCCTGTTCTATCCTCTATGATTTTTTCTCTATCTCCTTTTGATTCTCTCTATCTTCTCCTCTTTTTTTCAAATCAGTCCCAACTCCTCTCTTATATAACTCTGCCCTCTAATGCTGCCTGGACCCTTTTCTCTTTTAAAAATCAGGAAATCTCCACTCAAATAACACTAAAGATACTTTTTCCCTTATTTTCAGCCCCTCCACCTCCTTTGGTTTCCCATTATTACATTAATTAATAGTCACTAACATTCCACTATAACACATTAATACTAACATATTATTCCTACTATTTCTATCCCAGAAATACCCTTATAAGCCTACTGCTATTACTGACCCAGACTAAAAACTGCCCAAACCTTAAAAATTGTTTAAACTATTCTGCCTAACATCAAACAGCTATTATATCCTCACAGTTTGTGCTTAAACAAAGAAATGCAATCTATGATTGAGACAGTGTACCACATTTCTAATAACTGATTGACAAGAATTGAATTCAAACATGGAATTCACAGACTGAACATTGAACTTGAATAAAGCATACTAACTTTACACAGAACCTGCAGGATCATTTCGACTGAAATTCAAAACTGAACCAAGATCAACAAATGCAGGGGGCATTGTCAGTATTGACACTGCCTGAAATTAACTGCTAAGAAATCAACATACGTAACATCCATTTGATGAATTTACTGATTTGCAAACAAGCATGATTTAATTTATGAGTACTAATCAACTGACTATCTACAATGATTATCAACAAACAGTCTATAAGTAAATAAACAGGTTATTTCAATCAGCATTATCAAAAACAGGATTTTATAATATAACTAATCGACGATTTTATAAACAGGTGATTTTGTTTAAAAATTCTTGGCCCAGATCCGTTTTGCCCATTTAATCAACTTTTTTCATTTTCTAATTTTGTTCCTTAATTATTAAATTCCTAATTTTAATTATAAAACAAAATTACCCTTACAAACAATATTAATTACCTTTTAACAACTATTAACAAATAGACAAAACATTAATCACACAATGAAATTAATTAAATGACCAAAATAAGGTAAATGCATATTTTTTGTGATTTTCTTTTAATTATGTTTTAAATGCATAATTAAATCCTAGATATGCATGCAACATGTATTTTTATTTTATTTTTGTTTAATTATAACAAAGCAAACATTTACGGACAAAACACAAATAATTAATAAATGCCACATAAAATCTAAAAATTGCACACTAAGAGAATTTTTGTTTTATTTTTTGATTTATTTTGGAGTAGTTTTCGTGAGGCAAAAAATCACGTGCTCACAGTTGCCCCTCTTTGTGCGGAAACTCGAAGAGTTTTCGTGCAAAGATAAAGTGAGCGGATACGAGCGATTTTTGCCTGTTCGAATACTCCGTGGGAAGCATTTTTTGAAAGATTTGACCGAACCTCCGCTTCAAAGGTTTCCTACATATCCTTGGCTATAAAGGAATCAGGTCAATGTAGTTCAGGAAGTTTTGGTAGCTGGGACTACCATGGGACTGTGGTGTTACTGCTGTTTTGTGCTGCTTTTACTGCTTTGATGACCTCCTTATTACCCCCTGATTTAAAGGAAAAACAAAAAGCTAAGCTAGACTATGGTATATGAATTACAAAATCTTATCTAGATCATGCCCTTGTGTTTCTTGTTGTCTTGATGCCTTGGTGACTCTCGGGAGTCTGACTTGTTCCGCATTTCCTTTAATTGTGTTTCGTATTTCCTTTATCTGTTTGGGACTCTTGTTGTGTCCTGCTGGGGATCTGGTTGGACTCCTCTGCTTTATTAACTTTACGTGTGCTCCTTTCTTATATGGGCGGGCTTTTGACTTCAACCCGTAATGCCAAAATAAATTGTCATTCTGCTCTTCAGGTGGGCGCCTGATTGCTAATACTTCAATTGTATTCCCTTATTCTCCAGGTGGGCGCCTGATTGCTGACATTCCAACTGCTCTTCCTTGTTCTCCAGGTGGACGCCTGATTTCTTCTATTTCCCTTGCTTCTTCCTTGTTATCCAGGTGGATGCTTGATTGCTAATTCTTCTATTGTTCATCCTTGTTCTCCAGGTGGACGCCTGATTGCCAATACTTCTTCTGCTCTTCCTTGTTCTCCAGGTGGACGCCTGATTGCTATTTCCTTTCTTCATCCTTGTTCTCCAGGTGGACGCCTGATTGCTATTTTCATTTCTTTATCCTTGTTCTCCAGGTGGACGCCTGATTGCTATTTTCTTTTCTTCATCCTTGTTCTCCAGGTGGACGCCTGATTGCTATTTCCTTTTCTTAATCCTTGTTCTCCAAGTGGACGCCTGATTGCCTTTTCCTTTCTTCATCCTTGTTCTCCAGGTGGACGCCTTATTGCTATTTCCTTTCTTCATCCTTGTTCTCCAGGTCGACGCCTGATTGTTTTTTCCTTTCTTCATCCTTGTTCTCCAGGTGGACGCCTGATTGCTTCTTCCTTTCTTCATCCTTGTTCTCCAGGTGGACGCCTGATTGCTATTTCCTTTCTTCATCCTTGTTCTCCAGGTGGACGCCTGATTGCTATTTCCTTTTTTCATCCTTGTTCTCCAGGTGGACGCCTGATTGCTATTTCCTTTCTTCATCCTTGTTCTCCAGGTGGACGCCTGATTGCTATTTTCCTTTCTTCATCCTTGTTCTCCAGGTGGACGCCTGATTGCTATTTCTTTTCTAAATCCTCGATCTCCAGGTGGACGCCTAATTGCTATTTGACTTCTTCATCCTTGTTCTCCAGGTGGACGCCTGATTGCTATTTACTTTCCTCATCCTTGTTCTCTAGGTGGATGCCTGATTGCTATTTCCTTTCTTCATCCTTGTTCTCCAGGTGGACGCCTGATTGCTATTTCCTTTCTTTATCCTTGTTCTTCAGGTGGACGCCTGATTGCTATTTCCTTTTTTCATCCTTGTTCTCCAGGTGGCGCCTGATTGCTATTTCCTTTCTTCATCCTTGTTCTCCAGGTGGACGCCTGATTGCTATTTCCTTTCTTCATCCTTATTCTCCAGGTGGACGCCTGATTGCTATTTTCCTTTCTTCATCCTTGTTCTCCAGGTGAACGCCTGATTGCTATTTCTTTTCTTCATCCTCGTTCTCCAGGTGGACGCCTGATTGCCTTTTCCTTTCTTCATCCTTGTTCTCCAAGTGGACGCCTGATTGCCTTTTCCTTTCTTCATCCTTGTTCTCCAGGTGGACGCCTTATTGCTATTTCCTTTCTTCATCCTTGTTCTCCAGGTGGACGCCTGATTGCTTCTTCCTTTCTTCATCCTTGTTCTCCAGGTGGATGCCTGATTGATATTTCCTTTCTTCATCCTTGTTCTCCAGGTGGACGCCTGATTGCTATTTCCTTTCTTCATCCTTGTTCTCCAGGTGGACGCCTGATTGCTAATTCTTTTCTTCATCCTTGTTCTCCAGGTGGACGCCTGATTGCTATTTTCTTTTCTTCATCCTTGTTCTCCAGGTGGACGCCTGATTGCTATTCTTTCTTCATCCTTATTCTCCAGGTGGTCGCCTGATTGCTATTTTCTTTTCTTCATCGTTGTTCTCCAGGTGGACGCCTAATTGCTATTTGACTTCTTCATCCTTGTTCTCCAGGTGGACGCCTGATTGCTATTTACTTTCCTCATCCTTGTTCTCTAGGTGGATGCCTGATTGCTATTTCCTTTCTTCATCCTTGTTCTCCAGGTGGACGCCTGATTGCTATTTTCTTTTCTTCATCCTTGTTCTCCAGGTGGACGCCTGATTGCTATTTTCTTTTCTTCATCCTTGTTCTCCAGGTGGACGCCTGATTGCTATTTCCTTTCTTCATCCTTGTTCTCCAGGTGGACGCCTGATTGCTTTTTCCTTTCTTCATCCTTGTTCTCCAGGTGGACGCCTGATTGCTTTTTCCTTTTCTTCATCCTTGTTCTCCAGGTGGACGCCTGATTGCTTCTTCCTTTCTTCATCCTTGTTCTCCAGGTGGACGCCTGATTGCTATTTCATTTCTTCATCCTTGTTCTCCAGGTGGATGCCTGATTGCTATTTCCTTTTTTCATCCTTGTTCTCCAGGTGGACGCTTGATTGCTATTTCCTTTCTTCATCCTTGTTCTCCAGGTGGCCGCCTGATTGCTATTTTCCTTTCTTCATCCTTGTTCTCCAGGTGGACGCCTGATTGCTATTTCTTTTCTTCATCCTCGTTCTCCAGGTGGACGCCTGATTGCCTTTTCCTTTCTTCATCCTTGTTCCCCAGGTGGACGCTTGATTGCCTTTTCCTTTCTTCATCCTTGTTCTCCAGGTGGACGCCTGATTGCTTCTTCCTTTCTTCATCCTTGTTCTCCAGGTGGACGCCTGATTGCTATTTCCTTTCTTCATCCTTGTTCTCCAGGTGGACGCCTGATTGCTATTTCCTTTCTTCATCCTTGTTCTCCAGGTGGACGCCTGATTGCTATTTCCTTTCTTCATCCTTGTTCTCCAGGTGGACGCCTGATTGCTATTTCCTTTCTTCATCCTTGTTCTCCAGGTGGACGCCTGATTGCTATTTTCCTTTCTTCATCCTTGTTCTCCAGGTGAACGCCTGATTGCTATTTCTTTTCTTCATCCTCGTTCTCCAGGTGGACGCCTGATTGCCTTTTCCTTTCTTCATCCTTGTTCTCCAGGTGGACGCCTGATTGCCTATTTCCTTTCTTCATCCTTGTTCTCCAGGTGGACGCCTGATTGCTATTTCCTTTCTTCATCCTTGTTCTCCAGGTGGACGCCTGATTGCTTCTTCCTTTCTTCATCCTTGTTCTCCAGGTGGACGCCTGATTGCTATTTCCTTTCTTCATCCTTGTTCTCCAGGTGGACGCCTGATTGCTATTTCCTTTCTTCATCCTTGTTCTCCAGGTGGACGCCTGATTGCTAATTCTTTTCTTCATCCTTGTTCTCTAGGTGGACGCCTGATTGCTATATTCTTTTCTTCATCCTTGTTCTCCAGGTGGACGCCTAATTGCTATTTTGTCTTCATCCTTATTCTCCAGGTGGTCGCCTGATTGCTATTTTCTTTTCTTTATCGTTGTTCTCCAGGTGGACGCCTAATTGCTATTTGACTTCTTCATCGTTGTTCTCCAGGTGGACGCCTGATTGCTATTTCCTTTCCTCATCCTTGTTCTCCAGGTGGATGCCTGATTATTATTTCCTTTCTTCATCCTTGTTCTCCAGGTGGACGCCTGATTGCCAATACTTCTTTTGTTCTTCCTTATTCTCCAGGTGGATGCCTGATTACTTCTTTCTTTTTTCATCCTTGTTCTCCGGGTGGACGCCTGATTGCTATTTCTTTCACCGGGTATTTCCTGACACAACTGTTGTTTTTTGCCCTTGTTTCAAATCAAAGAAAATTTCGTCAGTTTAAAGCAGGGTGGTCAGTTGTGGCATTCTTGCTGAGGGTGGGGTTTCTCTTTGTCTTGTTTTACTGCCTTGGAGCGGTTGAAAAAGACAGTTTTGTCTTTGTAATTGATCATTAACCATAGGATCCTCAACTTGTTGTTTTCACTTCAAACCCTTTCAACTGTAATCATATGTCTCTCCTGACATTGCTGAACCACTTTTTGATTCAACTTTTCTTACATCCATATCTTATTTTTTATCCTATTACTTCCTGCCCATCATGGCCGTATTTTGCCTTATGCAATCTTGAATCTTGGTAGTATACCTTGACATTCCTTCTTATTTGGTTTGGAACAAAACTTACCTCAAAAGCTTTAGAAGAGTAAGATTATTAGTGACGAAAACATGACGATTTTCGACAATCTAGAATGAAAAGAAAAATCCAAATTTGGATGACTGTTGGAGAAGGAATAAATAACTTATCTGATTGGAGTCACTGGCACCAATGATCAAGGTATGCATTTTGGATTAATCAACCCAGTCTTTTAACCAATCTCTTTTTCAATTGTTTCATTTTTTTCCCCAAAATTTCCATAACCCAATTTTACTTTTGCCAATTTACAAACCTTGTTCGACTTGCAGTATCTAAATAAGTTTTCATCGACAAACCTTCCTCATTTGTTCATTTCTTAATTCCTTTTCGCCTTATGGTGCCTGCGAAGGTTTTCACCAATAAGACTCTCTCATTTCTCTTTCTCTCAGCTTTCGTCGTCTCATGGTGCCCGTGAGGGTTTTCACCTATGAGACTCTCTCATTTTCATTACTTCTTCTTGTTTGGACCCGAATGTTATGAATCATCTTCATTTGTTTGACTCGGCGTTCTTTCTAAGATTGGTCGAAAGGTCTTTTGGTATGTGGTTGGAATGAAAAGGTATCAAAAGTAAAACAATTTTGATAGGGGTTTTAAGAAAATTACAACCCTTGGAATCATTTTTCTTATTTGCCAATACAATTCCTGTCCCAGTTTCTTGATTGGGGTCTTTTGATGTTTCCTTTTGTGCACATTATGCATATTATGCATATTATGCACCCTATGACCGAACCGTGAGGCGCCTACGTATCCTCTTTGAGGAATCAGGTCAAACGTAGTTCACTACAATAATAGTGATTTTCTATTTTTCTTTTATTTTTTTTTTATTTTTTTTATATTTATTTTTTTATTTAACTTTCATTGATTCCAAGAGAGGGTAAGAAAGAAACGAGTGTGGCTCAAAGGGGAAATAAAGGGTACAGTGTTTGGATAGCAGAATAAATTGCCTTTGTCATTCCAATCTTCGAAATAATGCCGAATACAAACATTTAATAACTTATACCAAGGAAAAATCATGCATAATATCTCTTTACCGCATCAGAATTGATAGCCATGTCTATGCATTTTCTTTCAATATCTGTTAAACATAATGCACCATTGGACAATACTCTGGTCACAATGAATGGTCCTTGCCAATTCGGGGCAAATTTGCCCTTTGCTTCAGCCTGATGTGGAAGAATACGTTTCAGCACATGTTGACCCAGTTCAAACTTTTGGGGACGCACCTTTTTGTTGTATGCCCTTGCTATTCTTCTTTGATATAATTGGCTATGACATACTGCTGCCAATTGTTTTTCATCAATCAAGTTTAACTGTTCCAGACGGGTTTTGACCCATTCATCATCATCAATCTTAGCTTCGGCGATGATCCGAAGGGAAGGAATTTCAACTTCTGCAGGAATTACTGCTTCAGTGCCATATACCAACAAATAAGGAGTTGCTCCTACTGAAGTGCGAACAGTAGTGCGATATCCCAACAACGCAAATGGTAATTTTTCGTTGCCATTGTCTTGAACCTTCTACCATTTTCCGAAGTATCTTCTTTATGTTTTTGTTGGCTGCCTCGACTGCTCCATTCGCCTTGGGCCGATATGGGGTAGAGTTGCGATGTATAATCTTAAACTGTTGACATACTTCCCTCATTAGGTTACTGTTAAGATTAGCACCGTTATCTGTGATGATCACCTTTGGGATTCCGAATCGACATATGATTTTTGAGTGAACAAAATCGACCACAGCTTTCTTGGTCACTGATTTGAATGTTTTGGCCTCAACCCATTTGGTAAAATAATCAATGGCTACCAGAATGAACTTGTGCCCATTGGATGTTGTCGGCTCAATTGGTCCAATCACATCCATGCCCCAGGCAACGAAGGGCCATAGTGCCGACATTGTATGCAACTCAGATGGTGGAGAATGAATCAAATCCCCATGTATCTGGCATTGATGACACTTGCGCACAAAACTGATACAATCTCGCTCCATGGTAAGCCAATAGTAACCGGCTCGGAGAATTTTCTTTGCCAACACATATCCACTCATGTGGGGTCCACAAACTCCCGCGTGTACTTTAGACATGACAGTCGTAGCTTGTCTGGCATCTATGCATCTTAACAATCCAAGGTCTGGCGTTCTTTTATACAAAACTCCTCCGCTTAAGAAGAATCCATTTGCCAATCGCCTAATGGTTCTCTTTTGATCCCCTGTGGCTTGTGCTGGATATATCCCCATTCTGATATACTCTTTGATGTCGTGGAACCATGGTTCACCGTCAAATTCCTCCTCAACCACATTGCAGTAAGCGTGCTGATCGTGCACTTGAATATGTAGTGGATCCACATAAGCTTTGTCCGGATGGTGCAACATTGATGCTAGGGTAGGCAATGCATCGGCAACCTTATTATGGATCCTTGGAATATGCCGGAACTCCACTGATTGAAACCGCTGACAAAGATCATGTAGACATAGTCGGTATGGTATGAGCTTCAATTCTTGGGTTTCCCATTCTCCTTGAATTTGATGTACCAGAAGATCCGAATCTCCCATGACTAAGATTTCCCGGATACCCATGTCTGCGGCTAGCCTTAACCCCAAAATACAAGCTTCATATTCAGCCATATTATTGGTGCAATAAAATCAAAGTTGAGCCGTAACAGGATAGTGATGCCTGGTCTCAGAAATAATTACAGCTCATATCCCGACTCCTTTCATGTTAGCGGCCCCATCAAAGAAAAGTTTCCAGCCAGGTTTTTCAATCTGCTCCATCTCACCGATATGCATTATTTCTTCATTGGGAAAATAGGTTTTCAATGGCTCGTACTCCTCGTCGACCGAGTTTTCGGCTAAATGATCGGCCAATGCTTGGGCTTTCATTGCAGTCCGAGTCACATATATGATGTCAAATTCTGTGAGCAATATCTGCCATTTTGCAAGTCTTCCCGTTGGCATAGGCTTTTGAAAAATATATTTCAACGGATCCAGACGCGAAATAAGGTAAGTAGTGTAGGATGACAAATAGTGTTTCAATTTCTGATCTACCCAAGTTAGGGTGCAGCATGTCTTCTCCAGATGAGTATACTTAACCTCATAAGCTGTGAATTTCTTGCTAAGGTAGTAGATGGCCTGTTCTTTTCTGCCGGTGAGGTCATGTTTCCCCAATACATAACCAAAGGAATTCTCTAAGACTGTCAAGTAAAGAATCAAAGGTCTTCCTGGCTCTGGCGGAACCAGCACGGGTGGGTTTGACAAGTATCCTTTTATCTTATCAAATGCTTCTTGACACTCATCAGTCCACTCGACCGCAACATCTTTTTTCAACAATTTGAAAATAGGCTCACTGGTTGCCGTGAGCTGAGCAATGAACCTGCTGATGCAATTCAACCTCCCTAACAAAATCATTACTTCAGTTTTGTTCCTTGGAGGTGGCAATTCTTGTATGGCTTTGATCTTTGATGGGTCTAACTCGATGTCTCGCCGACTGACTATGAATCCCAACAGCTTTCCAGATGGAACACCAAATGCGCACATGGCAGGGTTAAGCTTGAGGTTGTACCTGTGAAGTCTCAAGAAAAATTTCCTCAAATCCCCAACGTGGTCGGCTTGATGCTTTGTTTTTATGATCATATCGTCCACGTATACCTCAATCTCCTTATGTATCATATCATGAAACACCGTGGTCATTGCTCTCATGTATGTTGCCCCGACGTTCTTTAAACCGAATGGCATTACCCGGTAGCAATAAGTTCTCCATGGTGTGATGAATGTCGTCTTCTCCGCATCTTCTTCATCCATTAGAATTTGATGATACCCGGCATAACAATCCACAAAAGATCCTATCTCATGCTTGGCACAATTATCGATCAAAATATGGATATTTGGTAATGGGAAATTATCCTTCGGACTTGCTTTGTTTAGATTGCGATAATCGACGCATACTCTGATCTTGTCGTCTTTCTTTGGCACAGGAACGATATTAGCCAACCAAACAGGATATCGAGTGACTCGAATGACCTTTGCCTCTAACTGTTTGGTGATTTCTTCTTTAATTCTCACACTCATATCAGGCTTGAACTTTCTCAATTTTTGCTTGACAGGAGGCACCATTGGATCAGTGGGCAATTTGTGAACCACTAAATCAGTGCTCAAACCTGGCATGTCGTCATACGACCATGCAAAAACATCTTTGAATTCTATGAGTGCTTTAATCAACTCTTCTCGGATCTTTGGTTCGAGATGGACACTTATTTTAGTTTCTCGGATATTATTCGTGTCCCCTATGTTGATGCCTTCGGTATCACTCAGGTTAGGTTTGGTTTTTTCCTCAAAATGAATTAACTCTTTACTAATCTCTTCGAAAACCTCATCATCATCATATTATGATTCATAATCACAATATACTTCTTGAATTATTATTTCGGAATCAGATTAATTTTTAAGACTGGGTTGAGGATTCCTCATGCATGCCATATCACTAGAGCCAGCGTAAAAAGAACTGTACAGAAAAAGAAGAAAAGAAAAAAAAATATCAGGAATGACAATGAAAGGGAAACTGTATTTTATTGGATGATGAAAGATAACAAGGTTCGCACACTTCAAACAAACTGTAAGATAAACATTGGGATTACAACCCTGACGTAACCCAAACAAACTGAAGGAAAATCAGAATAAACTACCAAGACTCCTTTCAAATAGGGAGAGGAGTGGCTTTCCAATTATTAAGCCTTGTTTCTGGCCCAACGAATTGGACTTCTGCGTTGCTAGAATCTTCCCCGCTTTCCACCATATTCACATCGTCAAATAATTTCTCGAATCTTTCAATTAATTCTTCCTCAGGATTGACCAAGGATTTAGGAATTGTTGTTATCGGGTGATTTTTAGCACCGATCTTGATAAAAGACTTTGATAGATGTGGGACCGGTTTTGGAATAACCCATGCCTTTTGTTTCAGCGTTTTGGCCTTTCTCACGTCTGTGACAGTGGGTATGAATCCCAAACCAAATGTTCCCCAGTTCTCGGGGAGAGATACTGGTTGTATAATTCCTTGCAAAGATGAGCCCAAACCTTTGCCGGGTATAAAACCATTTTTTAACATTTCATAGGCTACCATGACTGATGCATAGGTTATTTTTGGATTCGGAAGGTACTTCCCCTCTGGAATTTTCTCTACCGACACTATGTCGGACACTTGGTAAACCCATGGCCCCTGGTCATTTTCTATTCCCTCGACTGGTACAATGGCACCGCTGTGAGCATTTAAACTGTCTTCCCCATGCACAACTATTTCATGTTTATCCCATTCAAACTTGACCACCTGGTGTAGTGTTGGCGGGACTGCTTTAGCAGCATGGATCCATGGTTGACCCAACAGCAAATTATAGGAAACACTTATGTCCATCACTTGAAACTCCATTGTGAATTCAACTGGCCCTATTGTCAGCTCCAGCACTATGTCGCCAAATGAATCTCTGCTTCCACCGTCAAACCCCCATACGCAAATACTATTCTTCTGGATCCTCTCCTCTTTGATTTTCAACTTGCCCAGAGTGGAGAGAGGGCAGATATTTGCGCTTGACCCGTTGTCAACCAATACTCGGGTTACTACGGAGTTTTCACATTTCAATGTGAGGTAAAGAGCTCTGTTGTGCTCAGTACCTTCCATAGGCAGTTCATCATCAGAAAATGTGATTCTGTTTGCCTCAAAGATTCTGTTGGCTATTTTTCCCAAATGATTCAAGGAGATCTTATCAGGAACATGTGCCTCATTCAGGATTTTCATCAAAGCTTGACGGTGCTCCTCTGAATGGATCAGTAATGACAATAATAAAATTTGAGCGGGCGTCTTTTTCAATTGATCCACAACAGAATAGTCATGGAGCTTCATTTTTCTCAAAAATTCTTCCGCTTCTTCTTCCGTCACAGCTTTCTTTATTAGTGTTGGATTTTTAGTTTTTCTCAACTCCTCGGGAGTGAAACATCTTTCCGAACGAGTCAAGCCTTGCACCTCACAGACTTCTTCCTTGACTTCTTTTCCTTTGTATATTATCGTCACCCGTTCATAGTTCCATGGAATGGCCTTGTTGTTGATCGCTGGTAACTGGGTTACCGGCTTGATAATAACCCGCTCTATAAGGGCTCCTTCCACGACTACAATGGGTTTGTTGGCGACCCCTGGTACAATCACTTTTAATCCTTCATGCTTTGTAGCAACTTTGCTTGAAGATCCCTTCTCAAATACCACAGATGGTTCATCACCATTTTTGTTTTGCTCAGGCACCAACTTCTCCTCTGTTAATTGCTTAACTGGCTTGGTTTCATGAGACCTAATCATCATGACGGTTTGCGATGGCTTCTTTGTTTCCCCATCAGCCCGTACTATTTCTATCATATTGGCCTCCTGATGGGCTGGCATTGGATTTTTGTTGATATTGGGAGCTTCGGGGGTTTGAACTTCAATTTTGTTAGTATCAATCAGCTCTTGTATTGCATTCTTCAAATGCCAGCATTTTTCTGTATCATGGCCTGGTGTACCGGAACAATATTCACAGCTTATGGTGTAGTCCAAATTTTTTGGAGGATGATTGGACAGCTTGGATTGTATCGGCCTTAGCATGTCTAGTTGTCTCAACCTGTGGAACAGACTAGTGTAGGATTCACCCAATGGAGTGAAGGTTTTCTTTTTCTGTTCCCTTTCTCCCCTGAATGCTTGCCTAGGCCTGAAACCTGGTCCGGGGTAGGCTCGTGGGTAAGTACTTGGTATGACAGGGGCACGCCAATGAGTGTGAGCAGGTGGTTGATTGTATGCTTGTGCATGATTGATGGAAAAATGAGGTTCCGACGGGTGATAGTAGTGTTGGGGCGAATTGTGGTGGTAAGTTGACTGGTGGGATCGATGTTGATTGTAGTAATGATGTGAACCTCTCGATCCCGACCAAGTTCCTGAATCAACCACCGCTACTTCCTCCCTTTTCTTTCTTCCAATTCCTCCTACTCCGCTTTGAATAGCTTGAGTAGTTGCCTTAATGGCCGAATAATTCATGATTTTATTTGTCTTGAGGCCTTCTTCCACCATACCTCCCATCTTCACTACTTCATTGAATGATTTTCCTACCGCTGAAACCAAATGGGCATAGTAAGTTGGCTCCAGGGCTTGTAGGAAGTAGTCTACCATTTCACTTTCCTTCATAGGAGGATCCACCCTTGCTGCCTGTTCCCTCCACCGGAAACCATACTCTCTAAAACTTTCATTGTGTTTTTTCTCAAATTTTGTCAAAGATAGTCGATCTGGGATGATTTCCAGATTGTATTGGAAATGGTAAGCAAATGCCTGTGCTAGGTCATCCCAGGTGTACCATCTCCCATGGTCCTGGCGTGTATACCACTCTAAAGTTGATCCGCTCAAACTTTGACTGAAGTAAGCCATCAATAATTCGTCTCTTCCCTCACCTCCTCGCATCTTGCTGCAGAATCCTCTCAAGTGGGCTACTAGATCGTCGTGCCCGTTATATATGTCAAATTTGGGCATCTTGAAACCAACTGGCAATTGCACATTTGGGAATAAGCATAAATCCTTGTAGGTCACACTGACCTGTCCTCCTATCCCTCGCATGTCTTAGAACGATTGTTCTAGGCTTTTGACCTTTCTGAACATCTCTTCTTGTTCAAAATTTTTAGCTGGCTTGTCAATTTCGGTTGGGAGGTCAAAACGAGGAGTAGTTGAATGGATTTCGGAGGCCTTGAAGGTGGGCTCCGGGGGGTAGTATTGATTGTCCTGGGCCTGGAGTATAGGCTCACTAGGAGATTTGTGGAATATAGCCGGGGGAGGTGCTAAGAAGACAGGAGTCACTGGTGGAGGATGGTATGGAACTGGTTTCGGAGGTGGAGACTGCGGTGTTTGAGAGGTGGTGCCTCGGTAGTGTTGGTAGATGGGGAAATTTGGAGATAGTTCAGTGGTAAGATTATCCTGAGCTTGGGCTAGTGATGGAGCAGGGTTAGCTGGGTAAGATGGGGGTGATTGCCCTGTAGACCAGGCTCGGTACATCTCAGCCATTTGCTGCTTGAGCTTAAGCATTTCTTCTTTCATTTTGCCAACGTCCATCTCTTCTATCTCAATACCTGTGTCGATATCCGGAATAGACATACTTTCGGGTATCAGTCCTTTTGATCTGGTGTGATAATGATAATATGCCAGTATCTCTTAGAAAAACTAACTGCTTGATTTCTGGAAATGAGCAAACTTGTTAGTTTTGAGAGTTTAACACATATATGATTGCACGTGGAGATGCAATGTTCCTAGACAAATAACCCTTTTCTATTATGCATTTGCTCGGTTGCTTGTGTCATCCCAGCTTTCTTGAATTTTTTATTGTTACTTACTCTCAATTTATTTATTATTTTTTATGATTGTGGTCGAATCTTATAGAGATTGCCTACGTATCATGCCCCCGCATGAATCAGACCTTGCGTAGTTCGGACCATAAGGCAATTGTAACACTTTTATTTATTTTATAAAAATGGAACAAACATTACATTTGGAAAGCATTATACGAAAATGATTTAAAAAACTCGACACACACCCAAATCAAATAAAAGACACAACTCTTAACATCTCTGAACACGCTCCACTTCCCACTTTTGTTGTCAATCATCGGATTATCTGCTCATGGTGGGGCTTGACCCGGATGACCTCCCAGCGTACGATACATTCTTTCTAACTCCATTGCCAGACGGCGGGCAAAAATAGGTGCGTGCTCTATAAATCTTTCATAATCCATCCCTTGGCAGTTTACATAACTTTGAGAGGTGTAAACCGCTAAATCATGGATTTGTGCCCTAAAATCTTGGAGACGTTGGTCTTGATTTTGCAGTTGCTGTTGGCGAGTGGTGGCTATATCTCTGATACGGTCTTCACGATCTAAAGCTGACTCTAATTGAGCTCGAAGTCTGGCCTGATCAAGTCTTGCCTGTGCTCTTTCTCTGTCGATGTCTGCATGTTGATGTTCTCTGTTGTATCTTCTCGTTTCTTCCAGTTGTGCATGAAGTTGGGCTTTTGAATGTATCCAACGGTCTTTCTCCTTCTTAAATTGTGCCTTGTCTTCTTCGGATTGCCTTACTTGGCATTCCTTATTAGATCTGGCCTCTTCGTTTAATTGTTGGATTCTTTCTTTAGCTTTGCTCAACGCCTTTTCGGTTTTTGCAAAAATGGAATCCTAATCTTGCATTTTTTCAAAAAGATTGGCGATGATTTATTGATCCTTCCAACTCCTCATTGGTGTTTCAGAAGCTTTCTTCATTTTTTGAAATTGAGTGTGAAGATTTCTATTCTCACAAGCCAGACTCTTCTTCTCGCCTTCTGCTTCTTGTTCTTCTAGATCTTTCTCCAAACTGAGGCTCCTCAAATTTTCTTTTAAAGCATGGATGGTTGCTTTATACCCCTTTTCCTTTTCTCCCCAAATCATCCGCTCTTGGATTTTATCGTTAAAGGTTTGAACATGGGGTCTTTTTGTTGGCCTTCTTAGATCGGGTTCTGGTGCATCATCCACGCGGGACCGTTTCTCAAACCACCTTGCATATCCTGGATTTATCTCGCCCTTTGTAGTGTCTGGAACTTGAGTATCATCTTTCAAGTATCGACACCCATTCCACATCTGCTGAATTAAAGCCTCGGGAAGAGTGGCTTCAGGGTGTAACTCGATTACTTGCATACTCAAATCTTCATCATCGGGAACTACTTGGTATCTCCCTAGTTGTCTTAGAACTCTTTGTGGCGCATATGGCTGGATGCTTCTCAATCCCAATAGTAGCAAATAACTATTCGAGGTTGACATGTGTATCACTTCCCTTACCGGGAGCCATCCCAAAGTCCACTCAATTTGACTTGCCGTTAAAGATCTTAGATGATATACCCAGGCTTCGACCCCTTCTGATGACTTATAATCTTTTATTCTTTCTTCATAACTCTCGATGAAATTATCATGGCTTGGACCAGACTGTATGAGCTTGAAGAGATGTTGGAGATGTTCAATCATCCACATTTGCAACAAAATTTTGCACCCTTCGAAGATCTTTGCCCCTGATTTACATAAGGTCAACGCCCGATAAATGTCTGAGAGAATGATCGGGGCAAGGGTGTGATTTTCCTTGGTAGTGAGGACCTGTACGACTTTTGCTGTGCGAATATCAATTGTTCATTCTTTGTTAGGGAAAACCATGATTCCTAGAAAAGCCACCATGAAGGCGAAGCGACGGTGAATCTGCCAGGTGTCTTTGTTCTGCTTGTTAGTAAGGCCCTTCTCATGAATTTCAAATCCATCTGGCTTTCTGAACCTTGAATGTAGGAAGTTGAAAGAACAACACCCGTTGATAACGTTGCTTTTTCTGATTTGATTACTGATGTTCAGGAGCCCAAAGAACCGATGCACTGAGGGAGCTTTTGGGAATATAAGACTTTGTTTTCTTAAATCTCCATCAAAACCGGCATATCCAGCTATCTCTTCTAATGTAGGAGTAAGCTCAAAATCAGAGAAGCGAAAAACATTGTGAACAGGGTCCCAGAAAGTTACTAATGTCGCAATCAAATCATCACGTGGTTTAACTTTCATAATATCTGTGAGAGTTCCCAAATGTTTAATGACCCATTTTTGACCATCTTCTCCTAACTCATGCCACCACATCTGAAGCCGAAATAGAACCTCATCTGCATTTGCGGACGGTGGGTTTTGGGTAGTGCTCATTTTGTGTCTACGATTAATTTTAACAAAAATCAAGACTCATTTTGAAAACAGACACTCATAAAAAAATCATTTTTTTATATATTTTTTATTTAATTAACACTTCTTTTTTTTTCAAAACTTAAAACTATTTTTTGGGAATTTTCTAAAACAACCCATTTTATTCCTCGGCTCTCACAATGATTTTTTTTTATTAAGCTGGTCAACAAGCAAATACGAGGCAAATGAGTGCACAAGTAGCAAGTAGGATGCATCAGGATGGTCTTTTCATTTCGGATTCACCTGTCCTAGATAGACCCAACCCCTGTGTTGAGTCTCCAAGGCCAAATGTACATGATGCAAATAGACGTTCCTACTAGGGATCCGGTACATGGCTGAATTATTCTAAGTGAAAAACCTGAGGAAGATTGTTCTAAACCTGGCTTACCCAAACGGACAGTTTGAGCCGAAGTGGGGGCAACGTACTGGGAGCACGAAAGTCTACCCGGCCTAGTTACTTGTCCCAACTTCGTCTTATTTGGTATGACTTTAACAGAAAGGTGGGTCACGCGCACGTGTGCACCATAAATTCAGAAGACTCAGAAAGAAGGGGGTTTCGTAGCAATTGTATATACACAATTCAAATAATATTAAAGCAGTAAAAACATCATTTAGCATATTAGGCATATATCATGTAAACATCAGATAATAAATAAAGCCAACTATAACAGTTATTTTAAGCTCAAATTCTTAAACCCTGAACCAGTGGTTCTGGGTTAACACTTTTATCCCCAGCAGAGTCGCCAGAGCTGTCACACCTCCTCTTTCCTCCCGCGAGAGGGGTGCAAGGAGTTTTCTCCAATTAAAGGATAGTCGAAACGGGATTTATTTGTTTGTTTCAGAGTCACCACCTGGGAATTTTAAGGCGTCCCAAGTCGCTGGTTTTAATCCCTGAATCAAGGAGAATATGACTCTGTTTGTTATTCTGCGAACCAGAAATCCGAGTAAGGAATTCTGTTAATTCGGGAGAAGGTGTTAGGCATTCCCGAATTCTGTGGTTCTAGCACGGTCGCTTAACCATTTTTATACTTGGATTAATTATCTTGATTTACTAAATATATTTTCTGTTGTTATATATTCTGTTACCGCCTTAAATTATTTATAATTAGAGACCTTTAAACGAATCACGCGTACGTATATTCGTGTTATATATTTTATAAGCATGAAGAATCGTGTCACGCATACGTGTACACAATAATATTGACAATATTATTTTTATTATAAAAATATCATATGTTCGAAATTTAAAATAAAATTAAGAACATCGTCGCCCTTGTATGATTAAACAGTGAACTGCACATCTCGGGTTATATGAAATTATTTTAACATCCCCGGAGAACCCCCTTTTATTAAATGTTCTCTCGAAGTTGCGCGAACGCATGATCCGAATTGTTTTTAGAAATATAATCAGGTCACGCGAACGTATCCCTAATCATACAAAATATTCTTAACAGTAGTATAAATTTTCCAAAAATTGTTTATTACGTCCATGCATTTTTATGTGAAAGTCATGAGAAATCCTTATTTGAGATGCCTCTAAATTCCTTGAAAAGAATTCACAATTTAGTAAGTGTTGACCACAAATTATATTTTTTCGCGTATGAATTATATTCCTCAACACCATTCGAATTTAAAGAGTAAAACAAAAATAAACAACGTGTGCTTAGTGCTACCATTTTTATCGTGAATACAACATTAGTATACCTAAAAATCGAATCACATATAAAACTGAGAAAAGAATTAATTTGATAAACAAATTAATAGTTTCCGAAGAATTTTCATTATTTATATTTAGTGCGAACTCTATTTCTACATATCCTTGACATAAAATGTTGCAATTCGTGCTTATAAATCCCATCTCATTCTCGTATACTTGTTTTTAGTCCAAAGTTATAATTTTTTGGTTAATTTATTTACCATGATAAATAATCAAACCAATTTTTATTCTCGGCCTATGCAAGCTATTTATGGTCACTAAATGTACCTTTTGTAAGAATTATTGACATTATTTTTTATACACTATTTAAGAAGTGAATTAAAATAGGAGGACCCTTTGTTGGTAAGAGAGAGAATTATTCTACAATTTGATTCAATAAAATGACATTACATATAGCGTAGTTATACATCTGAACCGTTTCATAATATTCCAACATCATGACGGCTTATATCAATTCACTTTTTACCTATAGTTATACACATAACCGTTATTATGCCATATATGAACACCATACAACTTACATCAATCTAAACAAAATCGGATTTTTGACAAGATATACTAGTAATGTAGTTTCTTGATACTTCCTATTCTATTCTATACTTAGCCAACAATATCACAAGATAAAATTAATGGCCAACTTTCTGCCATGTTCCCTATCTTGACAATTCGAACATAACTTATACTTAACGAAATTCTGAAATAGATAACATTATTACAACACTTATATGAATTTCAAAAGGGAATAATTAACTAATAGTCATCATGTCAAGCATACTACTATATTAACCAACTGAAACAAAACTGCAATTTAAACTATTAGACTTAAACGAATAGAAGACATAATATTAATTACAAACTTTATTCATTTTTGCAATGTTGAAACTTTCCACAACACAAGTCTAAAGATATATACCTGGAAATGAGGGTAAAAGAGGCAAATTTCAGCAGTAGCAGCAGCAACTAAATCAGCAGAATATACCAATGTTTCAACAGATTTTAACAATAAACAACAATACCCATGAAGCCCAGACGCACAGTGGCAGGATTTTTAGGAAAATTTCAGATTTAACCCAAGCAATATCAATAAACAGACTCGGACAGGTTCAAAGAAAACTATGTTTCTGATTTTCTTTCCTTCTTCTATATCTGTTTCAGATTCTGTGTGTGTGTGGGTGTTATCTTTTCTGTTTCTTTTTCTGTTTTCTTCCTTCTTTTCAGATTTCTATTTCTGATTTTTTCTACTCAGTTTTGTTTCTTTTCTTTAGATTTTTCCTGTTCTATCCTCTATGATTTTTTCTATCTCCTTTTGATTCTCTCTATCTTCTTCTCTTTTTTTCAAATCAGTCCCAACTCCTCTCTTATATAACTCTGCCCTCTAATGCTGCCTGCACCCTTTTCTCTTTTAAAAATCAGGAAATCTCCACTCAAATAACACTAAGGCTGATTTTCTAATAAATCAGCCACTAAAGATACTTTTTCCCTTATTTTCAGCCCCTCCACCTCCTTTGGTTTCCCATTATTACATTAATTAATAGACACTAACATTCCACTATAACACATTAATACTAATATATTATTCCTACTGTTTCTATCCCAGAAATACCCTTATAAGCCTACTGCTATTACTGACCCAGACTAAAAACTGCCCAAACCTTAAAAATTGTTTAAACTAATCTGCCTAACATCAAACAGCTATTATATCCTCACAGCTTGTGCTTAAACAAAGAAATGCAATCTATGATTGAGACAGTGTACCACATTTCTAATAACTGATTGACAAGAATTGAATTCAAACATGGAATTCACAGACTGAACATTGAACTTGAATAAAACATACTAACTTTACACAGAACCTGCAGGATCATTTCGACTGAAATTCAAAACTGAACCAAGATCAACAAATGCAGGGGGCATTGTCAGTATTGACACTGCCTGAAATTAACTGCTCAGAAATCAACATACGTAACATCCATTTGATAAATTTACTGATTTGCAAACAAGCATGATTTAATTTATGAGTACTAATCAACTGACTATCTACAATGATTGTCAACAAACGGTCTATAAATAAATAAACAGGTTATTTCAATCAGCATTATCAGAAACATGATTTTATAATATAACTAATCGACGAACTTAATCGAGTCGATTACACACATTGTAAATAATCACAACAAACAGAGACATTGTTATAATTTGATCACATAAACGGGTATGAGACAGAATCACAGAATCAAATAAATAAATATGAAAAATTACACAAGCTACTGAAACAGGCAACAATATACACGTAGGAAACAAAAAGAAGTAGAAAAATACCTCTGAATCTTCAATCTTACACAGACAAAACTCAGCTTTGGATTCGGACCTTTTGAGGCTGAACAGACTTTATTCGAATACCTCGATTAATGTCTCTTAGACCTCAATCCCTCACTTAATTCGAACAAATTCCACGATTGGAAATTTTTTAGGGTTTCAGATTTTTTGATCTCAAATTCGAACACTTCTAGATATGTTCGAATCAAACCAATGGTGTTTTAGGCACGAGGGAGGTCAAGTGGATAACTGATATGAGTTTGAGTTGAGTTGGGGTAGGGTTAGGTTTCACTCGAATCTTCAAATGAAGTTTCGAGAAGCTCTGAGGTGATTCGAGGTCAACGAACAACAGATCCGTAATGAGGGTAGTTAGGGGAAGCTATGGTGTTAATTTGGAAGTCATCGGATAAAGTTGGGTTTTCAGACCAACCTTCGATCGAAGATTCGAGATCATGTGGTCTGATTCGAGGGAAACTAACACCAGATCCATAAAGAGGGGGTTGTGAGGAGTCGAGGGTGTTAAGGTGGGTTTGTTTGGACCACCGGAACCGCCGTGAGGCGAATTCCGGTGGGCGGTGCACGGTGGTGGACGGTGGAATTCATCTGACCTCTTTGAAAGAGATGATGAACAGGACAGGGGGTGGGGTGTTTGGTCTGGGGGGCTGGGGTAGGATTTAGGATTTTATAGGGATGGGGTGGATTGATCTTGACCGTCCGATCAAGTAAGATACACGGTCAGGATCAGCTCACTTAACCAAACGATGTTGTTTGGTTTAAGTTGAGGGAAAGGGTTGGCCCGGGGGTTAAGTGGATCGGGTCTTGGTGAATTCCTGAGGCCGTTGGATCAAGATAGATGAACGGTTCAGATCTGATAGCTTAAAACGCCATCGTTTCATTTAAGCAAGGGCTGAACTGGACCGTTTGATTGAAACAAATCAATGGCCCAGATTTGAAGTGCCCATACGGCGTCGTTTGGATTTGGTTGTATGCATACTGGACTTGGCCGGGTCTTTTGATCGTTGGGCTTGATTTTGTTTAAAAATTCTTGGCCCAGATCCGTTTTGCCCATTTAATCAACTCTTTTCATTTTCTAATTTTGTTCCTTAATTATTAAATTCCTAATTTTAATTATAAAACAAAATTACCCTTACAAAAAATATTAATTACCTTTTAACAACTATTAACACATAGACAAAACATTAATCACACAATGACATAATTAAATGACCAAAATAAGGTAAATGCATATTTTTTTGTGATTTTCTTTTAATTATCTTTTAAATGCATAATTAAATCCTAGATATGCATGCAACATGTATTTTTTTTTATTTTCGTTTAATTATAACAAAGCAAATATTTACGGACAAAACACAAATAATTAATAAATGCCACATAAAATCTAAAAATTGCACACTAAGAGAATTTTTGTTTTATTTTTTGATTTATTTTGGAGTAGTTTTCGTGAGGCAAAAAATCACGTGCTCACAGTTTTTTTTAGAAATTCCACCAATGATGATCGGACAGAACATCTCAGAAACTTCTTGGGTGTGTGTACGATGCACAACCAGAACAACGTCTCAGATGATGCCCTAAGATTGAGGGTGTTCAAGTACTCACTGACTGGAGAGGTGAGGAAATGGATTCAAAATCTACTACCCAACTCAATCCATTCTTGGCCTAAACTTGTCTGATCATTCCTAGCTAAATGGTTCCCGCAAAGCAAAAAATCTGAGCTTCGGGATAAAAATTTCTTTTTCAAGCAACTACCGGGAGAACATCTACATGAGGCATGGGATCGATTCAAGTTATATTTGGTGAGGTCGCCAAATCATGGTTTTCCGGATTCCATCTTGTTGGAGAAATTCTACTTGGGTTTGGATGCTATGAACCAATCTATAGCCAAAAATGCAGCTGATGGATCTTTTATGGATAAAACATTTGCGAGGATCATACAAATCCTTGACAAAATGGAAAAACATAACCAAGCTTATCACTCAGAGGACACCACGGGTGGAATTGCATATGGTACTCCTTCCTTGACCAACATGATTAAGCATACCAAGGTTGTGCCCCCTCAATGAAATGTAATGCTCGATCTTTGCCCGGTCAACCTCTATGCCTTGTTTGGAAATGTTGTGGCCCAAAACAATGCCCTTGTCCACCATGAAGTGGCATTTCTCCCGATTTAGCACAAGATTTGTTTCTTCACATCTTTTGAGAACTTGCCTAAGGTTGTCAAGACAATGCTCAAAGGAATCACCCACTACAGAGAAGTCATCCATAAACACCTCTAAGAAATCTTCTACCATGTCTGAGAAGATTGACATCATGCACCGTTGTAAAGTAGTCAGAGCGTTGTATAGCCCAAATGGCATTCGGCTAAAAGAAAAAGTCCCATATGGGCATGTGAATGTTCTCTTCTCTTGATATTCCAAGGCGTTGTTAATTTGATTATAGCCGGAATATCCATCCAAGAAGCAATAGAATGACCTTCCCGCTAACTGATCAAGCATTTGATCAATAAAAGGCATAGGGAAATGGTCTTTGCAAGTTGCACTGTTTAGCTTCCTCTAATCCATGAAAACCCTCTATCCGGTCACTGTTCTCGTTGGTATGAGCTCATTTTTATCATTTTGAATCACGGTCATGCCTCCTTTCTTTGGCACACATTGCACCGGACTCACCCAAGAACTATCGGCAATAAGGTAGACCACCCCGACATCTAACCATTTGATGATTTCTTTCTTTACCACCTCTTTCATGGAAGGATTTAACCTTCTTTTATGCTCCACACTTGGCTTGTTCTCTTGCTCCAATTGTATCTTGTGTTCACAAATTCCAGCCGGAATCATTCGGATGTCCGCTATTGTCTACCCAATAGCTTTCCTATGCTCCTTCAAGACATTCAATTCTACCTGCACATCATTAAACAAAGAAGAAATGATTACCGATAGAGTGCCATTAGATCCAAGAAATTTATACCTCAAGTGCGGTGGAAGTGGCTTGAGTTCAAGTTGCGGCGGCTCAATGATTGAAGGCTTGGCGGGAGGAGTGACTCTATTCTCTAAGTCAAGAGAAAGTTTCTTTGGAGCATAAGTGTAGAACCCAAGTCCTTCTAATGCATTAACCGATTCCATGTACCCCTCCATATCTTCACCATCAAAATTTACCAAAATAGCCGCCAATGCCTCACCAAGGCATTGTTCTTCCATCTTCATCTTCATCCCCTCCATACTGAGATGATTTTGTATGCATTTGGCAACTTCATACCCTTGCTAGCTTGGAATGTAACCTCTTCGTCATTGACTCAGAACTTGGTCTCATTTTGTTCTGATGGGGATCTCTTTGTCAACAGCACAATCAAGGATCACAAAGTCAGTGGGGAGGAGGAACTTTCTCACTTTCACAAGATATCATCGACAATTCCCACCAGTCTTTTTATTGAACGATCGACCATTTGCAACCTCAAACTTGTGGGCATCAGCATACCTAACCCCGCTTGCTTGTAAATAGCAAGAGGCATTAAATTAATGCTAGCCCCATTATCACAAAGAGCTCTTGCAAAATCGCATGCCCCAATAGTGCATGGAATGGTAATAGCTCCCGACTCTTCTTTTTTTTGAACGGTGGTTGTTGCTATGATGGAACTAACCCGGTGAGTCACATTCACCACTTCATTCTTGGTTGTTTTCTCCTTGATGATTGTACACGGTGAAATCAGAAGACTTGATTTCTCGCTGTCGAGACACTTCGGGAGCATGCCCAGGGACCCCGAGAGCAGGGAGTCGTGACCGAATTCTCTACCTCAGAACTCGTCGAAGCCCGACTCAGAGAAAATGAAGAATGAAGCCAGGACAGAGGGGGAAGCCCTCTAGGCACATGGCTACGTCTGACAGGCCCGGCCTATCCAGAGCCTATGTTGAAGCATCATGTCAAGCGATCCCATCATCGTACATTCTAATTAACCCCCACATACATTCAGCCGAGTCTCCCCTAATATATAAAGGGGACTCGCCCCACCTTGTAAAGGGTTGATATTGCTCCATTTATCCACAAGTGCAATAATATCTCTCTCTTTTCTTCTAAGTGGTTCATTCTCACTGGCCCGAGATCGTTTTGGCATTTATTATTCTCTTATCTGTTCTTCACTACGTTTCTTAATATTGATAACATAGGGCCTTGTTCGATCATATCTCCGTCTGTTATCCCATTCCCAACTGCCCTCAGTAGCTCGAGCTTTGATCGGACCTTGGCCTCGAGGTCTTCATCGACCATCTCTGCACCTGGGCAACATGCCCCTTTGGTTTGATTACTGCCCCGTTTTAGCTCGCATTTTGTCATTATACTTCACGTTCTTAGCATTAACTGCTTTAACAACCAGCTCGGGAATAGATCACGTATTTTTAGAATCCCATTTACAAATTTAATTGTTGTTACCATTTTCACGGTAAACAGTTTGGCGCAAAACCGTGGGGCTAAAAATAATAGTAATTATTTTCTTACTGGTTTCGTCACACAAAAGCACATTATCTTTTAAACTTTTTCTTGTCCAAGATCCTTTGATTTCAGGCCAAAATGTCCAGCTCGGTAAACGGAGTTGAGAACGACAACCTCGAAAATCATGGGGAAAATAGCATGGCTCTCCCAGCCGCTGGAGCACCTCCGCGGAATCCTGATATCGCTCCCGGACCGATCCTAGCAGACGGAGATTCACAGAACGCACAACAAGTCGACGAAACTTCACACACCAACAGGAGCGTACGGCACAACGACCAACAGGAAGCACAAAAAACCCCGGCCCGGGTAGAACGGGAAGTTAGTCTTCATGTTATTTTTGAAATGTTGCAGGCACGTTATTTGACTATCGCTCGGCTGCAAAGTCGTCCGGGGTCCCCCAACGCAGTAGTGCCGGAGATGTCTCCTTACAATGAGCTAGTACCCGAGAGATCAAGTAACGACGGGTCGATAACCGATCCTGCCATAGTGCGGATGCTTGGGAATCTCTTTGAAAGGATCGAATCGGGTTCATGGAAGCTCCTACAACAACCGTCTCCCGAGGAAATGGTCCCGGAACTTGCTTTGTAGAAACCCGGAACACCAGAACTCCCTAGGTACGACAGGACCTCGGATCCCTACGGGCGCACCACCACTTGCGCATGCTCATTCAGAGGCAGCGACACCCGAGATGATGAGTTTGATCCCGTCTCATTGAGGAAGTTTGAAGAAACTCTTTCGAGAGAAACCGTGATGCAGCGCCATTTCCTGGAACCTAACCTCACAGACTCGCTTACCGTACCAGCGTGGTCCTCCGCAAAAGTGCGTGCCAGTGCCATCAAAGCAGTACCGATAGGGCCCGATACACCTGAGGCCGAACGAAGAAGAAATGAAATATCGCGGGAAGCCACACCCTATTCCCTGATAGGACGAATGAGATCGCTCCCGATTTTGGATAATCGGCCAACACAGGCCTTAGCCCGAAGCCTAAGCGAAGCATGCCCAACAACTCCGGGTCATCTCGAGTGAAGCCTGATTAGGTACCTAGATGAGGACTGGTTGGATGCCCACACCCGACACCAGCCCCGAATCGTAGCCATGGACAACCCTCCAGTAACCTCCTCGGGTTCGGTATATCCAAGAAGACTCCCAACAAAGAAGCTGATACAAAGCAGATGGAGGTATCGTCCATGTTCGGCGAATGGAAGGAACGACTTGAGATGCAACCTACGTCGCAACAATAGGGAGAAGGCTCTAGGACAGCACCCTCAAGGAACCTCTAATGGAACTAGATTCAACAAGGCACAGTTGGTAGGGAAACCCCGCCCAGCCGAGTGCGATTTCAGCATTGCCATACTAAGCATCGTGATCATTATAAGCGAAGCCGGGAATGCCAGGCGGCTCATACCTGTTCGACCAAGACCCCTTCAAGAGAACTATGGCCCGGTGCATGAACCACGGGACGCGAAGGGTCACAGGATCAAAAGAACGACAACCATGCTATTCAATAGAGGTCGCCACCAAGTATCATCAAGCAGTCAGGATCGAATCCAGCTCCAAGGGAGGAAGGATATCAGGAAAAACGAAGCTGACAAGCCACAACGTATTGACATGACAGTAAAAGGGCAGCGACACCCTTTAAAGATCCATAAAATGCAGAGAGAAGGCGCTCATCACCAGGAAAAGATGGGTCCGGGGAATATACCCAAAGGACACCCTTGCATCCAAGGAAAGGGATGCCGAGACTTTGCCTCGGCCTCGTATTCACGCATTGGTAACCCCTTCCCTCATTTAACCTATTTCAAATAAAGCATGTGTTCATGAGTGCAGGTGGTTCGACCAACTATATCGACGGCGTCAAGCCAAACCCAATAGGGCAGTTCGGACTGACGAACCAAATAACTCCCACACCTCGAATCTTTGGTGGATTCCAGACGTTGATCGCCATAACAATCAGGAAGGCCGCTCCCTCTATATAGCTCGCTTGAGCTCGGACTGGAATACCGAGCCCGCGAAGCGCGGACGTTTTATTCGGATGACAACGGCCACATCGCCCAGAGGCGATTTTGACCCCACTCCGCCAAAGGGATGAAACTCCCCGACAAAGGTGGGACTAAGGCATTAGACAAAAAGCTACACACGACGAGAGAAAATCCCTCACCATATAACCCACCACTGGCATCAACGCCTCCGCCCTCAAAGGGTAAGCAGAACCACATCTTCGGCCAAGCCTGGTTGAACGCGGTGGAAGGCTGCATTAGGGCTCGCGCCCCGAAACGGTAGGAACATACTAGACCTCGAAAACGTAGCCTACACACCCCATAGCAGGGAAGGACTACTCCGCTCCTTTGATTGTTTCTTTCCTTTTACTAACCTACACGCAGGCAGGTAGCCGAGGCGTTCAAAAATTCTAAACTCCACTCGGAGATCCAAGGCCTCTGCGGGACCCGCCGATCTCTCTCTCCTCGACCAGGTTTCCGACCTAAAGGTCACGCCAGAAAGATTATTAGTGGAGCAATGTACCCCCAAGAAAGGAATCCGACAAGATCGCAGTCCTTTCTTCTACAGTCGGACAATGTGTGATGACCTCATCTTAATGGCACCATCCCCTCGGAAGGGCCAATAAATGGCAGGCTAAGTTCCAAAATGGAATCATGTAAATGGATCAGATAATCAGAGGAGTCGCACCCATGCGGGTTGAGCTCACAGCAATAGGACAATATGTGTTTACATCATATATTTATGCCAAGCAATAAAGAATACCTTTTCAGCATTTCGAATTTCGGGAAAGGTGATTTCGACATACTCACGGCAAATGTTTCTCCATCAAATGAGTTCCGATATACTCAGAGACTTAGCGTTAGAGATTTAACAACTTGCATGACCCTAGGGTCGGAACTCCGGGCTCATCAAGCCCTTGGAAGGCAACTCCGAGCTCACGAGAAGCTATCTTCAAGCTTAAACAAACTCGATGACTCAGAGACTGCTGTTAATCGCCATACAACTGGAAAACCCGAAACTGTAAGATACCTAGCGGGTAGACTCGGCGTAACCAGATCTATTCTACAAACTGTAAGACCTCAATAGGCATGACAAACTGTAAGACCTCAACAGGCATGAAAATCCCGAAGTTTAGGCTATACATCACATTTGTAAGAATCCTTAAGGGCATACCCTCGATGTAGGCACCTGAACTATCACTAGGGATCAAAAATGGGTACGGTCAAAACGGATGATACAGCCAAAGTAATGCAACTCGGGGACGCTCGACTGTCTCTAAACAATCGTAGGCCACTACTCCGAATATACTTCGGAAAGAACCGGTTAAAACAGGCTTCCCTTAATAGGCAAAAACGAGGTCTGACCATGTCAGCACCAAATCGCAAGAGCGTCGATCTACTTGACCTACGAGCTATGAACCTTACGAGGTGCTCGAAACATCGCCGACAACGACTTGAAATCGAGGTTCCTCTGGAATTGACGACTGTTCAGGCAAAAATACTATAAAAAGACCTTAACGAGTGGAAACAAAGCCTACAAAAAGCCCACGCACAAAAACAACGTAAGAGCCATTGTCGCCAGCTAAGCAAGACTACGAGCCTCATATTGAAAGGTCTCTACGACCAAACAATGTAAGAGCCATTGTCGCCAGCTAAAAAATCTTGACAACTTGAGGATTAATATGAGCTCGAATCGTAACCCGATTCGGAGACCGGATCCAAAATAATTAACAATGCAAGCCTACGGGACACATACTAAAGGAAACTGTCGCCGACCAGAAACTTAAGGAAATTTAAGGGTCAATTACAGCTCGAATCGCAATGCGACTCGGAGACTGGACCCGAAAATTGTAATATGCCTAAAGGCGGCATAAATGCTGCTATGACCGGCCAGAGAATCATGGAAATTTATGGGTCGATCACAGCTTGAATCGCAACGCGACTCGGAGACTGGCCCCAAAAACTGCAATATGTCCAAAGGCACGGCATAAATGCCACTATCACCGGCCAGAGAATCAAGGAAATTTATGGGTCAATTACAGCATGAATGGCAACACGACTCGAGGACTAGACCCAAAAGCTGCAATATGCCTGAGAGCGCAGCATAAATGTCACTATCACTAGCCGAGTAAACCTCCGGACCAAGCACCTATAAGGTTACTTCGACCCAAAGCACAAAAGTCATCATCATCCGCCCACACAGGCAGGAAAGAGCCTGAGGATCAATTGAATCACGAGTCACAATGCGACTCGGAGACTAAGCCTAAACGGCCAGGCCCGACACAGTGGCCCCAGCACCTGCTCGCGTCAAGGATCGCGCTTAAGAGCCCCCGGATCTTCCCGATCCATTCGGGACCTAGAGGACCTCGCCAAACACAAAAACCGGCCTGACCGGCCAAAAGAAAAAACAAAACAAAAAAAAGAAAAAAGAGAGGTACAGAAGAAATAAAGCTTCAAATTCTTTTTTATATATTACACGCGCGAAAAGGGGCGCATTCTCCATATACGGGCATGTCCTATGTATATCAGAGACAAAGCGACAAAACAACAAAATATACATCTGCGTTAAAGGGATACAGCTTGTCAAATTCACCCTCCGCAATGTCAACAAAAAGTGATCGAGCGACACGCCCATCCACCCTTGCTCAAGCCAATTACTCCGAGAGAACGAAGCCCTTTGCACCGACCTCCTCGAGTACCTCTCTCGGAGATCTACAGTGAATATATTCCTCGATCCTCTTCTCCCGGTCGAGGGCTCACTTCAGTTCATCTTGGGTATCAGCAGCATCTTTCATACGAATCGTCATCTCGCGATCAGCCTTGGTTTGGCTTAATGCCTCTTCTGCCCAGGCATCAATTATCTCGGATCTAACTTTCAAGAGATCAGATTCAAGTTTCTCAATCATATCCACTTGAACTTTGGCGTTGTCATGAGTCAAGCTTAGTTGGGCCTCAAAGGCAGGGACCTTAGCCGAGATGCTCATCTTCTCTAAAGCTCAAGCCTGCACCTGAGCCCTTAGCTCCTCGCAAGCAACTCTGACGCGATTAATGTCGCCCTTGAGGTACTCCAAGGCCTCCGCCTTTTTCTACAATTGATACGGCAAAAGGGAATTAGCCTTAAGGTTAGAAAGGAGCAAAGCACGCACTACAGGAAGTTACCTGCTCCATCAAATAGCTCTCATAGTTTGAGCTCCGGTACGCCTCATATTGCCAATGTTGCAGCTCAACTTCCTTCTCCTTGCTAAGGAGCCCAAGAGATTCACCCTCACCCAGAATTTTTTGAAGCTTGACCCCTTGAGAAAATAGCTCAGACCTAAGACCATCACAGTCTTGCATGAGGAAGATTCAATAGAGGGGGGAGGACACGGGATACAAGGAAACTGTACATAAAACTCACCACAAAGTGAAGCTGATGGATTTCCTCGAAGTCGGAACACACTCCTGTTGATCCTGCCCCTGAGGCCCCAGAAGAACCGACCCCGGGTATAGCATATTTGCTCAAAGGAACCGCCGGTCGGGAATCAGGCACTCCGGGAGCAGTAGACTCGAGCGACGCCCTTTCCTCGGAAATGTGAGCCCGACCAGCGCCACTTAAGGCTCTGTCACACCCCGGGTGTCGATCTCTCTTATCGCCATCGCCCTTCGGCCCGAATGCCAATAACTCCTTCCCCTCTTAGGAAGAATATTGCCCCGTCCTAAGGAACTACCCGATATCTATAAACGGCACAACTAGAAGGGGAAAGGGTTACCTAGGGTATACAAAGGCAAGGCAAAGGTAGCATACGCGCATACCTTGGTATTGCACTCCCCATTTGGTATGGAGTATAGCTCGCCATTTGCGCTCGTCGCAAGATAAATGGGTCACCAGCCTCCGGACCCAGCCGGGCAGGTCATGGACCTTACCCGGCATCCATGAAGTTGCTGCAATAAGGTAAACAACATTATTACTCAGCTGATTTTTGCTATATGCGGAATTTGAAAAACGCCAAACGCCTCACTAACGTGCATAATTTCATCCTTCGGGAAATGGCAAAAACTCCACAGGGATAATATCGGTTGTCCGGACCCGGATAAACCAATTGGCTCACTATCGATCCCCGCTGTCCTCGTCATCAACAATGAAGGGCATGGACTAATGACACATCAGAGTTAGTAGGCCTCGATGATGAAAGGGCTGATATAGCCTGACAAGGTGGTCAAGCGTGAATTCAAGTCCGGCCTTCTCCACGAAGAATCTCATTATCAATGCCATTCTCCAAAACGACGGATGAATCTATGCCGGGGTAACCCGATACTTCAAGCAAAAATCAAGCACAACCTTATTAGGGGGTCCAAATATGAATAGGTACACGCTCAAGAACCCATTAGTAAAGTTTGCAATGCCCTCATATAAGGAAAGCACCTGCAGTGTTACCCCCTCGCTCCAGCCGCAGTACCTCCTTCCCATCTCCAGGTGTTCCTCTCTTATCAAGGACGCCGTCTCCGGAGCAAAATCCCTCGGTTCCTGAACACCAGGAGCAGCGTCCCCCTGTCGCCTGCCGGATCGGCCCCAAAGTGGTTCCTATGACTATGGTGAAACTAACAGGTCAAGGCAAGGGCATGCACCAACACTTTTTACGCCTAAAGAGATGAAGTACCCCGTGCTAAAGCAGAAATGTAGCTATCTAAAAGGGATGAAGTCTTGCCAAGGAAGCCTCAGAAAGATAGCGGACCGAACAATACTCGGTCCCGCTTGCACGGCTACTTTGAATTCACTTCTTGGGACGTCCAGCCGTGTAAGCCCCCAACTCGGAGCAGAGAACCACGTCGAGCTGGGGTATGAAGGTGAGCATCAGTGTATAATCCGAGCCCCCTTTAGAACAGCAGTGTATAATCCGAACGACTGTCTACATAAGGGAGGAGCCGACTTCCCGTCCCTCATCACCTCGGAGCAGCAGCAGTAGCAAGGGCTGGCATACCAACGACCACAGAAATAGCAGGATAGCACGTCTATGTTCGATGAAGGGATACCCCGGAAGAAAGCCACGATGCAGTCTAAGGGAACTCCTCCAAACGGCCTTATGGTCATAAGCCCGTAACATGATGTTCAAGGGTGAAAGAAGATAATTGGAAAGAAAGGGCAAGCAAGCCAACAGAAGCACTGAGATAGGAAAAACAAAGCCAAGGCACCCCCCCCAACAATTTAAAGGGGATTACGACACCGTCATCTAGGCTTTGAAAAACTGAACTGACAGCGGTACCTGTACCTTGGGAAGCAAAAATCAGGGAGTGCGATGAATGAGGTCGAAAAGCACGAGCCAGGGGTCGCATCATCGATATGGTGTTGCCAAAAGAAACTCAAGGATCAAGTGTCAGAATTATTTCCCATCACGTTGTTATAGGAAACGCGGAGACTATCTGTACGCGGCGAAATCAGAAGACTTGATTTCTCGTTGTCAAGACATTTCAGGAGCATGCCAAAGAACCCTGAGAGCAGGGGGTCGCAACCAAATTCTCGACCTTAGAACTCGTCGAAGCCTGACTCGGAGAAAACGGAGAACAAAGTCAGGACAGAGGGGGAAGCCCTCTAGGCACATGGCTACGTCTGACAGGCCCGGCCTATCTAGAGCCTATGCTGAAGCATCATGTCAATCCATACCATCACCGTACGTTGTAATTAACCCCCACATACTTGTAGCCAAGTCTCCCTCCTATATAAAGGGGACTCGCCCTACCTTGTAAAGGGCTGATGTTGCTCCATTTCTCCACAAGTGCAATAATATCTCTCTCTTTTCTTCTAAGTGGTTCATTCTCACTAGCCCGAGATTGCTTTGGCATTTATCATTCTCTTATTTATTCTTCACTTCTTTCCTTAATATTGATAACATAGGGCCTTGCTCGATCATATCTCCGCCTGTTATCCCATTCCCGGCTGCCCTCAGTAGCTCGAGCTTGGCTCGGACCTTGGCCCTAAGGTCTTTATCGACCATCTCTACACCTGGGCAACAGTCCCCTTTGGTTTGATTACTACCCCGTTTTAGCTCGCATTTTATCATTATACTTCACATTCTTAGCATTAACTGCTTTAACAACCAGCTCGAAAATAGATCACGTATTTTTAGAATCCCATTTACAAATTTAATTGTTGTTACCATTTTCACGGTAAACACTGATCAAATCTTTCAAATACTTAGCAAAACCTGGAATCTCTTGAAATTCTTCCACAAATGGAATATTTACCGTTAATTGCTTGAGAATGTCAGAGAACTTCTCGAGTTTGCTATCATTAATCTTTCTAGCAAGTCTTTGAGGAAATGGGGGAGGAGGTCTAGGAATTTGTGCTAGACTTTTTAAAGTCTCTTTCACCTTTTCCTTATCCTTCCCGATTCACTTCTTGAAGTTTTAACTCTTCCGGGACCTTTTTAGCTTCAACAATAATTGACACTTCAACTTGTGCCTCAACTTCTTGTTCGGAATCTTCCACTTTGACCAATTATTCATTCTCTCCTTGAAGTACATTCCGACTACGAGTTGTAATTTCCATGCAATGAGAAGTTGGACCACTCCCACTATCTCTTGGGTTTACATTTGTGTCATTTAGGAGTGTGCCCTTTTGCTTCGGATATTGCTCTCTTGAGAAATCTCTCATTTTCATTTACAACTTTTTAATAGATACGGTATGATAACCAACAAGCTCGGTCATATTCCTCATTGAAGTGTCGGCCCGTTCTTGATTTTGCAATACTCGCTCAAGCATGTTTTCCAACTTGGAATCACTTGAAGAACCTTGATTTGAGTATTACCCTTTTGGTGGAACATACGGGTTTGAACTACGATTAGAAAAGTTGTTGTTGTTACTCCAATTCCCTTGATTTGAACTACGTTGGTCATTTCGCCAATGTTGATTGCCTTGTCCTTGCGCATTAGGCCTCCATTGATTTTGTTGTCCTGAACCTTGGTATTGTTGCCTTTGATAACCTCCTTGGGTGTTGTTGACATAATTTTCTTCCTCATAATCTTCATTTGATATGGGTTGAACATCCTCCACCACATTCACCTTTTTCGTTTGGCTTTCAATGAACATCTTTGTCAACACATTGACGTTGGTGGCAAGTCCGGCGATTACTTGATCTCTTTACTGCGCCAAAATTTGATATGCTCAAATTATACTTTAATTAAATAGTGTAAGGTGGTCGGTGTAAAATATAATAATTCAACAAGGTTGGGGTCGAATCCCGTAGGGAATATGCGTGAAAAGGTTACTTGAATAGTGTGGAACTTGACTTAGGTCGTAGTTATCTTCTTAACTCACAACTATATCATTCTCTTGTACGTTAAAGGAATAGAATTACGACCTAAGTCAAGTTTCACACTACTCAAGTAACCTTTTCACGCCTATTCCTTGTGGAATTCGACCCCAACCTTGTTAGGTTATTATATTTGACACCGACCATCTTACACTATTTAATTAAAGTGTACTTTGAGCGTATCAGAAGCTCATGAGGAGAATCCTCAAAATGTTAAGAAGAACTAAGCTGAGATGGAAAAGGCAACAAAGACTAATCAAGCAGGTAGAAATAAGAGTAGTTACAATACTGAATCAAGGGTTGCACAACATAAGACACAAAGGGAAGAATTCAAAGTACAAATGGATGATGCGCAAAAGAATGTAGGGTGGGTTCAACCTTCAAAGCCTAGGAGATCACCTGTAGTAGGAAAGGATGCAATGGTTGTAGCAAATCCATTCCAAGCATTAGGTAGGGAAGGTACATCAACTTCAAGGGGTGCAAAAATTGGGGGAGTTTGACAGAGGGGATAAACAGTATTCAAATACTGAAAATGGTTAATATACTAAGCTGGAATGTGAGGGGCCTAAATGGGCTCAATAAGCAGAAGGAGGTGAAACTCATATGCAATGAAAATAATGTAGGCTTGATTGGTCTTTTAGAGACCAAAATAAAGTTTAATAGAGTACCAGAGATAGCAAGAACAATTTTTGCAGGGTGACAATTTTCTACTAATCATGAATCTCATTATAATGGCAGAGTTTGGGTGGTGTGGAGACCAGATATCTATAATGTGACTATCAAAGGGATCATATCTCAGGCTATCAGTTGCCAAGCTACTTTTGTACCTTTACAGCTAATTTTTCTGATAACTTTTGTGTATGCTTATAATCTAAAAGAAGACAGGAAAGAATTATGGAAGTACCTTTGCTCCATTAGCCAAGGTAATAATATTCCTTGGATAGTGTTAGGTGATTTTAATGATGTCCTTCATACAGGGGATAGAATAGGGGATAATCCAATATTGTATGTTGAAGTAGTTGATTTTTCAAATTGTATAGATAGTTGTGGGTTATCAGAGCTGCCTAGCATTGGGGGTCAGTACACATGGAATGATAGACAATAGGCAGATAGAGTATTTTCCAAGATAGATTGGGTATTTGTCATTGGAGAATGGATAGATGTAATGCCAAGGTGTATAGTCAACATACTACTAGAGGGAATAAGTGATCACTGCCCAATCAGAGTCTCAATTATACAAGATCAACCAGTAAGGAAGACCTTCAAGTACTGTAATATGTGGAGCACATATCCACTCTTTCTGGAGATTGTTAAAGGGAGTTGGAATAAACAAGTTCAAGGATATATCATGTTCAGGGTGATCAAAAAGCTGAAATCACTCAAACAAAAGTAGAAACAACTAAATAAGCAGCATTTTAGCAACATCCTAAAAGATGTCCAAGTGACAAGATCCTTACTATTAGAAATCTAGGGCAAACAACAACTGCAACCACAGTATCAGAGTCTTCAGACATAGGAGAAAACATCATATCTGAGATATAAGAAAGCCTATATTCTAGCAAAAATGTTTCTTCTACAAAAGAGCAAGGCTACTTGGATTAGACTTGGTGATGATAACACTAAGTATTTTCCACTCAGTAATCAAACAAAAGAAGCTACAGCAAGTAGTAACACAGATACATGATGAACATGGGGTCACTCAAACAGACCCTAATGCAATAGCAGGGGGTTTTGTTAAATTTTATCATAAGTTACTTGGTGAGGTGGAGGGGAATAAGAAGTCATGCTTATATAGGATCCCTGAGAAATGGCCCCATTCTTGAAGCAGAACATCAAATTAATCTAATTAGAGTTTTCATTGAGAAGGAAGTCAAAGATGTTATGTTCAGTATATGTATTAATAAAAGTCCAGGTCCGGATGGGTATGGTAGTGGTTTTTTCGGAGATGCATGGACCATTGTTGACAAGGAAATAACAGAAGCAGTGTTAGAGTTTTTCCAAAATGGGCAGCTCCTGAAATAGATTAATTCAACAATGATAGCATTGATTCCTAAAGTTGATAGACCAATGGAAGCTAGTCAATTCAGTCCAATTTCATGTTGCAATATGGTGTATAAGTGTATTTTAAAGTTGTTATGTAAGAGATTACAGGTTGTCTTACCATTGGTGGTGAATGACACACAAGTTGCTTTTGTTCAAGGGAGGTCAATGATTCAGAATGTATTAATATGCCCTGACCTGCTGCGACACTATAAGAGGAAAACTACACTAAGGTGTATGATGAAAATGAACTTACGAAAGGCATATGATATGGTTAGATGGGAATTCATTGAAGAAATGCTACAAGGATTTGGGTTTCCTAGAAGATTTGTTAAATTAGTTATGAATTGTGTGACTTCAACAAAGTTTTCAGTGAAGGTGAATGGGGAAGGGTATAGATATTTTGAGGAAAGGAAACCCACTCTCTACTCTATTATTTGTCATGGTTATGGAATATTTCTCAAGGGTAATGAATAAAATGGCCCAACTTCCGGATTTCAGATTCCATTCTATGTGTAAAAGTTTGGGACTGACGCACTTAATTTTTGTAGATGACTTAATGATCTTTTGTAAAGGCAATGAAACCTCCATCAACAGATTCATGGAGGCACCTCAGCATTTCACCAATACAACTGGCCTTGTAGCGAACTTGGATAAATCTAACATCTTCATTGTAGGGGTAGATGAAGAGACTAGGAATAGACTAATTACAAGAACTAGCTTTGTAGCAGGAGTGTTTCCAATGAGATACTTGAGGCTTCCACTCTCTCCAAAGAAATGGAATAAACTGGATTGTATGCAACTAATTGATAAAATCACTACTAAAATCAAAGCTTCCTCTGCTACGCATCTATCATATGTGGGACGATTGCAAGTTATCAAGTCAGTATTATTCTCCCTCCACAACTTTTGGGGTTTAGTATTTATCCTGTCACAGAGTATACTTAAGCAGGTGGATAAATAATATATAGAATACTTGTGGGTCAGTATAGATGTCAAGAAGAAAGTTTTTCTAGTAGCATGGGAACATGTATGTTTACCTAAGAAATATGGAGGTCTAAATGTGAAAAATTACCGAGTGTGGAATTTGGCATCAATAGGAAAGCTACTATGGTCATTAGCTGAGAAACAAGATATGATATAGGTCAAGTGGGTACACATGATCTATATGAAAAATGATACTGATATCCGGGAATACAATCTACCTACTAACTGTAGCTGGTATTGGAAAAAAGTTGCATAACGTCAGGCGAGGCATGGCAAAGTGGTATATAAATAGGAAATATTCTTTGTCAGGTAATGGATAATACTCTGTCACACTTAGCTACTTGGCTTTGCTTGGTGTAAGATCTATAGTGGAAGGATCAAAGATAATATGTAGTAGAGTATTGATGCCAAAACATAGTTTTATGTTGTGGTTAGCAGGACAAGAAAATGCTTACCAAGGAGAGAATGATTAGGATGGGACTTGTGTATGAAGATTCCACCTGCTATTTATGTGACACTGTGAATTGGAAACAACACAACACCTGTTTGGAACATGTCCATATGTTACGGATATATGGGAACATATATCTAATTGGATGGGACTAGGCATTGTGCGAGGGAAAGTGATGCAAAGCATTATGAGAATTAGGAGAAAGCATTGGAAAATATTTCAAAAGGAGATCCTCACTGCTGCGCTAGAGGCTACTGTATATCATACCTAGACAACGAGGAATTAGAAAATCTTTAGAGACATTCTAGTGAATAAGGAATTTGTTATACAACAGAATAAAAAGGAAATCAGGGAAAGAGTATATATTTTACAAGGAGCACATAGGGCACATAGATGTAGGATGTTCATACAGAGGATATGTAATTAGTTTCTGTTATTCTGAGGCCTTACGTTATCGGAACTCTTCTTAGAATGAGGTCGAGTATATGGTGATGTTTAGGTGTATTCTTTGTTTTATTTATGGTAATATTTCACATTTATTGCCAAAAGAAATAGCATAAGAGGAGACTTAGAGCAACGGTAAAGTTGTCTCTATGTGACCTACAGGTCACAGGGTTAAACCGTGAAAGTAGTCACTAATTCTTGCATTAGGATAGACTCTCTACATTACATCCCTAGGAGGTACAGTCGCCCTTTCTCAGACTCTATATAAATTTGCGATGCTTTGTCATCGGGATACCCTTTTTTGCCCTTCTGGAAGGGGCGGGGCAGGAACTAGGGTAGGGGTTAGGGGGTGGGTCAGTAGGCAAGGGAGGTAAAGGGAACAAGGGTGTCTATAGGTTGAGAATTGAGTCATGGAACGTAGGTACATTAATGGGTAAGTCTATAGAGTTGGCGAAGATCCTTCAGAAGAGGAAGGTCAATATAGTGTATGTCCAGGAGACAATGTGGGTAGGGTCGAGGGCGAAGGATGCAGACGGGTATAAACTTTGGTACTCAGGAGTCCAGAAAGGTAAGAATGGATTGGATATCTTGGTGGATAGAGAACTTAGAAGAGTCTGTGGTTGAGGTTAGACGTGTGAATGATAGATTGATGATTATTAAGTTGGTGGTTGGAGAGTGCACCCTAAACATCGTTAGCACCTATGCACTGCATGCGGGCCTAGATGAGGAGGTTAAATGGCGCTTCTAGAAGGGGTTAGATGAGATTGTGCGCCAAATCCCACCTGCTGAAAAGTTATTCATATGAGAGGATTTCAATGGTTATATTGGGTCGACCGCAGGTGGTTATGGGGAGGTGTATGGAGGCTTCGGTTTTGGGGAGAAAAACGAAGGAGATACCTCGTTGTTGGACTTCGCTAAGGCTTTTGGGTTGGTGATTGCAAACTCTAGCTTTCCGAAGAGGGAAGAGCATTTGGTTACTTTTTAAAATGCGGTAGCAAAAACTCATATTGACTATCTCTTCCTTAGGAGGTGTGACATAGGGTTGTGCAAGGATTAAGAGGTGATTCTGGGTGAGATACTTGTGACGCAGCATAGGCTCTTGGTGATGGACATTGGTTTTATGTTAAAGATGAGGAAAAGGTCTGCTCGAGGAAGACCGAGAATTAGGTGGGGAGCCTTAACTAAGGATAAAGCCTAGGAGTTGGAGGGGGCGGGTGTCGGCTAAGGGAGCTCGGAGGAGCAGTGGTAACGCGAGTACTATTTGGTTAGCGATAGCAAACTGTATAAGGGAGGCTGCAATAGAGGTGTTAGGGGTCTCGACGGGCGTCTCTAGTAGGCACAAAGGAGACTAGTGGTGGAATGAAGTGGTCCAAGCTAAAGTGGAAGCGAAGAACGCAACGTACCTAAAGTTAGTGGGGAGAATAGGTGAGGAGGATAGGCGAGCGTGCATGGAGAGGTATAAAGTATCTAGGAAGGAAGCTAAGACGGTGGTCACGGAGTCTAATACTGAGGCTTATGGTCGTGTGTGCGAGGAACTGAGGGAAAAAGGTGGGGAGAAGAAGTTATTCCGGCTGGCCAAGTTGAGAGAGAGGAAAGCTCGGGATTTGGACCAAGTGAGATGCATCAAGGACAAAGATGGTATAATATTGATAGAAGATGCCCTGATTAAGAGGAGATAACAGACTTACTTTCATAAACTTCTGAATGAAGAAGGGGATCGGGATATTGTGCTAGGCGATTTGGACCATTTCGAGAGTCTATGAGACTTTGGGTACTGCAGTCGTATCGAGGTTGAGGAGGTCGTGGGAGCTATGTGTAAGATGAGTAAGGGAGAGCGACCGGGCCAGATGACATTCCTGTGGAACTTTGGAAGTGTGTGTGTCACGACCCAGACCAATGGGTCGCGACGGGTGCCTGAGTCCTACTTGTCAAATACCCCTAAGCATGCATCTAAGATATAAACCTGAATAACATCTATGCATTAGGAAAATGACCTACATGAAGGAAACCTGCTATCAAGGCATATGTACGTATACCTACATAATACAGTGGGCGAGCCGGCAAGGCTGCTATAGATAACTATAAATCCAATAACTGAACGTCGACAAGGCCACATACAACCCAACTAGAGATACTGTCTACAGACCTCTAATAGAAACATAACTGTACAAAGACGGGACTGAGCCATGTCATACCCATATACATATATACATATATACATATATATATATATATATACACACACAAACATATCATACCAAAATCAAAAGCAGCTCCGGATCAAGTGGAGTACGCTAACTCTCGCTGATCAGGGATCCTAAGAAAGGAGGCTGTCAGCTTGCTACCTGCACCTACGGGCATGAAACCCAGGCCCTATAAAATAGGGAGTTAGTACGAAAAATGTACTAAGTATGTAAGGCATGAAAATTAGTACATAAAAGACATAGATGAAACGTGGAATACAGAAACACATCTTTAAATCTGAATAACTTTGTAAATTTTGAAATGCTTATAATGTCATGCACGTGCGTATAAATACTGTGCCATGCACAGATATTGGTGTACATAGTATCATCAAGCCACTAAGGGCATCCCATTATATCGTGTCGGCCACTATGGGTAACATCATGAACATATACCAGCTGATTAGGTGGTGGTGCATATATAACGCCGTAACCTTTTTGCATATCCCATATACATATATTTACAGATATACGCATATATAATGTCATATGGTCATGGGTCAATGCACATGTATAAATGAGTGAAATGCATGAAAAATACGTAATAAGCTCAATATTCCTTCCGGATAAACTTTTCCAACTGCATATTATTCTGAGACCCATGAACAGAAGATAATAATAATTCTCATGGGTAATCAAGAATATAGACACCCCTACTATTTCTATGAATAGAGTAATTTATGGAAACTGTGTGTTTGCTCGTTTCTTCAGTATAATTTGGACCATGCCAAAAATGAGGCCACCCTAGCCCATTGAGTGCTCTACCTCGGGCCATCGACATCATACGCTCTACTAAAATAGATTTCGCGGAAAACCAGCTATATCCGATCTTGGTTGGCCTTTCACCCCTAGCCACAAGTCATCCCCGTATTTTGCCACATACGTGGGTTCGGTCCTCCAAGGCCTGTTAGAGCTCTCTTCAACCTGCTCATGGCTAGATCGATCGGTTTCGGGTCAAATAGGAAGAACTAGAAGATTCCACCTCTGGAAAGCGCCTACACCTAATGGCTTAAGCCGCTGTTCCCATTTCCTCGCTGACCCATCATGCAAAAGGTACGCCGTTAGAGTGAGCGGAATGAAGCTTCTGCTTCTGTGAAATGTGTTGAACGAAATTCTGCTTGAATCTCTTGAAATTTTAAAATGAAATTGTGGTTGCTCTTTGAAATTTCAATCGAAATTTAGCAAGAATTTTGGACGAAATGACTTCTGTTTCAAAGTACTTGGTTTCCAGCAAAAGACACGAAATAATTTGGTTTCAAAGTTCTTGGTTTCAATGTTTTTAGGACTTGGTTTCAAAGTTCTTAGGACTTAAATTTAATCCATGATTTAGTTACATTATTCAAGATCCATGTTCTGATCCTAAATGAAAATAAGATTCCTACTAAAGTTCCATTTTACCTTACACATGGATTTAATGACTTATGAGTCATGTTTAGCCATTGTAGTTTCATGCCACGTGGGAGAGTGGGTGAAGATTATTAATCTTTACCCATCTATTAGTTAACTGGGTAATGTCCTGTTACCCGGTAATTAACCAATTACCCGCATAATTTAAAAATTATCTCAAATTACTTAAAATTCTACTTATTTTTAATATACTTTATATATATATATATATATATATATATATATATATATATATATATATATATATATATATATATATATATATATATATATATATATATTTATATGGTACCTTGTATCGTACTAGGCCATAATTATCGGGTAGTATCGCTCGACCCGCACTTTATCCTAAATTGGCCATTTTCAACGAAACTCGTTTTCGTTAATCTGTGTACCCTTTATCCTTTATGACACTTATTTATCGCTTGTTATAAATAGCATAAGTAAGTTAACATCAAGATGATCTCATCCCCGGGTCTACGTCAGTTAACTGAAAACGAAATTTTAAGGTATGAAAACGTGAGATGTAATAGTGTGGGGAGAGCAGGTTTGGAGTGGTTAACTAGGTTGTTTAATGTTTTTTTAAGGCGAAGAGGATGCCGGATGAGTGGAGGTAGAGTACAGTGGTTCCATTGTATAAGAACAAAGGTGATATCCAGAGTTGTAATAATTATAGGGGTATCAAATCATCGAGTCATACCATGAAAGTGTGGGAGAGGGTGGTTGAAGCGAGGGTGAGGTTGATAGTGTTTGTAACCAACAACTAGTTCGGGTTCATGACGGGTCGCTCTACTACAGAAGCTATACACCTTTTTAGGAGGTTAGTGGAACTGTACAGAGAGAGGAAGAAGGATCTGCATATGGTATTCATTGACCTAGAGAAAGCGTATGACAAGGTTCCTAGAGAAGTTCTCTGGAGATGCTTGGAGGCAAAAGGTGTGTCGATTCCTTATATTATGACGATTAAGGACATGTATGATGGGGCTAAGACTCGGGTTAGGATAGTAGGAGGTGACTTTGAGCATGTTCCGGTTGTAATGAGGTGACTCGGGTTATGGACGCGTTAACACACCATATTCAAGGGGAGGTGTCATGGTGCATGCTATTCGTTGATGACATAGTTCTGATTAATGAGTCGCGAGCCAGTGTTACCGAGAGGCTGGAGGTCTAGACACAGGCTCTTGAGTCGAAGGGTTTCAAGCTGAGCAGGACGAAGACAGAATACCTGGAGTGTAAGTTCAGCACTGAGCCGGGGGAAGTGGGCGTGGATGTGAGGCTTGAATCACAGGTCATCCCAAGTAGAGGCATCTTCAAGTACCTTGGATAGGTTATTCAGGGGGAAGGAAGATCGACGAGGATGTCACACACCGTATTGGGGTAGGATGGATGAAGTGGAATTAGCATCTGGAGTCCTGTGCGACAAGAGAGTGCCACTTATACTCAAAAGTAAGCTCTATAAAGCGGTGGTTAGACTGGCTATGATGTATGGGGCTGAGTGTTAGCCTGTTAAGAACTCACATATCCAGAAGATAAAAGTAGCAGAAATGAGGATGTTGAGGTAGATGTGCGGGCACACTAGGATAGATAAGATTAGAAATAATGATATTCGGGAGAAGGTGCACGTGGCTCCCATTGATGACAAGATGCGGGAAGCGGGGCTAAGATGGTTTGGGCATGTTCAGAGGAGAAGCCCAGATGCTCCGATAAGGAGGTGTGAGTGGCTGGTTGTGGAGGGCATGAGAAGAGGTAGAGGGCGGCCTAAGAAGTACGGGGGAGAAGTGATCAGGTAGAATATGGCGAGGCTTCAGATTTTTGAGGACATGACACTTGATAGGAATATGTGGAGGCCGAGTATTAGGGTTGTAGGTTAGGAGGTAGTTGAGTCTTGCCTTACTTCGTGCCATTGTGAGACTAGTCTAGTAGGGTTTTTGTCTAAGATAGCCAGTGGCAATGTTATGTCTTACTATTTCGCCTTTCAGTGCATGACCTATTTACTAGCTATCGTTTTTGCTTTGCATATTTCTTCTGGATTTCATGTTGTTCCTATTTTTCCTATGGTTTATGTGGTGATACTAATATTGTCTCATTTTGTCTTTTTGTTTTCTTGTGTCGAGGGTCTTTCGGAAACAGCCTCTCTACTCCTTCGGAGTAGGGATAAGGTCTGCGTACACACTACCCTCCTCAGACCCCATTAATAGGATTTTACTGGGTTGTTGTTGTTGTTGTTTGTTGTAACTTAAAATAAATGAAGAAAAATTGATTTCACATAATTAGTTCCATTTGGATAAAAGTGATTCGAAATTTATTAGTTGCATCTCGAGACTGAAGCATAGTTATTGATGAGAATAACATTAGTTGCAACTTCCAATATGAGGCATCTAAAGAAAATGAATTTAATATTTTCAAAAAAATAATGTCATTAGATCTTCCTATTTTAGTTGAACAAAATATATTTAAAAATTTATCTCCGTGTTCTTTTCTTGGTATGATCTCATCTACAATGCAACTATCTTTATTTTAATAATTCTCATGTTAGGTAGGTAGCTCATATCCTGGATATGGTTTGAGGGTTAAGAGACTTCTTTATTGTTAAATTCACATAATTTCCTTTTTCTTGTTGCTTTCCTTATAATGGTTCAACCGACTGAGTGCCGTTGTAGGATGGATGGGGCCCTTCATCTTAATAATAGCTTTCGATATTAAGCCTTAAGAATAGAAGAAGAAAAATTAGTAAGGAGCATTTCCTCTTTTAGTGGACTTTACGCAGTGCGAATCGAATTTGTATATATATATATATATATATATATATATATATATATATATATATATATATATATATATATATATATATATATATATATATATATATATATATATATATATATATATATATATATATATATATATATATATATATATATATATATATATATATATATATATATATATATATATATATATATATATATATATATATATATATATATATATATATATATATATATATATATATATATATATATATATATATAGAACATGGAACATGGGAAGTAGTGGCTAAGGTTATCCTTTATTCGTTTACATTGACTTCAACTTCTATATTACTTCTCAACGTCGCTATTGTAGTTTATTGATAAAATAAAATCTTTTGTTATGCATTAATTATATCTAATGTTGTTCTACAAAGTTATTTCTGCTGAATATGTCAAAAGTTCATCCCACATCGGTGGGGGACTTCCTTTGGGGGAGAATTTCACCCTATAAAAGAAGGCCTAATGTTTAGGATTTAAACACACCTCTCATTTGCCTTTTATCTTCTTAAGGCATTTGTATCTTCTCTCTTTAGTATTATTTCACTTGTAATTTTGGAGTGGAATAAAATATTGATTGTGTCCGAGGAAGTAGGCAAAATTGGCCGAACCTCGTAAATTCTGGTGTTCTTTTATTGTTGTCTTATTGTCTTGTTTATTATTTAGTGGTTGTCAAAATTTTTGGTATAGTAGTTGTGACTCATTCACTCTATATACATTTGGCTTCCGCAACAATTGGTATAAGAGCCAAGGTACTGTCTAAGTATGCTCTGTGGTTGCAGCATAGTCTGATCTTCCACATCAGAAAAGATTTATCTTGGTAACTGAGTCAAGGTTCTGTCTGAGTATGCTCTGTGGTTGCAGCTTAGTCTGATCTTCCACACCAGAAAGAAAATAATCTTGATTTTTGTCATCATCTATTAAATAATATTTGTGTCAAAGATGGGAGACAATAAACAAGAAGAATCTACATCAAGTGTCAACAATACGTCATCATTGGCGTCTTCGCTTATGACAAGAATTGTGTCAAATTCAAAATTTGTGGTAGAAATTTTTGACGGGTCAGGACATTTTGGGATGTGGCAAGGTGAGGTTTTAGATGTCCTTTTTCAACAAGGGTTAGATCTTGCCATTGAAGAAAAAAGACCATATATTATTGGAGAATTATCAACCGTGTTGCTTGCTATCCTACCTTGCTAGAGAGCAGAAATATCCATACACAAAGAAACTTCTGCAAGTAAATTATGGAAAGCATTGGAGGATAAATATTTGAAGAAAAACAGTCAAAATAAATTGTACATGAAGAAGAGACTGTTGCACTTCACCTATGTTCCTGGTACCACGATGAATGAACATATCACCAGTTTCAATAAGTTGGTCACAGATTTGCAAAATATGGATGCAACTTTTGATGATGGTGACTTGGCCTTGATGTTGTTGGGGTCACTTCCTGATGAGTACGAGCACCTTAAAACTACTCTACTCCATGGAAATGACGAAATTTCTCTCAGAGAAGTTTGTTCGGCTTTGTACAGCTATGAACAAAGAAAGGGAGAAAAACAGAAGGGCGGAGAAGGAGAAGCACTGGTTGTGAGGGGTCGTCCTCAAAATCAAATGAGGACAAAGAAGGGAAGATCCAAGTCAAGATCTAGACCTAGCAAAGATGAATGTGTCTTTTGTCGAGAAATGGGGCACTAGAAGAAAGAATATCCGAAGTTGAAGAATAAGGCCAAACATAACAATGAAAAGGCCATTATGGATTCAAATTTAGCTGATTGTGATGATTCGGACTTATCATTAGTTACAACAGAGTCATCAACATCATCAGACATATGGTTGATGGAATCGGCTTGTAGCTATCATATGTGTCCCAACAGGGACTGGTTCGTAGATTTTCAAGAAGGACAATACGGAGTCATCCACACAATGGACAACATCCTTCTTACCTCATATGACATTGATTAAATATGATTAAGGAACCATGATGGAATGATTATAACATTAACAGATGTTCGATATGTACCGAATTTGAAGAAAATTCTCATCTCTGTGGGAGCCCTAGAATCAAAAGGGTTCAAAATCATTGCAGAAAATAGAGTGATGAGAGTATGCTCCGGTGCACTAGTGGTAATTAAGGACAATCGGAAAAACAATAACATGTATTGTTATCGCGGTAGTACAGTTATTGGGACAACGATAGTGACATCCAGTGGCAAAAAAGAGGTAGAAGCAACCAGGCTATGACACATGCGCTTGGGACATGCTGGAGAAAAATCCTTGAAAACTCTATTAGATCAAGGATTATTAAAGGGAGTAAAAGCTTGCAACTTGAAATTTTGCGAGCATTGTGTCAAAGGGAAACAGACAAGGGTTAAATTTGGTACAACGTTCCATAATACTACAGGTATTTTGGATTATGTACACTCTGATGTTTGGGGTCCTTCCAAAACACCTTCATTGGGTGGAAAGCTCTATTTTGTAACCTTTGTTGATGATTTTTCCCGAAGAATGTGGGTGTATACAATGAAGAGCAAAGATGAAGTGTTGGGAAATTTTTCTCAAATGGAAAACAATGGTGGAGAATCAAACAGGCAGGAGGATCAAATGTATTCGCACATATAATGGAGGTGAATACAAAAATGATCATTTCAATAAGGTCTATGAAAATGATGGCATCGTCCGACACTTCACTGTCAGACTTACACGACAACAAGATGGAGTGGCAGAACGTATGAACCGGACCTTGCTAGAGAAGGTACAATGTATGTTATCCAATGCTGGCTAGGGCAAAGAATTTTGGGCTGAGGTAATTACATATGCATGCCACCTCATTAATCATCTACATCTGCTGCTATTGATGGCAAGACACTATTTGAAAAATGGCATGGAAAGCCTGTTGTAGATTTTGACTCCTTGCACGTGTTTGGCTCAACTGCATATTATCGTGTGACAGAGTCAAAATTGGATCAAAGGGAAAAGAAGGCTATTTTTATGGGAATTACTTCTAGAGTCAAAGGATACCGCTTATGGTGTCCTATGACAAAGAAAGTAATATTCAGCAGGGATGTTACCTTTGATGAATCTGCTATGGTAAATAAGGTAACAGAAGATACCAAACAAAATGAGGATGCTTCTGGAATTTGAGGGAAAATTTATTTTTCCTACAAAAGAAGCAGAGGAGGAAATAAATGAAGATTATCCTCTGGAAGAAGAGCCAGTAGAGAGGGAGATTCCAACTCAGGAACCTCAACAACAACTTGAATCAATAGCAACCAGCAGGCCAAAAAAGGCAATAACAAAACCTGTTCGTCTTATAGAGACGGTTGCTTGTGCCACCTCAATTGTAGCTGATGATGTTCCTACCACTTATAAAGACGCAGTTCAAAGTTCAGAAGAAGATAAGTGGAGGATTGCCATGAATGATGAAATACATTCCCTTCATCAGAATCATACATGGAGATTGGCCAATCTCCTGAAGGGCAAGAAAGCAATTGGGTGCAAATGGATTTATGCAAAGAAGGAAGGATTTCCTAACCAAGTAAATATTCGCTACAAAGCAAGATTGGTGGCCAAAGGATATGCTCAAAAGTAGGGAGTTGATTACAATGAAGTATTTTCTCCAGTTGTAAAACATTCCTCCATTAGAATTATGTTGGCTTTGGTAGCACAGTTGGATTTGGAACTAGTTCAGATGGATGTAAAAACTGCGTTTTTACATGGAAACTTGGAGGAGGAAATCTACATGACTCAGCCAGAAGGATTCAAAGTTGCTGGAAAAGAAAATATGGTATGTAAACTTGAAAAATCATTGTACGGATTGAAACAATCTTCTAGACAATGGTACAAGCGATTTGACAAGTTTATGTTGCGACAAGGGTACAAAAGAAGCAAATACGATCATTGTGTGTATTTGTGCAAGCTCAAAGATGGTTCCTTTATATATCTTCTCATATATGTTGATGATATGTTGATAGCTTCCAAGAATTTGGAAGAAATTGATAAATTGAAGATTCAACTGAAGAAGGAGTTCGAGATGAAGGATTTGGGTGAGGCAAAGAAAATTCTTGACATGGAGATAATAAGAGATAGGCGTTCAAAGAAACTCTGTTTAACTCAAAAGGAATATTTGAAGAGAGTACTACAACGTTTTGGCATAGATGAAAAGACTAAGCCAGTTAGTACTCCTCTTGCTCCCTATTTTAAGCTAAGTACTACTATGTCGCCAAAGGATGAAGCTGAACGAGAGTATATGTCAAGGGTACCATATGCAAATGTTGTTGGTAGCTTGATGCATGCAATGGTCTGTACGAGACCTGACACTTCACAAGCTGTTGGAGTTATTAACAGATATATGCATAATCCAGGAAAGGAGCATTGGCAAGCTGTGAAGTGGATTCTACTGTATATTCATAGTACTATAGATGTTGGGCTAGTTTTAGAGCAGGAAGACAATCGGTCTGTAGTTGGATATTGTGACTCAGATTTTGTGGGTGATCTGGACAAACGAAGATCAATTACTGGTTATGTGTTTACTTTTGCAAAGGCACCATTTCGTTGGAAGTGTACTTTGCAGTCAACAGTTGCTTTGTCTACAATAGAGGCAGAGTACATGGCTATTACAGAGGCTGTGAAAGAAGCAATTTGGCTTCAGGGGTTGCTAAAAGAGCTTGGTGTTGAACAAAAAAGTATCGCAATTTTTTGTGATAGTCAAAGTGCTATTCAATTAGCGAAGAACCAAGTTTATCATGCAAGGACAAAGCAAATTGATGTTCGGTATCATTTTGTACGAGAAATCATAGAAGAAGGTGGAGTTACGGTGAAGAAAATTCATACTACAGAGAATCCTGCTGATATGTTGACAAAAGTGGTAACTGTGGTCAAGTTTCAACATTATTTGGATTTGATCAACATTGCTGAACACTGAAGATTGAAGATGAAGACACCGCCAAAATTTGTTATTAAGAGAAAATTGAAGATGTGGAATTTTGCCAATGTGGAGATTTGTTGAATATGTCAAAAGTTCATCCCACATCAGTGGGGGACTTCATTTGGGGGAGAATTTCACCATATAAAAGAAGGCCTAATATTTAGGATTTAAACACATCTCTCATTTTCCTTCTTATCTTCTTAAGGCATTTGTATCTTCTCTCATTAGTATTATTTCACTTGTATTTTTGGAGTGGAATAAAATATTGGTTGTGTCCGAGGAAGTAGGCAAAATTGGTCGAACCTCGTAAATTCTGGTTTTCCTTTTATTGTTGTTTTATTGTCTTATTTATTATTTGATGGCTGGCATAACTTTTAGTATAGTAGTTGTGACTCATTCACACTATATACATTTGGCTTCCGTAACAATTTCGTCAAACATCCAAACCTTTAAGATAGCCTTGTCCAAAGTCCACTGGGTTTCCCTAAACCCAAACGGACATCATCACGTTCTGTGCATTTATTTGGAGAACTAAATGCTTCATGCTAATTGTTGATGATAAATAGTCGAGTCTGGTGGGAGTAGGGTCTAACCCTTTTGTTTTGCAGAAAATGAGGCACGAGGTCCCCAGCTTCAGCATGGTTAGCACACCCTCACTCTTACTAGACTGGTGGAGGAGTCTTCCATCGAATGACTAAATCAACTGCTAAACCTAGCGAAAAGTTGGAATATCTTGAATACTGTCTACTGGAATTGGAAGGAAAAATGAGGAAGAGAGTCACCAACTGCCAAAACACTGAGGGAAACGAAGGAGAACAGGGCAAAGGCATTTTTACTAATGAACCTACGCGAACTGGAGGATTTGATTAACGAGAGCATTCAACCTGAGGAAGGTCCTTCTGGGACCAAGTAGATAGGAGTTTACCTTTTTCTCTTTATGGATGTAATAAGGCCAATGACCATTAGTGACTTTTATTTCTTGTTTATTTAGTGTCGTTTTGGGATTCGTCTATTTTTTATCAATAAAATGAGGTATTTAGCATCCTAAGTTCTCCATATCAATTTGTCTCTAGGCCTACCTCGGGCACAAAGAGATCCCAAAATTAGGACATGATTTACATTCCCACACTATGTGTTTAAATATTGCAATACTTTTTATAATCCTCACTAACTTGATTACCTTTTGTTTTTATTTTTATTTTTATTATTTCCTTCGCCAAAGGTTAGTTCGTGCACTCTGGCAACATTATCCTATTCCACGAGATCCAGGGGACCTCCACCCACTCCTCCTCTTAGTCATGTAAAAAGCAAGAATAAAAGCAAGATAGAAGATTTGAACAACGTCAGAAAGGAGAATCCAACTGAACGGGTAGAGGCCACTAATGGCCATGGTACTTAGGTTCATCAAGAGAATGTATCCCAACTTGAACAAAAGCTGTTGAAACTCCAAGAAGAGCTCGATCAGGTTCGGAATCTAGCAAGCCTTTCATTTTCCCTCACCACCCCAGATATCAATTTCCCCAACACTTAAAACCCTACACCACCTCAAAACGTCCCAAAACAACAGAATCATCCTGCTCCTCACCATCACACTATTCCACCAATGACCCAATGCAACACCTGTCATACCCCGAACAATACTCCGCTACTTATCCCGGAACCCCAAAACTCCATAAACGACTACTTTCACACCCACTATAACACCCCTATCTATGTGGAGACCATGCCACACACCACCCAACCTATCTCAAGCACACCCGAGTCTGATGAAAAGGATTTTCTTATCAGGAACCTGGCTGAGGAACTTAAGAAATTGACTAGCCGGATTCAAGGCATAGAAAGAAGCAAGGGAATTGAGGGGATGGACTATGAGGATCATTGCATACAGCCTGATGTCGAACTACCCAAGGGGTACAAACCTCCGAAGTTCGAAATGTTTGACGGTACAGGTGATCCAAGGGTCCATTTGAGGACGTACTGTGACAAGCTGGTTGGAGTAGGGAAAGATGAGAGAATCTGCATGAAGCTGTTCATGAGGAGTTTAAAAGGAGATGCGTTGTCCCGGTATATCATCCAAGATCCAAAGAAGTGGTCAAGCTAGGTAAGCATGGCGTCCTACTTTATGGACAGGTTCAGGTTTAACACAAAGAATGCGCCGGATGTGTCCTATATTTAGAATCTAAAGAATAAGCCTATAGAAACCTTTCGCGAGTATGCTACTCGCTGGAGGTCCGAAGCTGCCAAGGTTAGACCTGCCTTGGAGGAGGAACAGATGAACAAATTCTTTGTCCGGGCTCAGGACCCGCAATATTATGAACGAATAATGATGATTGAGAACTACAAATTTTCCGAAATTATCAAAATGGGTGAAAGAATTGAAGATGGTATCAAAAGCGATATGGTTACAAACTTTGAGGCCTTGCAAGCTACAAATAAGGCTTTACAGTCCAGTGGTGCGTCCAAGAAAAGGAACGTAGGGGTCGTGATGGTTGCACAAAGGACCAAATCTCCCTTTAAATACCAAACGTACCCAACACCTCCACTCACATATCAACCAACCCCAAATTACCAAGAACCTTTACCCTCATACCAAACTCCACCACCAACTTATCAATCACCTCCACCTCCTACATATCAGCCTACTTCACCTAGATACTCCCAACCCGCTCATGTCTACCAAACCTATAATGCTCAACCATCCCACTATCAATCACCTCCTGCATGCCAAAACTTCCCTAGACCCAACCTAACTTTGACCGCAGACCTCCAAAACAATATATGACCATTGCTGAACCCATTGACCAGTTGTACGAGAGACTCAAAGCTACTGGTTATGTCACCCCCATCCCTGCTGCAACCCCTGAGAACCCTTCTCAGTAGGTTAACCCAAACAAATCCTGTGCATACCACTCCAGCATGAAAGGGCACACCATCGATGAATGTCGTTACTTGAAAGACAATATCAAGTCTTTAAATGATAACAAGATTATTTTGGCAAAAGAACCCGCTCCAAATATCCACAAGAACCTTCTGCCAGACCATAAGAGTGGAGGTATCCACATGATTGAAATAGAAGATGATTGGGATCCCAAGAGATCGATCGGGTTGATCATAGAAGGCGATGACCCAAAGAAGCCAATAGTTACTCTCAATCCAATCATAGTCCAGATTCAACCATCTGAGGACGTTGAGGTGAACATGTCTGTGCTACTCGAATTTGAAGCAACATCGTCCGCAAAAACACCAGCACCTATTGAGGTTGAATTTGTGTCTCCGACAAATACACACGTACCATTTGAGGTTGCAGTTTTACCACCCAAGGCACATGCTTCGTTTGGAGTAAGTATAGCCACACCAATCCCAGTGGCAATGTCGATCATGACACCATTCCATACAAAGGTTGTACCCAGGGATTATACAGCAAAGGCGAGGAGAAAAGGCAAGGTTAGGTTCGAAGATACCATTGCAGCACAGGGTATGACGAGAACCGTTAGAGTTTATACCCCTGAACATCTAGCTGAGTCTAGCAAGAAAGACTCTAACCAACCACCTATCATTGAGATGGGTCCAGACAATCTTTGGAGAAAGATACAGGCCAAGGAATACTCGGTCATCGACCAGTTGAACAAAACACCGGCGTAAATCTCTATTCTTGCTTTGCTACAAAATTCTGAGGCACACAAGAATGCTCTATTAAGGGTACTAAGTGAAGCGTACGTGCCAAGCAACATCACCAGCGGGGAAATGGCTAATATGGTAGGAAAAGTGCTGCAGCGCCATAAGATCACCTTTTATGAGGACGAGCAGCCACCTGAAGGGTTGGGGCACAATAAGGCGCTGCACATCAACTTGCAATGCGAAGACTATTTTATCACCATAATCCTGATCGATGGAGGTTCCAGTTTCAACATTTGTCCACTAGTAACACTCAAGAAGTTGGGTAAGGGACTACACGAGATAAAAGATAGAGCTATCAATGTGAAAGACTTCGATAGAGATCCACCATTGGTGAGATTGTCCTATGCTTGCAAATGGGACTAACATGGTTCGATGTCGATTTCCAGGTGATAGACGCGCCAGCATCTTATAATCTGCTATTAGGGCGGCCATGGATTCATGTTGCTGGGGCCGTAGCATCAACACTGCATCAGGCAGTAAATTTCGAATGGAATCACCCATAGGTGATTATTCATGGAGACGGTATCCACCCTATATATAGTCGTCAGGCCATTCCAATAATCGGAGGAAGAAGGAAGCTAGGTGGAGAGACTTACCATCACATCGAACGGGTAAATGTTGTTGACAAGGACAAGTGGTGGGATAACAAAATCGAGAGTATACTTAATTGGAGTAGGTACGATCATGGCAAAGGGCTCGACAAGAACCTCCAAGGAATCTCTAAGCCCATAAAACTCAAGAAACATGGCACTACTTTCGGTCTGGGAAATGATTATACCTGGGAAGAATTCAACAACTGGTCACCACCATGGCGCGGTCCTTATTATCCACTAGAGCAGCCAATACCGCATTTGGAGCAGACTTTCCAACAGGCCGACATTGTTTATGGGTCAGACGAAGAAGAAGCACTGGCAGCGGTGAAGAACTTGTTCCTAGAGGACAATGACATAGACTGTTGTGTTGTTCTCGAGGAGGAGGGGGGAGGAAGGACCTTCCATACAAGCTGTGAGAAGAGGGGCACGCCTCAATAACTGGACCAGCAGGACAATGATATGCTCAAATTACACTTTAATAAATAGTGTAAGGCGGTCAGTGTCAAATATAATAACCCAACAAGGTTGGGGTCTAATCCCACAGGGAATAGGTGTGAAAAGGTTACTCAAATAGTGTGTTACTTGACTCAAGTCGTAATTCTATTCAGTTAATGGTAACAAGAGTATGAAATGATTTTGGTTTGAAGTAATGACTAATTGTAATGTTGAGAATGTAAATAATTTGATTAGAGAAACCAAGGTTGTGTTCTCTTTAATGAAGTGTAATGCTATCAGTGTTAATATGATATATTTCTAATGGAAGGTCCCTTTTTGATATGCAAATGATGTCTAAATGACTATCCAATATTTTCCAATAGTTGGATAGTATTTCCTCTTTATGATTTTTCCAAATATAAAAGAGTTGCAATTAGAACAATCAATATATGCCAAATAAAACCCACTTATTCCTAAGAGATTCTATTAAACGAGGTTTAAAGCCTTGAGTCTTTGATATTTACTTCTACCAAATTCTAACCCACTTTCCAAGCAAAGCAAGAATTTAATGGCACTTGTTGATGTTTGCAACCACCAACAATAAATGAAAAATGAGAAGTAAATAAATATCAACCAACCATTATATATATATTCAATGTTAAACATCCATTAACATAACACCCATTTAGGGTTCACACCCTTAGTATTTAAAGTTAGCTACTCATACTAAAATACAAAAACAAGAGAATATTAAATGCCATAAAGCTTACAAAGTGAAAGATTCTTGACCCAAAAGCTTCCAAAAGAGAGGAATATTAAAGCCTTGTATTGTAGTCTCAAAGTCAAACAAGATGAGCCCACCAAACCTCAATAAATCTATTTATAGAGGACCAAAATTTGGGACAAAATACGGACAAAAATCCCCTTTCCGGTTAAATATGCGACCACATATCTGTTGCATAATAGACATGTGGTCCGCATTCTCTTCATGCCCATCGCACTTCAGAACCTTAGTTTCCAGGCCATCATCGCATTGTTGATTTGCGGTCTGCATTCCAGATATGCGATCGCATTTTGCATCACATTTTCCACCATCAGCATTTCTCTCCATGAGTTTGCGGTCCATTATGCGGTCTGCAAACCTGTTATGCGATCGCATTCTGAACCGCATTTCTTGCACTGGACTTTGGCCAACATTCTGTTGTGATTTGCGATCCTTTGCACATTATGCGGCTCGCATGTAGGATTTGCGATTGCATCTTGGACCGCATATCCTCATTTGTGCTGCATCCTGCTCTTTTCTTGACTTTTTGTGGATTTTTGCTTTCATTTCCATGCTCTTAGGTCCTTAAACCTCATGTACTGCAAAAACACTAAAATTACATAATTATAGGAGATAATTGCATTCAAAACAAGCTAAAATCTAAGCAATTTGCATTAAAATGTGCCGAAATTCTCTGGCACATCAACACCCCCAACTTAAACTCTTGTTTGTCCTCAAGCAACCAAAATGACACTATCCTATTTTAGACTCCATCTAACAAATATGAAACAATAGTGACCGTGGATGGTGTCCTTTGTTAGTACTACAAGCATACATTTTCGATTGTTTACCCTTCCTGAACCATCAATATTTACAAGGGACTAATCAACTTGTGAAACTTTGAGCCTCGACCAATTTGACAAAATGTTACCCTCAACTGAGTGCACTTGTATTTGATTCCAAAAGCTCAACTTCTGTCCAACCTCACAGTTCATGTGTCCTCACTAGAAAGAAAGTTCCAAAATCACAATATTTACAATGATAACAAAAAGGGACGAATTTACAAATACACTCACTCTCTGAAAGAATTTCAAGTGTTACAACATACCATACCATAGGCTTGCCCTTATTTTAATTCATCACATAATTCTAAGAACGCTCGGTTGGAGATCCCATAAGGACTTTTTAAGCTTTTAATGTAGGTTTAGGGAAGGGTCGGATAAGCATTTAGGTACAAGTGACTACACCCTCCTTGAACACTAATCACATTTTTCTTTCTTGTTGCTCTTTGCTTCTTTTCAAACCACATAGCCTTTATTAGCTTCAACGTTTCCACCATTTAGCCACCTTAACTACCCCTTCAATTCTTTTCAAGACTCCATATATATATAGACAAGCAATTCTTATTTTTCTATTTTTTCTTATATACTTTTATTTATGAGCTTGAGCAGTTTCACACTTTGAGGTTCACTTTCCTACGCTCATTGTACAATCTTGCCAATTTCCGACTTTACACCAAATCGCCAACTTAGGATTTTAGCCTTATTCTCAATGCTCAAGGGGGGACGAGTTCAAAAGAGGGAATTATTTCACAAAAAGGGAAAGGTTTGTAATGAGGTAGCCAAAGAAAAGGTTAAAGGCTCAAATGGGATGACTAGTGATACTATCTATACAATGGGTGGCTTGAAAGGCTAACTGGTTTTCTGAAAATCACAAAGACTGCCTAAGGTCATTTCTCCAACCAAATGTAATTATTATAAGCATCGAAAAACCAATCGGGAAAGTTCTAGATGGCAGAAGCAAACACAAGAATTATTTACATAAAGAACTCACACACATGGTACTCGAACTGTTTGGCTCACATAGTTTGAAGCCCTCGAGTCAACACTTGGCAACTCAAAGCTTTCATCATATATACATGTATAACTCTAGGTAGACATAGAGCCACAGAGCGAGCCTCAAGTTCACACAGTTGATATATCTTTCTTTTTTTCAATGGAAGGGTATACGCTATATACAAACACACACTATATACAGACACACATGCTTGAGACTAGACACGTACACCAAATCGGTCAATATGTTTCATTCTACTGTCTTGGTTCTACTATTACACCCTTGGAAAAGAACCCGGTGAAGAAAAACCAAGGGGAATTCATTGCTAAGTACTAAAGATGGACAACTATACACAAGGATAACATAACTTATGTACCGAAAGTTATATATACAAACTCGGGAATTACACAACATAACTTATGTGCGGAAATCACAACACACTAATATATACAGAATCATAGAATACACATGAGTACATACAAAAGCATAAACATGTACAACAGTTGCCAATGTCACAAAAGTATATACAATGCTACCACCCCCAACTAAAAGGCATGCATTGTCCCTAATGCATAAGAACATAGAATAGAGTTAAAGGGGCTCCCTGGGGTGCACTAAGTGCTATGGGAGTCGTCAGCTGGCTGAGTGATGGTGGGGTCGCCCTCTGATGCTGAAGCTGGGACCGATGAGATCTCGGCTTGAGGAGGGACCTCCACTGATAGAGGAGGGATCACTAGCTGGCCCAATACTGGAGCTGGGGACTGTGAGCTGCTAGCCTCGTCCATTGATGGCTGAGTGGCCGATAGATCTACGGGGGCATCCATATATGCTAGAGAATGTTGTATCACCATCCGAATTGCTGTTTGCTCCTCATCCTCAGCTGTAGGAGCAGCAATCTGCTTGCCCTTCTCTTGAGGGCCGTCATCATTCGTGGACCATGAATCCTCCTCATCCTCGCCCTCATCAGCCTCCTCACCCTGGGACTCAGTAGAGCGTCCAAAAACCTCCTCATCATGAATATCAATACGTACAAAAGGAGCTGGAGGATGGGAAACCTCGGTAGTCGGAGGTGCAATGTCTGTCATCAAAGTGGTGAAGTCAAGACCCAAATCTGGTGTTGCTGTGTCTGCTCCCTACTCACCTTCCTTTGGTAGGAGGGATGATAGATCAAACTCCCAAGTCTGCATCTTGTAGAGCTCGGTCTTTATAGTGGCAACCTTCTCCCAGAGCTTAGGCAGGTCACAAACCTCACCTCGCTCTATCTTCTCAACCATCAACTCAAGCTGTTGCAGGCAATCCCCATAAGGTATTTGTTGTTGTTGGAGGGCTGTCACTGAGGACTGTATCGGAGTCAAGGCCTGTTTGATGAGGTTAGGTAAGGTCTTCAGAAGTTGGTCTACCTTAGCATTGGCATGCTGAGCAATAAGACCAAACCTCGAGATGGATGGCAGTGCAGCAGAAGGCTGAGCAATGGTAGACTGAGAGGCGGGCTATGCAGTGGAAGTGGATGCAACTGGAGCCTGAGGGGACACAGGATTCTGGGACTCGAAGGGCTCTACATCAACTGGAATCGAAGTCTGAATCTCTGGGGGAGTAAAAGAATCACTAATGTGCATGATGTCAATATCCTTCAGCACCTTCCCTGTCTTGTCAGAGTGTGACATGAGTGGAGCGTTCACAGCCTTGCAGAGGGCTGTGATCAAACAGGGGAATGACAGTGAAGTGGTCGTCTGCCTTGCTCGGATCCCTAACTCTATGAAGATAAGGGCACCCACATCGATCTTGATTCCCATCATAATGCATGCAATGAGAAGAGCCTTCTCACTGCTTATATCAGTCTCACTTGTGGACAGTATGAGTCGACAGGTAACAAAACTAAGCCAAAATCGACCCTCTCGTGTGAGATCCTCCTTGAATATTTTGTGTACAGGATTGATCCAAGCAGGGGTACTCTTTGCTATCACAGATGATATCCAACTCCGCTCATTCTCCCGGTTTGCCCATTTGGCTTGGTACTCAGTTGTGCCCGGGCTCCAATCAGGGATGTCAAATTTATTAATAGTCTTAGCGCTACAGCTCACGTCTTTCCCCCTAACTAATACAGTATCACAGAATACCCTATTGCGCTTGTGGTGAGCAGCCCTGGAAGATCCGTATGAGGCATAAAATTCATGGACAAGGGTCTTATTGTATTCATCCGGTAGCTCAGTGAAACACTCCCATTTTCTAGCTGTTATGTTCTCCCCAATGTGGGGGTGCTAGTCTTTAAGTCTGTTCATGCTCACTTGTTTCTCGACAAGAATTTTTTTCTTTGTTAGCCCTTCTCTATAGAGCTCCCTAGAACCATCGATTGCAAATCGGAGTTGGTAGTCATCGCCCCTTTTTCTTCTCGCCTCTGCATGTAGTTCTATTGAAGGCAAGGTCTCCTCCTCATCATATTGGGAGGGACGTGCCACAATAGGATCCTGTCGTGGACGTTTTGATGGTGTTGCCTGACGAAGGGTGGAGGCCCTTTTCTTGGAAGAGGATGCGTGTTTCTTGGGAGCCATGTCTGCAAAGAAATACCATGTGATCAATCGAGTAGGCAACAATGAAAAACAAAGAAGAAGTTCAGAATGCGATAGGTATGCGGTTGCATAACCACTATGCAGACCACAAACTTGTCGCAAACTTCCAAGCTCTTGAAGTGATACAAGTATGCGATGGGTTATGCGATCGCATAACCACTATGCGGACCGCATAATCATCGCAAACCTGATTGATCAGTAAACCAAATCATGAAATGCGATCGCAAATTCCACCGCAAAGTAGGAAATGCAATCGCAAAATGGCCGCAAAACTCATGTTGTGAAACTAGGTGCACTGTGTCAGTATGCGGTGAGTTTGCGGTCCGCATATCAACTATGCGATCTAGGGTTCGTTATGTGGCAGAAATGCGGACGGCATTTTGATTTTGCAAACCGCAAATGCCATCGTTCCCAAACGAGTTAATCCTACCCTCAACAATGGTGGTCCTATTTCCTGCTACCCAACACCCCAAACATGTTTCCTTCCCAAAAGATTATCACAGTGTGCCAACCAACTACTTATCAAACACAATCAAAACAAAGAACGAAAATAGAAAAGAAACATAGGAGAGATAAATATGAAATTGAAAAGGAAAAATTAGGGCAAGGAAACATACCAGTGAAGATGAGCAAGCACACTAGGGAGATGAATTCTCAAGTGGTTTTGTCCTTTCCTTTTCAGACTTTGTTTGCCCCCCCCCCCCTTTTTTTGGTTTTCATTCTTTTTTGCTTTGTTTCTTCTGTTAGACAAAAAAACTTTTTGTTTTGTTTTGAATGTGTGAGAGATGAAAGGATGCGAAGACATACCTGACGATTTTGCGGTGGATAAGTCACATAACACATTATGCGACCGCATATGTGTTATGCGGTGGATTCAAGTGAGATGCTGAAGGGCCAAAAATGCGGCGCACTATGCGATCGCATAGTGATGATACAGTCCGCAAAGTGCACCAATTTGTCGCATTCTTACCACCAATATTAGTCAAACTCACTGTTTTGATTTGTGACCAAATGCGGTCCGCATAGTGAATATGCGACCGCATTTTTGTAGCAAACTTCACATGGTGATTTTTCTTCCCTTTATTGTGCAATCTTACCCAGAGTTATGATCTTTTGAATCCCCTGCACTCTAATACACACTTTAAATTGCTCAATTAAATCTATCTACCACAAAATTAAAAATTTAAAGAACAAAAAAGGTGTTACCACACATGGGTTGCCTCCCATGAAGCGCTTGATTTAACATCGTGGCACGACGAAGATGGTGTTTCTTCTACTTCACTCATTTGTCGGGCATGGACCATCTTGGAGAGCCAACTATTCCACCAAATGTTTATCTCCATTTGTACCCAAGTAGTGCTTGATTCGGTGACCATTGACTTTGAATGTCCGGAGCCCATCCTCCGATGCTAGTTCCGCAGCTACAAAAGGAGAGGCATTGACCACTTTGAATGGACCGGACCATTTTGATTTGAGCTTGCCCGGAAACAATTTGAGCCTTGAGTTAAAGAGCAAAACCAAGTCACCCGACTTGAACACTCTTTTAAAGATCTTCTTGTCATGGACGAACATCTTCCTTTCTTTGTACACAGCTGCACTTTCATAAGCATGGAAACAGAATTCCTCCATTTCATTGAGTTGTGTTAACCTCAATTTTGCAGCTTCAACCCAGTCCAAGTTCAACCTCTTTAGAGCCCACATGGCTTTGTGCTCCAATTCCACGGGTAGATGACAAGCTTTGCCGAAGACTAACCGATAAGGAGAAGTACCATAGGAGTTTTGTATGTCGTGTGGTACACCCACAATGCGTCATCTAGCTTCCTTGTCTAGTCGGTCCTGTTTGCATTAACAGTCTTTGCTATAATGCTCTTGATCTCGCGGTTGGAAACATCAACATGACCACTAGATTGGGGATGATAAGGCGTGGCCACCTTGTGTTTGACACCATACTTCTCTAGTAACCCCGTGAAAGCCTTGTTGTAGAAATGATACCCACAATCACTAAGAATGTCCCTAGTTGTGCCAAACCGAGTGAATATGTTTTTCTTCATGAATGTGGTCACACTTCTTGCCTCGTTGTTTGGTAAGTCAATTGCTTTAACCCATTTGGACACATAGTCCACAGCTACCAAGATATATTTCATCCCACAAGATCTCACAAAGGGACCTATAAAATCAATTCCTCACACGTCGAAGATTTCGATCTCCATCACAAAGTGCATTGGCATTTCATGCCTCTTAGAGATTGATCCTTGCCTTTGACATTGGTCACAAGTCTTGACCATTTGATTGGCATCATGATAGATTGACGGCCAATAGTAACCATATTCAAGCACCTTAGCCGTCGTTCGATTTCCTCCATGATGACCCCCAACCGGTTAGTCATGGCATGCCTTTAGAATTGGCATAATCTCTTCTTCTGATATACACTTTCTAATAATATTGTCAGCACAAACACGGAACAAGAATGGTTCCTCCCAATAGTATTGCAGGCAGTCTCTCAATAACTTCTTCTTTTGATAGGATTCCAATCGTCCGGAATAAGGTCACTAACCAAATAGTTAGCGATATCGGCATACCACGGAGCAAAAGTGCTAGATAGTGCCAATATGGGTTCATCCGGGAATGCATCGTTGATTTCAAGATATCCCTTTGGTCTCCCTTCCTCTTCAAGACATGATAAATGATCCGCTACTTGATTTTGAGTTCCCTTGCGATCCTTAACCTCGAAGTCAAATTCTTATAACAACAAGACCCATCGAATCAACTGAGGCTTTGCATCCGTCTTTGCCATGAGATAGCGAAGAGCAGCATGATCTGTGGACACTATCACCTTAGATCCCAACAAATAAGCCCGGAACTTCTCAAAGGCATAGACAATGGCAAGAAGTTCTTGCTCAGTTACCGTGTAATTCATTTGTGCCCCATTGAGTGTCTTGCTTGCATAATAGATCGAGTGGGGAACCTTGTTGTGACATTGGCCAAGCATTGCTCTAATAGCTACACCACTGGTGTCACACATGAGCTCGAAAGGAAGAGACTAATATGGTGTGACAATAATAGGTGTCGTGGTGAGCCTTTGCTTCAATTCCTCAAAAGCTTTGAGGCATTTCTCGTCAAACACAAATTTGGCATCCTTCTCAAGGAGTTTGCACATAGGATTTGCAATCTTGGAGAAATCCTTGATGAAGCGCCTATAAAACCTAGCATGTCCCAAGAATCTTCGAACACCTTTAACGGAAGTAGGTGGAGGAAGCTTAGAAATAATCTCGATTTTTGCCCGGTCAATCTCTATGCCACGTTTTGAAATTTTATGCCCCAACACAATGTGTTCCATGAAGTAACATTTCTCCTAATTGAGCACAAGATTGGTCTCTTCACATCTCTTAAGCACTTGTCTAAGAGTTTTAAGACATTTCTCTAAAGAATCACCTACCACCGAGAAGTCGTCCATGAAGACTTCTAGAAAATCCTCCACCATGTCGGAGAAAATGGACATCATGCATCTTTGAAATGTAGCCAGAGCATTGCACAAACCAAATGGCATATAGCTAAAGGCGAAAGTTCCATAAGGGCAAGTGAATATCGTTTTCTCTTGATCCTCCAAGACTATGTTGATTTGGTTGTAGCCGGAATATCCATCAAGGAAACAATAGAATGACCTTACCGCTAGCCAATCAAGCATTTGATCAATAAAAGGCATAGGGAAATGGTCTTTGTATGTGGCACTGTTGAGCTTCCGATAATCCATACACACCCTCTAACCGGTCACCGTTCTTGTTAGGATGAGCTCATTTTTTTTATTTTCAATTACGGTCATGCCTCCCTTTTTCGGCACACATTGCACCGGGATCACCCAAGAACTATCGGCAATAGGGTAGACTACCCCGACATCCAACCATTTGATGATTTCTTTCTTTACCACCTCTTGCATTGACGGGTTCAACCATCTTTGATGTTCTATACTTTGTTTCGTCTCACTCTCCAATTAGATTTTGTGCTCGCAAATTCCCGCGGGAATCCCTCGGATGTCTGCAATTGTCCATCCAATGGCTTGCCTATGCTCCTTCAAGACTTCCAATAATTGTTGTACCTGCACATCATTCAACAAAGAAGAAATAATTACCGGTAAATTATCATTTGAGCCAAGAAATTTATACCTCAAGTGTGGTGGAACTGGTTTGAGCTCTAGTTGTGGTGTTCGATAGTAGAAGGCTTTACGGGTGGAGTAGCTCTATTCTCCAAGTCGAGAGACAACTTTGCCGGAGCATAAGTGTAGAACCCAAGCCCTTCCAATGCATTTACCGATTCCACATACCCCTCCATATATTCACCATCAAAGTTCACCAAAATAGCCGCCAATGTCTTGTCGAGGCATTGTTCTTCCATTTTCATTTCAACCGCATCCTCTACTTCATCAACAACATCGATAACCGAGATGCTTTCATACTCACGCGGTAGTTTCATACCCTTGCTTGCTTGGAATGTAACCTCTTCGTCATTCACACAGAATTTGATCTCATTCCGTTCTGAATCAATTAGTGCTCTTCCCATGGCAAGGAATGGTCTCCCCAAGATGATAGGGATCTCTTTGTCAACCGCACAATCAAGGATTATGAAGTCGGCGGGTAAATGAAATGTTACCACCTTCACAAGTACATCATCAACAATTCCCACCGATCGTTTGATTGAATGATCGGCCATTTGCAATCTCATACTTGTGGGCCTTGGCATACCTAATCCTACTTTCTTGTAAATGGCAAGAGGCATCAAGTTGATGCTAGCTCCATTATCGCAAAGGGCTCTTGCAAAATCATGTGCCCCAATGGTACAAGGAATGGTGAAAGCTCCCGGGTCTTATTTCTTTTGAACGGTGGATGTTGCAATGATGGAACTAACCCGGTGAGTCACATTCACCACTTCATTTTTGGTGGTTCTCTTCTTGGTGATCAAATCTTTCAAATACTTAGCAAAACTCGGCATCTATTGAAATGCTTCCACATATGAAATATTCACCGATAATTGCTTGATAATGTCCTAGAACTTTTCAAGTTTTATATCATCAACCTTCCTAGAGAGTCTTTGAGGGAATGGAGGAGGAGGTCCAGGAATAGGTGGAAGAGTTTTTGGTGTCTCTTTTACCCTTTCCTTTACCTCTTCCCGGTTCTCTTTTTGGACTTGCACATCTTCCGAAATCTTCTATATTTCAACAACACTTGGCTCTTCAACCTCAACCCCTTGTTCGGACTCTTCTACTTCAACCACTTGTTCACCCCCTCCTTGTAGTACCTTCCCACTCCGAGTAGTAATCTCCATGATATGAGAAGTCGGACCATTCCTACTACCCTTGGGGTTCGCAATTGTGTCACTTGGAAGTGTCACTTTTTGCTTTGGATTTTGCACCCTAGAAAGGTCTCTCATTTGCATCTCCAATTTTTGAATGGATGCGGTATGAGAACCAACAAACTCGGTCATATTCCTCATAGAAGTGTCGGACTTCTCTTGATTTTGCAACACCCGTTCAAGCATGCTTTCCAACTTAGACTCACTTGAGGAACCTTGATGTGAATATTGACCCTTTGGGGGAATATAAGGGTTTGAACTCCTATTTGGGAAGTTGTTGTTATTGTTCCAAATACCTTGATTTGAGCCGCCTTGGTCATTTCTCCACTGTTGGTTGCCTTGCCCTTGCGGGTGAGGCCTCCATTGATTCTGTTGTCCTTGATCTTGGTAATGTTGCCTTTGATATCCACCTTGAGAGTTGTTGACATAGTTTGCTTCCTCAAAATCCTCATTTGATATGGGTTGCACATCCTCAACCACATTTACCTTCTTTGTTTGGCTTTCGGTGAACATCTTTATCAACACATTGATATTTGTAGCAAGCCCTGCAATCACTTGATCTCTCTCTTGATTTTCCTTGATCATGTTGTTCAAGGAAGGATAACCATATGTAATTCGACCTGTGTATCCTCGGAGTGCCATGCTTGATTATGTTTTGCCATTTTGTCAAGTATTTGTGTCACCCTTGCAAATGATTTGTCCATGAAAGATCTGTCAGTTGCATTCTTGGTTATAGACTGGTTCATCGGATCCAAGCCCGTGTAGAATTTTTCCAACAAGATAGAATCCGGAAAACCATGATTGGGAGACCTCACCAAATATAATTTGAATCGATCCCATGCCTCGTGTAAATGTTCCCCTGGTGCTTGCTTGAAAAAATAAGATTTTATCCCGGAGCTCATATTTCTTACTTTCGAGAAACCATTTAGCTAAGAATGCTTGGACAAGTTCAGGCCAAGAATGAATAGAGTTTGGTGGCAAATTCTGAAGTCATTTCCTTGCATCCCCAGCTAGTAAGTACTTGAAGCACCTCAGCCTTAGAGCATCATCCGAGACATTGTTCTGCTTATGCATCGCGCACACACCCAAGAAGTTTCTAAGATGTTGTGTAGGATCATCTTTAGTGGAATTCCTAAAAAACCCTTCCGCTTTGAGCATAAGGATTAAACCATGTTCCACCTTAAAAGTTGCAGTGCCAACGGCCGGAGGTACAATAGCATTTGTATCCTTAATATACTCCTCTATGTCCGCAAAAGCATTTTCTTCCATTTCCGCCTCCATCTCTTCTTCATATTCGGCCATGTTTTCCTATCAACACCAAGCAAAACAAGCAAAGTGTGATGGATTAGACTAAGATGTAAAGTCAAACACACACTAATTAGTAATTTCAAAACCGTATTCCCCGGCAATGGCGCCAAAATTTGATACACTCAAATTACATTTTAATAAATAGTGTAAGGCGGTCAGTGTCAAATATAATAACCCAACAAGGTTGGGGTCGAATCCCACAGGGAATAGGTGTGAAAAGGTTACTCAAATAGTGTGTTACTTGACTCAAGTTGTAATTCTATTCAGTTAATCGTAACAAGAGTATGAAATGATTTTGGTTTGAAGTAATGACTAATTGTAATGTTGAGAATGTAAATTATTTGATTAGAGAAACCAAGGTTGTGTCCCCTTTAATGAAGTGTAATGCTATTAGTGTTAATATGATATATTTCTAATGGAAGGTCCCTTTTTGATATGCAAATGATGTCTAAATGACTACCCAATATTTTCCAATAGTTGGATAGTATTTCCTCTTTATGATTTTTCCAAATATAAAAGAGTTGCAATTAAGAACAATCAATATATGCCAAATAAAACCCACTTATTCATAAGCGATTCTATTAAACAAGGTTTAAAGCCTTGAGCCTTTGATATTTGCTTCTACCAAATTTTAACCTACTTTCCAAGCAAAGCACGAATTTAATGGCACTTGTTGATGTTTGCAACCACCAACAATAAATGAAGAATGAGAACTAAATAAATATCAACCAACCATTATATATATATATTCAATGTTCAACACCCATTAACATAACACCCATTTAGGGTCCACAACCTTAGTATTTAAAGCTAGCTACTTATATTAAAATATAAAAAAAAAAAGAGAATATTAAATGTCATAAAGCTTACAAAGTGAAAGATTCTTGACCCAAAAGCTTCCAAAAGAGAGGAATATTAAAGCCTTGTATTGTAGTCTCAAAGTCAGACAAGATGAGCCCACCAAAACTCAATAAATCTATTTATAGAGGACCAAAATTCGGGACAAAATACGGACAAAAATCCCCTTTTCGGTTAAATATACGACCGCATATCTGTCGCATAACAGACATGCGGTATGCATTCTCTTCATGCCCATCGCACTTCAGAACCCTAGTTTCCAGGCCATCATCGCATTGTTGATTTGCGGTCTGCATTCCAGATATGCGATCGCATTTTGCATCGCATTTTCCACCATCAGCATTTCTCTCCATGAGTTTGCGGTCCATTATGCGGTCCGCAAATCTGTTATGCGATCGCATTCTGGACCGCATTTCCTGCACTGGACTTTGGCCAACATTCTGTTGTGATTTGCGATATTTTGCACATTATGCGGCTCGCATGTAGGATTTGCGATCGCATCTTGGACCGCATATCCTCATTTGTGTTGCATCATGCTCTTTTCTTGTTTTTTGTAGCTTTTTGCTTTCATTTCCATGCTCTTAGGTCCTTAAAGCTCATGTACTGCAAAAACACTAAAATTACATAATTATAGGAGATAATTGCATTCAAAACAAGCTAAAATCTAAGCAATTTGCATTGAAATGTGCTGAAATTCTCTGGCACATCAGACAACCAGAGCCTGGCGAGCCTCGGGGTAGCAAGGCTAAAAAAAGAATCATGCACTATTTTTATTTTACTAAATGATTTTCTTTTCGCATTTTTCAATTCCCGCAATAAGATCTTCAATGTTCAAAACAGTTATGCAATTTATCAAATCATTTTGACTTTTCTTATGAATAAACACTCAATATCATTTTCTCTCATTACTTTACTTATACAGCATTACTATTACTTATCTTAATGAACCAATGACTGTGACATGCAACGAGACAATGCAACAAATGGACATTGATTCAAGGAAGATGACATACCTGACGAGATTGTTAAAGAAGTTGAGAACTTTGAGAATAGACCTAAGTCCAACCTGGACGAGACAGAAATTGTTAACTTGGGAGATGTAGAAAACGTCAAGGAAACACGAATCAGCGTTCACTTATCGCCATCAGAAAAGGAAAAATACACAGAATTTCTAAAGGAATATGATGATATATTCGCCTGGTCGTATGATGACATGACTGGTTTGAGTACGTCTATTTTGGCTCATAAACTGCGAACCGATCCGACATGCCGGTAAAGCAAAAGCTCAGAAAGTTCAAGCGTGATATGAGTTTGAAAATCAAGGAAGAAGTCACTAAGCAAGTTAAAGCTAAGGTTCTTAGGGTAGTAGAATACCCGACATGGTTAGCTAACATCGTGCCAGTGCCAAAGAAGGACAGAAAGGTCAGAGTAGGTGTCGACTACCGGGATCTCAACCGAGCCAGTCCGAAAGACGATTTCCATCTGCCAAATATACACATCTTTATTGACAATTGCGCCAAGCATGAGCTACAGTCATTTGTATATTGCTTTGCTGGTTATCATCAGATCTAGATGGATGAGGAAAATGATAGAGAATCACAGATAGTGGCACGAGAAGTTATCATTTGCTCTTCTAAGGTATCGTACCACAGTCCACACATCAACTGGGCCAACCCCCTATATGCTGGTTTATGGTATAGAGGCAATCATTTCCGTCGAGGTAGAAATTCCTTCCCTAAGGATTATATAAGAAGCCGAGCTCATTATAAGACGCAGAGTGGGTGAAAAGTCGTTATGAGCAACTAGCTCTTATAGACGAAAAGAGAATGAATGCATTTTGCCATGGTCAACTCTATCAGAACAGAATGTCCAGGGCCTTCAACAAGAGAGTCAAACCAAGACAATTCACACCGGGGCAGCTGGTGTTAAAGAAAAATTTTCCGCATCAAGATGAAGCCAAAGGGAAGTTCTCTCCCAACTGGCAGGGTCCATACATGGTTCACCGGGTTCTGACAAGAGGAGCCCTCATACTTGCAGAAATGGACGGAGAAATCTGGCCAAATCTAATTAACTCAGATGCAGTCAAGCGTTACTATGTGTAATCTATATGCTTCCCTTATATGATGTAAATTGAACTACGCCTGACCTGATTCCCGTTTAAGAGGGGATACATAGGTAGCCCTATGGGTTTGGTCACAATTCAATAAAATTTTATTTACCCCCACAGTTGGAAACTGGGGAAGAATTTTGAGGAGGACCCTCAAAATTCTAAAGTAATTTCAGCCAATCGACGCAAGCAACAGTCAGAAGCATCAACCCATTAAACTGGGGCAGAATTTTGAGGGGGACCCTCAATATTCCATAGCTAGAGAGGTTGCAATGTCCCGAGCTATGTCGCAGTCATGGGTTCATCTGAAAAGCTATCTTAATTATATACTTATGTCATATTTTGATGAAATCATGCATGTTTATTACTAAAATTGCTTTGTTTAGCAACGCTACCCCAATGATACATACAGTATCACTAGATCAAAGCCGAGCAGGCACTTGGATTGTGAAATCATCAAATATACTATACATTCATGGGACAAACATTATTTAGGAACACAACTCTCCGAACCGTACACTTCCAAACATTTGCTATCAGCATACACCGGTGATGCCCTGTATGTCACAATAATCCCAATAATTGCAACACCGCAATCTGCTATCAGCTAAGAAAGCTCTACTACCATTTGCCATTTTATTTCTTGTATAAGGCTATTACTCTGCCTTCCGAGGTTAAGCTCTACCTCCATCTGCATTTGCATTGCATAAGGCTACCATTCTACCTTCCGAGACTAAACGATGTCTCCATCTGCAGTCCGGCATAAGGCTACCATTCTGCCTTCCGAGACTAAACGTTGTCTCCATCTGCATCTGCATTTGCACTGCATAAGGCTACTATTCTTCCTTCCAACTTGCATAAGGCTACCATTCTACCTTCCGAGACTAAACATTGTCTCCATCTGCATTCCTGCAAAAGGCTACCATTCTGCCTTCCGAGGTTAAGCTCTACCTCCATCTGCATTTGCATTGCATAAGGCTACTATTCTGCCTTCCAACTTGCATAAGGCTACCACTCTGCCTTCCAAGACTAAACTCTATCTCCATCTGCATTCCTGCATAAGGCTACCATTCTTCCTTCTGAGGTTAAGCTCTACCTCCATCTGCATTTACATTGCATAAGGCTACAATTCTTCCTTCTGAGACTAAACGCTGTCTCCATCTGCATTCTTTCATAAGGCTACCATTCTGCCTTCCGAGACTAAACGATGTCTCCATTTGCATCTGCGTCATTGCATAAGGCTACTATTCTACCTTTCGAGGTTAAGCTCTACCTCTCTCCGCATTTGCATCTTTGAATAAGGCTAGTATTCTGCCTTCCGAAGCTAAGCTCTGCCTCCAATTTTCTTCAAGACTAAGCACTATCCCAAGCATCATTTATTTCGTTTCTCTTACGGGCTAAGCTCTGCCCTTCAATTTGCAAGACTAAGCTCTGTCTTGTTCGCATCATGCTATTGCATCTTATGGGCTAAAAAATCGCTTCATACTGCATCTCATGGTCTGAAAGATTGCCAAATTATCCAAAGGCGTCATCGTTCGGAGACACCATCTTCATACCCCGAGAACACCATGTCATGGCCTGAGGATCCCTTTTAATCTTTTGCATATCATTATTCAAAGACATCATGGTTCGGAGGCACCATCCTCGTAGCCCGAGAGCATCATTTCATGGCCTGCGAATCCGTATTGTACGCTTCATGTCCCAGGATGGGATGGTCTAAGGACGTCATTCTAACCATCTGAAGACAACATTCATGGTCCCACGGGAATTTGTATCATGTTTATATTTATGTGCGATATACGCTTGTATTGTTTCTAATTGCAGGTACATCGGCGAGCAATGACCATCCCGGCAAGAGCGATCCCGCTTCAGTTCCCGCAGCCATGTCGAACCTAACCATTCCCATAAGTCGTCCGCTCACCCCGTCCTAGATATTGCGTCCGTTCTTGAAAAATCTCCATTGGCATACTTCGTCGGCGGATCCTGAACTACATACGGCCGGATTCCTGTAAAAGCAGGGATATGTAGGCAGCTTAGAAATCCAAGGTACGACCTAAACCTCTTCGAACCGTTTCGCTCGGTCAAAATTGGCCATCATATCTTTACCCGACAACTCTTTCATCCTTTCCGGGTAAAGAGTGGCAGTTGTTGATACTCAATTTTTCTCTATATATTTTTAATATGCAAAATAACTTCAAAATGGCATATATATGCATATGTAAGCATATCCAAGTGTTTTATTATTTTTCATAATTTTTAAAGGTTTTTAAACCAATTTATTTCCCTTTTTTATCCATAAAAACCCAATAATTATTTCCAAAATTATTGTTTTGGTAATTCATTTGTTGGACTTTTTTATTTATGCTAAAATATAGCTAATGTAATTTTTTCATATTTGTACAAATTTATTTAGTATTTTTAAGCTAAATTGCACATAATTGCAATATTAGCCCTTTTAAGATTCAGTTATGTTTTATATTCATAAAATTAAGTCATATATTTTTAAATTATTAATTATATGTCATAAATCATTTTTGTTCTTTCAATTTATTTTCAAAATTAATTTACTATTTTTTATAATTTAAAAAGAGAAAAATTGGCTATTTAAATAATAGCCCAATTACATTTCAGTTTTAGCCTAAATCTGACCCCAAATTAAACCCAATTTCCCGGCCCAATTCCCATTCAAACCCTACCCCTAACCCAATGAAATGACCCAATCTGGATTCTCTACCTACCCTCTTAATCCGGGTCGTTGATCATTCAGATCAATGGCCAATATTTGCCATTTCCATTTTTAACCTTAAACGACCCCTAAACCTACCTCATTCTTCACCAAACACTGCCCTTGAATCCCTCTTCTCTCAATTCTCTCTAAAACCTCACACGAACCCTAGCCGTCGCCATCTAATCCCAGCCTAATCCACCTCAACCCCTGTCTAATCCATGGCCTCTCATGGCCATTGGAGATTTGTATCAGTCTCCTATGGCTCCTGGGTGTTTGTTTCTATGGTTTCATGGCCAGACCTCGAAGGGATCTGGTCCAGTCCTTGCTCGACTTCTGTTCATGGCCTTTCTCCGACCATCCATGACCTTTCTCCGGCCATTCATGGCCTTTCAAGGCAGATCCTTGACCTTCCTGGTTAGATCGGTAACTTTCAAGGTCTTTCTCACCTTTTCTGGGTTTTCCGAAATCCTAATCTTTAAGATCTTTCAATTTTCTTCAGATCTATCTTAGATCTGTGCTTACTACGAACTTCTTAAGTGTTTTCGTGAAGGTCTCTCGATTTTCTTTCAAAACAACTCTTCATTTTTTAACGATTAGGGTTTTCCTTTAAGTTCTTTAAAGATCTTGTCTCTGATTTTAATGTTGTTCATGATTTTGCTATGTTTAAAATGACTTGCTCATGTTGTTCTTCTATCTAATTCAGCATGTTAAAAACCCTAGTTCCTTTTTTATCTGAGTTCTGAAATTGTTTGCCTAAACGTGTGCTTATTTTAAGTTCTTTGTTTCTGACTATCTTCTCCTTGTTTGACTTATCTGATTTGAGTTCTTTTTGTCTCTTAAACTCGACTACTATCGAAGCCCTAATTTCTTAAAAGGGGTTTCTTCTCATTTATTACTACTGTGAGACTTTTACTTGTTTCTGATTTATCTTACCTGATACTATGTTCTTCTTCACTGTTGATTTTATGTGACTACTTGACCTACTTGACTACTGAGCTTCGAATATTTTTCTTACTACTGAATCCTAGCTTATTTCTGTCACTACTATATGTTTGTGTTATCTCTTTTTCCAATATGCTTGGCCTTGCATGTTTGATGCTTCTGTTCACTCTATTTATATACTGAAGTGCAGAATCATGTTTCTTCCATGATTGATCTTGATCTTGCGACTGATTGCAAAAGCTTTTCTTTATGAACCCTTATTTCACTCGCCTGTTTAAAATTAATTGATTTCTTTCCCTTTACTGTGATGTTTTACCTTGCTGAATCCTTTCCCAAAATAAGCCTATTTTGTACTTAGACTTGATTGTGTACTTCATGCTTTTATTGCCCCTTATATGGCAATAATCAATCAGTCCCCAAAACTGATTTCTTTCCTTAATTAAACCTGCTACTACCCATTAAACAGTGATTCCTTAATTAAAGAGAATCACTTGTGTTAATTGATTCTGGCTTGTGATTGTTTCCATGTTTATGTTAAGACTTTACTTATTATATTACTTTTCACTCGTTTTCAAAAACTATAAATACCCACCCCCTCTTCTTTCAAAGACACGAAAAAAAATTGAGTTCAGAACACACACTTACACTTAAAACTTTCTCTCTTTCTGTACTACTATTTGTGCTACTACTTTGTCTACCCGGCGGAAGGCCAAGGCTAGATTGTGGAATCTTGCTTATTTCCTTCTTTCTGCACTTTGCTTCTCTACTACTATGTCCTAGTTAATTTTCAAGCATCAACAACGACATGTTCCTTTACCTGTTTCAGTTTCTTTCACTTTTGCCTGCTTCTGCTCATGTTTATGCAGTCAAGTTACATTACTAGCATGCTGTAATATGCTCCCACCCTTTTTAAATTAATGTTTCCCTATGTATGTACTCTATCAGTCACTTGTTATGTGTTTGCTAACTTATGAATCCCAAACCCTATATCCCCTCTATGTGTTTGTTTGTGGGCATGTCAGCATCAGATACTGTTGTGCATGACCCAAACCTGACCCTTTCTGGGGTCACATGCTTCATATAATGTACTCCCAAAACCCCTTTGACCCATTTGTGTAACTACTAATCTTGTGTAGTTTGAGTTTTACTCCTACTGTTTTCAAATCACCCTTACTACTTACTATTTCCAACTCAGTTTTAAATAAATCTCTGTATTCTGCACTTCCACTATATTTTTAGAACCTAGGTTCTGCCCCTCTTGTGTGTGCCTTGCCTTGGGACCCTTGAGCTCTCTTTGAACTTGGACACATAAGGGCTGGCACTTCCACACTGCACTCATTTCCGTCTGGTTATACAAACCTGGGTGTAAGCACTGCCCGAGGTCCCTTGAGACCCTTAGGAAACTTTGACACACCCAGGTGTGAGAAAGGCTTTGAACATCTTTGGCATTTGAGGTTGTTTATTCCATAATTCAGAGAGGAAGTCAAGAATCAGGCTTCCTATGGTTGTAACTTCTTATTTTGCACTTTTCTAATGTAATTCAGTCATTTTTGGTCTGTAATAGTTTGTAACAAATATTGGGGTTGGCTAGTGAAAAGGGATGGGGTGATTATGCATGTTTTAGCTATTAGAAGGGTAGATAACATGCTTATAGGATCTGTTTAATAAATTCTGCATGTTATACTTCCACACTTAGATAACATACCTATAGGATCTGTTTAATAAATTCTGCATGTTTTACTTCCATACTTCGACACCATTCCTGTACGATCTAAATGTCTATAATCAGACATCATGCCTACAAGGTTAAAATCAGCTTTGAAATTATATGTCATGTCTATAAGATTAAAATCAATATTTTTATAGAAATCATACCTATAGGAACTTCGCTGTAATCAAATAAATCCTGCATGTTTCATTTCATGATCAATTAGATACCACGCCTATAGGACCAAAATCAGCCTTTAATACTTAGATACCATGCTTGTAGGAATTAAAATCAGCTATAATATAAATCATGTCAATAGGATCTGAAACTAGTTTAGTTAAAAATCAGTTTGACTCGTACTGTTCTGAATCAGTTTAACCAACCTACTCCTTTTATTAATACGGTTTAGAAAGCATGCCTATAGGATCCAAATCACATGTTTAAAAATTAACTACTACTCTGCTGCACTTCTAATCAGTAATAGATATCATCCTTATAGGACATCGCCAATACACACTTAGGCAAGCCTTAGGTAATAATGATAAAACTGAACCCACCTTTATTAATTAGCAACTGCTACAACCAGCAGGCAGGCCTGATTCGGACTTTTTATCTGAGTTATGTAATAAATTGGTTTGCTTCAACAATTAAAACACCCTGCCATAGTACTTTAAATTCTGACCCTAATTGTGTTTAAGTCATGCTATTATGTGCATTGTCTGCGGAGGTATATATGAGGCTCTTAATTGTTTATATGTTTCCACTAATATACAGTCTTACGTGTTTTGTATGTCGCCTTAGCCTTTTTACCTTTAAAACCCAAAAGTCAGCCTAAAATCCTCCCTCTTATAGGAATAGTAGTCCTAAATTCCTCCGGGACTGATAGGAATGGGATGGGTAATATCATGCAATAGGTCGAGACTAATCCATGCTTTAATACCTTAATGGGATGGGAAGGGTAGATATGGATATGATGACCGGTGCGCTAATACCGCGTGTATCCCCTCTTCTGAGGAGTGTCATACCGGGTATCACATTAATGTGATCCATATTATAAATAAACCTAGGACCCCCCTCCTTTTTATATTCTCAAGTATTTGTAGAACTGTAACTCCTTTTCAAAATTCGCCTTTTAATAATTGTTTCCAAACTCTTATATATTCAAACTTAAATCCCCTACTATTTGAGCCTATATTTGTCTGTCTGCTAATTGTACAAAATTCACAAAACTGTCTGGCCGGGAACCACACTTGTGGATCCTGAAGGGTGCCTAACACCTTCCCTTAGGATAATTTCAAACCTTACCCTATCTCTGGTTATCAAACAAACTTAGAAATGAACCCTATAGGTGTCCTAATGCACCTTAAATCATTAGGTGGCGACTCTTCAAATGCAAACCCAGTTCCAAAAAGGAATGATTGTCCTACCCAAAAAATGTCATAAACCCAATTTTCCGATGCAAAGAGAGAAAAAGGGTGCGCGATATCCATCAATGTGCCATTGAGCTTTGGAGAAAATGCCCGGTTATGCAAAGTTCATGAAGGATTTGGTGATAATGAAGCGGTCAATGAATTTTGAAACTATAAAGATGACTCATCAAGTGAGTGAAATTGTGCACTCAATGGCTCCTAAATTGGAAGATCTCGGCCCTTTCACAATCCCTTGTACCATTGAAAGTGCCGAGTTTGCTAAAGCTCTTTGTGATCTTGGGGCAAGTATCAATTGTGATGATGAAGAGATGGAGGGTTATGTGGAATGTGTGAACTCTTTGCAAGGCATGGGATCGTACACTTGTGAGACCCGCAAATTGTCTTTGGATCTTGAAAATAGAACCACTCCTCCAACAAAGCCTTCAATTAAGGAGCCTCCCATCTTGGAGTTGAAGCAATTACCTCCACATCTTCCATATGAATTTCTTGGCCCTTCTTCTATTTTACCGGTTATTCTTTCCTCTTGTTTGACTAACGTGGAGGTAGATTCTACATTGGAGGTGCTACAAAAGAGGAAGAAGGCTATTGGATAGACATTGACGGGTATTTGGGGAATAAGCCCCGCATTTTGCATGCACAAGATTAACTTGGAGGAAGGTTCCAAACCATCTATTGAACATCAAATAAGACTCAATGAAGCCATGCAAGAGGTCTTCAAAAAGGAGATCATCAAGTGGTTGGATGTCGGGGCTGTGTACCCTATTTCCGATAGTTCATGGACTTCTCCGGTTCAATGTGTCCCTAAGAAAGGGGGCATGACGGTGGTCACAAATAATAAGAATGAGTTGATTCCTAAAAGAAGGGTGACCGGTGGAGAGTGTGTATGGACTATCGCAAGCTCAACAAAGTCACAAGGAAGGATCATTTCCCACTTCCCTTCCTAGACTAAATGCTTGATAGATCGTGCTTTCTATTATTTCCTTGATGGGTATTCCGGCTACAATCAAATTCTTATTGCTCTGGAGGATCAAGAAAAAACTACTTTCACATGTCCTTATGGTACTTTCGCATTCTCGCAGATGCTATTTGTGTTGTGCAATGCACCAGCGACTTTTTAAAGATATATGATGGCTATCTTCACGGACATGGTGGAGGATATCCTTGAAGTCTTCATGGATGAATTTTTGGTGGTCGGGAATTCTTTAATGATTGTCTAACAAACTTTTATAAAGTGTTGGTAAGATGGTAAGAAACAAACTTGGTGCTCAATTTGGAGAAATATTATTTCATGGTTAAGGAAGGCATTGTCCCTCAAAGAATTGCATTGAAGACGACAAGGCAAAGATTGAGGTGATTTATAAACTTCCACCTCCAACTTCAGTCAAAAGCGTGTGGAATTTCTTAGGCCATGCGGGATTTTACTGGCGTTTCATCAAGGACTTCTCTAAAGTGGTGAACCCATTGTTCAAGCTTTTGGGGAAAGATTCTAAGTTCCGTTTCAATGATGATTGCATGAGAGACTTTGAGTTTCTAAAGCTCAAGTTGACTACTACTCCCATCATCACCGCTCCAAATTGGAGTGTTCCTTTTGAGCTCATGTGCGATGCAAGTGATGTAGCGGTGGGGGCTGTTTTGGGGAAATGAATCAACAAGATCTTTCATCCCGTTTATTATGGAACCAAGACCATCAATAGTGCCCAATTAAACTACACCGTTACAGAGAAAGAGCTTCTTATCATTGTGTTTTCTATTGAGAAGTTCCGCCCGTACTTGATGGGTGCAAAAGTAATTGTTCATACGGATCATGCGGCACATCGCTATCTTATGTGCAAAAGAGATTCCAAATCCCGGTTGATGAGATGGGTACTTTTTTTGCAAGAGTTTGATATAGACATCCAAGATCGAAAAGGGAGTCAAAACTAAGTAGCGGACCACTTGTCTCGTTTGGAGGAGGAGGGGAGGCTGCATGATGGCCTTGAAATCAATGACTCCTTCCCCGATGAGCAACTTTTGGCTATTTCGATGAAAGAGGTGCCTTGGTCAGCGGATCTAGCAAATTATCTTGTGGGTGGTATCATTCCGGTTGAGTTCTCTTCAAACCAAAGGAAGAAGCTCAAACGAGATTGTCAAGACTATTATTAGGATGAACCATACCTTTTCCGGCTTTGTACGGATGGAGTGATTAGAAAATGTGTACCGGAGGAGGAACAAGTTGAATTCTTGAGGCTTGTCATTATTCGTCGTATTGTGGTCACCATGGTGGAGCAAGAACGGCGGCCAAAGTGTTAAGTTGCGGTTTCTATTGGCCCACTCTTTACAAAGATACAAGTGATCTCGTCAAATGTTGTGATGAATGTCAAAGAGCCGGTAGAATCTCAAAGAAAAATAAAATGCCCTCACTACCATTTTGGAGATTGATATTTTCGATGGGTGGGGTATTGACTTCATGGGTCATTTTGTGAGTGTAGACATGTGATTTTTTACCCTCCCCAAGATTTTTTATATTTTAGCATGTAAATATTTAATTTAGGCTTAATATCGCTATTTCAACTAATTTTGACTCTTTTACTTTATTTTTTACAAGAAAATGAAAATTACAAAAAAAATAGTTTCATTAAAGTTTTGTAGTCATTTTTAATTTTGGAAAATACCAAAAATAGGTTTGTTTTAACAGTTAGTCTTATTTCAATAGTTATTTTATTTAAGTAGGGTTAATTAGTAAATAAGGTAGTATTTTAGTCTTGTTCACGAAGAAAGAATAATATTTTGGGCTCAAACAACCCATTTTAAGCCTAATTTTCGGACCTAGCCCATAATTCTTAGGCCCAAACCCCATAACCTAAAAAACTACAAAATACCTAGACTCTAAGACCTAGACACACAACCATCAGTGCCGTTTTTCAAAGATAGACCCCCCCCCCAATCGGAATTCCTCCTTCTTCGAGAGAACAGAAAAAACCATAGGGGTCATCTTCCTTCTTCTCCAAAAAAGAACAACAGACCCCTAAGAGAGCTATAGCTGCAATAGACATACGACCCCCCCCCCCCCTCCCCCCCCCCCCCCCCCCCCCCGCCCTTCCCGCCTTTCTGGATCTTCTTCAACGAAAGGAGACAAGACCCCGCACCCAGCGGATTCGATCTTCTTCTGCAGCCAAAACAATAGAACTCCACAGGGCTGCATTATCTTCCTCTTATCCAAAAACAACAGACCTAAGCAGCTAGGAAGGGAGAGATCAAAAATTTCTAGCGGCTGTTTCTTCGCCTCGTCTCCAAGCCATCACTAACTCTCTATGACCCCCATCAACTTCTTCTTTGTCCCTTCTTCAACGACCACCCACTGAACCTAGGAGCTGAACGCTACAAATTCTATCACCACCATACCCCTAACCAGCGACCACCTCGACGCTGCCCGGCGAGCTCGCCGGAAAACGAACCAACAGCCACCACTCCACTGTCTTGCCTTTTTGTTTAGCTCCCTCTTTAGTGTCAATGGCTTTAGAAGCTTATGCATCACAAAGCACTGATAAAATCCATTCAGATGTTCTCACACAAGCTCGAATATCCTGTTACAAGGCAAGAGATGCATTTTATTCATGCATGGAAAAAGAATCGAGTAAAAAGCCTACAGAAATTGCTACAGTAGGGCTTTTATATCCAATTGAATGCAAGAAAACAAGAGAGGAATATGTGAAACTATGCCGACCCACCTAGGTTAAGCATTTTGCGAGGAAATACTATGCTAAGAAGAGAGTGGTTGAGATGCGGTTGGGTCGAGATCGTGGTTGTTCGTTGAGGTTTCGATCACGATCCAAATTAGGTCCGAATTTCTGTTTGTCGGAAACCTTTTGAGGTCCATTTCCTCTTCCTCCTTTATGTTATTGTTTTTAGTTATTTGTGAAGATTTCCTCTGTACTTGTATGGATTTTATCATGCTTGATTTACTTATTTAGTTATTTGGGTTTAATTACTCGTGTTTGATGTGTGCCAATAATTGATATCGAATTGTTCATTGGTGACGTTGCTAGCTTGAAAATGTAGTTAGATTAGGTTTTGAATTTGTTTTGTTAAAAGAAAATTGATCTATCATTGTGGTTGTGGACACGTTCGCGTGACATGATTACAATCTAAAAAAAATGAAATCGGAGTATGTGTTAGCGCAACTTCGACAAACTCTCTTAATAATAACTAAGCGTTATCGATTGTGGACACGTTCACGTGACATGATTTTTGACGCGCCAAATGAAATGAGTACACGTACGCGTGACTCGTATTAGGATAATTTTTTAATTAAAAGAGGTGAAAGCAAATAGGTTCTAAAATGAGTAGTTATACAATAATAAACCAAGTATGATCAAAACGACTATGCTAAAACCACGGAACCCAGGGAATACCTTCTCCCGGGTTAACAGAATTCCTTACCCGGATTTTTGTGTTTGCAGACATTAATACAGAGTCAAATCTCCTCAATTCGGATTCTAAATCGGTGACTTGGGACACCATGAATTATCCCAAGTAGCGACTCTGAATCTAATAATTAATCTCATTTCGATTGTCACTTAAATTGGAAAAAACACCCTTATATTGGAAAAAACACCCTTATATCTGCTTCCAGCGGTAGTAAAAAGGATGTGTGACAGCTCTGGCGACTCTGTTGGGGATAAGAACCCGAAAATCTCGTTCAAGGTTCAAGAATTCGAGCTTGTTAATATGATTTTTACTTGGCTTCATTTATTGTTAATATTACTGTATTCTGCGAACCTTTTGTGCTAACTGCTGTTTGTTTACCGCTTTGATATTGTTTGGATTGTATTAAAATGCCTTATTACGCCACCCCTCTGAGTCTTCTAAAAATGGTTCATACGTTTGCGTGGCCCGCTTTTTCTGTAGAAGTTATACCAAATAGAACGAGGCTAGGCCAGCAACAAGGTCGGGTAGACTTCAGTGCTCCTAGTACATTGCCCTCTCTTCGGCTCGAATTGTCCGCTTGGGTAAGCCAGTCTAAGAACACAACCCCATATTTAAACCTAGCATAACGTAACCTCAGGCCGAATCCCTAGTAGGAACGTTTGTTTGCATCAAGCGCATTTTATGTTGTGGACTCAACACAGGGGTTGGGTCCATCTAGAACAGGTGTACCCAAAATAACAAACCATCTTAATGCATCCTATGTGCTATATGTTGCATTTCTTCAAGGGTAAAACGGTCATTTTTGGCGGACCAATGATAGTTGAGGGCAAATGAAAAAAGAAAAAAAAAGAGGGTGAAGTGTGAAAACAAAGCAAGTAGGGCCCAATTATGTTTTCTGTCCCATTTTTGTTAAGAAAAAAGAAAACATGAAAAATCCAAAAAGATTTTACACTTTCCAAAAAGAAATTCAAAAAAAAGGAAAAAGAAAATCCAAAAAGAGTTTACATATATCATAATTTTTCAAAAAAAAAAAGAGACAAAAACATATTTTCTCTAAATTAGTTGTTTTTTTAATTCTCGCTCGTATCCAACATGCCCGAACTACGCATACCTGATTCTCGTCTTTCGGGGCGTGATATGTAGGCAACCCACATAGGGTCCGGTCTTCCTAGTGAATCTTAGATTCTTGGCTTCGCGGGGTCTTAGCCAAATCTTGCATTTTTAGCCACTTTTAACCACATAGATTAATTTTAGGAAAATAGTCACAATCATATTTTGAATATGTCCAACATGAAGGGTTATTGTCTCACATAGTGTTCTAGGTCTTTAACTTTATTTGGTCTTAATTTTCTCATAAAGGTGTGGATTTACTTGCCGGAGTTTGAGCATGATAGAGCCCGAGGACAATCCAGTCAAGATCGCTCATTCAGGAGTTTGCTTAAGGATTGTTTTTTAATGTTATGTTTTGAGTCTGTTTTATTTTTATGTCATCTTTTACCTTCTAGTTTTGTACATTAATGCCAAGTCTTTTAGGTGATATTAGAGTCTGCCATAGTCTACTTAAGTTTGTTGAGTTTTTTGTTATTGTATTTCCTATTTTGTATTTGAAAAAAGATGTGTTATAAATTAAAAATCCAAAAAAAATTGCATTTTTATATTTCCGTTAGAAGTTTTCTTTAGAATACTAATTTTAGAAATTAAAAAAAAAATCAGTTGAGGTGGTTTTCATTTAGGAAGTTAATATTTAGAGCTCAAAATAGAAAAAAAATTGTTTTTATATTTCCTTTAGTATATTAAGACTAAAAAAAGAGAGAATTTCCTTTTAGTACCTCTTTAAAAGTTTTCTTTAAGATATTAATTTCAAAAATTCAAAAAGATTTTCTCTTAAGGTTCTCCATTGGGAAATATATAAAAAAACAAAAAAATATTTTCTTTTTATTTTCACTAGAATTTTAGGATATTATACATAGAAGAAAAAAAAACATACTTCATCGTGTGTTTATCTTCAGAGTTTTTTCCTTAGGTAATCAAAAACTGAAATTCAAAATATTTTTCTTTGGTTTATTCTTTAGATTTCCTTCCTACAAAAAGAATCAAAAAAAAATATTTTTCCCTTCTAGAATTCTTTTCTTAAAATTTCCCATATAGTATTTGTTTCAAAAACAATATATGCTCGTTAAGATTGAGTTTAAAATAGGTTTAGAAATTTTTTTAAAAAAAGTTTTGCTTCTTTTCTTTCTCTTTTCTCATCAGAATATTCATTAAGGTAAAAAAAAGAAAAGAAAAAAAAAGAGATCGTCAGTTTATTTAGTCTATTCTCGACTCTCCCGAACTATGCAAAGATCTAATTCATGTGACGTCATTATACGTAGGCAACTTACATAGGGTTCGATCGAATCATTTTTTTTTTAAAATGAAAAAAGAAGGGAAAAAAAAAAGATAGATGATATTATAGGATGTGAAAAATGAGAGGAAAGAAAAGAGTGATAATTAGAAGAAAAAAAAGAAGGAAAATGAGCAAGCAAGTGCTAGAAAAGAGAAGATTGAAATGAACAAAATTGGAATGATGCCAAGCGACCTTGTGACCCTAGAAGTCATTCTACAACCGTTAATTGTTGCTGGGTGCATTGCACGCAATGTGATATTTTTAGTTGTTAAATGCCCTAATGCTAACAGGATGTCCCCATTTTGTTCCTTTTGTTATCTTCATTGAGCAGAAGGGTGGTTGGTTTGTGGTTTTTAAGTAACTCATCCATACAAAACAAGGTCAAAGAACAAGGTAATCATGGCTGGCAAAGAGTTGAACACGGGTGTTACTGATCCGTCTAAGGAGATGGTTGAGTCAGAATCTGAGTTGAAAGAAGAGGTCTTAAGGTTGAAAGGACAGATGGCCAAAATATACCAAGCCTGGATTAGTGGGCGTCCTCCATCATTATTTCTCACTAGCTACCCTAAAAGCCTTGTCACCATTCCGCCACTGCCACAAATCTAGATTCCCACTGCTGCTGATATCTCCCCACAACCTTTTCACACTCCACCCGCCAAAACCACCTCATATCCCGCTACTTTGGCCACTCATGCTTTTGTAGCTCCTCCACCAGCTACTTTTCCTCGATCCTCTAACGAGACTGTGCTCAAAGTCCTCGATGCCCAACACTATGCTTCATAATCAATTTTCAAGGTCTCGGTCCATACTTTCATGCTCCTCATTTTGATCCTCCCGGTGAGATTGCAAAGCCTACTAAGACAGTGGAGCAAGATGAGATATCCAGAAAGATGAAAGGGTTTAAGATGCCAAAGTTTAATTTGTATGATGGGCGTGGAGATCCAGTAGCCCATCTGAAGGGTTATTGCAATAGAATGAGAAATGTTGGGGGAAAGATGAGTTGATGATGGCATATTTCAGTGAGAGCCTAACTAGGCCAGTTTTGGAATGGCATACTCGTCAAGATGTCGGTAAGTGGCTTACATGGGATGACATGGCTCAAGATTTTGTGCGACACTTTCAGTTCAATATAGACATTGTCCCAGACCGCTCCTCCCTATCTCAAATGGAAAAGAAACACAAGGAAAGCTTTAGAGAATTTTGGTTCAGATGGAACGAACAAGTTGCTAGGGACAGTCCTACCATTGATAGAAAAGATGTTGCTGAGTCCCGCCAATGACAAGATTCGGGAGGCATTCTTGCTAAACGCTTTCAGCCTCAATACTGACCCCATGAACATCCCTGAACTCCACATAATTCACCCCAGTATTATCCTCCTAACAACGTTCGGTCATCTGTCCAACCACTGGGTCATTCCTCATGGCGAGCGCCAGCACCGCATAATGTACTTTTGCCTTCACAGCATTTTCGAGCATCCAACAACTCTAGAAACCTGGGGCATGGAGGGAAACAAAGGTAAAGAAAAGTTTCAAGCCAATCGGAGAATCCTATACAAGCATATTTGGAAAGTTAAAACATTCTGGCCTGATTGAGCCGCTCCTCGGCTATACTCCGGACCCATATGCAAAAGGTTTTGATCCTACTGTACGGTACATGTACCACTCTAATGTCCAAGGGCATAGCATTGAAGATTGTCGTGCTTTGAAAAGGGAAGTAGAAAAAATGATTCCAGAAGGGATAATTGTGATCAATGACAGTGATAGTGAATATGCAAATCCTCTTGGGAACTTGCCGACTGAGGTTAATGATATTGAAATTGGTAATGGTTTTGGTGATATTGATGTGGAACTCAGTGGCTAAATTTTGAGCTTGGTGATTGGAAAGACACTCTTTTCTTGGCTAGTTAGGGAGGAGTTCTGGTGGTTTATTTTATTGTCATTTCTGTTGTCCGGGTTATTTTAGGGTTGTAATCCAGATATTGTCTTGTGACTCAAACCCTTCTATCCTTTTATTTTGCCTAGTTTGTTTAGTCATAGTAACTTGTTTAGTGTTGCCTAGGTTTGTTTCAGGATTGTAACCCCAATTTATTTTGCTTGTTTTGTTGTTCCAACCCTGTCACCGTTTGTTTGGTGTAATGCTCTGTTTTCTGTTATTTCTAGTCATTTTTTTGTTTAGTTCTCTTCTCCTTTTATTGTTCTTTTCATGCTGGCTCTAGTGACATGACATGCATGCATAATTCTAGGCCTGGTCTAAAAGGTTAGTTTAGTCATGAAGCAATTTTGAAGATGATAGGGACACTTGAGGGAAATAAGTACAGATTTGGACATTTTGAGATCATTTAAACCCCGAACTGTGTGAAACTGGGGCAGATAATTTGGGAAGTTAATAGAATGACAAGAATTCATTAAAGGAGAGTGCATCCAGGACAATTTGAAGCAAGCAACTTTGAGTTCAAGTGCATCTCAAGTTACAAGATAAGTCAAGAAAAGTTTCTCCGAATTGATGGAGGATATCCATTGTGAAGAGGGAATCACCCAACGAGGGTTCTGTACTTGACAAGGCGATAAAGAAAAGTGAAAGGCATATTAACGATATCAATGCCGAAGCCGCAAAAGAAATATTATGCATGATCTTTAATTTTCATCCTCAAGTTGCATGTGTCATACTTGGTGTTTTTAGAGATTGGGAGGCCCTCTCTCAGCTATTCAAACTTTTTATACCCTTTGGTACCCATTTTGAGCATGTACTGATTTCTTTAACCTCCCCTCTTTTGGAATCAAGTTAGAGTCATACGAAAAAAAATGTTCATGTCCCCATAGCTTTATTTTAGAAAGTTCATTCCAAAAAGAAAATTCAACAACAAAAAAAGAGAAAAATAGAGTTAAAGAAGAAAACAAAAAGAAGAAAAAAAGGAAGAAAAAGAAAAAGAAAAAAAAGGAAAATAGTAACAAAAAGTAGTCTTGTGAACTATGTTTGACCTGATTCTTGTCACCACAAGATACGTAGGCAGCCTTACGGTTCGGTCATACCAAATAAAATATTTCATAATCCCACGAAGTCGAGAGTGGGGCAGTCTTTCTTAGAAATTCCATCTCAGAAGAAAAAGAAAAAAAAAGAATCAAATTCCTTTGTTTTAGAAATTGGGGCAAAGTTTTAAAGTGGATTCCAAAAGTTGTAAATAAATTAACCCTGTTATCTTAGTTATTTTGAGCCTTTATGATATCTTTTCTTTCTAACCATGTTCAAAAGCCACATTACAGTCCAAACAAGACCTCCCAGATAATCTTTGAGAGTGCTGAGTTTAGACATGCCGAGAGCATATGAGGTTTTTACCATGGTTAATGCCTTGTCATCTGCAGAATCAGAGAAAATAAGAAGAAAAGAACAAAATGAGAGAGTCTTATTGGTGAAAACCTTCAAAGGCACCATAAGGCGACGGTGAGTTGAGAGAAAGAACAAAATGAGAGAGGCTTGATGGTGAAAACCCTTCGAATAAGGATCGTGAATCAGACTGGATAATCAGAGCATTGAAGCCCAGTTTCATGACTCAGAGGTACAACAAGAGTTGAACATTAGGCTTGCTTGACAGATTAGGCCACTTAATCCAAAGGTGCATATCATGGTCATTAGAGTTGGTATCCACATCTGATAAGTTTCTACTTTGTAGCTTTCTTGTTAGGAATCATCTCTTTCCATTATCCTTTACTCTGTTTTTTTTACTTCCTCTTCCTGAGTCTGTTTGGTCAGAAAAAGTGAGAAATGACTTCAAAATTTGCCACCAGATTTCCAATTGCACAAAATGGGATCTGGCTAGCCCATCAAAGTGGCATAAGTCAGGAAAGAACAACATGCGCGCTAAGTTGGTAACAATCAACGTGCTTTGGGATTTATATGAAATACAAAGGTTTGGTATATGTCAATTCATGAACAATGCAATAGATAGAGGGTGTTGGGTTTGAACAGATCAAAGGTATTTTCTGTGATAAGGTTGACAAAGAAAGTGGTTAACCAATAACAACCAAGGTCTTCCAAGTGGAAATCAAAGTTATCATGGCAAGTGAAGGAGCAATAGACCTCAAGGCCAAGGCTAGTGTTTTAAGTCAGGAAAGAACAGTATGGGCACTGAGTGGGTGGCAATTAACATGATTCGGGATTCATTTAAAACACAAAGCTTCGTATATAGATAAATGGTATTGAGTTTGTACGGATCAGAGGTATTTTCCGCGATAAGGGTGACAGAGAAAGTGGTCAGTCAATAACAAGCAAGGTCTTTCGTGTTGAAATCAAAGTTATCATGGAAAGTGACGAAGCAATCACCCTCAAAGTCAAGGCCACAAACCAACCACCTTGTTTAAACTCACAAGTTTTCTTTGATTGAAACAGGGGCAGGAAATTTCATTTGTTCTGGAGAAACCTTCCGTGAGGAAAGTAAGTGCCAGAAAGGCTCGGCAGTAAGTTTCCAGTACCCCCCTGGATAACGGGATTTAGTAATTTTTGAGACCCTCGCAAATGAAAAGTTCTGACGAGAGTTCTACTTTTGGGAAGTATAATTTAGCATTTAAGTTTTTCACTTTTGAGATGAGACTTGGTTTGAAATTTTCAGGATAAGGGAATTTAGCTTAGAACTTATTTTGATAACAAGAATCGGTTAACACTCACAGATGTTCCCAATATCAAATTGGGGCAGAAAAATTTCTTTTGTTTTGTCTGTTTTGTTGTAACCAGGCACCCACCTGGAGAACAACGAAAGACAACACGAGTTTCAAGAAGAGGACAATTCAGGTTCAGCAATCAGGTGCCCACCTGGAGAGCAACGGAAAATGGTGCAAGTTTCAAGGGAAAGCAGTTCGAGTGTCAGCAATCAGGTGCCCACCTGGAGAACAAGGGAAGACGGCACAAGTTCAAAGGAAAACGGGTCAAGCTCAGCAATTAGGCGCCCACCTGGAGAAAAAGGGAAAATGGTTCAAGCTTAAAGGGAAAACAGTTTCAAGTAACAAGAGGAGATGGGTCAAGTCCAGGTGTCAGGCGCCCACCTGGAGAACAAGGGAAAGCAGTTGAAGTTTCAAGGAAAGACAGGTCAAGTTTAGCAATCAGGCACCCACCTGGAGAACAAGGGAAAACAATTCAAGTTTCAGGGAAAGACAGGTCAAGTTCAGAAATTAGGCGCCCACCTGGAGAACAAGGGAAAACAGTTCAAGTTTCAGGGGAAAGAAAAGCAGTTCAAGTTCAGCAATCAGGCGTCCACCTGTAGAACAAGGAAAAGCAGTTCAAGTTTCAAGGAAAAATAGTGCAAGTGTTGGAAATCAGGCGCCACCTGGAGAACAAGGGAAAGCAGTTCAAGTTTCAAGGAAAAACAGGGCAAGTGTTGGCAATTGGGCGCCCACCTGGAGAATAAGGGAAAATAGCACAAGTTTCAAAGGAAGACAGTTCAGGTTCAGAAATCAGGCGCCCACCTGGAGAACAAGGGAAAGCAGCTCAAGTTTCAGGGAAAAGCAGTTCAAGTTTCCAGGGAAAGGAGAGCAGTTCAAATTTCAGCAATCAGGCACCCACCTGGAGAACAAGGAAAGACAATTCAAGTTTCAGGGAAAAGCAGTTCGAGTTTCAGCAATCAAGCACCCACCTGGAGAACAAGGTAAGACAGTTCAAGTTTCAAAGGAAAGCAGTTTCAAAGAAAAGCAGTTCAAATTTCAGGAATCAGGCGCCCACCTGGAGAACAAGGGAAGACAGTTCAATTTTCAAGGGAAAACAGTTCAAGTTTAGCAATCAGGCGCCCACCCGGAGAACAAGGGGAGACAGTTCAAGTTTTAGGGAAAAGCAGTTCGAGTTTCAGCAGTCATGCACCCACCTGGAGAACAAGGGAAAGCAGCTCAAGTTTCAAGGAAAGCAGTTCGAGGTTCAGCAATCAGGCGCTCACCTAGAGAACAAGGGAAAATGGTTCAAGTTTTGAAGAAAGACAGTTCAAGTTTTGGCAATCAGGTGCCCACCTGGAAAATAAGGGAATTCACTTCAGAATGCAATTCAAGTCAGCAACAAAAGAAGCTCGCGGCAAGAATGCGAGTCAATAGTCCTATATGATCAACAGAAGTTAGTCACAATCCAGAATAGAAAAAAACAAAAAGGCAAGAATTGAATCCAAATGCAGAAGTAGATGAAAGATGTGAGCTGCTCAATACATGATGGAGGTCACAAGCACTACATGTCCGGTCTTGATCTAAAAAGCTTAAGAAGAACGAGCTAGCACCTGCAACTAACAAGCACAAAAGTTCAAATCTAAAGTCTGCATGAAGAACCGTTCAAAACTCAAGATCAAGCTTCAGAAGACTTATAGATAGGAATCTTTTAACTCGTAGTTGACAAGTTGAGCTAGTCTTTTTCATTTTTTGATTTTTGATGTAATAACAGGACCGTGGACCGGAACCTCGACGGAACGGCACCTCGACCGACTCTCCACCTCGGTATACTCCATCATCTCACTCACTTCTGAACTACACGTGGCCTGATTCCTTTATAGCCAAGGATATGTAGGCAACTCAGATACCAGGGCTCAGTCACATTCTCCTTCCTTTTAGTTTTTGGTCTCTCTAAATAAGGGTCGGGTCAAAAAATCTGTCTAGTCGTTCTTTGTCTAAAAATACTTCGTATTTTCAGTCAAAGAGGGGCAACTGTAGACATGTGATTTTTTACCCTCCCCAAATATTTTTATATTTTAGCATGTAAATATTTAATTTAGGCTTAATATCACTATTTCAACTAATTTTGACTCTTTTACTTTATTGTTTACAAGAAAATGAAAATTACAAAATTATAGTTTCATTAATGTTTTGTAGTCATTTTTAATCTTGGAAAATACCAAAAATAGGTTTGTTTTAACGGTTAGTCTTATTTTAATTGTTATTTAAGTAGGGTTAATTAGTAAATAAGGTAGTATTTTAGTCTTGTTCACGGAGAAAGAATAATATTTTGGGCTCAAACAACCCATTTTTAAGCCTAATTTTTGGACCTAGCCCATAATTCCCAAACCCATAATTCCTAGGCCCATACCCCTTAACCTAAAAAACCCTACAAAATACCTAGACTCTAAGACCCTAGACTCTAAGACCTAGACACACAACCATCGGAATTCCTCCTTCTTCGAGAGAAGAGACAAAACAAGAGGGGTCATCTTTCTTCTTCTCCCAAAAAAGAACAACAGACCCCTAAGAGAGCTATAGCTGCAATAGACATACCAGACCCCCCCCCCCCCATTCTGGATCTTCTTCAACGAAAGGAGACAAAAACCCTCACCCAGCGGATTCGATCTTCTTCTGCAGCCAAAACAATAGAACTCCCAAGGGCTGCATCATCTTCCTCTTATCCAAAAATAATAGACCTAAGCAGTTAGGAGGGGGGAGATCAAAAATTTCCAGTGGATGTTTCTTCACCTCGTCTTCAAGCCATCACTGACTCTCTATGACCCCCATCGACTTCTTCTTCGTCCCTTCTTCAACGACCACCCACTGAACCTAGGAGCTGAACCTTAAAAATTCCGTCACCACCACACCCCTAACCAGCGATCACCTCGACGCTGCCCGGCGAGCTCGCCGGAAAACGAACCAACAGCCACCACTCCACTGTCTTGCCTTTTCGTTTAGCTCCCTCTTTAGTGTCAATGGCGTTAGAAGCTTATGCATCACAAAGAACTGATAAAATCCATTCAGATGTTCTCTCACAAGCTCGAATATCCTGTTATAAGGCAACAGATGCATTTTATTCATGTATGGAAAAAGAATCGAGTAAAAAGCCTACAGAATTTGCTACAGTTGGGCTTTTATATCCAGTTGAATGCAAGAAAACAAGAGAGGAATATGTGAAACAATGCCAATCCACCTGGGTTAAGCATTTTGATAGGCAATACTGTGCTACGAAGAGAGTGGTTGAGATGCGGTCAGGTCGAGATCGAGGTTGTTCGTTGAGGTTTCGATAACGGTCCAAATTAGGTCCGCATTTCTATTTGCCGGAAACCTTTTGAGGTCCATTTCCTCTTCCTCCTTTATGTTATTGTTTTTAGTTATTTGTATAGATTTCCTCTGTACTTGTATGGATTTTATCATGCTTGATTTACTTATTTAGTTATTTGGGTTTAATTACTCGTGTTTGTTATGTGCCAATAATTGATATCGAATTGTTCTTTGGTGACGTTGCTGGCTTGAAAATGTAGTTAGATTAGGTTTTGAATTTGTTTTGTTAAAAGAGAATTGATCTATCATCGTGGTTGTGGACACGTTCGCGTGACATGATTATGATCTAAAAAAAATCGGGGTATGCGTTCGCGCAACTTCGACAAACTCTCTTAATAATAACTAAGCGTTATCGATTGTGGACACATTCGCGTGACATGATTTTTGATGCGCCAAACGAAATGAGTGCACGTACGCGTGACTCATTTTAGGATAATTTTTTAATTAAAAGAGGTGAAAGCACATAGGTTCTAAAATGAGTAGTTAAACAATAATAAGCCAAGTATGATCAACGCGACCGTGCTAAAACTACGGAACTTGGAAATGCCTAACACCTTCTCCCAAGTTAACAGAATTCCTTACCCAGATTTTTGTGTTCGCAGACATTAATACAGAGTTAAATCTCCTCGATTCGGGATTCTAAACCGATGAATTGGGACACCATGAATTATCCCAAGTGGCAACTCTGAATCTAATAATTAATCTTGTTTCGATTGTCACTTAAATTGGAAAAAACTCTCTTATATCCCTTTCCGGGGTATTAAAAAGGAGGTGTGACAGTGAGTTCTTGTGGAAACACCTACATTTTGGTCGTGGTTGATTATGTGTCCAAATGGGTTGAGGTCGTTGCGTTGCCCAACAATGAAGCGAGAAGTGTGGTAGCGTTTTTGAAGAAGAACATTTTTACAAAATTTGGTACTCCAAGAGCTATCATAAGTGATGGGGGATTGCATTGTTGCAACAAAGCTTTCGATATCTTACTAACCAAGTATGGTGTCACTCATAAAGTCACGACCCCTTATCATCCTCAAGCAAATAGTCAAGTGGAAGTCTCCAACCGAGAGATAAAATGTATTTTGTCCAAAACAGTGAATGCTAATTGGACGGATTGGTCAAAGAAACTCAATGATTCTTTATGGGCTTATAGTACGGCTTACAAAACACCCATCGGAATGTCTCCATACCGGTTGGTGTTTGAAAAAGCTTGTCATCTTCCGGTGAAACTTGAGCACAAAGCCATGTGGGCTTTAAACAAGTTGAATCTTGAGTGAGATGTCGCTGCCAACTTAAGGGTGGCACAATTGAATGAGTTAGATGAGTTTCGGTACCATGAATGCACAAGTTCGTCCTTATACAAGGAGAAGATGAAGTATCTCCATGACAAGTACATTCGGAACAAGGAGTTTAAAGAAGTCGGTCTTGTGTTGTTGTTCAATTTTCGGGTTACGGATGTTTTCAGGAAAGTTGAAGTCTAAATAGAGTGGCCCAATTGAGGTTGTGGGTGTGACACCTTTTGGTGCATTGGACCTTAAAAATAAAAATGATGAGGTGTTTAGAGTTAATGGTCACTGGGTGAAGCACTATCTGGGAAAAGTTGGTGATGGCCACGTCGTGGCGCTTCTTCATTTCAAGTGATGGTAATTTGCATCGTGTCGCGACGTTAAATCAGGTGCTTCTTAGGAAGCAACCCATGTTTCTATTTCTTTTCTTTATATTTTTCTTTTTTTTTAGATAGGTCTTGTTTTGTGCTGACTAGTTTTGAAGTGTGTTGCAGGAATGAGTGTGCTTTGCAGGAACTGTGCTCAGAAATATTGGCTAAGTATGAAAAAGTGCAGACTGCACATTTATTGTGCGGACTACACATTTATTGTGCAGAGCGCACAATTTCAAATGCCATAGAAGAAAATGATCTACAACCGCATAATTCTTGTGCGGACCGCACAACTGGAAATCAAAAGTTGCACAATCTCTGAAGTTTGCCTGTAAGAGAAATTGCCAACGTGTGACAGCACAAGGAAATGTGCGGTCTACACCAAAATCTGCGGCCGCACTCAAAAAGGTGCGGACCGTAGATCATCAAAGGATAAATGTGTAACAGGTAAAGGAGTGTGGACTGCACATGAAATTTTATGGCTGCACTCATCTCTTGAACCCTTGCCTAACCCATTAAGTATAAATAGTGTTCTTCACCCTACTGTTGAGACTTTACACACTCTGAGAAATTAAAACAAAGGCAAAAACACTGCACTCAATTGATTCAATCATCTAGCACTTAGATCATCATCTTTAATCCTTCCTTAACACCTTCATCACTGGTATGTTCATATCACCTTTAGAATTTTCAAGTTTCTTAATTTTGTTCATAATTAATTTGGTTATTTTTAGACCTATTGTCGAATTCATCATCATGTGAGCTGGAATTTGTGTTGGGTAACTTCCTATTTATTATTTGGGGGATAGGTATACTATTTATCATGTCTAAATTGCTACTGCCATGTCTAAATTGTACGTGAATTAGAAATCCTAGAACTTTGCCCGATTAATTTTGAATTGGGCATCTGCACATGGAATTGTGTGGTCCGCAGATCGTTAGTTTAGGTCACTTGGTTTAGCTTGATTGTGCGGTCCGCAAAACTTGAACCACAGCCAGAAAAGTGTGTAGGGCCGCAGATCGAGCAATTCACTATCTTCAAAGAGTTGTGATTTTTTAGATTTCATTATGCGGCCACACCTACAATTGTGCGGATCGCACTTCAGATGTGTGGTTGTACTCAAAATTGTGTTGACCGTAGAATCATCATTGTGGCCAAACTTTTAACTTGCGCAGTCCACGCAAACCCATCTGCGCCATACTCAAAATTGTGCGGACCGCACTTCCCTACCCTGCATACTGTTTTGTTCTGCAACTGTCTGATATTCTGAACTTGAACTATAACTGATTCCTATTGCTATATATTGTAAATAATGGTTAGGTCTCGTGGATGTGGTGATACATCCAAAGGGAAGGGTGAATCCTCCCGAGGCCGAGGCAAGAGTACCCTACCACTCTCCGTGCAAAGAGTTATAGCCAAGAATGCGACAATCGGGAGAGTCCCAAAGCCTGCTAAGTCTAGTTCATATGTCCCATCTAGGGAAGTATCAAAGGGCGACTCTGTGCAAGAGCAGCCTGATGCTCAATCACAGCCAAAGCAGCTTCAGGGGAGATTTCAGCTCCGAGATGAGCCTTCCACCTCAGAAAGAACTTATGAGGGTTTGGAAGATGATAGTCAGGGTTCAGAGCCCTTATCTACTCATGCCCCCAACGCACCAATTACAGTTGATGATGATGATGATGATGATGATGATGATGATGATATTCCAGATGAGGTCCAGAGGGTGATACCAGAATTGTCGGCCTTGAGAGGTTGAAGAATAAAGAAGTTTGGGAAGATAGATTTGTGAGCTAAATGCATTCAACATATTCCGAGAGTGGTAGCCTCAGAGATCGCTCACACGTGAGCGTTAATTTGTATTGAAAGACTTGGATAGGTACAACCCAAATGTGTCAAGACAGTTCCGGGAGAGAAAAGGGTGGACATGGTTCAATCAAAGTGTGGTGGATGCCAAGAAGCACTTGGTCCGAGAATTTTACGCCAATGTGGCACATGTCAATAAGGGGACCAAGGTGGCGAAGGTGAGGAACTTAAAAGTAAGATTTGATTAGAGCATCCTGAACACTTATTTGCGCTTGAGGATGTGGAACCGGTGAAGTATTTGGAAAAGTTTGCACGGGGTGATGCAGCTCGCCCTTGGCTAGTTCAGATATTTGCAGCTCCAGGACCACCACCACCATGGATCACAGTAAGAGTTCCCATTTCGCGGAACACCCTTAACTTTGAAGCTAAATGTTAGCAGACATTTGTGTGCAATCTATTAGACTCGTGCCAGAATGAAAACAATCTCCCAATCCTGAGAGTAGTTCTAGTGGCTTCCATCATGGTCGGGTACACAACCAATATAGGTTCCATCATGTCAGCCAACATGTCTCTGGCCGGTAGGTAGGGTGACAACTCCTACCCGTATCCCAACACTATCACGGAGTATCTTACGGATGCGGGGTTGGAGTCAAAGAGCTTTGACGGAAAGGTCCAGGCAAAGAAGCCCTTCACATTGTACTCTTTGAAGTCCACGAGGAACCCAAAGAACAAGGGTCAGTCGACTACTACCGTTGGCCAGTCTGATGAGCCTTTGGTGGTAGTTACAGATTCAGATGACATGCCTACCATTGCAGTCGGGCCTTCTACCAGTACAGCCGCCATGCCTCCACCTCCCTCTTCAGGGCCTTCAGCATCAGTTCCCTCATCTGCTACTCATATTCTGGTACATGTGCCTACTCATCTACTTTCTACGCTGCGAGTCTCCCAGACACTGACGAGCCTCAACAACTAGATACAGATAGCTACTACAAAGATATCTGACCTATCCAGTGCTGTTGTAGCATAGACATCTACCCCAACACCCCAGATTATTCCGATAGTGGAGGGCATATTGAAGAATGCATTGGATGACCAGAAGACCATCATGGACACCTTACATTGGGAAGAGATTGAGGAGCTTGGGAAGCAGGTCAAGAAGATGAGGAAATCTCAGGGTTCAAAGAAATCAGTTGACAGGTTGAGACGAGAGGCGACCAATATAGTAGCCGTTGGGGACCTTACATTTGATTTGTTGATGGAGACAGCTCCATCAGTACCAGTAGACCCAGTAGCACCATCAGCACTAGTGGCACCAGCTGGCAAGTCTGAGGAGCTATACCTCACTACCCACATTGCTGAGGCAGTGCGACAGATGTTCACCAACCTAGCTACTCCCCGAATAGAGGACGATGATATCCATTTGGAGGAGCCTAAGGGCGGTGATGCTGCTATGGACACATAGACCACATAAGGAGTCCTCTTTACTCTTTCCCTTCCTTGTTTTTATTTTATTAAGCATTGGGGACAATGCTTATTCTTATTCGGGGGGGGAGTGGAGCTTCTTTGATTTGATATTTGACATTCGCTTGTAATAACTATAACATTTTCTTTTTCTTTTTATTCATGTACATATTCTTCTCTATCTACTGATGTATATATTTTCTTTCCCTCTCTTAGTTTGTATATTCATTTATGCCTTTAGTATTTTGCTTGTTAGCTTCTTTATTTTGTTTTCTTAAGTAGTCAATGTTTAGTCTAATAGCTTCTTATTTACTTTAATAGCTTCTTTTTAATTTAGTAGTTTCCTTTCATGTTTAAGTGATCAATAAGCCTTTGGTTTTCTTAATGTCACGAATCTTTCCAAGGTGATTTTTGTGTGAACTGGGTGACTCTTCCCAACGATGGATGGTGTGAATACCTTCTTAAGGGATTGACTCTGTTTTTTATGTTAAGGTAAGAATAGTAGTAATAATGAATAAGAGGACCTAATTGAGTTAGACTAGAAGAGTCAAGCATGCTTCACTTGGTACCAACACACATAAATACGTGCTTATGATTAAAAACAAGTTATTGGAAAGAAATAGCTCTAGTTAGTGACCTTCTGACTCTTGTGTTGACTTAAGCAATCATCGAGTGATTTAGTTGAACCATTAGTGATTTCAATCTTGAATATAGTTTTGTTGGGCCCTAGACTCTATCCTCTTTAACAATCCAGTTGTGTGAGAGGTGAGATATTTTTTTGCAAGTCCAAGTACCCGTGCGAATGGTCTAGAACTTGTCCCGAATATGTTTCTAGGCAAAATTTTAAGTTTTGCTTGGTTTGAGAAGTGATTCTAGGCTCTACTTGACCCACTTGAAAATTTTTCATGTCCCACCAATGTTGTTATCTCTAGTGAACCCATTTGAGCCTAAACCTTTCTCATTTGATAACCATGTTACAAGCCTTTACCCGTTTTGTAGTAAACCTCTCTTGGCACCTGAGGTTTCCTTAACACTCTTGAGAATAATTGGCTAAAATATAAGTTTGGGGGAGAGACGAGAAAGTTGAAAGTGGTATCAAGTCACAAAAAGATAAAATAAATGAAGAAAAGAAAAGGCAAAGAAAAATAAAGAAAGAAAACAAAAAGGAAAATGCAAAAAAAAAAGTGAATAAGTTGAAGAGTTGAAGGGATTCAAAGAAAAGTAACGATGCAAAGCATGGATAAAGTAAATAAGGGGAAAATGAATATCATGACCAAGAAAGAGTGATGTTATGTCTCTCTAGTTACCCTAAGTAAAATGAAAATGCCTCAAAGATTCGGCAAAACATGAGCCAAAAAGATAAAATGGAATGCTTAAGGAAAGATGAACCCGTTCTATTCCAACAATATCCAAACTTAGTCCAAAAGCCTTAATTCTATTATGAAAAAGCCCTACGTGATTTCAAGCTGAGTGAACTTATATTAGTGGTGATTTACATGAGGGTCAAGCATATGGTACTTAGAGTCGTACTTGTGACATTCTTTTGAGAGATATGAGCGAACTTTTCACAAATCTTTGAATTGAATGCTACATTCTTAAGTGATATATGCTAACGGAGAGTAGAGGAGGAGGAGTTTTTGATCCACAATGACCTGCATGAAAGAGCGAGCTTCCTTGATGAATAAAGTCAACTCTTGATGCTCAAGTGTCACATTAGAACTATTTGTGCTTAAAACTTCAAATCATTGCCTTGTTGATAATTCATAAGTGTTGTGGGTAATTGTTGATCCTAGTTGATGTGTAATTGATGCACCTTAGATTAACTGGAATAGCTCTTAATTTGTGGAGGTGGGAATTACCTTATTTGCGTGAGGACAAGCAAAAGCTTAAGTTTGGGGGAGTTGATAAGTGGGGATTTGACTACTTATTAGCGCCTTTTAGATTTCGTTTTAGTCCAAAAGTGTTTACTTATATTCACGAGAACTCATGAAATATGCTTAATTGCAGGAGTATTGGAAAATGATCCACTAAGATGAAATCCAACTCAAGAAGGAGTGATCTGAACTCAAGGACAAAATCAGACACAAAATCACAAGTGCGGACCGCAGATTTCCATTTGCGGCCGCAGAATGTGAAGGAAAGTTATCAGAGTCCAAGTGCAAAATGTGGACCGCACAATTATTGTGCGGCTGTAGAAGCTATGAAAGAGATAAAGTTCAGAGAGTCTCATTTCAAGCTCAAAGGAAATGCGGACCGCACAATTATTATGGGGCCGCAGAAGTCAGCTATGCGACTGAACTTAGAAATGAACGGTCCATAGAAGAGCCTTACGCGGCCGCACCAAGAATTGTGTAGACCGCAAAATATGAGATATGCGGCCGCATTCCAGAATTGTGTGGCTGCAGATTCAACTCCTGTCAAGACTGAAGCAAAGTACGGACTGCACATGAAATTGTGCGGCCGCAGAATCTCCGAAAGGGCATTTTTGTTCGAAAATTCCAGCTTTATATAAATAGAATAGTTGATAAGTTGGTATTTTACCAACTTTTCTTGTCTTTAAACATATACATTTGCTATGTTCGAGTGATAAAATCGTGTATTTATTATCATTTACTTCTATTTTACAGGTTGTATGTGATTTAGAAGTAATGGTGAAGAAAAAAAAGTGAAAACAAGTCAAAAAGGAGCTAAAATGGACAAGGAGAACCTGCCTAGTGATTTACTCTTCGCGAACGCGAAGGTACATCGCGAACGTGAAGTGTACAACGCAAACGCGATGAATTAGAACTTAAACGTTTGGGAACGAGAAGGACTAAACGCGAATGCGAAAGCTGAGATTAGCAAACCTTCGTGAACGCGAAGGTATGGTCGCGAATGCGATGAAGAAACTTGGCGTGAAAACTGGACAGTTCTAGAATTTCACATTTTTTGACCCCAAACCATTTAATACCCGATTAGACTCATTTGTAAAGGATCTTTGGCTTATTTTCAGTTCTTAGGGCTAGAGAGAACAAGTTTTGGAAACGAGGGCTTTGCACACACACTTTGGTCTTGACGATTTGAAGCTTTTGGTTAAGATTTTCTTACCCATTTATGTTTATTTCTTCATTTCTTTGCTTTATATTGTCTATCTAAGTGTGTAGTATTTTTTCGACACTTGAATCTTGTTTATGGAAATATTCATGTTTAAAGTGTGGATTAAATACCTTGTTGTGCTTATGTATTGAATGATTTTTATCTTTTTATGAAGTGAGTTGTTGTTTCTTTAATTATTCTTGTTCTTTAATGTTTCCAAATGGATTAGCTAACCCTAGGACTCGCCCATTAACTCCGAACTAATTTTGGAAAAGATAATTTAGGGTTGGGAAAGATTAAGTAACAAGAACTTGAGGCTTTAACCCTGAATTTATAGATTCTACCTAGGGATAGGATTGAACTACTTGTAGTCATTCTAGGTGTGCTTAATCTCTTAATATTTTTAGGGATAATTCAATTAGGAAGTCTTGTTAGTCTTCGGAAGAAGCTAATTAAGAATTATTATCCGTGGCTAATTAACATAAACTCACTCATATTTGTAAAATCGTGAAATACATTGGATCGTTACTTGAGTGTAATTCCCGATGCATCCATATTTGTAGTCATTGATCATTTTACTTCCTTTCTAGGTTAGTTTACATTTCCGCATTTAGTTAGAAATATTTTCTAAACCAAATTCTTAGTGTTTGGCATTGCACGATAAGTGATAATTTTCTTACATTCCTAATCGCCTACACATTGTTCTCTGTGGGATTCGACCCTGACTCATAGATGGGTAAATTATATTGCATGCGACCGTGTCTATTTACTTTTCAGTAGTGGATTTGGATGTCATCAAAATTGGCGTCGTTGTCGAGGAATAATTTGGCGTAATTTAGGTTGTTTGAGAAATAAGCGTAAGTGCTTTGGTCCAAACTTGTGAATATTTGTGTAATTAATTTTTCTTACCTTGGTCTATTTTTCTTGTTTATTTTCTTATTTTTGAAAATTGGCAACATTTAATGATAATTGGTCGGATGGTAGTTGTTCATACTTTGATGACCCTTGTCCTTATTGTGGAGGACCACACTCGTGGCAAAATTGTTTAAATTCTCCCGGGGGTGGATTGTGCGCACAATCTCAAACCCATGAGAGGAGTATTTGTGATAAGTGTGGTTTTCAAAATGGTCATTGGGATGATTGTGCTTATTTGTCCTTCCCTTCCCCAAGCCCCCGCTATGATGATTCTACTTTTTGTGATAAAAATTATAGGGCTATGGAAATGGAAGAAGTTGAGCATGGCCGAAATGGAGAGTTCAAGCTCATGTTGGAGTGCCTACTTGAAGGAGGAAACAAAGAACAAAGTGCCTTGGAGGAGCTTTTGGAGAATAGTCTCCAAAATAACTTGGCACTTGAGAGGTTGCACTCACAAATGGGAGAAATGCTTGAAGCTTTGGAGGTCCAAAAGCCTCGAAAGTTAATGAGAGCCAAGAATTTTTCTTAGATGTGGAAGCCAAAAATTCTTCCTTGACACTTGGTCAAAACCAAGAAGAACTCTCAAATGCTCAAAATGAGAAGATGATGCTCATGTTGGAGACCATTCTTGAAAATGAGGAGAAGCACAACTTTGCACTCGAGGACTTGAAACAAGGCTTGGCTCATAATGATGAACATATTCACACTTTGGAAGAGCAAATGAAAATATTGGTTGAGGCTCATTATGCCCACCAACTTGAGAGTGTGGAGGAAAGTCAAGAAGAGTCCAATTCCGAGGAAGAAAGTGAGTTTTACTTTGCGGATTTAAGAATTGAACATCCGCCAACCGACTCAATGAGTGTTAATGATGCCGAGAAAAATATGGAATTAGAGTCGACCGGTGTAAATAAAAATTTGATTGATAGGACTCTAGAGGATGTCAAAATCCGAGAAATATTGCAAAGTGAAAGTTTGAAGTCACATTCCAAGTATTTTTCAACATTGGAATTGTGTGGTGATATGGAAGTTGAACTACACGAATCAATGGAGGATTGCGAGGAGGAAAAACTCATACTATACATTTTACAGTTTGAAGGAACAAGAAAGAAAAATGACATTCCTCACATGAAAGCCAAGAAGTGCAAAATGAAGAAATTAAGTCTTGTCTTGATCATCTACTTACCACCCCCCACCGCTCGTGGTCACAAGCTTGATTTCAAGCTAGATGCCTAGTTCATATCATCCAAGTGGCGAGAAAAGTAGAAAAGTTGATTTGCGTCGTGCCACGAATTTAAATGCGGCGCTTGGTGGGAGGCAACCCATCGTTTTTCAAATTTTTTAGTCATTTTTGAAATTTTATTTTTTATAATAGCTTAGAATATTATTTTTGACTAATCTGCCAAGTTTTAGATTTTTTGGAGTTGATTTGAGCAGGTCAGAGTGGTCCGGAGAACCAAAACCAGTAGCTGCCAGAACTGTTGAAGTGCAGAAAAACACATCTCTTCGCGTTCGCGTGTACGCCTCGCGTTTGCGTTGGTGTAGATAACTTTAACCCTTCGCGTTCGCATACACAGCACTCGCATTCGCAGCCATTGACAGTTTTTACCCTTCGCGTACGCGGACATCCCTCGCGAATGCATAGGGTCGGGTAAGTGTAAATACAAATTATCTACTGAAAACGAGAAAATTCACCCCTTTTTACCAAACAACAGTCCCCCCCACTCCTTAAGACCCAAAAATCAATTCATCCATAATCTTCAAGTTTCTTGCAATTTTTCGTGTCCATTCTCAAGGTATGTAATTTCTTCGCTGTCCTCTCAAATCTTTCGTCTCCTTATTGGTGTAAATTGTGAAACAATAGAAGAGCACTCATTGTTGTTTGGTCCTTAGGGTTCAAATTTTGAGAATTAAGTTGCAAATTTATGCTTGAAATTGGTTGTTGCTTGCTGGGTGAGATTGGTTGAGTGTGAGTGGTTGTTTTTAAGAAGATTTTGGGTAAGATATGTGCATAAATTTTCTGTAAATGAACAAAGAAAAGTGGGCACCCCAACTGTTTGAAGAAAAGCATGAAAGAAAACATGTTCTGGGCGAGGAAGATGACCTTCGCGAACGCGAGGTTCTTCCAGCGAACGCAAAGGCAAAACAGTGGGGGCAGAAAATTTAAACCTTCGCGAACGCGATGGCCACCTCCCGAACGCGAAGGTTTGAGTCTGGGCAAAAAATTTTGCTCTTCGCGAACACGATGGTCTGCTCGCGAACGCGAAGAGCAACCTTGGCAGTCCCAAAATTTGCGAAAAATAGTAGCTTCGCACAGCTCTGCCCAAGACCTTTTTCGCCCATTTCTTCGGCCTAAATACTTCCTAATACATTGTTTTAAGTGTTTGTATGAGCTTTTAACATTTTTGGTCTATTTTGTAGGTACTTTGGGTTTAAAATGGAACCGGAACATCATGAAATTGCGCAAGAACATGTCTTAGGACCTACACAAGAGGAAGCCTTTGATCATGAACGGTTTCTATCTTCAGCATGTGAGCGGAAATACGATGAACTCTTGTCCAAGACCATCATCCGAGAAAGAGGCATAAACTTGGAAAATGTTGAAGCTAAAATGTCGGGCTTCTACACGCGCTTGGTGGAGAGCAGGTAGATTTGTTTTGCAGAGCAACCAAATAACGCCAACCATACAATAGTTCTGGAATTCTATACAAACGCCTTGAGGACCGACTTCCAAGGTGCCTTGGTTACTACTTTGCGGGGCGTGCAAGTCCACTTCAGCTCTAAGATAATCAATGATGTTTATGGCCTCCCCAATGCTGACAATGAGGTCTACAGAGACAGAGCCAAAGCAGGAGGAAACCAGTGGCTAGTAGATAAGTTACATGATGGGGTTACCCCGAAGTGGCTGACAGTGCACAAGGGAGTTGATTCTCACGACGTCACGGCTGAGGCAAAGACATGGCTCTCCATTATCTGTTCAAGAGTGTCACCCTCTACAAATGACACTGATGTGATACCAGACAGGGCACTGATAATTGCTGCTATCATGGATGGGCTACCTGTGAACGTGGGGAGCACATTGTCCGAGAAATTGAGGAAGCCACTCATGGGAGGTCTAAGAGCATGTTCTTTCCATCCTTTATAACTAGACTTTGCTATGATTCTAGGATGACTAAACAGCCCAATGATGTTGAGAAAGGTCCAGGAAAGCCGATGATCCATCCCTTGCTGAAAAGGGGACCTAGTGACAAACAGAAAATGAGGAGAATTGATGTTGCTTCCTCTTCATTTGGGCAGTTCTCTGAGGCCACCACTGATCCTGCCGGATCCTTTGCACCTTCATCAGGGTCCTTTGACCCCATGGGACTACTCCAGTCTAGTCCTCACACTATCTTCCACTTGTCCAGCCAGATATATGGGGTAGATGCACATATTAGGCAGCTTATAGCTGGCCTTCCCACTGGCCCACCTAGGGCTGGCACATCTATTGGGACTGCTGCCCCACCATCCATGGCGGATTTGGTCAAAGAGCAAAAAGAAATCACGGGCAAGATGGATGCCATGAACACCAGGTTGGAGAACATGAGTCGCCGACAAGGAAAGATTGAAAAGAGGCAGAGAAAGTTCAAGGAGCATGAGAAAAAGAAAAGCAAACTACTGTCCAAGATGATGCAAAAGCTGAGTACATTTTGTGGTTCACATGACTCGAAGGATGATGATGATGATGATGATGCAGACTTGGAGCTCAAATTTCCCACCACCTCCAGTTCTGACTGATGTAGTATTCAGGGAGCACTTTCCACCATTTTACTCTATCATGTTTAGTTGTATTGGGGACATTGCAACATCTTTAGTTGGGGTGGCTTCTTGTATAACTGTTGTTCTTGTATAATTGTGGATAATTGTGGGTATGGCAGATTGGTACTGTAGTTGTTTTCATTTTGTTGTTAGTATATTTGCATGTGATGTGTGATATTATGATCTCTCTCTCTCTATATATATATATATATATATATATATATATATATATATATATATATATATATATATATATATATATATATATATATATATATATATATATATATATATATATATATATATATATATATATATATATATATATATATATATATTTATTAGTTTCTTAATTTTGAATATTAGCTTCTTAAATTGTTTTTCTATATAGTGTGAGTTATGTTAGTGGCGACATCCTTGGTTTTCTTTATACCACGGCTCTTTTTCCAAGGATGCCAATTTTCTTCTTGAACCGGGTAATTGTAGGAATTTTTTGTCGACTTTTCCCGATGATGGATAGATAGACAACTTTCTTAAGGGAATTAGTCTTGTAGTTAGATATAGCTTATGTTAATTTAGGAAAAATAAATGGTTTGAGTTGGGATTTGTGCCCATTGACCAAGTTGTGGCTTGCTTGGTACCAACATTATTTAAACCTAGGCATATGAATTTTTGATTGTTGAAAAAGAAAAATAATTGAAGTAAAGATGTCATGACTTTTAGACTCAACTTTTGGCTCTTTCATTCACTAAATAGCTTCCTATGCTATATGTAACCTCTTTGAGTCATTGGTTTCAATTGGATTTTGGATTTGTATTCCACTTTGAGTGTTCATATGCCATGTGTGGTGAGATTATTTGTGAGTTCTTTTGCATTACTTGTAGTCTAGAACTTGCCCGGAATGTGCTTCAAGGTGAAATCATAGACTAACTTGGTTTGACAAATGATACTAGGCCTTCCTTGGACCACTATTGTGCCTTAAATTTCCTACCCTTGAATAGTTTCCTTAGTCAACCCATTTTGAGCCTTTAACCTTGTTCATTGGCAACCATGTTACAAGCTTAAATCCTTTGTTCGTAATTGATCTAGCTTTTGGCACCCTACCTCCCTAAGTACTTTGAAAGTGTAAACATAGGCTAAAAGCCTAAGTTTGGGGGTGAAGGCTGGAAAAGTTGTAATATGGAAGTTGTTTAAAAGGTGGAAGGTAGAGAAAAACAAGGTGTGAAACCTTCCTTGAAAAAAAAAGAAAGGAAGAATAAAAAAAATAGAATAAAATGATAAGAAGTTGTGAATAAAGGGAAGACTAGGTGTGGAATGAAAAGTGAAGAAAGGATGGAGAATGTTTTTGAAGGAAGTGTACTTTGATTGTAAATGTTGTAGTGCTTGGGGAGGTTTTGAGTCACTCTAACCAAAATTGTGCCCTACCTTAACCAAAAGCCTAAACTACAACCCTTTAAGTCCTAATTTTGAACCAAGTTGTCTACATTAGTGGAGGAATACATGAAGGGCAAGCCTATGGTACTACTTGTATGCATTTGAACATCTTTTTGAGAGAGAGTTAATTCTTTCCATTTATCCCATTTTTGTTTTGAATTAAGATTTATAAGTGTGGGATCCTCTCTTAAATGTGAGGGCACATGAGATTTGAGTTGTGAATTTAATCCCATTTTCAATTAGAAGGAATGACCAAAGAAAGTTAATTGTGATAGAGAGGCAAATTTTGAAACTTTAGTGTCATGACTTGATTGCTACTTTGATTTGCATTAGTGTTTGAGCACTTGAAATGTAATGCAGTTCATGAAAAGTGTTCGGCAATTCATATGCGTTGGTTTAATTGTTGGTACCAATCAAAATCATGTGTTTGTGATTAAAGTAGACTATTTTGGCTTGCATGATATGAATGCATTGTTGAGTTAACTATTTGGGAGGAGATTTTGTCGCTTTCATTGCTTGAGGACAAGCAATAGTTTACGTTTGGGGGTTTGATAAGTTGGTATTTTACCAACTTTTCTTGTCTTTAAACATATACATTTGCTATGTTCGAGTGAAAACATATCTATTTTACAGGTTGTATGTGATTTAGAAGTAATGGTGAAGAAACCAAAGTGAAAACAAGTCAAAAAGGAGCTAAAATGGACAAGGAGAACCTGCCCAGTGATTTACTCTTCGCGAACGCAAAGGTACATCGTGAACGCAAAGAAGAAGGAGCCAGACCTTCACGAATGCGAAGTACACAACGCGAACGCGATGAATTAGAACTTGAACCTTCGAGAACGCGAAGGACTAAACGTGAACGCGAAAGCTTAGCAAAACTTTGCGAACGCGAAGGTATGGTCGCGAACGCGATGAAGAAACTGGGCGTGAAAACTGGGCAGTTCTAGAATTTCACATTTTTTGACCCCAAACCATTTAATACCCGACTAGGCTCATTTGTAAAGGATCTTTGGCTTATTTTCAGTTCTTAGGGCTAGAGAGAACAAGTTTTGGAAGCTAGGGCTTTGCACACACACTTTGGCTTTGAAGATTTGAAGCTTTTGGTTAAGATTTATCTTTTTATAAAGTGAGTTGTTGTTTCTTTAATTATTCTTGTTCTTTATTGTTTCCAAAGGGATTAGCTAACCCTAAGACTCTCCCATTAACTCCGAATAATTTTGGAAAAGATAATTTGGGCTTGGGAAAGATTAATTAACAAGAACTTGAGGCTTTATCCCTCATTTTATAGATTCTACCTAGGGATAGGATTGAACTACTTGTAGTCATTCCGGGTGTGCTTAATCTCTTAATTGTTTTAGGGATAATTAAATTATGAAGTCTTGTTAGTCTTCAGAAGAAGCAAATTAAGAATTATTACTCGTGGCTAATTAACATAAACTCACTCATATTTGTAAAATCGTGAAATACATTGGATCGTTACTTGAGTGTAATTCACGATGCATCCATACTTGTAGCCATTGATCATTTTAATTGCTTTCTAGGTTAGTTTACATTTCCACATTTAGTTAGAAATATTTTCTAAACCAAATTCTTAGTGTTTAGCATTGCGCGATAAGTGATAATTTTCTTACATTCCTAATCGCCTACACATTGTTCTCTGTGGGATTCGACCCCGACTCATAGTTGGGTAAATTATATTGTATGTGAACGTGTCTATTTACTTTTCAGTAGTGGATTTGGACGTCATCAATAGTTTCACAAAATTAGGTCAAGTTTTGAACATTCAAAGTGCTTTAGCCATTTTTCCTTGCTTCTTTAGGCAACTTTAGCTTATTTTGGTAATTCAACATTGGAATTTTTTATTTTAAGCTTTCAATGTGAGTTTGATTATCTTCTCTTCCTTGTTTTCTTTTCCACCCACTATGAGTAGCTAGATTCTCACTAGGGTTGTGACCCAACCCTAGAGTGTAATGGTTATTTGATTTATGGCTTGTTTATGGTTGGGCGTTTATTATTTAGCTTTGTTCTTGCTTTTAATTGTAGAATTAATGGTTGCAAACATTATTTCATGCCTATTTGACTTGGTCTTTACTTGAGAAACAGAGACTTAGTCTAGGAAAACTTGGCTAACAAAATATTGTGACAAAATAAAGAGATTGATAGTCCCGATTAAAGGGTTGAACCTAGAGATAGTAAAATCCGACTTGAGCATTTTATCAATTGTTTTGTTTAATACCCATTTAGACTTGAGAAAGCCAAATTGGGCAAAATCACTCTCTTACCGAGAGGTATTGAGTGGGTACTTGAGTGTTGATAGCTATAATACACCCCGACCAATATAACAAGATTTAAAGTTTATAACCTGTTAGGCAAACAACTAGGTGAAGGTCATAGCCCTAGGCCTTTTACATTATTTGAAAATAACAACAAAAATAATTTCTTAGTTTCAATTATTTATCATGCAATATTAGTTTAAACTAGACCTAGAATCAACCAATTTTGTGGGTGTAATTTAAGATAGTTCAAGGTCATTCATCACAATATATACTTCTAAATCCCATTCATATAGCTCCATGTGGAATTCGACCCCGACTCTCTCTTGAGTATTACTATTGCATCGACCGTTTCATAACCTCAAATAGAGGCGTGACTTGGACGAGATCAGTGATGTTGTGCCATTTATATTATTTATATTATCATTGTCATGGAGAAGAAGAGTGTTAAAGCACGAAGGGTGATGTCGTGCTATTTTCACATTATTATTTATTGATAGATAAAGTGAGGAAGAGGGTTCAAGCACGAAGGGCGATGCCGTGCCATTTAAATTATTTATTCATCATATTGTGGCAAGAAAGAGAGTAAAATCATGAAGGGTGATGTCGTACCATTCATATTATTTATTTATCATTTCATGGGAAGGATAAAAGTAAAAGCACGAAGGATGATGTCGTGCCATTTTTATATTTCAGCTACCTATTTTATTGTCAATGAATTATTTGGTTGTTACGTGACACTTCTCCTACTGGAATTATTATATCTTTCCCCTTCGCATGTTCCCTCCCCAAATTTGTTAATTGTCAATTATTGTGTTCATTATTGCTTTGTATACGTATATACTTGTACATGTTGTTCGCGTATGTGTCTTGTCATAGCCTCACCACTACTTCATCGAGGTTAGGCTCGACACTTATGGTGTACATGTGGTCGGTTATACTCATACTACAATCTACACTTCTTGTGCAGATTTTGGAGTTGGTCCCAGTGTACCATAGACTTGCTCGAATTCAGCTATCAAGAGGAGACTTAAGGTATAACTGCATAGCGTCCACAGTTCTGAAGTCACCTCTTACTTTATCTTGGATGTGTATTTTCTATCAGATAGCTTTATTTTTATTCAGGCCTTTATCTGTATTATTCTAGTAGCTCGTGCACTTATGACACCAGTTCTGGGATGGTATTTAGATATCGCTATTATATGGTTTGTTCACTTATTTTCAGATTTTATTCTAGTTATTGGTTTCTTAATTATTATTTAAATTGAACAGTAAAAAATGGATAAAATTATTGTAATGTTGGCTTGTCTAGCAAGTGAAATATTAGGCGTCATTAAAGTTTTGAAGGTGGGAAGTTCGGGTCGTGACACTCAAGAAGCTCCAAAATCGCCCAAAAAGTAAGAGAAATGGGTTAGAAAATGGCTTAAGTCCCGAAATAAATGAAGCGAACTGCCTCCAGAACTTCCGCTTCTGCGGCTCCTTGGTCGGATATGTGGCTTCGCATCTATAGAAAAGGCCTCGCAGATGCGGTTCTGCCCCAAGCTGGCTCCTTCGCTTCTGTGACCAGTGGCTCGCTTCTGCGAGGCCGTTTGTGCATTGAGCACGTCACACCTGCACCTTCCCCTGCTTCTGCAATCGTCTGCTTCGCACTTGCACCTCTGAAGGTGTGGTCCCCCTCCTCTTCCCCCGCTTCTGCGATTCTTGGGAAGCCTTTGCTCGTCCGTTTCTGTGGTTGCTGGCTCGCTTCTGTGAGCTCGCACCTGCGGCTGGCCTTTCGCATGTGCAATTGCACCAGAAACTAGATGTTTCAGCCATTTCCTCTAAGTCCAAAATTTGGTCTGCGCCTCGTCTGATTAACACCCGAGGCCTCCGAAGGCCCGTAAAAACATACAAACAAGTTTGGAATCATAAAACGAACTTACTCGAACCCTCGGAACGCATAAAACAACTTCAAAACTAAGAATCACACCCCAAACCAAATTGAATCAACTTATGAACTTCAAGTTCTTCCAACTTACTCTGAACGCAGCGAAACATACTTAAACTACTTGTAATGATACCAAATGTTGCCTGCAAGAATTAAATCACAATACGAAACTATTCCCAGGCTCGGATTCTCAAATGGACCTCGATAACACCAAATCCTACTTCAAACCAAATTTAAAGAACTTTAAAACCTTTAATGTGCCAAATATTAATATTAAGCGCCAAAATGCTCTAGGGTCATCCAAAACCCGATCCGAACATACACCTAAGTACAAAATAATCATACGAACCTATCGGGGCCATCAGATCCCGATTCCGAGGTCATTTACTCAAAACGTTGACTCAAGTCAAACTTCGCCCTTTTTGCCATCCTTAAGGAACCAAGTATTCCGATTCCAACCTGAACCCTTCTCAAATCCCAAAGTAACCATCCCCTCAAGTGATAAAACAGTAAAAGCACATACGAGGAGTCTTATTTAGGCGAAGGGGGATCTAGAAAGTAAAATGACCGATCGGGTCATTACAATTTTCTTTCACTATTTATTAATTGAATTAATTTTTCACCCAACTCCCTACATTCTTTACACATATAGAAATGAATAGGTTGGCTAGTGGTTAACTTAATGTAATGATTTATTAATTGAAGGGTATTATAGTTTTTATAAAGTTATTTTGGTCTTTCAATCTTCATCTTAAAGGTTCACACTTATAATATAGTATGATAATAATAGCGGACTCTCTCGGTGCAAGTTAACATAACGTGCGCCAACCATGGGAGGCAGGAGAGGACGACCTTCAGCTCAGTCCCAAACAGTGATACTAACACCAAAATATGTGATGAAGACTACGGTCAGAGGAGCTAGAAAAGCGGAGTAGTTTAAAGAGCAAATAAGTGAAGGAATTACCATCTCTAGAGAAGCATCTTTAGTAATTGTGAAGGAATCCAACATACACATTGAGACGGTGACACATGCAAAGGAGATATTGGGTGAATGGTTAGATGTAATCCACTCCTCAAGTGTCAGAAGGAAACAATCCTGGGCGGATGAAGTAGAATTACAGGATTAGACAACAGGTAAGATAACTGAATTGAGGGCTTCCATTTGGGACAATTTTGATATTTCAAATATTTTAAATGTTGGGTTTAAATTGGAATATGTAGATCCAATTCACTCTGGAGAGCATCAGATTGGGGAAATTAATCAGGATGACATTAATTCTGAGATTGAGTATTGGAAGAATGTTGTAGTTTGCTATATTTTAGGTGTGTACCCTCCATTTTCAGTATTGAATGGGTTCATTCAAAGGTCGTGGGGTAAAATTGGTATCAATAAAATAGCCACAATGAAAAATGGTATAGTTCTGGTTTGATTTGATATGAGGAGGTAAAAATGAAGTCCTACAGGGGGTATCTACCACTTCGACAACAAACCATTCATTGTTAAGGAATGGCACCAGGACATGGAGTTTTCTAAGGAGGAACTTCATTCAGTTCCAATATGGATTAGGTTGCTCGTACTAGACTTCAAATATTGGAGTGTTAGAGGCTTGAAAAATATAGGAAGCTTGGTTGGGAAACCATTGATGGTTGATAAGAATACAGAGAAGAAAGTGTAGATTAACTTTGCTTGATTATTGGTGGAAGTGAAGATTGGAGCTCAACTACCTGAGGAGATATATTTTAGGAATGAGAAAGGAGTTGTAATAGAGTAACAAGTTAAATATGATTGGAAATCATCAGTATGTGATACTTGTCATAAGTATGGGCACACAATTGATGTATGCAGAAAGAATAAGGTGAATAACAAGACAAAGGAAACTAGGGAAGGGGGAAGTTGATGTGCCGTAGAATTTCGGCACATTTGATACCAATTACTTAGATTTTAGCTCGTCTTTTAATGCATTTTTAGTTTATTCTTATCAAGTTTGGTTGTTTTGTAGTGCATGAGCTTGAAGACCCAAAAATATGAAAAAGAAGTCAAAAGTCACAAAAGGATAGAAATGTTGCAGGTGTGCGATCGCATAAGCCACATGCGGACCGCATAAGTCAAATGTTGATAGCAAACTGAAGAAGACATGTTGGACAAATGAAGAGAAGAATATGAGGTCCATTATGCTGTCGCATAACACTTTTGCAAGCCGCATAATGATCGCACAATTCCAGTAGAAGGAGCTTCTCAACACGATCTGTGATGGGATGATGCGGTCGCACAACAGATATGTGGACCGCGCAACTTGTATGCGGTGGAAGCCTGGAACTGGTGACTTACAAGTCTGCGATGTGAATGGAGATTATGCGGACCGCATACATGGTCTGCGACCATTATGCGGTTGTAAAAGCTGTCTGCAGGGGCAATTTTATCCAATTTTGACCACGACTTTTGGTCCACTATAAAAAGAATAACTACGATTTTTGTGGGGCATTCAAGTCTGAAAAAGGTCCTATTTGAGAGCATTGAATACTCCATTAATTTGGAAGCTTGTGAAGAGAGAATCTTGCATATATATATATATATATATATATATATATATATATATATATATATATATATATATATATATATATATATATATATATATATATATATATATATATATATATATATATATATATATATATATATATATATATATATATATATATATATATATATATATATATATATATATATATATATATATATATATATATATATATATATATATATATATATATATATATATATATATATATATATATATATATATATATATATATATATATATATGTGCTTTATTTGTGGTTGGTGGTTGCAAACATTAACCCATTCCATTTTACTCTTTCTTTACTTGGAAAAGTGGGTTAGGGTTTGCTAGAAATAAATATCAAGAACTCAAGACTTTAAATCTTATTTAATAGAATCACTTAGGAATAAGTGATTAGTTGTTCTTAAATTGCAACTCTTTTATATTTGGAAAAATAATAAAGAGAAAATACTATCCAACCATTTGAAAATATTGGGTAGTCATTTAGAAACCATTTGCATATTAAAGGACTTTCTATTAGAAATATATCATAATAACACCGATGGCATTACATTTCATTGACAGGGGCACAACCTTGGTTTCCTTAATCAAATTATTCACATTCTCATAACAAAATTAGTTATCTTCTTAACTCACAACTATATCATTCTCTTGTTACATTAAAGGAATGGAATTACGACCTGAGTCAAGTTCCACACTACTCAAGCAACCTTTTCACGCCTATTCCATGTGGGATTCGACCCCAACCTTGTTGGGTTATTATATTTAACACCGACCGGCTTACACTATTAATTTAAAGTGTAATTTGAGCGTATCAAATTTTGGCGCCGTTCCCGGGAAATACAGTTTTGAAATTACTAATTAGTGTGTGATTTACTTTATGTCTTCTTCTATTCCATCACACTTTGCTTGTTTTGCTTGGTGTTGATAGGAAAACATGGCCGAATATGAGGACATAGAAAATCCTTTTGCGGATATCGATGAGTACATTGAGGATAGAAATGCTATTTTACCTCCGAGAGTTGATGCTACCACTTTCAAGGTGGAACACGGTTTAATCCTAATGCTCAAAGAAGAGGGTTGTTTTTAGAAATTCCACCGATGATGATCGGACAGAACATCTCAGAAACTTCTTGGGTGTGTGTACGATGCACAACCAGAACAACGTCTCAGATGATGCCCTAAGATTGAGGGTGTTCAAGTACTCACTGACTGGAGAGGTGAGGAAATGGATTCAAAATCTACTACCCAAATCAATCCATTCTTGGCCTAAACTTGTCTGATCATTCCTAGCTAAATGGTTCCCGCAAAGCAAAAAATCTGAGCTTCGGGATAAAAATTTCTTTTTCAAGCAACTACCGGGAGAACATCTACATGAGGCATGAGATCGATTCAAGTTATATTTGGTGAGGTCGCCAAATCATGGTTTTCCGGATTCCATCTTGTTGGAGAAATTCTACTTGGGTTTGGATGCTATGAACCAATCTATAGCCAAAAATGCAGCTGATGGATCTTTTATGGATAAAACATTTGCGAGGATCATACAAATCCTTGACAAAATGGAAAAATATAACCAAGCTTATCACTCAGAGGACACCACGGGTGCAATTGCATATGGTACTCCTTCCTTGACCAACATGATTAAGAATACCAAGGTTGTGCCCCCTCAATGAAATGTAATGCTCGATCTTTGCCCGGTCAACCTCTATGCCTTGTTTGGAAATTTTGTGGCCCAAAACAATGCCCTTGTCCACCATGAAGTGGCATTTCTCCCGATTTAGCACAAGATTTGTTTCTTCACATCTTTTGAGAACTTGCCTAAGGTTGTCAAGACAATGCTCAAAGGAATCACCCACTACAGAGAAGTCATCCATAAACACCTCTAAGAAATCTTCTACCATGTCTGAGAAGATTGACATCATGCACTGTTGTAAAGTAGTCAGAGCGTTGTATAGCCCAAATGGCATCCGGCTAAAAGAAAAAGTCCCATATGGGCATGTGAATGTTCTCTTCTCTTGATATTCCAAGGCGTTGTTAATTTGATTATAGCCGGAATATCCATCCAAGAAGCAATAGAATGACCTTCCCGCTAACTGATCAAGCATTTGATCAATAAAAGGCATAGGGAAATGGTCTTTGCAAGTTGCACTGTTTAGCTTCCTCTAATCCATGAAAACCCTCTATCCGGTCACTGTTCTCGTTGGTATGAGCTCATTTTTATCATTTTGAATCACGGTCATGCCTCCTTTTTTTGGCACACATTGCACCGGACTCACCCAAGAACTATCGGCAATGAGGTAGACCACCCCGAAATCTGACCATTTGATGATTTCTTTCTTTACCACCTCTTGCATGGAAGGATTTAACCTTCTTTGATGCTCAACACTTGGCTTGCTCTCTTGCTCCAATTGTATCTTGTGTTCGCAAATTCCAGCCGCAGTCATTCGGATGTCCGCTATTGTCTACCCAATAGCTTTCCTACGCTCCTTCAAGACATTCAATTCTACCTGCACATCATTAAACAAAGAAGAAATGATTACCGATAGAGTGCCATTAGATCCAAGAAATTTATACCTCAAGTGCGGTGGAAGTGGCTTGAGTTCAAGTTGCGGCGGCTCAATGATTGAAGGCTTGGCGGGAGGAGTGACTCTATTCTCTAAGTCAAGAGAAAGTTTCTTTGGAGCATAAGTGTAGAACCCAAGTCCTTCTAATGCATTCACCGATTCCATGTACCCCTCCATATCTTCACCATCAAAATTTACCAAAATAGCCGCCAATGCCTCACCAAGGCATTGTTCTTCCATCTTCATCTCAATTGCGTCTTCTACCTCATCAACAAAATCAATGACTGAGATGATTTTGTATGCATGTGGCAACTTCATACCCTTGCTAGGTTGGAATGTAACCTCTTCGTCATTGACTCAGAACTTGGTCTCATTTCGTTCTGAATCCATAAGTGTTCTTTCGGTAGCAAGAAATGGTCTCCCCAAGATGATGGGGATCTCTTTGTCAACAGCACAATCAAGGATCACAAAGTCAACAGGGAAGAGGAACTTTCTCACTTTCACAAGACATCATCGACAATTCCTACCAGTCTCTTTATTGAACGATCGACCATTTGCAACCTCAAACTTGTGGGCATCAGCATATCTAACCCCTCTTGCTTGTAAATAGCAAGAGGCATTAAATTGATGCTAGCCCCATTATCACAAAGAGCTCTTGCAAAATCGCGTGCCCCAATAGTGCATGGAATGGTAAAAGCTCCCGACTCTTCTTTTTTATTGAACGGTGGTTGTTGCTATGATGGAACTAACCCGGTGAGTCATATTCACCACTTCATTCTTGGTTGTTTTCTTCTTCCTGATTGTACGTGGTGAAATCAGAAGACTTGATTTCTCGCTGTCGAGACATTTCGGGAGCATGCCCCGGGACCCCGAGAGAAGGGGGTCGCGATCGCATTCTCGACCTTAGAACTCGTCGAAGCCAGACTCGGAGAAAACGAAGAATGAAGCCAGGACAGATGGGGAAGCCCTCTAGGCACATGGCTACGTCTGACAGGCCTGGCCTATCCAGAGCCTATGCTGAAGCATCATGTCAAGCCATCCCATCACCGTACTTTGTAATTAACCCCCACATACTTGCAGCCGAGTCTCCACTCATATATAAAGGGGACTCGCCCCACCTTGTAAAGGGTTGATATTGCTCCATTTCTCCACAAGTGCAATAATATCTCTCTCTTTTCTTCTAAGTGGTTCATTCACACTGGCCCGAGATCGCTTTGGCATTTATCATTCTATTATCTGTTCTTCACTTCTTTTCTTAATATTGATAACATAGGGCCTTGCTCGATCATATCTCCGCCTGTTATCCCATTCCCGACTGCCCTCAGTAGCTCGAGCTTGGACCGGACCTTGGCCCCGAGGTCTTCATCGACCATCTCTGCACCTGGGCAACAGGCCCCTTTGGTTTGATTACTGCCCCATTTTAGCTCGTATTTTATCATTATATTTCATGTTCTTAGCATTAACTGCTTTAACAACCAGCTCGGGAATAGATCACGTATTTTTAGAATCTCATTTACAAATTTAATTGTTGTTACCATTTTCACGGTAAACAGTTTGGCGCCAATCGTGGGGCTAAAAATAATAGTGATTATTTTCTTGCTGGTTTCGTCGCACAAACGCACATTATCTTTTACACTTTTTTCGTCCAAGATCCTTTGATTTCAGGCCAAAATGTCCAGCTCGGTAAACGGAGTTGAGAACGACAACCTCGAAAATCATGGGGAAAATAGCATGGCTATCCCAGCCGCTGGAGCACCTCCGTAGAATCCTGATATCGCTCCCGGACTGATCCTAGCGGACGCGGATTCACAGAACGCACAACAAGTCGACAAAACTTCTCACACCGACAGGAGCGTACGGCACAGCGACCAACAGGAAGCACAAAAAACCCCGGCCTGGGTAGAACGGGAAGTTAGTCTTCATGTTATTTTGAAATGTTGCAGGCACGATAGTTGGCTATCGCTCGACTGCAAAGTCGCCCGGGGACCCCCAACGTAGTAGTGCCGGAGATGTCTCCTTACAATGAGCTAGTACCCGAGAGATCAAGTAATAACGGGTCGATAACCGATCCTGCCATAGTGAGGATGCTTGGGAATCTCTTTGAAAGGATCGAATCGTGTTCATGGAAGCTCCTACAACAACCGTCTCCCAAGGAAATGGTCCCAGAACTTGCTTTGCAGAAACCCGGAACACCATAACTCCCTAGGTGCGACAGGACCTCGGATCTCTATGGGCGCACCACCGCTTGCGCATGCTCATTCAGAGGCAACGACACCCGAGATGATGAGTTCGATCCCGTCTCGTTGAGGAAGTTCGAAGAAACTCTTTCGAGAGAAACCGTGATGCAGTGCCATTGCATGGAACCTAACCTCACAGACTCACTTACCGTACTAGCATGGTCCTCCGTAGAAGCACGTGCCAGTGCCATAAAAGTAGTACCGAGAAGGTCTGATACACATGAGGCCGAACGAAGAAGAAATGAAATATCGCGGGAAGCCGCACCCCATTCCCTGATAGGAGGAATGAGATCGCTCCCGGTTTCGGATAATCGGCCAACACAGGCCTTCGCCCGAAGCCTAAGCGAAGCATGCCCAACGACTCCGGGGCATCTCGAGTGAAGCCTGATTAGGTACCTAGCCGAAGACTGGTTGGATGCCCACACCCGACACCAGCCCCGAATCGTGGCCATGGACAACCCTCTAAGAACCTCCTCGGGTTCGGTATATCCAAGCAGACTCCCGACAAAGAAGCTGATACAAAGCAGATGGAGGTATCGTCCATGCGCGGCGAATGGAAGGAACGACTTGAGATGCAACATACCTCGCAAAAATAGGGAGATGGCTCCAGGACAGCACCCTCGAGTAACCTCTAATGGAACCAGATTCAACAAGACACAGTTGGTAGGGAAACCCTGCCCAGCCGAGTGCGATTTCAGCATTGCCATACTAAGCATCGTGATCATCATAAGCAAAGCCGGGAACACCGGGCGGCTCAGACCTGTTCGGCCAAGACCCCTTCAAGAGAACTATGGCCTGGCACAGGAACCACGGGACGCGCAGGGTCACCGACTCAAAAGAACGACAACCATGCTATTCAATAGAGGTCGCCACCAAGTATCATCAAGCAGTCAGGATCGAATCCAGCTCCAAGGGAGGAAGGATATCAGGAAAAACGAAGCTGACAAGCCACAAGGTATTGCCACGACAGTAAAAGGGTAGTGGCACCCTTCAAAGATCCATAAAATGCAGAAAGAAAGCGCTCATCACCGGGAAAAGATGGGTCCGGGGAATATACCCAAAGGACACCCTTGCATCCAAGGAAAGGGACGCTGAGACTTTTCCTCGGCCTCGTATTCACGCATTGGTAACCCCCTCCCTCATTTAACATATTTCAAATAAAGCATATGTTCATGAGTGCAGGTGGTTCGACCAACTATACCGACGGCGTCAAGCCAAAGCCAATAGGGCAGTTCGGACTAACAAACCAAATCACTCCCACACCTCGAATCTTTGGTGGATTCCAGACGTCGATCGCCATAACAATCAGGAAAGTCGCTCCCTCTATACAACCCGCTTGAGCTCGGACTGGAATGTCGAGCCCGCGAAGCGTGGACGTTTTATTCGGATGACAATGGGAACATCGCCCAGAGGCGATTTTGACCCCACCCCGCCAAAGGGATGAAACTCCCCGACAAAGGTGGGACTAAGGCATTCGATAAAAAGCTACACACGACGAGAGGAAATCCCTCACCATATAACCCACCGCCGGCATCAATGCTACCGCCCTCGAAGGGATCAAAGGGTAAGCAGAACTGCATCTTCGGCCAAGCCTGGTTGAATGCGGTGGAATGCTGCATTAGGGTTCGTACCCCGAAAAGGCAGGAACATACCAGACCTCAAAAACGTTGCCTACACACCCTACAGCAGGGAAGGACTACTCCGCTCCTTTGATTGTTTCCTTCCTTTTACTAACCTGCATGCAGGCAGGCAGTCGTGGCGTTCAAAAATTCTAAACTCCACTCGGAGATCCGAGGCCTTTGCGGGACCCGCCGAGCTCTCTCTCCTCGACCAGGTTTCCGACCTAAAGGTCCCGCCAACAAGATTATTAGTGGAGAAATGTACCCCCAAGAAAGGAATCTGACAAGATCACAGTCCTTTCTTCTACAGTCGGACGACGTACGATGACCTCCTCTTAAACGCACCATCCCCTCGGAAGGGCCAAAAAATGGCAGGCTAAGTTCCAAAATGGAATCATGTAAACGGATCAGATAATCAGAGGAGTCGCACCCATGCGGGTCGAGCTCACAGCAATAGGACAATATGTATTTACAACATATATTTATGCCAAGCAATAAAGAATACCTTTTCGGCATTTTGTATTTCGGGAAAGGTGATTTCGACATACTCACGGCAAATGTTTCTCCATCAAATGAGTTCCTATATACTCAGAGACTTAGCGTTATCAATTCGACAACTTGCATGACCCCAGGGTCGGAACTACGGGCTCATCAAGCCCCTGGAAGGCAACTCCGAGCTCACGAGAAGCTGTCTTCAAGCTTAAACAAACTCGATGACTCAGAGACTCCTGTTAATCCCCATACAACTAGAAAACCTGAAACTGTAAGACACCTAGCGGGTAGCCTCGGCGTAATCAGGTCTATTATACAAACTGTAACACCTCAATAGGCATGACAAACTGTAAGACCTCAACAGGCATGAAAATCCTGAAGTTTAGGCTATACGTCGCATTTGGAAGAATCCCTAAAGGGCATACCCTCGATGTAGACGCCTAAACTATCACTAGGGATAAAAATGGCTATGGCCAAACGCATATGACTACGGTCAAAATGGCTGATACAGCCAAAATAACGCAACTTGGGGACGCTCGACTGTCGCTAAAAAATCGCAGGCCACTACTCCGAATATACTTCAAAAAGAACCGGTTAAAACAGGCTTCCCTCAACATGCAAAAACGAGCTCCGACCATATCGGCACCAAATCGCAAGAGCGTTGATCTACTCGACCTACGAGCTATGAACCTTAAGAGGTACTCGAAACATCGCCGACAACGACTTGAAATCGAGGTTCCTCTGGAACCGACGATGGTTCAGGCAAAAATACTATAAAAAGACCTTAACGAGCGGAAACAAAGCCTACAAAAAGCCCACAGGCAAAAACAGCGTAAGAGCCATTGTCGCCAGCTAAGCAAGCCTACGAGCCTCATATTGAAAGGTCTCTACGACCAAACAGTGTAAGAGCCATTGTCGCCAGCTAAAAAATCTTGACAACTTGAGGATTAATATGAGCTAGAATCGTAACCCGATTCGGAGACCGGATCCAAAATAGTTAACAATGCAAGCCTACGGGCCACATACTAAAAGGTCTCAAAGACCAAACGGCATAATTGCCACTGTCGCCGACCAGAAACTCAAGGAAATTTAAGGGTCGATTACAGCTCGAATCGCAACACGACTCGGAGACTGGACCCGAAAATTGTAATATGCCTAAAGGCGGCATAAATGCTACTATGACCGGCCAGAGAATCATGGAAATTTAGGGGTCGATCACAGCTCAAATCGCAACGCGACTCGAAGACTGGCCCCAAAAACTGCAATATGCCTAACGGCACGGCATAAATGCCACTATCGCCGGCCAGAGAATCAAGGAAATTTATAGGTCAATTACAGCATGAATCGCAACGCGACTCAGATACTGGACCCAAAAGCTGCAATATGCCTGAGGGCGCGACATAAATGTCACTATCACCAGTCGAGTAAACCTCTGGACCAAGTGCCTATAAGGTCACTTTGACCCAAAGCACAAAAGCCATCATGATCCGCCCACACAGGCATGAAAGAGCCTGAGGATCAATTGAATCATGAGTCACAATGAGACTCAGAGACTAAGCCTAAACGGCCAGGCCCGGCACAGTGGCCCCAGCACCTGCTCGCGTCAAGGATCGCACTTAAGAGCCCCTGGATCTGCCCGATCCATTTCGGACCTAGAGGACCTCGCCAAACACAAAAACCGGCCTGACCGGTCAAAAGCAACAACAAAAAAACAGAAAAAAAAAAAGAGGTACAGAAGAAATAAAGCTTCAAATTCTTTTTTATATATTACACACGCGAAAAGGGGCGCATTCTCCATATACGGGCATGTCCTACGTATATCAGACACAAAGCGACAAAACAACAAAATCTACATCTGCGTTAAAGGGCTACAGCTTGTCAAATTCATCCTCCGCAATGTCAACAAAAAGTGATCGAGCGACACGCTCGTCCGCCTTTGCTCGAGCCAATTCCTCCAAGAGAATGAAGCCCTTTGCACCGACCTTCTCGAGTACCTCTCTCTAAGATCTACAGTGAATATATTCCTTGATCCTCTTCTCTCGGTTGAGGGCTCACTTCAGTTCATCTTGGGTATCAGCAGCATCTTTCATACGAATCACCATCTCACGATCAGCCTTGGTTCGGCTTAATGTCACTTCTGCCCGGGCATCGATTATCTCGGCTCTAACTTTCAAGAGATCATATTCAAATTTCCCAATCATATCCGCTTGAACTTTGGCGTTGTCATGAGTCAAGCTGAGTTGGGCCTCGAAGGCAGAGACCTTAGCCGAGATGCTTATCTTCTCTAAAGCTCGAGCCTGCACCTGATCCCTTAGCTCCACGCAAGCAACTCTGACGCGATTAATGTCGCCCTTGAGGTACTCCAAGGCCTCCGCCTTTTTCTACAATTGATATGGCAAAAGGGAATTAGCCTTAAGGTTAGACAGGAGCAAAGCACGCACTACAAGAAGTTACCCGCTCCATCAAATAGCTCTCATAGTTTGAGCTCCGGTACGCCTCATATTGCCAATGCTGCAGCTCAACTTCCTTCTCCTTGCTAAGGAGCCCAAGAGATTCACCCTCACCCAGAATGTTTTGAAGCTTGGCCCCTTGATGAAACAGCTCAAACCTAAGCCCATCACAGGCATGCACGAGGAAGATTCAATAGAGGGAGGAGGACACGGGATACAGGTAAACTGTACATAAAACTCACCACAAAGTGAAGCCGACGGACTTCCTCGAAGTCGGAACACACTCCTGTTGATCCTGCCCCTGAGGCCCCAGAAGAACCGACCCCGGGTATATCATATTCGCTCAAAGGAACCGCCGGCCGGGAATCAGGCACTCCGAGAGCAGTAAACTCGGGTGACGCCCTTTCCTCGGAAATGTGAGCCCGACCAGCGCCACTTAAAGTTCCGTCACACCGCGGGTGCCGATCTCTCTTATCGCCATCGCCCTTCGGCCCGAAAGCCAATGACTCCTTCCCTTCTTAGGAAGAACATTGCCCCATCCTAGGGAACTGCCCGATATCTATAAACGGCACAAATAGAAGGGGAAAGGGTTACCTCGGGTATACAAAGGCAAGGCAAAAGCAGCATACGCGCATACCTTGGTATTGCACTCCCCATTCGGTATGGAGTATAGCTCACCATTTGCACTCGTCGCAAGATAAATGGGTCACCAGCCTCCGGACCCAGCCGGGCAGGTCATGGACCTCACCCGGCATCCACGAAGTTGATGCAATAAGGGAAACAACATTATTACTCAGCTGATTTTTGCTATATGCGGAATCTAAAAAGCGCCAAACGCCTCACTCACATGCATAATTCCATCCTTCGGGAAATGGCAAAAACTCCACAAGGATAATATCGGTCGTCCGGACCCGGATAAACTAATTGGCTCACTATCGATCCCTGTCGTCCTCGTCATCAACAATGAAGGGCGTGGATGAATGACACCTCAGAGTTAGTAGGCCTCGATGATGAAAGGGCCGATATAGCCTGACAAGGTGGTCAAGCGTGAATTCAATCCTAACCTTCTCCACGAAGAATCTCATCATCAATGCCATTCGCCAAAACGACGAATAAATCTATGCCGGGGTAACCCGATACTTCAAGCAAAAATCAAGCACAACCCTATCAGGGGGTCCAAATACGAATAGGTACACGCTCAAAAACCCATCAGTAAAGTCTGCAATGCCCTCATCTGGGGAAAGCACCTGCAGTGTTACCCCCTCGCTCCAGCCGCAATACCTCTTCGCCATCTCCAAGTGTTCCTCTCTTATCAAGGATGCCGTTATCCAGAGCGAAATCCCTCGATTCCTGAACACCAGGAGCAGCGCCCCCTGTCGCCTGCCGGATCGGCCCTGAAGTGGTTCCTATGACTATGGTAAAACTAACAGGTCAAGGCAAGGGCACGCACCAACACTTTTTGCTCCTAAAGAGATGAAGTACCTCGTGCTAAAGCAGAAATGCAGCTATCTAAAAGGGATAAAGTCTTGCCAAGGAAGCCTCGGGGAGATAGCAGACCGAACAATCCTCGATCCCGCTTGCACAGCTACTTTGAATCCACTTCGTGGGACGTCCAGCCGTGTAAGCCCCCAACTCGAGCAGAGCACCACGTCGAGCCGGGGTATGAAGGTGAGCATCGGTGTATAATCCGAGCCCCTTTTTGAATAGTAGTGCATAATCCGAACGACTGTCTACATAAGGGAGGAGCCGACTCCCCGTCCCTCATCACCTCGGGCCAGCAGCAATAGCAAGGGCTAGCATACCGACGACCACAGCAATAACGGGATAGCACGCTTATGTTCGACAAAGGGAGACCCCGGCAGAAAGCCACGATGCAGTCTAAGGGAACTCCTCCAAATGGCCTTAAGGTCATAAGCCCGTAACATGATGTTCAAGGGTGAAAGAAGATAATAGGAAGGAAAAGGCAAGCAAGCCAACGGAAGCACTGAGATAGGAAAAACAAAGCCAAGGCACCCCCCCCCATTTATAGGGGATTATGACATCGTCATCTAGGCTTTGAAAAACTGAACTGACAGCGGTACCTGTACCTTGGGAAGCAAAAATCAGGGAGTGCGATGAATGAAGTCGAAAAGCACGAGCCAGGGGTCGCATCATCGATATGGTGATGCCGAAAGAAACTCGAGGATCAAGTGTCAGAATCATTTCCCATCACGTTGTTATAGGAAATGAGGAGACTATCTGTACGCGGTGAAATCAGAAGACTTGATTTCTCATTGTCGGGACATTTCGGGAGCATGCCCCAGAACCCCGAGAGCAGGGGGTAGCGACCGAATTCTCGACCTTAGAACTCATCGAAGCCTGACTCGGAGAAAACGAAGAACGAAGCCAGGACAGAGGGGGAAGCCCTCTAGGCACATGGCTACGTCTGACAGGCCCGGCCTATCTAGAGCCTATGCTGAAGCATCATGTCAATCCATCCCATCACCGTATGTTGTAATTAACCCCCACATACTTGTAGTCGAGTCTCCCCTCCTATATAAAGGGGACTCACCCTACCTTTTAAAGGGCTGATGTTGCTCCATTTCTCCACAAGTGCAATAATATCTCTCTCTTTTCTTCTAAGTGGTTCATTCTCACTAGCCCGAGATTGCTTTGGCATTTATCATTCTCTTATCTGTTCTTCACTACTTTGCTTAATATTGATAACATAGGGCCTTGCTCGATCATATCTCCGCCTGTTATCCCATTCCCGACTGCCCTCAGTAGCTCAAGCTTGGCTCGGACCTTGGCCCTGAGGTCTTCATCGACCATCTCTACACCTGGGCAACAGGCCCCTTTGGTTTGATTACTGCCCCGTTTTAGCTCGTATTTTATCATTATACTTCACATTCTTAGCATTAACTACTTTAACAACCATCTCGGAAATAGATCACGTATTTTTAGAATCTCATTTACAAATTTAATTGTTGTTACCATTTTCACGGTAAACACTGATCAAATCTTTCAAATACTTAGCAAAACCTGGAATCTCTTGAAATTCTTCCACAAATGGAATATTTACCGTTAATTACTTGAGAATATCAAAGAACTTCTCGAGTTTGCTATCATTAATCTTTCTATCAAGTCTTTGAGGAAACGGGAGAGGATATCTAGGAATTTGTGCTAGAATTTTTGGAGTCTCTTTCACCTTTTCCTTATCCTTCCCGATTCACTTATTGAAGTTTCAACTCTTCCGGGACCTTTTTAGCTTCAAAAATAATTGGCACTTCAACTTGTGCCTCAACTTCTTGTTTGAAATCTTCCACTTTGACCAATTATTCACTCTCTCCTTGAAGTACTTTCCGACTACGAGTTGTAATTGCCATGCAATGAGAAGTTGGACCACTCCCACTATCTCTTGGGTTTACATTTGTGTCATTTAGGAGTGTGCCCTTTTGCTTCGGATATTGCTCTCTTGAGAAATCTCTCATTTGCATTTACAACTTTTGAATAGATGCGGTATGAGAACCAAAGCTCGGTTATATTCCTCATTGAAGTGTCGGCCCGTTCTTGATTTTGCAATACTCGCTGAAGCATGTTTTCCAATTTGGAATCACTTGAAGAACCTTGATTTGAGTATTGCCCTTTTGGTGGAACATACGGGTTTGAACTCCGATTTGAAAAGTTGTTGTTGTTACTCCAATTCCCTTGATTTGAACTACCTTGGTCATTTCGCCAATGTTGGTTGCCTTGTCCTTGCGCGTTAGGCCTCCATTGATTTTGTTGTCCTGAACCTTGGTGTTGTTGCCTTTGATAACCTCTTTGGGTGTTGTTGACATAATTTTCTTCCTCATAATCTTCATTTGATATGGGTTGAACATCCTCCACCACATTCACCTTTTTCGTTTGGCTTTCAGTGAACATCTCTGTCAACACATTAACGTTGGTGGCAAGTCCGGTGATTACTTGATCTCTTTACTGTGCCAAAATTTGATACGCTCAAATTACACTTTAATTAAATAGAAATATATCATATTAACACTGATAGCATTGCATTTCATTGACGGGGACACAACCTTGGTTTCTTTAATCAAATTATTCATAGTCTCATAACAAAATTAGTCATCTTATTAAATCACAACTATATCATTCTCTTGTTATGCTAAAGGAATAGAATTACGACCTAAGTCAAGTTCCACACTACTCAAGTAACCTTTTCACGCCTATTCCCTGTGGGATTTGACCCCAACCTTGTTAGGTTATTATATTTGACACCGACCGCCTTACACTATTTAATTAAAGTGTACTTTGAGCGTATCAGAAGCTCATGAGGAGAATCCTTAAAATGTTAAGAAGAAATAAGCTGAGATGGAAAAGGCAACAAATACTAATCAAGCAGGTAGAAATAAGAGTAGTTACAATACTGAATCAAGGGTTGCACAACATAAGACACAAAGGGAAGAATTCAAAGTACAAATGGATGATGCGCAAAAGAATGTAGGGTGGGTTCAATCTTCAAAGCCTAGGAGATCACCTATAGTAGGAAAGGATGCAATGGCTGTAGGAAATTCATTCCAAGCATTAGGTAGGGAAGGTACATCAACTTCAAGGGGTGCAAAAATTGGGGTAGTTTGACAAAGGGGATAAACAGTTTTCAAATAATGAAAATGGTTAATATACTAAGCTGGAATGTGAGGGGCCTGAATGGGCTCAATAAGCAGAAGGAGGTGAAACTTATATGCAATGAAAATAATGTAGGCTTGATTGGTCTTTTAGAGACCAAAATAAAGGTTAATAGAGTACCAGAGATAGCAAGAACAATTTTTGCAGGGTGGCAATTTTTTACTAATCATGAATCTCATTATAATGGCAGAGTTTGGGTGGCGTGGAGACCAGATCTCTATAATGTGACTATCAAAGGGAGCACATATCAAGCTATCACTTGCCAAGCTACTTTTGTCCCTTTACAGCTAACTTTTCTGATAACTTTTGTGTATGCTTATAATCTAAAAGAAGACAGGAAAGAATTATGGAAGTACCTTTGCTCCATTAGCCAAGGTAATAATATTCCTTGGATAATGTTAGGTGATTTTAATGATGTCTTTCATACAGGGGATAGAATAGGGGATAATCCAATATTGTATGTTGAAGTAGTTGATTTTTCAAATTGTAAGATAGTTATGGGTTATCAGAGTTGCCTAGCATTGGGGGTCAGTACACATGGAATGATAGACAATAGGTAGATAGAGTATTTTCCAAGATAGATTGGGTATTTGTCAATGGAGAATGGATAGATGTAATGCCAAGGTGTATAGTCAACATACTACTGGAGGGAATAAGTGATCACTGCCCAATCAGAGTCTCAATTATGCAAGATCAACCAGTAAGGAAGACCTTCAAGTACTGTAATATGTGGAGCACATATCCACTCTTTCTGGAGATTGTTAGAGGGAGTTGGAATAAACACGTTCAAGGATATATAATGTTCAGGGTAATCAAAAAGTTGAAATCACTCAAACAAAAGTAGAAACAACTAAATAAGCAGCATTTTAGCAACATCCTAAAAGATTTCCAAGTGACAAGATCCTTACTATTAGAAATCTAGGGCAAACAACAACTGCAACCACAGTATCAGAGTCTTCAGACATAGGAGAAAACATCATATCTGAGACATAAGAAAGCCTATATTCTAGCAAAAACGTTTCTTCTACAAAAGAGCAAGGCTACTTGGATTAGACTTGGTGATGATAACACTAAGTATTTTCCACTCAGTAATCAAACAAAAGAAGCTACAGCAAGTAGTAACACAGATACATGATGAACATGGGGTCACTCAAACAGACCCTAATGCAATAGCAGGGGGTTTTGTTAAATTTTATCATAAGTTACTTGGTGAGGTGGAGGGGAATAAGAAGTCATGCTTATACAGGATCCCCGAGAAATGGCCCCATTCTTGAAGCAGAACATCAAATTAATCTAATTAGAGTTTTTATTGAGAAGGAAGTCAAGGATGTTATGTTCAGTATATGTATTAATAAAAGTCCAGGTCCGGATGGGTATGGTAGTGGTTTTTTCAGAGATGCATGGACCATTGTTGACAAGAAAATCACAGAAGCAGTGTTAGAGTTTTTCCAAAATGGGCAGCTCCTGAAATAGATTAATTCAACAATGATAGCATTGATTCCTAAAGTTGAAAGACCAATGGAAGCTAGTCAATTCAGTCCAATTTCATGTTGCAATGTGGTGTATAAGTGTATTTTAAAGTTGTTATGTAAGAGACTATAGGTTGTCTTACCATTGGTGGTGAATGACACACAAGTTGCTTTTGTTCAAGGGAGGTCAATGATTCAGAATGTATTAATATGCCCTGACCTGCTGCAACACTATAAGAGGAAAACTACACTAAGGTGTATGATGAAAAATTGACTTACGAAAGGCATATGATATGGTTATATGGGAATTCATTGAAGAAATGCTACAAGGATTTGGGTTTCCTAGAAGATTTGTTAAATTAGTTATGAATTGTATGACTTCAACAAAGTTTTCAGTGAAGGTGAATGGGGAAGGGTATGGATATTTTGAGGAAAGGAAACCCACTCTCTACTCTATTATTTGTCATGGTTATGGAATATTTCTCAAGGGTGATGAATAAAATGGCCCAACTTCTGGATTTCAGATTCCATTCTATGTGTAAAAGTTTGGGACTGACGCACTTAATTTTTGTAGATGACCTAATGATCTTTTGTAAAGGCAATAAAACCTCCATCAACAGAGTCATGGAGGCACCTCAGCATTTCACCAATACAACTGGCCTTGTAGCGAACTTGGATAAATCTAACATCTTCATTGTAGGGGTAGATGAAGAAACTAGGAATAGACTAATTACAAGAACTGGCTTTGTAGCAGGAGTGTTTCCAATGAGATACTTGGGGCTTCCACTCTCTCCAAAGAAATGGAATAAACTGGACTGTATGCAACTAATTGATAAAATCACTGCTAAAATCAAAGCTTCCTCTGCTACGCATCTATCATATGTTGGATGATTGCAAGATATCAAGTTAGTATTATTCTCCCTCCACAACATTTGGGGCTTAGTGTTTATCCTGCCACAGAGTATACTTAAGCAGGTGGATAAATAATATATAGAATACTTGTGGGTCAGTATAGATGTCAAGAAGAAAGTTTTTCTAGTAGCATGGGAACAAGTATGTTTACCTAAGAAATATGGAGGTCTAAATGTGAAAAATTGCCGAGTGTGGAATTTGGCATCAATAGAAAAGCTACTATGGTCATTAGCTGAGAAACAAGATATGATATAGGTCAAGTGGGTACACAGGATCTATATGAAAAATGATACTGATATCCGGGAATACAATCCACCTACTAACTATAGCTGGTATTGGAAAAAGGTTGCATAAAGTCAGGCGAGGCATGGCACAGTGGTATATAAATAGGAAATATTCTTTGTCAGGTAATGGACAATACTCTGTCACACTTAGCTACTTGGCTTTGCTTGGTGTAAGATCTATAGTGGAAGGATCAGAGATAATATGTAGCAGAGTATTGATGCCAAAACATAGTTTTATGTTGTGGTTAGCAAGACAATAGAAAATGCTTACCAAGGAGAGAATGATTAGGATGGGACTTGTGTGTGAAGATTCTACTTGCTATTTATGTGACACCGGTGAATTGGAAACAACACAACACCTATTTGGAACATGTCCATAGGTTACGGATATATGGGAACATTTATCAAACTGGATGGGACTAGGTATTCTGTGAGGGGAAGTGATGCAAAGCATTAGGAGAATTAGGAGAAAGCATTGGAAAATATTTCAAAAGGAGATCCCCACTGTTGCGCTAGAGGCTACTGTATATCATACCTAGACAAAGAGGAATTGGAAAATCTTTAGAGACATTCTAGTGAATAAGGAATTTGTTATACAACGGATTAAAAAGGAAATCAGGGAAAGAGTAAATATTTTACAAGGATCACATAGGGCACATAGATGTAGGATGTTCATACAGAGGATATGTAATTAGTTTCTGTTATTCTGAGGCCTTATGTTATCGACACTCTTCTTAGAAGGAGGTCGAGTATATGGTGCTCTTTAGGTGTATTCTTTGTTTTATTTATGGTAATATTTTACATTTATTGCCAAAAGAAATAGCATAAGAGGAGTCTTAGAGCAACGGTAAAGTTGTCTCTATGTGACCTACAGGTTGCAGGGTTAAACCGTGAAAGTAGTCATTAATGCTTGCATTAGGGTAGACTCTCTACATTACATCCCTAGGAGGTACAGCCGCCCTTTCTCGAACTCTATATAAATGTGCAATGCTTTGTCATCGGGATACCCTTTTTTGCCCTTTTGTGAGAAGGGGCGGGGCAGGAGGTAGGGTAGGGGTTAGGGGGTGGGTCAGTAGGCAAGGGAGGTAAAGGGAACAAGGGTATCTATAGGTTGAGAATTGGGTCATGGAACGTAGGTACATTAATGGGTAAGTCTATAAAGTTGGCAAAGATCCTTCAGAAGAGGAAGGTCAATATAGCGTGTGTCCAGGAGACAATGTGGGTAGGGTCGAGGGCGAAGGATGCAGACGGGTATAAACTTTGGTACTCAGGAGTCCAGAAAGGTAAGAATGGATTGGATATCTTGGTGGATAAAGAACTTAGAAAAGTCTGTGGTTGAGGTTAGATGTGTGAATGATAGATTGATGATTATTAAGTTGGTGGTTGGAGAGTGCACCTTAAACGTCGTTAGCACCTATGCGCTGCATGCGGGCCTAGATAAGGAGGTTAAATGGTGCTTCTAGTAGGGGTTAGATGAGATTGTGCGCCAGATCCCGCCTGCTGAGAAGTTATTCATATGAGAGGATTTCAATGGTCATATTGGGTCGACCGCATGTGGTTATGGGGAGGTGTATGGAGGCTTCGGTTTTGGGGAGAAAAACGAAGAAGATACCTCATTGTTGGACTTCGCTAAGGCTTTTGGGTTGGTGATTGAAAACTCTAGCTTTCCGAAGAGGGAAGAGCATTTGGTAACTTTTTAAAATGCGGTAGCAAAAACTCATATTGACTATCTCCTCCTTAGGAGGTGTGACAGAGGGTTGTGCAAGGATTACAAGGTGATTCTGGGTGAGATACTCGTGACGCAGCATAGGCTCTTGGTGATGGACGTTGGTTTTATGTTAAAGATGAGGAAAAGGTCTGCTCGAGGAAGACCGAGAATCAGGTGGGGAGCTTTAACTAAGTATAAAGCCCAGGAGTTAGAGGGGCGGGTGTCGGCTAAGGGAGCTTGGAAGAGCAGTGGTAATGCGAGTACTATTTGGTTAGCGATAGCAAACTGTATAAGGAAGGCTGCAATAGAGGTGTTAGGGGTCTCGACGGGCGTCTCTAGTAGGCACAAAGGAGACTAGTGGTGGAATGAAGTGGTCCAAGGTAAAGTGGAAGCGAAGAACGCAACGTACCTAAAGTTAGTGGGGAGCTTAGGTGAGGAGGATAGGCGAGCGTGCATGGAGAGGTATAAAGTATCTAGGAAGGAAGCTAAGATGGTGGTCACGGAAGCTAAGACTGCGGCTTATGGTCATGTGTGCGAGGAACTGAGGGAAAAAGGTGGAGAGAAGAAGTTATTCCGGCTGGCCAAGTTGAGAGAGAGGAAAGCTCGGGATTTGGACCAAGTGAGATGCATCAAGGATGAAGATGGTAGAATATTGATAGAAGATGCCCAGATTAAGAGGAGATAACAGACTTACTTTCATAAACTTCTGAATGAAGAAGGGGATCGGGATATTGTGCTAGGCGATTTGGACCATTTCGAGAGTCTCTGAGACTTTGGGTACTGCAATCGTATCGAGGTTGAGGAGGTTGTGGGAGCTATGTGTAAGATGAGTAGGGGGAGAGCGACCGGGCCAGACGAGATTCCAGTGGAATTTTGGAAGTGTGTGTGTCACGACCTAAACCAATGGGTCGCAACGGGTGCCTGAGTCCTACCTATCAAATACCCCTAATCATGCATCTAAGATATGAACCTGAATAACATCTTTGCATTACGAAAATGACCTACATGAAGGAAACCTGCTATCAAGGCATATGTACGTATACCTGCAGAATACAGTGGGCGAGCCGGCAAGGCTGCTATAGATAACTATACATCCAATAACTGAACGTCGACAAGTCCACATACAACCCAACTAGACATACTGTCTACAGACCTCTAATAGAAACATAACTGTACAAAGACGGGATTGAGCCACATCATACCCATATACATATATATATATATATATATATATATATATATATATATATATATATATATATATATATATATATATATATATATATATATATATATATATATATATATATATATATATATATATATATATATATATATATATATATATATATATATATATATATATATATATATATATATATATATATATATATATATATATAAGAAAGGAGGCTGTCAGCTTGCTACCTACACCTGCGGGCATGAAACCCAGGCCCCATAAAATAGGGAGTTAGTACGAAAAATGTACTGAGTATGTAAGACATGAAAATTAGTACGTAAAAGACATAGATGAAACATGGAATACAGAAACACATCTTTAAATCTGAATAACTTTGTAAATTCTAAAACGCTTATAATGTCATGCACGTGCGTATAAATACTGTGCCATGCATAGATATGGGTGTACATAGTATCATCAAGCCACTAAGGGCATCCCACTATGTCGTGCCGGCCACTATGGGTAACATCATGAACATATACCAGCTGATCAGGTGGTGGTGCGTATATAACGCCGTAACCTTTTTCCATATCCCATATACATATATTTACATATATACGCGTATATAACGCCATATGGTCATGGGTCAATGCACATGTATAAATGAGTGAAATGCATGAAAAATATGTAATAAGCTCAATATTCCTTCCGGATAAACTTTTCCAACTGCATATTATTCTAAGACCCATGAACAGAAGATAATAATAATTCTCATGAGAAATCAAGAATATAGACACCCCTACTATTTCTATGAATAGAGTAATTTATGGAAACTGTGTGTTTGCTCGTTTCTTCAGTATAATTTAGACCATGCCAAAAGAAAGAAGGGATGGCCTAAACATACCTATTCCTGGAATTATTTGAATGGAATGAAGCTTCTGCTTCTATGAAATGTGTTGAACGAAATTCTGCTTGAATCTCTTGAAATTTTAAAATGAAATTATGGTTGCTCTTTGAAATTTCAATCGAAATTTAGCAAGAATTTTGGACGAAATGACTTCTGTTTCAAAGTACTTGGTTTCCAGCCAAAGACACGAAATGATTTGGTTTCAAAGTTCTTGGTTTCAACGTTTTTAGGACTTGGCTTCAAAGTTCTTAGGACTTAAATTTAAGCCATGATTTAGTTACATTATTCAAGATCCATGTTCTGATCCTAAATGAAAATAAGATTCCTACTAAAGTTACATTTTACCTTACACATGGATTTAATGACTTATGAGTTATGTTTAGCCATTGTGGCTAGCTGCTACGTTTTTGGGAGGAAATTAATCTTTATCTCATATTTTAATAATTAACTAGATAATATCTCGTTACCCGGTAATTAACCAATTACCCGTATAATTAAAAATTATCTCAAATTACTTAAAATTCTACTTATTTTTAATATACTTTATATATATATATATACATATACTTTATACATTATACTACCGTGGTCATATGGTATCTCGCATGGTACTAGTTTGTAGTCCATAATTATCGGGTAGTATCGCTCGACCCGCACTTTATCCCAAATTGGCCATTTCAACGAAACTCGTTTTCTTTAATCTGTGTACCCTTTTATCCTTTATGACAATTATTTATCGTTTATTATAAATAGCGTAAGTAAGTTAACATCAAGATGATCTCATCCCCGGGTCTACGTCGGTTAACTGAAAATGAAATTATAAGGTATGAAAACGCGAGATGTAATAGTGTGGGGAGAGCAGGTTTGGAGTGGTTAACTAGGTTGTTTAATGTTATTTTTAAGTCGAAGAGGATGCCGGATGAGTGGAGGTAGAGTACAATGGTTCCATTGTATAAGAACAAAGGTGATATCCAGAGTTGTAACAATTATAGGGGTATCAAATTACCGAGTCATACCATGAAAGTGTGGGAGAGGGTGGTTGAAGCGAGGGTGAGGATGATAGTGTCTGTAACCGACAACTAGTTCGGGTTCATGACGGGTCGCTCTACTACAGAAGTTATACACCTTTTTAGGAGGTTAGTGGAACTGTACAGAGAGAGGAAGAAGTATCTGCACATAGTATTCATTAACCTAGATAAAGCGTATGACAAGGTTCCTAGAGAAGTTCTCTGGAGATGTTTGGAGGCAAAAGGTGTGTCGGTTCCTTATATTATGACGATTAAGGACATGTATGATGGGGCTAAGACTCGGGTTAGGACAGTAGGAGGTGACTCTGAGCATGTTCCGGTTGTAATGGGGTTACACCAAAGTTCTGTGCTCAGTCCGTTCTTATTCGCCCTGGTTATGGACGCGTTAACACACCATATTCAAGGGGAGGTGCCATGGTGCATGCTATTCGCTGATGACATAGTTCTGATTGATGAGTCGCGAGCCGGTGTTACCGAGAGGCTAGAGGTCTAGAGACAGGCTCTTGAGTCGAAGGGTTTCAAGCTGAGCAGGACGAAGACAGAATACCTGGAGTGTAAGTTCAGCACTAAGCCGGGGGAAGTGGGCGTGGATGTGAGGCTTGAATCACAGGTAATCCCAAGTAGAGGCATCTTCAAGTACCTTGGATCGGTTATCCAGGGGGAAGGAAGATCGACGAGGATGTCACACACCGTATTGGGGTAGGATGGGTGAAGTGGAGATTAGCATCTGGAGTCCTGTGCGACAAGAGAGTGCCACTGATACTTAAAGGTATGTTCTATAAAGCGGTGGTTAGACTGGCTATGATGTATGGGGCTGAGTGTTAGCCTGTTAAGAACTCACATATCCAGAAGATAAAAGTAGCAGAAATGAGGATGTTGAGGTGGATGTGCGGGCACACTAGGATAGATAAGATTAGGAATAATGATATTCGGGAGAAGGTGCACGTCGCTCCCATTGATGACAAGATGCGGGAAGCGGGGCTAAGATGGTTTGGGCATGTTCAGAGGAGAAGCCCAGATGCTCCAGTAAGGAGGTGTGAGTGGCTGGTTGTGGAGGGCACGAGAAGAGGTAGAGGGCGGCCTAAGAAGTACGGGGGAGAAGTGATCAGGTAGAATATGGCGAGGCTTCAGATTTTTGAGGACATGACACTTGATAGGAATATGTGGAGGTCGAGTATTAGGGTTGTAGGTTAGGAGGTAGTTGAGTCTTGCCTTACTTCGTGCCATTGTGAGACTAGTCTAGTAGAGTTTTTGTCTAAGATAGCCAGTGGCAATGTTATGTCTTAATGTTTCGCCTTTCAGTGCATGACCTATTTACTAGCTATCGTTTTTGCTTTGCATATTTCTTCTGGATTTCATGTTGTTCCTATTTTTCCTATAATTTATGTGGTGATACTAATATTGTCTCATTTTGTCTTTTTGCTTTGTTGTGTCGAGGGTCTTTCGGAAACAGCCTCTCTACTCCTTCGGAGTAGGGATAAGATTTGCGTACACTCTACCCTCCCCAGACCCCATTAATAAAAATTTACTGGGTTGTTGTTGTTGTTGTTTGTTGTAACTTAAAATAAATAAAGAAAAACTGATTTCACATAATTAGTTCCATTTGGATAAAAGTGATTCGAAATTTATTAGTTGCATCTCGAGACTGAAGCAAAGTTATTGTTGAGAATAACATTAGTTGCAACTTCCAATATGAGGCATCTAAAGAAAATGAATTTAATATTTTCAAAAAAATAATGTCATTAGATCTTCCTATTTTAGTTGAACAAAATAGATTTAAAAATTTATCTCCATGTTCTTATCTTGGTATGATCTCATCTACAATGCAATTATCTTTATTTTAGTAATTCTCATATTAGGTAGGTAGCTCATATCCTGGATATGGTTTGAGGGTTAAGAGACTTCTTTATTGTTAAATTCACATAATTTCCTTTTTCTTGTTGCTTTCCTTATAATGGTTCAACCGACTGAGTGCCGTTGTAGGATGGATGGGGCCCTTCATCTTAATAATAGCTTTCGATATTAAACCTGAGAGAATAGAAGAAAAAATTTAGTAAGGAGCGCTTCCTCTTTTAATGGGCTTTACGCAGTGCGAATCGAATTTGTCGAGACCCTAAAATGGATAATGGACTCCAAGGGGGAAAAAAGATCAGTGGTCACCAAGAATATATATCTACTCACTTTTAATTAACTTTATATATATATATATATATATATATATATATATATATATATATATATATATATATATCCAAATTGTAAATGAGAAAATGAAAAAAAAGTGGTAGGAACATGGAACATGGGAAGTAGTGGCTAAGGTTATCCTTTATTCGTTTACATTGACTTCAACTTCTATTACTTCTCAACGTCGCTATTGTAGTTTATTGATAAAATCCTATGTTATGCATTAATTATATCTAGTGTTGTTCTACGAAGTTATTTTGTCAAACATCCAACCGTTGACATCAATTAATCGAAAAATAGCCAACGTTTGCAAAGTTATTGAAAAATAGCCACTATTTTATGAGGAAATAAAATATGAACAAAAATATCCTCACTAAAACACGAAAAGCTCCAGCATAATATGCTGGATTATGGAGCTCATGCGTATAAACTTCCAGCATATTATGTTGGAACGTCAGTACATTATGCTGGAATCTCATATGTAAAAAATTCGAACTCCAGCATATTATGCTGGAATATTTTTGGATTTTTAAGTGTGTTTTTGTTCAAATTTTATCTTTACATGAAAAAGTGCCTAAATTTCGATTACTTTTAAAACTATTGCTATTTTTCAAATAACACTTGTAAATCAGGCTATTTCTGTTTTTTGTTTCCTTATCAATGTTGTTTTGTATATTAGAATGCCATGTCAATTTCGTGTTTTTTGCAAGAGGATAGAAATTTGTCACACTCGAGTCTTATAAATCTCACATTTTAATTACAAAGCTTTATCTGTAAATGTTCTTTGGTTACGACTTCGCTGGCTGCTACTAACGGTGTCTCGGTTGATTTTTCTTTTTTTAGCTACTAAGATATTTTAGTTCGCTAAGTATCGAAGATCCATGAATCACATATGGTATCTCCCTATGGCCCGGTAGTATAAAAAGTTACTTATATACTGACGCTTATATAAGTTAAATTCTTTCAATAATTGCTCTCACAAAGTAAGTATTTAAACAACCAAACTACATCAGTGTGTGGTTACTGCTCATAACTCTTCAAAAAATGTAGAAGAGGAGGAAATTAATTAAAAAAGGAAAAGAATTAAAGTTTCTAAATTTCACAACAAATAATTAGTTAAATTAAGATCTCCTGAGTCCGTTGTACACCCAAATCACTCGATATCCTATTACACAACTGCACACAAAAAAAATATTCTAGTTAGTTTCACATGTTTAATTTGAATGCATTACAACTTTATTTCAACAAGGTACGTAGATGAGAATATCGATGTATATATACCTGTCTATATACTGTTGAATCCCCTGAAGACTTTTGTAACTCTACGACATACAAGGATGGGCTAATCTCGAATACCTGCAAATTGTGCATCGAGAAAAAATTATTAAATATTTTTTTATAACGTCAGTGTATAAAAATTAAACTACAGACTACGTAAAGTAAAATGTTATGTACGTACCTCTGCGACTACTGAGAGAGTAGTCGGGCATTTTTGTCCTCTGTACTCTTGTAACACTTTCAACTGCAATATATGTGAATGACGAACGTATATAAGACATTTGTGTATCAATTTTACGTGTCTGAAAATTTAATTATAGGACATGTAAATTAACTCAATTTACATATTCGCTTAGATACCCTTCAAAATATTAGCTGGCAGATGTATATTAATATACATAAAATATATATATTTTATACATAATCAGTGTATATTTTGTATATATTTGGTTAGCGGTTGTAATTATTATTCGAAAAGCCCATGCAAATACAGACAGTTATATACTAACCCTTCCATATCTTTTTTGGACTTGAAATCCCATTTGGGTTACTGTATTCTCAACCCTGTCCAGCAACTGTTTTGGTAAGAGATTTGATGTAAATCTGCTCTTCCTCTCAGAAATGTCCTAAAATAATTCAAAATAAAATATAAGTCTAGGCTTTATTATTTGTTTCATTGCATTATAACATGGTAAATAATTAAAATTAGAAGTTACCTCTTTCTCAAAAAATCCAGAAAGATCTAGGCATGATGACATCCCTATAAGTTGTAAGGCATTGATAAGGGAATGCGATTCTCGATCTCTTTGCGCGTCAAGCGGCTGTAAAATAAGTCATACACATTTGTGCCGTTATAAATCATTTCATTAAAGATAAAATAAAAAGTTTAAAGTAGTTGAATTATTTCTAAAAAAGGCACAAAGCATCTTGCCTTCATGCATGGTTCGGGGAATGATCGCACCCCAAGGAAGTGTAATGTAGGCCCGCAAGACTTTCAAAAGTGTCATCAGAGTCTAAGGTCTGTCTATTTATATACCCAGTATCTTTCTCGTATTTTATCGATGTGGGATTGGCAAGACTCAATATTTCAACAAGGGCACGAAATAATGCAAGAATCAACTACCTCCTAATCTACAACCTTAATACTCGACCTCCACGTCTTCCTATCAAATGTCATGTCCTCGGAAATCTGAAGTCTCGCCATATCCTGCATGATCACCTCTCTGCAGTAGGTAGCCTCGTCATATCTTGTGTGATCACCTATCCCAATAGGGTGAAAATTACGTATTACGAAATAGTAAAGGAAGATTTGACAATGTTTTGCAAAATCTAGGGTGCAAAATGTCAAAAAATTAAGTAGCTCAAATTGCATTCACCTCCCATGGTATTTGGAAAGGGACACAATTGGTAGAACCCTTCAAATGCAGATTACTACCCTTCATCTTTTCTCTCTGCGCCGTGAGAACAGATTTTATACTTAAAAAGAAGCAAAAGAGAAATTAAAAGAATGCCCCATCTTTAACAGGTAATTTCATTTTCTTCTTTGATTATACCTACCATTATTTACTTGTTATTTCCTCCATCCCAATTTGTATGTGATCGTGTGTTCCAAAAAGAATAGAGTAATTTTTTTCTATAAAAAAAAAGATAATCGTGCACAAGTCATTCCGCGTTCAAGCATGCATACTATAATGCAAGCATGCATTAGTGACCGCTTCCACGGCTCGAACTCACACATATATAATTTTACCGTTGCTCCAATTAGAGGCAGATCTAGGATTTAAATTCTGTGGGTAACTTTAAAAAAATTTAACATTGAATCCATTAGATTTTTAAAGTTATGGGTTCCTATTTTTAAAATTTTAATTAATTTTTACGCATAAATTTTTACTCTGCATTGGAAGTTATGGGTTCAGTTGAACCTGTAACTGTCATATTGCATCCACCCCGGCTCCAATGCCCCCTTCAATTTTTTCCTACATTTAAAAATAATTTAATTTTAAGCTTCTTATTTTATGTTTAATGAGATTATTTATAGCCACACTGAATTCACATACTCTTATCACTAAATCATAGTTGTTAATTAATGCACTTCTCATCACTAGCTTCTTACTTTAGAACATAAGTTTCAAAAGTCATTCTTTACTTGTTAAACTCCGTGCCTAATCAAACACTATACATAAAGTGGAGTTGTTATTAACATTCTAAATATTTCAACTTTGATCTTTTGTGCAGGTTGATATTTTTGTCATGCAATTATTTCTTAGCTAGTATACTAGTATAGGATTTGCAACATCAGGGGCTCGTGTCAGCACGATTAGTTCGACACAATTTGTTAGACATTTTATGTTGCACTTATGATGGTGTAAATGAAGCAGTGAGGATTCATACATCTGACTCAAAAACTTGTTTGAGTCTAAGGCGTAGTTATTGTTGTTGTTGTTTATGTCGCCCTCGTGATGGCTACAAAGAAAATCATTGCAATATGCCAATCTGGTGGAGAATTTGTGACCAATGAGGAAAATGGGACGTTGAGTTATACAGGAGGTGATGCATATGCTGTAGATATTGATGAGAAGATGAATGTGAATGTTTTAAAGCAAGAATTAGCTGATACATTTCAGTTTAATATCGAGGAGATTACTATAAAGTATTTTCTACCAGGGAATAAAAAGACACTGATCACAGTATCCAAAGATAAGGACCTAAAGCGCATGGTCAACTTTTTTAAAGATTCTGAGCAGGTGGAAGTCTTTGTTGTTGCAGAAGAAGCTGTTGTTGCACCACTCAATGTTTCTGATTTGCCTGCCAGTAGGTATTTTCTTTTCTTGATGTCAAGTGTAGTTTCTTTCTTTTGTACTCTCACTTGCACCGTTGAATACATAAATATGATATTAAGCTATATATACTGTCAGTATAACGAAGTTTTACACTATCAGGTCACCTTTATCTATTGTAGTAGGTAAGTTGCGAATTCAAATTTTAAGGAAGCTTACATGTTTTTATCATTTGGATGACCTGATAGTATAAAGAATTACAGTGACGGTGTATATAACTTAAAATCTAAATAGATATTCCCTTTGTCCTTTTTTACGTGGTACTTTTGCCCTTTTAGTCTATTACAAGAAGAATGACATTTAGAAACAGTTTAACTTACTTTCCATTTTACCCGTAATGAGTTGATTTACTGTCACAAAAATGTCTATGATTTAATTTATACAAGTTTTAAAATCTTTCTTAAACTCCATGCTTAATCAAAGAACAACACATAAATTGGGAAGGATGGAGTAATAGTGTTCTCTAACTAACCGTTTAAGATTTTAAGATTAGCGAATAGGGGTTCTCAAGCTTAGAAGAGGAGATAGTTTCACTATCATTAAATTGTGTGGCAAAGTAAGTAAGCAGTGCTAAAGCAAAGCACAAGGTTTGAATTATAAAAGATAGAAGGTTTAATGATATTAGAACAGACAAATTTTTCAATTATCATTGTTATCCATCAGCAAAAATAGTTTCACGATCTCTGTCCAATTAAAAGAGTCAAGCCTTCACGTGAGGAGGCATGTTGCAGATGTAAATAAATAAAATTGTTCCCTATCGAACAACTTAAGCTTTTAGATGAGGTAGTTAGACATTTCAACACACTTATCTTGATTATGATTATTTTCCTTTTCCTTCTCCTTTTTCCTTCAAATAGTTAACCTTGAATTCCAAAATTTTCAGTTCAATGCTGGTGTTATTCGTTTCTTGAACTCAACATGTGACAACCAGGACTTATCTTTACTGCACTCTGATTGCTAATGCATCTATCGCCTGCTGAATTATTCAGGTCCAGCAAGACAACTATGTCTGAGACAGCACTTTCTCCTTCTACCCCTGTGGATATGACACATCCCGACGATCAACTTATGATTGATACGCCCATGGATACGACACCATTAAGTACTTTTCCGAGTAGCAATGACGACAAGCACCGTAGGGCAGCTACACAGTGGGAGGACTCCATTACTGGTGTGGACCAAAGATTCAGTAGTTTTACTGAATTTCATGAAGCCTTACATAAGTACTCGATTGCGCATGGATTTACATATAAATATAAGAAGAATGATAGTCACAGAGTAACGGTTAAATGCAAGTCTGAGGGTTGTCCTTGGCGTATATATGCGTCAAGGTTGGCTACTACCCAGCTGATATGTGTTAAGAAAATGAATAAAAACCATACATGCGAAGGAGCTGCCGTGAAAGCCGGATATCGAGCAACAAGGGGATGGGTGGGAAGTATAATTAAGGAAAAGTTGAAGTCTTCTCTTAATTACAAGCCAAAGGATATCGCCATTGACATCAAAGTGAATATGGCATTCAGTTGAACTATTCTCAGGCATGGCGTGCAAAAGAGATTGCAGGAGAGCAACTTCAGGGTTCTTATGAAGAAGCATACAGCCAAGTACCTTTACTCTGTGAGAGTATCATGGAAACTAATGCCGGTAGTCTTGCTACATTTGCCACGAAGGAGGACTCGAGTTTCCACCGGCTATTTGTCTCGTTTCATGCTTCAATATATGGTTTTCAACAAGGCTGCCGCCCTCTTCTTTTCCTTGATAGCACTGTTCTCTATGCAAAATATCAAGGAACCCTATTGGCTGCTGTGGGTGCAGATGCGAATGATGGTGTCTTTCCAGTAGCCTTTGCAGTTGTAGATGAGGAGACAGACGACAACTGTCATTGGTTTCTTTCTGAACTTAAATCTGCTGTCTCAACCTCTCACCAATAACATTTGTTTCTGATTTCCAAAATGGTATAAAAGAGTCATTATGTGATATATTCAGCAAAGATTGCTACCATGGTTATAGTCTTCGGTACCTCGTCTTATGATCCAAGATCTATATGTTGCTGCTTTTGCTCCAAAACTGAACGATTTTGAGCGCTGTGTTGAGAACATAAAGGCCATCTCGCCTGATGCTTGCAGTTGGGTCGTACAAAGTGAGCCTGATCATTGGGCAAACGCCTTTTTCGGTGGGGCAAGGTATAACCACATGACTTCTAACTTTGGACAACTTTTTCGTGATTGGGTATCCGATGTAAGTGAGCTTCCAATTACTCAGATGATTGATGCCTTGCGTGGGAAGATGATGGAATTGATTTATACAAGGCGTGTTGATTCTAGTCAGTGGCTTACAAGATTGACGCCTTCTATGGAAGAAAAGCTTCAGAATGAGACGTTAAAGGCAAGATCACTTCAAGTATTGCACTCACATGGGAGCACATTTGAGGTTCGTGGCGAAGCTGTTGATATAGTTGATATTGACAATTGGGACTGTAGTTGCAAAACCTGGCAGCTCAGTGGTTTGCCGTGCTGCCATGCTATTGCTATTCTCGAATGTCTGGGAAGGAGCCCGTATGATTATTGCTCCAGATATTTCACAACTGAGAGCTACTGTTTGACATACTCAGAATCAATCAACCCAGTGCTACCTCTTCTGGAAAAGTCCGTAAAAGGTGAAGTAGATATGGCAATCATTGTGAGTCCTCCTCCAACAAAATGTCCACCTGGCCGACCAAAGATGAAACAACCGGACTCGGTTGAGATAATTAAATGTCAACTTCAGTGTAGCAAATGCAAGGGCCTCGGCCACAATAAGAAGACATGCGAGTAGGTGCCTCTGACACTTCTCTGGCTTGTAACTTTGGAAATTATGTTTCTTCTAGACTAGCTTATTTTATTGGTACTTGTCAATTTGCTTACTTTAAGATCTTTTCTTTTACTTGTGCACTGCTATATCTCGGCCCCGTTGTTGCTTTTATATTTCTTCTGTTTGTCCTTCCAAAAAAAAGGTAAAAAAATCATGCCTATGTCATTTGCTACTGCACTTACAGCCATATTTGGTTTGGATATAACTTGTTTCATACGATTTAATCAGTCTTTTTTTATTTAATCAAATTATAAATTATGGTTATTGTTTGCGAGAGAATCACTTTCTGAACTGATGAACGTGCACAACTCTTTTTTATTTTAGTTACATTCTCTCTGGGGAGGTGATGGTTTGAAACATGCACAACTCTTTTGCTTGTCGAAGATGAACGTGCTGTCCAAACTTCCCTGATTGCTGAACTGCTTTAAATAGATAATGATGTGCATTCTATGGCAGTCTATGACCCAGTGTCGTTGTTTTTGATTTTTAGTTTCTCGGGAAGCAGGAAGGCAAATAAGTTTGACGGATCTGATCCTCTACTCACTGCCATGGTAGCTGAAGAACCCGAAGTCACTGCATGAGATTTGGTATCTTCTTCTCCTATGTATATAAGAAAGTCATTTCTAAAGTCTCTAGATACTAGTCTTAGACATCCCTTCGGAACAGAAGCTGATGGGTCTTTTTTCAGGTAGACTTGTATATCCTAAATGGAAATGCCGTCTTTATTAGTTTTTGTAGTGATAATTTTATATTCAGAAGTTTTGCCATCAGATTCATTATGAGAATCAACCATGTCACCCTTTCTGCCCCTATAGAATGGAAATAAAGTTTGGGTTTTGGGGATGCCCATATTTGCTTTACTTTATCCCAAAAAGGAAAAAGTCGCTAACATCTTTCGCCAAGATATGTTATTGTATGTACAAAGTGAACCTTAAATTCACTTCCTATGAAATATCATTCCTTGTATGATGTTTGTTAGAGCAACTTTAATTCAAAGCTTGCAGCCTGTGGATGACATTTGAAACCGAGGCAGTTATTCATCCCTATGCTTGGTGCACTAAGCTCTCGCTATGCACGGGATCCGGAGAAGAGCCGGACCACAAGGATCTATTGTACGTAGTCTTACCCTGCATTTTTGCAAGAAGCTGTTTCCACGGGCGAACCCGTGGCCTCCTGAACTTAACCAGTTACACCAAGACTCCTTCTTTATTCATCCGTATGGAGAATCTTTATTTAACTAGTCATGTCATTGTAGTAATTCACTTTGTCAAGTTGTATATGTGATCATATTAGAAATAGGAGACTCATGCTCTAGGTGAAGTTGCGATGAACAGTGGACGCGAATATGATGGCTCTGCCAGTTCAAGTTCAAGAATGACTTGTGGTCCAACCCCTTATAAAAGCAGTGGAAGCTCCTCCCTCGTGATTGCTGCTTATCCCCTCCTCTGTTTGGAAGGTGGAGAAATAGGGTAAAGATTAATAAATAATGATTGGACTTCAGAATCTGAGACGGGTTTAAATGGAGTGACATTGACAGTTTGGATTCATATAGCCGACCTAGCTTACTTTGAGTACCTGCCTTTGCATCAGAGCAAGCAGGAGAGCTTATTTGTGCGCATATTTTCTTGTTCTATGCAGTAATATAATTCATGCATCAGAGCAAGCAGGAGAGCTTATTTGACAGAACAGATTGCCGTAAACGTATTGAATGTTGTCTATATGACTACCCCTGTATTTTACTATCACATAACCAAGTGTGAGTAACTTAACTTTGAATGTTGTCAATATTATGCAGGTGAGATTGTGATAGGTAGAATAGAAACAGAGGATAACTGTATTTCTGGCTAAGCCTGTTTGCCTTAAAATTAATAGAATTGTGCTTCTTTATTTTTTTAAATTATGGGTTTGATAATGATGATAATGATAATTTATTCAAGTCTACAATTAGTGTTAGAAGATGTAATATACAACTTCAACACCAAGAAAAACGGTGGCGGAGGTTCAAAATATAAAAAATTAGATATACCGAAAAGTATTTGGGAGGGGGAGGTTCAAAATATAGTAAATATACATAAATCAAAAAAAATTATCTAGCAATACTAAGTAATTTTCTGACAAAGGGGTGTCGATCGACACTCCTCGGTTAAATGCGGCTCCGCTGAAAAAAGTACACGCTGTCATAGGTGGTTGTCGTGACCTCTAAGCTTTTACCAACTCATACATTTGTTTTATGTTTATTAGGTGGTCGAAATAGAAATGCTTTTATCAACTCATACATTTTTCATGTTCATTAGGTGGTAGAAAATAAAAGCTGATGAAGTTTTTATTATATCTATCAATAAACCCAAAATCTTTGTAACCTCGGGATTAGCTCAATTGACAAAGGTTGGATTTGTGTCTTAGATAATAGATTCGAGTCCTACACCAAACGAACTTACTTTAATATTTAAGTGAAGAAGATTAAAGGTCATTATCTTTGAGTTTCGAAGGGTGCGATTGACCCAAAGGATCTACTCCATACGAATTTAGTAAAAAGTTTAGCCTAATATAATTTTGTTTATCGTGAAGGGTTAGAAGTAATTAAAAATCCACTGAACTATAATACGTTACTTTTATAAATTTAATAAGTTTAATTCAATTGACAAGATTGACTAACACATCAACAATCTAAAAGCTATACATAGGTTTTGAGTTCAATTCTTCTATGTGATTGGAGTAACTTTTTTAAAAAAAAATCTTTTCTCATATTCTACTTATAATAGCCGATGTTACTAAACCTAATTACTGACGTTATTAGGGGTGAAAAAATGATCAAAAGAAAATAATTATCCATCCATATTATTCATTAAAAAATAGGTTGGATAATGAACTTTTTAAAAATGGATCAAATATGGATAAGAACTATATTATCCACTTAGAAAATGGATAACTAATGAGTTTAACTTTACATTTGTAAAGTCTCAAATTAAGGGTTCCTCAAGTTTGGGAGACTAGGAATTCTCCCCAAAGCAATCATATTCAAGAAGCCGTACATAATATAGATATCAATATTATACGCCGGTTAACCTGTTTTTTATCCATATCAAATATGGACAGAGACGGATAATTTATCCGTTTTGCATTACCCTTTTTCGACCTGCCATATCCGACCCGACTTGCCCGTTTGTCACCCCTAAACGTAATACTCCCTTCGTCTCATAATATGTGTCGTGATTCTCTTGTGCACGCCCCTTAAGAAAGAATAATTTTTGACTACATTACTATTATTAAATGTTCTCAATTTATGTGTCATCTCTATCAATGACATTAAATGAAATCAGGTTAAATAGTACAGTTAAAGGAAAAATATAATCAATTTTGTCTTGAACTTCTAAAATCACAAATAATTTGAGACAAATATTTTTAGTAACCACGACACATATTATGAGACGGATGGAAGAGTTGTTTCATTTATATTCCACCTTTAACTTAAATAAAGAAAGGTAAGAATTAAATATAACTAAATTACCCTCATTTCCTACTCGATTTTAATTTAATACTACTCTTCATCCACCACATTAATTTCTCCCCACATTTATTAGGGTAAGGGTTAAGATGGAAAAAATAAATACTTCTATCATGATTTTTAAAATGACAATCAAGTATTTTTAGTAACTACAATAATTAAAATGGATTGGAAGGAGATTGGTTGCGACTCCCAATATGAGCATCTAAAGAAATGAATTTAATATTTTCTAAAAATACGTGTCATTTGATCTTCCTATTGTAGTTGAACAAAATAGATTTGAAAATTTTTCTCCCTGATCTTCTCTTGATATGATCTCAACTATAGTGCAACTATCTTTATTTTTGTAATTCTCATGTTAGGTAGGTAACTCATATCTTGGATATGGTTTGAGAGTTAAGAGATTTCTTTATTGTTAAATTCACAGAATTTCCTTTTTCTTGTTACTTTCTTCAATAATGGATTAGTTCATCGAGGATTGTTGTCGGATGGATAGGTCTCTCAATCTTAACAAAAATTCTTGAGATCGAACTTTAAAAATAGAAAAAATTCTAGTAAAGAGCACGTGAAAATAGCTCAAATATACTCTCCGTTTGTCTTTAGTACCAAATATGTCCTCACCGTCTAAAATTAGACCACTATTGCCCTAAAAACTAACGGCTGCCACATGAGCTTTTACACCTATTTAAATATTATACGGAAAAAGACTAAAATATCCTTGAACTATTTGAAATAGCCCAAAAATACCCTCCGTTTGTTCTTGCATCCTAATCACAAAAGAAATCAGAAAACTAAAATACACCAAAAATAGGTCTTCCATTATTCTTGTTGAGTTGCTCTCCGGACTTTGAAACTCCAATTTCGAAGTGTGCTGAAATTTGTGGGAAGTTGTACCTATGTGTCGAAGGATCGAGCTCATTGATTGGGCTTTAGGGTCAACAGATTTGTGGCTCAAATTTAATTCAAATGGTTGATTGTTGTTGGAAAACTTGTGTAGCCATTCTTTGTGAGTCGAAATTTGAAAATAGATGCTGATTTGAAACCTTCTTGGTGAAATTTCTTTTAGCTGTTGTAGGGTTATTGAAAATAATTGCTGTCAAATTTTAAGAGTTTTAGTTGTATGTTACTGTAAATTGCTTCAATATTGCGATTGAAGCTGAAAATTGAACTTTAACAACTGATTTCTTAGTTTGAACATCTGAGCTAATTAAAAAAAAATTATGGAAAAGTTCTTAAAAGCTTGATAATCTGAAAGAAACGTTTTGTAAATTTATGATTGGTTTGATATATTTTTGGTGTATTTCAGTTTTCGTTTTTTTTTTTCAAGAACAAAGAATAAACTCTACGCTGTGTCGGATTGCTTAGGTGAATGGCCAAGTAAGCAAATGTAAAACAGCCATGTCAGCTTCATGGCAAAGCTAACGTTTTAAGGGGCATTTGTGGTCCAAAATATAGACGGCAGGGATAGTTTTGGTATCAAAAACAAACAGAGGTTATTTTTGAGCTATTTCAAATAGTTCAAGGACATTTTTGGCCCTTTTGAACAAAAACACACTGAAAAATCCAGAAATGTTCCAGCATAATATGCGGGAAGTTTATATGCAGGAGCTTCATAAACCGCATATTATGCTGGAACTTTTCGTGTACTGGAGTTCCAATATAATATGTTGGAAGTTTATACGCAGGAACTCCATAATCCCGCATATTATGCTGGAACTTTTCGTGTTTTAGCAAAACAACGGCTATTTTAAATGACTTTGCAAATGCTAGCTATTTTTCGATTATCGGACCGAAAACTGACCAACCCGTGCTATTTTCACAAAGAGCACTTTCTCCTTTAATGGGCTTTACGTAGTGCGAATCGGATTAGTCGAGACCCTAAAACAGATAATGGACTCCCAAGTGGGGCAAAAAAAGATCAGTGGTCACCAAGAATATATATATATATCTCCAAATTGTAAATGAGAAAATGAAAGAAGTGGTAGGAACATGGGAAAGTAGTGGCTAAGGTTATCCTTTATTCGTTTACATTGACTTCAACTTGTATTACTTCTCAACGTCCTATTGTAATTTATTGATAGAAAAATCTTGTGTTATGCATTAATTATATCTAATGCTGTTCTACGAAGTTATTTTGTCAAACATCCATCATTGGTGAAAATAGCACGCTGGCCAGTTTTTGCATTGGTAATTAAAAAATAGTCAGCGTTTGCAAAGTCATAACAAAAATAGCCATTATTTTATGGGAAGATAAAATATGGAAAAAAATATCCTTGTTGGTACACGGAAAGTTCTAGCATAATATGCTGGATTATGGAGCTCCTACATATAAACTTCTACCATATTATGTTGGAACTCCAACACATTATAAAATTTCAGCACATTATGCTGGAATATATTTTTGGTTTTTTAAGGATGGTATTTTTGTTCAGATTTTATCTTTACATGAAAAAGTGCCTAACGTTCAATTATTTTTAAAACTATAGCTATTTTTTAATTACCAATTGTAAATCGAGCTATTTCTTATTTTTGTCCTTATCAATGTTGTTTCGTATATTAGAATGCCATGTCTCTTGATTTTGGCAAGAGGAGAAAAATTTGTCACACTCGAATCTTGTTTTATTTTTAAGGTTATAAAACTCACATTTTAATTAAGAAGTTTATCTGTAAATGTTCTTTGGATATGACTCGATAATATAAAAAAGTTACTTATATATACACTATCGCTTATATAAGTTAAACTCTTCCGCTCACGCAAAGTAAGTATTTAAACAACCAAACTACATCACTCTGTGGTTACTGCTCACAACTCTTCAAAAAAATGTAGAAGAGGAGGAAATTAAAAGAAAAAAAAGAATTAAAGTTTCTAAATTTCACAAAAAATAATTAGCTAAATTAAGATCTCTTGAGTCCGTTGTACACCCAAATCACTTGATACCCTATTACACAACTGCATACAAAAATGATATTATAGTTAGTTTTACATGTTTAATTTGAATGTGCTGCAACTTTATTTCAACAAGGTACGTAGACGAGAATGTCGAAGTATCTATACCTGTCTATATACTGTTGAATCCCCTGAAGACTTTTGTAACTCTACGACATACAAAGATGGGCTAATCTCGAATACCTACAATTGTGCATCGAGAAAAAAATATTAAATATTTTTTATACCGTTAGTGTACAGAAATTAAACTACAGACTACGTACAGTAAAATGTTACGTACATACCTCTGCGACTACCGAGAGAGTAGTAGGGTATTTTTGTCCTTTGTATTCTTGTAATACTTTCAACTGCAATATATGTGAATGACGAACGCATATAAGACATTTGTGTATCAATTTTACGTGTCTAAAAATTTAATTATAGTACATGCAAATTAATTCAATGTCCATATTTTCTAGTATAATTGCTCTCCAAAATAGTAACCAGCAAATGTATATTAATATACATAAAATATATATATTTTATATATAATCAGTGTATATCTTTTGTATATTTGACTAGTAATTGTAATTATTACGTTATAAACCCATGCAAATATAGACAGAAGTATCAACTTCAATATATACTAACCCTTCCATGTCTTTTCTGGACGTGAAATCCCATTTGTGTTACTGTATTCTCAATCCTGTCCAGCAACTGTTTTGGTAAGAGATTTGATGTAAATCTGATTTTCCTCTCAGAAATGTCCTAAAATAATTCAAAATAAAATATAAGTCTAGGTTTTGTTAATTTTCATTGAATAATATGGTAAATAATTAAAATCAGAAGTTACCTCTTTCTCAAAAAATCCAGAAAGATCTAGACAAGATGACATCCCTATAAGTTGAAAGGCGTTGATAAGAGAATGTGATTCTCGATCTCTTTGAGCGTCAAGCGGCTGTAAAACAAGTCATAGATATTCGTGTCGTTATAAATCATTTTATTAAAGATAAAATAAGAAATTAAAGTAGTTGAATTATTTCTAAAATAAAGGCACAAAGCATCTCGCACTCGTGCATGGTTCCGGGAAGAGCTGCACCCTATAGGGGTGTGACATAGGTAGCTTACCCTGATACAAGATCAGTGACTGATTTTATGTAACAGTCCACCTCACTAGTGATATTGTCCGCTTTGGACATAGGCCCGCACGACTTTAAAACGTGCCTATAGGGGTGTGACATAGGTAGCTTACCCTGATACAAGATCAGTGACTGATTTCATGTAACAGTCCACCCCACTAGTGATATTGTCCGCTTTGGACAAAGGCCCGCACGGCTTTAAAACGTGTCACTAGAGTCTAAGATCTGTCTATTTATATCCCCAGTATTTCTTCTGTGTTTTGTCGATGTGGGATTCGGCACAAGGACGTTAAGCCCCTAAGGGAGGATGTATGTGACACTTTAGACGAATTCCATATCGACAAAACACGGGAGAGATGCTAGGTATATAAGTAGACAGGCATTAGACTCTAGTGACGCGTTTTAGAGCCGTGTGAACCTAAGTCCAAAGCGAAAAATATCACTAGTGAGATGATCTATTATATTTCACGGTTCAAATATGTAACCTAAATATAAAATGGAAAGTATGTACTGCTACTAAAAAGGAAAGTGTATCACATCAAATGAAAGTACATACTGTTACTAAAAAGGAAAATGTGTCATATAAAATAAAAATACGTACCGCTGCTTCTTGTACTGTTAAGACTTGATTATCTGTTGATATATGATCACATTCCAAATCTTCTTCATATGGATTTGCAGCAACATAATCTTGTTTGAACCATTCATTTATTTTGATTTCTGCCATTGTTATCCGCGTACGTGGATTGGGATCAAGAATCCTCTTTAAAAGGTTTTTTGCTCCTAAGGATAGCCATTTTGGTATATGAACATCTCCCTTAAATATCTGATTTCACATTAAAAAAATAAATAGTTATAAACAATTTCATACACAAAGGAAAAAAATATAAGAAATTTCTTTTACCTTTTTATAAAGTATTGCGAGGTTTCTATCGTCAAAGGGTAACTGACCAGTGAGAATTACATATAAGATAACACCACATGACCAAGTATCTGATGTCGCGCCATCGTATCCTCTGTTAGAAAGAATTTCAGGAGCAACATAGTTGGGACTACCACACGTTGTATGCAATAAACCATCATCCTATAAATAAGCAAGAAAATCTTTAAGCTTGATTAATAAAATTAATGTTTAAAATATATAAATTAAATAAATAAAAATGTATTTCTAATAGGCTATGAGATAGCCACACATTTCAATATAGTATCAAAGCAGACAGAGGTTCTAAATTAAGCTCCATACATACCCAAAATTGTTGAGGTAAAGCACTGAGTCCAAAGTCCGTTATTTTTATGTTTCCTTTTGTATCAATGAGAACGTTCTCTAGCTGCATTTCAAAATCACACGTGTAAAAAATATTTATACCATTAAGTCACTTAAAAAGCAATTGCAAGTAACTTTATTTAATATCAGCATTGACATGTAACTTAAAATAAATAGTACGGAACCAATTATAACGTGTTATTTTACACTGATAATGTGTAATATATATTTATATATATATCCTCAATAGTTACCTTTAGGTCTCTGTGGAAGACTCCTTTATCGTGACAATAACTAACTCCATCAATTAATTGTTGGAAGAGTTTTCTACCTTGTGCCTCGTTGAGTTTCCCTTTGGAAGCCTATTAATTAATTAATTAATTAATTAATTAATGAGGATTATAGTCAAATTATAATCAAAGATTTGAGATGTTAATATGCAGAAAGACAAGTTTATTGCAAAAGTTACTTACAATTCTGTCAAATAATTCACCACCATTCACGTATTCTAGAACCATGTATATCTTGCTTTTGCTTGCTAATACCTGTTTAATTATTAATATTAGTAATTCATCATTGGTAAAAATACTAAAATGAACTCAAAACCATGTACCCATGCAAGGACCAGACTCTCTATATATATATATATAGAAACTCATTAAATATTCATAATTATTTGACTATAAGTTCAATTATTATTATTATCCTATTAACTTCACATCATTGCATATAAGAACCCATATGTATATAAAATATTAAAATTGAACTCAAACCATGTACCCATGCAAAGACCAGACTTTAACCAAAGATATTAATTTACACCGTGAATAGGGGCGGATCTACATGTTATATCTTTAACGAATATAAATATAATGTATATATATATATATATATATATATATATATATATATATATATATATATATATAAATTCACTAAATATACATAAATATTAAGAATTATGACCCATTTATTATTGTAGTATTAACTTAAGATCATTGTATATAAGAAGCTCATAAACTTCAAATCCTATCCGGGAAGTTCCCAAAAGGCCAAAATGCAAGACAACGTTCTTTTTTTTTTGTGTGTGTGTGGGGGGGTGGGGGGGGGAGACTCTGGCAGAAAATGATATTCTATTGTTTCATATAAACTTGGAGCGTGAGTCGAGGAAAATGTTTGGAAATAGAGGAATAAATACAGAACATAACGTACTATAATACGAAGAACTATTTAGATGAGATTATATTTTAATTAAATTAATAATTCCAAACTCAGTACGTGACGTTTTTGGTAATATATAAACGTTTAGTGGAGATGTCGTGATAATAAATTCAAATTAAAATAGGTGCAAATCATGTGGAACTTATTATTACTATCTACTTGCTTGCCACCTTGAGTTAAAAGTCATCGCAGACATTAATTACATCTTTTTCTAAGTAACCTTAGGAAGAAAAACAAAAACTTTTTTTGTCAGGAACCTAATTAAATTTTGATTGAAGTAATTTTTGTTGGGATAATATTAAAACTTTAGATGAAGATTATTTTGTCAAATTATCAAGAAAAAAAATTAAATGAGTATGAGTACTTGAATCTATGAGTGCCACAAATATTTTTCGAACTTGCGGTTATTAGTCATCCAAACCAAAACACGAGCAGCGTGACATAATTAACTTAACAAGATAATTATTTAATTTTGTAATGATGCACTGAATGCAATGTAAAACCAAAACAATCTTGTCATCTAAATTTTATGCAGGGCAGCGCTAGAGTATTAGGTATAGGTTCGATAAAATCTAGTAATATTGGCTTGAATTTTGTATTTGCATTAGAAAAATATATATAAATATTTAATTTCAAATCCAATAATTAAGACAAGCAATGAATTCAATGACAAGTTCAAAACTCATAAATTTTAAATTAACTCCGTCTATTTGGGGTCATTGGCTGAATCCATATCTCCTTCTCCGTGGTCCTGCAGACAAGCTAAGGTCCCATCTCCATAATTTCCACAAAAATCATTGATTTTGACTCTTATGGTAACGTCGAGAAAAATCTCATAATATGGCTTCAAATTTTTATTTTTCACCAACTAAAATTAATTATCACAATCCCCTCAACTTATATTTTATTAAATACATCAGATTTTCACAATAAAAGAACGGCAAATATGCATATAATCCATTGACTTTACATCCTTAATTATTGCGATATATCTTACATTTATACAACGGACAACATTTACGTTAAGAAAACTCACTTTGGGTACGTATATTAATTCCAAATATTTGAAAATAATGCAAAGAAAATATACAAAGATAAAATCTACGTACCTCGTATAATCTAACAACGTTAGGATGTTTGAGGAGTTTTGAACTTCCAATCTCCCTCTTAATCTGCAATAAAAACATTAAACATATTATAAATTTATTATCTCGAAATATTTTAATTTTCAGCTTTACAAATCGTACTACTAAGGTTGATTGATGAGTTCAGTGGACAGAACGATCGATGTGAGGCATAGGTCAAGGCAGAAAGTTAAAGTGTGACTTCCTCCGTAGTTAGGGGGGGGGGGGATTAAGCATCCGATACGACAATGACCACTAAATGAAAGAGCTGCAAATCAATTTTCTCTAATTTCGCCACTGAATCTTCTACTTTCGTTAGAGAAATTATTAGTTTGAATAATATATATGTTAGTATAACGGAGACAAACCTGAGCGATAAACTTGAGGTCAACGATTCGAGTCTTCTCCAAAATCTTAATGGCGAAAGATTGACCAGAGTCAACATGCTTCGCGTACTTCACTTTACCAAAATTTCCTTCACCAAGAGTCCTTCCAACTTCGTATTTTCCCACTCGCATTCTCTTCTTCTTTTCACCTTGCACTATTTCGTCCTCGTGTTGTACCAAAACCATACCGAAATAAATTAATTCTAAATTTAAATCCCTTATAAAAATTGGAAAAAAAATCAACTAACGAAAGATTGTTAAACTCTAAGTTCTTGATTTTTTTGATGTAATATGTTGGGTACAAATGTAGAGAGAAGATAGGTTTCGAGTTTGTTTGATTTCTCTTCTATTATTTGGTGGCTATATATATAGGAAATAGAAATGATTAAATAATAAAGTGGGGCCTGTGATTTTTCTTTATCTACAGTCTAGATCTCCTTTTATCCATTAATTTAATCCTCGTTTTTTTCCACCTAAATAAATAAATGAAACTTCATTGTTGCGCCGAGTAATTTAATTTTTAACTAATAAGTTGGTCAAATAGGAACCGAGGATTAGTCTCACCTTCTTGGGACCCAATCCCAACCACACGAAAAGGTAATAATTACACCAAAATAATAAATGTAATTTATGTTTTTTTATACTTTCTCATTTAACCATGATTAAGTAATTATATGGGTGGCAAACGGGCAGGTACATCGGATCTGAGCGAGTTGAAACCGGATAACATAAAAACAGATAAAATATCCAACCTTCCTATATTTAATACGGATAGAAAATAAGTTAATCGGTGAATAATATGAATACTTATATTATTCATGACTTTTTGAATGTGATCATTTTTGAGAGAATTTTTAGTCTTTCAAATCTGGAGAACCCCCAATTTAAGTCGTTGCAAATGTAAAACCAAAAAATTAATTAAAGTGGTCCGGAGAAAATGAAATAATATTACATCTAATTATTGGACATTTGGCCAATTAATGAATGCAATAAGCAGAAAAAGCAATATGGACACATTTACGATGTCATCATTTTATTACTCTTCTTTTGACCCTTTTTTTTTCTTTTTTATTGGTCGGTTTTTCTCAAATTTACTTGTGTAATGACTACTCACAAATTAATCGTTCATGTTTAAAATGTGTAAAAAAAAACGCACAAATATGAAAGGAATTTTGATGAAAGTGAAGCCCAATAATAACATACACAAAAGTAAACATAGTAAGCTGCCTGGTCAAATTTTAGGTGGCGTTTGATTTTGGTTTTGATTTACCTTTTTGAAGACGTGTATGTCAGAAAATAATTTAGACAAAATATTTTGGAAATTGTTTTTGAGAAAATGTTTTTCACAATATTTATGTTAATTTAATTAAGGAAATCTATATTTGACTTACGTTGTTTTAAAAAATATATCTTAATATGAGATCATCCCTTATCTTGTTGAAAAAGTTGCTTGATGTAAATATAGATTTTATTTTCCTAGTATTAGAACTATTTTATTTAAATATAATTTATAAGAATTTAACGTAACTAATTAGATAGTGATCATGCTAAACAAAAGAATAAAATAATTATGTAATAACAATATAACTATATAAGATATTTTCTTGTTCAAGCCATCATGATAAAGCGACATGAAAAGATAAAATATAAAACCAACTAGAAAGTTCATTATAGAAGAATTAACCTAAATAGTCGTCCTAAGTATTTTTCTCACGTGTGAATATATATTGTTGTTGTTGTTGTTATTGTCGTCGTTGTCCATCTAACCATTAGCTTAAAAATAACGTGTTGATATATAATATACGTATAAGCCGTGTATAATATGAATATATTCATGTATAGTTAGTATATAATTTATGTATATCGACTAAAAAAATAAACAATGATCGATTTTGTGTATAGTTATATGTTTTAGAATACATATCAAACGAATGGAGGTCTTGGCGTAATTGGTAAAGTCGTTGCCATGTGACGAGAAGGCCACGGGTTTGAGCCGTGGAAACTTAGGACAAATAATTTTTATTACGGCATTATTTGATAATCATAATCATGTTATGATAATAAGTCGTGACAACCAAGAAATGGTCCAAACAATGCAGGGCGGAGCCACCATTATAATAACAAGTTTGGCAAAACTCAATAGCCACTACTAGAAATTCGGTAAAAATTGACCACGGTCAATCGACCAATTTTGGTCGGTCAAAAAATCGGTCAAAGTTGGTCGGTTTTTCAAAATATTTTATTTTTAATTTTTTTTTATGAAACCGACTAACTTTGGTCGATTTTCTTTTGCGCAAAAATGCGAGAAACTATTTTTGAGTATCACGAAATTTATTTTTCAAGAAACCAACCATGTTCGATCGCTTTTTATTTAAAATAAATTAAATTAACATTAAAAAAATCGACCAAAATTGGTTGGTTAATTTGGCCAGCCATTTTAAAAAATCGACCAAATTCGGTCGATAATTTTATTTTTTAATAAAACCGACCAACTTTGGTCGGTTATTTTCGTGCGGAAATACAATTAAAGAGTATAAATAAAATAAAAGACAATCTTAAAATAAAATGCACCAATGGTCTAGTAGTAGAATAGTATTCTGCCACAGTGCAAACTCGGGTTCGATTCCTAGATGGTGCATTTTTTTAATTACATAATTAAAATACCGATCAACTTTTGTTGGTTTTTCGGCAATTTATTTTTTGAATTTAATTTACTGACCAAAGTTGGTCGGTAATTTCCAACCAAGTTTGGTCGGTATGCCCTTTCGACCTTCAAAATACCGTCCACATGTAAATGGTCGCGTTTTGGACGGTTATTGGCAATTATCGACCAACTTTGTCGGTTTTTTGTACGGTTTTGACCGAATTTCTAGTAGTGAGCTTTGGTTAAATTTTATATTAGTGTTAAAAATTCATTTAATATGAATAAATAAGATATTTAGAAATCAGTAAGCAAAGATAATTACTCCTCCGACCCACTTTAAATGATTTTTTTTATTTTTTTTGTAGTCCACAATATTTGATTTTTTCAGATATCAAAAAGAAATTAATTAACTTTTTTTCAAAGTTGCCTTTGGAATAAAGAGATTAGAAATATTTATTTGTATTTTAAATGAACAAATTAAGGTTGATATGATCTATTTCATCGTTAACTAATGCAAAAAGTGAATGTCTTAATATGCATGGGAATAGCCAAAAAATTAATAAAGTGGACCGGATGAAGTATGGCCGAGAACCCATAAACAAAATCTTTTGACTCTTCCTCTATAATAATTTTACAACAACAAGGAGGAGAGACAGAACGGGAGCCATAGAATGACGGTAAAGTTATTTCCATGTGACATATAGATCACAGATTCGAGTTGTGGAAACAACCATTAATTCTTGTATTATAATAATTTGTTTGCGTCGGAAGCTATAGAGTGACGGTAAAGTTATTTCCATGTAACATATAAATTACAGGTTCGAGCTGTGGAAACAACCATTAATTCTTGTATTATAATAATTTGTTTACGTCACACTTCTTAGGATGTAATTTTTTTTCCGAACCCTATATAAACGCGAAAGAGGCACATGGTTGGATGATTTATATTTGAAGATTGATCAGAATAGGTGACAAAACACGAAGCATGTGGGATGATTAATGCTGCTTAGAAATTTTTCCTTAATTCCTGGGTCAATCTGTTGCTTAATTTGGAATTAGCAAGAATTTCTGTTTCTTTTACTATTCCTTAAGCATTCGTATTTGAAATCTATTAGTTCGATTAATTTCATTTCGTACATAATAAGTTATTAGTACTTTTAACATACATATAAAAATATTAACGATTAAAATTTTTAGTTAAGGATGGAGAAATTCCAACGATCTCACAACACTCTTCGGTGATACTTTTCAGGTTCAAACCCCCCGCCTCCTCTAATATCATCTTTTTATGTCGAATATTATTAAATCTGATAATTTTATTTGTTTTAAAGTTATACAAAACTCTTTTACCCTTAGTCATACGTACGTTAATTAGAAATAGCATAATATATTCATAATTATAACATTTCAAAAATATTTTATAAGTTATAAATATATTTTTTTTTAACCTCGATGTCAAATGGAACAAATAGGAGTATTAATAAACCTACCCAAACCACGAGCATCACGAGCCTAACATTTGGTCCAGTGCTAGCCCTTTTTTCTGTGCAATAATTCAATAAAAATTAGTATTATAAAAAAGAAAAAGGAAGTGTATTAAGTTACCGCTATGCGCATAAGAGTTATTAAGTTACCGCTATGCGCATAAGAGTCTCTTACTCTATATTTCTGCAAGAGGCTATTTTCACGGTTCAACCCGTGACTCCCTGGTCACATGTCAACAACTTTACCAATTACGCCAAGACTCTTCTTCATAAAAATTAGTATTCCCTCCGTTCCAGTTTATGTGAACCTCTTTTCTTTTTGATCCGTTCCAAAAAGAATGACTCATTTCTAAATTTGGTGATAATTTAGCTTAAACTTACGATTCTACCCTTAATGAGAAGTTTTTATAACCACACAAATACTCTAAGCCCCTTTTTAACTTGTTTAGGACCACAAATTTCAAAAGTCTTCATTTTTTCTTAAACTTCGTGCCCAGTCAAACAGGTTCACATAAATTGGAACGAATGGAGTATAACATTATATATAAATATATCGAAGGCGAGATGTCAAAACGGATTAATTACCCTCCAAACAACGAGCATCACGAGCCTAAGATTTGTCCAAGGCTAGCCCTTTATTGCGTAATACTTTAATAAAAATAGTATAACATTTCAAAAATATTTTTATAAGTTATTTGTATATGGTCGAAATCCATGGAATGTCAAAACGGAATAAATAAAGAGTATTAGTTACCCTACCCAAACCACGAGCATCACGAGCCTAACATTTGGTCCAAAGTTTAGCCCTTTTTTTCCGAGTAATACGTTTCATAAAAGTTATTTGCTGTCGCATTCTACCTTTAGTTCAACTACTCTCTCCTTTATAAGTCGATTATGTCTTCCTATTTATTTCTAGAAAATGAATTGTCTATATCAAGAAAAGCATATATTTTAGGTCCCCAAATTTGGAGGGAGTTAATTACTTAAAAAGCTACTCTCTTCGGTTCACAATAAGTGATTAATTTATTTTTTTATTTTAGTTCAAAATAAGTATTTATTTATACAATCAAGAAAAAATTTAATTTATTTTTTTTCAAAATTACTCTTACGTACGTATCTTAAAAAGTCATTTACTCCTCACATTTGAGAAGAGAAGTAAGTGCTACTATAACAATGGTGCAACATTTAATGAAGGGTAGTTTAGTCACACTAACTATTTTTGTCTAGAATTTAGTATTTCCTTAATGGGTGTGCCCAAAACAAATTGGTCACGTGGATTGTAGGGAGTACTTAACTAAGGATAATTGTCTATGAAAGTTTTTTTTTGGTATTATAATAGTGGTGAAGTCAGGAATTTCATTAAAAATATTTAAGATTTAATATACATATATAAAAAAAATTGATTATGTATGCAGTAAATATTTTTTATATATTCACAGTATAATTTTTCAATAAAGGGTATTCAATTGACCGTCCTTCATTATATATAGCTATGCCACTTTATCACAAAAGTCACTTTATTTTGTCATCTTACTCACAAGGTCGCTCGCTACATTTTTCATTTTTAAAGCCAAAAATAAAATATAATACGGCACCCATTAAAATTATTTTTTGATTCACTTTGAGACTCGATCTACTATTCATTTATATCATTTAATTTTTTTAGTCTCAAAATTTCTTAAATTAATTTTCTTTTCCTTACAATTATGTAAATAGAATAATTGTATTCTGTGTATTATGCTTAGTAAAATTTGATTGATCTCACGTCTTTCCCTTGTTTATTCATTATCTACTACGGTTAGTCCTCTCTATAACAACATCCTTATGTAATAATCATTCACTATAAAAGTCAAGTTTTTTTTTCGGAATCGATTTTAATATTACGTTATAATATATGTTCTCTATAACAACACTTTACTATAGCAACCAAAAAATATCGGAACAAACGAGATTGCTATAAAGAGATTTTACTGTATTAGAGTCCAGGAAATTAAACCGGCCGCGTCGTGTGCTTGGGTTTACACAACAAAGTCATATTAAAACTTGCATAATAATTTACTTCAGATGTAAACATATGTAACTGATTTTAACATTACATTAAAATATATGTTCTCTATAACGGCACTTCACTATAGCAATTAAAAAATATCGGAACAAACGAGGCTGTTATAGAGAAGTTTGACTGTAAAATAGTTTAATTTATATACACTGATCACAATTCAAAAAAAAAATAAAAAAAACCATGAAATAGTTAAACGCTACGTAAAAAGCATGTCAAAAAACATGAAAAAGTCCTGTCTTCGTGTGTAATCATTCTCCTCCTATATCATAGTGTATCTCTTTTGGACTACTTTTTTTCTAAAGTCTTCTGTCTCCATCTTATATAATGAGACTAATTCTTCCCATAATTTACATGCATTTACTAGCCCTAGGGTATTACATTCAGTCCACTTAAATTTTTGGTCAAAATGTAAACACAAAACGAAGTCAAATATACAGTTGGAGAGTGTAATAAATGAAATAAAATTAAAATAACTAGGAAAGAGTCTTCATCTGTAATCAAACAAAGTAGATAATCAAGTTGGCCGAAATAAATTTTCAAAAAATACAGCGATAGCGAAATTTTCAGCAAGATGTATGAGTTAGGGGTTTTATCTGCCACTTTCAAATCATTTAATTTGCAGTAACAATCAACTTTCCAGTTGTTGTAGGATTGGATTTTCGTGCTAATTAATTTCTAAATTTGTGTCCTTTAATTTTTCTTCTCGAGAAAACAAAAAATACCCAGAAATGAACAAAATATTCAAGCATACTAACGTAGAGAAACATGAACCACACACCAAAAGAGGAAAAAAATTCTTTCCGAGCAGAGGCAAACCCAAAATTTAAATGTAGCGGGGTATACGAGCATATTGCTCAACCAATGAGCCAGTTGGACTTTTAATTTTAAGGGTTCCAAGCAAAATAGATGATCGTTTTCAACATATATACACATAATGTATTAAGAATTTTTGCCGAAGTTAACGGGATTTGATGACCCCTCTACTCAAAACATATGTCCGCCTCTGTTTCCAAGACAACTCCTTATGCATGTTCTTTCCCTGTCTTATGCCCTCTCGCGTCTAAAAATGATTAGAATGGTAAATAATGAGGTAAAATAGTTTTTTATATTTTAGAGACGTACCCATAATTTGAAGGTAGCGAGTACTTCATTGTCATTACATATATAATCTTATCGGTTTTTTACTTTACGATATCTCGGGTTTAATCCCATAAAAATGATTAATCTTTGACCTACAAGTTCAATGAATGAATATTATCTCCCAATAATTTTTAATCGGATCAGTCATATCATGCCGGAATAATAATATTTAAACTATTAAATCAATTCGTATAGAGAATTTGATTGGTTCATTGGTTTTATTTATTTTTGAGAAGATAGTTGTCACTTTCTGAAAAAAATTAAGAGCCAATACCTTCATAATTTCATTGGCTATAATTACAATGAAACTCTCAATTGTAGGGATAAATACGCATGTTAATGTTTCAAAAAGTGAAGCAAACAAATAAAAATTTATCTAGTTTGTATATATGATTTAACGAATATAAATTATTCTAGTTTGTATGATCCTAGATTCGCCTCTAAACTTACCCACACATATAAATTAAGGATACCAAAAAAAATTAATAAAAATAACCGTCCACCAACCGCTTAAGCGATATATATATATATATAATACACACATAATATGTGTATAATTTGTCTCTATTTATTTGACTTGTCAACTGGTCAAGGCTGAGCATTAACGACAAGTAGGCCTACTAAAACAGAAATTTCAGAGTAGAGACGGGAAAGAATTACTATGCATTTTGTTACTAGGCTACCACAAAGTGTCAGGGGTTATGATTTGTATAGGTAATTTTAGATCAAAATCAATGTATTTTTGTCGGTAAGGACTACATACAATGAAGAGAGGTATGGACAGATATTTATGAGTGAAATTGTTCGACTTCATGGAGTTCCAATATCTAGCATCTCTGATGGAGGATCACAGTTCACTTACGCTTTTAAAAATCTTTTCAAGAAGCATTGGGTACACAAGTAGATCATTCTACCGCATTTCGTCTGTAGTCAGATGGCAATTTTAACGTACTATAGAGATTTTGGAGGATATGTAGCTAAACTTGCTTACAACAATAGCTTCCAATCCAATATTTAAATGGCACCATACGAAGCATTGTATGGTAGAAAATATCGTTCTCCTATTGGATGGTTTGAAGCTGGTGAGACTAACCTATTGGGAGACTTAGTACAAATAGCTATTGACATGGTCCAATTGATTAGGTAGAAATTGCTCACATCTCAAAGCAGACAAAAGTCTTATGCAAATAAGAGAAAAAGAGATTTAGTGTTCACAATTGGGGAACAACGCGTTTTTACGAGTCTCTACTACGAAGGGCGTGATGCAATTCGGAAAAAAGGTAAGTTGAGCCCGAGGTTTATAGGTCCGTATGAGATACTTGAACGAGTGGGAGCTATGAAATATCGTTTGGCCCTTCCTCCTGATTTATTTTTTTTCATCCAGTGTTTCACGTCTCAATGCCAAGAAAATATATATCAAATTCTTTTCAGGTGCTTGAAGCACCTACTATACTGCTCGATGAGAAGTTGTCTTATGAGGAGGAACTAATGACTATTGTTGATAAACAAGTGAGAAAGCTATGGTAAAAAGAAAACGTGTTCGTGAAAGTCATATGGAGAAATCATACAATAAAAGAAGTAAAAGAAGCTACATTGGAAGTGGAAGATGCTATGCAAGTCAAGTATCCTTATTTGTTTCAGTCTACAGGTATGTAGCTGAACTAAATTTGAGGACCGAATTTCTTAAGGTGGGGAGAATGTAATAAGAAGATATATTGGTCTTTAAGCATAACTTAAGTAAATAAAAAAAATAAAAAGAAGAGAAATTTTCATAAAGCACTATCTTTTAGTAGTAATTAGTCATCTATTTATACCATTATTTATATTACAGATTATAGATACCTTTTCTGTGGTTATAAGATGTATTTGATGTATTTAAGCTATTGTATTTATGAATACAGTAGCAAAAATAGGCGTGAATCAGGGAAATCCAGCTAATCAGTTGTTGTATTTGAGTGTATTCGACTGTATTCATGGCGTAAAATATAGGATTACAGCTGGACAGATTATTGTATTCGACTGTATTCACAGCGTGAAACAGGGGATTACACTATTTTTAAACGGAAAGTGAATCAATTAACATAATAGACTCCTAATATAACTCAACAAACTCAATTATAACACACAAATTTTTTATTTCTAGTTATAAAAAAGATTCTCAACCGAAAAATACCCCAAAAATATAGCAATCTTCAGAGAAATTATATAATACATCTGAATACATAAATTATATTAATTAAATAAACATATGAATACATTCGTGACATATAGCGAGACAGTGAATACAATGAAAATACATAGAATACAACGGGATAAATTGGAATACAATGAAAAAAAAAGACGTGAATACAATGAAATACATGAAATACAGCGAGCTACATTGAATTACAATGAAAAAACACAATAAGTACAATGAAATACATGAAAATACATTTAAATATATTAACAGAAAATCAAGTTGCTCAGCTCCAAACTCCGTCGTCTTTGTTCAAGAACAAACCCTAATTTCCGGCGAATCCGCCGTCAAGTAAAAACCCAGAATCGCTAGGGTTGCAACTCTAACAATAACGTTCGTTTTCACCTTCTTCTTTTCCCTTTTAGCCTCTTCTTTATTCCTCAGTCCCAAAATAGATGGGGTAGGCTATATAAATCCTCATTTCTTCAATAAAAACTCAACTTATGTCACCTTCCCTAAAAAACACAATTTTGACTTGAAAAGAATAATAAAACTATAATTTTGAATTTTAACGGAAAGAAATAACTCAAAGCTCAATCATACAGTTTATAAAATTAATTACCTGTTGGCGAGGCCATTGACGATTAATTCATTGGCGACATAAGAAATAACTCTATGAAGGAAATTTCCTCCACCAGCCATGGTTCAGATTACACCAACTATCAACAATTAAGAAAGTGAAGCAATAAATAAACAACTATAGTTTTTTTTATTAAGAAAAATCGAAAAGGTGAGCAAACGGAACGGACGAGATTGATGAAACCCTAACTTTTCCTAAAAATTCCTAAAAAGAATAAGGAAAGAAAGAAACAAAAAAAAATAGGGAAACCTAATCGATTAAAAGAAAGAAGGAATTTTTACCTCCTATAGTAAAGGTTAACACCTTATTTATTTTAAATAAATACCATTTAAAAAAATTATATTCTATAGATATCTTTTAAGGTTTATAGCAAAATATTTAATTTTGGTTATCTCCTAGCCCTAAGCCACTAAATTAGCTAATCAGTTACACTATTTTCTTTCTTTCTCTACTTTGATACATCTCATTCTCTTCCCCCATCCCATTAAAATTTCCGATCTCCTCCTCCTTCCACCGGATTTGTGCAAAGTATGAAAGATTCAAAAGGTAACCAAACACTTTATTGGTGATATTATGTAGGCGTTGTTTTGATCCTTGTAATTCAGACTCTGTCATTCTCTTTCCATAATCCGTGGGTGAATATTATGATAAGTGATTCAACCAATTAGAGGAGCAGAGTAGGTTCACTCTCTACTTCAGCCGATTTGTGCTTTGTCTTCTTCTATTTGGGAATTTAGAGTTCTTTTCGACAGAGTCAAACCAACTTCATCAATCCAGAGCAATTCCATGTCGCCTTTCTTTTTCTTTTTCTTTCTTTTTGCTTTGTCTTCTTCGATTTAGGAATTTAGAGTTCTTCTACGTTGTACTTTCATGTATTTCATTGTATTCATTGTCTTTTTTTCATTGTAATTCAATGTATCTCGTTGTATTCCATGTATTTTATTGTATTCTCTGTCTTTTTTTCATTGTATTTATATGTATCCTGCTACGTTCTATGTATTTCATCTTATTCACTGTCTCTCTATATGCCATGAATGTATTCATAAGTTTTTTTAATTAATATAATTTATGTATTCAGATGTATTATATAATTTCTCTGAAGATTGCTATGTTTTTGGGGTACTTTTCGGTTGAGAATCTTTTTTATAACTGAAAATACAAAATTTGTGTGTTATAATTGAGTTTGTTGAGTTATATTAGGAGTCTATTATGTTAATTGATTCACTTTCCATTTTAAAAGCAGTGTAATCCCCTGTTTCACGCCGAGAATACAGTCGAATACAATAATCTATCCAGCTGTAATCACATGTTTCACTCGATAAATACAGTCAAATACACTCGAATACAACAATTGATTAGCTGGACTTCTCTGATTCACGCCTATTTTTACTACTGTATTTATGAATACAATAGCTTAAATACATCAAATACAACTTATAACCACATAAAAGGTATCTATAATCCGTAATATAGCAAATGATATCTATAGATAGTGCTTTATGAAAATAGTGTTTTATGAAAATTTTCCTTGAAAGAACGGGCAAAAGCCCACTAGAATGAGAAAAGAAAAAGGGGGTTCAGGGAAGGAGTCACGTCTCTAAAGCTTCTGCCGAAAGAGAAGCCACCAACTAGTTGCTATATGAACCAAAAACAATAAAAATACTTCAATCTTGAAAGCTTTAGATTTGGAGGAAACCAACAGCGAAAGAATTTTTTTTCTATAGAAGGAAACCTAGAAAAGCTCCACACAAATAATTTTGAAAACCAAGGATGGATCGTTTCAATAGCTCCTTCGAACTCTAAGCGCTTTCGAATTTCGAGCACTGCGGTAAATATCAAAACTCTTTATTTGAGACATGCGGACATATTCTTTAATTAATTTGTTTTCTTCTCAAAAATTAAGCAATTTATATAAATTGTGAGTAGCTTATTTAAATACCATAAAGACAAAGAATTACTGGTGTATATTTGAGTGAAGAATTTATTGTAGAAATTATCTCGATAAAGATATGGTACAATTAATACTTAAGCAAGTTTTAGTATTTTCAAGAGCAATTTGGAACAATACATATTCTACGGTAACTTTTCTTACTCTCAGAATATACATATGACTTAAAGTAATGCGAGGTATAGAACTATTTTCACATGACCTAGACAAATTAAACTTGACAAATTGAGAATCAAACATTGAAACCTACGAACTAGCTTAAACAAAGAAAGTAACACGAGATCGATATTGATGTGATTATAGATTGATTGAAGAAAGTCGTACAGATAGCTCGAGGCGACGAGTTTGGTATTTCGACACGAGTATTGTGAGTAGTAATCTTACCGCAACTTGTGTTTTGCATAACCTGCATGGTTTATACATGATTTTGAAAATATTACGTGTTACCGAATATTTGAACCTACATGTGGGACAAGTCGTTTACTTAATATGGTACTGAACAGTTTACTGGAGATGTTTACAGTTATTTAAAATATTCTTACTATTACTATACATATTTTACTGTTATTTGAGATATGATAACCATTACCAGAATGAGATTACATAATTTGATAAGAATTGAAATGCCCTGGATTATTTTGAAATGTTTTCATATGAATATGTATTGTTTACAAAGAAAAGTATAATGGGAGGAGACTTTGAAGGATCCTGTAGCTAAAGGCGGGCTTGTTAGATCTGGTGTACCTTGTATTTACCGATTACAGAGTACAATTATAGCCCTCGCTAGTGGGAAGGTAGAACTAGCATACAGTTACAGTTTTTCCTTGAGTAGGGACCTACAGTTATATTTGACTCCTTTTACGAAGGGGTCCATACAGTGATATAGATTACATAATCATTTTCTGAAAACCTTCCAAATATAAAGATTTGCTATGACATAATGTTTACCGAGTTTATTATTGAATTGTTAAATTAATTTTGTTACAGGAAACACATGATGAGACTTATTATTACCGTTTTAAAAAGCGTATTTTATTTTGTGATTATTATACAAGCATATTTTCTGACTTGTCCCCAATTAACAACAGTTGCGGTTAAGTACTATTACTCACTAAGCTAGTGACTCACTCCCCGCTATTATTTTTACAAAGACAACAATAGATGCAGGCGAGGATTCCGTTAATTAGAGTACATGAGTTGGCAGTTCCTGGTGAGCCTCGCATTTATTCGCGTGGTAAAGATTGTTATTTATTTGTTATAGTCTCTTTCTTGAAACTCTTAGAGTCGCTCCATAGTCACTTTTTTATAAATGTCATAAGTATTCTTTTATTGATAGACTTGTGACTCGTATTAGACTTTCCTATCGTATACTTGGAGATGAAGTTAGTATTATTGTGTTGGAAATACTTTGTGAATGAGGATTATAACTTGTTTGGTCGATATAAGTTGGTTGTGTTGTTGATTTCTAAGACAGGTTTAATTTTTGTATAGTCCTAAAACGTGAAAAACTCAGTTCGATTTTCTGTAAATTACCGATGAGGCTTACTTGGGAGCACTTGCTCCTAAGCGTCGGTCATGATCCTAAATTGGGTCGTGACAATTCGCCTCTAAACTTACCCACACATACAAGTTAAGGATACAAAAAAAAATAATTAACCAAAATAACCGTCCACCAACCGCTTATATATAAAATTTTATCAGTATATTAATTTTTACTAGTGTATATATATATATATATATATATATATATATTAATTATGTATTACCAGTATATAATTTATAGTAATTTTTACCTCCTATAGCAAAGGTTAACACCTTATTTATTTTAAATGAATACCATTTAAAAAAATTATTTTATGTTTACTAGTATCAGTACCCGCGCGATGCACGGACAAATCATCTCAAATTGCGATGTAGGTTGTTTGAATCATGTACAAATAACCTTAAAATATAAACCTCTCAGATAAAAATTATATAACATGAGATTTAATTATGAAACATGATATAAAATTATTGTTCAAATCTCGTAATGAACAACCAATCTTTTTAACATATATTTGTAGCAATCTAACCCCTTGATTTTGGTACTTGTTGTGATGACCTTTTAGGTCATCACTTGTTTTAAAATGAAATTTTGCATTTCGAGGCTTTAAAAACATCTCTTTAGCATCACCTCGATTTGCGTGCACAACCCGGGCGCGTAGCCGGAAAGCCTATATGTGAAATCTGTGAAAAATGATAAATTCTGACTATAAAATGAGTTAATTTGACTTTGATCAATGTTTTGGGTAAACGGACCCGTGATTTGACAGTCCCGGAGGGTCCGTAGGAAAATGTGAGACTTGGCCATATGCCCGGAATCGAATTTCAAGGTCCCAAGCCCGAGAAATGAATTTTTGAAAAAAAATTATTTTCTGAAATTGTTCATAAGGTTTGGAAATAAATTTGGATTAGAACGTGTTGGTATCGGGTCCGTATTTTGGTTCTGATGCCCGGTACAGGTCTTATATATGATTTAAGATAACTATGTGAAGTTTGGTAAGAAACGGAATCCGTTTGACGTGATTCGAACCGTAAATGCAAAGTTTGATGCTTTAAGAAGTTTTGAAATATTTCATTGATTTTGAGGATCAATTCGTTGTTATTGAGGTTATTTTGGCGATTTGATCGCACGAATGAGTTCGTATGATGTTATTGAGTTAGTATGTATGTTTGGTTTTGATCCCCGAGGGCTCGGGTGTGTTTCGAATGTGTTTCGGAACTCAAAAAGTTACAGGTTTCTGTTGTTCAGTACCCAGGGATTTTACTCTTCGCGTTCGCGTGGTCCCTCTCGCGAACGCATAAGGCAAATTTCCTAAGTGCCAGATTTCTTATTCGAGAAGGTGAAGCTTAAGATGCGAACGCGAGGCTGAGGGAGGAATACCTTTCGCGAACGCGTCCATGCACTCGCGAACGCGTAAGGTTAAGGCCTAGGGAGGGGTCACTATTTTGTGCATCCCGAACGCGGCCACTGGCCCGCGAACGCGTAGGCTTGAGGAGCCAAAGCTCCGCGAACGCGAGCCATCTTCCGTGAATGCGAAGGTCAGTTAGACTTAACTCAACGCGAACACGATGAGCTTATCGCGAACGCGATGACCAATTTCGCCCAGTTATTTTCAAAGTCCAAAACAGTAGCCATTACGGGATTCTTACCAAATTTCATAACTTCTTCTTTACAACTCCAAATTGCGTGATTTTTGAAAGGGGATTTCACCACCAATTCATAGGTATGTAATCTTAGACTCATTTTCTTCACACCCATTAGATTTCTAGGCTTAAATCATGTTCTTAAGGGTAGAAAATTGGGGATTTGGGTAAAGTTAGGGCTTTTTGATTATTTGTGATTTAGACCTCGTTTTGGGGTCGAATTTTGGAACTGATTATATATTCGGGCTCGTGAGTGAATGGGTGATCGAGTTTTGGTCCGAACCTCGTGTTTTGACCAAGCGGGCCCGGGGTCAATTTTTGACTTTTTAGGAAGAATGATTAGAAAGCTATAATTAAGCATTGTAATTGGATTGTTTATGTTTATTGATGTTATTAAGTCGATTATGTCTAGATATAATTGATTTGGAGCCGAATTCGAAAGGAAAGGCGATGTTTGAGGCTTGAGTTGGCCGTGGAAGTTCGAGGTAAGTGTTTGGTCTAACCTTAGCTTGAGGGATTAGGAGTTGTGTCTTATTTACTACATGTTAATTGTGGAGTACGACGTATAGGCATGGTGACGAGTATCTATATGTTGGTGTCAAGCATGCCCGTGAGTCTTGTATTATAATTGTTATGACTCCGTTGTGATTTATTATGCTTCATATGTTATTATCACCATTGTTCCCTTGCCGGGATGTTTGTTTGATATTAATGATCCCATGTCGGGATGTTTGTTTTGATAGTATTGTTCCCTTGCCGGGATGTTTGTTTTGATATTATTGTTTTCTTGTCGGGATGTTGTTGAAATATCATTTTTTCCTTGCCGGGAAGTTGTTATATTGATCTTGTTCCCTTGCCGGGATTTCTTGTGATTATTGTTGGCTTGTAACTAGGAGTGGGTGGTATGCCTACCACAAGATATAATGACATGGGAGTGGGTGGTACGCCTACCACAAGATATAATGAAATGGGAGAGGGTGGTACGCCCGCCACGAGATAAATAAAACGGGAGCGGGTGGTACACCTGCGACAAGATACATGAAATGGAAACGGGTAGCACACCTGCCACGAGATATAGGAAATGGGATCGGGTTGCACGCCTGCAACAAGATGTGAAAAGAAAGTGAAATCTACCTTTGTTTTCCTTATTCTTGTTAGTGGTTGAATTTTGATTCCTTTATAGTTCTCTTGATATTCTGTTTTACCTGTTATTCCCGAAGCATGTTTCCCCCTCCCATCTTTACTTGTTTATTCCTGCTTTACTTTCCGATGTATATTATATAACTGCAAAGGTTTATTTGGTAGTCTGGTCCTAACCTCGTCACTACCTCGTCGGGGTTAGGCCAGGCACTTACCAGCATATGGGGTCGGTTGTGTTGATGCTACACTCTGCACTCTGTGTAGATACCGAAGCAGCATTGGGACAGTAGCACTTGGGGAGCCAGCCTTTAGTCCATCCAGAGATCCGGAGGTAGTCCTGCAGGCGTCCGCGGGCCCGGCATTCTCTTCTATCCATTTATATGTTCTATTTTCACTTGCTTCCGAGACAGACTATATTTCCTTTTTCAGACATTTGTATGTGTCACGATTCAAATTTCCCACCCTCGGGAATCATGATGGCGCTTACTCGTAGAAACTAGACAAGCCACAAAATATAGAAGTCTTTAACTCTTTTATTTTTAATGCTTTTCAATAACTTTTACTAACAGGTGATAATCATTTAAATAATAGCGGAAGACAAAATTATGCGGAAGACTTAGTCTAATATAATACCAAAATCAGTACGAAATACCAACATATGTCTCTACCCAGAAACCGGTGTCACAACATTCACGGACCATCTATGACTACTACATACAAATATCTGAAAGAAAGAAACACAATCTGTCTCGGATACAAGTGATAACAGAACATAATAATAGATAGAAGAGACGTCGGGCCTGCGGACGCCTGCAGGACTACTTCGAAATCCCTGTGGACTGAAGGTTGGCTCTCAAGCTACTGTCCCAATGTTGCTCCGGTATCTGCACAGAGTGCAGAGTGTAGTATCAGCACAACCGACCCCATGTGCTGGTAGGTGCCTGGCCTAACCCCGGTGAGGTAGTGACGAGGCTAGGACCAGACTCCAGATAAACCTGTGCAATTATATAATGTACGACGGAGAATAAACAGGAATAAGCAGTTTAAATGGGAGGGGGTACATGCTTCGGGGAAACATATCAAATCCAACAGAAACTTAATAGAAATATGAAAGGATAGTTCAATATCTACAACAATACAATAATAATATTGTTGCGGCACGCAACCCGATCCCTTATCATTTAACACTATTGCGGTGTGCAACCCGATCCAAATATATATAACTGTTGCGCCATGCAACCCGATCCATATATATATATAACTGTTGCGGCGTGCAACCCGATCCAAATATATAACTGTTGCGGCGTGCAACCCGATCCAAATATACAGTCAACAATAATTATAATAACAATCCCGGCAAGGGATCCACAATAACTACACTATCCCGGCAAGGAAATTCAATAGTACAAGTATATACGTCCCGACAAGGAAGAATCAGTTATAACCAATCTTAACTCAACTCTTACTCATCTCAGTTATCACCATTACTCAATCATAAGTAAATTCCACGAAAACCAACTAAGTCCTTGCTCAATTTCGAGAATCACCAATTAAAGCATATGTAGTATCATTTAAGAACACCACAAATATCAATTTAAAACTCACGGTCAAACTCGACACCAACGTATAGATACTCGTCACCATGCCTATACGTCGTACTCAACAAGAAGCAATCAACAAAGAGAACACAACTCTTAATCCCTCAAGCTAAGGTTAGACTGAACACTTACCTCAAACTTCCACAGCCAACTCAAGCCTTAAACACCGCTTTTCCTTTCGAATTCGGCTCCAACACAACCGTATCTAGACATAATCAACTTAATAATATCAATAAATGCTAAATAATCCAATTCCAATGTTTAATTATAGATTTTCTATCATTCTTCCAAAAAGTCAAAATTGACCTCGGGCTCGCTTGGTCAAAACACGAGGTTCGGACCAAAGCCCGATCACCCATTCACCCACGAGCCCGAATATGTAATTAGTTCCAAAATCCGACCCCAAAACAAGGTCTAAATCCCAATTATATAAAAAGCCCTAACTTTACCCAAATCTCTAATTTTCTACCCTTAAGAGCATGATTTAGGCCTAGAAATCTAGTGGGTGTTGATAAAAATGGAAGGAAACAAGTTAAAGATTACTTACCCAAGAGGTTATGGTGAAGAAATGCTTCAAAAATCGCCTAAGAGCTTTGGAGAAGAAGAGGTTTGTGAAAATTTATGAAATTCCCGTAATGCTACTGTTTATGGTATTTTTAAAATAACTGGGCAAAAATACTCATCGCGTTCACGATGGGTTAGGCCTGCTAGGCCTTCGCATTTGCGGAACACGGCTCGCGTTCGCGGAGCTTTTGCTCCTCAAGCCTACGCATTCGTGGACCAGTGGCCGCGTTCGCGATGCACAAAGTGGTGACCCTCCCTCGCCCAGGCTGTAAGCCTTCGCGTTCGCATGACCAGGCCCGTGTTCGCGAAGGGAAAACCCCCAATGCCTCGCATTCGCGTAGAAGGAATTCCCTTCAACAAAATTTTACACATCGCGTTCGCGAGGGTTCTCCCGTGAACGCAAAGAAGGACACATCAGAATCCCAACAACTGAAAACCTGCAATTTTTCCTAAGTCCAAAACTCCCCGAAACACATCTGTAACACACCCGAACCCTCGAGGATCCTAACCAAACACATGTACTAACTCGGCAACATCATACAAACTTATCTGTGCGATCAAATCACCAAAAAATCCTCAATAACAACGAATTAAACCTCAAAATCAAAGATTTTCCTCCAACTTCTTAAAACATCATTTTTTTCGCAATCTAGGTCCGAATTCCACAGAAACGTCTTAAATCATATATAAGACATGTACCGGGTGCCGAAACCAAAATACGGGCCCGATACCATCATGTTCTAATCAAATTTCATTTCAAATTTTTTAAAAAAATTCAGAAAATAATTTTCTTTAAAAATTTATTTCTCGGGCTTGGGACCTCGGAATCCGATTCCGGGCATATGCCCAAGTGCCATATTTCCTACGGATCCTCCGGGACCGTCAAATCATGGGTCCGGGTCCGTTTACCCAAAATGTTGACCAAAGTCAAATTTACTCATTTTATGGCCAAATTTTATCATATTTCACAGATTTTTATATCTAGTCTTTTCGGCTACGCGCCCGGACTGTGCACGCAAATCGAGGTGATTCTAAATGAGGTTTTCAAGGCCTCAGAACACAGAATTTAATTTAAAAATACACGTGATGACCTTTTGGGTCATCACATTCTCCACCTCTAAAACAACCGTTCGTCCTCGAACGAACATAAGAAGGAAGTACCTTAGTCTGGGAAAAGATGGGGATAACGGCTCCGCATATCGGACTCGGACTCCCAGGTCGATGCCTCAGGAGGCTGACCTCTCCACTGAACACGAACAAAAGGAAAACTCTTCGATCTTAACTGACGAATCTACCGGTCTGAAATAGCTACCGGCTCCTCCTCACAAGACAAGTCCTTGTCCAACTAGACAGTGCTGAAATCTAACACATGGGATGGATCGCCGTGATATTTCCGGAGCATGGACACATGAAACACTGGATGCACAGCTGATAAGTTCGGCGGCAATGCAAGTCTATAAGTCACCTCTCCCACTCGATCAAGAATCTCAAACGAGCCAATAAACCTAGGGCTAAGCTTGCCCTTATTCCCAAATCTCATCACGCCCTTTATAGGCGACACTCGAAGCAATACCCGCTCACCAACCATGAAAGTCAAATCTCGAACCTTGCAATCGACATAACCCTTTTGCCTGGACTGAGATATACGAAACCTATCCTGAATAATCCTGACTTTGTCCAAGGCCTCCTAAACCAGATCCATACCCAACAACCGAGCCTCTCCCGGCTCAAACCATCCAACCGGAGACCGACACCGCCTACCATATAAAGCCTCATAAGGAGCCATCTAGATACTCGACTAGTAGATGTTGTTGTAGGCAAACTCTGCTACAGGCAAAAACCGATCCCACGAGCCTCCAAAGTCAATGACACAAGATCAGAGCATATTCTCCAAAATCTGAATAGTCCGCTCGGACTGGCTGTCCGTCTAAGGATGAAATGTTGTGCTCAACTCAACCTGCGTGCCCAACTCTTGCTGAACTGCTCTCCAGAAGCGTGACGTAAACTGCGTACCTCGATCCGAAATGATACACACAGGCACACCATGAATACGAATAATCTAATGGATATAGATCTCAGCTAACCTCTCGGTCTCGGATGAATAGGAGACTGCCATATGGATGAAATACGCTGACTTAGTCAGCCTATCAACAATGACCCATACTGCATCGAACTTCCTCCGAGTTTGCGGGAGTCCAACAATGAAATCCATAGTGATACGCTCCCACTTCCACTCGGGAAGCTCAATCCTCTGAAATAAACCATCAGGCCTCTGATGCTCGTACTTAACCTGCTGACAATTCAAACACCAAGCCACATATGCAACAATATCCTTCTTCATTCTCCGCCACCAATAATGCTGCCACAAATTCTGATACATCTTCGCGGCGCCTGGATGAATAGAGTACCGGGAGGTATGGGCCTCCTCTAAAATCAACTCCCGAAGCCCATCCACATTAGGCACACAAACTCGACTCTACAATCTCAAAACTCCATCACCATCTAAAGTAACTTGCTTGGCACCTCCACGTTGCACCGTGTCTCTAAGGACACACAAATGGGGATCATCATACTGCCAATCACAGATACGCTCCAATAATGAAGAACGAGCTACCGTGCAAGATAACACACGACTAGGCTCAGAAACATCCAACCTCACGAACTGATTGGCCAAAGTCTGAACATCCAAAGAAAGCAGCCTCTCACTGACTGGGATATAAGCAAGGCTGCCCATACTTCTTAACTTCCTACTCAAAGCATCGGCCACCACATCGGCCTTTCCCGAATGATATAAGATAATGATATCATAATCTTTCAACAACTCCAACCACCTCCTCTGCCTCAAATTCAACTCCTTTTTCTTGAACAAATACTGAAGACTCTTGTGATCCGTGAACACCTCACATGCCACGCCATACAGATAATGCCTCCAAATCTTCAATGCGTGAACAATGGTTGCTAACTCCAAATCATGAACCGGATAGTTCTTCTCATGAATCTTCAACTGCCGTGAAGCATAGGCAATGACATTGCCATCCTACATCAACACTGCACCAAGCCCAATACGAGATTTATCACAATAAACTGTATAAGGTCCTGATCCTGGGGGCAAAACCAACACTGGTGTCGTAGTCAGAGCTATCTTGAGCTTCTGAAAGCTCGCCTCACACTCGTCCGACCATCTGAACTAGGCACCCTTCTGGGTCAATTTGGTCATGGGGGTTGCGATAGATGAGAACCTCTCTACGAACAGATGATAGTAGCCTGCTAATCCTAAGAAACTCCGAACCTCTATAGCTGATGTTGGTCTAGGCCAGTTCTTGACTGCCTCAATCTTCTTCGGATCAACCTGAATACCCTATGCTAATACAACATGACCCAGGAATGCAACTGAACTCAACCAGAATTCACACTTCGAAAACTTAGCATATAGCTAACTATCCCTCAGAGTCTGAAGAACCACCCTGAGATGCTGCTCGTGTTCCTCCCGACTGCGGGAATATATCAAAATATCATCAATGAAGACTATCACGAACGAATCCAGATAAGGCCTGAACACTCGGTTCATCAGATCCATAAAATCTGTTGGGGCATTGGTCAGCCCAAATGACATATCCAAGAACTCATAATTCCCGTACCGAGTGCGGAAAGCGGTCTTAGGGACATAGGATGCCCTATTCCTCAACTGATGGTAGCCAGATCTCAAATCAATCTTTGAAAATACCTTGGCACCCTGAAGCTGATCAAACAAATCATCAATCCTCGGCAATGGATACTTATTCTTGATTGTAACCTTGTTCAACTGCCAGTAATCAATACACATTCTCATCGAACCATCCTTTTTCTTAACAAATAACACCGGCGCACCCCAAGGCGAAACACTAGGTCTAATGAAACCCTTCTCAATCAAGTCTTGTAACTGCTCCTTCAACTTTTTCAACTCAGGCAGGGCCATACGATACAGCGGGATATAAATAGGCTAATTCCTGGAGCCAAATCAATGCAGAAGTCAATATCCCTGTCGGGTGGCATACCCGGTAGGTCTTAAGGGAAAATCTCAGGAAACTCACGAACAAAGGGCACATAATCGATAGAAGAAACCTCGGCACTAGAATCCCGAACATACGCCAAATAGGCCAAACACCCCTTCTCGACCATACGCCGAGCCTTCACATAAGAGATAACACTACGGGTAGAATAACCAAGAGTCCGTCTCTACTCTAAACGAGGCATACCCGGTAAAGATAAGGTCAGAGTCTTGGTATGACAATCTAAGATAGCGTGGTAAGGTGATAACCAGTCCATCCCCAATATAACATCGAAATCGACCATGTCCAGAAGCAAAAAATCTACTCGAGTCTCAAGACCCTCAATCACAACTACACAAGAGCGATGGACTCGATCTATCACAATAGAATCACTCACCAGTGTAGACACATAAACAAGAACACTTAATGAATCACTGGGCATGACCAGATACGGTGCAAAATAAGATGACACATACGAGTACATAGACCTTGGATTAAATAACACTAAAGCATCTCTATCACCGCGCATGCAGCCATTTTTATGGTAAGAGATTATGATCCAACTACTCGGTACAACGATCTATTAGATCGTGTCCTTAGACCTACCACCGTGGACTACATCTCTAGGATAGCCTGCGGCTGGCTAGCCTCCACTTCTAGCGGCCTGAGCTCCACCTTTAAATCCTCTACCTCCACCTCTAGCACCTTTACCCCCACCTCTAGTTGGCTGGGCGGGCTGTGAAACACCTAGTGCCTGAGCCATAGCACAAGGACCCTACTGCTACGACTGAGTACCCACCAATCTCTGACAAGCCCTCCTGATATGATCATACTCACCACACTCATAGCATCCGCCTGAGTGTTGCGGCTGAGGAAACTGAGACTGACCCTAGCGACCTGAATGACCACCCCGAAAACTCTGGAGCGGCAGTGCGCTGATAGGAGCTGGTGGTGCACTGTAGGACTGCTGATCAGAATACTGCATCTGAGTACTGCGGCTACCTGAAGCACCGTGAGAAACCTGAAGTGCTGACTGGAAAGGCCTAGGAGGATGGCCTCTACCATATGAATCTTTGCCTCCAGATGAGGTACCACTAAATCTGCCTGAATGACGGGGCCTCTTGTCCGACCCATGACCACCTCTCTATGACAGAACTATCTCAACTCTACGGGACACATTGGCCGCCTCCTGAAAAGTAATCTCACTCCCAGCCTCCCTAGCCATTTGAAAACAAATCGGCTGAATAAGACCGTCAATAAACCTCCTCACCCTCTCTCTCTCTCTCTCGGTAGGAAGTATGACAAGAGCATGGCGAGCTAAGTCGATGAATCTGGTCTCATACTGGCTAACAATCATAGAACCCTGCTGGAGGCGCTCAAACTGCCTCCGATAGGCCTCTCTCTGAGTAATGGGGAGAAACTTCTCCATAAATAGCTGTGTGAACTGCTCCAAAGTCAAGGCTGGTGATTCGGCTGGTCTAGCCAAGCAATAATCTCTCCACCAAGTCTTGGCGGATTCAAACAAGCGAAATGTAGCAAAATTAACCCCATTGGTCTCAACAATACCCATGTTCCTGAGAACCTCGTAACAGTTGTCTAGATAATCCTTGGGATCCTCAGTAAATGCACCGCTAAAAGTAGTAGTGAAGAGCTTGGTAAACCTATCTAGCCTCCACAAAGCATCGACATACATAGCTGCTCCATCACCCGTCTGAGGCACCACACCCGACTGAACTGTTCCAACTGGCTGAACCGCTAAAGTCTGAATCTGAGGAGCTACCTGCTCCGGAGTGCGAGTAGCAAGAGTCTGGGCTCCTCCTCCAGCCTGAGAGATGGCTGGTGCTACAGGAAGTAAGCCTGCTCGGGTGACACTCTCCATGAGGCCCACTAAGCGGACCAGAGCATCTTAAATAACTAGGGTGGCAATAAACCCCTCTGGGACCTGAGCTGAGCCCACCGAAACTGCTGGGGCCGGAACCTCGTCATCGAAATCAACCTGAGACTCCGCCACTGGTGCTGCTACTCGGGGTTGTGCTCTGCCCCTACCTCGGCCTCTAGCACAACCTCGGTCTCGCCCTCTTCCCCTCGTGGGAGCTGCTGCTGGGGGCTTGGGCTGCTGAGTGGTGGATGAGGAAGCGTGTGTTCTCGCCATCTACGAAAGAACAAAGTAGAAATTCAATTAGCATTGAGAAACAGAACCGCACGACAAGAAAGAACAAATGTGAAGTTTTTCCAATCTCTGTAGTCTCTGGGGGATAAATACAGACGTCTCCGTACCGATTCCTCAGACTCTACTAAGTTTGTCCGTGAATTGTGAGACCTATATAACCTAGAGCTCTGATACCAACTTGTCACGACCCGAATTTCCCACCATCAGGAGTCGTGATGGCGCCTACTCGTAGAAGCTAGGCAAGCCACAAAATTTAGAAGTCTTTAACTCTTTCATTTTTAATGCTTTTCAACAACTTGTAATAACAAGTGATAAACATTTAAATAATAGCGGAAGACAAAATTATGCGGAAGACTTAGTCTAATATAATACCAAAATCAGTACATAATACCAACATACGTCTCTACCCAAAAACCGGTGTCACAATATTCACAGACTATCTATGATTACTACATACAAATGTCTGAAAGAAAGAAGCACAGTCTGTCTCGGATACAAGTGATAACAGAGCATAATAATAGATAGAAGAGACGACGGGCCTGCGGATGCCTGCAGAACTACCTCGGAATCCCTGTGGACTGAAGGCTGGCTCTCAAGCTACTGCTCCAATGTTGCTCCAGTATCTGCACAAAGTGCAGAGTGTAGTATCAGCACAACCGATCCCATGTGTTGGTAGGTGCCTGGCCTAACCCCGGCGAGGTAGTGACGAGGCTAGGACCAGACTCCAGATAAACCTGTGCAATTATATAATGTACGACGGAGAATAAACAGGAATAAGCAGTTTAAATGGGAGGGGGTACATGCTTCGGGGAAACATATCAAATCCAACAGAAACTTAAAGGAAATATGAAAGGACAGTTCAATATCTACAACAATACAATAATAATATTGTTGCGGTGCGTAACCCGATCCCTTATCATTTAACACTGTTGCGGCGTGCAACCCAATCCAGATATACAGTCAACAATAATCATAATAACAGTCCCAGCAAGGGATCCACAATAAACTACACTATCCCGGCAAGGGAATTCAACAATACAAGTATATACGTCCCGGCAAAGGGAGAATTAGCTATAACTAATCTTTACTCAACTCTTACTCATCTCAGTTATCACCATTACTCAATCATAAGTAAATTCCATGAAAACCAACTAAGTCCTTGTTCAATATCGAGTATCACCAATTAAAGCATCCGTAGTATCATTTAAGAACACCACAACTATCAATTTAAGACTTACGATCATGCTCGACACCAACGTATAGATACTCATCACCATGCCTATATGTCGTACTCAACAAGAAGCAATCGGCAAATAGGACACAACTCCTAATCCCTCAAGCTAAGGTTAGACCGAACACTTACCTCAAACTTTCACGTTCAACTCAAGCCTCAAACACCGCTTTTCCTTTCGAATTCGGCTCGAACACAAGTGTATCTAGACATAATCGACTTAATAACATTAATAAATGCTAAACAATCCAATTCCAATACTTAATTATAGCTTTCTAATCATTCTTCCCAAAAATTCAAAAATTAACCCCGGGCCCACTTGGTCAAAATACGAGGTTCCGACCAAAACACGATCACCCATTCACCCACGAGCCCGAATATATAATTTATTTTCAAATCCGACCCCAAAACGATGTCTAAATCATAAATAATCAAAAAATCCTAACTTTACCCAAATCCCTAATTTTCTACCCTTAATCTCATGTTTTAAGCCTAGAAATCTAGTGGGTGTTGAAAAAAATGGAAGGAAACAAGTTAAAGATTACTTACCCAAGAGGTTATGGTGAAGAAATGATTCAAAAATTACCTAAGAGCTTTAGAGAAGAAGAGGTTTGTGAAAATTTATGAAATTCCCGTAATGCTACTGTTTCTGGTCTTTTTAAAATAACTGGGCAAAAATACTCATCGCGTTCGCGATGGGTTAGGCCTGCTAGGCCTTCGCGTTCGCGGAATACGACTCGCATTCGCGGAGCTTTGGCTCCTCAAGCCTACGCGTTCGTGGACCAGTAGCCGCGTTCGCGATGCACAAAGTGGTGACCCTCCCCAACCCAGGCTGTAAGCTTTCGCGTTCGCGACCTGGGTTACGCGTTCGAGTAGAAGGAATTTCCTTCAACAAAATTTTACACATCGCGTTCGCGAGGGTTCTCCCTCGAACGCGAAGAAGGACACATCAGAATCCCAATAGCTGAAAACCTACAATTTTTCCTAAGTCCAAAACTCCCCAAAACACATCTGAAACACACCCGAGCCCTTGGTGCTCCTAACTAAACACACGTACTAACTCGACAACATCATACAAACTTATCCGTGCGATCAAATCGCCAAAATAATATCAATAACAACGAATTAAACCTCAAAATAAAAGATTTTCCTCCAATTTCTTAAAACAACATTTTTTTTTTTGCAATCTAGGTCCGAATCACGTCAAATGACATTCGTTTTTCACCAAATTCCACAGAAACGTCTTAAATCATATATAAGACCTGTACCGGGCACCGGAACCAAAATATGGGCCTGATGCCATCATGTTCTAATCAAATTTCATTTCAAATTCTTTTAAACAATTTCAGAAAATAATTTTATTTAAAAATTCATTTCTCGGGTTTGGGATCTCGGAATCCAATTCCGAGAATACGCCCAAGTTCCATATTTTCCTACGGACCCTCCGGGACCATCAAATTACGGGTCTGGGTCCGTTTACCCAAAACATTGACCGAAGTCAAATTTACTCATTTTATAGCCAAATTTTATCATTTTTCACAGATTTTCATATCTAAGCTTTCTGTCTACGCACCCGGACTGCGTACGCAAATCGAGGTGATGCTAAATGAGATTTTCAAGGCCTCATAATAAAGAATTTAATTTAAAAAATAAGTGATGACCTTTTGGGTTATCACAGTATGTAGTACTCCTAGACAGTCCGCGAATATTATGACACCAGATTCTGGGTAGAGGAGTATATTGGCATTGTAGTACTGATTTTGATCATTTTCAATTGTTTAAGTCTTCCGCTTATTCTGTTATCGTTAATCTTTAAATTGTTGATTACTTGTTAATTCAAGTTGATAAATGGATTAAAATGAAAAAAATTAGAATTTCTATATTTCGTGGCTTGCCTAGCTTCTACGAGTAGGTGCCATCACGACTCCCGAGGGTGAAAATCCGGATCGTGACACTTGTATTTCGCTCCGCTATCGATATTAAAGAATACTAAACATGTCATATTGTGATATATCTTGTTCGAGCACATTAGATCATATTATCTTAACAAAATTCTTATTGTCACTTTATTTTTATCTGGAAGTCAAATATATCTTATTCATCACATTACTTTTACATAGTTCTTTTTTTTGTTCTTTTCTTATAGTTATTGTATTATTTAATATTTAATTATAATATTTTAATTGTTTAAATTTATCAGTAATATTTTTAAATATAATTTAATTATTTTATTTTATCTATTTTTAAATTAATTTAAAGTATAAGTATCCTCACACTACCTCTATTTTTTTATGTACATTCTCTTCCCTACTACAAATGTTAATTAGTTTTTATATTAATGTTTTACCTAGAGCCAAAATAATGTCATGTTTTGTTTTAAATTGTAACTTTTAATTAGGCTAAAATATTAATACATAAGTTATTTGATTATCATGTTCCAAATGTATTGAGTTCTCTTGTAATTAATTTTGTATTAGATGCAGTTAAATTTTCTTTCTTTTTTACCTATAAGATACAATTTAATTTTTAATTTTCATTAGTAAGATTACCAATATTAGAAATATATTTTGTATTTTTAAAATTTTATTTAATCATAGAAAAAATTTCTTAATTGTTTGAACACATTATTACTAAATATTGTAGTAATATTTTTACTGTCATTTTAGTTCTTTACGTAATATTTTAAAAAACAAAAAAATAATCTCATCTCAAATTCAAATAATTCTTATCATTCTATTTTCTAAAATGGACCGCATTTTTAAAACATTATGCTATGCATTCAAGCTCAAACTAACTGCACTCGATTCAAATATTAATCATAGAAAAATATTTTCTTAATTGTTTGAACATATTATATCTAAATGTTGTAATAATATTTTCACTGTCATTTTATTTTTTACATAAATTTTCTTTCTTTTTTAGTTTTAAGATACAAATTTAATTTTTGTAAAATTACCTATATTATAAATTTATTTTGTAATTTAAAATTTTGATTTTTTATTATTGTTTTATTTTTCATAAGTAAGACTTCAATTTCATGGTATTATCCATAATTTGAGCATTCACATTATAGTTTTAAGAACTTTGTAATCTCAAATTCAAATAGTCTTTTCTTTTAATTTCTAATAGTAAATTTCTAATAATTTAACATAATTTTGCTATTTTTTTAATCTAATATATAGTCTTATTACATTTTATATGGCTTTTCGTTAACTTGTAAATTTATTTAATATCATTATCAACTACTTTCCTTTAATAATATAAGATAAATATATTTTTTTTAATTATGAAATAAATATTTATTTTGTTTTAAAAACATTACTCGAAAATTTTAATTTATTTAAAATTTAATAATATTTTTAAGTATTGTATATTTATTTAATTTTATTTTCTAAACTTATGATTTATAAATGTCCTTACATTATATCTAATTTATTTTTATTATTCAATTTTTTTAGTTTTTGATTTTAACTATTAGACTTGAGTTATGTGGACTTATATTATGACTTTCTTAGTATAATATAAAAACTTTTTTTTCTCAAATTTAAATAAGTTTTACCCTTTTTCCTATGATAAAATCTGAATTTTTATTTTTTCTCTATTTATTCTTTATTTTTGATTTTATATTATTCAATACCTAATATTATTACATTGTCATGTGAATTTTTATGAGCATATTTGAATTTAGTATCTATTTTTAACAAACTCATTCTAATATAATATAGATAAAAATTTAAAAACTTTCTCATATCAAATTCAAATAATTTTTATCATTCCATTTTCTTAATTGGACTATATTTTCAAAAACTTATGTTATGATTTCAAATTTAAACTAATTGAACTTAATTCAAATATAATCATAGAAAAATATTTTCTTAATTGTTCAAACACATTATATCTAAATTTTTAGTAATATTTACCTATAAAATATTCGTTTGCACGATTTATCAGTATTAATATGAATTTATTATTCTTGTTATTAAAATATCTTTTGTTAATTATTTAATTTTTCTCTTACCTTATAAATAATTTGTATACTTTATGTAAGATCTTATTTTGCTGCTTGAAATTATTTAATTTTTAAACTCAATAAATCCTTAATATCTTAAGTAAATTTTTGTTTTATTTTATATTTTAACTTACTCCAAAGTATAAAATAGTTATAGCTTATCTTAATTTACGTCTTTATATATTTTTATTTTTTTCTATTATAGTTTTTAATTAATTTTTCATCTTCATATTTCTAGCTAATATAGAAAAAAATCTATGAGTAGATCAATATATAAATATAAATATAGATATAGATATAGATACAAATATACATATAAATTTAATTATAGATATATAGATTAGATTTGTCTAAGATCTATTTAGATTATGTATAAGATTCATTAAACTACTTCCATTAATTATGTTTCTATATATAATTTCTAATTATTAATGTTGTCCTAAAATTGCCAAGTGGCTTCATTTTAGCTTATCAACTTGACTTAACCACAATGCATACTACTCTCCTTTTAATATAATAACTAGTATTAGTACTCGCGCGATGCGCGGACAAATCATTTCAAATTGCAATGTATGTTATTTGAATCATGTACAAATAACCTTAAAATATATATCTCTTAGATAAAAATTATATAACATGAGAATTTAATTATGAAGCAAGATATGAAATTATTGATCAAATCTCGTAGTAGACAACCAATCTTTTTAACATATATTTGCAACAACCTAACTCCTTGATTTTAGTACTTGCATTTCGTTCCGTTGTTGATATTAAAGAATACTAAACATGTCATATTGTGATCTGTCTTGTTCGAGCACATTAGATCATATTATTTTAACAAAATTCTTACAATCACTTTATTTTTATCAGGAAGTCAACTATGTCTTATTCATCACATCATTTTTACGTAAATTCTTTTTTTTGTTCTTTTCTTATAGTTATTGTATTATTTAATATTTCATATTATTATACCATCATATAGTTTTTTGTTAGCTTATAATTAAATTAATGTCTTGCTTATTATCCTTTTAACAGTACGTGATAAAAATACATATTTTATTCTCGAAATTTGATATATCTTTATGCTTTTATCCTCTTATTCATAATATTTTAATCATTTAAATTTGTCAGTAATATTTTTAAATATAATTAATTATTTTATTTTATCTATATTAAAATTAATTTAAAGTATAAGTATCCTCACACTACCTCTATTTTCTTTTTAATATACATTCTCTTTCCTACTATAAATGTTAATTAGTTTTATATTAATATTTTACCTATAACCAAAATAATGTCATATTTTGTTTTAAATTGTAACTTTTAATTAGTCTAAAATATTAATACATAAGTTATTTGATTATCATGTTCCAAATGTATTGATTTCTCTTATAATTAATTTTAATAAGATGCAGTTAAATTTTCTTTCTTTTTTAGCTATAAGATAAAATTTAATTTGAATTTTCATTATTAAGATTACCAATATTAGAAATTTATTTTGTATTTTTAAAAATTTATTTAATCATAGAAATATTTCTTTTAATTTTATGAACACATTATTTCTAAATATTGTAATAATATTTTTACTATCATCTTAATTCTTTACGTAATATTTTTTTAAAAAAACAAATTCATGTCAAACTCAAATAATTTTTATCATTTTATTTTCTAAATTGGACCACATTTTCAAAAAATTATGCTATGCATTCAAACTCAAACTAATTGCACTTGATTCAGGAAATATTAATACATAAGTTATTTGATTATCATGTTCCAAATATATTGAGTTCTCTTATAATTAATTTTGTATTAGATGCAGTTAAATTTTTGTTCTTTTTTAGCTATAAGATAAAATTTAATTTTTAATTTTCATTATTAATATTACCAATATTAGAAATTTATTTTGTATTTTTTAAAATTTATTTAATCATAGAAAAAAATTCTTAATTTTTTTATCACATTATTTCTAAATATTGTAATAATATTTTACTGTCATTTTAATTCTTTACGTAATATTTTCAAAAAAAATCTCATCTCAAACTCAAATAAATCTTATCATTTTATTTTCTAAACTGGATCGCATTTTCAAATAATTATGCTATGCATTCAAACTCAAACTAACTGCACTCGATTCAGATATTAATCATAATAAAAAAATCTTAATTATTTGAACATATTATATCTAAATGTTGTAGTAATATTTTTACTGTCATTTTACTTCTTTACATAATATTTTTTTCTTTTTTAGTTTTAAGATACAAATTTAATTTTTGTAAAATTACCTATATTAGAAATTTATTTTATAATTTAAAAATTTATTTTTTATTATTATTTTATTTTTCATAAATAAGACTTCAATTTCGTGGTATTATTCATAATTTGAGCATTCGGATCGTAGTTTTAAGAAATTTCTAATCTTAAAATTCAAATAGTCTTTTCTTTTCATTTCGAATAGTAAATTTCTAATAAGTTAACATAATTTTCCTATTTTTTAATCTAATATATAGTTTTATTACGTTTTATTTGGCTTTTCATTAACTCATAACTTTATTTAATATCATTCTCAACTACTTTTCTTTAATAATATAAGATAAATACATAATTTTTTAATTATAAAATAAATATTTATTTTGTTTTAAAAATATTGCTCGAAAATGTTAAATTATTTAAAATTTAATAATATCTTTAATTATTGTATATTTACTTTATTTTATTTTCTAAATTTATGATTTGTAAATGTCCTTACATTATCTCTAATTTATTTTTATTGTTCAATATTTTTAGTTTTTTATTTTACTATTAGACTTAAGTTTTGTGAACTTATATTATGATTTTTCTTATCATAATATAAAAAACTTCTCTTCTCAAATTTAAATAAGTTTTACACTTTTTCCTATGATAAAAAATCTTAGTTTTGTTTATATTTATTCTTTATTATTGATTTTATATTATTCAATACCTAATATTATTACATTGTCATGTGAATTTTTATTAGCCTTTTTGAATTTAATAGCTATTTTTACCATACTCATTCTTATATAATACAGATAAAAATTTAAATACTTTCTCATCTCAAATTCAAATAATTTTTATCATTCTATTTTCTTAATTGGACCATATTTTCAAAAAATTATGGTACGCTTTCAAACTTAAACTAACTAAACTCAATTCAAATATTAATCATAGAAAAATATTTTCTTAATTGTTTGAACACATTATATCTAAATGTTGTAGTAATATTTACGTATAAAATATTCGTTTGCACAATATTAATATGAATTTATTTTTCTTGTTATTAAAATATCTTTTGCTGATTATTTAATTTTTCTCTTACCTTATAATTAATTTGTATACTTTATGTAAGATCTTATTTTGCTGCTTGAATTTATTTAGTTTTTAAACTCAATAAATCTTTAATATCTTAAGTAATTTTTAGTTTTATTTTATATTTTAACTTACTCCAAAGTATAAATAGTCATAGGTTATCTCAATTTACGTCTTTATATATATATTATTTTTTTTCTATTATAGTTTTTAATTAATTTTTCACCTCCATATTTCTAGCAAACATAGAAGAAAATCTATGAGTGAATCAATATATAGATATAAATATAGATATAGATATAGATATTGATACAAACATACATATAAGTTTAAATATAGATATATAAATTAGATTTGTCTAGATCTATTTAGATCATGTATAATATTCATTAAACTACCTCCATTAATTATGTTTCTATATATAATTTCTAAGTATTAATGTTGTCCTAAAATTGCCAAGTGGCTTCATTTTAGCTTGTCACTTGGCTTAACCACAATACATACTACTTTCCTTTTAATATAATATAGATTATTATTATTTTCTATTATAGTTTTTAATTAATTTTTCACCTCCATATTTCTAGCAAATATAGAAGAAAATCTATGAGTGGATCAATATATAGATATAAATATAGATATAGATATAGATATTGATACAAACATACATATAAGTTTAAATATAGATATATAAATTAGATTTGTCTAGATCCATTTAGATCATGTATAATATTCATTAAACTACCTCCATTAATTATGTTTCTATATATAATTTCTAAGTATTAATGTTGTCCTAAAATTGTCAAGTGGCTTCATTTTAGCTTGTCACTTGGCTTAACCACAATGCATACTACTTTCCTTTTAATATAATATAGATATAGATAACAAAATATCTAATTTTGGTTACGTCCTACCCCTAAGCCACTAAATACGTTATTCAGTTACATTATTTTCTTTCTCTCTCTACTTATACATGACATTCTCTTCCCCCATATTTTGGGCTATTCTCCGACGCCAACGTTCTTGAACTAGACTCTGCCATTTTTCCACCAAATCCCTACTGCTGCTTTTCACAAACCAATTGCCAATATATTCTTCTTTCTTAACATGTTCCCCCTTTATAGTAGTAGAAAAATAATTTTCACCAGAAGAAGGCAAAGAAACCTCGATATTTTCATCCACGGGAGACCAGTAACAAGAGATAGCAATTGTGGATTCGCCGGAAATTAGGCTTTGTTGGCGGATTCGTCGAAAATTAGGGTTTGTTCTTGAACAAAGATGGAGTTTGGGGCTGAGCAACTTGATTTTTTGTTAATATATTTCAATGTATTTTCAACGTATCATGCTATATTTTTATGTATTTCATTGTATTCATTGTTTTCATTGTAATTCAATGTATCTCTCTATATTCCATGTATTTCATTATATTCATTGTCTTTTTTTCATTGTATTTCAATATATCCCGCTGTATTCTATGTATTTCATTGTATTCACTGTCTCGCTATATGCCATGAATGTATTCATATATTTTTTAATTAATATAATTTATGTATTCAGATGTATTATATAATTTCTCTGAAGATTGCTATGTTTTGGGGTATTTTTCGATTGAGAATCTTTTTTATAGAAGGAAATACAAATTTTGTGTGTTACAATTAAGTTTGTTGAGTTATATTAGGAGTCTATTATGTTAATTGATTCACTTTCCGTTCAAAAACAGTGTAATCCCATGTTTCATGCCGTGAATATAGTCGAATACAATAATCTGTCCAGCTGTAATTCCATGTTTCACGCCATGAATACAGTCGAATACACTTGAATACAACAACTGATTACCTGGACTTCCCTGATTCACGCCTATTTTTGCTATAGTATTCATGAATACAATAGCTTAAATACATCGAATACATTTTATAACAACGGAAAATGTATCTACATTCCATAATATAGCAAATGGTATCTATAGATAGCTAATTACCACTAAAAGATAGTGCTTTATGAAAATTTCTCTAATTTATATATACTAGCTAGAAAAAGTAAACAATGATCACGCTTACTATTTATGTAAAGATCCAAAAAAAAGAGGTTACATGTACTCTATCTTATCCACTATTGAGAAAAGTTTCAATAAATTAAATCTACAGAATACAAGTAATACTTCGTAATAATATAGTGTTGATTTGATGTTGTAGCCATGGCCTACAAGTTGGGGGCAAAGCCAAGTGTAGAATTAAGTAAGAAAAATTAATGCCTAATATTTAATCTTTAAGTTCTTTTATTTGGTTAGTATTGGTAAGTATTAGGAAGTTATAAAATAATTAGGTTATATATTTAAATAACTTTAGCCTATTAGCAACCTCAAATCTCAACCACTTGATTAAAAAATCTTTCAAAGCCCTTAGAAATCCAATGTTAGATCGAGCTAATATTAGATAGTCATAAATATTGGCTAACCACTAAAAAAGTTACTTGTTGCCAACTTAATTGCTATGAACAAGTTGTAAATTGGAAATAAATTAAGAAACTATTATAGTACACCGACTTGGAGCTTAAAATATATTCTTTTTATTACACTTTAATTAAGTAAGTATTGTAGCTTCTAACTAGTACCTAACTAGTAATGAACCAACCCCATTAAAAAATATAGTAATGAAGCAACGACATGTTACTATCCTTGTATATTTAGGGAAAATGATGTTGTATAGTCGTTTTTAAAATAATAGCCGAGAAAATATATACATTTTGTATACTTTTGTATATATATATATATATATACATTATATATGTTATATATAAAAATTATACAAATTTTATATATTTTTTCGTCTACCAAATATAAATATTTCTGGTGCGGGCTAAAAATAATAGTACCCCGTATATTTATGCACCCTATAGCTTTAGTTTAAATTAGACATTATTTATTCCTTGTTGAACATTTCTCTTAAAGTCAAATTAATATCAAAAAGTTCTTTGGTGGAAAAAAGAGTTAGTAATTGTTGGTGAAAATTCCGAGCCGTCGATTTTGCTAAGGACATAACTAAGAGTGTGTTCAGTGTGAAGGAAAATATTTTTGAAAAGTATTTTTCCAATTTGTAATGTTTGATTGGTCAAAAGCATTTTTCCTAGGAAAATAAGTTCCTTTAAAATAAGGAAAATGACTTCCCTAGTCGGACTATAGAAAACAAGTTTCATAAGTGGCATTTCACTCCCACCCGACCCATATATCCTAAACCCGCACCTCGACCTTTAGCCCGCCTAATCTTTATCCTTGTATCGTTTGCCTAAATTATATATAAATTCTCTTGAGACAATATATGTTCTGCTTATTTAATTACTAAATACCAAAATTAAGTAATAAATTCACTTAATTTCCAAGAAAAATATTTTTCTTGATCAAACACCCCTTGCTTGCTTGAAATTGTCTATGGCAAGTTGGAAAATAAATGAATTAAGCAATAAAGGCGGGGTGTTAATACTATAACAACAGCTTATAATTTATTTACATGTGCAAGTTGGTCTATGGCAAGTTGGAAACAACTACTTTTTAGTGTTTAACTAATAGCACTTCTTGACTACATACTTCAATCTAAGAACATTGGATTGGTAGGCTTCTGCAAGTAGAGACGAATAGAATTTAAATAACTTGTTGAGTTCGACTTTTAAAAAAAAAATTAATGCTGAACTTATTATATTTTTAAAATTAAAAAAAGGGCAGCCCGGTACACAAGCTATCTAGCGTTTACGCAGGGTTCGGAGAGGGGTCATGTCCCAAGGGATGTAATGTTGATAATCTACCTGAAAGCATTAGCAACTGCTTAGTCGACTCGAACCAGTGACCTATGGGTTCACACTACTTTTAAGATTTTGGATTCAAATTTAAATATTTATAGAAATTTTAATAATTTTCTATATGTATGTATCGCCACTATCTTCGATTCGGATGAACCCGTTACCTCAGAAATGTAGCGCCACTATCTTCGAGATGTTTATACAAAGGCGGATTCAGAATTTGATCTTTATGGTTTCAGATTCGCAATTCTACCATATCTCATCTAATTTAATGAGTTCAAAATTTATTATTTGTATATATTTGATGATTTTTTGAGCAAAAATACAGGGTATGAGCAAAAACTATGAATTTAATTGAACTCATAGCTTCTACATGAATTTAATTGAACTCATAGCTGCCAAGTGGTTGAGATCTGCAGGTACCAATAGACTCTCTCGTTGAATGTATAACTACACAATAATTTATATACCTTATACTTACCAAATAAAGGGACTCAAAACTTAAAAATTAGCCTTTTCTGTTTCTAACTTACCTTCGCACTTTGCTGTGGCCCAATATGTACTCAATGACGACGAAGTTGGTAAGTACTCATTCATCCTTAATCACATGTTTTGGATTTGAGCTAAGGATATGAAGTCGTTTTTATTAAAGAGTATTTTACCCCAATATAAGACTTCTCGCCGCGAACACTGATAGTATTATATATACAGTGTAATGCAAAGTCAAAAATTTCTTTGTAGTCCCTTTTCCTTCTTTACTTCTTTGTCTTTTGTGAAAGACAAAGTGTCCCTTATTGGTTTGTGAAACGTCTTTTTCTTCACTTTATAATTAATTACTCTTTGTTGGGCTTGTAAAGAGCTAGTAAAAGGGAGTGGTCTCGCGCACATGAGAAATTGGTTCTGAAGACAAAGCGGGTCGATTTGCCCCTCCCCCTCCTGCGCGCGAGATATACGTGAGGCCTAATCCAAATTTGATTTTGCTAAAATTATTTCTTCATTTTTTGAGCTTACCAGTTCCAATTTATTATTTTGTAACAACCATGATTTAATTCTTGTAACAGCTGTAGTTAATTTTTGTAACGACTCCATTTTAATTTCTATAACAGCTACAAATTAATTTCTTCATCTGTAACTGTCCAACAGTTTTGCCTACAAAACGCAGTCTTCTTTGTGAATAATTTGACATAGAAAACACCTTCATCTCTTTTCTTTTTTAACCGATTTCTGGGCAATTGTTTTGTGCAAATTCCAAATTTCCAGTCATGAGTGCATGCGTTTGAAGGTATTGTGGAACCTTGGGGAGCGACCGATCTTAATGATTTGCACCCAATCGGGCCGAAACCATTTTTAAGGCAGTGGCTTGCCACAACACAGTATTCTTGATAAGTTATTTTTTGTTTCTTTCTTATTCTTGGTCAATATTATCTAATCATTTTTCTTACAATTTGAAAGTGATCTCTGCATATTGACTAATGGCTACCACTTTGAATAAAACACTTCTTGATCTGTCAAAACTTAAGCCTTTAGATGGAAACAATTATAAGTGTTGGTCCCGAAAACTTTTAATTTTCTTTGGACAATTAGAAGTTGATTATGTTTTGTTTAACGAACCTCCTGCAATGTTGTTGCTGATAATTCTAATACTACAACTATTGTTGTTGTTGATGCTGCTGCTAAGAAAAAATTTGAAAAGGATAATAAAACTGTTCGAGGCCATCTACTTAACCATATGACTAACCCTCTCTTTGATTTATTTATAAACCATCTCAAAGATGAGGAATCAACTGAAACACAAGAAGAAAAACTTAACTCTTCAAGAACTGATCAGTCAATTGAGAAATGAGGAAGCAAACCGTCTTAAAGATGAGGAGGCTGAATGGCTTAAGGATAAGATGAAATTTCTCTCTCTCTCTCTCTCTCTTAATTATTCTAAAGCTAATCTTGTAGAATCTTCTAGTACTTTTGTGAAAGACATGCTTAAAGGAAACAGAAGAAAGGACATGTGAAGAAACAGAATTACTTCAATAAGCCGGAGGGCCATATTCAAAAGTTGAAAGGACCTTGCTATGTGTGCAGCAAAATTGGTCACAAAACTTTCCAGTGCAACAAGAGACAAGGACAAAGCTCAAAGCATAGAGGGAAAACTCCAGTCCAAGTTAACCTTAGTGAGGGTGGTGATGTCATTGTTCCTGTGGTTGTTGAGGCAAACATGGTGGCTAACAAGACTGACTGGATACTGGAGACATGTGCTTTAAGGCACCTTTGCACCAACAATGAGATGTTTCACGACTTTGAGGAATCTGTTGATGGTGATTGCGTCTACATGGGTAACTCCACTACAGCTGGAGTTATGGGTAAAGGAAAAAATCTCCTTAAGTTAACTTCTGAAAAAACTTTAGCCTTAGACAATGTTTTGTATGTATCCTCCCTTCGTAGAAACTTAGTTTCGGATGCGCTTCTCAACAAAGCAGGTCTTAAACTTATTTTTGAATCTGATAAAATGGTTATTTCTCGTGGGGGAGACTTTGTTGGGAAAAGTTACCTCAATGGAGGTTTATTTGTACTGAACATCGCTCAAGAGATTACAATAATGTTAGTAATTTCAATTATGCTTATATTGTTGAATCTATTAATTATGTTAATATTGCTTATATTAAAAGATTTAGAAAAATGGAATTAATTCCTGCAGTCAATGTTGATAAATTTTCTAAGTGTCATGTTTGTATTGAAGCAAAACATACCAAAAAGCCTTTTAAAAATGTAACTAGTAGAAAGATAGAAGTACTTGAACTAATGCATTCAGATTTAGTAGATTTCAAGAACACTGTTAGTAAGGGTTGAAAGAAATACTACATTACTTTTGTAGATGACTTTTCTAGATGCACTAAGGTATATCTTCTTAAGTCAAAAGATGAGGCTGAAAGTGTATTTTTGAAATACAAGGCAGAAGTAGAAAATCAATTAAATAGAAAAATAAAGAGACTTAGGTCTAACAGGGGTGATGAATATAGTATTAATACTCTAGAAGTATTTTGTGAGAAAAATGATATTATACATGAGGTTAGTGCTCCATATACTCCCCAACAAAATGGTGTAGTCGAATGAAAAAATAGAACCCTTAAGGAAATGATGAATTTTTTGCTTTTGAGTTCGAGTTTATCTAATTATATGTGGGGGAGGGAGGGAGAAGTTGTTTTATCTGCATGCTATGTTCTTATTAAAATCCCTCATAAGAAGTTAGATAAAACATCGTATGAGTTATGAAAAGAGCTTGCCCCTAACTTGAAAATTCTGAAAGTGTGGGGTGTTTGGCTAAGGTTGGTCTATCTGACTTTAAACAAATAACTGTTGGACCCAAGAATTTTGATACTATTTTTATTGGTTATGCTCAAAATAGTGATGCATATAGATTTATGTCTTTGAATGATAGTTCTATTTGTGAATCTAGAGATGCAAAAATTTTTAAGCATGTTTTTCTATTAAAAAATAATTTGCCTAGTGATGTGCCTTATAATGCTTCTACATCTATGTTTGTTAATTGTCATATTGTGCCTTCTTCTAGTGTTACTAATGAGCATGAAAATGAACTTAGAAGGAGTAAGAGACGTAGAATTGAAGCTGGTTTTGATCCCGACCTTATCACTACTTCTTGACTGAAATATTGATCTTGATAGTTTGAGTGATGAATTAGTGTCAATCTATCTAATAGAAGAAGACCCTGAGACATATAATGAAGCAATAAGGTTAATAGATGCTAGTTTTTGGAAAGAGGCCATTAAAAGTGAATTAGACTCTATAGTCTCTAATCACACTTGGGACTTGTCTGATTTGCCTAAAGGTTTAAATCCATAAGTCGCAAGTGGATAATTAAGAAGAAATTAAGACATGATGGTACAATTAAGAAATATAAGGTTAGACTTGTTATTAGAGGTTTTAATAAAAAAAAGGCATTGATTACTTTGACACTTATTCTCCCGTGACTAAGATAGCGACTATTAGAACTCTTGTTGCTTTAGCCGCTATTCATAATTTAGTAATAGATCAAATGGATGTTAAAATGGCTTTCCTAAATGGTGATTTAGAGGAAGAGATCGATATGTCTCAACCTGAGGGATTTGTGATCCAAGGACAGAAGAATAAAATATGCAAATTGAGAAAGTCTTTGTATAGTCTAAAGCAGGCACCTAAGCAATGGTATGAAAAGTTTAATAGCACATTAGAGTGTAATGGTTTTGTTGTTAATGCATGATACTTGTGTTTATTCCAAGATGATAGGATCAGATTGTGTGATTATATATCTGTATGTGGATGATCACATGTTAATCTTTGGCCCTAATGTGAATGTTGTTAATGAGACTAAAAAAATTGTCTTCTAAAGTTGAAATGAAAGATCTTGGAGAAGCATATGTTATTTCAGAGATTAAAATCACAAGAACTTCTAGTTGTTTTGATATAGCTCATGTGAGAACTCGTTATGATCCTAACATACACTTGAGAAAAAAATAAGGAATCCAGTATTTCTCAAACTGAATATGCTTAGATAGATGGTAGTGTAATATTTCTCATGAATTATACACGACCTGATATTGCTTATGTTGTTAGTGGAGTGAGTAGATATACTCACAGCCCAAGTAGTGAACACGGGAATGCTCTTCATCGTTTGCTAAGGTATTTGAGAGGTACAATGGATTGATGTTTGTATTTTAATAAATTTTCTGCTGCTTTAGAAGGATTTTGTAATGCAAACTGGGTTACTGACAATGATGAAGATAGCTCCACTAGCGGCTATGTGTTTACTTTGGGTGCAGGTGCTATTTCATGGAAGTCTTCAAATCAGACTTGTATAGCACGATCAACTATGCAGTCTGAATTCATTGCTCTTGAATTGGCAGGGCAAGAAGCCGAGTGGTTGAGAAACATATTGACAGACGTGCCTTTATAGGAAAGTCAAGCTTCACCAGTTTCTCTACATTGTGACTCACATGCGGCAATTGGAATTGCCAAAAATAGTGTGTACAATGAAAAAAAAGACATATTCGTATTAGGTATGGTACGGTAAAACAGTTGTTGAAACATGGTGTTATTTCCTTGGAATATGTAAGATTCGAAAGAAATTTGGTGGATCCTTTAACCAAGGGTTTGGCGAGTAGAGTTATCCTTGAAACGTCGAGGGGAATGGGGCTAAAGGCCATGGATTGAGAAAGTATGGTGGATATCTGCTTGTGGTCAAACGAAGGCATATGAGACCTCAATATGCACTACATTTCTTATCCCTATGGCGTATGGTAGTGCTGTATAAGGTTGAACTTATTTTGCTCTTAATGATTCCATAGCCTTAAAGTAGTCTATGTGTAGATAGACTTGATGGAATCACCTACGTTAGTGTAAAGGTGCGGTCGCCGTTTATGAAAGACTTGGGATGTCTTTCTAGAGCATTTATAAGACCCAAGGTATGTGCATGACCACAAAAGCACTTTGTTAGCATCGCGGAGTTTGCATAAAAAATTAAGGATATAGTATGTGTTATAGGGGTCTCAACTAATGTCCATTCAGTTCAAGAGTACTTTACTTTGTGGATGTTAGTTGCTGCCTCATTTCACTACGTGTCAATTCAAATAGAAAGATATTGACACTTAAGTACACATTCCTTCTTTTGCCAGAATTGTTCTTATTCTAATTGTGTTTTTGCATTAGTAGGGGATTGTTGGTATTATTTATACATTGATAATGCAGAGTCAAAGATTTCTTGGTAGTTCCTTTTCCTTCTTTACTTCTTTGTCTTTTGTGAAAGACAAAGTATCCCTCATTAGTTGTGAAAAGTATTTTTCTTCACTTTATAATGAATTACTCTTTATTGGGCTTGTAAAGAGTTAGTAAAAGGGAGTGGTCTCGCGCACATGAGAAATTGGTCCTGAAGGTAAAACGAGTCGATTTGTCCCGCCCCCCCTCCCCCTACGTGCGAGAAATACGTGCCCAGAAATCCAAATCTGATTCTTTCAACAATTGTAGTTAATTTTTGTAACGGCTCCATTTTAATTTCTGTAACAGTTACAGATTAATTTCTTCATATGTAACTGTCCAACAACTTTGCCTACAAAAGGCGGTCTTCTTTGTGAATAATCTGACATAGAAAACACTTTCATCTCTTTTCTTCTTCAACCGATTTCTGGGCAATTGTTTTGTACAAATTCTAAACTTCCAACCAGGAGTGCACGTGTTTGGAGGTATTGTGGAACTTTGAGGAGTGACCGGTCTTAACAATTTGCATCTAATCGGACCGAAATTGTTTTCAAGGCAGTAGCTTGCCAACGACACAGTATTTTTGATAAGTTGTTTTTTGTTTCCTTTTGATTCTTGGTCGATATTATCTACTTATTTTTCTTACAAATACTGATATAATCGAACTCCAATACAAATATGAACACAGATGAGAAACAAACAAAAACAAAAAAGCACTATCTAATGAATATACTAGTTTGTCTTCATTTTTAAACTTTAATTACTAGTTTTCTCTTCACTTTTTGCACTTTACTATTTAATTAATAGTTTACTCTTTACTTCTTGAACTTTATTCATTATTGGATAAGAAGAATGCGTATGTTGATGTAACATGTTGTGTCTTGTCGTATGCATGGGGTAACTGCTGATCGCCAAAGACTGATATACCTTTATTTTATCGAGTTCATCCGAATTCAGTATATTTTATATAATTTATAAATTTAAATACAAAAATTTATTTAAAATTATATAAAATAACAGGTCAGAATCTATAATTTTAAAAATATAATAAATTTAATATTAAAAAAATTTAAAAGTTAATATCATAAAATTTAAATTTTAAATCCATTTATGTTAGATCGCCGAATCCTGAAATATGTTACCTAACGTATTTCGAGTAATAAATCAGAAATAAACAACTCCCACCTTTTGGTTGGATTGAGAAGCCGTTTAAAATAAAAGCGGTCATATAATTAAAAATGTTCACAAATACAAAAAGGATAAAGATGTATATATAAAAAACAAACTAGTTCAAGTACAATATCTTTTTGGTCATTAAGTACAAAAATTAAGATGCTTTTGCTTCCCTTTTTGCATACATTTGTATTTAATTTGTCTGTAGTAGAGAGTTTTATGATAATTATATACAAGGATTAATCAAGCAGACGTGGCTGACGCTTCAATATTTTTTTCTCCTTTTCTTTTTTATAGAATAAAGAAGATTGGCCTTAGTTGGGTTAAATCCGCCTTGTCGTGGCAAAGTCTAGTGGATTGGCTGAGTTTAATTATTATTTCTTTCTATTCTATTTTATATATAGTATTTACCCGTAAAACGGTATAATTAAATTTATAATGTGATTTATAGCCACGTGAATTAATTTGATCTAAAAATATAAAATAACTAAGAGCAGAAATAAATTAATTAAAAAAACTTGAAGAAAATATAAGTCTGACTGTGAAATGAACTTCTCTGGAAGCAAGAATAGGAACATCGTATAGAGAAGAAAGAAAGAATGTTGTTAATAGTATAAGAGTTTAGCCTTTTTTGCATACAGATGTTTCTTGTCTATAATGAGTACAAATTCTTTATAACGGATGTTCATTGAATGCGGCCTTTTTCAACGGATATCTTCCTTTCAAACTTCCGTCCCCGATTTCATCGTCTTCGGAACTCACTCAGTATCGGTCACATGTTCGTAACCGATTTGAGCTTTTTGCTGACTCATATCTTATTATTTCTTCACTGCTATATGTCAACTCGACGAGCATCCACCTATAAGTCATCAATTTTACCCCATACATATAATACTTTTTTCTTATTGGTCTGTTTCATAAAAAATGATACTTTTATATATTTAAAAATAATTTCACTTCACATTACTTCTTATTTTTTCCCTTTAATAACATGTATGGATTTACCACATTATTATTATTATTATTATTATTATTATTATTATTATTATTATTATTATTATTATTATTATTATTATTATTATTATTATTATTATTATATGCATATTTTAGAACATAAATTAAAAAAAAAACTTTCTTTGTTAAACTTCGAGTAGTATTATGGTAGTTTTGTATTTTCTTACTCATAGATTTCTATTATGACTGGATGTTTCTTTCGCTTTGATTTGTTACTATCTTGCGTTGTTACTGTTTGTTATTATTGTTATGTTTTTTATTTTTCTTGAGTGGAGGATCTATCGGAAACAACCTCTTTATTTTCTTAAGGTAAGGGTAAGGTCTACGTACACACTACCCTCCACAAACTACACTTGTAGGATTATACTAGACTTCTCGTTGTTGTTATTATTAAACTCAGAGCCCAGTCAATATCATCACATAAATCTAATTAAAACAGAGATTAATAGTTTCAATTTAATTTCCTTGCTTAATCTGCCAACAACTTTAATTTTCTTGAGGTTCAGGCAATCATATATGATATATAGCACCACCAAATAATGTGGTGAAGCGAATGGGGCTGCTCTTCCCTTAACTAGAGGTCTCGGGTTTGAGCCATGGATATGAAAAAATCCTTGATAGGGAGCGCTTCCCCCCCCCCGAGTGGGGTCCTACGCGGCGCGAATCTAGATATTGTCGGGCTCCAATACGGATACCGAATACCGAGTGAGAAATCAAAAGAAAAAAATGATATATAGCGAAAGATATGGCTTGCAAGCTTCCTTTGGCCTTTTATTTATATAATTCCATGCATAACAGTGCATTAATTTTTTTAATGTACTTGAGTATGTAATATCTATTATCTAATATATATGATTGTGACGAGAAGAAATCGTATATATATGAGCAGACAGTTCGTCTGTTAGGTGTCTCCAATCGTTGAAAATTTGAATTCTTATCCTAAAGTATAATATGTACGGAGAGATCATAAAATATATATTTATTTGTACAATTTGTATTAATTATTAGCATTAGTAGCTTGGACCAGTATCTAAAATATTCCCTACACTTTGCCTACATATGGACAACGTTACTTCCCTTGGTTGGGTTAGGTTAAAAAGATAAACACGAAAGGAAAATTCTCAAAACACCAAAAGAAATAAAAAAAACACTTAAGTTAGTGAAAAGTAACAAGTATTTCTGTAAAATAGTCGATGTGTATACAAATTAACTCAGTTAATATTATTATAGTGATATGATCCAGAATAATTGCACAATAATTGAGTAATTCTTTTAGCTGTTAATTCCAATATTAATTGTAAATTCCAGCTGTCAAAGTCAGTTAGTAGTTAGTTGTCACATGTGAGCTTCACCGAGTTAGTTATAACTAACTTTCCCTCCCTTTTTCCGTTATGTCCCTCAGTAGCTATAAGGCAGTATCGGGCATTGTAATAGTTTAGTGATTTTTGATTTTCATCAATAATATCAGTTCTTATTCTCTCTCTAAAACATAGACTCAATTTGAGTATCGCAGAAGTCTATTCAAGAGCAATTCTGCAACCTTGCTCTTTAGGGTTTCTTATTTTTTTTCTCACTTTTTTTAGCTGCTATCATTGGTATCAGAGCTCACGATCCTTGGATTTGTGGGAAGCAAAAATGGGGGAACACAACACTAGAATACAAGAGCTTCGAAGAGATCTTGATGGTCTTCGAGGATCTTTTGAAGGTATTACTGGAACCATGGAGGAATTACGGAGGAACATGGATGAGAAACTGGCGCAGTCGATGGAGGAGTTTAAGAGAATCCTCTTGACCAATATGGAGAATCAACGACCATAAGTGAATCCCAGAATGGAGGAGGAAAATACAACTGCAACTGCTAGAGGTCAACACGAAGAAGAGTATCAGTTACCTAATAGGAGGAATCAACTGGAATTTCCAAAGTTCGATGGCACTGGTTTACGCAATTGGTTGTATCAGTGTGAGCAGTTCTTCGAGGTAGATGAAACCCCAGAAGCATCCAAAATGAAATTGGCTTCGTGCAGACTGGGAGGCAAAGCTCTTCAATGGCATCAGGTGTTTATGAAAACCAGATTGACAAGGGAGTGACCTAGCTGGGGAGAATATGTGAGGTGTTTGTACGCACGGTTTGGTTCAGAGTTATTCGATGATCCAATGGGGGATTTGAAAGACCTCAGGCAAGTAAACTCTGTACAAGATTATGTGGATCTATTTGATGAATTGTTAACTAGAGTAGAATTGAATGAAGAATATGTTGTTAGTTGTTTTTTGAGAGGTCTGAAACCTGAGATAGGGTTGCCTGTAAAGATGTTTGCCCCTCGATCCTTACAGAAAGCGATTAGTTTAGCCAAAATACAAGAACAAACACTAATAATCTAGAAACTAGCTTCAAAAAGTACCCCAATTCTTTCTAATCCCAGACCAACCCAGAGATATCTCCCTACTAACACCAATTATTACAACAACCAACCTTTTTCTAAACCAAACCTATCTATCCAAAAAGCTCAGAGTTCTTTTGCTGGAGCTGCTAAACCAATCTATAAAAATCCAAAGATTCTAAGTCATGGTGAAATGGAGGATAAAAGGTCTAGGGGGTTATGTTTCTATTGTGATGAAAAATATGTTGCGGGGCATGTGTGTTCAAAAAGGAGGCAGTTATTTTCTATAGAAGTGGATGAACCAGAAGGGGTAGGAGATGGGGGTGAAGAGGGAGATGTAATGCTCGATTCCTCTGAATTCCTATGTATGGAAGGGGTAGAATTTGAGGTTGACAATGAAGGAGCCATCTTACCTCATGTCTCAGTTCATGCTATGACTGGTGCTCAAGATTTTAGATCAATGTTCAGAACCATGAGGGTTACAGGTTCAGTGAAGGGGAAGGCTATCAAGATCCTGATTGACACAGGTAGTACTCACAACTTTATGGACCTCAACACTGCAAAGAGGTTGGGATGCCATTTAACTAGGATCCATCTTTTTGTTGTGTCAGTAGCTGATGGCAACAGAATGTATAACAACTTTAATTGCAAAGGATTCCTCTGGAAAATGCAAGGAGCTCAGTTTATGTCTGACATGCTGACCTTACTATTGGGTGGCTGCAATATGGTTTTAGAGGTGCAATGGTTGATCACACTAGGAGATATTCTATATAATTTCAGGAAGCTAAAAATGCAGTTTACATATAAGGTTCACAAGGTTTCATTGAGGGGAATACAACCTCCTGCTATGAAGCTGGTAGAACAGGGAAAGATGGATAAACTCTTAGCTAACCCTGCTGAATTGTCCATGATGACAGTAGGATTGTTTGCTACCAACCTTGAACCTGGGGCTAGCTTTTGGAAATTGCAAGCTCAGATAGAGATAGTGAAGGATAAGTCAGGATTGCAAGAGGTATTGCAGAAGTATAGTGACTTGTTTGATGTTCCTAAAGGCCTTCCACCACCTAGGCAACATGACCACAAGATTGTATTGAAGGAAGGCACCTCCCTTATCAACACCTACTATACAGAAGGAAGATATTGAGAAGATGATTGAGGAGTTGAAGACTGATGGGGTGATAAGGAACAGTACAAGCCTTTATTCCTCACCTATTGTTATCGTGAAGAAAAAGGATGGGATCTGGAGAATGTGTGTTGATTATAGGGAGCTTAACAGCCACATAATCAAAGACAAATTCCCTATACCAGTGATTGAAGAGCTGTTAGATGAACTCTATGGTGCCAAATTTTTCTCTAAGCTGGATCTGAGGTCGGGCTACCATCAAATAAGAATGTAGGAACCTGACATTCCAAAAACTTCTTTTAGAACACACCATGGTCATTTTGAATTCTTGGTAATGCCTTTTGGCTTAACCAATGCCCCATCCACCTTTCAGAGCTTGATGAACCAGATTTTCCTCCCTTATTTGAGGAAGTTTATTTTGGTTTTCTTTGACGATATACTGGTGTACAACTCTTCTTGGGATGATCACTTGGTACACTTGGAGAAAACCTTTGAGGTCTTGAGAACTAATACACTTTTTGTTAAACAAAGCAAATATGCTTTTGGAGAAACTCAGGTAGATTATCTGGGGCATGTAATCTCTGAACATGGAGTTTCAATGGATGATCAAAAAATAGTAGCAGTACTTAGCTGGCCTCAACCTTCTTCTATTAAATCACTCAGGGGATTTCTAGGCCTTACAGGGTATTACAGGCGTTTCATTAAGGGATATGGGGCCATTGCTAGACCCTTAACTGATCTGTTAAAAAAGGGAAACTTTGTGTGGAACGAAGCTGCAACTCAAGCATTTGAAGATTTAAAGAAGCTGATGACTTCAGCTCCTGTATTGGCACTGCCAGATTTTTCTAAGGAATTCATTGTGGAGGCTGATGCTTCAGGAGATGGTATTGGTGCAGTACTTACTCAAGAAAGCATACATATAGCCTTCTTTAGCAAGGGATTATCCGGAAAGAACAAAGCCTTATCAGTATATGAGAGAGAGCTGTTGGCATTGGTGAGTGCAGTACAAAAGTGGAGGCCTTATCTGTTGGGTAGGCACTTCATCATCAAGACTGATCATCACAGCTTAAAGTATTTGCTGGAGCAGAGGATAACAACACCTAGCCAACAAAAGTGGCTGGTCAAATTACTAGGATATGACTATACTATTTCATATAAGAAGGGGAAAGACAACATTGCTGCAGATGATTTATCAAGAAAGGAGAAACCAGCTCAACTTTGCAGTATCTCTGGAGTTCAGGTAGAACTGTTAGAAGAAGTCAAACAATCCTGGTTACAGGATCCTATTTTACAGGTGCTTCTCCAGAAATTGCAGAACTTTGCACTAACCAAACCATACTACATATTCTAGACTGGCATTCTGAGTAGAAAAGAAAGGATTATGGTAGGCTACAATGAAGAGTTGAGAATAAAGTTGGTAGCTTATTATCACAACAGCTCTATAGGAGGACATTCTGGCATTTCTGCTACTCTAAACAGGTTGAATCAGGATTTTTATTGGAAGAAAATGAAGCAAACAATCTATACTTTTGTAAGAGAGTGTGACACTTGCCAGAGATGTAAAAATGAGAATGTAGCATACCTAGGGTTGCTACAACCATTACCTATTCCTGACAAGGTATGGCAAGATCTTTCCATGGATTTCATTGAGGGATTACCAAAAGCTAAAGGCAAGGAGGTCATTTTTGTGGTAGTGGACAGGTTGAGTAAAGCTGCTCATTTCATGGCTTTAAAACATCCTTATACTGTATTAGAGGTGGCCCAGGTGTTCATGGATAATGTCTTTAAACTCCATGGCATGCCCAAGTCTGTGGTATCTGACAGAGATGTGGTTTTCACCAGCAAATTTTGGAAGGAGTTGTTTAAATTGCAGAAGGTGTACTTACTTACTTCTACTGCGTATCACCCTCAGACAGACGACCAAATTGAGGTGGTAAATCGATGCCTGGAGTGTTATCTTAGGTGCATGATAAGTGATAGACCTCAAGAGTGGCCTCAGTGGTTACCATTACCAAAGTGGTGGTACAACACTGCCTATCATTCAGCTATCAAAATGACACCTTATGAGGTCGTTTATGATTAGAAACCACCTCCTCTATTTCCTTATATGCCACTTGACTCTCAACTAGAAGTGGTAGACAGAATCCTACAGGCAAGGGAAGCCACATTAAGGACGGTCAAGTTCCACTTGCTGAGAGCCCAAAATAGAATGAAGTCCCAAGCGGATAAAGGAAGAACTGATAGGAACTATGAAGTTGGAGATTGGGTTTATGTTAAATTGCAACCCTATAGACAGCTTCCCTAAAAAGCCATTCCTTTCAAAAACTTTCAGCCAAGTTCTATGGACCTTTTCAAATCACCCACAAAGAAGGACCAGTAGCTTATACATTGGCTCTACCTGCTCACTCAAAAATCCATCCCACCTTCTATATATCCCAGCTTAAGAAGAAGCTTGGTTCTCATACAGTTTCACCAACCATTCCTGTTGTTCATGTTGAGCAGGGTCATGTGTTACTCGAACCAGAAGCTATATTGGATAGAAGATTGGCTCCCAAGAATGGTAAGGCAACAACCCAAATTCTGGTGAAATGACTGAATACAGCACCTGAAGATAGTACTTGGGAAGATTGGCAGGAATTCCAGCTCAAGTTCCCAGCTTTCAATCCTTGAGGACAAGGATTGTTTGAAGGGGGGAGTATTGATATGATTCAGAATAATTGCACAATAATTGAGTAATTCTTTTAGCTGTTAATTCCAATATTAATTGTAAATTTCAGCTGTCAAAGTCAGTTAGTAGTTAGTTGTCACATGTGAGCTTCACCGAGTTAGTTATAACTAACTTTCCCTCCCTTTTTCTGTTATGTCCCTCAGTAGCTATAAGGCAATACCGGGCATTGTAATAGTTTAGTGATTTTTGATTTTCATCAATAATATCAGTTCTTATTCTCTCTCTAAAACATAGACTCAATTTGAGTATCACAGAAGTCTGTTCAAGAGCAATTCTGCAACCTTGCTCTTTAGGATTTCTTATTTCTTTTCTCACTTTTTTTAGCTGCTATCATATAGAAACAAAATGAAAATAAAAGCCATAAATCGGGGACGTTAACCAACACATAATTAAAAAAAAACACACACACACACACATAATTTCTTAAAAGTTGCTAATTTTTTGTTGTTTCTCTATTTTCAACAGCGTTTTCACTTGTTACTTTTACTTATTATGCAGGAACGTTTAATGCTCCAAGATTTGAAGTTTTTGAGTTCAATGTTTTAGTCTTTTAAGTTTTCTAAATTAATAATATATATATATATATATATATATATATATATATATATATATATATATATTATATAAATTTTTAAAATAAATATAAAGTATGAACTAAATTACTGTATTCGATCGAACCTCAGACTCCGCTCCTATCCAAAGTAGTGATCTTTCGTTTCTTTTTTTGGCAGGATGTCAACGTGTTTGAAACAATATGGCTTTCCTTCAAATTCAGAAGGTGAAAGATGCTCTCTCAAAAATACAATGACACAAAATAGGTATGTTCTTTTGTCTCCAACTTAATATTCTCTCCGCTCCATTTTAATTGTCGTGTTTTAATTTTACACATCCCTTAAAAAGCAATCAATAACGACATTTTTTACTACAATACCCTTATTTATAGCTTTAATATTTCAATATATTAATCTTTCTTCAATAAATATTCTCTCTATTACTCAATATTTTTTACTTCAAGGACTATGAATGCTAAGAAAAAAGTGGAGAAAAATAATAAATTATACCTTGATTTTTAAAATATGGCAACTTTTAGACCAGATATATTTAGTAATCACGAGAAAGGGAAATCTCGGCAAAACTGATAAAGTTGTTGCTATGTGACTAGAGGTCACGGATTCGAGCCATGGAAACAACCTCTTGCAAAAATACAGGGTAAGACTGCGTACAATAGACCCTTATGGTTTGGCCCTTCACTGGAGATAGAGGGAGCTTAGTGCATCGGACTGTCCTTTTTTCTTTTATATTCAGTAATCACGACAACTAATATGGATTGAAGGAAGTACAAACTTACAAAAAGAAAACCGCACTCCACATTGTAAATGGTATACAATTGAAAAACAATCTTTAACTGTACTGACGGGAGATAACAGATATTTAGCGGAATAGTCTTACAAAAGACATTCTCACCTACTGCACATAATTACAGCCTCCAAAAATTCCTACGATTTTCCATTTTGGTTTGTTTTTTTTTTCTTAATTATCTCTGGCGTACGTGTGTGGAGAAGGCATATGTTAAGGAAAAGAGAAAAATAAATAGTATCTTATTTCTTACCATTCAAGTCTTTTTCATGAGGAGAGAGACTAGACAACAAAGAAAGAACACAAGGGGTTGCCTAGGAAAAAAATTGTTTCCTCCTTTGGTGTGTGGTTCATATCTCTTTGTACGTGTATGGTTGATTTTTTGTGTCCATGTCTGCTATCTCATATATTGATTGCATATTTAGTTAGGCCATCTACAACCTTACCCCATTTCCTCGTAACGGTGGGGGGCAATTTTTAGGGTAATGAAGCTCCAACCCTCTCCCATTTTTGCCGCCAAAATGGGGATGTGTTCCCTCAAATATGGGGTACACTATTCATCTCTCCCATTACTATTCATGCATATTTTATTATTTAACTCTTTTGATTTATCTCTTTATATATACCTAAATATGTTTATGTTATATTTTTATAATATTAATTTTACATCTTAACTTTGGCGTAAAATTATGATAAATTAATTTTCGTGCATTTATTATTTTTATGTAAAATTATAAGTTAATTTTATTATAAGTTATAATTGTACATAAAATATATAATCATCTCAAAAAATGAATGGTGCAAATATAAAATATTAGATGCTGCTAAAATTGAAATGTGCAAATATAAAATATTAGATATTGCTAAAATTGAAAAGTGAAAATTGAAAATACATTAAATGAAAATACATTAAAATCGAAAATACAAGATGATTTGGAAGGTCCACCTCCAACAGTAGAAATGACAGTAGATGAAAATCAACGATTTCAAGAATATTTAGCTCGACATAAAAGAATTAAGGACAAAGATGCTCATTTTGCACTTTCTAATATTGAAGTTGAATATTGATGTAGTATTTTGAATGAATTTTAGCGTTATATAATATGTATTTAATTAATCTTGTATCGCAATGATTTCACTTTTATTTGAACTATTAGTTAATCTATAATAATTGCTTTTAAATTATACTATTTAAAATCTTATGGAATTATTTTAATGAAAATTACAAATTAATGAATTTGTTTAATGGAAATTAAAACATAAAATTGAAATGAAAGATAATAATATAATATAGAAGAAAGAAAAGAATATAAAAAGAATATTCTCTTTTGGGGGGAAAAATGGGGGAATGGTTGGAGTAAGTTATCTCCAAAATGGGAAAATCTCCGTTATGGACCAAAAATGGAGTAAAGGTTGGAGATGCCCTTAAGGTTGCCAATTACTGCATTCTTTCGTTTTATACGACAGTATTTCTCTGTGCATAGTGTTTAAGTAAGAAAGAAGGAAAGATTTTTGATACATGTCAAATGAACGTTTAAAACTTATAGTCTCAAACATGTCATGATATTTCTATAAATATAGAACATGTCAATAAAGATAAAATGAAAAAGCTAAAAATTAAAGAGTTTCAAATATATTTAGAAAAGTATTATTCTTTTTTGGTACTAACTAAAATAAAAATAATAGTACCATATAAACTGGAATAAATGGAGCAATATTAATTATAAAAAAATACTTTTAATTATCTTCTATAATATAATTGTGTAAATTTTTTTTTACGCCAGGATATAGAATATAACTCTTGGCTGTTAAATGATGAGGGCAACAGGTAGTGGCTGTGGCTCATAACTCCTGCATTATCAGTTTCCAAATTATTGAATCTATTTCGACCACTGCATGTTTGTAAGGTCGTCAATGTTATTTTGGAATAAAAGGAATACTAATTATTTACCTATTATAAAAATACATTAATACAGAATCACAAGCAAAAGCCAAACTGGAAAACCAAACAATGTAGAGATTGATTGGATGAATCAATAATGGGCAAAGATTATTTTTAGTCCGCAGCTGAAATTATTCATATTCGGTAGCCATAAAAGTGTACAAAATTAACATATATTTTATATATAACATACAGAAATGTATGTATATATACATAAAAAATATAAAAATATATATATTTTTCGATTATTATTTTCAGAGCAGCTAAGTGTACAAAGAAAACCGGAAAACCACACCAACCCGATAATCCGAGTCAAACCGGAAAAAAAATCCGACTATGGTTTGGTTTGATTTGGTTTGGTGTTGGAAAAAAAACCCGACCATAATTGATTTGGTTTGGTTTTAACTAAAGAAAGTCAAACCGAAACTAAACCAACCCAACATTACATATATAAAAATTTTAGATTTATTTAATATATAAATATACTTATTGTGATGCAATTTATAAATATTTCTTAAAAAAATCATAATTTTATCTTTTAATGTATTATTTCAAGGTTGGACTAAGAACTTTTGAATGCTCCAATAAGTTTTATAGCCATTAACATTAGTAAATTAAATAATTCTAACAAAAGTCCAAACCAAAATCAAATCAATACTAATGCTAACAAAAGACATTCAATTCAATACCACGAACGGGAATGTATTGAATATCTATTTTTTGTTTTGCAATAATTTAGATAAAAATGCATAACCTATTTTTATTTTTTCTTTAGCGTTTAGTCATGTAATTAATACTCCCTTATTAGTCTACTTATTTTAGCATGACTTAGTACTTTTAGATTATGTTTATTTTTATTATGGCTTTTTAATTAGCAATATTTATATTACATAATTTTATTGTCTTTATTGTTGAATATTATAGGATAATGCCATGACACGTCTCATATTTTGTATTATTTTCTTGGAAAATATATTATATAGTTGTATCTTACTTTGATTAAAGAAATATTTTGAGCACAATTTATATGTTTTGTTCTATGAAGATTTTACTGGGAAAAAAACTCCGAAAACCTGAAAACCCGAGAAAATCCGAAAAAACCCGAGAGTGAAAAACCCGAGTTTTATTGGGTTGGTTTGGTCTTTACATTTAATAACCCGACACAATTGATTTGATTTGGTAATTGTAAAATTCGAACCAACCCGACCTATATACACCCCTAATAGCTATACAGTGTCATCTTCCAATCAATAATGATACTAAATATATGGTCCAAAATTGAGATTTTAAAATGGATGAAATATGTGGGAACAGCAAAGAGATCGATCGAGGAATATTTGCAGCCATTTACGCATTGCACGACACATATCTACTATTCCAGACTGTACGTCTTATCTAATGGTGTGAATTCAAATTTAATGTGATCTTAAGAACCAATTATTAGTGTTTCTTGGTTTCCCAGCTGATATTCGGTATTTGTATTTGGGCTCGATTAAATTTGATTTCGTATAGAAAAGTCCTGCATTGGAGGTAAAGTGTTTTCTAACAAAGACGACTCCATACTCAGGACTCGAATCCCAAATCTCTGCTTAAGAATGAAGGGGCGCTTATCACTGCACCATAACCCTAGTTGGGATCAATCAAAGCCGAATGCACATTATCGGTAGAGGAGTCACCGGCACTCGGGAACTTAAGTAAAAACTCTATGTATACTTGAAAATGTCTTCAAGATATACTTAGATATTAATTTAGGCCTCCGTAGCAACCTTTATGAGCAGTGATAAATTTATATTGAATGTCATGGTACACCGCGGCCGCCGAATTTTAGGTCTGCCTCTTATATCAATTATTGGTTCATACAAACTTCGAGAAGATTTAAAAGTGCACGATAATGAAAATTCAACTTCTTAAGATTGATTTTAAAGGTATACCATAATAAAAGAAATAGAACCTAAGGAATGATTGTAATATTATAAATTTGTCAAGAGAAACAAGACTTTAGAAAAAAACAGTCAAAATTAGATCCTAAGATAGAGGAGGGAGAATGCTTGTACACATGGGGGACGGTGTTGTTCATGCTTGGACAGTTGGACATGTCATGTTGTAGATTAATAATTAATTAAATCAGTTTTAATTATTAATTTACTAACGAAATCCAGGAGCACGTCGCCGATATCTTTTGTACATTTCGTCAATCTTTTGTTTTTATAAATTAACTAGTATTAATACTCTGGCGATGCACGGACACAAATATCAAATTATAATTTGAGTTATTTGGATTATATATAAATTATCTTAAAATTTAAATCTTCTAGATAATATGTTTTTTTTTTATATCTGAAACAATCTAACCTCTTGATTTTAGTACTTACATTTTATTTTGTAGTCAATATTAAAAAATACTAAACATATTTGTATAGGGTAAAATTGGCTTATATTAATTGCTCGAATGATTGCGTGACACGTAGAATCGGAGGCGGATGGAAAATAAATCGAGTGAAAACCAAGACCGACGATAACAACTTCGGTTGGTACCGGGTAGATCCTGTAGGGAATGCGGTCAACGGAAGCAAACGAATGTTTGCCGTCAGATGTCATTTAATGAAGAATATTCCTTAGTATTAAATATGTAACCGTTGCAGAGAATTTTAACATTTATGGCAATGACCCCTTTTATTGTCATTTAAAGTGGCTTGATCGTAAGATCTTGTTCCCTAAGTATAGCTATAAATAGTGGTTTCAATGACCACAGTAAGACACGAAAATCTCTGGCAAAATTTTATGCTACATTTTATTCTCAAGCTAAATAATATAACTTTATTTTCTGTCTAGTACTGTTCTTATTGCTGTCCTCGGAACACTCGCTCCCAAAACCAAGCTTGTCATTTCCTTCGATTTTAACGCTAAATCTTGTTTTTTATTTAATTTATTTATCATTTTGGGATCAAATCAGTTTGCTTGTCTATAAACTACACAACAAATCTAACTGTACTATTTTTTGGATAAACAATATCATGTTTGTGATATGCATTATTTGAGGAAATTATTTTAACCAAATTCTTACTGTCACTTTTGGAAGACCTATTGGCTATTGCAAAGACTTCGTCAGTAAATAATGAATAAAAAATGGCCATGTGAAGCAGTATTAATCTAATATCACTTATCATAATACAGCTTTGGTCAAGTAGTGTTGTGAAATACTTATAAGATTAGTGTAAACAGACGATCCTGATTTCTTGAACTCCAGCACGTCTTTCTTCCAGATGGATCAAGGTCACGTCCAGCAGTAAATCCTCCACTACTTTTTTGGTTTCCCACTAAATATTGATATTCATATTGGGATCCTAATTAATTCGGTACGCACAACGTAAAACCCATTAAAGAGAGAAGCGCTTTCTAACAGGATATTTTTAATTACTCATGACTTTGTTTACCTACAAAAACGGATAATAATTGAATTTATATATGGTTTTAAGAATATGCGGATTAATTCAATACAAATAATAGACTGCGTTAGCTTAAACAGATAAAGGACGTAATGAATTGTCAAACCACTTAAGAGGGGTGATTCCAGACTCAATAACAGACTTAATGAGATGCCTGCCTTCGATCCGGGCTCACAATAACAAAACACTAATGAATAAAAGTGAGTACTTTTAATAACAAAGAAAATAAGAGTATATTGCATTGATATATGTGTTACAATATGTCTAATGAATAATCAGATCCTCTTTATATAATAGGGGAGTTTCACCCTAAATATAATTCCATAAAAGGTAAAAATCTTCTGTTTAACTAATCACCAATTCTCTGCCGATACGTGTCGAGATTCACGTCGTAGTATTTGGCCGGTCGCGGATATTACGACCTTTTGTTGGTCATGCTCGGTCATCTGGTAATGCTCCTCGAGGCCTTTGGGGTTCGAACCAGACCTGGGGACCATGGCCCTGATACTCCCGAGGGCAGGTGTTTTACCTGAACCCCGGATCGAGGGACTCCTTACCTCAATTCTGGTTCCTTACTTTCACGTTTCTTGCTCCGTTTACTTCATCGGAAATCGAGGTGTCCTATGGGCTCGGTTTTACCCGTACACAGATAGTCCCCTCGTTTCTCAGAGAGTAAGTTTATGGAGGTGACGAGAAACGACATGAGCAAGTTTATGGAGGTGATGAGAAACGACATGAGCTCTTCGATTCCTTCTTGAATACGCCGTAACAAAAATGACAAAGAATATGAAACGTCTCGTCAGTTGCGTCACAATGGCTTCAAATGTGTGTCAACCATTGGCAGGTCGTCCTGGACGGGAAACGGCGCAAAGCTTCTATAAATACTCCCTCATTCGTTCATTTTTCACTTTTGACCAATCTTCTACCTTCGAATCTTCAGGATATCACTACCTTTCTTCATACTCCAACATTTTTACTTTTGTTCTTCAAGATTTCACAGCAAATTACAAACTTTTATTCACTTTATACCAGTGCACTTGATTCCTTCAGCTAAGCTTTTACTCTTCATCTCCCAACCTTTCTTTATATTTTCCAAACGTTTCCCCATATAGCAATGGTGAAAACCTCCAAAACTATTCCCCAAAAAGTTGCTTCCTCTTCTTCACAGCTAACCACCGAAATCGAGGAGACCGCTCCCGATGTGGTTGTCTTGGAGAAGTCCACTGCTGAAGCAGCTACCGATGAATCGACCGCCGAACCTCCCTTGAAAATGTTCGTTCCCAGAGGTTGTTCGGTTGCTGATGACTTTAAGGTTGAGAGGCCCTCGCCGGTGCAGGGTCGGTATGAAGAGGCATCAAGATATATATGCTCGATCACCGAAAATGTCCTCCCTGAAGTCCGAAAGGACTGCAACTGGGTAGGAAAGGACATAGTGATCCCCGACCCTAAGGAGGCCATTACTATACATATCGAGAGATATCTGAGTGTTTACACTTATCCCTTTACACTAGGCCCGGTGGACCTGGTCATTTTGGACTTCTGTAGGAGGAATGAAGTATGCGTCGGTCAGATCCACCCATCGCTGTGGAGGATCGTAATCCTCCTCCAATTCTTTATGAACAAAATCGACTCCTGCTCGTTCACCATCGATCATCTACACTGCTTGTATAGTCCTCAAATCTTCCATGGGGGACTAATAAAGCTCGTACGCCGGGCTAGCAAAACCCCATTTTCAAGCATCGATGAGGACTAGGATCAGGGCTAGCAGGGACGCTTTGTCCAGGTGAGGACCGCAGACTTGATCCCTGCCGAGTTCAGGCCATTCTCCGAGAAGTGGAACGTATCACGTAAGTATAACTTTCTTTTAAATGTCGATTTTATGTTTTATCTTCCTTTTTCTCATCTGTATTTGCTATGGTGCAGCCCTTGCTCGAGTCCCAAACTCCATCCCTCGGCTCAAGGAGTGGATCAAGGGCATTTGCTCACAAATGCCTTATTCCGAGCTCTCATGGCGCAAACTCTCGTAGGGTCGCTAGGAATATCGTTCTCATGGTAGGACCCTTCCTCGAATAGGTAACCTCTGGCTTTTCCCCTTAGCATCGTACTTACCCTCTTTTCTTTCTTTTTCCTTCTACAGGTTTGCCTAAAACCATTGAGCTCAGACCTACAGTAGGGGATGAGGACCTACCCGTTGGTCCCCCGCTGTAGAAGGAGAGAAGAAGAAAAGGAAGGCTCCGAGCTTCCCGAGCTCGGAGAAGAAGAAAACAAAGAGAAGGTTGGCCCATAAGCCAAAGGAGAACTCCAGATCTCGTGCACGCGACTCGGACTTGCTCTTCCGGCTCAGGGTTGAGACCGAGGAAGAAGATTTTTTCGTGGCTCATGGGCCAACTCCCCCGAGGAGTAGGTGGCTATTAAATAGAAGATCCACGAGGCTGATCTCCCCTATATTAGGTAGGTTGATGAGGAAACGGGGCCAAGACTTCCCGGGATACCGGTAATGCACTGAAGGAGGCACCCGATGTAATAAATATTACCGGTTGCCTTCATTCACTGAGTCCATTTTGATGAGGCCCGAGTGGTAAGAGAGCGGTGCAATAAAGGAGCCCATGGAGCGGACGATCCCCTTCATTCTTTTCTCAAGGGTGTGGACTCGACAGCTCTAGAAGACTCCTCCAGGTTGGGCGACTTGGAGGTGACGAGGAAGGACCCTCCTTCAGAAGCTAACGGTCTAACCTCGAGCCCAAATTGATAAACAAGTTCCCCGGCCCGAGTGTGGATCCCGGACGTAGGAGGTCAATAACTATCACTGTCTCGGAGGATGCCCGATTTTTCTGCCCTTGTTGGAGTAGCGAGTTACCTCCGGTGCCTGGTAACCAAATAAGACTAGGAGAAAATGAACGAGGTGGATGTATCGTGATTGTTCAACGAAGCGTAGCAGGCGCTGAATCGGGTAAGGTGTCATTATGCTCTTTCGTGTTCTGGCTAAGTTCTTAATGTCCCTCGTGTCTTCTTTCTTTTATCTTTTTGTAGGCCTCGGTTCTTCACCATGAAAGTTTTCTTAGGTGCCGAACTGAGGTTAACCAGCTCGAGGCCGAGGTCAGGGAGCTCACCGAGAAGAGGGACTCGTATAAGCTTCTCAGCTAGCAACACGAAGAAGTTTCCAAGAGCCTTCAGGCCGAGTTGGATGCGGCTTAGAAGGAGTTTCGATACCCAAGCCATCCGAACTTGCCTTGGACGACAGTCCCTGAGTAGGGGTGGTCGTAGCCTTTTAAGTTTAGGCACTACCTAATAGGCTTCTGTGCCTCGGGGCTTCGATAGCTCGAGCCATCCGAGTTTGCCTTGGATGATAGTCCTCGAGTGGGGGTGATCTCTTGGATCCGGATAGAGGCGACCCTTGGGCTTAATATCCTTAAGGAACAAAATGTACTAATCTTAAGGGGAAAAATATGTATATGCAAGGTAGAAACTTTCTTTCATTCCTGTGCATACAATATTGTAAGTGTGTACAAGCTTCATGCTATAGCTTAGGTAGTCTAAGCGGGCACAGTTCATTTGACCGTTTGACACTTACTATAAATCATATCCACTGAGCCCAGACTATTCAAGCACAAAGTTTCCATCCTTGCTAAAATTATTACCCGAGGGTGATGGCCCCCAATATTCAAGGTCGATCATCGAGAGGGCTCGGATACTATTGATGTGACCATCGATTCCAGTTCATACCCGGTCTTTGATTCTAAGTTAGCACGATCCTAATGTTGCCTTGTTAAAAATCTTGTCGGAAAACCCATTTGGGACAACCGCATCAACTAGAACAGTCGCATCATTCTTTGGCTGCCGCCTGCAAGTGTTAGTCCAATTCACAATACACAAAAAGAAAAAAATAAAACGGGGTCGTACCTTAGTAGTAGTATCGTTTTAAGTAGGTTATGTTCTAGTTGTTTGGCAGTTTCTCACCGTCTCCTGCTTTGAGTTTGTATGAACCTTTACCGGTAATCCCGATAATTCGATATGAACCTTTCCAATTCGGTCCCAGCTTCCCTTCTTTCAGGTTCTGAGTGTTCACTGTCACCTTTCTTAACACCAAGTCCCCTATATTGAAGTGCCGGAGGTTGGCTCTCCGGTTGTAATACCTTTCGATCCATATTTTAGGCGGCCAACCAGACGAGGGCGACCTCGCGCCTCTCGTCCAATAGTTCCAAACTCGTGCTCACAACCTCACCATTTGACTCCTCGGTCGCATATCGGAATCTGAAACTCGATTCTCCTACATCGACCAGTATTAGCATTTCAGCACCGTATACCAACGAGAATGGGGTGGCCCCGGTACTAGATTTTGAGTTCGTATGGTACGCCCACAGGACTTCGGGCAAAATTTCCTTCCATTTTTCCTTTGGCGTCGGTCAATCTCTTCTTAAGGTTTTGGGGTATGGTCTTATTTGCATACTCTGCTTTCCCGTTTCCACTAGGGTGATAGGGTGTCGATAGGATCCTTTTGATCTTTTGGTGCTCGAAAAATTTGCTCACCTTACTGCTGATGAACTGCTTCCTGTTGTCACATACAATCTTGACTAGCATTCTGAACCAACATATTATGTGGTCCCAAATAAAATCAATAACTTCTTTCTCCCTGACTTTCTCAAATGCTTGAGCTTCAACCCATTTAGAAAAATAGTCAGTCATAAATAATATAAATTGAGCCCATCCGGGTGCCCACGGCAGGGGACGGACGATGTCCATTTCCTTTATCATGAATGGGCAAGGTGACAAGACCGAATGCAGTAGTTCCCCGGGCTGATGGATCATCGATGCGTGCCTCTGACATCCGTCATATTTTTGTACGAACTCTTTTGCATATTTCTCCATGTCGATCCAGTAGTAGCCGGCTCTAATTATTTTACGAGCCAACAATTCGGCACCTGAATGGTTCCCGCAGGTGCCTTCGAGAACTTCCCTCACGGTATATTCGGTATCTCCCAGTCCCAGACATATGCCAAGTGGCCCATCGAATGTTCTTCTGAATATGGTTTTATCTTCGGACAGGCTGAACATGGCCGCCTTCATGCACAGAGCTCTTGATTCTTTAATCCGAGGGTAGCTTCCCGATCTTCAGATAGTCTATATACTTTTTTCTCCAGTCCCAAGTTAAGCTTATCGAGTTTATCTCGGCGTGGCCTTCTTCCACTACCGATTTCATGAGTTGTACGACCGTTCCCCAGTTGAACTCATTGTCATCAACGGACGACCCCAAGTTAGCTAGAGCATCAGCTTCGTTATTTTGATCCCGGGGTATATGTTGCAGGGTCCACTCCTTGAATCGATGTAGCGTTACCTGTAGTTTATCCAAGTATCTTCGTATTCATTCCTCTTTTACTTCGAACATCCCATTGACTTGATTCACCACAAGGAGGGAATCACATTTAGCTTCGATTACTTCAGCCCCCAGGCTCTTAGCCAATTCGAGACCTGCAATTATGGCCTCATACACGACCTCATTGTTAGTCAATTTCACAGTTCTAATAGATTGTCTATGTCACGACCCGAATTTTCCACCCTCGGGAGTCGTGATGGCGCCTACTCGTAGAAGCTAGGCAAGCCACGAAATTTAGAAAATTCTTTACTTCTTTGTTTTAATCCTTTTAACAACTTGCTTTAACAGGTGATAAACATTTAAATAATAGCGGAATATGAGATTAAGCGGAAGACTTAAATAAAATAAACCAAAATAATTTGGAAATCAACATATGCCTCTACCTAGACTTTCACGGACTATCTATGATTACTACATACAAACGTTTGAAAGAAGGAACACTGTCGGTCTCAGATACAATGATAACAGAACAAAATAACTAATAGAAGAGACGTTGGGCCTGCGAACGTCTACAGGACTACCTCGAAATCTCGGTGGGCTGAAGGCTGGCTCCCAAACTACTGCTGCTGACCTAGTGCTGCTCCGGTATCTGCACATAAGTGCAGAGTGTAGCATCAGCACAACCGACCCCATGTGCTGGTAAGTGTCTGGCCTAACCCCGGCGAGGTAGTGACGAGGCTAGGACCAGACTCCAGATAAACCTGTGCAATTATATATATACAGCAGAAAAGAAATACAGAAATAAACAAATAAAGATAGGAGGGGGAAACATGATTCGGGGAATAACAGGTAAAACAGAATATCAAGAGAATTATAAAGGAATCAAAATCAACCACTAATAAGAATGAGGAAAAACAAAGACAGATTTCACTTTCTTTTCACATCTAATTGCAGGCGTGCAACCCGATCCCGATTCCTGTATATCGTGGCAGGCGTGCCACCCGCTCCCATTTCATTGTATCTCGTGATAGGCATACCACCCGCTCCATTTCATTATATCTTGTGGTAGGCGTACTACCCGCTCCTATTTCATCATATCTTGTGGTAGGCGTACTACCCGCTCCCATTTCATCATATCTTGTAGTAGGCGTACCACCCACTCCCAATTACAAGCCAATGATAATCACAAGGAATCCCGGCAAGGGAACTGTTGCTCCCAAACGCACACGCAAGTATACGTGGTCGACAAGTAATATAATGATAAGTTGAGTGTCGAACCCACAGAGACTTGTGTAAACTACTCACTAAATCACTAAAATTGTTATTCAATCCAGCTAAAATCAAAGTCCAATAATATGATTATATTATACTACAATTCTAAATAATAACTAAGTTATCAAGTAACGAGTTGATTGTTGTGTATTCAGTAGAGACAAATATTCCAGAGTTGTGATCGATTCACCAATCGTATTGTGTTCTAATTAACTCTCCCTTTCATATAATTCACTCATGGTTGCTAATTAATCGATAAATGCTCTCATAGCCTTCTCCCGAAGTGCTACTCATCTATTCTCAATAGATTAACGCCTATATTCCTATGAAATCAATCTATTAAGAATGCATTAAGATCACGATATTTAATTAAGCATGGTGACTAGGTATATTCCTATCCTAACCACAAATCCGCTCCCCCTAAGGGTTAAGATCATGCTATCTTCAATTCTTCCCTAATCTAAACACGGCTTTCCCAAGCATAGCATAGATAGTAAATAGAACCTAACTGCTGGCCAGACAATTAAGCAATTCAACACAAAATTGAAGAAACAACCATATATAAGTGAATTATAATCAAGGTCAAGCTAATATCAAACAAAAATATTCATGGCTAAATCACAACCCCAGAACAATAGGTGTTTAGCCACTCATGATGTAATCAAACAATTGCATAAGTGTTGAATCAATTGGAAATACTAGAAAAATATGAAGAAAACTGAAAATTCTTCACTTCCTCACGATCCCGTGTGTATCTCTACTCCAAAGTGGCGTCCCCTCCCTCAAAATAGGTTTAGTCTTGCTTTTATATCAGTTGGGTAGGTCTAGGGCCGAAATAAACTTGTCCCGGGCAAAATAGTACATATTTCACGTCACCAGCACCCAGCCCGGCGCCAGGCGCCCTCCACGGCGCCCCATTATTTGTGCATACTATTTTTGGCGCCACAGGTGGCGCCAGGCACTGCCTGTGGCGCCCAACTGGCCCTTTTTTCCGGTTTCGTTCGTGTTGGCTCAAATCTCGCGCGTTTCTCCCTGTTCCGTTTAGAATTTGGAAAAATGTAAAACATGAAAGTTGTAGCCCTTTGAGTTAGGTTTCCAACCATATATTGTGGAGCCAAAATGGAGTTCTGAGAAAAATGTTATGTGTAGTTTACTAGACAATACATAATATGCCCTCTCGAGTCTTCGTTTATTCTTAACTATCAAAGTTGACCCCTGACATGATCCTGACTTAATTCCTTGGGCTTTTACTCAGACTTTAAAGCTCAAAATCACTTGAATTCATTCGATAACATCTATATAGCTCGGAATCACTCCTACAAGGCATAAAATACTTCGTTAGTGCAAAACATTAGCGATTAAAGCGCAAACTCAACTAAAGTGCGGTAAATTAGAGTGTAATAATCGATTAAAATACGTAATTATAGCCTATCATCAACACCCCATACTTAAACGTTGCTCTTCCTCGAGCAATGGGACTATCTAATAAACCCCCCCCTCCCAACTACGTACAAGTATCAATTATAGAGGAGCACTTTAACTTTAAACCACACACTATACCCTTGACTATGATCAATACCGGCACACAAGCATGAACACACAAAAATTCACATTCTTCCCGTTTAAGCAAGCCCAAGTATAATATTTCAATTCAATAATTTCCAATAACCTAATTGTCACCAGCCAACCTCACAAACCGACTTGCAACCACTAAGTACCCTCAATTTATACACTTACCCAACAAGAAAGTTTACAATATTACCAATCATTCATGAGATCATGTGCCCTCACCAACAAACTGAGAGTGAATATAAATTGGTCCACACATTCAAATATGCTTTTGAATATAATTTAAGGACATCACACAATTGAACAAAATTCGCTCACTCTCACAAAGAATTCATATGCATCCCGTGGTCGTTCCATAAGCTTGCCCGTAGTGTATATCTCCACTAATTTAAGCTAGTCAAATCTAGGATCAATTAGGACTTTTAGGTTATAATGTAGGTTAAGGGACGGGTAGGATATATTTAGAAATAGTGACTCACCCTCCTAAGCACTTTAATACACTACATTTACACTTCAAGCACATATTCTTCTCAACCAAATCACTTGCCATATACAACATAGCCCTCTTTTCACTTAAGCACTTCTCTATTTTGTCACTAGCACAAATCAATAAGAATTGGAGGTGTGTATTTTTCTACATTATTTGAACTATCATGTTTTTTTTCTCTTTTCTTGCAATTTTTCTTTTCCTTTCTCTCTTTTTTTTTTCTTCACACACTCCATACATTAAAGTTCTTCGGCTAGTGACTTTTGATTTCAACTTTAGTGCACCAACGAGCCCTTCCATGTTTCCACTCGAAAACTAATCCCCAATATATCACCTTACTTCTTTTAGCGACTAAGTGCCTTAGGAGGCAAAGGTTCAATCAATATCAAATTAAGAACAAAATAGGGGTATGGCTTGTATGTGGGTGCCAAAAAAAATGTCTATAGGCTCAAAGGGGCTAGCAACGGAAAATTTTATTTTTATGTGACAAGCACATCTATGATCAAGCAAGAAAAATGCCTACGTCATCTCCTAGATTAGAACAACTCACAATTTCGCTTCAATTAACACACGGGGCAAGTTCTAGACTACACAGGATAGCACAGAAAATCACGAATCCTCACACACACGTTGCACATGACTCAATCAAGATGGTTCTGTTCAACTCTCAAGTCAAGCAAGCACAAATAAATGAGAAATTTAAGCAACATTGCACTATGCGGCATACAAGTCAGACAACTGAGAAAAGGCATCACAAAACAGGCTATTTACTTTACTTAAGCTTTACAATTCAAACCAAATATATGGAAAAACAGAATTTATGTCATAGCCTAATGTGCCAGCATCAACCATGCCAGTGAGTATCTCAGAACGACTAAGTTTCTTCCTAAACTACTCCTAAAAAGAAATTAAAAGTGCCCGGTTCGAGCTACATCCTTGAAAAGAACCCGTGCCCAAAGAAAAACAAGGAATACTACCTAGCTATTCAAAAAAAAATATTTTTGGTGTTTTTTAAATCGGACTTTAATCCCTCAAGAAAATTATCCAAAAGATCCATCGTCGGGAAAAGTCCGAGCTTTTTCAACTTTTTATTTATTTATTTTTTAACCTAGACTATTTCTACTACGAGTTATAAAAGAAAAATAATTATACTCCAGAAAATAGTTTCCCCACCCCACACTTATATTATGCATAGTCCTCGATGCATGATCATAGAGAAATATTAAAACAAGGGTGAGAAATACTCCCTGAGACCCTCTCAGACCTAGCTCGGACAGGATCCTCAATATTAAGGGCTGGGACGACCCCACACTTAAGATCAAACATGCTCCTCAACTTCAACTTTGGGTACTCAAACTTCCCCTACTCTGCAAAATAAAAATAACACAAAATTTGACACTAAAGAAAATTAATCAATAGATAAAAGATATACAGGTTGGGTTGCCTCCCAACAAGCGCCTTATTTATAGTCGTGGCACAACTCTTCTATTCTGCTCAGGCTGGGCGCTTTCTCTTCTTCTTTCTCCTATGAAGTCCAGCCTTTTCGCACGCTCTCGGAAGGTCTCCTCTTTCATCTCTGGTTCTTTTCTCAATCATCTTAACACGCTCAGCTGGAAATACCACCTCCTTTAACTCAGTTGTCCCATCTGGATCACTATAATTCACATAAGGACTCTACTTTATCCCCTTCGATTCTACCACAGTAATCATGCACAAGTCCTCATAATGCTTAGGAAGCTTAAGTGCCTTGTACACATTAAAAGTGACCTCCTCATCGTCAACTCTCATTTTTAACTTCCCTGCTCTCACATCAATAATTGCTCCACCAGTAGCTAAGAATGGTCGCCCCAAAATAATGGGCACTTCCTCATCTGCCTTGTAATCAAGAACAATAAAATCAGCAGGAAGAATAAACTTTCCCACTCAAACTAACACATCCTCAATAATTCCTTCGGGCATGACTAGTGATCTATCCGCTAGCTGTAAAGTGATTGTAGTAGGTCTAAGCACCCCCAATCCGAGTTGCTTGAACAAAGAGTATGGCATCAAATTTATACTAGCCCCCAAATCGCACAGGGCTCTACCAACTTCTTGTTTTCCAAGAGACAAGGGAATTGTGAAACTCCCAGGATCCTTCAACTTAGGAGGAAGTTTACTCTGAACTCTGGCACTGCACTCTTCAGTAAGTGCAACTCTTTCGAACTCTGCATGTCTTCGTTTGTTTGCCACAATATCTCTGAGATACCTTGCATACTTAGGCACTTCGTGCAAAATTTCCACCAAAGGCAGATTCACACTCACTTGGCTCAAAATATCTAGGAATTTCTTGTACTTAACACCATCTTTTTGCTTCTGCAATCTTTGTGGAAACGGAGGTGGTGGCCTAGTCTCAATTACTGGATTGGGTCCCTTATCATCTTTCGCATTCCCCTCAACTGGCTTGGGAGCTAATTCTCCTTCAGGATGATCTGTATTATTCTTTTTCTTTGGAACTTCTTCTAGTGCTCTTCCATTTCTCAAGGTAACCGCATTGACTTGAGCTTTAGGATTGGGCTCAGTATCACTTGGAAGATCTCCAACTGGTCTAGTGTTTTGAGCACTGGCAAGTTGTCCCATTTGACGCTCCAAATTTCTCATTTTTGCGGCGAGGGCTTGTTGTTCAGCCATCACTTTCTTTAACATGTCTTAAAGGTGACTTGTAGGACTCAGTTGTTGTTCAACCTGAGGTGGTCTATATTGTTGTTGAGGTGCCAGATTCTGAGGACCTTGGTTTCCACCCCAAGAGAAGTTTGGGTGGTTCCTCCAATTGGGATTGTAAGTGTCCCCATACTGATTAGTTTGGCCTCGATTTGCATTACCCACAAAATATACAGACTATGGATTTGCTGGGCATAGATTGCTCATGTGACCCTCTCACATACTTCACAAAATAATTGAACTTGTTGCACTGGTTGGGCTTGTTGCTTGTTAATGATCATGGTCATCTGATTGACTTGGTTGGTCAGCATAGAGACCTGTGCTGACAATGCTGAGACAACATCCAATTCGAGAACCCCTGGTGATTTTTGTACTGTGTGTCTGCCCATATCTCCTTGCCAATCCAGATTGCTCTTGGAGAATTTGTTCAATAATGCATATATCTTGTCAAAGCTTTTCTCCAACACTTGACCCCCAGCTGCATCATCTACCACGATCTTTGTTTCAACATGTAGCTCTTCTATGAAAGTGTGAGCTAACACTTCATTCGTTTGATTATGATGAGGACAGTCTTTGAGTAGCCCCTTGAACCTTTCCCAAGACGAGTATAAAGATTCTCCCGCTTTCTGTTTGAAGGCCACTATCTCACTTCTGATCTTTGCAGTTTTGCCTGAAGGAAAGAACCTTGCCAGAAATTTTCTTGCCAAATCATTCCATGATGTAATGGAATTAGCTGGTTCTGCATTTAGCCATCGCTTAGCCTCGCCCAACAGAGAGAATGGAAAAAGTGTGAGCCTCACATAATCTGGAGTGACCCCGTTAGTGATATAAGTATCACTAATCTCCAAGAAGTTCAGAATATGCTGTTGTGGATCCTCGTGTGGAAGACCCATAAATTGCCTGTTTGCATGAAGTAACTGGATCATGCTCTGTTTCAGCTCAAAGTGCCCAATGATTCTAGGCTTCACTATGCTGGAGGTAACATTAGCAATACGGGGCATTTCTACCTCCTGAATAGCCATATGTTGCTCCTCTGCCATATTCACATGAAATTGAATGAGTGCTTGAATATTGTTTGTATCCCTTGATTCTCTCAACCTTCAGTGAAATGTTTTCTCAGGTTCGAGGTCAAAGCCTTAAAGTCGATCCTGGCTTCTTACCCTACGCATTCAATCAAAGTTCCTGAGATCTGAGCAACAATCAAGTAACGTTAAACTAGACTAAATAAATAATTAAAGCAAAAACTAGAAAGTACTTAATATTCAAGTCCCCGGCAACGGCGCCAAAAACTTGTTGCTCCCAAACGCACACGCAAGTATACGTGGTCGACAAGTAATATAATGATAAGTTGAGTGTCGAACCCATAGAGACTTGTGTAAACTACTCACTAAATCACTGAAATTGTTATTCAATCCAGCTAAAATCAAAGTCCAATAATATGATTATATTACACTAGAATTCTAAATAATAACTAAGTTATCAAGTAACGAGTTGATTGTTGTGTATTCAGTAGAGACAAGTATTCCAGAGTTGTGATCGATTCACCAATCGTATTGGTTCTAATTAACTCTCCCTTTCATATAATTCACTCATGGTTGCTAATTAATCGATAAATGCTCTCATATCCTTCTCTCGAAGAGCTACTCACCTATTCTCAATAGATTAACGCCTATATTCCTATGAAATCAATCTATTAAGAACGCATTAAGATCACGATATTTAATTAAGCATGGTGACTAGGTATATTCCTATCCTAACCACAAATTCGCTCCCCCTAAGGGTTAAGATCATGCTCTCTTCAATTCTTCTCTAATCTAAACACGGCTTTCCCAAGCATAGCATAGATAGTAAATAGAACCTAACTGTTGGCTAGACAATTAAGCAATTCAACACAGAATTGAAGAAACAACCATATATGAGTGAATTATAATCAAGGTCAAGCTAATATCAAACAACAATATTCATGGCTAAATCACAACCCCAGAACAATAGGTGCTTAGCCACTCATGATGTAATCAAACAATTGCATAAGTGTTGAATCAATTGGAAATACTAGAAAAAGATGAAGAAAACTGAGAATTCTTCGCTTCCTCACGATCCCGTGTGTATATCTACTCCAAAGTGGCGTCCCCTCCCTCAAAATAGGTTTAGTCTTGCTTTTATATCAGTTGGGTAGTTCTAGGGCCGAAATAAACTTGTCCCGGGCAAAATAGGACATATTTCACGTCACCAGCGCCCAGCCCAGCGCCCTCCACGGCGCCCCATTATTTGTGCATACTGTTTTTGGCGCCACAGGTGGCGCCAGGCACTGCCTGTGGCACCCAACTGACCCTTTTTCCCGGTTTTGTTCGTGTTGGCTCAAATCTCGCGCGTTTCATCCTGTTCCGTTTAGAATTTGGAAAAACGTAAAACATGAAAGTTATATACCTTTGAGTTAGGTTTTCAACCATATATTGTGGAGCCAAAATGGAGTTTTGAGCAAAAGGTTATGTGTAGTTTACTAGACAGTGCGCAATATGCCCTCTCGAGTCTTCGTTTATTCTTAACTATCAAAGTTGACCCCTGACACGATCCCAACTTAATTCCTTGGGCTTTTACTTAGACTTCAAAGCTCCAAATTACTTGAATTCATTCCATAACATCTATATAGCTCGGAATCACTCCTACAAGGCATAAAACACATCGTTAGTGCAAAATATTAGCGATTAAAGCGCAAACTCAACTAAAGTGCAGTAAATTAGAGTGTAATAACCGACTAAAATACGTAATTATTTCCTATCATCAGGAACAAAAGCAATATAACAACTTCCCGTCAAGGGAATAATGATATGTCAACAACATCTCGGCAAGGGAACAATACTATCAAAACAAACATCCCGGCAAGGGATCATTAATATCAAACAAACATCCCAGCAAGGGAACAATGGTGATAATAACATATGAAGTGCAATAAATCATAACAGAGTCATAACAACTATAATACAAGACTCACAGGCATGCTTGACACCAACGTATAGATACTCGTCGCCATGCCTATACGTCGTACTCCACAATTAACATGTAGCAAATAAGACACAACTCCTAATCCCTCAAGCTAAGGTTAAACCAAACACTTACCTCGATGCCTCGAACACAACTCAAGTTTCAATTATAGCTTTATCCCTTGATTCCTCCACCAATTCGCTTGTATCTAGCCACAAGTTACTTAATTACATCAATAAACGCTAAATGAATCAATTTGAATGCATGAAAATGAGTTTTCCAAAGTTTTACCCAAAAAGTCAAAATTGGCCCCGGGCCCACGTGGTCAAAACCCGAGGTTCGAACCAAAACCCGATTACCCATTCCCGCACGAGCTCAAATATGTAATTTGTTTTGAAATCGGACCTCAAATCGAGGTCCAAATCCCTATTTTTCAAAAAACCTAGGTTCTACCCAAAACACTCAATTTCCTCCATGAAAATCATTGATTTGAAGTTTGAAATCATGTTAACAGATGTTAATGATTGAAGAAAACTAGGTAAAAACGACTTACAATTGATTTGGAGAAGAAATGTTGTTTGAAAAATCGCCTCTTATGTTTTTTAGGTTTTGAAAAATGCACAATGACTGAAAATGCCGTCTATTTATACCCCTCTCAGACCCCCTGTGCGGACCGCACAAAATGGACTGCGGCGGCACAGGCCTTCCTGAGGGTACTGCGTTCCAGTGCCCTGTGCAGACCGCACAAAGTCAACTGTGGCCGCACAGTAGCGCCCATGTGTGGACCGCAGAAAGTCGACTGCGGCTGCATAGCCCTACACCGCGCACCGCACAAGGCCTACCTCGGACCGCACTGGCGGGTTCAGAGGCCTGCAACTTTTGGTTTTAATCCTAAAATATCCCGGAACCTACCCAAAACTCACCCGAGACCTCGGAACTCCAAACCAAGTGCACACAAAACCTCAAAAACATCCTACGGACTTATTCGTGTAATCAAATCACCAAAATAATATCATGAACATCAAATTAAACCTCCAGATCAATGAAATTTTTCAAAACTTCTTTAAACATCAATTTTGCAATTTAAGTCCGAATCACGTCAAATGACATCCGTTTTTCGCCAAATTTCACAGAAACATCTTAAATCATATATAAGACCTATATCGGGTGCCGGAACCAAAATACGGGCCCGATACCATCATCTTCTAAGCAAATTTCATTTCAAATTTCTTTAAACAATTTTAGAAAATAATTTTCTTTCAAAAATTCATTTCTCGGGCTTGGGACCTCAGAATCTGATTCCGTGCATACGCCCAAGTCCCATATTTTCATACGGACCTTCTGACACCGTCTAATCACAGGTCCGGGTCCATTTACCCAAAACATTGACCGAAGTCAAATTTATTCATTTTATAGTCAAAACTTATCATTTTTCACAGATTTTCACATTTAAACTTTCTGGCTACGCACCTGGACTGCACACGCAAATCGAGCTGGTGCTAAGGGAGGTTTTTAAGGCCTCGGAACATAGAATTTCATTGAAACACAAGTGATGACCTTTTGGGTCATCACATTCTCCACCTCTTAAATAACTGTTTGTCCTCGAACGGATAGAAGAAGGAAGTACCTGAGTCGGGGAAAAAATGGGGATAACGGCTCCGCATATTGGACTCGGACTCCCAGGTCGATGCCTCAGGAGGCTGACCTCTCCACTGAACACGAACAGAAGGAAAACTCTTCGATCTCAGCTGATGAACCTACCGATCTAGGATAGCCACCGGCTCCTCCTCATAAGATAAGTCCTTGTCCAACTTGACAGTATTGAAATCTAACACGTGGGATGGATCGTCGTGATACTTCCGAAGCATGGACACATGAAACACTGGATGCACGACTAATAAGCTCTGCGGCAATGCAAGTCTATAAGCCACCTCTCCCACTCGATCAAGAATCTCAAACGGGCCAATGAACCTAGGGCTAAGCTTGCCCGTCTTCCCAAATCTCATCACGCCCTTCATAGGCGACACTCGGAGCAATACCCCCTCACCAACCATAAAAGCCACATCTCGAACTTTGCGGTCTGCATAACTCTTTTGCCTGGACTAAGCTGTATGAAGCCTATCCTGAATAATCCCGACCTTGTCCAAGCCCTCCTGAACCAGATCCGTACCCAACAACCGAGCCTCTCCCGGCTCAAACCATTCAACCATAAACCGACATCGCCTACCATATAAAGTCTCATAAGGAGCCATCTGAATACTCGACTGGTAGCTGTTGTTGTAGGCAAACTCTGCTAAAGGCAAAAACTGATCCCACGAGCCTCCAAAGTCGATGACATAGGTGTGAGCACGTGATTTTTGCCTTACGAAAACTATTCCAAAATAAATCAAAAATAAAATAAATTTCTTTTACTGTGTAATTTTTGAATTTGCGTGGTGTTTGTTAAATATTTATCTTATATCCGTAAATGTTTACTTTGTCATAACAAAATGAAAATAAAAATAAAAATATATGTTGCATGCATATCTAGGATTTAATTATGCATTTAATAATTGATTCAAAAAATAAAATCACAAAAATATGTGTCTGTTCTAGTTTTAATATTTCACTGTCTGATTAATGTTTGGTCTGTGTGTTAAACAATTGTTAAAAGGTAATTAATATCTTTAGAAGGGTAATTTTTGTTTTTATAATTTTAATTAAGATTTTAATGATTAATAATAAAATTAGAAAATAAAAATACAAGTTGTAAAATGAAACTCGGACATGGATTAAAATCCAGGCCCAAATCAAGTTACCCCCCCCCCCCCACAGCCCAATCCAAACAGCCCAGATCCGGTCTTATTCAAACGAGTCAAAACGACAGCGTTTGGTCGTAGTTTATCAGTGACCGTTGGATCAAAGCCAACCAACGGCTGAGATCCCACGAACCTAACCTGTAATCATTACCCGATCCGATACCCGGTTCAACCCATGACCCCGAACTTCAACCAAATGACAACGTTTGGTTAAGTGGATTGATCTCAACCGTGCATCTTAATTGATCCAACGGATGAGATCAATCCACCCCACCCCTATATAAGGCCCAAACCCCTACCCCGGCCCCTAACTAACACCCCCCCTCTCCACTGTTCATCATCATCTTCCTCAAACCCACCCCTAACCCTAGCCGCCCTAACATCCCACCGCCTGAAACCCGGCGGCAACAACGCCGCCGGTCACCACCTTAACACCCCAGAACCCCCTGAACACCCTCTATCCGAATATGTTATCCGCTTGGCTCGAATCTCGCTGAAAGTTCTCGAATCTTCATTTGAAGATTCGAGCCAAACTCAGATCTAAACCAAACAACCCCTAGTTAACACCATAGTACCCCCTAGCATGCCTCGTTATGGATCCGGTGTTTGTTTGGTTCGAATCCCCTCAGAACTCTTCGAATCTTCTTTTGAAGGTTCGAACCAAACAAGAACTTACCCAGATTTGTTCTAAACTAACACCAAATCACCCTAGGTTTCCCTCACCCTTGTGTCATTGTTGGTTCCCCTCGAATCTGACCAGAAATGGTTAAGTCCGAAATCAAACCTTCAAGAACCCTAGAAACACCAATTTTTGGATTCTGCCCAAATTAAATAGAAGATTGAGGTTTAATCGACCTTAGTCAAAGTATTTTCAGTTGAAAATACTTCGACTAAGGTCTGTTTGATTTCAAACAAAAAATCTGAATCCAAGAGGAGTTCTAGTCTGAATAAATTTGAAGGTTCAGAGGTACTTGTCTATTTCTTATGTGTATTCTACATGTATTCTATGTTTGTTTCATTAGTCTGTTTAATTTTTCATAATTTTCTAGTCAATTCTGTTATACTGTCTCATACTCGTCTATTTGATCAGAATTATAATTGTTTCTGTTTGTTTATGATTGTTTATAATATGTGTAATCGACTCGATTAAGTTCGTCGATTAGTTGTGTTATAAATCCTGTTTCTGAAAATGCTGATTGAAACAGTCTGTTTCTATTTTTTTTAGACTGATTATTGACAAATGTTGTAAATAGTCAACTGATTAATACTCGCCAATTAAATCATGTTTGTTTGCAAATCAGTAAATTCAAATGAATGTTGTGTATATATTGTTTTCTGAACAGGGCATTGTCAGTATATTGACAATGCTCCTGTGTTTGTTTGATTTTAGTCCAATGTTGAAATGCAGTTGAATTATTAGGCCGAATTCAGTATAATAGTATTGTGATGTTAGTTTTGAATTCAAGTTTACAAAAAGTTGGTTAAATACAATTATATTAGGAGGTTAATCCTAGGATTGGTTATAGCTGCTTAAACAGATTTTAAAATCTGTAGTGTTAGATGCTGAATTTAAGGCAGTAATAACAGTAATTACAGTAAGAAATCTGGGGCATATCTGGGGTAAAACAGTGAAGGTAATCTGATAATAATAGTGAGCTGAAAGTGGAATGTTAGTGGCTATAGTTTAAGATAATAATGGGGAACAAAGGGTAATGGGGCTGCTTAAAATCAGGATAAGATCATTTAAAGTATTCAAAAGCAGTTTTTAATGGAACTTTCTGATTTTTAAAAAGAGAAAAGGGTTCAGGCAACACTTAAAAAAGATGGGGCAGACCTGTATAAAAGAGGGGGATTGGGACTGACTTGAGAGGAGCTTTTCAGACAGAAAGGAAAGAGAGAAAGAAAAAAATCTGATTTGGAGGACACATTTTAAAACTGAAGAGAGGAAAAATCAGAAGAAAAAATAAGGAGAGATTAGGAGAAAGGTCAGATTTTGAATACAGATTTTGAAGAGAAAGAATACACCTAGAGTGATATAGAAAGAAAGAGAATTAAGCAGAAAATCATAAATGAAAATCAGAAATAGGAATTTGAAACAGAAAAGAAACTGAAAATCTGAAATATTGTCTTTTCGTTGAATCTGTTCGGATTTATCTGATGTTCAGTTAAAATATGAAGTTTCTTTAAAAATACTGTTACTGTGCATCTGGGTTCCTCGGGTCTTATTATTGCTCAAATCTGTGGAAATACCGATATTTCTGCCAGTATTTTGTTACTGCTGCAACTGCTGAAACTTACTTCTTCTACCTTCATTTCCAGGTACTTATCTTTTAAATTCTATGTTGGAAAGAGATTCAGCATGACAAATCAATGAAGCTTGAATTGCAATTCTATTTTTCCATTTTTTTTGTTATTATAAATTTCAGTTTTTTTTGTTTCATGTTGTTTAATATAGAAGTATGCTTGACATGTTAATTATCAGTTGATCATTCTCTTTTGAAATTCATATAAGTGTTGTAATAACATTACCTATTCCAGAATTTCATTAAAGTATAGTTATGGTTGAATTGTTAAGATAGGGAATATGGCATGAAGTTGGCTATTAATTAAGTCTTACGACATAGTTAGGCAGGTATAAAGTATTCTGGGAATATCAAGAAAATGCGTGGTTAGTGTATTTCGATTGTTTGGTTGTGGATTAAGGCTAGATGATGATTGGTTGCATTTTATTCATATATGGCGTAATAGTGATCATGGTTAACATCAATAGTCGGAAGTTGCATTAGTATCCTCCGCTATGTTCCCAATGTCAAATATGGTGAGTAATATTGTATGCAATATCATTTTATTAAGTCAACTAGACTTGTTCTCTTTCTTAATAATAAAGGGCTTAGGAACTTATACAATGTGAAAGTTAATGTTTAGCAATAATTCATATAGATTGAGAATCAAATTGGTTTGATTATATATATATCTATCCCAACTCAATCATAAGCATAATTAATTAATTTAATTTCGCCTATTGGATTAAAAGCAAGTATATGAGAATAAGATGAGATGTACAAGCACAAATTGCAACACTTTATATCAATGGTAATTAGAAATAGAATTTGCACTAAATAAATAATGAAAAATTGTTCAAAAATACTTCTTCCATTCATAAATCATTTTTGTTAGTTTCATATACAATTCATTCTTTGGCATATATATATATATGTTGTATTTGCTAAAAATCAATTTTTTATTTTTTTCTTTGAATTTGAATAGTTGGGATGAATATAATTTATACTCGAAAATTATAATCGACGGGCAACATTTAATAAATTGTGAATTCTTTTAAAAGAATTTAAAGGCATCCCTTAAATGTGAATTTCTCAGGAATTTCATATAAAATGTGTAGATATAATAAACAATTTTGTGAAAAATCCATAATATTATTACAAAGATTTTGCACAATTAGGGATGCGTTCGCGTACCCTGATTATATTGATAAAAGCAATTCGAATTATGCGTACGCGCAATTTCGAGCGAATATTTAATAAAAGGGATTTCTTCGAAGATGTAAAAATAATTTCATATAACCCCGGATGTGCAGTTCACTGTTTAAATATAAGAGGGGTGACGTTCTTAATTTTATTTTTTAAATCACGAACATATGAATTGGTAATAAAGGATATAATATGATCAATTATATTGTGTACACGTATGCGTGACATGATCCCCGTAATTATGAAAGGTATATAATACGAATATACGTATGCGTAATTCGTTTATATAATTGTAAACAATAAGTAAAAGTGGTAGTAAAATCATGCAATAAAAACGTATTTAGTAAAAATCAAGATAATTAAGCCAATAATAAAAACAATTGAGCGACCGTGCTAGAATCACGGAATTCGGAAATGCCTAACACCTTCTTCCGGATTAACAGAATTCCTTACTCAGGATTTCTGGTTCGCAGAATAATAAACAGAGTCATATTCTCCTCGATTAAGGGATTAAAACTGGTGACTTGGGACGCCTTAAAATTCCCAGGTGGCGACTCTGAAATAATTAAATAAATCCCGTTTCGACTGTCCTTCAATTGGATAAAACTCCCCACGCGCCCCGCGGGCGCGGTGAAAAGGAGGTGCGACAGCTCTGGCGACTCTGCTGGGGAGCAAAGTGTACTGTAACCCAGAACCACTGGTTCAGGGTTTAAAGAATTCGAGCTTAAAATAACTGCGATAATTGGCTTTATTTACTGTATGATTTTCAACTGTTTATATGATTAACATGCTAAATGTTTTTTTTACCGCTTTAATATTATTTGAATTGTGAATATATACAACTGCTACGAAAACCCCTTCTTTCTGAGTCTTCTAAATTTATGGTGCACACGCGCGCGTGGCCCACCTTTCTGTTAAAGTCATACCAAATAAGACGAAGTTGGGACAAGTAACTAGGCCGGGTAGACTTTCGTGCTCCCGGTACGTTGCCCCCGCTTCGACTCAAACTGGCCGTTTGGGTAAGCCAGGTTTAGAACAATCAACCTCAGGTTTTTCACCTAGAATAACTCAGCCATGTACCGGATCTCTAGTAGGAACGTCTATTTGCATCATGTACATTTGGCCTTGGAGACTCAATACAGGGGTTGGGTCTGTCTAGGACAGGTGAACCTGAAACAAAAAGACCATCTTGATGCATCCTACTTGCTACTTGTGCATTCATTTGCCTCGAACATGCTTGTTGACCAACTTAAATGAAATCATGGTGAGAACCAAGGAATAAAATGGGTTGTTTTAAAAATTTCCAAAAAAATAATAGTTTTTAAATCTTGAAATAAAGGTTTTAATAAATAAATAAAAAATTTTGAAAATGATTTTTAATGTATATTTTCAAAATGAGTCTTGACTTTATTAAATTAAATTTCAGATACAAAATGAGCACCACGCAAAACCCCCCATCCACGAATACATAAGAGTTTCTATTTCATCTTCAAATGTGGTGGTATGATTTAGGCGAAGATGGTCAAAAATGGGTCGTCAAGCATTTGGGAAATCTCACGGATATTATGAAAGTTAAACCCCGTGATGATCTGATTGCGGCGTTAATAACTTTTTGGGACCCTGTTCACAATGTCTTTCGCTTCTCTGATTTCGAGCTTACTCCTACATTAGAGGAGATAGCTGGATATGCTGGTTTTGACGGAAGTCTAAGAAATCAAAGCCTGATATTCACAAAGGCTCCTTCGGTACATCGATTCTTCGGTCTTCTGAACATCAGCAGTCAAATCAGGAAAAGCAATGTCATCAATGGATGTTGTTCCTTCAACTTTTTGTATTCAAGGTTCGGAAAGTCAGATGGGTTCGAAATTCATGAGAAAGGCCTTACTAACAAGCAAAACAAAGACACTTGGCAGATTCACCGTCGCTTTGCCTTCATGGTGGCTTTTCTAGGAATCATGATCTTCCCAAACAAAGAGCGAACAATTGATATTCGCACCGCAAAAGTTGTGCAAATCCTCACCACCAAAGAAAATCACACCATTGTCCCCATCATTCTCTCAGACATTTATCGGGCTTTGACTTTATGTAAATCAGGAGCAAAAGTCTTCGAATGATGCAAAATTTTGTTGCAAATGTGGGTGATTGAACATCTCCAACAACAGCCCAAGATCATACAGTATGGGTCAAACAATGATAATTGCATCGAGAGTTATGAGGAAAGAATAAAAAATTATCAGGCTCCAGAAGGGATAGAAGCATGGGTATCTCATCTAAAGGCTTTAACGACAAATCAGATTGAATGGACTTTGGGATGGCTCCCGATGAGGGAAGTGATACACATGTCAACCTCAAATAGTTATCTGCTACTATTGGGATTGATAAGTATCCAGCCGTATGCGCCACTAAGAGTCCTAAGACAACTAGGGAGATATCAAGTAGTTCCTGATGATGAAGATTTGAGTATGCAAGTAATCGAATTACACCCAGAAGCCACTATTCCCGAGGCTCTACTTCAGCAGATGTGGAATGGATATCGATACTTGAAAAGTAATACTCAAGTCCCAGACACTACAAAGGGTGAGATAAATCCTGGATATGCAAGGTGGTTTGAAAAACGGTCTCGCGTGGATGATGTACCAGAGCCTGAGCTGAGAAGGCCAACAAAAAGACCCCATGTTCAAAACTTCAATGATAAAATCCAAGAGCGGTTGATCTGGGGAGAAAAGGAAAAAGGGTACAAAGCAACTATCCATGCCCTAAAAGAAAATCTGAGAAGCCTCAGTTTGGAGAAAGATTTGCAAGCACAAGAAGCCGAAGGCGAGAAGAAGAGTCTAGCTTGTGAGAATGAAAATCTTCATGCTCGATTCCAAAAAATGAAAAGAGTTTCTGAGACACAAAAGAGGAGCTGGAAGGATCAAAAAACCATCGCCAATCTTTTTGAAAGAATGCAAGATTATGATTCCATTGTTGCGGAAAGCGAAAGGGCGTTGAGCAAAGCAAAATAAAGGATCCAATAATTAAATGAAGAGGCCAGATCTAATAAGGAACGCCAAGTAAGGCAATCCGAAGAAGACAGGGCACAATTCAAGAAGGAAAAAGACCATTGGATACGATCAGAAGATCAGTTTCGTGCACAACTAGAAGAGGCAAGAAGATGCAACAGAGAACATCAACAAGCAGACATCGACAGGGAAAGAGCGCATGCAAGATTAGAGCAGGCCAGACTCCGAGCTCTATTAGATTCAGCTCTAGATCGTGAAAACCGTGTCAGATATATAGCCACCACTCGCCAGCAGCAATTACAGGACCAAGACCAACGTCTCCAAGATTTCAGGGCACAAATCCACGACCTGGCGGTCTACACCTCTCAAAGTTACGTAAACTGCCAAGGAATGGATTATGAAAGGTTTACAGAGCATGCACCCATTTTTGCCCGTCATCTAGCAATGGAGTTGGAAAGGATGTATCGTACGCTGGGAGGTCATCCAGGTCAAGCCCCACATTGAGCAAATAATCTATTAATTTACAACACAAGTGGAAAGTGGGGCACGTTGTGAGATGTTAAGAATTGTATCTTTTATTTTGATTTAAGTGTGTGTTTCAAGCCATTTTCTTACAAAGTTTTCAAATGTAATGTCTGTTCATCTTTGTATAATGAATAAAAGTGTTTGCCTCATGTCCGAACTACGCAAGGTCTGATTCATGCGGGAGCATGATACGTAGGCAATCTCTATAAGATTCGACCACCACAATTAAAGGAATATAATAAATAAAATAAAAGTGAGGAACAATAAAAATTTCAAGAAAGCTGGGACGACACAAGCGGCCGAGCAAATGCATAATAGAAAGGGGGTATTTGTCTAGGAGCATTGCATCTCAACGTGTAATTATATATGTGTTAAACTCTCAAAACTAACAAGTTTGTTCATTTCTAGAATTCAAGCAGTTAGTTTCTCTAAAGAATATACTGGCATATTATCATAATCACACGAGATCAAAAGGACCAATACCCGAAAGTATGTCTATCCCAGATGTTGACACAGGTATGGAGCTAGAGGAGATGGATGTCGGGAAAATGAAAGAAGAGATGTTTAAACTCAAGCAGCAAATGGCTGAGATGTACCAAGCCTGGTCTACAGGACAGTTACCCCCATCTTACCCAAATAACCCTGCTCCATCAATGACCCAAACTCAGGATAATATTACCACTAAATTATCCCCAAATTTCCCCATTTACCAGCACTACCGAGGCACCACCTCTCAGACACCGCAATCTCCACCTCCAAAACCAGTTCCATACTTTCCTCCACCTGTGACTCCTGTTTTCATAGCACCTCCCCCTGCTACATTCCACAAATCTCCTAGTGAGCCTACATTCCAGGCCCAGGACAACCAATATTACCCCCGGAGCCCACCCTCAAAGCCTCCGAAATCCATTCAACTGCTCCTCGTTTTGATCTCCCAACCGAAATTGACAAGCCAGCCAAAAATGCTGAACAAGAAGAGATGTTCAGGAAGGTCAAGAGTCTAGAACAATCGTTCAGAGACATGCGAGGATTAGGTGGGCAAGTCAGTGTAGCATACAAAGATTTGTGCTTATTCCCCAATGTACAATTACCAGTTGGCTTCAAGATGCCCAAATTTGACCTATACAACGGGCACGGCGACCCAGTATCCCACTTAAGGGGTTTCTGTAGCAAGATGCGAGGAGCTGGGGGAAAGGATGAATTATTGATGGCTTACTTCAGTCAAAGTTTAAGCGGATCAGCTTTGGAGTGGTATACACGCCAGGACCATGGGAGATGGTACACCTGGGATGACCTGGCACAGGCATTCGCATACCATTTCCAATACAATCTGGAAATCATCCCAGATCGACTATCATTGACAAAATTTGAGAAGAAACACAATGAAAGTTTCAGAGAGTATGGCTTCCGGTGGAGAGAACAGGCAGCAAGAGTGGATCCTCCTATGAAGGAGAGTGAAATGGTAGACTACTTCCTTCAAGCCTTGGAACCAACTTACTATGCCCATTTGGTTTTAGCGGTTGGGAAATCATTCAACGAAGTAGTGTCACACCTCCTTTTTCCGGCACCGCGGGGTGCGTAGGGAGTTTTTTCCAATTAAAGGACAGTCGAAACGGGATTGGTTTAATTATTTCAGAGTCGCCACTTGGGAGATTTAGGGTGTCCCAAGTCACCAATTTTAATCCCGAATCGAGGAAAAGAATGACTCTATATTACAGTCTGTGTACCAGAAATCCGGATAAGGAATTCTGTTAACCCGGGAGAAGGTGTTAGGCATTCCCGAGTTCCGTGGTTCTAGCACGGTCGCTCAACTGTTATATTCGGCTTATTTATCTGATTTTTAATACAATTATGAACCATGTGCAAATTTTATCTTTTACCGCTTTATTATTATAATTATTATTTTTTAGGAATGTGAACATCGCTTAAAACATATCTTTGGATTGTGTCACATGAAATGCACCCACAATACGAAACATATTTTATTTGATGTTTTAGGATTTAGATTTGGGTCGCATGAAATGCGCATCCGAGTTTAAGAAGGTAAAATTAATTAAATCGCGCCTAAAGAGTCTAACGCGTCATTATCTTTTGGGAAGGAAGTGAAATTCACTAAACAATCCATCCCAAATTCTAAGTAATTTTTTAAAATAATTAAATAAATAAATGAGATTGGAGAATCCTATACATTTGTATTATTTACATCTATTTATTTTTAGCGAAATCCTTTAATAATATCCTTTAATGACTACCTTTTTATTATTACTAAATTTTTTATAAATATAAAATCAATATCTACATTCTTGAAAATGACATATTAAATAGAAGAAAAAACAAATATTAGCAGAAAGTAATAAAATTATAATCATAGATACAACATGGAATTATCGAAAAGTAAAAAAATAAAATAAAAAAAAACTAATTATCCCATAGTTGGATTAAAATTCAAATTGTTAGTAAGACTATCTATTTATTTTTAGCGAAATCCTTTAAGAATATCCTTTAATGACAACCTTTTTATTATTACTAAGTTTTTTATAAATATAAAATCAATATCTACATTCTTGAAAATGACATATTAAATAGAAGAGAAAAACAAATATTAACAGAAAGTAATAAAATTATAATCATAAATACAACATGGAATTATCGAAAAGTAAAAAAATAAAAAAAAACTAATTATCCCATAGTTGGATTAAAATTCAAATTGTTAGTAAGACTTAAGCTTATTGAAACTAATTATTTACAAATACTGAAAATTGAAAGAAATAAAAATAAAAACTTGAGTACTAAATCATATTTCTAAAAATTTAAACAATTTAACATTAACTAACTTTGTTTTAATTCATCATGTCCTAATACTTGTTTGCAAACTAATTCATGTTATAACTGAAATTGACTACTTGATTCGGATTAACTTATCGTTGACGAAAAACCTTATGAATAAGGAACTTAGTTAATTTTTGCCAAACTAATTCAATAACGCCATTTTTACGTTATTTCTTCTATTTTTTTATTTAAACAATTTTAATTAATAATCAGGTTTAAATATATTTCCTAATAATCTGGTAAAGACGTTATTTAATATGTCGCTATAATATGCCTAGTTATGCCGATGACAGTGATTTACGGAATAATAATACATGAATAACCTAAATACAATACAAAAAATTAAATTAAACTAAATTAAAAATTTAACACTCCATTCTTCATTTCAGCTTACAAAATGCCAAAATTACAGTTGTGTACCTGATATTGTCAATATAAGAAGAAGAAAGTCAGCAACGTAATACGTAACACAGCAACAGCAACAATAACCAGCAATAACCAGTCAACGAAAATCCCAGTGACAGCTTTGAAAAATTCAAAATAAAATCCAGGAATGCCGAAAATAACGGACAGAAACCAAGGGAAATTTTCAGATTTTTGAAAGGCTAGTTAATCTTCAACCCTTAATTTCTACACCTGTATACCAGAATATTTATCAGGTGTGTACTACTTTCTCTTCTAATTTTCAATTTTTTTTCTTTGTATGTTTTTCTTTTCTTGAGAGTTTCAATTTTTTTTTCGGAATAAATGTTCAGCTTTTTTTCAATCTCTTTTTTTTCTGTCTGTCTTTTTTTCTTCTCGTGTTCAAGACTTCACATATATATATCCCATCCCATAAATCAATTAAAATCAATCCCTTTCTCTACCAAACCCATTATCTTCCCACTTATCCCCATTATCTTCCCACTCATCCCCATTACATTAAATAAATATATCACATCACCCCATTATATTTTGTCCCCCATGCTTTATTTAAAATAATGCAAGATTCCCCTTTAATTTAAATCTTGTCCCCCCTTTATATTAAATAATCATATCACAACCCACCCCATTTCATTTTGTCCCCCATGCTTCAAATAAACAATTACAAAATGTACAATTCCTAAACTACCCCTTCCGACCTTACTGAAATTACCAAACTATCCCTGAACGTATTACAAATTTACCAAACTACCCATCAGCTATAACACATCAATTAATCAAACTTAACCAAAATATAGACAATATGATCAATTTCTAACAATGTTCAAACAACAATATGAACACGGATGAACATCATAACAACAATATCATATGAACATGATTTTAACAACATTTCAACAACAAATCACATGAACACAAATTGAACAACCAAGAACAACTAAAATTTGATTGAACAATATTTTAGCAACAAACAATCCTATTTTCGGATTCAAACCAACAACAAACAAAGTATGAAGATTTCTAAATTCAATCATATTGAACTTAAAATCAACTCTAACAACATTATAACAAACAATTCTTATATTAAACTTTAAACAAGATTATGAGACTAATTCAAGAAATAATCACAAATGGTAAACAAGAAATCAAACTATACACATTTCGGATTCAAAATCAAACAAACATAATATGAACATGGATTAAATCTAAAAATAAAAACGACGGATTCAAATGACTAAAACCAACATACTTCCCTTATTGCAACTAAATTCTTTTAGGCAAATGACAAAACAAAACTAAGAAGAAACAATTATGAATTTAAACTTGAACTTTAACAATACTAACAATTTCCGGAAAATACATCAAATACATGAAACAAATTGAAGAAACAATTAATTAAATTTCAATTTGAATCTAACAAACATTAAACTAACAAATCTTACTTAAACAATACAACAAACATGAAATAAACATGAAAACAACTAATTAAACTTCCATTTTAAAATCTGAAAATTGATTTAACAAATAACACATGAACATGAACTAAAAATTAATTCAAACGATAAACAAAACAAACATTTGTTGATTTTAGATTCGAAAATATCAAAACAAAATATGGACAAAATAAAACTCAAAAACTACTAACCGGATCGAAAGACGAACAACGACCAAACAAACAACGAACTTGACGATGAACTTACGACGTATAGTATCTTCACTTGACGAAAAACCCTCGACCTTTGCCGGACTTTAACTGGACTGTCTTGTGTCGTCAACAACAGTACGAAGCGGTGAGCAGCAACACGACGTCAAGACAGCGGTCACGGCGACAGGCAGTAGCAGTCCGGCGGCGACAGGCAGCAGCACATCGCGGACAGCCATGGACGACGACATGGTCGACGTCGAAGCTCGTCCATGGCTGTGTTCGTTTGGTTGTTTGATTGAGACAGAAGCAGCAACAGCTGGTCGATCTTGGCAGCAGCAGTCCATCGAGGAGGATGACGGGAAGACAACGGGGAGCTGCCATGGCGGACAGCAGTAACTCGGAAATGACGCAGAAAACTGTACGTGCGTGTGGACTGCCGGACTAGTTTGGGTGGTGTCGAAACAGCGGCAGCTACCATGTGAGAACATCGAAGCTCAGCCATGGTTGGGCATGGCGAAAGCTCGAACGGGGACGATGAAGCTTGGTGAGGGAGGATGTGCTCGTGTGAAGGTGTTGACGCAGCTGTGTGTGTGTCGATGAGGAGCTTGGAGGTGGAGGATGATGAAGCTTGGTGAGGGAAGCAGCCATGGACGTTGGGTTTTTTTGAGAGTGTTGGGGAAGATGAAGATGGAGGGGGCGGGTAGGCTAGTTTAGGTTTTTAGGGTTTTCTTACTATTTTTTTTTCTTTTTTCTTTTGTTTTGTGTCTTTGAAATGCAAGATAGGGGTATTGGGTCTTTTGGGTTATGGACTGGGTCGACCCAGTTCGAAATGGACTGGGTCGTAGGGAAGATTGGGCCATTTTTTGGGCCTATAGCTTGAAATTGAAGAAGAGGCCCAATTCCGACTTTCTTTATATTTTCGCTCTCTTTTCTTCTTTTATTTTTTCTAAAACTAAATTATAAAAATACTTAAACTATTATTAAGAACTAAATTAAGTTATAAAAGCGCAAATTAACTCCCAATAACAATTAACGCACAATTAAGTATTAATTAAGCATAAAATTGTATATTTGGACATTAAATGCTAAAAATGCAAACGATGCCTATTTTTGTAATTTTTAATTTTTGTAAAACAATTTTAATTACTAACAATTGTAGAATTAAATCCTATATGCAAAATGCGACATATTTTTGTATTTTTTATTAATTTATCAAATAAACACGCACAGACAAATAATACAAATAATTATTCAAAATGTCACAAAATATCACAAAAATGGCACACCAAGAAAAATTATTTTATTTTTGAATTTTTGGGAGTAATTCTCATATAGGGCAAAAATCACGTGCTTACAGCTGCCCCTCTTTGCCCGAAGACACGAAGGGTTTTCGTGCAAAGATAAAGTGAGCGATTTTTGCCCATCCGAGTACTCCGTTGAAGCATTTTTTGAAAAAGATTTGACCGAACCTTTGCTTCAAAGGTTTCCTACATATCCTGGGCTAAACAGGAATCAGGTCAATATAGTTCGAGAAATTTTGGTAGCTGGGACTACCGTTGGATTGCAATGTTACTGCTGTTGCATGCTACTTTTACTGTTTGCTGACCTCCTTATTACACCATGCTTAAAAAAAACAAGGAGCTAGGCTAGAGTACAATTTGTTTTTGTTGCCTTGCTTCCTTATCTGCTTGCATTTCTTCCGGTACTTTTCTTCTTTTGACACATGCACTTGAATTTGCGCTGGGACTTCTTGTTGCCACCTTCTGCCTTCCGGTGTTGGGATTTTTATTGTTTCCTGCTGGGGATTCTTGTTGTAACCTTCTGCCTTCCGGTGGGGTTACTGACTTCAAAATCTGCAGTATAAGACTGAAAAGTATTCCTCTCGTTATACAGGTGGGTGCCTGGAAATGGAAAAATGAAATGTATTCCCGCATTTTACTGGTGGGCGACCTAGAACTTAAAAGTATTCCCGCATTATACTGGTGGGCGACCTAGAACTTAAATATATTCCCGCATTTTACTGGTGGGCGACCTAGAACTTAAAAGTATTCCCGCATTATACTGGTGGGCGACCTAGAACTTAAAAGTATTCCCGCATTATACTGGTGGGCGACCTAGAACTTAAATATATTCCCGCATTATACTGGTGGGCGACCTAGAACTTAAATGTATTCCCGCATTATACTGGTGGGCGACCTAGAACTTAAATGTATTCCCGCATTATACTGGTGGGCGACCTAGAACTTAAATGTATTCCCGCATTATACTGGTGGGCGACCTAGAACTTAAATGTATTCCCGCATTTTACTGGTGGGCGACCTAGAACTTAAAAGTATTCCCGCATTATACTGGTGGACGACCTAGAACTTAAATATATTCCCGCATTTTACTGGTGGGCGACCTAGAACTTAAAAGTATTCCCGCATTATACTGGTGGGCGACCTAGAACTTAAAAGTATTCCCGCATTATACTGGTGGGCGACCTAGAACTTAAATATATTCCCGCATTTTATTGGTGGGCGACCTAGAACTTAAAAGTATTCCCGCATTATACTAGTGGGCTACCTAGAACTTAAAAGTATTCCCGCATTATACTGGTGGGCGACCTAGAACTTAAATATATTCCCGCATTTTACTGGTGGGCGACCTAGAACTTAAAAGTATTCCCGCATTATACTGGTGGGCGACCTAGAACTTAAAAGTATTCCCGCATTATACTGGTGGGCGACCTAGAACTTAAATATATTCCCGCATTTTACTGGTGGGCGACCTAGAACTTAAAAGTGTTCCCGCATTATACTGGTGGGCTACCTAGAACTTAAATGTATTCCCGCATTTTACTGGTGGGCGACCTAGAACATGAAATGAAAAGATAAATGCATACCCGCATTATACTGGTGGGCGACCTAGAACATGAAATGAAAACATAAATGTATACCCGCATTATACTGGTGGGTGACCTAGAACATGAAATGAAAACATAAATGTATACCCGCATTATACTGGTGGGTGACCTAGAACATGTAATGAAAAGACAGAAATGTATTCCCGCATTATACTGGTGGGCGCCTAATTGGTAAAGAATAATTTGAATTTGTTTCCTCGATTCTCCGAGAAAATTTCCACTTGTGGCAGAAAATTTTCTGCCCCAATACTGGCGATCTTTCTTATGGCGTATCTTTAGGCCATCATCAACACTTTATTTTCCTGTTCAAATCAAAGAAAATTTAGTTAGTTTTTTTTTTTTTTTTTGAAATATGGCGAGTGGTCATGTCACTCCTGATGGGGATGATTGTTCCCTTTCCCTTATTCCTGTTCGGCGTTCTCAAAACTTGTTGGGGATGATGTTATTTGCTGGGGATAACATTCTGCTGGAGATGGTTTTTCCATTTATCCCTTCACCATTTTGTATCTCAAAAATTTCTGGAGGTTATTTTGTCGAAGATGAATTTTCCTTTCTTCCCTTCTGTGTTGTCCGACCACCTCGTAGCTTGGTTGATATTCGGTGGGAGTACTCCGGGGATCGTCTTGGAACTTGGCTTACAATTTCCTCAACATGTGTTTTTTTTTTCGGCTCTTCCCCGTACTTTCCTTGCCATTTTAGGACTGTATTATTCGGCCTAGCAACCAACGTCTTTTGTCTTATTGCCTTGTCTTTGAATTGCCCTTTTCACCTTTTATGTTGTACCATTTTGGCAACTGGTAGTAAGCTCTGAAAGACCTTTCTTAAAACATAAATTTCTAGAAAAATTCTTTTAAACAACGAAATGAAAAGATAGAAAAATGAGAAAATCTTTCTGAACAAAAAAATGAACTTATCTGGGTGATACAACCGATTCCAATGATCATGTTGTGCATTCCGGATTAATCAACCCAGTCTATTTGTGTCGATCAAACTTTCTGATGTCTTCACTTGCTGGGGATAAATAGGTGCCCAATTCTTCGCAAAATACGGATCTTTTCCGTCAATCTATCTTGTCGCCTTATAGTGCCCTTCGCGGGGTTTTCACTAACAAGGCTCTCTCATTTCTCACAACTCCCGTCGCCTTATGGTGCCTGTGAAGGTTTTCACCGATAAGACTCTCTCATTTTGTATTTCTCAGCTTACGTCGCCTTATGGCGCCTGTGAAGGTTTTCGCCGATAAGACTCTCTCATCTTATTTTCTCAGCTTGAGATTGGAGTGTTGCCGATAAGATTTATCTCTGCCGGGAATTCTTTTGGCTATAAATTCTTTCAATTCATGATCCTCATTCAGTCAGGGACCGATGTTTTATTCTTGGTTTTCATTTGCCTATCTTAACACCTCTCGGATACTGATCGGGAGGTCTTTTTTGGATATCAATATAGGTTTTAGAAGAAAAGGATATAAAATTCAAAATAACTTTGATGGGTAAAGTATTACAACTCTTGGAATCAAACTCTTTTTTTTCTTTTTTTTTCAAAATTTAGAAACATAATTTCTGCCTCAGTTTTCTTACTTGGGGATTTTTCTTTTGATTTTTTTCTTTTTTTTATTACCTTATGACCGAGCCGTGAGGCGCCTACGTATCCTCTTTGAGGAATCAGGTCGAACGTAGTTCACTGACTCCTTTGTTTTCTTGCGACCTTCAAAAAGTTTTTTTTTCATACATTTTTCATTAATGATTCCAAGAGAGGGATAAAAAAAGATAAGTATGGCTCAAAGGGGTAAAGCAAAGGTTAAAAGTGTTTGGATAGAAGAAAGAATTGCCTCCGTCATTTCATTATCCGATAAGCACTAAGTACAAACAAACAAATAAACAACAAAAGAAATTACACATAATATCTTTTGACAGCATCAGAATTGATAGCCATGTCGACGCATCTTCCTTCAACATCCGTCAGACGTAAAGAGCCATTGGATAATACTCTGGTCACAATATACGGCCCTTGCCAATTCGGGGCGAACTTGCCTTTTGCCTCAATCTGATGTGGGAGGATCCGTTTCAATACTTGTTGCCCTACTTCAAATTTTCTGGGGCGCACCTTCTTATTGTATGCTCTTGCCATTCTCTTTTGATACAACTGGCCATGACATACTGCTGCCAATCTTTTTTCATCCATTAAACTCAGCTGCTCTAGTCGGGTTTTGACCCATTCATCATCGTCAATCCCGGCCTCAGCGATAATTCGAAGGGAAGGAATTTCAACTTCCGCTGGTATTACTGCTTCGGTTCCGTATACCAACAAATAAGGAGTCGCACCTATTGAAGTACGAACAGTAGTGCGGTATCCTAACAACGCAAATGGTAGCTTTTCATGCCATTGTCTGGATCCTTCAATCATTCTCCTCAATATCTTCTTTATATTTTTGTTGGCTGCCTCAACTGCTCCATTCGCCTTGGGCCGATACGGGGTGGAATTACGGTGTGTAATCTTAAACTGTTCACATACTTCTCTCATCAAGTTGCTGTTAAGATTAGCACCATTGTCCGTGATTATTATATTTGGGATCCCAAATCTACAAATGATATGGGAATGGACGAAATCCACCACTGCCTTCTTGGTTACAGACTTAAAAGTTTTGGCTTCAACCCACTTAGTGAAATAATCGATGGCTACCAGAATGAACCTGTGACCGTTCGAAGCTGCCGGCTCGATAGGCCCAATGACATCCATGCCCCATGCTACAAATGGCCATGGTGCGGACATTGTGTGCAATTCCGTTGGTGGAGAATGAATCAGATCTCCGTGTATCTGACACTGATGGCATTTTCGTACGAAACTGATACAATCATGCTCCATAGTGAGCCAATAATATCCCGCTCGCAGAATCTTCTTTGCCAACACATATCCGCTCATATGGGGCCCACAGACTCCAGCATGTACCTCTGTCATCACTATCGTGGCTTGACCTGCATCAATACATCTCAGCAATCCCAGATCTGGGGTTCTTTTGTACAACATTCCTCCACTGAGGAAAAATCCATTTGCCAGTCGTCGCATGGCTCTCTTTTGATCTCCGGTTGCCTGCTCCGGGTATATCCCCATTCTGAGGTATTCCTTGATATCATAAAACCATGGCTCGCCATCCATTTCTTCTTCTATTATGTTGCAGTAGGCATGCTGATCACGAACCTGAATATACAATGGGTCATCATGGATTTTGTCTGGATGGTGCAACATCGATGCTAAAGTGGCCAAAGCATCGGCAACCTCATTGTGAACTCTCGGGATGTGTCTGAACTCCACTGATCGAAATCACTTGCTCAGATCGTGCAAACATTGTCGATATGGTATAAGCTTCAAATCCCGTGTTTCCCATTCACCCTGGATCTGATGTACTAGGAGGTCCGAGTCTCCCAAGACCAAGACGTCCTGAACATCCATGTCTGCAGCCAATCGTAGGCCCAAAATACATGCCTCATATTCAGCCATGTTGTTAGTACAATAGAAACGTAGCTGAGCTGTAACAGGATAGTGATGTCCTGTTTCTGAAATAAGTACTGCTCCTACTCCAACTCCTTTTGCATTAGCAGCCCCGTCAAAGAAAAGCTTCCACCCTGGCTCCTCATTCAGTTCTAACTCCTCTATATGTATCACTTCTTCATCAGGAAAATACGTCCTCAAAGGCTCGTATTCTTCATCAATAGGATTCTCAGCCAAGTGATCGGCCAATGCTTGAGCTTTCATGGCCGTCCTCGTCACATAGACAATGTCGAACTCTGTGAGTAATATCTGCCATTTTGCCAATCTTTCTGTGGGCATAGGCTTCTGGAAAATATACTTTAATGGATCCAGACGTGAAATAAGGTAAGTAGTATGTGACGACAGATAATGCTTAAACTTCTGTGCTACCCAAGTTAGAGCACAACATGTCTTCTCAAGTTGAGTGTACTTATTCTCATAGACTGTAAACTTCTTGCTGAGATAATAGATGGCTTGCTCTTTTCTTCCTGTGATGTCGTGTTGACCCAACACGCAACCAAACGAATGATCCAGGACCGTTAGATAAAGGATTAATGGCCTCCCCGACTCAGGTGGAACCAATACAGGTGGATTGGATAAATAACCTTTGATCTGGTCAAATGCCTCCTGACATTCTGCCGTCCATTCTATCGCGGCATCTTTCCTCAGCAATCGAAAGATGGGTTCACAAGTTGTTGTGAGCTGAGAGATGAATCTGCTGATATAGTTCAATCTTCCCAACAGACTCATTACTTCTGTTTTGTTCCTTGGTGGCGGCAATTCCTGGATGGATTTGATCTTTGACGGATCCAACTCAATGCCTCGCCGACTGACGATAAATCCTAACAGCTTTCCAGATGGAACACCAAATGCACATTTGGCTGGGTTGAGCTTAATGTCGTACCTTCGAAGTCTTTGGAAAAACTTCCTAAGGTCTGCTACGTGGTCTTCCTGACGCTTGGATTTGATGATCACATCATCTACGTACACTTCGATCTCTTTGTGTATCATATCATGGAACACAGTAGTCATTGCTCTCATGTATGTTGCCCCAGCGTTCTTCAAACCGAATGGCATTACCCGATAACAATAAGTCCCCCATGGCGTAATGAAAGCTGTTTTCTCTGCATCTTCTTCATCCATCAAAATCTGATGATACCCAGCGTAGCAATCCACAAAGGAGCCGATTTCTCGCCCGGCGCAATTGTCGATCAAGATATGGATATTGGGCAATGGAAAGTTATCCTTTGGGTTTGCCCTGTTCAGATTACGGTAGTCGACGCATACCCTGATCTTCCCATCTTTCTTTGGTACTGGCACTACATTAGCCAACCAATCAGGATATCGAGAGACCCGAATAACCTTTGCTTGCAGTTGCTTGGTTACTTCTTCTTTAATCTTCACACTCATATCTGTCTTGAACTTCCTCAGTTTCTGCTTGACAGGGAGGCATGTCGGGTCAATGGGTAATTTGTGAACCACTAGCTTGGTGCTTAAACCCGGCATGTCGTCATACGACCATGCAAAAACATCTTTAAACTCAATGAGTGCTTTGATTAATTCTTCCCTGATGCTAGGCTCAATGTGGATGCTGATTTTGGTTTCTCGGACATTATCCGCATCCCCTAGATTTACAGCCTCGGTGTCATTCATATTAGGCTTGGGTTTCTCTTCAAATTGGCATAGTTCTCGGTTTATTTCTTCGAAGGCTTTATCCTCATCATATTCAGACTCATCGTCATAATCGATCTCTTGTATCATTAAATCAGAGTCAGATTGATTTATTAGACTAGGTCGAAGATCCGTCGTGCATTCCATGTCATTAGAACCAGTAAAAAGAGAACTGTTCAGAAAGAGAAAAGAATAAAACAAAATTAAAATGAGACAAGAAAATAATTTTATTAAAATGCGGGATAACAGGGTTCACACTTTTACAAGATAAAATAAGATTTGGATTACACCCTGAATAATCCGAAAAATAAGAAAGCAAAAATCAAAGCCTACTACCAGGACTCTCCCCGAGTAGGAAGAGGAGTAACCGTCCAATTGTTGGTTTTGGCCTCAGGCCCCATAAACTGTATGTCTGTTCCGCTGGAACCCTCTCCGACTTCTACCATATTGACATTAGTGAACAATCTTTCGAAGCTCTGATTCAGATCCCCGTCAATCCCAATCAATGGCCCGAGAACTTTCGGGACTGGTGACCCCTTGGCGCTTGCTCTAACAAAAGATCTTGATAGACGTGGCACAGGTTTGGGAAGAAACCAAACTTTCTTCTTCATTTTCCGAGCTCGTTTTACATCTGCCGCAGTCGGTTTGAACCCCAACCCAAAAGTCTCCAAATTCTTGGGCAAGGAAACAGGTTGAACAATTCCCTGAAGTTCAGCTCCCAAGCCTTTTCCTGGCATAAACCCATTACCCAGCATTTCTGAAACCATCATAACCGTTGCGGAAGCTATCATATGATGCTGAATGATTTCACCCTCGGGGAACTTGTTTGCCGACACTGCATCAAAAATCTGGTAGACCCAGGGACCTTTGTCATCATTGGTCTCTATGAAGGGTACAATGGCGCCTCCTACGGTGCACGCAGTGTCCTCGCCGTGCAACACGACCTCTTGTCTATCCCACTCGAACTTGACCATCTGATGCAAGGTGGATGGCACTGCTTTGGCTGCATGGATCCACGGTCGTCCCAACAGAAAGTTATAAGATACCGTAGCATCTAATACCTGGAATTCCATGGTAAACTGGACTGGACCGATGGTCAACTCAAGTATAATATCCCCCACGGTGGCTGTTCCATTTCCGTCAAATCCTCGGACGCAAATGCTATTCTTTTGGATTCTTCCGTGGTCGATCTTCAATTGGTTCAGGGTGGATAATGGACAAATATTGGCACTTGAGCCGTTATCCACTAATGCCCGAGTAACTGCCGAATCTTCACATTTGACAGTTAGGTAGAGAGCTTTATTATGCTCCGTGCCCTCCACTGGCAGATCATCATCTGAAAATGTTACCCTGTTCACCTCGAAAATTTTGTTGGCAATCATTTCCAGGTGATTTACAGAAATCTCATTGGGCACATGAGCTTCATTCAGTATCTTCATCAGGGCCCGACGATGTTCATCCGAATGGATTAATAATGATAGCAGTGAGATCTGGGCCAGTGTTTTCTTCAACTGTTCGACCACGGAGTAATCCTGCACTTTCATCTTCTTTAAGAAATCCTCAGCTTCTTCTTCTGACACAGGTTTCTTTATTGCAGCTGGATTGGGTCTTCTCAACTCCGCCGGAGCAAAACACCGTCCTGATCGAGTCAGTCCCTGCGCCTCACAACTATTCTCCTCCACTTGTTGTCCCTTGTACATCACCACTGCCTTCTCATACTTCCAAGGCACAGCCTTGCTATCAATCACTGGTGTTTGGACTACTGGTTTTATGATGACCGGTTCCCTGCAGACCCCTTTCACAACAACCACGGGTGCAGATGATGCTCCCGTTATACCAACTTGGCTAGTTCTGGTTTCCTTGTAGCGGCAGATGGATTCTTCCCCAATATCACCACTGGCTTGACATCTTCCCCCTTCAACTGTACCCCTGCTTCCTTATTGATCGATTTTTCTTTCGGAGTGGCACGGATCATCATCACTGTTTGTGAGGGTTTCTTCGGCTCCCCTCCTTCGTGCACAAGTTCGATCATGTGGGCTTCAGGGTGCTTTGGCAATGGGTTCTGGTTAATGTTGGGTGCCTCTGGTGCCTGTACCTCGATCTTGTTGGTATCAATAAGATCTTGTATTGCATGTTTCAGCCTCCAACATTTCTCGGTATCATGTCCGGGAGCTCCCGAACAATATTCACATCTTACCGAGTGATCCATATTTTGGGGTAAGGGATTTGGTAATCTAGGCTCAACGGGATTTAATAAACCCAACTGCCTCAATTTGTGGAACAAGGCAATATAAGTTTCCCCCAACTCAGTAAAAGTTCTTTGCCTCTGCAATCTTTCATTTCTGGCGGCCGGATTTCCCCTGAAACCCATCTCTGGAGGGTTCCTGTAGGCTCTTGGTGGTGGATAGGTGTTTTGTGGTGGTGGGTATGTGTTATGTGGAGGTGGGTATGTATTGTGGGGAACCGGCGCGCGCCATTGTGGGCGAACCGGAGGTTGGGTGTATGTCTGGGCTTGATGGACGGTGAAATGTTGTTCTTGTGGTTGGTAGTAGGGTTGTGGAGGGTAATTTGGAATGTGTGGGTAGTTTAGACGATGGGGTCTGGGTTGGTAATGAGGGGAAGGACCTCTAGATCTGGACCAATTGTCGGCCTCTAATGTCGTGACCTCCTCTCTCCTTTTCTTCCCTAGCACACCTCCCGTGCCGCTCTGAATGGCCTGAGTTGTTGCCTTAATTGCCGAATAACTCAGGATCTTATTGGACTTAAGTCCTTCTTCTATCATACCTCCCATTTTCACAACTTTATTAAATGATTTGCCAACTGACGTCACCAAGTGACCAAAGTAAGTTGGCTCGAGAGTTTGTAAGAAGTAATCCACCATTTCTCCTTCTCTCATTGGGGAATCAACTCTGGCTGCCTGTTCTCTCCATCGGAACCCAAATTCCCGGAAGCTCTCTCCGGGTTTCTTCTCGAGCTTTATCAATGTGAGACGGTCTGGGACTATCTCAAGGTTGTATTGGAAATGTCCTGCGAAAGCCTGTGCCAAGTCATCCCAGGTGTACCACCTGCTCGGATCTTGTCTTGTATACCACTCTAACGCCGACCCGCTCAAACTCTGGCCAAAGTAAGCTATTAATAGCTCATCTTTGCCCCCTGCTCCCCTCATTTTGCTACAAAAACCTCGTAGATGTGCCATAGGATCACCATGCCCTTCGTATAAATCGAACTTGGGCATTTTGAACCCTGCTGGTAATTGAACGTCAGGGAAAGGGCATAGATCCTTGTAAGCCACGCTGACTTGGTTACCTAACCCGTGTATGTTCCTGAAGGATTGCTCCAGGCTTTTAAATTTCCGCATCACCTCGTCCTGCTCTGGGCTCTTAGCCGGCTTTTCAATCTCCGTCGGGACCTCAAAGTGGGGATTATAGGTATGTGGCTCGGGTGCTTTGAATGTGAGTTCAGGGGGTAGTATTGTGTATCGTGAGCCTGAAACAGTGGCTCACTAGATGATCTGTGCAATGGGGCTGGGGGAGGTGCCACAAAGACGGGAACATTTGGTGGAGGAGGGTTTTGAGTGGGTGGTGGAGCTTGGGAATCATAAGCCTCTCTTCCCTGATAATAGTGATGGCTTGGGAAACTTGTTGAAGGACCGGGAGAGGGGTATTCCGGCGTGTGTGTTGGTTGGAGGGTAGGAGTAACGGGTAGTTCTTGCCCCTTCTGGGCTCTAGCTAAGGCTATCTGCATTTCATTCATTTCTAGCCTCATTTTTTCCATTTTCTCCAGGGCTTCCTTCAGCATCTGATTGGCCGTTTTTTCTGACTCAACGCTGTTGTCTGACCCAGTCATGCTTTCTGGTATAGGACCTTTTGATCTTGTCTGATAATGGTACGGTGCCAGTACGCTCTAACAACTAACTGATATTGATTGGAAAAACAACAAACTTGTCAGTGTTAGAGTCTTAACAGATATTGTAATTGCACGTTAGGGGATGCAATGCTCCTAGGCAGTTAATCATTTCTAACATGCTTTTGCTCTGACCGCATGCATCATCCCGGCTTATTTTTTGCTCTGACAAATATATATTCTTTTTTTTTTTATTCTTTTTTGCTCTGACAAATATATATTCTTTTTACGGTCGAATCCTATAGATTGCCTACGTATCGTGACCCCGCACGAATCAGACCAAGCGTAGTTCGTGCCATAAGACCAAATATTTTTTTTATTACTCAAAATAATGCTATTACAAGCCATCACAAAAAAAAAACAAAAAATACAGACTTTATATATATATATATATTTTTTTTTGAGAATGTTTGAAGAAAAAAAACATATGTTTTTTTTTTGAGAATGTTTGAAGAAAAGGAAAAAAAACATATGGGTAGACAACAGACTCGAAAAACAAACAAGTGCAAGATTGAACTAGGGATACATTAAAGCTTTGAATTTTGGTGCCCGCGAGGCATCATTCGGCCTTTCCGCGGGCTTGGGGGCCAGGCTTCTTTGCAAGCTTTTTAGTTCCTCCATGATCTGATGGACATAACCCATGATTGAGGCAAATAGGACATCACGAGGCATCTCTTCACATGTTAGGCACTTTGTGGTGATATAGCGCCCTATATCATTGATCCTACCCTGATTCTATCCCTCTCTATGCACAGCTGTTCTATTCGTTGATTCTTTAGTCCCAATATTCGAGTATTGTCAATGAGCTGCTCTTGGAACCTCTCCATTTGTTCTTCCATCCGGGCTATCGACTCATGGTAGTGTTCTCTATATGTTCTAGCATCCTGGGCTTGTTTGAGGACCCGATTATTGAGAATGGAGTTTATCTCTCTCAATGTCGCAACACTCATTTCGTAGTCCCTTTTTACTTTCCATAGGTGCTCTCTCCGTGATGTTGTAACTGTAGCCCACCTGACCCGTATTCTTGTTATACAAGCTTGGGATCTCTCCAAGTCTTCTCGGCTTTGGCTGACTTGATTTCTCAATTCTGCTATCAACCTTTCATCAGAGCGACGTTTCTGTCGGTCGCTATCACTCTTACTGACTTGGCGAATTCGGGCTTTCAGTGCCTGGTTTTCTTTGGCGAATTTGTTCTTCTCACCCTGCTCTGAGGCTACTTGAACGTTGTTTTCAAACATAAGCCTTTCAATTTGTCGCTTCAGCTTCCCGATTTCAACCCGGTAGCCTTCCTCTCTCACTAACCAGCCCCACTGTTCCTGCGAATCATCCGTAAATTGTTGGACGTGAGCTCTTTTGGCAGGCCTCTGACGAATCTGGAACCTTTTCCCGAACCAAACATCGTATTTTGGGTCTACCTCACCCTTAGCCAGCTCTCGAACCATAGTCTTGGGTTCAAGGAATCTACATTCGTGCCACAGCTTTCTAATTTTTCCTTCGGGGAACACGACTCCTGGACTCAACTCAATGGCGTGCTTGCTTAGATCCTCATCAGTGGGAATTACCTGAAATCTTCCTAGTTGGCGCAGTACCCGATGAGGAGCATATGGTTGGATGCTACGAAGTCCCATCAAAAGAACATGACATTCCTCGGCCGCCATGTATATTACCTCAGTATCATTCAACCACCCAAATGCCCATTCAACTTGGTCGGCTGTTGTTGACCTCAATTGTGCAAGCCATGCTTCGACGCCTTCGGGAAATATGACGCCTGTCATTCGTTTCTCAAAGCCGCTAATGCAGTTTCTCTCAGTCAACCCGTGGTTCATGTATCCCACTCGGTGATGGAGGTGTTCTTGCATCCATAGCTGGAGTAACAGATTGCATCCCTGAAAGAACTTGCCTCCTTCTCGGCATATAGTTAAAGCTCGGTAGATTTCGGACAAAATCAAAGGAACCACAGTACTGTCGGTTCTTTTGATTGCAACATCGGCCATCCCTACAAGGCCTATCTCTATTTTTTTATCTTTGCAGGGACAGACCACAACTCCCAGAAATGCTGTGATAAATGCCAAAGTACGTCTTGCTTCCCACTTGATTCTGTTCCCAGTGTGAATTAATCCGAGGTTTGGTTCTTCCAAACCCTGAGGAATTCCGTACCGTTGATACAAGAATTGGAGAGTACAACATCCCTTCGACAAATCATCATTCTGTACCTTCCGACTAATGCTTAGCAAATCCAAGAACGCGTGCGGAGATACTGGTCTTGGTGAAAGTAAATACTGCCCTCTTAGTTTCCCATTCAACCCCGCATATCCGGCGACTTCCTCTAGTGTAGGTGAAAGTTCAAAGTCAGCAAAACGAAACACGTTGCGGGTTGGGTCCCAGAACGGTATTAGAGCCTCGATGATATCTGTCCTTGGCTTGATATTCAACAGATCGACAAAACCTCCCAAAACTCTTTCCACTATCTTTATACTATCCTTTCCCATATCATTCCACCACATGTGGAGTTGTGAAGGGACCTCGCTACACACTGAGAATGATTCATTTTGACTTGTGCTCATCCTGCACATTTATTATAGTGATTAAAGAAGGAAAAACTTTTATTTGACTTAAAAACTATCTATATTCTAAAGAAATATTTTTTTGGATTTTAATAATTTTTTTTTTTTGAAAAAAAACTTTTAAGGAGAAAGGAAATATTTTTGAACCAATATTCTGAATTTATGAAAGAAATACTACAGAAAAAAATATTTTTGAATTTTATTTTGAATATCTTTTAAACAAATAAATGGGATTTTGAAATTAAAAGGAAATATATTTTTTTTTAAAAAAAATTGAGGTCTAAAAGAAAAACTTTCTAAAGAAGTGAGTAATGTTAAATATTTTTGGATTTTTTTTTTTGAATACAGTGAGCCGAAACCAAAGAGGTTTGCCTCTGATCTCACATCCGGTGAGAATGACCCGCGTAGTTCAGGCTATAAACTAACTAATTTTTGAAAACAAACAATTTTTTCCTTTTTCTTTTATAGCAAAAAAAACTATTTTCCTTTTTTTTTTTTTTTTTGAAAATAAAGCAAATTAAAATAAAAGACTTATTCCTACACACTTTCTGCTTTCTAAGCAAACAAACAATTAAAAGTAAAAATATATATGTTTTTTTAAAAAAACATTCGGCAGCATTTCGACATTACTTGGACACTGATTTTTTCTAAATTAATCATCTAACTTTCCACTTGCTATTTTTATTTTATTTTATTCTTTACACTCCCGAGACTCAGAAGCCGGTCAACATGCAAGACCGAGCAAATAAATGCACATAAAACAAATAAGATGCATCAGGATGGTCATTTTCATTTTTGGTGCACCTGTCCTAGACAGACCCAACCCCTGTGTTGGGCCTCCAAAGTCAGATGCACGTGATGCAAACAAACGTTCCTACTAGGGATCCGGCATGTGGCTTTGTTATACTAGGTTCAGAACCTGGGTGTTTGTTCTAGACCTGGCTTACCCGAGCGGACAGCTCGAGCCGAGGGGGTAGCGTACCGGGAATACAGAAGCTTCACCGGCTTAGCAACTTGTCCGAACCTCGTTCTAAATTGGGATTTTACACTATACAGAAAAGAAGTCGTACAAAGTACACCCTTCTTCATGATTTATAAGACTCAGAGAGGAGATGGGTTTCGGCACAGTTTATACACAGTTCATGTAATATCAAAGCGGTAAAAGCAGCATTTAGCATATTAGGCTCAAACATGTAAAAATCAGATAAAACCAAATATAACAATTTATATGAGCTCGAATTTCTAACCCTGAACCACTGGTTCTGGGTTAAGGTCCCCAGCAGAGTCGCCAGAGCTGTCACACCTCCTTTTTCCGGCACCGCGAGGTGCGTAGGGAGTTTTTTCCAATTAAAGGACAGTCGAAACGGGATTGGTTTAATTATTTCAGAGTCGCCACTTGGGAGATTTAGGGTGTCCCAAGTCACCAATTTTAATCCCGAATCGAGGAAAAGAATGACTCTATATTACAGTCTGTGTACCAGAAATCCGGATAAGGAATTCTGTTAACCCGGGAGAAGGTGTTAGGCATTCCCGAGTTCCGTGGTTCTAGCACGGTCGCTCAACTGTTATATTCGGCTTATTTATCTGATTTTTAATACAATTATGAACCATGTGCAAATTTTATCTTTTACCGCTTTATTATTATAATTATTATTTTTTAGGAATGTGAACATCGCTTAAAATATATCTTTGGATTGTGTCACATGAAATGCACCCACAATACGAAACATATTTTATTTGATGTTTTAGGATTTAGATTTGGGTCGCATGAAATGCGCATCCGAGTTTAAGAAGGTAAAATTAATTAAATCGCGCCTAAAGAGTCTAACGCGTCATTATCTTTTGGGAAGGAAGTGAAATTCACTAAACAATCCATCCCAAATTCTAAGTAATTTTTTTAAAATAATTAAATAAATAAATGAGATTGGAGAATCCTATACATTTGTATTATTTACATCTATTTATTTTTAGCGAAATCCTTTAATAATATCCTTTAATGACTACCTTTTTATTATTACTAAATTTTTTATAAATATAAAATCAATATCTACATTCTTGAAAATGACATATTAAATAGAAGAAAAAACAAATATTAGCAGAAAGTAATAAAATTATAATCATAGATACAACATGGAATTATCGAAAAGTAAAAAAATAAAATAAAAAAAAACTAATTATCCCATAGTTGGATTAAAATTCAAATTGTTAGTAAGACTATCTATTTATTTTTAGCGAAATCCTTTAAGAATATCCTTTAATGACAACCTTTTTATTATTACTAAGTTTTTTATAAATATAAAATCAATATCTACATTCTTGAAAATGACATATTAAATAGAAGAGAAAAATAAATATTAACAGAAAGTAATAAAATTATAATCATAAATACAACATGGAATTATCGAAAAGTAAAAAAATAAAAAAAAACTAATTATCCCATAGTTGGATTAAAATTCAAATTGTTAGTAAGACTTAAGCTTATTGAAACTAATTATTTACAAATACTGAAAATTGAAAGAAATAAAAATAAAAACTTGAGTACTAAATCATATTTCTAAAAATTTAAACAATTTAACATTAACTAACTTTGTTTTAATTCATCATGTCCTAATACTTGTTTGCAAACTAATTCATGTTATAACTGAAATTGACTACATGATTCGGATTAACTTATCATTGACGAAAAACCTTATGAATAAGGAACTTAGTTAATTTTTGCCAAACTGATTCAATAACGCCATTTTTACGTTATTTCTTCTATTTTTTTATTTAAACAATTTTAATTAATAATCAGGTTTAAATATATTTCCTAATAATCTGGTAAAGACGTTATTTAATATGTCGCTATAATATGCCTAGTTATGCCGATGACAGTGATTTACGGAATAATAATACATGAATAACCTAAATACAATACAAAAAATTAAATTAAACTAAATTAAAAATTTAACACTCCATTCTTCATTTCAGCTTACAAAATGCCAAAATTACAGTTGTGTACCTGATATTGTCAATATAAGAAGAAGAAAGTCAGCAACGTAATACGTAACACAGCAACAGCAACAATAACCAACAATAACCAGTCAACGAAAATCCCAGTGACAGCTTTGAAAAATTCAAAATAAAATCCAGGAATGCCGAAAATAACGGACAGAAACCAAGGGAAATTTTCAGATTTTTGAAAGGCTAGTTAATCTTCAACCCTTAATTTCTACACCTGTATACCAGAATATTTATCAGGTGTGTACTACTTTCTCTTCTAATTTTCAATTTTTTTTCTTTGTATGTTTTTCTTTTCTTGAGAGTTTCAATTTTTTTTTCGGAATAAATGTTCAGCTTTTTTTCAATCTCTTTTTTTTCTGTCTGTCTTTTTTTCTTCTCGTGTTCAAGACTTCACATATATATATCCCATCCCATAAATCAATTAAAATCAATCCCTTTCTCTACCAAACCTATTATCTTATCACTCATCCCCATTACATTAAATAAATATATCACACCACCCCATTATATTTTGTCCCCCATGCTTTATTTAAAATAATGCAAGATTCCCCTTTAATTTAAATCTTGTCCCCCCTTTATATTAAATAATCATATCACAACCCACCCCATTTCATTTTGTCCCCCATGCTTCAAATAAACAATTACAAAATGTACAATTCCTAAACTACCCCTTCCGACCTTACTGAAATTACCAAACTATCCCTGAACGTATTACAAATTTACCAAACTACCCATCAGCTATAACACATCAATTAATCAAACTTAACCAAAATATAGACAATATGATCAATTTCTAACAATGTTCAAACAACAATATGAACACGGATGAACATCATAACAACAATATCATATGAACATGATTTTAACAACATTTCAACAACAAATCACATGAACACAAATTGAACAACCAAGAACAACTAAAATTTGATTGAACAATATTTTAGCAACAAACAATCCTATTTTCGGATTCAAACCAACAACAAACAAAGTATGAAGATTTCTAAATTCAATCATATTGAACTTAAAATCAACTCTAACAACATTATAACAAACAATTCTTATATTAAACTTTAAACAAGATTATGAGACTAATTCAAGAAATAATCACAAATGGTAAACAAGAAATCAAACTATACACATTTCGGATTCAAAATCAAACAAACATAATATGAACATGAATTAAACCTAAAAATAAAAACGACGGATTCAAATGACTAAAACCAACATACTTCCCTTATTGCAACTAAATTCTTTTAGGCAAATGACAAAACAAAACTAAGAAGAAACAATTATGAATTTAAACTTGAACTTTAACAATACTAACAATTTCCGGAAAATACATCAAATACATGAAACAAATTGAAGAAACAATTAATTAAATTTCAATTTGAATCTAACAAACATTAAACTAACAAATCTTACTTAAACAATACAACAAACATGAAATAAACATGAAAACAACTAATTAAACTTCCATTTTAAAATCTGAAAATTGATTTAACAAACAACACATGAACATGAACTAAAAATTAATTCAAACGATAAACAAAACAAACATTTGTTGATTTTAGATTCGAAAATATCAAAACAAAATATGGACAAAATAAAACTCAAAAACTACTAACCGGATCGAAAGACGAACAACGACCAAACAAACAACGAATTTGACGATGAACTTACGACGTATAGTATCTTCACTTGACGAAAAACCCTCGACCTTTGCCGGACTTTAACCGGACTGTCTTGTGTCGTCAACAATAGTACGAAGCGGCGAGCAGCAACACGACGTCAAGACAGCGGTCACGGCGACAGGCAGCAGCACATCGCGGACAGCCATGGACGACGACATGGTCGACGTCGAAGCTCGTCCATGCCTGTGTTCGTTTGGTTGTTTGATTGAGACAGAAGCAGCAACAGCTGGTCGATCTTGGCAGCAGCAGTCCATCGAGGAGGATGACGGGAAGACAACGGGGAGCTGCCATGGCGGACAGCAGTAACTCGGAAATGACGCAGAAAACTGTACGTGCGTGTGGACTGCCGGACTAGTTTGGGTGGTGTCGAAACAGCGGCAGCTACCATGTGAGAACATCGAAGCTCAGCCATGGTTGGGCATGGCGAAAGCTCGAACGGGGACGATGAAGCTTGGTGAGGGAGGATGTGCTCGTGTGAAGGTGTTGACGCAGCTGTGTGTGTGTCGATGAGGAGCTTGGAGGTGGAGGATGATGAAGCTTGGTGAGGGAAGCAGCCATGGACGTTGGGTTTTTTTGAGAGTGTTGGGGAAGATGAAGATGGAGGGGGCGGGTAGGCTGCTTAGGCATTTTTTAGGGTTTTCTTCTATTTATTTTTTTTGTTTTTCTTTGTTTTATTTTTTGAAATGCAAGATAATAGGGTGTTGGGTTATGGACCGGGTTGACCCAGTTCGAAATGGACTGGGTCGTAGGGAAGATTGGGCCATTTTTTGGGCCTATAGCTTGAAATTGAAGAAGAGGCCCAATTCCGACTTTCTTTATATTTTCGCTCTCTTTTCTTCTTTTATTTTTTCTAAAACTAAATTATAAAAATACTTAAACTATTATTAAGAACTAAATTAAGTTATAAAAGCGCAAATTAACTCCCAATAACAATTAACGCACAATTAAGTATTAATTAAGCATAAAATTGTATATTTGGACATTAAATGCTAAAAATGCAAACGATGCCTATTTTTGTAATTTTTAATTTTTGTAAAACAATTTTAATTACTAACAATTGTAGAATTAAATCCTATATGCAAAATGCGATATATTTTTGTATTTTTTATTAATTTAGCAAATAAACATGCACAAACAAAAATACAAATAATTATTCAAAATATCACAAAAATGGCACACCAAGAAAAATTATTTTATTTTTGAATTTTTGGGAGTAATTCTCATATAGGGCAAAAATCACGTGCTTACAAGTAGTAAAGATGGGAGGTATGGTGGAAGAAGGCCTCAATACAAATAAAATCATGAGCTATTCAGCGATTAAGGCGACTACTCAAGCTATTCAAGGCGGGGTAGGAGGAATCGGAAGAAAGAAGAGGGAAGAGGCAGCAGTAGTTGATTCAGGAATTTGGTCAGGACCAAGAGGTTCACCGCCTTACTATAATCAACATCGACCTCACCAATCAACTCACCACCACAATTCATCTCAACACTACTATCACCCTTCGGAACCTCATTTTTCCATTAACCATGCTCAAGCATACAATCAGCCACCTGTTCACGCCAATTGGCGTGCTCCTGCCATACCAAGTACTTACCCACGAGCCTATCCCGGACCAGGTTTCAGGCCTAGGCCAGCATTCAAAGGAGAAAGGGAACAGAAAAAGAAAACTTACACTCCATTGGGAGAGTCTTACACTAGTCTGTTCCACAGGCTGAGACAGCTGGACATGCTAAGACCAATACAATCCAAGCTACCCAATCCTCTTCCAAAGAATCTGGATTACACCATTAGCTGTGAGTATTGCTCCGGTGCACCAGGCCATGATACGGAGAAATGCTGGCATTTGAAAAATGCAATACAAGAGCTGATTGATACTAATAAAATCGAGGTTCAAACCCCCGAAGCTCCCAATATCAATAGAAATCCAATGTCAGCCCATCAAGAGGCCAATATGATAGAAATCATACAAGCTGATGGGGAGACAAAGAAGCCGTCACAAACTGTCATGATGATCAAGTCTCATGAAGCCAAGCTAGATAAGCAGTTAACAGAGGAAAAGCCGGTACCTAAACAGAACAGAAATGGTGATGAACCATCTCTGATAGTCGAGGAGGGATCATCGAGCAAAGTTGCCACAAAATAAGAAAGGCCGAAAGTGATAGTACCAGGGGTTGCTAACAAACCCATTGTATTCGTGGAAGGAGCCCGTACAGATCGGGTTATTATCACACCTGTAACCCAGCTGCCAGTCATCAACAACAAAGCCATCCCATGGAACTATGAACGGGTGACTGTAATGTACAAGGGAAAAGAAGTCAAGGAAGAAGTGTGTGAGGTGCAAGGCTTGACTCGTTCGGGAAGATGTTTTACGCCCGAAGAGTTAAGAAAAACTAATAATAATCCAACACCAATAAAGAGAGTTGTGACGGAAGAAGAGGCGGAAGAGTTTTTAAGAAAAATGAAACTCCATGACTATTCTGTTGTGGATCAATTGAAGAAGACGCTCGCTCAAATTTCATTGTTGTCATTACTGATCCATTCAGAGGAGCACCGTCTGGCTTTGATGAAAATCCTGAATGAGGCTCATGTTCCTGAAAAAATCTCTGTAAATCATTTGGGAAGAATAGCCAACAGAATTTTTGAGACAAACAGAATTACATTTTCTGACGATGAATTGCCTATAGAAGGTACCGAGCACAACAGAGCTCTTTACCTCACCGTGAAATGTGAAAATTCCATAGTAACCCGGGTATTGGTTGGCAATGGGTCAAGTGCAAACATCTGCCCTCTCTCCACTTTAAGCAAATTAAAAATTAAAGAGGAGAGGATCCAGAAAAATAGTATCTGCGTACGGGGGTTTGACGGTGGAAGCAGAGATTCATTTGGCGACATAGTGTTGGAACTAACAATAGGGCCAGTTGAATTCACAATGGAATTTCAAGTGTTGGACATAACTGTTTCTTACAACTTGTTGTTGGGTCGACCATGGATCCATGCTGCTAAAGCAATCCCGTCAACACTACATCAGGCTGTCAAGTTTGAATGGGATCATCAAGAAATAGTTGTGCATGGGGAAGAAAGTTTAAATGCTCGCAGCAGTGCCATTGTACCGGTCGAGGGAATAGAAAATGACCAGGGACCATGGGTATACCAAGTGTCCGATACAGTGTCGGTAGAGAAAATTCCAGAAGGGAAGTACCTTCCGAATCCAAAGATAACCTCTGCTTCAGTCATGGTAGCTTATGAAATGTTAAAGAATGGTTTTATACCCGGCAAAGGTCTGGGCTCATCTTTGCAAGGAATTATACAACCAGTATCTCTCCCCGAGAACTGGGGAACATTCGGTTTGGGGTTCATACCCACTATCAATGACGTGATAGGCCAGAAAGTTGAAACACAAGGCATGGGTTCTTCCAAAACCGGTCCCACGTCTGTCAAAGTCTTTTGTCAAGACCGGTGCTAAAAACCGCCCGATAACAACAATTCCTAAATCCCGGGTCAATCCTGAGGAAGAATTGATTGAAAGATTCGAGAAATTGTTTGATAATGTGAATATGTTGGAAAGCGGAGAAGGGTGTAGCAACACAGAAGTTAAATTCATTGGGCCAGAAACAAAGCTTAATAATTGGAAAGCCACTCCTCTCCCCATTCGAAAAGAGTCTTGGTGGTTTATTTTGATTTTCTTTCAAGTTTGTTTGGGTTACTTCAGGGTTGTAATCCCAAAGCTTATCTTACAGTTTGTTTGAAATGTGCAAACCTTGTTATCTTTCATCATCCAATAAAAAGCAGTTTCCTTTTTATTATCATTTCTGATAGTTTTCTTTTCTTTTTCTTCTTTTTTCTGTACAGTTCTTTTTACGCTGGCTCTAGTGATATGGCATGCATGAGGAATCCTCAGCCCAGTCTTAAAAATCAATCTGGTTCCGAAGTAATAATTCAAGAAATATATTGTGATTATGAATCAGAATATGATGAAGATGAGGTTTTTGAAGAGATTAGTAAAAAGTTAATTCACTTTGAGGAAAAAATCAAACCTAACTTGAGTGATACCGAGGACATCAATATAGGGGACACGAGTAATATCTGGGAAACTAAAATAAGTGTCCATCTCGAACCAAAGATTCGAGAAGAGTTAATTAAAGCACTCATAGAATTCAAAGATGTTTTTGCATGGTCATATGACGACATGCCGGGCCTGAGCACTGATTTAGTGGTTCACAAATTGCCCACCGATCCAACTGTGCCTCCTGTCAAACAGAGGCTGAGAAAATTCAAGCCTGATATGAGTGTGAGAATTAAAGAAGAAATCACCAAACAGTTGGAAGCAAAGGTCATTCGAGTCACTCGATATCCTGTTTGGTTAGCTAATATCGTTCCTGTGCCAAAGAAAGATGGCAAAATTAGAGTATGCGTCGACTACCGCAATCTCAACAAAGCAAGTCCAAAGGATAATTTCCCATTACCCAATATCCATATTTTGATCGACAATTGTGCCAAGCATGATATAGGATCTTTTGTGGATTGTTATACCGGGTATCATCAAATTCTAATGGATGAAGAAGACGCAGAAAAGACGGCATTCATCACACCATGGGGAACTTATTGCTACCGGGTAATGCCATTCGGTTTGAAGAACGCCGGAGCAACCTATATGAGAGCGATGACCACAGTGTTTCATGATATGATACACAAGGAGATTGAGGTATACGTGGACGATGTGATCATAAAATCAAAGCATCAGTCCGACCACGTTGGGGACTTGAGGAAATTCTTCTTAAGACTTCGCAGGTACAACCTCAAGCTTAACCCTGCCAAATGCGCATTTGGAGTTCCATCTGGAAAGTTGTTGGGATTCATAGTCAGTCGACGAGACATCGAGCTAGACCCATCAAAAATCAAAGCCATCCAAGAATTGTCACCTCCAAGGAACAAAACTGAAGTAATGAGTTTGTTGGGAAGGTTAAATTACATCAGCAGGTTTATTGCTCAGCTCACAACAACCTGTGAGCCAATTTTCAAATTGTTGAAAAAGGATGCTGCGGTCAAATGGACCGATGAGTGTCAAGAAGCGTTCGATAAGATAAAAGGGTACTTGTCAAACCCACCCGTGTTGGTCCCGCCAGAGCCAGGAAGACCTTTGATTCTTTACTTGACGGTCTTGGAAAACTCATTTGGTTGTGTATTGGGGCAACATGACCTCACCGGCAGAAAAGAACAGGCCATCTACTACCTTAGCAAAAAGTTCACAGCTTATGAGGTTAAGTATACTCATCTGGAAAAGACATGTTGCGCCCTAACATGGGTGGCTCAGAAGTTGAAACACTATTTGTCGTCCTACACTACTTACCTCATTTCGCGTTTGGATCCATTGAAATATATTTTTCAAAAGCCTATGCCAACGGGAAGACTTGCAAAGTGGCAAATTTTGCTCACAGAGTTTGACATCATCTATGTGACTCGGACTGCAATGAAAGCCCAAGAATTGGCCGATCATTTAGCCGAAAACCCGGTCGATGAGGAATACGAGCCGTTGAAAACTTATTTTCCTGATGAAGAAATAATGCATATCGACGAGGTGGAGCGAATTGAAAAACCTGGCTGGAAACTTTTCTTTGATGGAGCCGCTAACATGAAAGGAGTCGGGATAGGAGCTGTAATCATTTCTGAAACAGGGCATCACTATCCTGTTACGGCTCAACTGCGATTTTATTGCACCAATAATATGGCTGAATATGAAACTTGTATTATGGGGTTAAGGCTAGCCGCAGACATAGGTATCCGAGAAATCTTAGTCATGGGAGATTCGGATCTTTTGGTACATCAAATTCAAGGAGAATGGGAAACCCGAGACTTGAAGCTCATTCCATACCGACAATGTCTACATGATCTTTGTCAGCGGTTTCAATCAGTGGAGTTCCAACATATTCCAAGGATTCATAATGAGGTTGCCGATGCATTGGCTACTTTGGCATCAATGTTGCACCATCCAGACAAAGCTTATGTGGATCCACTACATATTCGAGTCCACGATCAGCACGCTTATTGCAATATGGTTGAAGAAGAATTTGATGGTGAACCATGGTTCCACGACATCAAGGAGTATATCAGGATGGGGATATATCCCGCACAAGCCACAGGAGATCAAAAGAGGACCATTAGGCGATTGGCAAATGGATTCTTCTTAAGCGGAGGAGTTTTGTATAAAAGAACACCAGATCTTGGATTATTAAGATGCATAGATGCCAGACAAGCTACAGCTGTCATGTCTAAAGTACATTCTGGAGTTTGCAGACCCCACATGAGTAGATATGTGTTGGCAAAGAAAATCCTCCGAGCTGGTTACTATTGGCTTACCATGGAGCGAGATTGTATCAGTTTTGTGCGCAAGTGTCATCAATGCCAGATACACGGAGATTTGATTCATTCTCCACCATCCGAGTTGCACACAATGTCGGCACCATGGCCCTTCGTTGCTTGGGGCATGGATGTGATTGGACCAATTGAGCCGGCAGCATCCAATGGGCACAGGTTCATTCTGGTAACCATTGATTATTTTACCAAATGGGTTGAGGCCAAGACATTCAAATCGGTGACCAAGAAAGCTGTGGTCGATTTTGTCCACTCAAATATCATATGTCGGTTCGCAATCCCAAAGGTGATCATCACAGATAACGGTGCTAATCTTAACAGCAACTTAATGAAGGAAGTATGTCAACAGTTTAAGATTACACATCACAACTCTACCCCATATCGGCCCAAGGCAAATGGAGCAGTCGAGGCAGCCAACAAAAACATAAAGAAGATACTTCGGAAAATGGTAGAAGGTTCAAGACAATAGCACGAAAAACTACCATTTGCGTTATTGGGATATCGCACTACTGTTCGCACTTCAGTAGGACCAACTCCTTATTTGTTGGTGTATGGCACTGAAGCAGTAATTCCTGCAGAAGTTGAGATTCCTTCCCTTCGAATCATCGCCGAAGCAAAGATTGATGATGATGAATGGGTCAAAACCCGTCTAGAACAGTTAAACTTGATTGATGAAAAATGATTGGCCGCAGTATGTCACGGTCAATTATATCAAAGAAGAATAGCAAGAGCATACAATAAAAAGGTGCGTCCACGGAAGTTCGAAGTGGGTCAACATGTGCTGAAACGTATTCTTCCACATCAGGTTGAGGCAAAAGGCAAATTTGCCCCGAATTGGCAAGGACCATTCATTGTGACCAGAGTATTATCGAATGGTGCACTATGCTTAACAGATATTGAAGGCAAATGCATAGACATGGCGATCAATTCTGACGCGGTAAAGAGATATTATGCATAACTTTTTGAATGTTTGTATTTAGCATTATTTCGAAGATTGGAATGACAAAGGCAATTTATTCTGCTATCCAAACAATATACCCTTTGTTTCCCCTTTGAGCCATACTTGTTTCTTTCCTACCCTCTCTTGGAATCAATGAAAATCAAATATAAAAAAAATCACTATTATTTAGTGAACTACGTTTGACCTGATTCCTCAAAGAAGGATACGTAGGTGCCTCACGGCTCGGTCATAGGGTGCACAATATGCATAATGTGCACAAAAAGAAACATCAAGAGACCCCAAATCAAGAAACTGGGGCAAAGAATTGTATTGGAAATAAGAAAAAGATTCCAAGAGTTGTAATTTTAAACCCATACCAAAGCTATTTAGCTTTTAATACCTTTTCCATTTCTAACCACATACCAAAAAGACCTTTCGATCAATCTTAGAAAAATGCTGAGACAAACAAATGAAGATGGTTCATAACACTCTGGTACAAACAAGAAAAGAAAGTAAAAATGAGAGAGTCTTATAGGTGAAAACCCACACAGGCACCATAAGGCGATGAAAGTTGAGAGAAAGTAAAATGAGAGAGTCTTATTGGTGAAAACCTTCGTAGGCACCGTAAGGCGAAAAAGAAGTAAGAAATGAACAAATGAGGAAGGTTTATCGGTGAAAACTCTTTAAGATATTGCAAGTCCAACAGGTCTGTAAAATAAAAAATGAAGTTGGATTACGGAAATTTTGGGGAAAACAAAAATGAGACAATTGAAAGGAGATTGATTAAAAGACTGGGTTGATTAATCCGAAATGCATACCCTGATCATTGGCGCCAGTAACTCCAATCAGATAAGTTTTATTCTTTCTCCAACAGTCATCCAAATTTGGATTTTTCTTTTCATTCTATAATTGTCGAAATCAGCGCGTTTCGTCACTAATAATCTTACTTTTCTAAAGCTTTGAGATAAGTTTTATTCCAAACAAATAAGAAGGAATGTCAAGGTATACTACCAAGATTCAGGATTACATGATGCAAAAAAAATGGCCATGAAAGGCGGGAGATAAAAATAATAAGATATGGGTGTAAGAAAGGTGAAATCAAAAGTGGATCAGCAATGTCAGGAGGGACATATGATTACAGTTAAAAGTGTTTGAAGGAAAACATACAGAGGGGAATCCTATAGTCAAGGATCAATTACAAAGACAAAACAGTCTTTTTCAACCATTCCAAGACAATAAAAGGAGATGGAGAGAAGCCCCACCATCGGCAAGAATACCCCAGTTAACCACCCCGCTTTAAACTAACGAAGTTTTCTTTGATTTAAAACAGGGGCAAAAACAACATTTGTGTCAGGAGACACTTACAAAGAAAAGAAGAAATCAGGCGTCCACCTGGAGAATGAGGATGAGAATTAAAGAAAATCAGGCGTCCACCTGGAGAACGAGGATGAGAATTAAAGAAATCAAGCGTCCACCTGGAGAATGAGGATAAAAATTGAAGAAGTCAGGCGTCCACCTGGAGAATGAGGATAAGAATTGAAGAAGTCAGGCGTCCACCTGGAGAATGAGGATGAGAAAAGAAGAAGTCAGGCGTCCACCTGGAGAATGAGGATGAAGAATTGAAGAAGTCAGGCGTCCACCTGGAAAATGAGGATGAGAATTGAAGAAATCAGACGTCCACCTGGAGAATGAGGATGAAGAACTAAAGAAATCGGGCGTCCACCTGGAGAATGAGGATGAGAATTGAAGAAATCAGGCATCCACCTGGAGAACGAGGATGAAGAATTAAAGAAGTCAGGCATCCACCTGGAGAATGAGGATGAGAAAAGAAGAAGTCAGGCGTCCACCTGGAGAATGAGGATGAGAATTGAAGAAGTCAGGCGTCCACCTGGAAAATGAGGATGAGAATTGAAGAAATCAGGCGTCCACCTGGAGAATGAGGATGAAGAACTAAAGAAGTCAGGCGTCCACCTGGAGAATGAGGATGAAGAATTGAAGAAGTCAGGCGTCCACCTGGAAAATGAGGATGAGAATTGAAGAAATCAGGCGTCCATCTGGAGAATGAGGATGAAGAACTAAAGAAATCAGGCGTCCACCTGGAGAATGAGGATGAGAATTGAAGAAATCAGGCGTCCACCTGGAGAACGAGGATGAAGAATTAAAGAAGTCAGGCATCCACCTGGAGAATGAGGATGAGAAAAGAAGAAGTCAGGCGTCCACCTGGAGAATGAGGATGAGAATTGAAGAAGTCAGGCGTCCACCTGGAAAATGAGGATGAGAATTGAAGAAATCAGGCGTCCACCTGGAGAATGAGGATGAAGAACTAAAGAAGTCAGGCGTCCACCTGGAGAATGAGGAATGAGAATTGAAGAAATCAGGCGTCCACCTGGAGAATGAGGATGAGAATTGAAGAAATCAGGCGTCCACCTGGAGAACGAGGATGAAGAATTAAAGAAGTCAGGCATCCACCTGGAGAATGAGGATGAGAAAAGAAGAAGTCAGGCGTCCACCTGGAGAATGAGGATGAGAATTGAAGAAGTCAGGCGTCCACCTGGAGAATGAGGATGAGAATTAAAGAAATCAGGCGTCCACCTGGAGAATGAGGATAAGAATTGAAGAAGTCAGGCGTCCACCTGGAGAATGAGGATGAGAATTGAAGAAGTCAGGCGTCCACCTGGAAAATGAGGACAAAGAATTGAAGAAATCAGGCGTCCACCTGGAGAATGAGGACAAAGAATTGAAGAAGTCAGGCGTCCACCTGGAGAATGAGGACAAAGAAAAGAAGCAGTCAGGCGCCCACCTGGAGAACAAGGGAATACAATTAAAGCAGACAGAAGTCAGGCACCCACCTGGAGAACAAGGGAATACAATTGAAGTGTTGAAATCAAAAGCCCGCTCATATGAGAAAGGAGCACATTTAGAGTCAATAAAGCAGAGGAGTCCAACAAAGTCCCCAGCAGGAAACAAAAAGAACCTCAAACAGATAAAGAAAATACGGGACACAATGAAAAGGAATACGGAATAAGCCAAATGCCCAAGAGTCACCAAGATATCAAGACAACAAGAAACGCAAGGGCATGATCTAGATAAGATTTTATAATTCATGTACCATAGTCTAGTTTAGCTTTTTGTATTACCTTTGAAGTAAGGTGTAATAAGGAGGTCAGCAAGCAGTAAAAACAACACGAAGTAGCAGTAACATCACAGTCCCACGGTAGTCCCAGCTACCCAAAACTTCCCGAACTACATTGACTTGATTCCTTTATAGCCAAGGATATGTAGGAAACCTTTGAAGCAGAGATTCGGTCAAATCTTTCAAAAATGCTTCCCACGGAGTATTTGAACGGGCAAAAATCGCTCGTATCCGCTCACTTTATCTTTGCACGAAAACTCTTCGAGTTTTCGCACAAAGAGGGGCAGCTGTGAGCACGTGATTTTTGCCTTACGAAAACTATTCCAAAATAAATCAAAAATAAAATAAATTTCTTTTACTGTGCAATTTTTGAATTTGCGTGGTGTTTGTTAAATATTTGTCTTATATCCGTAAATGTTTACTTTGTCATAACAAAATGAAAATAAAAATAAAAATATATGTTGCATGCATATCTAGGATTTAATTATGCATTTAATAATTGATTCAAAAAATAAAATCACAAAAATATGTGTCTGTTCTAGTTTTAATATTTCACTGTGTGATTAATGTTTGGTCTGTGTGTTAAACAATTGTTAAAAGGTAATTAATATCTTTAGAAGGGTAATTTTTGTTTTTATAATTTTAATTAAGATTTTAATGATTAATAATAAAATTAGAAAATAAAAATACAAGTTGTAAAATGAAACTCGGACCTGGATTAAAATCCAGGCCCAAATCAAGTTACCCCCCCCCCCCCACAGCCCAATCCAAATAGCCCAGATCCGGTCTTATTCAAACGAGTCAAAACGACAGCGTTTGGTCGTAGTTTATCAGTGGCCGTTGGATCAAAGCCAACCAACGGCTGAGATCCCACGAACCTAACCCGTAATCATTACCCGATCCGATACCCGGTTCAACCCATGACCCCGAACTTCAACCAAACGACAACGTTTGGTTAAGTGGATTGATCTCAACCGTGCATCTTAATTGATCCAACGGATGAGATCAATCCACCCCACCCCTATATAAGGCCCAAACCCCTACCCCGGCCCCTAACTTAACACCCCCCTCTCTACTGTTCATCATCATCTTCCTCAAACCCACCCCTAACCCTAGCCGCCCTAACATCCCACCGCCTGAAACCCGGCGGCAACAACGCCGCCGGTCACCACCTTAACACCCCAGAACCCCCTGAACACCCTCTATCCGAATATGTTATCCGCTTGGCTCGAATCTCTCTAAAAGTTCTCTAATCTTCATTTGAAGATTTGAGCCAAACTCAGATCTAAATCAAACAACCCCTAGTTAATATCATAGTACCCCCTAACATGCCTCGTTATGGATCCGGTGTTTGTTTGGTTCGAATCCCCTCAGAACTCTTCGAATCTTCTTTTGAAGGTTCGAACCAAACAAGAACTTACCCAGATTTGTTCTAAACTAACACCAAATCACCCCTAGGTTTCCCTCACCCTTGTGTCATTGTTGGTTCCCCTCGAATCTGACCAGAAATGGTTAAGTCCGAAATCAAACCTTCAAGAACCCTAGAAACACCAATTTTTGGATTCTGCCCAAATTAAATAGAAGATTGAGGTTTAATCGACCTTAGTCAAAGTATTTTCAGTTGAAAATACTTCGACTAAGGTCTGTTTGATTTCAAACAAAAAATCTGAATCCAAGAGGAGTTCTAGTCTGAATAAATTTGAAGGTTCAGAGGTACTTGTCTATTTCTTATGTGTATTCTACATGTATTCTATGTTTGTTTCATTAGTCTGTTTAATTTTTCATAATTTTCTAGTCAATTCTGTTATACTGTCTCATACTCGTCTATTTGATCAGAATTATAATTGTTTCTGTTTGTTTATGATTGTTTATAATATGTGTAATCGACTTGATTAAGTTCGTCGATTAGTTGTGTTATAAATCCTGTTTTTGAAAATGCTGATTGAAACAGTCTGTTTCTATTTTTTTTAGATTGATTATTGACAAATGTTGTAAATAGTCAACTGATTAATACTCGTCAATTAAATCATGTTTGTTTGCAAATCAGTAAATTCAAATGAATGTTGTGTATATATTGTTTTCTGAACAGGGCATTGTCAGTATATTGACAATGCTCCTGTGTTTGTTTGATTTTAGTCCAATGTTGAAATGCAGTTGAATTATTAGGCTGAATTCAGTATAATAGTATTGTGATGTTAGTTTTGAATTCAAGTTTACAAAAAGTTGGTTAAATACAATTATATTAGGAGGTTAATCCTAGGATTGGTTATAGCTGCTTAAACAGATTTTAAAATCTGTAGTGTTAGATGCTGAATTTAAGGCAGTAATAACAGTAATTACAATAAGAAATCTGGGGCATATCTGGGGTAAAACAGTGAAGGTAATCTGATAATAATAGTGAGCTGAAAGTGGAATGTTAGTGGCTATAGTTTAAGATAATAATGGGGAACAAAGGGTAATGGGGCTGCTTAAAATCAGGATAAGATCATTTAAAGTATTCAAAAGCAGTTTTTAATGGAACTTTCTGATTTTTAAAAAGAGAAAAGGGTCCAGGCAACACTTAAAAAAATAGGGCAGACCTGCATAAAAGAGGGGGATTGGGACTGACTTGAGAGGAGCTTTTCAGACAGAAAGGAAAGAGAGAAAGAAAAAAATCTGATTTGGAGGACAGATTTTAAAACTGAAGAGAGGAAAAATCAGAAGAAAAAATAAGGAGAGATTAGGAAAAAGGTCAGATTTTGAATACAGATTTTGAAGAGAAAGAATACACCTAGAGTGATATAGAAAGAAAGAGAATTAAGCAAAAAATCAGAAATGAAAATCAGAAATAGGAATTTGAAACAGAAAAGAAACTGAAAATCTGAAATATTGTCTTTTCGTTGAATTTGTTCGGATTTATCTGATTCCATTGTTCAGTTAAAATCTGAAGTTTCTTTAAAAATACTGTTACTGTGCATCTGGGTTCCTCGGGTCTTATTATTGCTCAAATCTGTGGAAATACCGATATTTCTGCCAGTATTTTGTTACTGCTGCAACTGCTGAAACTTACTTCTTCTACCTTCATTTCCAGGTACTTATCTTTTAAATTCTATGTTGGAAAGAGATTCAGCATGACAAATCAATGAAGCTTGAATTGCAATTCTATTTTTCCATTTTTTTTGTTATTATAAATTTCAGTTTTTTTGTTTCATGTTGTTTAATATAGAAGTGTGCTTGACATGTTAATTATCAGTTGATCATTCTCTTTTGAAATTCATATAAGTGTTGTAATAACATTACCTATTCCAGAATTTCATTAAAGTATAGTTATGGTTGAATTGTTAAGATAGGGAATATGGCATGAAGTTGGCTATTAATTAAGTCTTACGACATAGTTAGGCAGGTATAAAGTATTCTGGGAATATCAAGAAAATGCGTGGTTAGTGTATTTCGATTGTTTGGTTGTGGATTAAGGCTAGATGATGATTGGTTTCATTTTATTCATATATGGCGTAATAGTGATCATGGTTAACATCAATAGTCGGAAGTTGCATTAGTATCCTCCGCTATGTTCACAATGTCAAATATGGTGAGTAATATTGTATGCAATATCATTTTATTAAGTCAACTAGACTTGTTCTCTTTCTTAATAATAAAGGGCTTAGGAACTTATACAATGTGAAAGTTAATGTTTAGCAATAATTCATATAGATTGAGAATCAAATTGGTTTGATTATATATATATCTATCCTAACTCAATCATAAGCATAATTAATTAATTTAATTTCGCCTATTGGATTAAAAGCAAGTATATGATATCCCAACTCAATCATAAGCATAATTAATTAATTTAATTTCGCCTATTGGATTAAAAGCAAGTATATGAGAATAAGATGAGATGTACAAGCACAAATTGCAACACTTTATATCAATGGTAATTAGAAATAGAATTTGCACTAAATAAATAATGAAAAATTGTTCAAAAATACTTCTTCCATTCATAAATCATTTTTGTTAGTTTCATATACAATTCATTCTTTGGCATATATTCATAAATCATTTTTGTTAGTTTCATATACAATTCATTCTTTGGCATATATATATGTTGTATTTGCTAAAAATCAAATTTTTATTCTTTTCTTTGAATTTGAATAGTTGGGATGAATATAATTTATACTCGGAAATTATAATCGACGGGCAACATTTAATAAATTGTGAATTCTTTTAAAAGAATTTAAAGGCATCCCTTAAATGTGAATTTCTCAGGAATTTCATATAAAATGTGTAGATATAATAAACAATTTTGTGAAAAATCCATAATATTATTACAAAGATTTTGCACAATTAGGGATGCGTTCGCGTACCCTGATTATATTGATAAAAGCAATTCGAATTATGCGTACGCGCAATTTCGAGCGAATATTTGATAAAAGGGATTTCTTCGAAGATGTAAAAATAATTTCATATAACCTGGGATGTGCAGTTCACTGTTTAAATATAAGAGGGGTGACGTTCTTAATTTTATTTTTTAAATCACGAACATATGAATTGGTAATAAAGGATATAATATGATCAATTATATTGTGTACACGTATGCGTGACATGATCCCCGTAATTATGAAAGGTATATAATACGAATATACGTATGCGTAATTCGTTTATATAATTGTAAACAATAAGTAAAAGTGGTAGTAAAATCATGCAATAAAAACGTATTTAGTAAAAATCAAGATAATTAAGCCAATAATAAAAACAGTTGAGCGACCGTGCTAGAATCACGGAATTCGAAAATGCCTAACACCTTCTTCCGGATTAACAGAATTCCTTACTCAGGATTTCTGGTTCGCAGAATAATAAACAGAGTCATATTCTCCTCGATTCAGGGATTAAAACTAGTGACTTGGGACGCCTTAAAATTCCCAGGTGGCGACTCTGAAATAATTAAATAAATCTCGTTTCGACTGTCCTTCAATTGGAGAAAACTCCCCACGCGCCCCGCGGGCGCGGTGAAAAGGAGGTGCGACAACAGGCTCGAAGCATATCCTCCAAAATCTGAATAGTCCGCTCGGACTGTCCGTCCGTCTGAGGCTGAAATATTGTACTCAACTCAACCTGTGTGCCAACTCTCGCTGAACTACTCTCTAGAAACGCAAGGTAAACTGCGTACCTCGGTCTGAAATGATAGACACAGGCACAGCATGAAGACGAACAATCTCCCAGATATAGATCTCAACTAACCTCTCGGATGAATAGGAGACTGCCACAGGAATGAAATGCGCTGACTTGGTCAGCCAATCAACAATGACCCATACTGCGTCAAACTTCCTCCGAGGCTGTGGGAGTCCAACAACAAAGTCCATAGTAATCTGCTCTCACTTCCACTCGGGAAGCTCAATCCTCTGAAATAAACCACCAGGCTTCTGATGCTCGTACTTAACTTGCTGACAATTCAAACACCGAGCCACATAGGCAACAATATCCTTCTTCATTCTATACCACCAATAATGCTGCCGTAAATCCTGATACATCTTCGCGGCGCCCGGATGAATAGAGTACCGGGAGCTGTGGGCCTCCTCTAAAATAACCTCCTGAAGCTCATCCACATTTGGCACACACACTCGACCCTGCAATCTCAAAACTCAATCCTCATCTAAGGTAACCTGCTTGGCACATCTGCACTGCACCGTGTCTCTAAGGACACACAAATGGGGATCATCATACTATCGATCACGGATACACTCCAATAAAGAGGAACGAGCGACCATGCAAGCTAATACCCGACTAGGCTCAGAAACATCCAACCTCACGAACCGATTGGCCAAGGCCTGAACATCCAAAGCAAGCAGCCTCTCACCGACCAGAATATAAGCAAGACTGCCCATATTGGCTGATTTCCTACTCAAGGCATCGGCCACCACATTGGCCTTTCCCGGGTGATATAAGATGGTGATATCATAATCCTTCAACAACTCCAACTAGCTCCTCTACCTCAAATCCAACTCCTTTTGCTTGAACAAATACTGAAAACTCTTATGATCCGTGAACACCTCACATGCCACGCCATACAGATAATGCCTCCAAATCTTCAATGCATGAACAATGGGTGCCAACTCCAAATCATAAACCAGATAGTTCTTCTCATGAATCTTTAACTGTCGCGAAGCATAGTTAATGACCCTGCTCTCCTGCATCAACACTGCCCCAATTCCAATACGTGATGCATCACAATAAACTGTTTAAGGTCTTGAACCTGCGGGCAAAACCAACACCGGTGCCGTAGTCAGAGCTGTCTTGAGCTTCTGAAAGCTCGCCTCAAACTCGTCCGACCATATGAACTGGCACCCTTCTGGGTCAACCTGGTCATCAAGGCTGCAATGGATGAAAACCCCTCCATGAACCGACGATAGTAGCCTGCCAATCCCAAGAAACACCAAATCTCTGTAGCTGATGCTGGTCTAGGCTAGTTCTTGACTGCCTCAATCTTCTTCGGATCAACCTGAATACCCTCTGCTGACACAACATGACCCAGGAATGCAACTGAACACAGCCAAAACTCACACTTCGAGAACTTAGCATATAGCTGACTATCCCTCAGAGCCTGAAGAACCACTCTGAGATGTTGCCCGTGCCCCTCCCGGCTGCGAGAATATATCAAAATATCATCAATGAAGACTATCACGAACGAATCCAAATAAGGCTTGAACACTCGGTTCATCAAATCTATAAAAGCTGCCGGGGCATTTGTCAACCGATTGACATAACCAAGAACTTATAATGCTCGTACCGAGTGCGAAAAGCTGTTTTAGGGACATCGGATGCCCTAATCCTCAACTGATTGTAGCCAGATCTCAAGTAAATCTTTGAAAATACCTTGGCACCCTGAAGCTGATCAAACAAATCATCAATCCTCGGCAATGCATACTTATTCTTGATCGTAACCTTGTTCAACTGTTAGTAATCAATACACATTCTCATCGACCCATCCTTCTTCTTAACAAACAACACCGGAGCTCCCCAAGGCGAAACACTGGGTCTAATGAAACCCTTCTCAAACAAGTCTTGCAAATGTTCCTTCAACTCTTTCAACTCAGGCGGGGCCATACGATACGGCGGGATAGAAATGGGCTGAGTGCCCAGAGCCAAATCAATGTAGAAATCAATATCCCTGTCGGGTGGCATACCCAGCAGGTCTGAAAGGAATACCTCAGGGAACTCATGAACGACAGGCATAGAATCAATAGATGAAACCTCAGCACTGGAATCGCGAACATATGCCAAATAGGCCAAACACCCCTTCTCGACCATACGTCGAGCCTTCACATACGAGATAACACTGCGGGTAGAATGACCAGGAGTCCCTCTCCACTCTAAACGAGGCATACCTGGTAAAGTAAGGTCACAGTCTTGGCATGACAGTCCAAGATAGCGTGGTAAGGTGCTAACCAGTCCATTCCCAATATAATATCGAAATCGACCATATCTAAAAGCAACAAATCTACCCGAGTCTCAAGACCCCCAATCACCACAACACAAGAACGATAGACTCGATCGACCACAATAGAATCACCCACCGGTGTAGACACATAAACAGGAACACTCAATAAATCTCTAGGCGTGATCAAATACGGTGCAAAATAAGATGACACATACGAGTATGTAGACCCTAGATCAAACAACACTGAAGCATCTCTATCACAAACCAGAACCATACCTGTAATAACTACATCTGAAGCCTCAGCCTCAAGCCTGGCTGGGAGAGCATAACATCGGGGCTGGGCCCTGCCACCATGAACTACATATCTAGGATGGCCTGCAACTGGCTGGCCTCCACCTTTAGCACCTCTACCTCTACCTCTAACACCTCTACCCCGACCTCTAGCTGGCTGGGCGGGCTGTGGAACATCTGGTGCCTGAACCATAGCACGGGAACCTTGATGCGGAGAACTACTCGAAGCCCGAGGGCAATACCTAGCAATGTGCCTCGTGTCGCCACAAGTAAAACAATCCCTCGGCTGTTGGGGCTGACGACCCTGGAAACTCTGAAGTGGTGGTGCACTGATTGGTGTTGGTGGTGCACTGATTGGTGCTGGTGGTGCACCGTAGGACTGCTGATCAGAATACTACATCTGAGGACCACGGCTACCTGAAGCACCGTGAGAAACCTGAAGTGCTGACTGGAAAGGCCTAGGGGGATGGCATCTACCATATGAATCTCTACCTCCAGACGAGGTACCACTGAATCTACCTGAATGACGGGGCATCTTATCCGACCCATGACTACCTCCCTGTGACAGAACCATCTCCACTCTCCTAGCCACATTGGCAGCCTCCTGGAAAGATATCTCACTCCCAGCATCCATAGCCATCTGAAGATGAATCGGCTGAATAAGACCATCAATAAACCTCCTCACCCCCTCTCTCTCTCTCTCGGTAGGAAGTATGACAAGAGCATGGCGAGCTAAGTTGATGAACCTGGTCTCATACTGGGTAACAATCATGGAACCCTGTTATAGGCGCTCAAACTGCCTCTGATAGGCCTCTCTCTGAGTAATGGGGAGAAACTTCTCCAAAAATAGCTGTGTGAATTGCTCCCAAGTCAAGGCTGGCGATCCGTCTGGTCTAGCTAAGCAATAATCCCTCCACCAAGTCTTGGCGGATCTAGACAAGCGAAACGTAGCAAAATCGACCACATTGGTCTCAACAATACCCATGTTCCTGAGAACCTCATGGCAGCCGTCTAGGAAATCCTGGGGATCCTCAGCACATGCACCGCTAAAAGTAGAAGTGAAGAGCTTGGTGAACCTATCTAGCCTCCACAAAGCATCGGCAGACATAGCCGCTCCATCGCTGGTCTGAGCAACCACACCCCGGCTGAACTGCTCCAACTGGCTGAACCGCTGGAGTCTGAATCTGGGGAGCTACCTGCTCTGGAGTGCGAGTAGCAGGAGTTTGGGCCCCTCCTCCAGCCTGAGAGACGGCTGGTGCTACAGGAAGCAAGACTGCCCATGTGACACTCTCTATGAGGCCCACTAATCGGACCAGAGCATCCTGAAGAACTGGGGTAGTAATAAACCCCTCTAGGACCTGAGCTGGCCTACCAGAACTGCTGGGGCCGGAACCTCCTCATCAAAATCAACCTGATACTCCGTCACTGGTGTTGCTGCCCGGGCTGAGCTCTGCCCCTACCTCGACCTCTAGCACGGCCTCGGCCTTGCCCTCTACCCCTCATGGAAGCTGCTACTGGGGGCTCGGGCTGCTGAGCGGTGGATAAGGAAGCGCGTGTTCTCGCCATCTACGAAAGAACAGAGTAGAAATTCAATTAGCATTGAGAAACAAACCGCACGAGAAGAAGGAACGAATGTAAAGTTTTTCCTAACCCTATCGCCTCTGAGGGATAAATACAGACGTCTCTATACCGATCCCTCCAACTCTACTGAGCTTGTCCGTGAATTGTGAGACCTATGTAACCTAGAGCTCTGATACCAACTTGTCACGACCCGGATTTCCCACCCTCGGGAGTCGTGATGGCGCCTACTCGTAGAAGCTAGGCAAGCCACGAAATTTAGGAAATTCTTTACTTTTTTGTTTTAATCCTTTTAACAACTTGCTTTAACATGTGATAAACATTTAAACAATAGCGGAATATGAGATTAAGCGGAAGACTTAAACAAAATAAACCAAAATAATTCGGAAATCAACATATGCCACTACCTAGAAACTGGTGTCAAACCTTTCACGGACTATCTATGATTACTACATACAAACGTTTGAAAGAAGGAACACTGTCTGTCTCAGATACAATGATAACAGAACAAAATAACTAATAGAAGAGACGCCGGGCCTGCGAACGCCTGCAGGACTACCTCGGAATCTCGGTGGACTGAAGGCTGGCTCCCAAGATACTGCTGCTGACCCAGTGCTACTCCGGTATCTGCATATAAGTACAGAGTATAGCATCAGCACAACCGGCCCCATGTGCTGGTAAGTGCTGGGCCTAACCCCAGCGAGGTAGTGACAAGGCTAGGACCAGACTCCATATAAACCTGTGTAATTATATATATATATACAGCGGAAAATAAATACAAAAATAAACAAATAAAGATAGGAGGGGGAAACATGCTTCGGGGAATAATAGGTAAAACAGAATATCAAGAGAATTATAAAGGAATCAAAATCAACCACTAACAAGAATGAGGAAAAACAAAGACAGATTTCACTTTCTTTTCACATCTTGTTCCAAGCGTGCAACCCGATTCCGATTCCTGTTTCTCGTGGCAGGCATGCCACCCGCTCCCATTTCATTGTATCTCGTGGTAGGCGTACCACCCGCTCCCATTTCATTATATCTTGTGGTAGGCGTACCACCCGCTCCCATTTCATCATATCTTATGGTAGGCGTACCACCCGTTCCCATTTCATCATATCTTGTGGTAGGCGTACCACCCGCTCCCATTTCATCATATCTTGTAGTAGGCTTACCACCTGCTCCCAATTAAAAGCCAATGATAATCACAAGGAATCCCGGCAAGGGAACAAAAGCAATATAACAACTTTCCGGCAAGGGAACAATGATATTTCAACAACATCCCGGTAAAAAAACAATACTATCAAAACAAACATCCTGGCAAGTGATCATTAATATCAAACAAACATCCCGGCAATGTAACAATGGTGATAATAACATATGAAGCGCAATAAATCATAACAGAGTCATAACAACTATAATACAAGACTCACGGGCATGTTTGACACCAACGTATAGATACTTGTCACCATGCCTATACGTCGTACTCCACAATTAACATGTAGCAAATACGACACAACTCCTAATCCCTCAAGCTAAGGTTAGACCAAACACTTACCTCGATGCCTCGAACACAACTCATGTTTCAATTATAGCTTTACCCCTTGCTTCCTCCACCAATTCGCTCGTATCTAGCCATAAGTTACTTAATTACATCAATAAACGCTAAATGAATCAATTTGAATGCATGAAAATGAGTTTTCCAAAGTTTTACCCAAAAAGTAAAAATCGCCCCCGGGCCCAAGTGGTGAAAACCCGAGGTTCGAACCAAAATCCGATTACTCATTCCCCTACGAGCTCAAATATGTAATTTGTTTTGAAATCGGACCTCAAATCGAGGTCCAAATCCCTAATTTTCGAAAAACCTAGGTTCTACCTAAAACACTCAATTTACCCCATGAAAATCATTGATTTGAAGTTTAAATCATGTTAAAAGATGTTAATGATTGAAGAAAACTAGTTAAAAATGACTTACAATTGATTTTGAGAAGAAAAGTTGTTTGAAAAATCGTCTCTTATGTTTTTTGGGATTTGAAAAATGCACAATGACTGAAAATCCCGTCTATTTATACCCCTCTCAGACCCTCTGTGCGGTCCGCACAAAATGGACTGCGGCCGCACAGGCTTTCCTGAGGGTATTGCGGTCCAGTGCCCTGTGCGGACAGCACAAAGTCGACTGCGGTCGCACAGCAGCGCCCCTGTACGGACCACACAAAGTCGATTGTGGTCACACAGCCCTACACCGCGCACCGCACAAGGCCGACCGCGGGCTGCATTGGCGGGTTCAGAGGCCTACAACTTCTGGTTTTAAGCCTAAAACATCCCGGAACCTACCCAAAACTCACCCGAGCCCTCGGAACTCCAAACCAAGTACACACAAAACCTCAAAAACATCCTACGGACTTATTCGTGTAATCAAATCACCAAAATAACATCATGAACATCAAATTAAACCTCGAGATCAATGAAATTTCTTAAAATTTATTTAAACATCAATTTTGCAATTTAAGTCCTAAACACGTCAAATGACATCCGTTTTTCACCAAATTCCACAGAAATATCTTAAATCATATATAAGACCTGTACCAGGCGCCGGAACTAAAATACGGGCCACATACCATCATGTTCTAAGCAAATTTCATTTCAAATTTCTTTAAACAATTTTAGAAAATAATTTTCTTTAAAAAAATTTATTTCTCGGGCTTGGGACCTCAGAATCTGATTCCGGGCATATGCCCAAGTCCCATATTTTCCTACGGACCCTCCGAGACCGTCAAATCACGGGTCTGAATCCGTTTACCCAAAACGTTGACCGAAGTAAAATTTATTCATTTTATAGTCAAAACTTATCATTTTTCATAGATTTGCACATTTAAGCTTTCCGGCTTCGCGCCCGGACTGCGCACGCAAATTGAGGTGGTATTAAGGGAGGTTTTTAAGGTCTCAGAACATAGAATTTCATTGCAACACAAGTGATGACCTTTTGGGTTATCACAGTCTAACTACATTACCCGTGGGTGGCTTTAACACGATTCTTAGTCCAGACCCTTTTGCATTCGAGGCACCATCCGTAAAGAGGGTCTAGATCCTAGAGGAAGTCCCCGAGTTCAACAACAATTTCCTTTTGACTTCGGGCATCAGGGCCCGCATGAAGTCTACCAAAATTTGGGATTTGATGGCGGTTCGGGGTCGATATTCGATATCGTACTCGTTAATTTCCACGGCCTATTTGGCCAATTGTCTCGAGAGCTCGGGTTTATGAATTATGTTTATTAATGGGTAAGTAGTTATGACACATATAGGATGGTATTGAAATATGGTTTTAACTTCCGGGAGGCGCTTAGCAAAGCGAGCGCCAATTTTTCCAGGTGAGGATACTTAGTTTCGGCCTCACCTAGAGTCCTGCTAACATAATAGATAGGAAATTACGTACTTTCCTCTTCTGGGACTAGGACTCCACTTACCACTATCTCTGATACCGCTAAGTACAGGTACAGTTGCTCTTCTGCCATCGGAGTATGGAGCAAAGGCGGGCTCGAAAGGTACCGCTTGAGTTTTTCCAAAGCTTATTGGCACTTGGAGGTCCACAAGAAGTTATTCTTCTTTTTTAATAATGAGAAGACCCTATGGTTCTTATAAGAGGACCTTGAAGTTATGCTCGTAGGGTCTTTACTAACATGCCGTCAATGTAAACCTCCATTGATTTTCCTATTTGTTCTTCGAAAATCCGATTTTACTAGGCGTTGGTAAGTGGCACATGCGTTCTTTAATCCGAATGGCATTACATTATAACAATAGGTGTCGTATTTAGTGATGAAGGAAGTTTTTTCCTGACAGCCCGGGTCCATTCAGATTTGGTTGTACCCCGAATAGGCATCGAGAAAGCTGAGGATCTCGTGGTCGGTTGTCGCATCGATCATGCTATCGATGTAGGGCAGAGGAAAAGAGTCCTTGAGCTTTATTCAGGTCTTTACTGTCTACACAAATTCTTAGTTTATTTCCCTTTTTAGGGAATACTACTACGTTTGTTAACCAATCCGGGTACTTAACTTCCCGAATGGAACCTATTTTAAGAAGTTTGGATACCTCATCTTTGATGAATGCATGCTTGGCTTCGGATCGAGGCCTCCTCTTTTGTTTAACTGGGTAAAACTTCGGATCCAAGCTTAGCATGTGAGTAGTTAATTCCGGCAGGATCCCTGTCATGTCAAGATGGGACCAAGTGAAACAATCTACGTTATCTATAAGGAATTCAATGAGTTTTTTCCTGAGCTCGGGACTTAACCCCGTGCTCAGGTATACCTTGTAAACGGGCAGATGCTTAATCAATATGACTTGCTCCAGCTCCTCGACCATTGACTTGGTGGCATTGGAATCGTCAGGGGCTATGAAAGACCCGGGAACTCTGTAGTCATCATCCTCGCGCGTCCCCTACTTTTCTGGTTTGGTCGGGGTCGGTGTCGGTGATTGCTATTTGGTTTCTTCCTTGGTGATCGAATTCAGATTATTTGATGTCGAGGGTGTGGATATCGGGACCACCTCGTCGACCACGAATATCTCTTTTACGGCCGGTTGCTCTCCGTAGACTGTTTTAATTCCTCCTAGTGTGGGGAATTTCAACGCCTGGTTAGTGTCGAGGGTACTGCCCTCATGTTTTGAATAAATGGTCTCCCTAACAGAGCATTGTATCTCATATCTCCTTCGATCAAATAGAACTTTGTTTTCTAAACGGTTCCGGCGGTGTTCATCGGTAGGGTTATCTCCCCTTTAGTAGTCTCACATGCCATGTTAAATCCATTTAGAACTCGGACTGCAAGCGCAATTTTGTCTTGTAGACCAAGTTGTTCTACGACCCTCAAGCTGATGATATTGACCAAACTACCTGGATCAATTAACACATGCTTAACTCGAGATTTATTTATGAGTATAGATATTACCAGTGCATCATTATGTGGCTGCACGATGCCTTCAGCACCATCGTCGTTGAAAGATACGGTTCCTTCTAGCACATAATCTCGAGTCTGTTTTTCCCTTGTGATGGACACTTTGGTTCGCTTTAAAATCCACCTCTGGGGATGTTAACCCCACCAATGATCATGTTAATAACGTGTATCTGCTTGTTGGAGTCCCTATTCCTGAAATGATTTTTGGCCCGACCACTCAAAAACTCTCGGAGGTGTATGTTGTTGAATAATCGGGCTACTTCCTCTCTCAGTTGTCGGCAGTCTTCAGTTATGTGGTCGTGAGTGCTATGGTACTTACACATTAGGTTGGGGTCGCTTTTAACGGGGTCGGATTGTAAAGGTTGAGGCCACTTGGTGTCTTTGATGCGTCCAATAGCTGATACAATGGCAGCAACATCGACGTTGAATTTGTACTCCGATAACCTTGGCGCTTCCTTAGGCTTGATGGGTCTATCAAAACCGCTTTTTCTCATGAGTCCCCAGTTATTATGACCCTGGTCGCTTCTTCTTTCACTTCTCACAAGTTTCGTCCAAACCCATTACCCCTTCAATCTCCATTGTATGGTTGATATCGGTCTTTATTCGATCTTGGTTCATGATCAATGTCTCTTTTGGATTTATCACTAGCCCTGATAGGATAAACGGGCTCGGAAGGGGCCCCGAGCTGATCATCTTCGAACCTAATTTTCGATTGGTATCAGTTATGGATGTTGACCCAAGTTATCGTCGGGTATTCTATCAGCTTTTGCTTCAGCTACTGTGAAGCCAATGAGCTTCGAGTATTGAGTCCTTGGGTGAAGGCTTGAACAGCCCAGTCGTCTGCGACTGGCGGCAGATCCATCCATTCCATTTGAAACCTCGATACGAATTCCCTAAGCATCTCGTTATCTCTTTGCTTTACCTTGAAAATGTCCAATTTCCTAGTCTCGACTTTGATGGCCCTGGCGTGCGCTTTTACAGAGGCATTGCATAGCAAATAAGCCAATAAAATTAAGGGGTAAGTTATGATAGCATATCATGGCTCCTTTCGATAGGGTCTCTCAGAACTTTTTCAGCAGAACGAATTCGATTTCATCATCTTCCAAGTCGTTTTCCTTGATGGCGCACGTGTAAGAGGTTACATGATTATTTGGATCGGTTGTTCCGTTGTACTTCAGAATTTTGGGCATGTGGAACTTCTTTGGGATTACTTTTGAGGCTGCGGTCGGAGGGAAAGGCTTCTAAACAAATTTCTTGGAATCCAGGACCTTCAGAATCGGTAGCGCTCCTGGGATTTGATCAACCCTGGAGTTGTAGGTTTTTACTTTTTTGTTAGTTCCTCAGAGCATGTAGCTGGGCTATCACTGCCTGTTGAGCATGTAACATTTCGAAGATCACCCGCAAGTTGATCCCATCGCGCTTACTGTCGTGTGTATCCCTGGTTATCGACCTGGCTTCCCCGCGAACATTGATCTCTAGATTGGTGGTCAAGTTAGTGTCGATGGCCATGTGGGAGCTGGCGTCGATTGAGTCTGTGACTGGGGGCCCATTGGGGTCAGCAGGGTGAACCTCGTTGCTGGGCGCTATATTGTTGTTCTCTCCGTGGTGGCCAGACTCGGCATCAATGTTCAAAGGGGCAGATTGGGAGTTTGATATTTTTCTTGTCCTAAAATTAAAAGCTCAAAGAACAAGTGTAAAATAGAGTATGTTATGAAAACTTGTATCAAATTGCAACTATTATCCTTAGCCCCACGGTGGGCGCCAAACTGTTTATCCTAAAAAACGGATAACAGTTGAATTTATATGTGGTTTTAAGAATATGCAGATTAATTCAATACAAATGATAGACTGCATTAGATTAAACAGATAAAGGACGTAATGAATTGCCAAACCGCTTAAGAGGGGTGATTCCGGACTCAATAACAACATTAATGAGATGCCTGCCTTCGATCCCGGACTCACAATAACAAAGCACTGATGAACAAAAGTGAGTGCTTTTAATAAGAGAGAAAATAAGAGTATATTGCCTTGATATGCGTGTTACAATATGTCTAATGAATAATCAGACTCCCTTTTATATAGTAGGGGAATTTTACCCTAAATATAATTTCATAAAAGGTAAAAATATTCTGTTTAACTAATCACCTGTTTTCTGCCGATACGTGCCGAGATTCACGTCGTGGTATCCGGCTGGTCGCGGATATCACGACCTTTTGTTGGTCGTGCTCGATCGTCTAATAATGCTCCCCGAGGCATTTGGGGTTTGAACCAGACCTGGGGACCATGACCCCGATACTCCCGAGGGCAGGTATTTTACCCGGACCCCGGGTTGAGGGGCTCCTTGCCTCGATTCTGGTTCCTTGCCTTCACGTTTCTTGCTCCGTTTATTGGTTCAACATATTATAGATCGGGAGAACGACCAAAATTAGGGGGGGGGGGGTAATCTGGATTCTATCCCGACCATTAAAATTTTAATGAGACACGTGTGGCGAAATTTACCAACCACACAAATTATTCACCAAATAAAACTAAAGCCGAAGATTTCATTGACGGATGGGGAGAAGTTTTACTAAGGAAGGTGTGGTCCTTGTGGATATTATGTTCTGATATTTTGTAATATAGTATTTTATTTAAGGAAAAAAAGAAAAACAAGAAGAAGAAAAAGAGTGGAGGGCAAAAACTCGAAAGCAGATATTTATATACAAAAAATATTACGCGGAAAAAAGGGTTTGCCTTAGACCAAATCTTAGGCTCGTGATTCTCGTGGTAAGGCCGTGGCAATTTTTTTGATATCATTTGCTTTAATTTAAAAAAAAAAAATTGACACATAAATTTAATAAATTATATGATGGTATTGATTGGACATGAAATTTGGGTAATAAAACAAATTGATTATAAACGTATGAGAAATTTAAAATTAACTTATTTTTAAATATAAAGAGATGTCCTTTTTCAATTAGACTAATTATACAAAAATAGTATCACGTAAAATATATAGAGGTAGTACCTCATTACTGGTAAAAATGAAATTTCAAATATTACGAGCTTTTTAAAATTGAAAAAATTAATTTTCCAACCAACAAAAATATAGTGCCAAACAAATTGAGATATCGAGATTTATGAATAAGACACAAAGGAATATTATTTTTTTTAAATTGGAAAAACTATGTAATTTCTTAATCATTTGGAGTAAAAGGTCAGCCGAAAAGTACTAATCCAGGAATTAAAGCATCCCACGTGCTTCGCGTTATGCTTCCTACCTTCAGACGTCAAATGTCAACCACCCATGTTTCCCTCTTTTGTATGGGCAACCTTTTCTTGTTGCAGCAATCATTGTTGTTGTATTTATTATAAGGAAGATGACGCTATATAGTCACTTTAAAAATAATAGTGGAAAAAGTATATATTTTTATGTGTGTATATATATATATATATATACTGTATGTTATATACAAAATTATATAATTTTTATATATTTTTTCGACTATTGAATATAAATAGTTTTTGACATGGGCCAAAAGTAATAATATCCCTTTATTACATAGCGGAGGAGCTAAAGTTAATAAGTACAGGTTCATCTGAATTTAATATTTTTACTTTAGAAAATTTATTAAATATATATATAAATATTTAATTACGAATTCAGTAATTAAAAATGAGCTATGAATTTAGTCGCAAGTTCAGAATCCGATAAACTTCAAATCCCCGATCCGCCTCAACAAAATTCTTAAGGACAAAAGTTTAACTATCTAAGCCTATCGGCTAGCTTTGCCTTCGGTATACATCTGGAAACAACTTCTTAGGTTACCAATCTAGTGTATAGCCTAGATGGAGGCAGATTCAGAATTTATATTTAATGCGTTTATCTTTTAAGATTTTTAGTATTGAATTTATTATACTGTTAAAGTTATGGGTTCGAATGTAATGCTTATCTAGATTTTAGTAGGTTTTTACATATAAATTCATATTTTATATCAAAAGTTATGGGTTCAGCTGAACCCATAGCCGAAAACCTACATTCGCCCCCCGAGCCAAGAGACACTAGAGACAAATTAAAGAAAGAATCCCAGATTATGCTCGAATGTTGATAGAAATGGATATTACTCCGCTCTTACCAGATGCATTGAATATAGAGCATCATGATGGCAGCATAAGGGAACAACTAGTGGACTACTAATGGAAGCTCAGATTATGCCAGGAATGTAGTCAATTTGGTCATTCCAATAGTGAATGTAAATTGGAACAGCAAATACAGAAGGAAGAGGAGGAGGGGGAGGAGAAGGAGAAGAAGGAGGAGGAGGAGGAGGAGGAGGCTAAGAAGTAGAAATGGGAGTGGAGAATTAAAGCTGTCACAACAGAGGAGATAGAACCCCCTAATCCTGGCAAAGTAACTAATGACAAGGAGGTTCCACAGGAAGCTCTACAGGAGGTTCAAATACAGGTTGGGAAAAAAGGCAAGCAAGCAATGGTATATCATGACAAATCAAGTAAAGAAGACCAACGAAGAATTGATTATGAGGAGTTGACCAAGAGAAATAAGTTTGTCACGTTAAAGATTCAGGAGAGTGAGCCTCCTGACATCAATGGAGGTACTGAGCATAGTCAATCTCAGAGGATTAACAAAGGGCATACTCCAACGACTATACCACCCTCATGATATTCAGAACATGGAACATAAGAGGACTAAACAAGTCCTTTAAGCAGAGGGAGTTTAAAACATTCTTAACAACAAATAGAATTGATATGGTAGGGTGTTTGGAAACTAGAGTTAAACAGAACAAAGCAATAATTAACCAAAAGAAGATAGGTAGAGAATGAAAATTTACTACAAACTATTTTGAAGCACCTAATGGTAGGATCTGGTTGGGCTAGAAGACAGTAAATGTGAGTCTAGCGGTATTAGAGTCCTCTTCACAACTGATTCATTGCCATGTACAAGATAGAAACTCTGCATTCCAGAGCTATATAACTATTGTGTATCGGATGCATATAATAGCGGATAGAAGACCTTTGTGGATTAATTGAGGAATATCAATGCAACAACTAGAGGTCCTTAGTTGATCATAGGAGACTTTTGGTAGTGTCTTACTAGTGGAGGACAGAATAAATGGGGCATTTGTGCACCAGCTTGAAGTAGTTGATTTCAAGCAATGCATTAGTGACATTGGTGTAGGGCTAATAGCCAAGAACGGAGCTCAATTTTCTTGGAGTAATAAGAGGGGAGTTGAAGATAGAATATACAGTCGTATAGACTGGGTGTTTGATAATGCTGAATGGTTTTGGTCTTATACAGGTGTGGAAGCCATCTATCTCCTGCCCGAATGGTTTGACCACACACCTATTCTACTAAAAATTAAAATACATAGGGTGCTTGTCAAAAAGCGATACAGATTATTGAATGTCCTGTTATAACATGAGGAGTATAAGAAAGCAGTGGAACATATATGGGGTCAAGCCATACAAGGGCACACTATACACCATTTATAGGAAGATGAAATTGTTGGAGATACACACTAGGTGACTAGAAAGAAAATACTCATCAGTGGAGGTAAAGCTCAAACAATTCAGTAAGGACCTCCAGGCTACATAGTAGGCTCTGAATGATGATTACCTTAACTCCCAACTGATTGAGCAAGAGCAGAAGAATATGTTACTAATTTTGAACTGGGATTCTATCCATGAAAAGATCCTATGGCAGAAGTCAAGGGCTATATGGATTACTTACGGAGATTCCAATATTAAACACTTACATGCACAGCTGAAGACTAGACAAGTAAGGAATAGAGTCACCTTTATTTGTACAGAACATAAAGTGAGATTACCAGAACTGGTGTCGATTCAACAATAGTTTATGCAATTTTTCAAGAAATTGCTAGGAGAGGTTGTTCCAGTGCTACCTGGAATTGATATCAACATAGTTAGGTATGACCTTGCTTATCACTTGCACAACAATTGCTAGTGCCTATGACAAGAGAAGAGATTCTAAAGGAAGTGCAAGGCTTTTCACTAGACAAAGCACCAGGGATAGATGGTTATCCAGCTGCATTTTTTTAAAGAAAGCTAGCAAGTGGTGGGTGAAGATGTTGCAAAAGCAGTAATGCAATTTTTTAAAATAGGAAAACTGCTAAGGGAGATCAATTGTACCACTGTCACTCTCATCCTCAAGGTGGCGAATCCAAATTGTGTAAAAGAGTTCAGACTCATAGCTTGTTGCTCTAAAATATACAAAATTATAGCTAAGATACTTACTGCCAGGCTGAAAATGGTTGTTGAATACCTGGTGGGGCCTTCCTAGTCTGCATTCATAGAAGGGAGAAATATTTTGGACAATGTAATACTAGCTCATGAACTTATAAAAGGGTATACACAGAAAGTAGTATCACCAAGATGTATAATTAAGATGGACATTAGGAAGGCCTATGACTCTGTTGAATGGAGCTTCTTGAGAGATCTTATGTTGGAACTTGGGATTCCATATAAAATGGCTAATATCATTATGGAGTGTGTAAGTACAGTTACTTATGTTCTAGTGATTAATGAAGGCTTAACCCCTATGTTTCAGGCAAGAAAAGGTTTGAGGCAATGTGACCTTATGTCACCTTACCTCTTTGTATTGGTGATAGAATATCTTAACAGATCTTTGAAGCAACTCAAATCAAACCTAGACTTTAAATATCATCCTAAATGTTCAAAGCCGGGAGTGGTACATATTTGTTTTGCTGACGACTGGTTTTTGTGTTGTCGAGCAAACACAGTGTTTATTAATCTTATGATGAAACAATTTGAACATCTTTCTGCTGCCTCAGGATTGCAAGAAAACATGGAGAAAAACCTGTATGTAGCAGGTTTGTCGACTCAATGCAAGGATGCAATACTTGAGAAGTTGCATTTCACCATTGGAGCCCTACCCTTTAAATGTTTAGGAGTGTTATTGTCCTCCAAGAATCTCACTATCAGCTAGTGTATGCCATTGGTGGACAGAACTGCAGAGAGAGTGAGATGTTGGACAACCAGATTCTTATCCTATGCAGGGAGAGTCTAACTAATTAAAATTGTGTTGTTTGAAATGCAAACTTATTAGGCACAAGTATTTCTTCTCCCAAAAAAGGTGCACGATATGATCACAGGAATATGTAGGAACTTTCTTTGACATGGAGCTACTGAAGGCAAGAAAGCTCCTATTGCATGGGACACCATATGTAGGCCAAAGTCTGCAGGAGGGTTGAACATCATCAATTGTACTCTGTGGAATAGAGCAGCAATAGGCAAACTACTGTGGTCACTCGCATAAAAGAAAGACAAACTCTAGGTCAGGTGGATCCTCAATCACTATATAAAAACGAAGGGCTTAGAGAACATGGATACACCTAAACAGGCTAGTTGGTTGGTGAGGAAGATCTTTGAGGCTAGAAAATGGTTAGCTTCAGGGATCACTGAATTGAGTACATATGTTGCTCAAGGGAAATACACTATCAGCAAAGCACATACCTCAACCCAACCACAATTTTCAAATGTTTCATGAAAGGCACTATTCATTATACAAGGCATAATGCATCGACATTAATTCACCTTGTGGATGACAATTCACTAGAAATTAGCAACAGGGGACAGATAAACCAAATGGGGGATACTAGTACACACTGCATATGTCCTCTGTACAACTGATGAAGAAGAGACACATGATCACTTGTTCTTCGAGTGCCCATACTCTAAGTTTATCTGGCAGAACCTATTAAGCTTGTTTGATATTAATAGACAAATAGGCTGGTGGCATGTAGAGGTCGACTGGCCGGCTACAAAAACAAGGAGCAGGAACATACAATGAAAAATATTGGGGAGTGCCTTTGCAGCAACAGTATACCACATATTGGAAAGGAACCTCAGAAGATTTCAAAATAAAAGGAAAGAGAAAGGAATATAATTAGAAAAGTTGTCTTATAATTGCACATTATGGGAGAAAAATACTGCAAATGGAGGGCAATATTAAATAGGATAAATAGATGTCATGTTAGCATATAGACTGAGTTCCTGCTGAGGAACTTAAGTGTACGAAGTATAAGATATTTTTGAGAGACCCGACTCTAGAGTCCAATGAGCGGGTGGTTGTGCATATTTACACTTGGTTACTTAAAAAAATTCAGTTTAACCAAAAAAAAAAAAGAATCCCAGTATATTACTTTCATTTTATTTTATTTTTTTATAATCTTTTAATGTTGTTCTATCTTGGTGGCTTGATCAAAGAAAGAATCTTTGCATCAGAATCTAAAGCACATCACAAATTAATTTATTATAAAAATTGAATTTCAACAACAAAACAAAAATAAAAATATCCATATCGATAAGATTTTCAAAAATCAGATCAAAATATTTTTTTCAATCCCAAACTAATAGACGTTGGTTAATTTAGAAACAGTTTTTTCCAAATTATTTTGTGAATGTTTCTTCTAAAAGTAACCCAAAACCGAAGTCAGAACTCAAAACCCACCAACATGTGACTGTGTACTCATTTGTCAATGTGGGGGTTATTTCAATGCAATTATTTTCTGAGAATTAATTTCATACCTTGCGCCTTTAACCCTTTTTCTTCAATGCAATTATTTTCTAAAGATTCTTTCATATTTTGCACTTTTAACCTTTTTTATTTATTTATTCGAAATTTATTGTTTTGATTAATTTAGATTCGCATGGCATAACCTAAGGGAAGCAATACGGAGCTAGATTTTCACTGAGAAGTACCGAAATATAAAGAAATAAATATACGAAAAAACCTGGAAAATTCAATATATATAAGAAATTGACCTATATACGTAATGTTAATTTTTCTGCAAATTGGTATCAATTGACATCCTTGGACGAGGGTGGCTCCTTCACAGATGTTTTCTATGAGAAATTTTTTTATTTTAAAATTCAAATTCGAAAATTCAAATTAAAAGTGTTTTTTTTTTTTAAAATGACACTGTATAGCCGCTCTCAAAATAATAATTGAAAAATAAAAATATTTTATATATTTTTGTATATATATACATTTTGTATATTGTTTGTGTCCACACTATTTTTCCATTTTCTTTCATAGTACGGTGGCATTATTATTAGTTGTTATTATTGTTTTTCCATTCATTTATGCTTCCTACTATGCTTATATTATCTTTCTGATTTTTGTTGCTGTTAAGTATTCTATTGTCTATTTTCGTCTTTTTGAGCTGATGGTCTCTTTATCCCTCCGGAGTAGAGGTAGGGGTAAGATATGCGTACATTCTACCCTCCCCAGCAGGGATAGATCCACACTCAGCGAAACGGTGTCACAAGACACCGCTTCATCGAGTTTTTTACTAATTATATGTAGTAATATTGTGAAAAAACTTGTAAGTAGGAAAAAGTGACACCACTTGATATAAATTGTCTTTTGGTATGTTGGTTATGTGCTTTGTTTTGTTCTAAGAGGTCAAAGGTTCAAACCTCCTAGCACATCTATTTTACAACTGTGTTGAAGTAGAATTGAACACATGACATTTTCTACCTAAGACTCAACAGGACCAATATATTAAGATTATTTCTTATTTAGAAGTATGATAATTAACGCTATTATTCATTTTCTTCTATAAATTTTGACATCGCTTACAAAAAATTTCTACGTACGCCCCTGCTCCCCAGACCCCACTTATGGGATTTTACTGGATTATTGTTGTTGTTGTATATACGTTCTGTATGTTATATGCAAAAATTATACAAATTTTATATACTTTTTTCAATCACCAAATATAAATAATTTTTGGCACGGGCTAAAAGTAAAATCAGTTGCACAAAAAAAAGAAGAAGAAGAAGAAATTCTTCCATTTCATCGCATCACACGCTCCTAAATGTGGTAGGTTAACTTTTTAACTACACATTCTAAACGTGAAAGGTTAATTATGAAGAAGTCAGTGGTCAGTACACACGTATGTTTGGTAAGAGAACCAACCCGAAAAAGGAATTAGAAAGAAAGAATTTGACCCAAAAAAAGAAAGAAGAAAAAGAGAGGAAAAAGAGAAGAAAAAGAAAATGAAGAAAAGGCAAAAATAGGAGTAAAATATGATGACCTCAGATATGAACAGAACAAAAAGTACACTATCTTTTCTGCTTCTGCGTATTCAAAAATCAGAAATAATAATAATAATAATAATAATAATAATAATAATAATAATAATAATAATAATAATAATAATAATAATAATAATAATAATAATAATAATTAGGTAAAAAGAGAAGACACAGTTGGGACCGGTGAAAGTGAAACTCATGTTTGGTTCACGGATTAAGTTAGGCGGAGAATATAATGTTCGAGATTATAATATTGGAGATTAATAATTCTTGAATTAGTATATACTTACTTCTCATTTTATGCCATAGATTGAAGAAGCAAGAAAATTTAAAAATTCGTAAATGTTTATTTGGAAACAAATTATTACAAATAAAAAATCTAAGGTTAAATTATTTTTAAATTAAAAAAAATCATTATTTTTAAATAATCGAATAAAAATAATGAAAAGTGCATTATATAAGCTGACACGCCGATGGTCCATAGGAAATAGTCTTTACTTTCATAATGTAGGGATACGATTACATACACACTATCTTTTTTAAAACTCACTTGTCGGATTACACTGAATTCGTTATTGTTGTTGTTGTTGCATTATATAAATTGAAATTGAGAAAGTATTTATTACTACTATTATTTAGTTTATTGAATTAAAAATGGAATATTCAAGGCATAATCTAAAACGTTTCTTTTGACTTGAAGTTAGATAAAATTGAGTGAATTTTGGCAAGTAATAAATTTCTATCGTTTGACGGATACTTTTATCATTTTGCCAACTCTATCCACGTAGCTAATCCTTATATTATTATCCAAAAAATTCAAAGTGGATAAATAACATCAAAATTTTAGTATATATTGGATAAACATAATCTTTAATTTTATATCAGATTAGAATCCTAAATCCTTTAGTCAAAACGGCGCCTAAATAATCTAACGTTAGACGGAATTATTGATCAAACAGATAAATTACTCGGCGTCAATAAAAATTTAATTTATTTCTCAAAAAGACAAAAAAGAGCAAATTATTAATTAATGAATAAACAAGATAGGTCCAGACAACCAACATGGGTTGCGTGGAATAGTAAGTACTTCATTCTAAATTAGACATCTCGAGTTCGAGCCATAGACAAACAATCACATTTGTTAGGGAACGATTTACCCCAATGTATAAGACTTTAATCCAAATTTAGTCGGCCCCGACCCCAATGAGTATCAGACATCGGATAAGAGACCACCTTATGTGGGACTTTTCGGCACAAATTCGTATTTAATCCTCAATGGGTGGTCTTTGTTAGAGAACGCTTTACCCTAATGTAGGACTTTCCCGCGCAAATCCGAATTAAGTCGGGCCCCAATGAGGTACCGGACATCAGATGGGAGACCACCCAATATGGGACTTCCTAGCACAAATTCGTATTTAATCGGGCCCCAAGGGTGGGAAAAACGTTTTACCCTAATGTAGAACTTTCCGGTAAAAATCCAGATTTAATCAGGTCCCAATGACTTACCGGGTATCGGGTGAAAAACCATCTAATGTGGACTTTCCGGCATAAATTCTGACTTAGTCGAGCCTCAACGCGATACCGGACACCGAATGAAAACCCGAAAAAAAAGAAAAAGGTCCACACAAATAAAAGTCACAGTCCCACTTTTATTATTTTTATAATTTATATACATTGTGTATATGTATTACTACTCCACTTGTATATAAACACCAAACCAAACATAGAAAGGAATCAAAGAAACACGAAACCTGCTGATCTTCTCTTCTCTTCAACTCCATCTCTACGCAACAGATTACAGAGCAAAAATCCGAAACTGAAAATTTCAACAATTTTTTAAACTTTCTTATTTTTTTAAAATTTTTTTGAAAAATCCGAATAGGGGAATGGTAATAGTACAGCAGCAAGAGGAGGAAATAAGGCAAGGTGGAGGAAAAAAGGAAATGCGATTAGGGAAATACGAAATTGGAAAAACTTTAGGCGAAGGCAATTTTGGTAAAGTGAAATACGCTAAACATATTGAATCTGGTCAATCTTTTGCTATTAAGATTTTGGATAAAGATCGGATTATTGACCTTAGGTCTACTGATCAGGTTCGTCTGATTTTTCTCTCCCATTTTTCTTTTGCTGTTTTGAATTATTTGTTTTTTTAATTGAAATTCATCTATTTTATTGGGTCATTGTTCTTTCTGTTACTAAAAGAGTTACTGAAACGTAGATCTTCTTCTTTCTGTGACCAAATCCTGTCTTCGACGTATAGTTAGGATTTGAAGTTTATGAGTTCTTAATTTGTTATCGGATTTTAATTACTGATTTCACTATTAAATATTTTATGAATTTTATAAATATAAACATAAGATTTAAACAAAAGTTATTGGTTTCATCCGGTAGGTTGGACTCATATTATTTGCTGAGGATCTATCGGAAATAACCTCTCTACTCCGCCGGGTAGGGGTACAATTTGCGTGTACAATACCCTCCCCAAACCCCACCCGTGGGATTTTAGGTTCATCCGAATCCGTGGTTAATACTCCCCCTCTACCCGCAGTCCATGGCTTGGGCTTGAAAATAATGCAGCCTATATTTAATGTGTTTAGTATTTTCGAGATAGAATATAAATATATAGTAAAAAGCTATTTTAATTTTATAAATATTAAAATTGAATTCGTAGTTTTAAAGTATGCTAAATATCTTAAAAGTTAAATCCATCTATTTGAAAACATAAAGGGTGTATTTGGTATAAAGAAAAATAAGAAAATTTGTCATTTTTGGCGACCGAAAACCAAAAAATATTTTTTTGAAAAATAATTTTATTGAAATGGGGAAAAATTGACTTTCTTCGTCGATAAGTCCAATTTGAAATATTTTTTAATTTAGAGAGTTTTGGATAATGAGATAATATCTTATGAGGAAAACCGTTTTCTTCCTACCAAACACGCCCTTAATTACTTGGAGGTTAGTCATTTGGTATTGTCATCTTCCACTATATTTCCAACCAAATCTTCTGCCCCAAAAAGGGATACTTGGTTAACTAATTTTAGTGGTTCCAAATTCTCTAATTAGACAATTAATTAGCAGTCCAAGTTGACGACAGTTGAATAATCAAAATTGTACAATTTCAATTCAATTGTCAATTTAAATTCTACGAGTCAATCGTTTATTCATTTGATTGAACCTTTCCTGCTTTCCTGTTGTGTTGCTCGGACTTTTCGAATATCAGAAATGGAATAATAATTTTAAACTTATAGGTTCGGGATTCTAATCGTTTTATGTTATTCTAAATTTATAATCTATACATATTTAATTAATTTTTTAAGATACATGGTTCAAACAAAAAATACTGGGTTCGACCGAACCTGTTCCTGACACTCTAGCTCTGCCCCTGCCGAAAATATCATGTGGTCGATGTCGAAGTAATATATTTTTGGAGGATTTAATACGAGTGCGACAATATTTTGAGGAGTATATTTTTGGAGGATTTAATACGAGTGCGACAATATTTTGAGGAGTCTGCGTGATATAGTTTTCTTGCTAATTATCAATAAGCTTATATTTTTATTTAATGTGTAATATTTGCAGATTAAAAGGGAGATAGGAACATTAAAACTCCTCAAACATCCTAACGTGGTCAGATTATACGAGGTACATATGTCCTATCTTTTTTTCTTTTTTTAACACTAGTTGAACTTGTCTTTTTCTGTTTTCATATTTTATCTTATCAAAATAAAATAGTTACGAATATTATTATTATTATTATTATTATTATTATTATTATTATTATTATTATTATTATTATTATTATTATTATTATCTTTTTTAAAAAAAAATCCGAATATACCCAAAGTTAGATATTGAAAAGACATAATTTGTATTTTTGTAAAGATAAATTAGCTGCACCAAGAGATTAAGTATATAAAGTTAATTATAAATATTAATTACATATATTCCTTTTTATTATTCATAAACAATGAGTATTATACAATTTGTCTGTGCTTCAAACAAAGATCAAGTGATGCTCATTCTTGCACGTCTTAAAGATTCGTTTCTTTCTTCTTCTATTTTGTTGTCTTTTTTGTGTTCTTTTAAAATATTTGGCCCCCAACCCTGTGTCTGGTACCTACATTTGGGCCGATTAAACCCGGATTCGCGCCAGAAAATTCTATATTAGGGGTAAAACACTTTCTAATAAAGACGACTCTTATCGAAGATTCGAACCTCGAAACTTCTAATTAAGGATGAAGGAGTACTTACCACTCAACTATAACCCTCGTTGGTCTCTTTTTTATTTTTATCTATTCACAAAATTAATTGGACAAAATTTGCTGAATTTTAATATTAGTCAATCTATAAAGTTAAGGTTGATTGTGATAATTCATTTTTTGGTTGGTGGAAAACAATAATTGGGGAGCCATTTCCACTCCCCACATAATTAAGATTTTTTCAACTGTACAAACAAATATGAGGACTCTTTAGTCCATAACCATAAGTGTCAAATCATTGAATTTTGTGGTTGTATATTGCATATGGATGGGACCCACTTTTGTCTGGGACCACAGTTAGTCATTGGATCTAGCCAATGACATTAAAAAAAAAAAAAAACTTAGGTGACAAACACTGTTTTGTTTTTTTTCTTGGACTTGTAGTGTACAAGTAGGAAATAGTCTCTTGCTGTTAAAATTAAGTTATTCTGCCGTGGTAGACCAAAATTTCTTGAACTCAGTTCAAACCATGAAGTAACTACTCAATCTAATTAAATTAGGTTCCTGTCAATAATAGTTTTTCTTCCTTGGAGGACTTGGACAAGATGTAATGTCTGTGACGATTTCATGTTGCTTGTCAAGTGCCGTCTCAGTGTGTCAAAAATGACAACAACGACAATAATAATAACAACAAGTACAACGGTGTCAAGTGATTAACAATAAGAATAGCAACAGTAACAATAATAACAACAACAACAAAAGTTTGCTATATTATTATTATTATTATTATTTTTGATAATAATAATAATATAATAATAATAATAACCAAACATTTAGATATGACTAAAATGTTGACATTTAAAAGACTGCCTGGGGAATGTTGTCGAGCCCAAACATTTGGCATAAAAGTGTTACTTAGTACTCCATTTGTTTCAATTTTTACGTCTGTTTGACTGCGTATAGAGTTTAAGAAAAGTAAGGAAGACTTTTAAATCTTGTGATCTTAAAAAAGAGACGTTCTTTTTGAAACAGACGAAACAAGAAAGTAAGACACCTGAATCGAAATAGAGGGAGTATTAGTTCCATGAATAACATAGTTTAAATGAACATATAATGATAAGATTCTGTAACGCAGACTTAATAATCACCGGTTAAGATTTAGCAGTTCACCTTGTTTGTAAATATATGATGAAACTTCATTTTGAATTTTGTCACTCTATTCTCAGATATTTTAATCACAATTTCATCTACTATCTTTGTATCTATAGTATGTATGTATTTGCTTTGTTCATCTGTTACCTTGTATTGAGTTCATATTAGTATTTTACTAAGATGCATATCTAACATGAAAGTATTATATTTAAGCAGGTCTTAGCGAGCAAAAGCAAGATTTATATGGTGCTGGAATACGTGAATGGTGGTGAATTATTTGACAGAATCGTAAGTAACTTTGGCGATTTTAACTTGTGTTTCTGCATATTAACGTCTCAAATCTGGAATTTTAACCTTTATTTGTAATTCTTATTCATAGGTGTCCAAAGGGAAACTCAAAGAGGCACAAGGTAGAAAACTCTTTCAACAATTGATTGACGGCGTTAGTTACTGTCACGAAAAAGGTGTCTTCCACAGAGACCTCAAGGTAACTAATTATATAATGTAGCACACAAACATTACAAGTTGTCGCATGTTCTGTCAAATAACATTTGCTATTTTTGAAATGCAGCTAGAAAATGTTCTCATTGATTCAAAAGGGAACATAAAAATTACGGACTTTGGACTCAGTGCTTTACCCCAACATTTTAGGGTATGGAATATAACATCTTCTCGTTATTGGATACGTGAATACTTTTCCTCAAGCTTAATGAGATTTCTTGCTTAACTATAGGACGATGGTTTGTTGCATACAACTTGCGGTAGTCCTAACTATGTCGCCCCTGAAATTCTTTCTAATAGAGGATATGATGGCGCGGCATCAGATACTTGGTCGTGTGGTGTCATCTTATATGTCATTCTCACCGGTTATTTACCATTTGACGATAGAAATCTTGCAGTACTTTATCAAAAGGTAAGACTTCCTCTTCTTTCTCCTTTTAAACTTTTTTTTTCTGTGTGGAGCTCATTTATATGTCATTTTCTGGAGCTAATACTATTAATATTATTTGGAGGGACATTAATCAGATAGTTAAGGGGGATGTTCATATACCAAAATGGCTATCCGCGGGAGCAAAGAACCTCATAAAGAGGATTCTTGATCCCAACCCACATACTCGTATAACGATGGAAGAAATCAAAGAAGATAAATGGTTCAAACAAGACTACACTCCTGTAAATCCCGACGAAGAAGATTTGGAAGGCGATCATGCATCAACGGATAATCAAGTCTTATCAGTACAAGAAGCAGTATGAACTTTAGACCCTTGACTAATTGGTTTATGTCTAGCATTTTAATCCTTTTATCATTAATGACTGATTGGTTTTTAATATCCTCGGCACAGCCACTTGATGCGCAAAGAGATCCAGAATCCCCTTGTGTGCTAAATGCTTTCGAGCTAATAGGGATGTCGTCATGTCTGGATCTTTCTGGATTTTTCGAGAAAGAGGTAAGTCTACTTTTCATTTTTTACCATATTATGCGAGGAACAAATATTTAAACCGAGACTTATTTCTTATTTGAATTATTGTAGGATGTTTCTGAGAGGAAGATCAGATTTACATCCAGTCTCTCTCCAAAGCAGTTGCTGGAGCGGATTGAGACTATGGTAACACAAATGGGATTTCATGTCCAGAAAAAAAATGGAAGGGTTAGTATCAATGCCGGTCTATCTACCTGTATTTGACATGCACTAGTGATACATCTCTTTTAACATTTGTATCTTTGCATATTGCAGTTGAAAGTGATGCAAGACCACAAAAGCCAAAAGAGCGCGGCTAATCTCTCAGTAGTCGCTGAGGTAATTGACGAAAACAACATTCTACTCCCCTTATTTTCCATTGCAGAAAGAGAGAAAAAGAAGCATAATTATTCCAATGCATAAATTGCAGGTTTTTGAGATTAGCCCATCGTTGTATGTTGTAGAGTTACGAAAGTCTTCGGGGGATTCAACAGTATATAGACAGGTATATCTCAAACACCCTCATCTATACTATTGCAACCAGTAGCGGAGCCAGATTTTCACTAAGAGGGGTCAAAATATAAAGAAGTAAATATATGAAGAAGCCAAAGAGTGTCAGTATATAGTATATATACATTAAAAAAACGAGAAGGGGACCCTTAGCATAACTGGTAAAGTTATTGCCATGTGATCAGGAGGTCACGGATTCGAGCCGTGAAAGCAGCCTCTTGCAAAAATGCAGGGTAAGGCTGCTTACAATAGACCCTTGTGGTCCGTCCCTTCTCCGGACCCCGCGCATAGCGGGAGCTTAGTGCACCGGGCTGCCCTTTTATACATTAAATAAAAACTACCTAGCTACATAATGTAATTTTCTTACGAAAGGGTATCGGTTGACGCCTCTTGAATACATTTGCAACCTGCAATCCCTCCAAACCTGCTAAACTAACTAAATCATGCTTATATCTTGCAGTTGTGTAATAGGATATCGAGTGATTTAGGTGTTCAGCAAAGCCAGGAGCTCATAGCTACTGATGTATATTGAAAGCTGTGGACCATTTCGCAGTGGCGATTAAATCCATTCTTTTGTTCTTTTCTCCTCTTCTATATTTAGAGGAGTCGAGTGGCGAGAGGAGTTGTTGAGCAATAAGCACACTCCTTGGAGCCTAGTCGTTTGATTCATCAGTTTCTGCGAGCGATATAGCATGAGATTAAATGGCAAATACCATTGATTTGATTAAGTGTACAGTAAGAAACACGGCGTTAGTCGCCTTATAAATTAGTACATTAAGGTAAATCTGTATTCTATAGTATCTATTATTTAGAGGAGCTTGCTCTTGGAACATGGCGATAATCGCCTTATCAATTAGTATACATTCATCTAAATCTGTATTCTGTTATCTGTAGTATATATTATTTGGAGCTTGCTCTTTACAGGGATTTTGAAGTCTCCAACCAGATGTCTCTTCTTACTTGTGCATTTTGCAATACTCATCTTTGCTTTACAGCTATTGTACAAGTAAATTCATATATCAGTACAATTATCGTTATATTTAACTATGATCTAGCTGTACATGTTGGATGGTTAGAACTTGAGTTTGTGAAATTACAAGATTGACTTGTGGATATCTCACCAAGTCAGTAAAAATTATTATTTTTCTTTCATATCCGGTGTGCGATATCCGCTTTTGGGGCCCTGACTAATCTTGATATGCAGTAAAAATAGTACGGGCTAGCCAGTTTTCGGGCTGGTAATTAAAAAATAGCCAGCGTTTGCAAGGTCATTGAAAAATAGCCACTATTTTGCTGCAACGCGGAAAGTTCCAGCATAATATACTGGACATTGGTGCACCTATGTATGAACTTCCAGCATATTATATTGGAACTCCAACACACAGAAAGTTCCACCATAATATATTGGAGATTTGAGCATATATGTATGAACTTCCAGCATATTATTCTGGACCAGTATATTATATTCTGGGCTAGTATATTATAATGAAATTCCAGTGTATTATGCTGGAATATTTTCGGATTTTGAACAGTGTTTTTGTTCAGATTTATCTTTACATGAAAAGTGGTTAATTTTCGATTACTTTTAAAATTGTGGCTATTTTTCAATCACCACTTGTAAACCTGACTATTTTTGAATTTCATCCTGATATGCATCGTGTAAGGCCCATTAAAGGGAAACGCTCCTTGCCAAACATTTTCATTCCAGAGTTCGAACCCGAGACTTCTAATTAAGGGTGAACGAATCCTAATTATTTCACTACTAACCCTCAAAGGTAACTCTGTCCTAAATTATACCTACTTTTCTTTATCTCTTTTTAATTTAGATAAAATAAATAAATAAATAAAAAGAGACGTTGCACAATAGGAGTCTCTTTCTCCAATTATTCTCAAAATGTCAACTCATGTGATGAAAGAGGAGATGTATGATCTCTGGTTAGTTTGTTAAACAATTTATCCTAGAAACTTTATTAAACAGTAAACTCTAAGTTTGCTGAAATAGAATTCATGATTTCTAATATCTATCTATATTTTATTTTACTTAAAAGGAAAAAAGTTAGCTCTACAAATTTGCCAAGTGTTCCACATATAAAATGTCATGTGTCTATTTTAGGACAAATTAGTTAAAGTTAGGTAAAATTAGTTTCCTTTTTAAAATTTTGAATTTAAAAACAATTAATTAGGTATTCTATATTTTTTAAAAAAGAAGTTTTTTAAAATAAGAAGCAGTTTATACGTATATAGTTTGAAAAGAAAAGTCATTAATAATTTAAAAACACTTAATTAGGTATTCTATATTTTTTTAAAAAGAAGCTTTTTTTTAAAAAAGAACCAGTTTCTACGTGTATAGTTTGAAAAGAAAAGTCATTCCTATAGAAGAAGCATGTACTTTCTATGTTTTTTGCCCAAAAAACAGTCATTCCTATTAAATAGGTATAGATACATTTTGAAATAAGAACGGCGATTGGGAACGCTATTTTTATCTTTTGCCCTAAAAATTTGATCCTCCAAATTCGGCACCTTAATCCCACGACGTCTCACGACGATATCAACTACTTACCCACGAACTCTTCTGCCCAAGATTCCAGCAACATGATTTCACATTTTTATCAACAGTTCTATTTTTACAGTATATAGTTTTGTTCTTTCTCCATCGCGTGCATATCAAACAACAATTCTAGACTACAAGAGGTAATTTGTATGATTTGTATTTCATGAACAATCTTTATTCCATGATAGAATTGTATTTCTTTAACAGATATTTTGTGCAGTTTTAGTTTCTATTTATATTTACAAATTCCTCTGTCTATTTCAGGATATAATGGCAGCTGAAATCAATTTCGTTAGTGAAATTAATAGCAAGTCAATGAATTGGAAGTTAAAGGTTCGTATTGTTAGGCTTTGGAAAAATTCAGATTGCGATAGGCCTGACAACCCCTTTTCAATTGAAATTGTTCTGACGGATGAAAAGGTAATGTTTAAAACTTTATACTCACTTTCTATTTATCATTTTTTACATATGTGTAAGTAACCTCCACTTCCAACCAAGAGGTTGTGAGTTCGAGTCTCCCCAAGAGCAAGGTGGGAAGTTCTTGGAGGGAAGGATGCCGGGGTTCTATTTGGAAACAGCCTCTCTACCTCAGGGTAGGGGTAAGGTCTGCATACACACTACCCTCCCCAGACCCCACTAAGTGGGATTATACTGGGTTGTTGTTGTTGTTGTTACGTAAGTGTATTACAGTCATATACGGAATAACTTTGTCATTTTAACTAATTGAGTTTTTTTGTAGGGCGACCACATTCACGCAAGTATTGGCAGGTCTTTTATACAAAGGTTCAAACAAGAAATTAAGGAAATGAGTTTGTACATCATGAAAAATTTTGTGGTTTGTCCAAATAATATGAAGCTGAAGACCAAAGACCACAAGTTTAAGTTGATGTTCACGCATAAGACCACCGTTGACGAATTACATGATCCACATGTTAACATGTGTATTTTCAAATTTAAAACCTACGAGGAATTGTCAAATCCCCAAGAATTTGACAATACTGAGCTATTTTTATCTTTTGCCCTAAAAATTTCATCCTCCAAATTCGGTACCACAATCCCACGACGTCTCACCACGATATCAACTCCTTACCCACGAACTCTTCTGCCCAAGATTCCAGCAACGTGATTTCACATTTTTATCAAATCAGTTCTACTTTTACATAGTTTTGTTCTTTCTCTATCGCGTGCATATCAAACAACAATTCTAGACTAAAAGAGGTAATTTGTATGATTTGTATTTCATGAACAATCTTTATTCCATGATGGAATTGTATTCCTTTAACAGATATTTTGTGCAGTTTTAGTTTCTACTTATATTTACAAATTCCTCTGTCTATTTCAGGATATAATGGCGGCTGAAATCAATTTCGTTAGTGAAATTAACAGCAAGTCAATGAATTGGAAGTTAAAGGTTCGTATTGTTAGGCCTTGGAAAAATCCGGATCGCGATAGGCCTGACAACCCCTTTTCAATTGAAATTGTTCTGATGGATGAAAAGGTATTGTTTAAAACTTTATACTCACTTTCTATTTATCATTTTTTACATATGCGCAAGTATATTACAGTCATATACAGAATAACTTTGTCATTTTAATTAATTGAATTGTTTTTTGTAGGGCGACCACATTCACGCAAGTATTGACAGGTCTTTTATCCAAAGGTTCAAACAAGAAATTAAGGAAATGGGTTTGTACATCATGAAGAATTTTGTGGTACGTCCAAATAATATGAAGCTGAAGACCAAAGACCACAAGTTTAAGTTGATGTTCACACATAAGACCACCGTTGACTAATTACATGATCCACATTTTAACATGTGTATTTTCAAATTCAAAACTTATGAGGAGCTGTCAAATCCCCAAGAATTTGACAATACTGAGTTATTTGGTAATTCAGTTTCTCTCATTTTTTTCCAGTTTCATTTTACTTTGCCTTATTTGTTTTCTATCTTTTTAGTGTCAGTTCAAACATATCACAGAAATACATACACACCAACGTGGTCGATGTAGTGAATTCTTTGCTGAATTCTATTTTGTTGACAAATTTCTTTTTCTATCATCTTCTAGCATGTGTTATTTTTTTAATTGCTCTCACTTTTAACATCTTGTGTTTCTCTGTCATTATAAATCTTCTAACAATCATCATTCATCATTGGTGCCTTCAATTATGTGGTGCATTCTGAGCTATTTGGTAATTCAGTTTCTCCCATGACCATCAATAAAAGTCAAGGTCAGTCATTATCTAATGTGGGATTATTTTTTAAGAAGTCTATTTTTATCATGGACAATTATATGTTGCACTTTCAAGAGTAACAAGTAGAAAAGGGTTGAAGATTATATGTTATGATGAAGATGGGAAATTATCAAATGAAGCTACAAATGTAGTGTATAAAGAAGTTTTTAGAAATTTGGAGAATAGAAGTTTTTAATAAGTATAAAATGAGCAGCACCAACAACAAGTTCAATGTACATACTCAGTATATAGTTGGTCATACTACAGACAAACAAAAAATTGGATGAGGTAAATATTCTTCTAAATTTAATTTACTTTGACATATCCTGTTATAACTTTTTTTTTAATCATAGGGAAATACTTTTATTTGTTAAATTATTTATACATATTTGCAGTCAATCACTTCAGTTAAATTGTGGAGTTGCACAAATATGGATTGCCAACCATCATTTCACATTCATTAATTCATACTAGGTATGCAATATTACTTACAATGAATTTTATTAGAAAATTGTCACGACCTAAATCCCTGAACCCGGTCGTGATGGCGTCTCTCGTGAAGACAAGGCCAGCCAAACCAAAACAGAACACCTCTTTTAAACTGTTAAATATCATAAATAGTTCTAAGACAAGATATAGTAACCATAATTTGCGAAAATACAATAACAACAGTAGAAACCATCCCGACACAGCCCAAATCGGGGTGTCACAAGTCACGAGCATCTATTAGGGTGTAAATATAACTACAAGGTCAAATTATACAAAACAGGAATAATGAACAAAAGGGAGAAAAGCGGTGTTGCGAACGTCGGCAGCCACCTCGCTAAACTCCGATAACTCTGCCTCTGATCAGCTAAAAACCCGCTATCGGGTGTATAAATACCTGCATTTGCACACAAGGTGCAGGGAGTAATGTGAGTACTCCGACTCAGTGAATAATAATATAAATAAAGACTAAAGGCAAAAAATCACCTAAACAGTAAGGCAGTAAAATCACTTTAATCAGTAAGGCAGTGAGAAATCAAGTGAAAATCCCTTTTTCCAACAAGTAAAGCAAGTAGTTTACAAGTGAGTAACAAAAATGATAGAAATGTAAACAACCCCTCGGACAAAACATGTACAACAAACCGCCCCTCGAGCATAATATCAACAGAACCAGCCCCTCGGGCTCAATATCAGAACAGTGCCAACACCTCGGGCTCAATATCAGAACAGTGCCAACCCCTCGGGCTCAATATCAGAACAGTAACAGCCCTCCGGGCTCACTCTCAGAATAGTATCAGCCCCTCGGACTACCTCGCAATCACTCATATCAGCCCCTCGGGCATAGTATCAATCACTCAGAACAATGGGTACCCGCGCTCACTGTGGGTGTGCAGACTCCAGAGGGGCCCCTTACGGCCCAAGCGCTATATCAAGCCACCTCGTGGCATCATCACTCAGCATATCCTCACATCACTCAAGCCATCGCGTGGCATATAAAGTATCATAGGCCCTCGGCCTCATATCACTCGGCCTCACATCACTCAAGCCACCGCGTGGCGTATAAAGTATCATAGGCCCTCGACCTCATATCACTCAAGCTACCGCGTGGCATATAAAGTATCTCAGGCCCTCAACCTCATATCACTCGGTATATCCTCACATATGACCCTCGACCTCACTCAGTCCGAAAATTATCACAAGCCCCTCGGGCATTAGTAAAACAGTAGTTCTCAGCCCAAAACATCATTTAGAAATATCATTTAAGTTTCAAATCTGAGTAAAAGTGGCTGAGTTTGTAAAACAGTAGATATCAACAGGACTGAGTTCAAGTAATAAAGTCAAAACAGTGAGGAAATAGTGATAAAAATCCCCGAAGGGTTCAAATAATTGGCACGAAGCCCAAATATGACAATCAACCCAAATCATGATGATAACAAATAAGTTTCAATCAAATATGCGGTAAAATCATCAATCGAGACGGACCAAGTCGCAATCCCCAATAGTAAAAGATCCCACGCTCATCATCCATCGTGTGTCTCACCTCAATATAGCACTACGATGTGCAATCCGGGGTTTCAAACCCTCAGAACATCATTTACAATCATTACTCACCTCGATCCGGTCCAAACTCTAGCCCGCGATGCCTTGCCCGCACGAATCGACCTCCGGATGCTCCAAATCTAGCCACAATCAGTACATAATCATTAAAATATGCTAAGAGAGCGAAGCCCACTCGAAAATATCCAATTTAACATCAAAATCCCGAAATTGCTCAAACCCAGCCCTCGGGCCCACGCTTCGAAATTCGACGAAACTCACAAAATCCGACAACCCATTCAACCACGAGTCCAACCATACCAAAATTACTAAATTCCGATAACAATTCTGCCTCAAAATCTTCAAATCTTATTTTCAAATCCCTAGGTCCAAATTCCCAATTTACACCTCAAAACATGTAATCTAGTCGGATTATTCGATGATAATTCAATATTATGGACTAGAAATGATCACAAGTGACTTACCTCAAGATTTCCCATGATTTCTTGCTCAAAAATTGCCCCAAGCCGTGTTCTTTCACCAGAAAAACGTGAAAATGAGCAAAAAAAACCAGAACAACGTTAATAATCCGATTCGGGTCGCTAAAAGACCCATTCCCGTCGCTAAAAGTTCCACATCTGGTCGCTAAAGGTGCGCACCAGATCCTGCTGCACCAGCAATATTTATTTTCACTAAAAAGGCTCTTAACTCCACCATACGAATTCGGAATTCAATTATGAGTCACAAATAATGATACGAACATAGTCCTTCAATCGAAACTCAATTCGGAGCTCGTTTGCTCAGTGCGATATCCATTTCGCTCGTTAAACAATTAACTCATGTTTCGCGTCAAAACACAACCGCGACTTGATGAAATTAGACCAAACTTTCCAAATCACTCCTATAATTCATTATTGAAATTTTGGAAGTCTCGAAATCAAATTTCGATCTCTAGAACTAAAAATGGACCTTTGGATCATTACATGCTTATGCTCAAAACGGCAAAAATCTTCCAAAAACTCTTCCAAAACTTATCCTAGCCTCATGGGACCCCGACCAAATATTCCAACATAATTCATAACATTATTCAATCTTGTTCAATCATCAAAATACCTCAAACAACATCAAATTACCCAAAACTCATCGAATTCAAGCCTAAGTTTCCAAAAACTTCCGAAATACACTTTCGATCAAAAACCCGACCAATCGATGTTCGAATAATCTGAAATTTTGCACACACATCACAAATGAAATAAGAAGCTACAACAACTATCGGAATTCCATTCCGACCCTCGGATCAAAATCTCACCTATCAACCGGAATTCGCCAAAATACTAACTTTGCCAATTCGAGCCAAATCCTTCCACGAACTTCCAAAATGCATTCCGATCGCGTTCCTAAGTCATAAATCACCTAACGGAGCTAACTAAATCATAAAAATTCCGATCCGAGATCATATACAAACAAGTCAACTCTTGGTCAAACCTTTCAAATTCAAAGTTTTCATGTGAGACTGTTCTTTCAAATTCCTTCCGATTTTCCTGAAAACCAAAACTATCGATCTACATCAGTCATAATACATCATACGGGGCAAGCCATGCCCGAGAACTGGCGATCAAAGTACAAAAGCTCAAAACGACCGGTCGGGTCGTTACAAAAATATATAATAGGGATGGTAGTCTGATCTCTTAATGCTCATTATGAATAGAAAGAAGAATATCTTCAAGTTGGCACAACTTGAATATATATAGCTCATGAGAAAATTGAGAATGTTTATGCCAAATACAAATTTGTTGCACAATGCTTTGTCTATGGTAAGCAGATAAATGACTTTTCTCTTACGGATTCATTAAATAGTATCTGCTTTGCTCACTACTGCAACATTGCAGGTGATAGCTTTAATTCCTCTAATGAGAGACTACGAAAGTGGGCAAACCCACATAAGGAAAGAATTCAATCTAATCCCTCCATTTCAAGCCTTAGAGAATCCGACTAAATTAGCGAATTCACCTCCCCAAAAAACTCTTTAGCTTTAGATATTGCAGTAGTTTGTGTAGAGCCAAAAATCTTTAAGGAATGGGCATATCTGAGGAAATCAAGGTATCTTTTAATCTTCAACAGTTAGCTGTTGTGAAGGGGTTGAAGGGATCAAACTATAACTAGAAGTCTACTGTCTATATTTCAGAGAAACGACAGTTGTGAAGTCCGAATTTCGATTATCGAACGGAGCCGCCGGCAAGAATTGCTTTGGGCGAATCCTCTGCGGGGATATCACAATGGGATACATGCTGGAAGCCCGAGAAAATCACGTCAAGAAGAAGTTCAAAGAAGGTAAATTTGATATTAAACCCCTAACTGGCCATGTACATTAATCAGATATTGTCAATTTGTCATTTGTGAAGCATCAAATAATTGTAGAATACAACCCCACCCATTACTACTTTGTGGAAATGAGTGCCAATTTTTGTACGAATGTATATATTGTAAAAATTGCTCATATTTTATGTAGTTGAAGTCGAGTCTCAAATGTGAGCTTCAAATGAAAAAGACAATTATTTAATCACCTCCATATTTCACAATTCATTTTCCACATCTGTTTAAGTTTCTAATAAACCATTTGGAAAGCTGGAGTTATAGGCCTAAGTTCTGTTTGAGTAATTTTTTTGGCATCTCAATGGGTATGAGGCAGAAGGACTACTTGTTGATATATGGCACTATATGTCAGCAGTTCTCCTTTTATTTGTTTCATTGTGTTTTATACTGCTTATCAAAGACATAATCTTCTCCTCCATTGTAGTTTGTCAAATGCTTCAGTTAAAGCAAATTGTGTTGAGGTCATCATTTAGATTTCATGTTACATTGCATTAACCATCATATTTTGCATGTCTTATCATTAACTTTGCACATAACACAAGAATTGTGCTTATATTTATGCAGGTAGAAAATTATAACTTGCTTCTAGAGCATCCCATAAAATATACTGATAATTAATTGTTTGGTCAACTTTTTTATACTAATGATGGATTATTTTGGGTTCTACCTGGTTTGGTTTCACAAAGGTGCTTTTGGTTGAAAATTGTAGAAGACTGTAGGGAGTGGCAATGGTGGATATTACAGTCTACCTTGAAGTTAATAATCCCTCCATTGATCAGCACAGAGATATGCGTTTGGACATACATCACATGTCCTATGAGGTGAGAACTGGCTTTCTCGATTATATGTACTGTCTAACATTTGTTGTGATGGTTGACGAGTATATGCTAATTCTCTGCTTTATTTTTATGGTAGTTACTACATGAACATGCAACTATCCCTGCAACTATGGGCAATGTGTATATGCACTTGAAGCGAATTTTGGGAAATCTACTTTAGCTTTTGTTTCTTATAGTTATCCAACCTTCTCTACTAATCATGTTTTAGCGCATAAATATTGGTGGTCCCTCGCATACAATCCTATGAAATTCATATATTTATTTTTTGATTTAATTCTTTAGAATGTGATCGCTAAATTTAGTCTGAAATAAAGAAATATTTGTACTATATCATTTTTCCTTTGAAACAATCCGCGTATCGCGCGGGTACGTATATTAGTTTATTTTAAAAGGTAAACTCTTGTTACTAGATCTCTTACCCCCAACCATAAAAAGAAAGACAACCCACCCCCACCCCCACCCCCCACCCCCAAAAAAAGAATACAATTCCACAAAAAATGAATACGATGGCTCATTATTCAGTAAAAATCGAATTATCAAATTATTATTTTGATATTTAAATTTTTTAGGACTTTTATAAATTTTGTTCAAACAATGATGGTACCTGACCATATTTTTGAGCAACCTGATTAATAGTGAGCGCATTTTTGTTTCAAAGGCTAAATGGAGGATAAAATTGTCTCATATCAAATAGTTCGTAAGCAAATTGGCCTATTTTCTAATTATTTAACTAAAAAGGTAATTTAATTTTTTTAATTTCATACAATTTCTTTTTAATTCGGTTCAAATAGGAATTTCAAATTAATTACTTATATATACACACCCCATTAGCCTTAAGTTTGTTCACATTCACAATTTTACTTTTAAATCTTAGCCACCGCCTCTCCAAATCAAAGTCTCCCTTCCATCTCCAGCAACGGCTAATCTTCGTTCACGTAAGAATCTCTCCCATTCTTCTTTTAGGGTTCATGCTTCCTTTTTTACGCAAACACTATCGAATTCTTTGCTGATAACGCACGGCTTGTTCGGGAGTTAGCCAGTGGCTGGTTGAAGCTTTATCCTAGGAAAAATGGTAAGATGCTAAAGTTTTAGTTTACTACTACTTGCCAGATGCTAGGGTTCGGACTGTTAGGTTGTTTGTCGTTTTTGTATTACTATCTTAGCCTCTTAGTTTCAGGCTTTATGTCTTCTTTTCCATTTTTAGATCTAACCCACATTTTCCTCCATGTGCTTTTACCGACGACGATCAACATAAACCATTTTTAATAGTTATTACTAACAAAATTAATAAACTCAAAATTATCTCTTGTGCTCTCTCCTCCTCTTCTTCTCATTCATTTTTATATCTGCTTTTGAATTTTCACTTATTCTATACCTTATCGCATACTTGGACCAACATCTTTTTCTCTTTATTGTTTTCAACTGTCTTGAGAATGTATTGAGTACAATGTACTATATATTGCTCACTTGTTGTCACGGAATGTTTTACCGACGACGATCAGCATAAACCATCTTCAATAGTTATTACCAACAAAATCAATAAACTCAAAATTTATCTCTTGTTCTCTCTCTCTCTTCCTCCTCTTCTTCTCATTCATTTTTATATTTTTTGAATTTTCATTTATTCTATACCTTTTTGCATACCTGGGCCAACATCTTTTTGTCTTTATTGCTTTCAATTGTCTCGGGAATGTATTGAGTATTATGTACTCTATATTGCTCACTTATTGTCACGGAATGATTTAGGGTTAAATTTGCTTATTTTTAAAACAATTACTCATTAGGTTGAAACTTTTGGGTCTATAGCACTTGGAATGCTTGAAAGCAAGCCTGTAATTATTTATATTTGTAAGAGTTCTTTCAAGTTAATATAATATTAGCCATGTGTTTTTATGCACTACCTTAGTTCTTATCGTCAAAAATATTATTGAGATATATGAAGATTCGAGTAGTTTAATTCAAAGTTCTAAAATATTAGGAAAAATTATATTGTCGAAAACTTAAAAAATAAAAATAAAAAGCTAAAAATTTTGAAAAGACAATCTATTACATTCATTAATGCCATGACCATACAAGAAAATTATGAAGTTTTTTTAGCAATAGAAATAATAAATACTAGGAAATGATGAAGCTGTAACTTTCCGACACCAAAAATAGTTTTCTGGTGGGTATAGAAAAAGTCTTTGCTAGTGAACTAAAAATTAATGGTAACTTAGGATTGTAGACAATAAATTTGCGTCGAGAAAATAAAATTAAGATCGAAAAATATTGCAACAATCGTAGTATTTGATTTCAATTAATATGGGTGTACAACCTCTATAAATCCTCTAATTCTACTTCCTTCGAGCTTAAACTTGAATTTTATTTTAATCTAAGTACTTGAGGCCTGATCTTGATCTTGACATATTTTTAATCCAAGAGCTTGCAGCTTGTTCTTGAATCTTCATCTTGATCTTTTAATTTTTAGAACACTTGAATGCTTGTAGCTTTTAGAGAATTCTGCAGCGTTCGATCCACGGGCTCTCTCTTGCTTCTTGTTGTAACTTCTGATATCTTTCTGAGTTATGAAGACCACTATTTATAGTTGTGGGAGGGAAGAGTTATGATAAGAACAAACTCTTTCCGACCAATCAAATTGAAGTGTGACAAGGCCACATTTGATTTGCAAGAACATGTCACTTGCACAAGTGACGCGGTTTCATTGGCCCTTTAATTTGACTTCGCATGCCTTGTCATTTTGATACGTGGCATAATCCTATTGGCTCTTCTGTTTGACTTGGTGTGCCACGTCATTTGACACGTGACACCAAATAGGGCCTTTAGGCAGATGACATCTTGGGCTTAATAAAGTGGGCTCATCACTTTAGTTCAATTAAAAGAGCTAGCCCAATGGATTAAAACTTATTTATTGAAGGAGGAAGTGCACGGTTAGCCACTAATAACACATGTATTTACTTTTAAGCCACTATTTAAAATGTCTTTAGTCTTTAGCCACTGCTTTAATAAACTTTACCTGCCCGGACGAAAACACCCTTCTGCTCATAAAGTTCAGGACCAAGTGTCCTTAACTTTTGAACTTGTAGCTCTAAGTTCAGGACTACATGTCCTTATCTTTTGAACTTAGAACTCGAAGTTCAGGACCTCCTGTCCTTAATTTATGTGCTTGTAACTCTAAGTTAAGGACTACTTGTCCTTAACTTTTGAACTTGTAAGTCTAGTTCAGGACTTATTATCCTTAACTTTTGAGATTGTTAGTCTAAGTTCAGGACCAAGTGTCTTTAACGTTTGAACTTGTAACTATAAGTTTAGGACCAAGTGCTCTTAACTTTGAGCTTGTTAGTCTAAGTTCAGGATCTATTGTCCATAACTTTTGGGCTTCTTAGCCTAAGTTCAGGACCTATTGTCCTTAACTTTTGAGCTTGTTAGTCTAAGTTCAGGACCAAGTATCCTTAACTTTTGAACTTGGAACTCGAAGTTCAGGACCAAGTGTCCTTAACTTTTGAACTTGTAACTGTAACTTCAGGATCCATAACGTAGCAGAAAACCAAAAATACATGACAGAAATCACAAATTGAAGTACATCTACCACCATAATTGCATACGATCAAACATCACGACTAGTTTAATTAGTAACAAAACTAGCACGTTAATCTTTGAACAATCATAGTGTTTATTCAAGAGTTTCTCAAATTAAGTTTATATATATAACATATGGTAACATTCTTAGCATGGCCTAGTACAGAAATAACGGAGGCGGAGTCCACGACAGTCGTCACCGGAAAATCCTTCCGTTTCACAGACGGCGGCATAGTTCTTCTCCCTAACACATGAAAGAAATAGAAGAAAGGGTAACACAGTCTTTTCATAGTAATTTTAATAGACTAGTGACTACTATTGCTAAACATTAAAAATGCTGGATAAAAAGTAAATACCACTTTAAAAAATGGCTACCCCACACAATTTTTACTTTATTTAATCCATATATGTTGGACTTATATAACTAATCCAATTATATTAGCCCAATAAATTTATTTGAACTAATATATTTTGAATTTAAAATATAGTTCAAATTATTTTACGGATTTAATTTCAATAAGATTAATATGCGTACAAATGCCCCCTATTTTTTGAGGTATAGATTTGTCGAATTACGCAGACAAGACTTGAAGTATACATCCTCCAATGCTCCTATAAGAGCTTACACGTTTGCAAGGTTAAATAAACCTCTCAACGCTGTCAGACTTCAAGGATAACATGCTCACGTGAAATAGCAAAGCAATTATCACCATAACTAATAGCAAATATTGCTAGAGTTACAGTGAATTGGATTTTTCCAATGCTTCCACGTAAGCCTAGCAAATGTAAGAATCTTTAAACATGTACATCCTATAGTTGTGGAGACATATTAGTACTAATAAATTGCTTGTCTCAAATTCTAGTAGTATATACACGTGGATTAGTGGTAATGACTAAAGTGCCTGACTCTTTACATATCAACCATATGTAGGTAAGGAAACCGTCGCCGTCTTTAGCTTTTCTAATCGAATTAGGAATAGGACACCTAATCCTTCTTCGAAATTATCTGATCCCACATCGGTACTAATTCTTCAATACCCATCTTCGGAAGCTGTATAAATATGTGCATGCCATTCATTCAATCGGCATCAACAACATCTGCGAGCTATGTTTAGCTTACATTTGACAATTTAGAAGTATTGACACGGAGGTAATTTTTTTTTTTTTTTGTGTTTTTTTCTTTGTTTTACTTATGATTTTTTTTTAGAAGTAACTTTGTCAAACTACTTTTTTTTTTGTGTGTTTTTTTCTTTGTTTTACTTATGATTTTTTTTTAGAAGTAACTTTGTCAAACTACGAAGAAACTTCTTCGTTTTTAGTGTTTTCTTCTTTGTTTTACTTGTGGTCTTTTTTTCTTTTTAGAAGTAATTTTGTCAAATTACGAAGGCCTTTAAAAGTTCGTGATGAAGATATTTAAAATTTGCGGCGTCAAACCGTAAAAGTTCGTGATGAAGACCTTTAAAATTTGTGACAAAGATTCATAAAAATTCGTGTAAAGATCCTTAAAAGCTTGTGGTCAAGATTTTTAAAAGTTCATAGTGAAGACCTTTAAAAGTTCGCGATAAAGACCTTTAAAAGCACGCAATGAAGACTCTTAAAAATTCGGGGTAGAAATTTTTAAAAGTCAGCAGTGGGGACTCTTTAAAGTTCGCCACGAGCACCTCCAAAAGTTCAAGACAAGCACCTTTAAAAGTTCGAAACATACGCCTTTTAAAAGTTCGGAACAAAAACCTTAAAATTCCGAATGCCTTTAAAAGTTCAAGACGAACACCTTTAAAAGTTCGCAACGAAAACCTTTAAAAATTCGAATGCCTTTAAAAGTTCGAGACGGACACCTTTAAAAGTTTGCAACGAAAACCTTTAAGAGAAGTCTGATACAGACATGCCCTTCTTTTTTTTTACGTCTGAGGCAAAAAAAAATTCCCACTTATCCATGCTCTCTTTCAAGATTGCGATTGTTACTCTTCCCTTTTGACTTATGTACTAACAAATATATTTTTTTATGCAGCTTGAACATGGTTTACTTCAAAGACTCAGCATCCTCTTCATCCACATCTAAGTATCTTGTAATTTCAGAGCACAAGGATAGCAAAACGGAGACCAGATTGCTAGTTGATACACCACTGATCGGCTTATATGCAGCTTCGTGGACATCCTTGCAAAATCCATTTCGTTTGGTAGATTGGACCTTTGAAAAAACCAAACATAAATTCAAGAAATAAACTCTTTGTTCCCATAATCACAAAGTTAAGAATGTGCAATTTCCCTCGCATGCTTAGGACGACGAATCCTCAAAGGAGAAGTACACTAGAGTGATTCCTTAACTTTTGATGGCGAATTTCATTATATTTCTGGCTATTGGGAGTGGATCGAAGATATCCTTAATAGGAACCATCGAACATTGAGGGCCACCAATATTTACGATGATGTCTATACCCCATTGTTTACTTATGATCATTCTACAAGTATCATGCAAGCCTTTTGTGAGGCTTGGTGTCCTCTTACAAACACGTTGCTTACCTCAGTTGGAGAGTTATCCACATCCCTTTAGGATTTGTGCACTATTGGGGGTCTGTCTTTAATGAGGTCTCCTTATGAGGAAGTTATTCCAAATATTCGAAAACTTATAGGTGCTTACGACAAGGATAAAATATTCCTTCCACAAGCCTGTCAGCAATTGTTTGATGCATATCACCAACTCCGAGAGGGAAACACTAAAAATCATGACGTCCCTGTGAGAAGATAGATAAAGTTTTGGAGCAAAAAGGTTATAAAGTATGAACAACCTCCAACGAAAAAAGAAAAGAAGTCAGCTTGTCTCAAATCAACACACAACCCTACTGAATCCATAGATAAATTGGTCAATTGGTCGGAAGTTAAAGATGCACTATTTGTTAAACTTGGCGTTAGAATTGACAAGAAAGACGAAGTATACTTGGCTACTTTTTTATCATGCTGGTTATGTGTCTTTGTGCTCCCTACAAAAGAAAGCGACTTCATTCGGCCTGAAACTTTCAAGATTGCAGTCCTTCAACGTGTGGGCAAAGAATTAACCTTGTCGTTCCAGTCTTAGCTAGCATCTACAGGGGATTAAACACAATTTCAAATAGCTCACCACTCAATCCTTCTAGAGTTTACTTCCTAATTCATTATGTGTATGGTTGGTTGGCCTATTACTTTAAGACTTATTTTTCTCTAACAAATAGGCCGACTACTCCTCTGATGGCCATATATTCAGGTGAGGGAACAACGAAATACTTTGGGAATGAAGACATGAGAAAACGTATTCATGGAGGAGAAAGTGTTGTATGGATTTTCACAATGACAAGTAATTCTCAATTGTATTATTATTGTGATGATGGCAATGAGGAAGAGTCCGAGTCAAATTATTTTATGAGTATTCGCTCGAATTACCTTCATTTGAGAAATGGATCGACCTTCATCGTGGAGCCTTATAGCCATCATCACTTCAGTAGTCAATTTAATTTTTATCAAGACAACCCAAGTTGCTTGGATTAAGATTTTCGTGAGTGCTCTTTAGATAAAGGATTGGAACTTTTACAAATTTGTGTTTTGTCTAAAAGTAGGTCAAAGCCCACAATTCCCCCTATTACGCCCAAAATGAAGAAGTATGTCTCGTCCGATTATAAGTCTTGGTGGGAAAGAGTGCGTGGAAACTTCCTTGAAAACCACTTGCAATCTTTGGTGGCTACCGCTGGGCCAGTTACTGCTACGCCTTTAGAGATCACGCCTCAAAAGCATATCAGGGAGGACAGGCCTTCTACTTTAAAATCCAAAGTGGTTGTACCATGCGACGTCAAAGGACCTCCATATAAAGAAGTTCAAAAAAATAAGGGACCTGTTCAGGCTCATCAAGCCAATGAGGGTTCCTTTCTATTAGGCACCTTTGTTCCTACCTCCAAAAAATGTCCGTCCCAAAACGAGAGTGATAGTAGTCATACTGATCAAAACATCAAGCGGGTGAAGCCATATTCAAACAAACAGGCAGATGCTAATTCGGGTGTAGTCGAGATTACTAACAACATCGCCAGTGCTTCCAGGACTTTGGCGGCTATCAAAGAGGTAACGAATAAAACTTTCATATTATCTTATAATATCCAAGTAATTTGACTAACCGTATATCCTTTTCTATGCAGCCAAATGGTGTTCATATTTCAAAAAAATAGCGTCACACCAAAGCAAGCCACAAGGTAGTAGAGAATTCGTGGAGGAGCCAGAATCGAGGAAATCACTCCCAATACCTAAGTCAGACCTAGAGGCGACTTCCATTCCTCGTCTTGGAGCAAAATCGGGGCCTAATTTTCACCAACGATGTCTATCTTTGATGGAAGAAAGGTTATCTTGACTCTTCGCAAGGATTTCATTCTGAATGCCTGGGCTAAAATTCATGCCAAACTCAAGGACCTTACCGCAAACAATGATTCTTCTCTTCAATTCGAGATCCAAGTGATTCTCGAGGAGATGGACGGAAAGGGTGTGGATATTTCCCCTCTAAAAGACCTATTAAAGTCTTTCTTTGAGCTTGAAACTTCATATGACCAGGCACGATCAACTCTTTCTGACAAGGTTGTGGATGTTGAAAAATTAGAGTCATTTTTAAACGCCAAGGAACATCTTGATCTTGTCCTGATTGAGAAAGGGGAGAAGGTCTAGAAATTGTCTTCCACCGGTCAGTCTCTCAAAGAGGCCAAGGAGAAGGTGAAACAGTTAAGAGCTCTTCGAGGTGTTGCCAAGAAAGAGGTTAAAGAGATTGAATCTAGAGTCTCATCTGCTGAATAAGAGTATCGAAGATATTTTGATGTTTCATTGGCAACTGCTGATGACTTGGCCGACGTGGAGATGAAGAAATAACACCTAGAGGAAACCCTTAAAGACTTGGTCAATAATAATTTGTGTTTAGATTAGTCTATATAATATTTTATTCGCCTATTTTTTTGTGCATTTGATTAACTAACGGCTATTCTTATAAATGAAAACTCTATCTATTTTACTTTATATCATGCGTTTTCATCAATGTCCCCTTTTTACTTTGTGGTTCAATATCAATAGTTCTTTGCTTATCATGATGTATTGATGTTCCTATAATAAAACTTGGCTTTCTTTTAAACATCGTCGGCATTCATGTCTCGAAGTTCTCTGTATTTGGAGAAACATCCTCCTTTTTCTTTGAGGATAATATTATTCATCACCTTTGCACCTTTTTGTGGTAGGATATATATATATATCTATGTGAGAACATCAAAAATATGAGCCATTTGACTTTTTAGAAACTAAACTTTAAAATTTAAGACATATCGGAAATTCGAAATCAAACACCTTCAGAATTGCCGCAGGTAATATTTTGAAACTAACTTTAGATTCCACCACGTTGAGAATTTTAGATTTGTGCAGTCTCACCAAAAAATTCATATCTTGGTGTAGGAATGTCAAAATTGTGAACCGTTTTCATGAAAACTAGACTTAAAAATCTAAGACATATCTAATATTTGGAATCAAACATTTTGAGAATCGTCCCAGATATTATTTTGAATCTAACTTTAGATTCCAACACGTTGATAGTTTTAGATTTGTGCAGCTTCACCTAAAAAAATATATCTTGGTGTGGAAATGTCGAGATTATGAACCGCTTGATTTTCTGGAAACGGGACTTCAAGATCTAATACATATACAAAATTCGGAGTCAAATATTTTGAGAATCGTCCCAGATGTTTTGAATCTAACTTTAGATTCCGACATGTTGATAGTTTCAGATTTGCGTGGTTTCACCAAAATATTTGTATCTTAGTGTAGGAAAATCGAAATCATAGATCGTTAAATTTGTTGAAAATAAAACTTCAAAACATAAAACGTATCGAAATTTCAAGATTTAATACCTTAAGGATAGTTTTAGATAATATTTTGAAGTCAACGTAAAATTCCGACTCACTGCTGATTTTAAACTTGCGCGACTTCATCAAAACTTTTATATCTTGATGTAGGAATGTCGAAATCACGAACCGTTTGATTTTATGAAAATAAAACTCCAAAATATAAAATATTTCCAAAATGTTGGATTTAATACCTTAAGGATAGTTTGAGATAGTATTTTGAAATCAACATAAGATTTTAATATACCGACAGTTTCGAATTGGCGCGACTTCGTCAAAACTTATATGTTTTGGTATGCAAACCTCAAGATCACAAGACATTTTTCTTGCTATCAATTGAAATTCAAGAGCTCCATTCTCACAAATATCTTTATTTAAGTCTCACTAAATTTGAAACGTTGTGCCCCAGGAATCTTTCTTCTTATATTTGTGTTCTCTTTCTCTTCCCTTTTTTAAGGCAGTGAGCATATATGAAGACCAACAAACTTGACGGTTATCCGAACATAAAAACATAGTGAATCCCCAGGCTTTGATGCAAGTATTGTCATCATTTCAGTGAAGACACCATTTTACCATAGCAACTTGCCCTCTTTAAATCAAATGGGATCCAAAGCTTAACAGAAGAATGGTATCTCAGCTCGATTTTCAAGTGCTGATTGAATGGATTAAATTCCATCGTACTTCATTCAAATGATGATTGAGGAACTATGTATCTTTTGAACTCATGCGACTGAACTCAGAATGAAACTCTAAGCTGCCTACGTACCTCGGTGAAGAGGATCAAGCCATACCGTAGTTTAGAATGGGTGATTTTTTATTTTATTTAATTTAATTTTTTATTTTTTTAAATTTTTTATGTCCTAACTTTTGCCTTGGCGCCTCTTTTGAGGTTTTCAACCTAGCGGACTCTTTTTTCTTTTTTTTTGGGCCATACGCAGTTTAGACTCATGCGGGCCAAGAGTGTAGGAACATGCAGTTTATGCTCATGCGTCAAGGAGCATTGTAACTTCAAGGATAATAATTTTTCAAAAACTTGGCATTGATAAGGCCGATTCTCATGCCATCTGCATCAACTAGCTTGTAAGCCCCACTTGAGTAAGCTTCTTTTATGACATATAGCCCATCCCATTTTGAAGTGAACTTCCCTACAGGTTTATGGGAAGTAATTATGGGTCTTCGTACGGCAAGGACTTAATCTCCTACTTGAAAGGATCTTGGGCGAACTCTTTTATTGAAGATGCGACAATCGAGCTTGATAACATTCAAGACTATGTTGAGCTTCCAACCTCTTCTCATCAAGAGCCTCTAATTTTTCTAATCGAAGTCGAGCATTTTTCTTCATCAGTGATCTCTTCTTGAATAGCTAATCGTAATGAAGGTATTTGACGCTCGAGTGGCAAGATGGCTTCGAGTCCATAAACGAGTGAATAAGGGGTTGCTTGTGTTGGCGTGCGGTGAGTTGTCCTATATGCCCACAGAGCTTCTTCCATACGGTCGTGCCAATCTTGTTTGGATTTGGAGACTAATTTCTTTAAGAAGTTGCATAAAGTCTTGTTGAATGCCTCGGCTAGACCACTGGCGACAGCATTGTACATAGAAGATTTACTGTCACGCCCTGAACCTGGGGACGAGACTGTCACCCGATGCCTCACTTATCCTTGCGTACCAACTTGCGACTAAGGGAATATGAACATGTGATGTCATACTTTGGCCATGGACCATGTTGCAAGACAACTGCGAATGCTGACTAAATATCAATATAAAGCTGGGCCGACAAGGCCGTCATAATTATTGCAGCTGACAAACCAACCCAATATACGTACAAGGCCTACAAGCCCAACATACTGCACTAACTGACAGGATATGTCTACAAGTCTTTATTGATGGATATATTGCGATCAGAACAGCTCCCCGACCTAATCATAACATATATACATATATACACAAGATGTACATAAAGCTCTAGACCTGGTAACTCCGAAAGGCATGGAGTTTACCGATCAAGCTGAACTCGGACAACACTTAATGAGAAGGTCTACCGCTCTATCTGTCTGAACCTGCATGCATGAAATGCAGCGCCACCAAAAAAGGGACGTCAGTACGAAATAATGTACCGAGTATGTAAGGCAATATACTGAAAGTTGAAACTGAACTGATAATATAATAGCTGAAAGTAACTAGAAGTCAAAGATAATCTAAAGATATGCTTACTTGTTGATACCGACTCAACTCTCTCAATCTGATGATATGCTTACCTGCTGAAACTGACTCAACTCTCTCAATATAGTAAGTCAAATAGTTGTCCGTCCCTATAAGGCTCGGTATATATACAATTGCTCTACCGTAGTAGGCTCGCTCATAGGCGCTCGGTCATACTAGGCTCTGTATCTCGGCCAACTGGGCTCGCTCATAGGTGCTCGGCCACAGTAGGCTCGGTATATAATTTACCATCTGATCGGAGGTTGCCCGATAGGGGCCTGCCCATCGATTATAGCTCGATGGTAATGAAAATACTATAATACTGTATATATACACTCTCTGCTCTCTTGACTTGAAAAAGGAAATACTCAACTGAATATGAAGTCCCGATAAAGAGAATATTATAACTTGCGAGACTAGCAAAATATACGTAAATTCCGAGATATAAATTTTTCTTTATGCATCATTATCAAACTCGTGTAATTACGAGATCAAGCAAAATGAAGGAAGAGCTTAACCTTAATGTACCTGAATCGGTCTCTTTTGCGAAAACATGTAACGATGGATTAAAATAGAAAAAAATCCGTATAATATTTTTGAGAAAGATTGTAGCGGGCTTTCTTTTAAGTAGCATTTCACGTTGGATCTTGTAGTATTTCAGAGAAATTTCACATTGGATCTTGTAAGATTCCAGAGAAATTTCACGTTGGATCAGTGCCATTTCCTTTTTAATGGTGTAAGAACGTTTTTTTGGTTAATTTTGAAAAGTCCTACACCTTTCCAATAAAGACCAAGCAATCTTTACGTGTAAACAATTTTATCGCTTTGTCTTGTGACTCACTTTGTATAATTTGCCACTTGGCTTAGCTTATGCCATGTGGCATTCCCAAATAGACCCTTATCCACTTAATATAATTGTTTCCACCATTAATAAATTATTCACATAATTAAGAATTATCTCAAATTACTAAAAAAAATTCTACTTATTTTTAATACCCATTTATATATTATACTATCATGGTCATATGGTACCTTGTATGGTACTAGTCCATAAATATCGGGTATTAACGCTCGGCCTGTATTATATCCCAACATGCCAAACTTGGACGAAAATTCATTTTTTTGACTTGTTTCCCCTCCCACCTTCACGAATTTACTCATCACTTGTTTGAAATAGCATAATCCTTATAATCTCCAAATAATCTTTTCCTTAGACTGATGTCAATTACCTTATGAAAAATTCAACGTATAATACTACAGAGTGCATCATCATCGTAATTTAATACTGCAAAGCGTAACATCATCATAATATAGTACTGCAAGGCGTAACATCATTGTAATATAATACTGCGGGACGTAATATCGACGCAATATTGCTGGGTGTAACAGTTACGTTGCTTGAAGCCAAAGAGATCACAAATCTTGTTCATCAACCTATTGTTGAATGACTTTCCATTATCCGTTATTATGTAACGAGGAATGCTAAAGCGATAGATTATATTTACTCTGATGAAACTTGCAACATTCTCCTTTTTTACTTCCTTAAGAGCAACAGTTTCAGCCAATTTCGAGAAGTAGTTAATTGCAGCCAAGATGTATAAGTACCCACCAGAGGATTTTGGCAGTGGTCCAAAAATATCCGGTCCCCAAGCGTCAAATGGTCATGATGCAATAGTCGGATGTAACATTTCAGGAGGCTGATGGATAAAATTTATATGGAATTGGCAAGCCTTGCATCTTCAAGCATAGTCCAAGCAATCTTTTACCATCATTGGCCAATAATATCTCATCCTTTTTATGTGAAAGTGGAGCTTTGGTCCAGACTGATGTGATCCACATACCCCAGAATGTGCTTCTTGCAAATCTTGGAGTGCTTCCTCTTTCCCTAAGCATCGCAAAAGTACTCCCTCAAATAATATTCTATATAGAGTATCTTTGTAGTAAAGGAAGCAAGGTGCACGCGACGGATTTTAGTCCTTCTCCTCGGATTTTCTGGAAGTATCCCATAGCTTAAATAGTCGATAATGGTTGTCTCCATTCTTCCTTCTCAGCTTCAGAAACTACGACCAGATGCTCGAGTTCATTTTCTTCACTTTCCCCCTCATTTGGTAGCAGTACTACCCATTTTTTGTAGATAGTAACTTGCGCTAGGGATAACAATGAAGCTATGACAGCTAAAGCATCAACCTTCTTATTTTCTTTCCTAGGTACGTGTTGAATAATCATATCACCGATCCATACCGTCAAATTTTTAGCATAAGTATGATAAGGGCATATTTCAGGTTTCTTGACCTTGTAGCTACCTAAAAACTGGTTGACCACTAACTAAAAGTCACCAAAGACTTGCAATTGCAACTGTTTCATATCGACAACCAATTCAAGCCCAAGTATTAGTCCTTGATACTCAGCAACGTTGTTAGAGTAGAGTTGTGTCAACGTAAAGAAGTAGGCTAGACCATCTCCTTGAGAAGTGACAAATACTATGCTAGCACCGACTCATCTACGATGTGCAGCGCCATCAAAGTACATCTTCCATGGAGGTTGTACTTCAACGACCATTACGTCTTTGTCGGGTAGTTCATCAGTTAGTTCCCAGTCATCATGTATCGGATGATCTGCCAAGAAGCATGCCAATGTTTGTCCTTCTATAGCCTTTTGAGGGACATACACAACCTCGAATTGTTGAAATTTGAAGTACCATCTCGCTAGTCGATCACTAAGAACATGTTTTGACATCATGAACTTGATGGGATTTGCTCTAGAAGCCAAACGAACGACATGAGCTTGAAAGTAGTGCTTCAACTTTTGGATTGAGAAGACTAGCGCCAAACATAGCTTTTTGATTGGTGAATAATTCAGCTTGTTCGGTGTCATCATCCTGCTTAAGTAATAAAGGGAGTTTTCTTTCCCTTCACTATTTTCTTGGGCCAACAATGCTCCATCAGACCTTTCTTGTGCTGAAATGTATAGTATCAGCGACTTTCCAAGTAATGGGGCTGCCAAAACTGGAGACTTTATCAAGTAAGTTTTGATACTTTCAAAGGCATTGCTACAAGCTTGGTCCCACTTGAAAGAAACGCCTTTTTTCATGAAGCGACTGAATGGTTGGCACCTCCCAACTAGGTTTGAGATGAATCTTCTAAGGTATGCTAGCTTTCCTTGAAGACTTTTCAATTCATGAATATCCCAAGGCTCATGCATCTTCAAAATGGTATCCACTTTGGCTTGATCAATTTCAATCCCTCTATGTCGGACAATGAAACCAAGGAACTTTCTAAAAGTAACTCCAAAGGCATATTTCAATGGATTCATCCTAAGTTGGTACCTCCGGAGCAACTCAAACACCATTCTCAAGTCTTTCAAGTGGTCGCTCTTTTCTCTTGACTTTACCACCAAGTCGTCAACATAGCATTCGACATTCATGTGGAGAAGATCATCAAAAATATTCTGCATAGCCCTTTGGTAAGTGGCACCAGCGTTCTTCAAGCCAAAAGGCATTACCTTGTAGCAATAAATACCCTTGGAGGTACGAAATACAGTAAGATGTTCATATTTTGGCATCATGTAAATTTGGTTATAGACCGATGAACAGTCCATAAATGACATTGCCTCATACCCAGTAGTAGCATCGATCATCAGATCTGGAATAAGAAGCACGAATTCATCTTTCTGGCACGAATTATTGAGATCCCTAAAGTCAACAGACATGTGAATCTGTCCATTTTTCTTCCTTACAGGGTCAATACTTGAAACCTATGCTGGGTATTTAACTTCACGAAAATTTAGCTTCGACGACTTTGTTAACTTCCGTTTGAATCAAGGGAACCAAGTCCGATCTAAAGCGCCTTTGAGCTTGTTTAACAGGCGAGCACCATTCTTGACAACAAGGTGATGGACTGCTACTTTTGGGTCCAAGCCAGGCATCTCTTTGTAACTCCAAAAGGATACATCCCTGAACTTCTTGAGTAACTCAATATAAGTTCTTTCTTCATCAATTTCTAGTAAAGCACTTAGGTTTGTGGGCCTTAGTTCTTCATCTGTGCCAAGATTAACTTCTTTTAAGGCATCAATCATTGCCTTCACCCCTTTTTCAAGTTATGGGGGAGCATCTTTCGCATCTTCATCTTCTTGAGAGTCCCCATCATTGAAGGATATGTGATAACACAGTGAAACATCCCCTAATTTCTCGTCATCCTCCATTAGAGATGAAACACAGTGCTTGCCTTATGCAGTAACATGATTGAAGAAACCCACACTTTCTTCATCTTCATCACGTTCTTTAGTGTAGACCATAGTGTATGGCTTCACCTTTAGTACCTCATCACACGAAGCCATCACTTTTGTTTGTCGCCTCATTCTAGAAGAAACCAGACTTTGAAAATCCTTAGAGATCTTCTGAATTTTGGGTAAAGCGGGTGTTTTTGTATTTCAATAATTTCTCTGGAACTTATTCCCTTTCTTTAATATACCAAATCTCTCAAACACAGAAGTCCTCACAGTTGATTTTCTAAGCCGATCAAAGACAAAAGGCTTGTTAGAAGCGGCAGATTCATCTTCTACAGTGATATAATTATTGATCGCCTTCTTATAGAGATGCGTACTGGTGACGGTTGCTTGTATCCCAAACTTTCACGTGGTTGCCTCATTGTAGCTTATTATGGGAGTTTCCCTAAATTTGACGGCTCCTTGAGATTGTATTCATCTTTTGCAAATAGCATGTAAGCGTTAGAATCAAAACCTTCATCTGTTCACTTTGTAGGGAGTGTCACATTCTGCAAAAAAATTTGGGCCACAACCCTACAAGTGGCTTTGAGGACAACTTTATTGCCTCAATTTATTTTACCGGAAGAGTTAACTCCTTTAGCAAGTTAGTTTGGAGATTAGATGATTCACCTTCATCTTCCTTTTAGGGACATATTGGAGCACGGGAGTTACTTTCTTGCCATAAGACACAATATCCCCTCCATAAAATTTATTCGAGTTAGGTTGTACCTCCTTGGTAATAGCTTTGGTTCTACCAACAGTCACCTTAGCTCTTTTATTGTGGGCTCATCATTCTTGTTTTTCATGACATCATCAGTTTTTAGCTCCTTCACAATGTTGTTCTTCAAGTAGAACTTTGCATCGGCGAAGTGTGACTCAACTTCAGTGAATGGCTCATCATCATCAAGACGTTGGTAGGTAGAAGCGGCAGATTCACCCTCGTAGTATTTTAAACATTAATGGTAGGTAGATGGAATTACTTTATTCTCATGTATCCAGGCCTTCCAAGCAAGACGTTGTATGAGGTCTTTGCATCGATCACATGCAACCATGCACTTGATCGCATATCTTCAATGGTGATTCCCAACCTGATCGCGCATATGGCTATTTGCTCCCCTTAGTTGAATCATCACTCAATTTTCCGAGAGTTCGTTCATGGTAATGCCGAGTTCTTTCATAGTGCAAACTGGCAAGATATTCACTAAGGATCCTCCATCAACCAAAATTTGATTTACTCTTTCATCGCGCATATAGCCAACCAGGTAGAATGGGCAGTTGCGAAGAGTGTCACCCGGTAGAAGATCGTCATTCGTGAACGTAACTTTTTCCTCACAAGCATTAACTTCTTGAGGAGTGGACTCGATGAGCTTTTCCGAATATGGTGCCAATGGTAGGTCATCACTCTTTTCTTCCCCTTTATCAGCATGGCAACAAGAGGCTTCAATACCCCCATGGAAAATCTTCGTATGGAACTAACTTGGTAAAAACTCCTCCAAGGTCACTAGATGTCGCGGCTTTTGAGGGTGGTGCACCTCCACTTTTTCTTTCTTTAAATGCTTAACTGGATTCCATCTCCTTGGTCTTTTTACCATTATTTTCCTTGTTGGTTGTTGAATTGATCCTTTTCGTGGGCCCCTTTTATGGTGCCTACGACGAGTCACCTACGTCCAACCTTCATCATCATCAGGTTGATCATCTTTAACTTTGTTGTTCTCCAGTAATTCTTCATCTTTACTTTCTTTAAAACTACATAATTCATTTGGACTGAATGATCCAAATGTGAAAGAGACTTGGTTTGCGCTTGCTTTCTCATCTTCAAGCACGATCTTCTTTTGACGAGCTAATTCCATAACTTTGTTCTTGAAGACAAGGAACTTCTCTAGAGGGTGGCTCACAAGTCGATGATATTTGCAGTAATTTGAGTCATCAGCTTTCCCAGCTTCATTTGGCCGCTTCATCTCCAGAAGCTTAATGAGATTTAACTTGAGAAGTTCTTCGGAAATGGCTGGCATATCAGAATCCAGAAATGGGTACTCTTTCTCTTGAATTTCTTTTAGAGTCAACTTTCCACTTCGCTTATCTTAAAAATAACTGGATTTCATACTCTGTTTCTTGCTCACCTTCATCGTAAACTTCACAGGTGATGTATTGACATTCATAGCTTCTTTGCTTTTAGACTTGGGTATGAACTTACCTCACTTCCTGACTTCTTGCTTGTCGTTCCCTTTGCGAGGTTCATAGATGGGCAACCTTCCATTTCCAATGGAGGCCATGCTCAATTCCATGTCATGGGCACAAGTTGCAAGTTCTTCAAATGTGCTAGGCTTGATACCTTAGCGCAATCCCCAATGCATGCGCGCAATCCCCAATGCATGCCTTCGATACGCATCTCTATGTCACTGTCTTTACAGTCGAGGCTTGCATTCCTCCAATGATTGATAAAGTCGATAACTGGCTCACCCTTCTATTGATAAGTATTTGTGAGTTCCACCATGCTCACAGTGCGCCTTGTGCTATAAAAGCGATTGAGGAACTCTTGCTCTAGTTGATCCCAACTATCAATAGATCCTGCCTCGAGGTCTGTATACCAATCAAAAGTATTTCCTTTTAGGGAGCGGACAAAGTGTTTGATGAGGTAATCTCCATAAGTCCCAGCGTTGTTACATGTCTCAATTGATTGCGTCACATGTTGTTTTGGGTTGCCTTTACCATTAAACTGTTAAAACTTTGGAGGTTGATAGCCAGCAGACATCTTCAACATATCGATCCTTGTAGTGTATGGTCCTTCAGTTGATCGATGGGAATCGTCCCTTCCGGATGAGACAGGAATAGTCTTAGCAGATGATACTCGTCTTGGGGAAGAATCAATCTATGGAACTTCTGGGAGCTTGCCAGGTGCATGGGTGGATTCTTCTTCCATCAAGATTCCTACCTTGTGTGTTAGCTTGTTAATTCTAGCATCTTGATTTTGCAAGCACTTGGTCAAGCCAGCGATTGCTTCCGTCAAATTTGCCAACTACTTTTCTATAGATAAAGTGTTTGTCACCATGGCTTGCATGATTGTTGTAGATGTTGGGGAGTAGCATGAATTGTCACACAGATTGATTCTCGAATGGCTCACGCTATGCGGTGTAAGTGGGGAGGATCCATCACTTGAAGCATCATCATCTTCTTTCACAGCAGAGTTCTTGGATCTGGAGAGGTGAAGCAGAGCAAGAGTTTTCTTGATCATATCAGCAACATCGCATCCTCCTTCAGGTGCGTTTGTGGAAGATCTTGCTCCTTTTGAGGATGAAGATTTGAAAATAGGGGTTGATGCGGACGGCACTTGCAGTGCTTGTTGTCCTAAAGAGCTTGCTTTGCTCCTCGTAACTGGTCTGAACCTTCCAAAGGTAACATCGAGGATGCTTTCCACATCAGCATAGAACCTGGAGTTAGCAGTCTTGGTGGATGTTGATCTGGAGTTGATTTTTTTTGAAGCCATTTCGACGTTCTTGGACTTTAGTGATTGGAAAATTGAGATGAGAGGTAGAGATTGTCCTACTGGGCATGCCAGAATTTGTAGACAATAAATTTGCGTCGAGAAAATAAAATCAAGATTGAAAAATATTGCAACAATTGTAGTATTTAATTTCAAATAATATGAGTGTACAATCTCTATGAATCCTCTGATTCTACTTTTCAAAAGTAAATAAAAGAGCCTTCGAGCTTAATCTTGAATTTTATTTTAATCCAAGTGCTTGAGGCCTGATCTTGATCTTGATGTATTTTTAATCCAAGGGCTTGCAGCTTGTTCTTGAATCTTTGTCTTGATTTTTTAATTTTTAGAACACTTGAATGCTTGTAGCTTTTAGAGAAATCTGCAGCGTTCGATCCATGAGCTCTCTCTTGCTTCTTGTTATAACTTATGGTGTTTTTCTGAGTTATGAAAACCCCTATTTATAGTTGTGGCAGGGAAGAGTTGTGATAAGAACAAACTCTTTCTGGCCCATCAAATTGAAGTGTGACAAGGCCGCATTTGATTGGCCAGAACATGTCACTTGCACGCGTGGCGCGGTTTCATTGGCTCTTTAATTTGACTTGGCATGCCTTGTCATTTTGACACATTGCACAATCCTGTTAGCTCTTCTGTTTAACTTGGCGTGCCACGTCATTTTACACGTGACACCAAACTGGGCCTCTAAGCAGATAACATCTTGGGCTTAATGAAGTGGGCTCATCACTTTAGCCCAATTAAATGGGCTAGCCCAACGGATTAAGACTTATTTATTTAATACATATATGTTGGACTTATATAACTAATCCAATTATATTAGCACAATAAATTTATTTGAACTAATATATCTTGAATTTAAAATATAGTCCAAATTATTTTACGGAATTAATTTCAATAAAATTTATATGCCTACAAGGATATTGAAATAAGAATTTAAATATTGGAAGGAAGATTTAATGCATTTTTAAGTCTGTATTAAGTAAAAAGCCTTAGAAATGGCATTTAATGCATCCCGATGTAGCTTGCTGCTTTTTTTAATGTGTTAAAAAGTTGAAAAATAAAAACTTGAAAACACGAAAAAGAATATTTATCGTATTCCTAATGTCTACGTACAATGAAATAATGAATTTATTTTTAAATTTTCTATGTGGTATTCGATATTCACTCTGAGGTCGACTAGTATTGATTTATGTTATGATATTTTTATTAAATAAAAATGCCAAGTAATTTGTAGACATATGCTCCTCCTCTACAAACCAATCAATTCCTGCTTTATACCTACTACTCTACACTTTTTTATTTTTTTATCAAGATTATCTCTAGGCAACTTAATTCTAAATTTCCCAATTGGAACATTGCATAAAAGGAGAGTTTTTTTAATCCTATTATTCTCAAATTAAAATGTCAATTTATGCCAAGAAATAGGAGAGTTTAATAGATAGATCTGCTTAGTTTTGTTAAACAATTCATCCAAGAAAAGTACTACTAGTAAAGAAAGAGAAAAAGTTTCTAGCTAATTTGCTGAACTTTAGAGTTCGTTAACTCGTAATTACTTCCAAATTTCAAACAGTCCAATTCTTGTACTAGTGTTTTTTTAATTTAATTATTATAAGTAATAATAATAATAAATTTGTTTACCCTCAAAAACGGATAACAATTGATTTTATGTGCGATTTTAAGGATACGTGATATAACTTGGCACAAATTAAGAAGGCAGATTAATATTGAAATTGACAATAGAAGAATAAATGCAAACCACGCGAATCAAACTGCCTTGGCCTTCGAGTTTGACCACCCTCCAACCAAAGATGTTTCAACTGAAGAGTTAGGAAGTGACAGTATATTGCTTTATGTTGCGTTAATATGATGTGTTTTACAAATGATCAGACCCCCTTTATATAGTAGGGGAGTCCTACTCTTGATACAATTCTATATGAGGTAAGAAATCTCATGATTAGCTAATTAACTGACACATCCTTGATATGTACCGGGATTCTCGCCGTGATCTGCACCCGATCACGGATATTTCTTCCTTCCATTATTCGGCATGGCAAATTTCCCTCGATCTCGCCTGATCTCGGTTTTGTCTGGTCCCGGGGTCAAACTGAACGATATAACCTCGCACTTTGGATCGGTATAATCCGAGGTCAAACCTTAATCTATCATATTCCATTCTCGATTAATCACATAGGGGGCGAGCCTGGTTTTGACCGTATACAGATAGTCCCCTCATTTCTCAAAGAGAAGATGACGAGAAACGATATGAACTTTCAAATCCCGTCTCGATGGGCCATGACGTAAGCCACGAGCCCGATTATGATGTAAGCAGCAAATAGGTACCGAAACGTCTCGTCGGTCCAGTTACTAAGGCATTAAGTTCCTGATAGTTGCTGGTCGGTCACTACCGGTTCTGAACCGTCACCAGCAAGCTATAAGTATCCTAGCTTTCCTTCATTCAAACTTTACGTTCAAATCTCCTCCTATTCTTGTTTTTTCTCCAAAAATCCCCTTACTTTGCAATTCTTGCACCCAAATTTCTTAAACCTTTTAGCAAACTGCATACCATCTGAACTCTCTTTCTTCTGTTCTACAATGATGAAAACTTATAAGACCGTACCGCAAAAGGAAGCTGCCTCTTCATCACGACCCGCCGGCGGCGGGGCTGCGGCAGAGCCTCACCCTGAGGAATTTATCCCGGCAGGGTGTCCTACCATTGCCGACTTTAAGGTTGAAAAGACCTCCTCAGTACCGGATCGATATGAGCCGATCTCGAGGTACATATGCACAATTACCAATGATCTCCTCACCAACGTAAAAGAGGATTGCAACTGGGCCAATAAGCATGTAGGGGTATTTTCGGCAAGCTCGAAGGGAAGCCCTCGAGGGAGTTCATGCTCAGGGCTTCGATATACTGGGAAATCGAGAATGCCAAATCGGAAGAAGCCAGGGCCCGAAAGCTAACCTTTCCCGAGGTTGATTCCGAGAGCTTAAGTAAGTCTGAAGACGGGGAAGATCCCGATGACGTAGATGTTGTCTCTGATGATGACCAGGCTACTTAGGCCTTTATATGTTTTTATATTTTTTTGCTTTCTTTGGCATCTTTTTGAGGTTGTTTCGGCCATTGTAAATTTTTGTATTGGGCCATTCTGGCCTTTATAAAAAGATTATTATATGTATAAGGCTTTCTTTCCCTTTCGGCTCTCAAATTTTTTCTTTGCTTTATTACTTGTATTCACAAAGGTCGGAACGCCTTAGCATAAAATAACTTAGGTTGTGTAAGTTCGGACAAACCTTGCCTTTACATTATTTGTTTTTGAGGCATCTTGCGTTCAGTGTCGCCGGGAACTTTCTCCCAAAAGTAAGTAATTCGAAATATAGTTTGCCAAGGGTAGACTTTAGAACCGGTTATGAAAATTTTGAAGGTCTATTTTTTGTTACGGTTCTCGAATGTCTCCGAGCCGTGTAAATATGGTCGTGACCTCTTATTTTCGGGCTTAACCCCGTGGGCTTGCTTCCCCAAGTTATCCAGGCTTGCCTAAGATAACAGTCCTCGAGTGGGTATGGTCGTGGCCTTTTAAAATTTGGGGGTTGCCTAATAGGTCTTGTATTCCTGATTTTTAATAGCTCGATCTGTTCGAGTTTGTTTTCGAACGGTATTCCCCAAGTGAGGGAGTGATCATCCGAATTCTGGTTATAATCGAGCCTTGAGCTTATTTCTTTTAGGAGATCAAAAGTACGAAATTCTTTAAGGGATGCAAAGAAGAAATTTTTTAACATAAGATGACTGTAAGAAAAGTACTTCTCTTTATTCTTGTGCTAAACAGTTATACATGCGTACATGTCTTATGCTAGGGGTCGAGAAATCTACGTAGGCACGGTTCATTTGATCGTTTGTCCCTTATAACAAGTCCTACCTATCGAGACCCTTCCATTACGAAGTAATTTCTTACTAAAGTAATTCGATATCTGAGGGTAATGCCCCCCAGTATTCAAGGTTGATTTTAGAGAAACCTCGGATACTGCAAACACAATCTTTGACAGCGATTCGTAATCGTCCTTTGATTCTAAGTTAGCACAATCCATTGTTGCCTCGTTAAAAACCTTGCCCATTTGGGACAAAACCGGTCTAAGGAAAAAAGAGTGCAATACGTGCTTTCAGACCTAAAACTTTGTGCTGCTCTTGTTGATCACCTGCAAGTGTTAGTAAAAAAAAGAAATGAACAGGGTCGTACCTTAGCAATAATATCATTTTAGGTGAGTTACACTCCAATTGCTCGGTAGTCGTTCCCCGTTCATCGTCCCGAGTTTATAGGATCCTTTCCCGATGACCTCGAGAGTCTGGTACGGTCCTTCCCATTTGGACCCAACTTCCCATAGTTCGGATTTCGGGTGTTCAGCGTGACTTTCCTTAGTACTAAGTCCCTGACATTAAAGTATTGAAGCTTGGCCCTTCGATTATAATACTTTTTGATCCGCTGCTTTTGGACGGCCATTCGGACGAGGGCGGCTTCCTGACTTTCATCCAATAGTTCCAGGCTCGTATTTATGGCCTCATCATTTGATTCCTTTGTTGCATATCAAAACCTAATACTCGGCTCCCCGACTTCAACCGGTATTAGATTTCGAGGTTGTGCGGTATGCCCAAAAAACTTCGGGCAGAATTTCCTTCCATTTTCCCTTAGCGTCTGTCAACCTTTTCTTCAGGTTTTGGATTATGGTATTGTTGGTCGATTCAGGTTGTCCGTTTCCACTGGGGTGGTAAGGTGTGGACAAGATCCTTTTGATCTTATGATCCTCGAGAAAGTTGGTCACTTTTCTACCGATAAATTGTTTCCCATTGTCGCATACGATTGCGGATGGCATCCCGAACCGACATATGATGTGGTCCCAAATGAAGTCGATGACTTCATTCTCCCTGACTTTCTCGTATGTTTGGGCTTCAACCCACTTAGAAAAATAGTCAGTCATAAATAAGCGAAATTGAGCTTTACCCGGTGCCCATGGAAGAGGGCCAACGATGTTCATTCCCCACTTTATAAATGACCATGGCGACAAGACCGAATGTAGTAGTTCTCCGGGTTGATGAATCATCGGAGCATGTCTTTGGCATTTATCACATTTTTGTACGAACTCCTTCATATCTTTTTCCATATCGAGGCTCTGATTACCTTTCGAACCAATGATTCGGCGCCTGAGTGGTTCCCGCAGGTGCCTTCGTGGACTTTCCTCAGAACGTACTCGGTATCTCCCAATCCTAGACATATAGCTAGTGGACCATCGAACATTCTTCTAAATAAGGTTCCGTCCATGGACAAACTGAATCAAGCTGCCTTCGTGCGCAGGACCCTCGACTCTTTAGGATCTGCGGGTACTTTGTCAATCCTCAAATATTTTATGTATTTATTCCTCCAATCCCAAGTTAGGCTTCTATTATTTATTTCGGCATGACCTTCCTCTACTACCGATCTCATGAGTTGTGTTATATACCATTTTAACCTGTTCAAATTAGAGTATAACATATTGATGATTATTAATTATTAACTAAAGAGTCGCCACCTAACTATATTAAAGGGCGAGTTAGGGAACCTAAATTATCAACTATTAACTCTGTAAGGTCTACTGAACATTAGAGATTCTAAGGTAAGGGTTCAATTAATCTTAAAGAGAAGGTGAAAGGCACTCTTTAAAATCCATATTAAAATGGTTTACCAACCGGACTTAAGTTAATTAAAATAAAAAATGTGTTAAAGTGCAAGTAAAATTTAAGTTCTAGAAGTTGGAATGGTGATAGTTGAAATAAAAATATTTGATGCTTCAAATTATATTTAACCGTAAACAATCTTAATCTAACAGTTCCAAAATCCATCTTAACGGGTTCTTACACAAAAAGGAAAAGGAATTCGTGTCTTCTAAAGGTAGATATCATATTAAAGGATAAAAGTATGCCCATTACTAACTAAAGTGGAAGTCTTCAAATAATAAGACTAAGTCATTAATCCTATGTAAGTCATTTTGTTAACTAGAAACCAAGCAGTTAATCAAAAAACAACAATCAGTAAAGGAAACGAGTAGCTAAAATAGAATAATTAATAATAATAATAATAATAATAATAATAATAATAATAATAATAATAATAATAATAATAATAATAATCTATTTGATAATCCAATATCCAACTATGTTCTCCACTGCTCTTGTACAGTGCAAGAGAAATAACGGACTCAAAGGGAATATGCAATGGCTCCATGGTTGACAGGGTCTTGCATTAAGACCACATTTTGCTCCAAAGTATTCATGCAAAACAAAGAGAGAATAGAAACGAAGACATTAGCAATAATAATATAATCTTTAGAAGAAAACGCACAAGAAAAATAAAAAAATACGACTGCACCATCAAAGACTACAAACTGATTCTTGTCTATTTGCCAAGTCTAAATAAATCTATTTAAGTACTCACATTTCATCACAACGGCTTAAATTAATTAGAACTAGTACTATAATTCTTACCATTCTTTAAAAAAAAAAAAAAAAAAAAAAAAAAAACTAGTAATCCCTATGGAAGAATATTAAAGCCTGTTTTCTACAAAGATAATATGGAAGTGAAATAAACCCATATTCACATATCATTACACCATGTAGAAGACATAGCGCAACAGACAATCTGACATAAATTCATGAAATCAATTTCACTAGGTAATACGGAGATCCCGAATTTGTAATTTTACTAGATATGGTATCCAACAAGGCGATATCGAAAGTCAAATATATACTCATGTAATCGAGGAAGGCAAGAACACATGTCATTTTAATCTAACTACAATATATTCTTTCTACTTTATAGGCATGATTTCCTAAATCAAAAGTAGAATAAGCTTGTATTATACTAACATATGAGAGTTTCATATTGTATTTTTACTAAATTATAGCAATAAGCTTTATCCCTAAGGCATGGTACCTAAGCCCTGAAAGCTCTTAGGTCATACACTCTACATTGTCCTTAGAATATGAAGAGAGAATAATACAACTACACAAAATATATTAGCATCTCAAAGTTTCAACATACGAAGTATTTTTGCTAAGCCATGATTTCTATGGAAAAAGAACACCTAGCTATAAATCTTATTTTTACTATCAATAATAATACTTTGAACATATATAATATTATATATTAAAATAAGTGATTAACTCAATAATAGTCATATTAATGGTAACATTAATAATCATGCTAATACTAATAATAATGATAATAGTAATAGTAATAGTAATAATAATAATAATAATAATAATAACAATAACAACAACAACATTGACTATTGTAGCAGTAATCACTTCAATAATTATAACTATTATAATAGTAGTGATAAAGGTAATAAATGATTAGATTATTAATGACTAAAGAGCACTAGAAAATTATTCAGAAGAAAAGTAGGAGAAAATTGGGTATCAACAAGCTTTACGACAGCCCCCGATTTGAGCTCATCGTCCTCAACCGAAGAGCCTAAGTTTGCAAGTACATCGGCCTCACTATTTTGATCTCGAGGTACGTGTTGCAAGGTCCTCTCTTTGAATCGATGTAATGTTACTTGTAGCTTATCCAGGTACCTTTGCATCCATTCTTCTCTAACTTCGAATGTTCCGTTAACTTGATTTACCACAAGGCAGGAGTCGCACTTAGCTTCGATCACCTTCGCCCTTAAGCTCTTCGCCAGTTCGAGACCTGCAATCATGGCCTCATATTCGGCCTTGTTGTTAGTCAATTTCACAGTTCTAGTGGATTGCCTGACTATATTGCATGTGGGTGGCTTCAGTATGATTCCAAGTCTGGACCCCTTTACGTTCGATGCACCGTCCGTAAAGAGGGTCCAGACTCCCGAAGATGTCCCCGAGTTTACCAGTAACTCTTTTTTGACCTCGGATATTAGGGCCGGCATAAAGTCGCCATGAAATCTGCCAGAATTTGAGACGTAATGGTCGTTCGAGGTCGATATCCAATATCGTACCGCTGATTTCTATGGCCCATTTAGCCAGTCGCCCCGAGAGTTTGGGCTTATGCATTATATTTCGCAATGGGTAAGTTGTCACAACATATATAGGATGGCACTAAAAGTATGGTTTTAGTTTTCTAAAGGCGCTTAGCAAAGCGAGCGCCAATTTTTCCAAGTGAGGATACCTAGTTTCGGCCTCACCTAAGGTTCGGCTAATATAATAAATCGGAAATTGCGTACCTTATTCTTCCCGAACTAGAACTCCACTTATCGCTATCTCTGATACTGCCAAATACAAGTATAGTTGTTCGTCCACCTTCGGTGTGTGAAGCAGTGGCGGGCTCGATAGGTATCGCTTGAGTTCTTCCAAGGCCCGTTGGCATTCCGGGGTCCATGTGAAGTTGTTTTTCTTTTTCAACAACGAGAAAATCGATGAGTCTTGTCGGAAGACCTCAAGATGAAATGCCCAGGGCAATTATGCGCCTGGTTAGCCTTTGTACGACCTTCACGTTTTCCACTACCGTGATATCCTCGATGGCTTTGATCTTGTCGAGGTTGATCTCGATTCCCTAGTTGGATACCATGTACCCAAGAAATTTACCCGATCCGACTCCGAACGCGCATTTTTTCGGATTCAACTTCATGTTGTACTTTTTTAGTATACTGAAGGTTTTCTGTAAATGCTTAAATAGTCCTTTGCTCGTAGGGTCTTAACTAACATATCATCAATGTAAACTTCCATGGATTTCCCTATTTGTTCTTCGAACATTCGATTTACTAGGCGTTGGTAAGTGGCACCAGCATTTTTTAACCCAAATGGCATTACGTTATAACAACACTTTTCGTACTTAGTGATGAAAAAGGTCTTTTCTTGATCATCTAGGTTCATTCGCATTTGGTTGTACCCGAAATAGGCATCGAAAAAATTGAGGATCCCGTGGTTGGCCATGGCATCGATCGTGCGATCGATGTTAGGCAAGGGGAAAGAGTCTTTGGGGCATGCCTTGTTTAAATCCTTGTAATCCACACATATTCTCAGTTTGTTCCCTTTTTTTAGAGACTACTACTACGTTTTCTAGACATTCCGGGTATTTGACCTCCCGGATGGATCCTATTTTAAGAAGTTTAGTTATCTCGTCCTTGATGAAAGCATGCTTGATTTCGGACTGTGGTCTCCTTTTTTTCTTGACCGGAGGGAATTTTGGGTCTAGGCTCATTTTTTGAGTGGTGATCTCCGATGGGATCCTTGTCATATAGAGATGGGACCAAACAAAACAATCCATGTTAGCAATAAGAAATTGAATAAGTTTTTTCCTAAGCTCGGGAGTTAATCCCGTGCCCAGGCATACCTGTCGATCGGGTAGATGTTCGATTAGTATGACTTGTTCAAGCTCTTAGACGGTTGATTTGGTAGTATCGGAGTCATCAGGGACTATGAAGGATCGAGGAACCCCGTAATCATCATCTTTGTCGGCCCCCTGTTTGTCCTGTTGGGTCGAGGCCGACATCGGTGATTGCTATTTGGCTTCATGCTTTATTTTCAAAGCTGGATCCTTTATTGATAAGAGTGTTGATACAGGAATTACTTCATCAACGGCGAACATTTCCTTTGCGGCGGGCTGCTCCCCATAGATTGTTTTAATTCCCTCTGGTGTCAGGAATTTTAAAACCTGGTGAAGGGTCGAGGGCACAGCTCTCGTGTTGTGGATCCACGGTCTCCCAAACAGAGCGTTATACCTCCCCTCGATGACATAAAACTTGATCTCATGGATAGTTCCATCTGTGTTTACTGGCAATGTTATTTCTCCCTTAGTGGATTCACAAGCCATGTTGAACCCGTTTAGCACTCGGGCTGCAGGTACGATTTGGTCCTGTAGGTCGAGTTGTTCTACGACCCTCAGTTGAATGATGTTGGTCGAGCTACCTGGATCAATTAACAGACTTTTAACTCGAGTTTTATTCATAAGTACAAATATTACTAGTGCATCATTACGGGGCTACGTGATTCCTTCTGCATCCTCGTCGTTGAAAAATAAACTTCCTTCTGGCATGTAATCGTGAGTCCGTTTTTCCCTCATGATTGATACTTTGGTGAGCTTAAACATCGGGCCTTGAGGAACATCGACCCCTCTGATGATCATATAAATAATGTGTTGAGGTTCCTCTTGCTCGTTTTGTTTATTGGAATCCCTGTTTCTAAAATGATTCTTGGCTCTTTTGCTTAGAAACTCCCGAAGATGTCCGTTATTGAATAACCGGGCTACTTCTTCTCTCAGTTGCCAACAATTTTCCGTTATATGGCCATGGGTGCCATGATATTCGCACATTTGGTTGGGATCTCTTCAGGCTGGATTAGTTTGTAGAGGTCGAGGCTATCTAATATCTTTGATGCATCCGATAGCTGATACGATGGCGGCTGCATCAACATTAAAGTTGTACTCTGATAACTGAGGTGCTTCTTTGGGTCCGATGGGCTTGTCAAAGCCATTCTTGCTCATGAGCCCTCGACAGCTCTGACCTCGATCACTCCTCCTTTCATTACTTACAGGATTCTAACTAGGTTCGCTGCTCCTGCGATCTCCACTATATGGCTGGTATCGATCTTTGTTCGACCTCGATTCTCGTTCGATATCCCTCTTAATTTTATCGACAGGTCTGATAGGATAAACAGACCCGGAAGGAGCCCCAAGTTGGTCGTCTTCGACCCTATCTTTAATTTGTACCGATTATGTATATCGGCCCAAGTGACAGCCATATATTCTATCAAATTCTGCTCCAACTGTTGCAAAGCCATTGAGTTTCGAACATTGAGTCCTTAGGTTAAAACTTGGACTGCCCAATCATCAGCGATTGGTGGCAGGTCCATCTGTTTTATTTAGAATCAAGACACGAACTCTCTGAGCATTTCATTGTCCTTCCGCCTTACCTTGTGATAATAGGCTATACTTACGTATTTTAGTCACTTATTACACTCTAATTTACTGTACTTTAATTGATTTTGAGCTTTAACGGCTAGCGTTTTGCACTAAATATGTGTTTTATGCCACGTAGGAGTGATTTCGATCTATGTAGGCATTATGGAATGAATTCAAGTGATTTAGAGCTTTGAAGTCTAAGTAAAAGCCCAAGGAATTAAGTCGGTATCGTGTTCGGGGATCAACGGATGATAGTTAAGAACGAAACGAAAAATCGAGCGGGCATACGACGTATTGTCTAGTAAAATGCACATAACTTTACGCTCAAAACTCCGTTTGGGCTTTACAATATATCATTGGAAAGATATTTGAAAGGGCTACAATTTTCATGTTTTGTATTTTTGCAAGTTCTCAATACCGGAGCGCATGGAGCGGCGTAGTGTGCGCCGCGTCTTTGGAATTTTCCAACAGTCTGTCAGAATCAGCTCTCTGAACTTCCCTACTAACGCGCCGTAGGGTGCGGTGCACGGTACGGCATAACTGTACAAATTTTACAGAGCCAGAGTCCTATTTCGTGCAGAAAAGGGTGTTTCGTCTGGGCCCGACCCTACTTGGTATAAATACATATAAAAATGCTATTTTTGAGACTTTTGACACATCTTGGACCTAGGGAGAGCACAGAGCTGCCGTGGAGGCCGAGTTTCATCTTTTCTTCTACCAAACTTAGTATTTTTCTTATGTTTCTTTGTATGATTTGTTGTTTCTTTGTACGTTTCTAGTGTTATAGTTCTTTCATGATTATTGTTATTCGGATATTGATTTTGCTTTCTTGATTTATCATATTAGATTATTTATTCAATCATGTGTTTAATTGTTTAATTGCTTGATCACCAATTGAATACTATCTACGAATCTAGAGTTGAACTCGAAAGTGAGAATTCTAGATTGCATATAGGATTGAGTAGAGCTAGTTCTTGAATCTGGGCATCGGGGAACGGATTCGCGACTAGGATAGACATATACCTAATTGCGTTGCTTGGTTGATTTATAGGAATTATAAATGTGTTCTTGTTGATTCTAACTCCATAGACATATAGGCATTAGGTTAGTATGAATAGACGAGTAATAACTCGACAGATTCTTATGAGCAATATTAACCCTGTCAATCAATAAGCTAGATAAATTAGTAAGTCAATTCAATTGAAGAATACAATAGGATTGTTAGACATCCCATAACCCTAGATCGTTTTCATTACATTGATAACACAAAAATTTGTTTCTCCTCTGTTCAAAGTTCATTATTTATATTTCTTTATTTAATTAATTTAGAATTAAATACTTCTAGATTTAATTCTTGTTTAGATAATTAGGATAGTCTAATTTAGTTAATAGTTAATCACAAGTCCTCGTGGGATCGACATCTAACTTTTAGTCACTTTATTACTTGACGACCGCGTATACTTGCGTGTGCGTTTGGCCACAACAAGTTTTTGGCGCCGTTGCCGGGGACTTAGAAAATAGCTATTTTTCTAGATTAGACATTTAATTTTTTATCTATTCAATTTTTCAGTTTAGTTAGTATTTTTTTTATTTATTTTAACATGGCATCTTCTAATGAAAGTTATTTGAATGATGGTTATTCTTATTTTGATGATCCTTGTCCATATTGTGGAGGATCCCACTGGTGGAAAAATTGTCAGAACGTTCCCGTGAACGAGTTGTGTGCACAATCTCAATCCTTTGAGTGAAATATTTGTAATATGTGTGGTGGACAAGATGGCCATTGGGATGGTTGTCCTAATTCTTTTCATCCTTCTTTGAGCCCTTATTATGATCTTTCTAACAGTGTTTGTGAGTTTGATAGGGGCAATAAAGTGCAGGATATGGAACCTGGTGCATATATTAGGGATATTCTGAGGCAAGTAGCAGAACAACAAGATGAACTCAAAAAAGATATGAAAAGAATGAGGGCAGCAATCACAAGAATGAAGGCCAATATGGAAGAATTGAATGAAGAAAGCGAGTACCAGCAAGAGGAAAATTTTGAAAAAAAAGGAGATGATGAATCAAACTTGGCTGGTAGAACAAGCTGAAAAGTTAGCAATATATGAGGCTCAACGTGAGAAAATTACATATGGCATATGGGATTAAAGACTTAATAGAAGGACGAGCTGAGCTGGGACAAGAGATAGAAAATTTTGGCACTGCTATTCACGACTTGGGAGCCCAATTGATTGCAAAGGTTGATGCGTCTAACGCCCAACAAAATAGTTCTGAGTTGTGTGAAACTGAAAAGGAGCTTGTACGCCAAATTGAGGAGCCAAAAGTGGGAAGTCAATCATTCGACCATACTTTTATTGATGATGTCCATGTTGAGGAAAGCACACTAGAGTTATGTGAGGAAGTAGATAATGTTATATTTGAAGACTTTAGTGTGTGTACATGTAAGCACGTGATTTTTGCCCTATATGAGAATTACTCCCAAAAAATTCAAAAATAAAATGATTTTTCTTTGGTGTGCAATTTTGTGATATTTTTGTGATATTTTAAATAATTATTTGTATTTGTCTATGCATGTTTATTTGCTAAATTAATAAAAAATACAAAAATATGTCGCATTTTGCATGTAGGATTTAATTCTACAATTGTTAGTAATTAAATTTGTTTATAAAAAATGAAAATTACAAAAATAGGCATTGTTTGCATTTTTAGCATTTAATGTCCAAATATACAATTTTATGCTTAATTATTACTTAATTGTGCGTTAATTGTTATTGGGAGTTAATTTGCGCTTTTATAACTTAATTTAATTCTTAATAATAGTTTAAGTATTTTTATAATTTAGTTTTAGAAAAAATAAAAGAAGAAAAGAGAGCAAAAATATAAAGAAAGTCGGAATTGGGCCTCTTCTTCGATATCAAGCCACAGGCCCAAAAAATGGCCCAATCTTCCCTACGACCCAGTCCATTTCGAACTGGGTCGACCCAGTCCATAACCCAAAAGACCCAAAACCCTTTGTCTTACATTTTACAAAAAACAAAACAAAACAAAATGAAGAAAACCCTAAAAATTTGCTAAACCATCCCCCCCCTCCTATCTTCTTCTTCTTCCTCAAGCTTCCTCAAGCACCCATCAATGGCTGCCCCTCCATACTCCTCACCCTCACTGCACACACACAGTGCACGTAGCAGCCGTTCATGGCTGCTACGACCCCGTTGCCTCCGTCTCCTTCAAACCAAGCGATGACCCCTTCGCCGAACACCTTCGTTATTTCGTCTTCTTCGTCCAGCATCCATGGACGCCTCCTCCACCTCCCCAGCTGCTCAAGCTTTAACTTCTCCATGGCAGCATCATCACCAACGAGCTTCTGCCTCAGTCAAAAGCTCTGACGTCCAGCAGTAGCTGATGCTACTGCTTCACTGATGCAAGGTTGAGCATCCCCCTCCGTTCTCGTTGCTATTGCCCACGCAGTTGTTGCTGCTTTCTTCTCCAACAACTTCGCGGCGTCTACTGTACGATCGCTGCTGCTGCCCGCCATGGACGTTGCTTTCCGCTGCTGCGTCCGGCTACTATTATCACCGAACAAAACCCCTTTATTCAAGCTTTGTTCAAGTTGTCCGTGTTCGTTCGAGCTTTGGTCGAGGCTCGGACAGATTTACAATCAAAGTTCGTCGTTGATTCATCTCCGGTTAGTTGTTTTTGAGTTTTATTTTTGTCCATATTTTGTTTGATATTTTCCGGATCCAAAATCGTTAAATGATTTAATCCTTGTTCTGTTCGTTGTTCATCTTTGAAATAATTTTCTAGTGTGTTCATGTTGTTTGTTAAATTAATTTTCAGATTTCAAAATAGAAGTTTAATTAGTTGTTTTCATGTTTATTTCATGTTTGTATTATTGTTTAAGTAAGTATTTGTTAGTTTGATGTTTGTTAGATTCAAATTGAAATTTAATTAACTATTTCTTCAATTTGTTTCATGTGTTTATGTATTGTTAGAAGTTGTTAATATTGTTAAGTTTAAGCTTAAGTTCATTATTGTTTATTCATCGATCTTGTTATTTGTCTAAAAGAATTTAGTTGTGTTTAGAGAAATATGTTGGTTTAATCGTTTAAATCCATCATGTTTGTTGTTTAAAATAGATTTAATTCATGTTCATACTTTGTTTGATTGTTCTTGAATCCGAAATTTGTATAGCTTGATTTCTTGTTTACCATTTGTGATTATTTCTTGAATTTGTCTTGTTTAAGTTTAATATAGGAATTGTTTGTTGTAATGTTGTTAGAATTGATTTTAAGTTCAATATGATTGAAGTTAGAAATCTAAATATACTTGTTTGTTGTAGTTGTTGAATCCGAAAATAGGATTGTTTGTTGCTAAAATATTGTTCAATCAAATTTTAGTTGTTCTTTGTTGTTCAATTTGTGTTCATGTGATTTGTTGTTGAAATGTTGTTAAAATCGTGTTCATGTGATATTGTTGTTATGATGTTCATCCGTGTTCATATTGTTGTTTGAACATTGTTAGAAATTGATCATATTGTCTATATTTTGGTTAAGTTTGATTAATTGATGTGTTATAGCTGATGGGTAGTTTGGTAAATTTGTAGTACGTTCAGGGGTAGTTTGGTAATTTCAGTAAGGTCGGAGGGGGTAGTTTAGGAATTGTACATTTTGAAATTGTTTATTTGAAGCATGGGGGACAAAATGAAATGGGGTGGGTTGTGATATAGTTGTTTAATATAAAGGGGGGACAAGATTTAATTTAAAGGGGGAATCTTGTATTATTTTAAATGAAGCATGGGGGACAAAATATAATGGGGTGGTGTGATATGTTTATTTAATGTAATGGGGATGAGTGGAAAGATAATGGGTTGGGTAGAGAAAAAGTATGGATTTTAATTAATTGAAAGGTTTATGGGATGGGTTATAAGAAGAAGTCTTGAACACAAGACAAGATAGACAATACAGAGAGAAAAAAAAGAGAGATAAACGAGAAAAAAATACACACACAGATAGAGAGAAAAAACGGACAGAGAATAGAAGAGAGAAAAATTCCGAAAAACATTTAAGCTTTCAAAATAAAAATAAAAACTAAAAAAATCTACTGCTTTCTTTCTTTGTTTGAAATTAGTATTGATGGTTGTTGTTTCATTTAAAGCTTAAGGCTTTTGTTTTTGGGATTACTACTCCACCGGTCTGTTACTGGGTTGTTACTGTTGCTGGGCAGTTGTTGCTTTTGTACTGTTATTACTGCTGCTGATTCTCATCTTCATTTTCTTTTGCTTCCAATATCAGGTACATATCTGTAAATTCATGTCACGAAAAGCTTCAACATGACAAATTAATGAAGTTCGGGAATTATAATTTTGTTTTCCATTCGTTCAAGTTCATTAGTTAAAAAATTTGGTTTTTGTTTCAGTTGATTAATATAATAGTACGTTTGGCGTAATGAATATAAGATAATTGTTACCTCTTAAAATTCGTTTAAGTGTTGTAATAATATCATCTAGTTCGGAATTTTCATTAAATGAAGTCATAATTGAAATATCAAGGTAGGGAACATGGCATAAAATAGGCCATTAATTACATCCCGTAATATTGTTAGCTAAATGTAAAGTAGAATGGAAGTATCAAGAAATTACATTATTAGTATATCTTGTAAAAAATCTGATTTTGGTTTAGATTGATATAAGTTGTATGTTCATATATGGCATGATGATGAGTATATATATAATCATATGTGGAAGGTGAGTTGATACAATATTAGGAATGGTTTAAACGTACAACTATATTGCATGTGATGAAATTTTATTGAATCAATTTGTATAATAGTTCTCTTTCTTATCAACTTGACTCTTGTCTTCCATTGCAAACATTAACCAAACCATTGCAACTTTGGACTAAAACAAATACATGAGAAGGACATAGGATTTATAAACGAATCGTGGCATTTTATGTAAAAGATATATAGAAGAAGAGTTCGCCTTAAATGAAACAATGAAGATTCTGCGGAAACTATTAATTTGTTTACCATTTTAAGTTCTTTCCCAATTTTACACACGATTCGATTTATGGACATCCAAATGTTGTATCCACGAAAAAATGTTAGTTTTAGATACGTATTGTCTGTTTTCTTTTTCACGTCATTAATTCTTTAAAATTTGAGGTATATGATTCATATGTGTAAAACAAGACTCGCGGTCAACACATAATAACAATTTGTAGAGAACCTTATCAAGAATATTTTTGTGATTAGGGATACGTTCGCGTAACCTGATTATATTTCTAAAAGCAATTCGGATTATGCGTTCGCGCAACTTCGATCGAATATTTAATAAAAGGGATTCCTCGCAGAATATCATTATTAATTTCATAAAAACCCGAGATGTGAGGTTCACTACTTAATTATACAAAAGGGGCGAATGTTCTTGATTTTATTAAAGCATAATTTCGAAAATAATTATAATAATTATTATATTATCAATATCATTGTGTATACGTACGCGTAACACGATTTTTCACGTTAAAATATAATTTATAACACGAATATACGTACGCGTGATTCGATTCAAAGAAGGGTCTTTAAATCTAAATAGAAGCGGTAACAATAAAATCATGTAATAAAAATGTATTTAACAAATCAAAATAATCAAGCCGAATATAACAGTTGAGCGACCGTGCTAGAACCACGGAACTCAGGAATGCCTAACACCTTCTCCCGGGTTAACAGAATTCCTTATCCGGATTTCTGGTGCGCAGACTGTTAAATAGACAGAGTCATATTCTCCTCGATTCAGGGATAAAAATTGGTGACTTGGGACGCCTTAAAATTCCCAAGTGGCGACTCTGAAACAAACAAACAAATCCCGTTTCGACTGTCCTTTAATTGGAGAAAACTCCCCTGTACCCTCGCGGGCGCAGAAAAAGAAGGTGTGACAGCTCTGGCGACTCTGCTGGGGAGTCAAAACCCAGAACCACTGGTTCAGGGTTCAAGAATTCGAGCTTAAAATAATTGTTATAGTTGGCTTTATTTATTATCTGATTTTTTTACATGATATATGCCCAATGTGCTAAATGACACTTTTACCGCTTTAATATTATTTGAATTATGAATATATACAACTGCTACGAAACCCCCTTCTTTCTGAGTATTCTAAATTTATGGTGCACACGTGCGCGTGGCCCACCTTTCTGTTAAAGTCATACCAAATAAGACGAAGTTGGGACAAGTAACTAGGCCGGGTAGACTTTCGTGCTCTCGGTACGTTGCCCCCGCTTCGGCTCAAACTGTCCGTTTGGGTAAGCCAGGGCTAGATCAATATGCCTCAGGTTTTTTCACTTAGAATAACTCAGCTTCATGCCGGATCCCTAGTAGGAGCGATTGTTTGCATCACGTGCATTTGACTTTGGAGACTCAACACAGGGGTTGGGTCTGTCTAGGACAAGTGTACCAAAAAAAATGACCATCCTGATGCATCTTACTTGCTGCTACTTGCGCATTTATTTGATCCGGATTTGTGTGTTGACTGACTTTTGAATATCATGAATAATATTTTAAAATTGAAAAAAAAGAAATAGTGGATAGGGAATTGACTGTTTATTTTTGAGAAAAAAAAAATCAATGCCCAAATACTGTCAAAACTCTGCCGAAATTTTGAGAAAATGAAAAAAATATATTTTATTAGTTTGTTTTATTAAAACCAAAGAAAAAATAGAAAGAAAAAAAATCGTTGTTCTGTCTTATTTTTCAAAAAAATAAAAAATAAATATATATATATATATATATATATATATAAAGGAAAATAGTTTGTCTTCCCCTGAAAATGACAATGAAAAAGAGTCTTACTTTTAAAATAGTTTTTTTTATTCGTTTCTGAAAAATTCAAAATAATAAAATAAAAAGAGTCGGGCGTTGAAAGTGGTTTTATTATTTGTTGCATATATATATATATATAAAAATCTAAAAAGTTTTTCTTTATTTTCAAAAAATGTATATATATCTTTATTTGTTGCAAAAATATTTGTCCTGCCAAAAAAGTCTAGAAAAGTTTTGTTTAGACTCCCAATTTTCAAAACAAAAAATCCAAAAATATTTTCCATTATTGACTTCTTTAGAAAGTCTTTTTAATTATTAAAAAAAATATATATATATAATAAAATAAAAAAAATCCGAAAATATTTTCCTTCTTCTTTAAAAATTGAAAAGAAAATTCAAAAAATAAAATTTAGAAAGCATTTCTTTTATTAGAGGTAAAATTCCAAAAAATATTTTCTTTCTTCTTTAGAATAAGAAAAAACAAAAAAAAAATATATCTTCCTTTTACTTTTGAAATTCTCAAAGTTCAAATCAAAAGAAAAGGAATTCTTAGAAGTCTTTCTTTCAAAAAGAAAATCAATTAAAAATCCAAAAAAAAATATAAAAATACTTCCTTTCTTCTTTTAAAGCAGTTCTTTTACAAAAAAAAATAAAAAAAATAATCATAATTTAAAATCAGTTTATTTACTTTATTCATGACCTGCCCGAACTACGCGGGTTTGATTCTCACCGGATGTGAGATACGTAGGCAACCCTCATCGGGTCCAACCCCCATTTTGCTAAAATAGCCAAAAACCAATAAATAAATAAAAAACGTGTCAAAATTTTAATTTTGTCATAAATAAGTCGGGCAGTGTCCAGCCTCTCCTTTTGCTAAAAAAAATAGCCAAAAAAAATATGTGTAATTTTAATTTTGTCATAAAGAAATCGGATGACGCTGTTTTATCAAGACATAGCCGAATGTTCCCGAAAGGGACGCCGGAAGGCTGACTTTGCATAAACAGCCTCCTTTGGGCCATTTTTTAAAATTTGGTCCAGTTGACCCACACAGCCTTAAAAAAATCTTCGTCCCCGAGGCGCTGAAGGGCCGTGTTGCAACACCTGGTTTTTATTATAAAAAAAAAACAAAGTGTCAGCGGTTAGGTGAATACCATTTGAATTTTTTTTTTGGTCAAAATAAGCCGAGCCAGCTTCGGCCGCATCTTAAATCGTTCTTGCCAAAATAGACTTAGAGTATCTTTCAGTTATCGAAAGGCTATTTTCGTAAAAGACGGACAAGTGTGTAAAGTGTCATAAAATAATCCTCTCCGGCCTCAAAATTTGGAAGGGGCCACATTTGCAAAAATAACCGTTTGGTTGCATTTGTCAAAACGGGGAAAGGAAGCTGACCTTTTTGTTTTGAGGTTATAAATCTTTTGATTAGAATATGTGGGTCGTTTGATTTTCAAGTTTGTAGGTCATCTTTAAACCTTTGAAATCCAGTTGTTTTATTATGAAAATTGATAATTCCAAAGAAAAAATGTGTTTCATTATTCTTACCCAGTCTATTGGTCCGAACTACGCAAGGTCTGATTCATGCAGGGTCATGATACGTAGGCAATCTCCATAAGATTCGACCACAACAAAAAATGAGAAAAAAAATCGAAAAAAAAGAAAAGAGAAAATGAAGAAAAAAAATGAAAAAAAAGATGTTGTTAATAATGAGGACCGACTGAGTCCATTCTAACTTGTTTTGAATCGCAAAGAAAGAAGGTGGTTGGTTTGTGGTAAGCCGGAAATACAAGACCCAGAAGCACACTTTGCGGGGATCAGGCCTGATAGCAGAAGCACTCGAATCCTATTGGGACTTGTTGACTAAGGTTGACGATATCGAAGTTGGAAATGGTCTAGACAATGCTGATGCAAAGCTCAGTGGCTAAAGATGCCAATTTTGATAAAGTGGGAGGACGTTCCGTTCCTTGGTTAGCAAAAGAGAAGCGGGTGGTGTCTTATTTTGTTGTCATTTCTGTTGTCCGGATTATTCTTAGGGTTGTAATCCGAATATTGTCTTGTGTCAAACCTTCTTATCTTTCCAGTTTGTCATATCAATTTGTTTAAGTTTTGTCAAGGTTGTGTTAAGATTTTATTCTGGTTGTTTTGTTTGTTTTATTATTCAAACCATTTCACCGGTAGTCTAATACAAAAGCCGGTCATTTATTGTTTCTAGTCATCTTTTGTTTAGTCCTTTTATCATTTTGTTCAGCGCTGATTCCAGTGATATGACATGCGCACACAGTTTGGGCCTAGTCTATAAAGTTAATCATAAAACCCTGGGAAGGTGATCAAAGCATTTAAAGGAAATAAGAACGGTTTGAGATTATTTGAAGCCCGAGTCATGTGGAACTGGGGCAAGTAAAACATAAAGAAAACCGTTAAATGCAAGAATCGCCAAATTGGCATGAGGGTCGTGCATGAGAGTGAGAGTGTCGCCCAGCAGTGCTTTAGAAATGACAAATGAAAAAGCAAGTGTTTAACATAATTGTCAAGTCCAGCACCATCGGAAGAGACTATAAATCTATGTTCAATTGTGTTGTTTGCACTTGGCATGTTTTGAAGACTGGAATGACGAAGGCATTTTATTCTGCTACCTAAACACTTTATCCTTCGTTACCCCTTTTGAGCCTTATTTATTTTCTTTCATACCCCTCGTTCGGAATCAATAGCAACGACTAGGAAATACGAGCCTGGAAGGTAAAGAAAAAATCAAAAAAAATCAAAAAAAAAACGAAAAAGAAAAAGAAAAATGAAAAAAACAAAAGAAAGTCAAAAGAAAAAAGAGGAATTGGGAACTACGTTTGACCTGATTCCTCAAAGAGGATACGTAGGCGCTTCACGGCTCGGTCATAGGGTGCATAGTGTGCATAATGTGCATGGTATGCATGGTGTAATAAATAAATAAATAAATAATTAAATAAATAATCCCCAAGCAAGAAACTGGGGCAAGAGTTGTACTCGTTGTAAGCAAAATTGTTTCCGAAGGTTGTAATTTTAAAACCCCAAATTTATTTTGTTTTTGAGCCTTTTAATACCCTTTCTTTCTAGCCTATCCAAAACCCGCATTACGGTCCAAAGAAAGACCTTCTGATCAGTCTTCAAAAGATGTCAAGTCAGACGAATGAGAGTCTTACCGGCGAACATAACATTCTGTTCCACAGCAGAAAGGACTCTAATCTCCAGCAGATAGGTTCATACCGGCAACACTCCAAATCCCCAGCTAGAAAGTGATACAAATGAGAGAGTCTTATCGGTGAAAATCTTCACGGACACCATAAGGCGATGAAAGCTGAGAGAAAAACCAAAATGAGAGAGGCTTGATAGTGAAAACCCTTCGGGCACTACAAGTCGAATAAGATTGGGAATCAGATGGGGAATCGCCAATTGAAGGTCTTGAAAGACGATTGACGGCAGAGGATGGGCCACATGTGCATGTCATGACCATTAGAGTCGGTATTTGCGTTTGATAGGTTTTTATTTATAGTTTCTTTTGTTAAAGAGTCATCTTTTTCCGTTGTCTTTTATTTTGTTCCCTTTTATCTTTTCCTTTCATAGAAATTTCCCCAGTAGAGTCTGTTTGGTCGGAACCAGTAGGAAATGACTTCAAAATAGGCCATCAGCTTTCCAAGATAAGATCTGACTAATACATCCAAGTGATATAGTCAGGAAGGAACAAGCGCGAGGCCAATGTCAAGAAAGATATCCCCAGCAAAAGGGAATTGACAAAAGGATCGACGAGTGTCAAGAGGGATATCCTTGCCGAAATCAGAGGTTATTAAAACCTCAAGGCCAAGGCCCGTGGACAAAACAAGGAGAGCAATAAGCATGACTTGGAAAATTCATGCGAGACTAAAAGGTCGGGAAAATGCAAGTCTCCGAGCCATGCCACGAAAGAAGAGGGATATCCCCAGCAGAAAAGGATTATCCCTAGCAAATAATATCATCCCTTGTGGAATGCAGAGCAAGGAAGGAAAAAGGGAAAAGTCGTCCCAGTGGAGTATCACAACCAACTACCACGCTTTAAGCTAACAAATTTTATTTTGAAACAGGTAAAAGAAATGGCATTGATGACAGAAATGCATGCCATAAGGGAGACTGTAAAACTGGGGCAGAAAATTTTCCTTTCATTTGGAAAATTTTCTGGAAGTCAGGTACCCATTTGAGGAAGAATAAAAAATAACACCAGTCTCAAGGGAAGTGGTCTTTGAACCAGTGTTGCCCCATTATAATAAGTTTCCAATGGAGGAAATTGATCCCCAGCAGACAGAACAAAGGGATGACATTTGTGCTCAGAAAAACAAAAGCCATTATCATCCCTAGGAGCTTCCAGAAGAATGAAGCATCGATTTGAAGGGATAAAATTCCCCAGCAACGTTATCCTCAACGACGTTATCCCAAGAAGATAACACTTTTATCCCCAGCAGTGTTGAGAGAAAATAAAATCTGAAAAAAAAAGAGAAAAAAAAATTGAATTTGAAGGAGGGGAAGAAAGAAAACTACCGCAGTGGTATTATCCCCAGCAAGCAATAACAAAGCAGCGCGAAGGAAAGAGAAAAGAAAAGAAGAAATTACGAAGGTAAGTTTCTCAAATCATTGATCTTTACTACATTTTTCTCCTAGGATAAAAAGTCCTAGTCTGATGAATTTACCTCCCAATACAATCTTGGTCCGATGAAATTTTTCTCCCCAAGATAAGATATCAAATCTTAGTCGGATGAATCTTTCTCCTAAGATCACAACAAAATGGACCTAGTCTGACGATTTATCTCCTAGAGTCAAAATCTTGGTCTGATGAAATTTTTCTCCCAAGATGAAATCTTAGTCGGATGAATCTTTCTCCTAAGATCACAACAAAATGGACCTAGTCTGACGATTTATCTCCTAGAGTCAAAATCTTGGTCTGATGAAATTTTTCTCCCAAGATAAAATCTTAGTCGGATGAATCTTTCTCCTAAGATCACAACAAAATGGACCTAGTCTGACGATTTATCTCCTAGAGTCAAAATCTTGGTCTGAAGAAATTGTTCTCCCAAGATAAAATCTTAGTCGGATGAATCTTTCTCCTAAGATCACAACAAATGGACCTAGTCTGACGATTTATCTCCTAGAGTCAAAATCTTGGTCTGATGAAATTGTTCTCCCAAGATAAAATCTTAGTCGGATGAATCTTTCTCCTAAGATCACAACAAATGGACCTAGTCTGACGATTTATCTCCTAGAGTCAAAATCTTGGTCTGATGAAATTTTTCTCCCAAGATAAAATCTTAGTCGAATGAATCTTTCTCCTAAGATCACAACAAATGGACCTAGTCTGACGATTTATCTCCTAGAGTCAAAATCTTGGTCTGATGAAATTGTTCTCCCAAGATAAAATCTTAGTCGGATGAATCTTTCTCCTAAGATCACAACAAAATGGACCTAGTCTGACGATTTATCTCCTAGAGTCAAAATCTTGGTCTGATGAAATTTTTCTCCCAAGATAAAATCTTAGTCGGATGAATCTTTCTCCTAAGATCACAACAAATGGACCTAGTCTGACGATTTATCTCCTAGAGTCAAAATCTTGGTCTGATGAAATTGTTCTCCCAAGATAAAATCTTAGTCGGATGAATCTTTCTCCTAAGATCACAACAAAATGGACCTAGTCTGACGATTTATCTCCTAGAGTCAAAATCTTGGTCTGATGAAATTGTTCTCCCAAGATAAAATCTTAGTCGGATGAATCTTTCTCCTAAGATCACAACAAATGGACCTAGTCTGACGATTTATCTCCTAGAGTCAAAATCTTGGTCTGATGAAATTGTTCTCCCAAGATAAAATCTTAGTCGGATGAATCTTTCTCCTAAGATCACAACAAATGGACCTAGTCTGACGATTTATCTCCTAGAGTCAAAATCTTGGTCTGATGAAATTGTTCTCCCAAGATAAAATCTTAGTCGGATGAATCTTTCTCCTAAGATCACAACAAATGGACCTAGTCTGACGATTTATCTCCTAGAGTCAAAATCTTGGTCTGATGAAATTTTTCTCCCAAGATAAAATCTTAGTCGGATGAATCTTTCTCCTAAGATCACAACAAATGGACCTAGTCTGACGATTTATCTCCTAGAGTCAAAATCTTGGTCTGATGAAATTGTTCTCCCAAGATAAAATCTTAGTCGGATGAATCTTTCTCCTAAGATCACAACAAAATGGACCTAGTCTGACGATTTATCTCCTAGAGTCAAAATCTTGGTCTGATGAAATTTTTCTCCCAAGATAAAATCTTAGTCGGATGAATCTTTCTCCTAAGATCACAACAAATGGACCTAGTCTGACGATTTATCTCCTAGAGTCAAAATCTTTGTCTGATGAAATTGTTCTCCCAAGATAAAATCTTAGTCGGATAAATCTTTCTCCTAAGATCACAACAAAATGGACCTAGTCTGACGATTTATCTCCTAGAGTCAAAATCTTGGTCTGATGAAATTGTTCTCCCAAGATAAAATCTTAGTCGGATGAATCTTTCTCCTAAGATCACAACAAATGGACCTAGTCTGACGATTTATCTCCTAGAGTCAAAATCTTGGTCTGATGAAATTGTTCTCCCAAGATAAAATCTTAGTCAGATGAATCTTTCTCCTAAGATCACAACAAATGGACCTAGTCTGACGATTTATCTCCTAGAGTCAAAATATTGGTCTGATGAAATTTTTCTCCCAAGATAAAATCTTAGTCGGATGAATCTTTCTCCTAAGATCACAACAAATGGACCTAGTCTGACGATTTATCTCCTAGAGTCAAAATCTTGGTCTGATGAAATTGTTCTCCCAAGATAAAATCTTAGTCGGATGAATCTTTCTCCTAAGATCACAACAAAATGGACCTAGTCTGACGATTTATCTCCTAGAGTCAAAATCTTGGTCTGATGAAATTTTTCTCCCAAGATGAAATCTTAGTCGGATGAATCTTTCTCCTAAGATCACAACAAAATGGACCTAGTCTGACGATTTATCTCCTAGAGTCAAAATCTTGGTCTGATGAAATTTTTCTCCCAAGATAAAATCTTAGTCGGATGAATCTTTCTCCTAAGATCACAACAAATGGACCTAGTCTGACGATTTATCTCCTAGAGTCAAAATCTTGGTCTGATGAAATTGTTCTCCCAAGATAAAATCTTAGTCAGATGAATCTTTCTCCTAAGATCACAACAAATGGACCTAGTCTGACGATTTATCTCCTAGAGTCAAAATCTTGGTCTGATGAAATTTTTCTCCCAAGATAAAATCTTAGTCGGATGAATCTTTCTCCTAAGATCACAACAAATGGACCTAGTCTGACGATTTATCTCCTAGAGTCAAAATCTTGGTCTGATGAAATTGTTCTCCCAAGATAAAATCTTAGTCGGATGAATCTTTCTCCTAAGATCACAACAAAATGGACCTAGTCTGACGATTTATCTCCTAGAGTCACAATCTTGGTCCGATGAAATTTTTCTCCCAAGATAAGATATCAAATCTTAGTCCGATGAATATTTCTCCTAAGATAAGATATCAAATCCTAGTCTGATGAATTTTCCCCTAGGATAATTTGAAAAAAAAGAAGAAGTTTAAATTGGAAAAAAATGGTTGAAGTCAGGAGCCCCCCTGAAGAATAGAATGGCGATCTATCGGTTGAAGTCAGGAGCCCGCCTGAAGAGAGGAATGGCGATTTATTTTCAAAGTTGTTGTTGAAGTCAGGAGCCCGCCTGAAGAGAGGAAAGGTGTTTTTAAAAAGTTGTTGAAATCTTGCCAGCCTAAAGAAAGGAAATGACGATGTATTGGTTGAAGTCAGGAGCCCGCCTGAAGAGAGGAAAGGCGTTTTTAAAAGTTGTTGTTGAAGTCAGGAGCCCGCCTGAAGAGAGGAATGGCGAATATTTTCAAAGTTGTTGTTGAAGTCAGGAGCCCGCCTGAAGAGAGGAATGGCGCTTAGTCTTTACATTTCAGTTGTTGAAGTTGGGAGCCCGCCCAGACAACAGAGGCATACATTTCAGTCTTTATATTTCAAGCATTGAAGTTGGGAGCCCGCCCAAATAACAGAGGCATACATTTCAAGTCTTTAATTTTCAAGTATTGAAGTTGGGAGCCCGCCCAGATAACAGAGGCATACATTTCAAGATCAAGTCAGAGGACAATAAAACAGAGGGTTACAATAGGAATCCCCAGCAGGAAACAATAAAATTCCCCGGTACCGGGAAACAGAAGGTTGCAACAAGAGGTCACAGTACAAACTCAAGTACATGTGTCAAAAGAAGAAAAGCACCGGAAGAAATGCAAGCAGACAAGGAAGCAAGGCAACAAAAACAAATTGTACTCTAGCCTAGCTTCTTGTTTTCTTTTAAGCATGGTGTAACAAGGAGATCGGTAAGCAGTGGTAATAGCATGCAACAACAGTAACAATGCAGTCCCACGGTAGTCCCAGCTACCAAAAATTCCCGAACTACATTGACCTGATTCCTGTTTAGCCCAGGATATGTAGGAAACCTTTGAAGCAAAGGTTCGGTCAAATCTTTTTCAAAAAATGCTTCAACGGAGTACTCGGATGGGCAAAAATCGCTCGCTTTATCTTTGTACGAAAACCCTTCGTGTCTTCGGGCAAAGAGGGGCAGCTGTAAGCACGTGATTTTTGCCCTATATGAGAATTACTCCCAAATAATTCAAAAATAAAATGATTTTTCTTTGGTGTGCAATTTTGTGATATTTTTGTGATATTTTGAATAATTATTTGTATTTGTCTGTGCATGTTTATTTGCTAAATTAATAAAAAATACAAAAATACATCGCATTTTGCATGTAGGATTTAATTCTACAATTGTTAGTAATTAAATTTGTTTATAAAAAATGAAAATTACAAAAATAGGCATTGTTTGCATTTTTAGCATTTAATGTCCAAATATACAATTTTATGCTTAATTATTACTTAATTGTGCGTTAATTGTTATTGGGAGTTAATTTGCGCTTTTATAACTTAATTTAATTCTTAATAATAGTTTAAGTACTTTTATAATTTAGTTTTAGAAAAAATAAAAGAAGAAAAGAGAGCAAAAATATAAAGAAAGTCGGAATTGGGCCTCTTCTTCGATTTCAAGCCACAGGCCCAAAAAATGGCCCAATCTTCCCTACGACCTAGTCCATTTCGAACTGGGTCGACCCAGTCCATAACCCAAAAGACCCAAAACCCTTTGTCTTACATTTTACAAAAAACAAAACAAAACAAAATGAAGAAAACCCTAAAAATTTGCTAAACCATCCGCCCCCCCCTCCTATCTTCTTCTTCTTCCTCAAGCTTCCTCAAGCACCCATCAATGGCTGCCCCTCCATACTCCTCACCCTCACTGCACACACACAGTGCACGTAGCAGCCGTTCATGGCTGCTACGACCCCGTTGCCTCCGTCTCCTTCAAACCAAGCGATGACCCCTTCGCCGAACACCTTCGTTATTTCGTCTTCTTCGTCCAGCATCCATGGACGCCTCCTCCACCTCCCCAGGCTGCTCAAGCTTTAACTTCTCCATGGCAGCATCATCACCAACGAGCTTCTGCCTCAGTCAAAAGCTCCGACGTCCAGCAGTAGCTGATGCTACTGCTTCACTGATGCAAGGTTGAGCATCCCCCTCCGTTCTCGTTGCTATTGCCCACGCAGCTGTTGCTGCTTTCTTCTCCAACAACTTCGCGGCGTCTACTGTACGATCGCTGCTGCTGCCCACCATGGACGTTGCTTTCCGCTGCTGCGTCCGGCTACTACTATCACCGAACAAACCCCGTTTATTCAAGCTTTGTTCAAGTTGTCAGTGTTCGTTCGAGCTTTGGTCGAGGCTCGGACAGATTTACAATCAAAGTTCGTCGTTGATTCATCTCCGGTTAGTTGTTTTTGAGTTTTATTTTTGTCCATATTTTGTTTGATATTTTCCGGATCCAAAATCGTTAAATGATTTAATCCTTATTTTGTTCGTTGTTCATCTTTGAAATAATTTTCTAGTGTGTTCATGTTGTTTGTTAAATTAATTTTCAGATTTCAAAATAGAAGTTTAATTAGTTATTTTCATGTTTATTTCATGTTTGTATTATTGTTTAAGTAAGTATTTGTTAGTTTGATGTTTGTTAGATTCAAATTGAAATTTAATTAACTATTTCTTCAATTTGTTTCATGTGTTTATGTATTGTTAGAAGTTGTTAATATTGTTCAGTTTAAGCTTAAGTTCATAATTGTTTATTCATCGATCTTGTTATTTGTCTAAAAGAATTAGTTGTGTTTAAAGAAATATGTTGGTTTAATCGTTTAAATCCATCATGTTTGTTGTTTAAAATAGATTTAATTCATGTTCATACTTTGTTTGATTGTTCTTGAATCCGAAATTTGTATAGCTTGATTTCTTGTTTACCATTTGTGATTATTTCTTGAATTTGTCTCATAAAGTTTAATATAGGAATTGTTGTTGTAATGTTGTTAGAATTGATTTTAAGTTCAATATGATTGAAGTTAGAAATCTAAATATACTTGTTTGTTGTAGTTGTTGAATCCGAAAAAAGGATTGTTTGTTGCTAAAATATTGTTCAATCAAATTTTAGTTGTTCTTTGTTGTTCAATTTGTGTTCATGTGATTTGTTGTTGAAATGTTGTTAAAATCGTGTTCATGTGATATTGTTGTTATGATGTTCATCCGTGTTCATATTGTTGTTTGAACATTGTTAGAAATTGATCATATTGTCTATATTTTGGTTAAGTTTGATTAATTGATGTGTTATAGCTGATGGGTAGTTTGGTAAATTTGTAGTACGTTCAGGGGTAGTTTGGTAATTTCAGTAAGGTCGGAGGGGGTAGTTTAGGAATTGTACATTTTGAAATTATTTATTTGAAGCATGGGGGACAAAATGAAATGGGGTGAGTTGTGATATAGTTGTTTAATATAAAGGGGGGACAAGATTTAATTTAAAGGGGGAATCTTGTATTATTTTAAATGAAGCATGGGGGACAAAATATAATGGGGTGGTGTGATATGTTTATTTAATGTAATGGGGATGAGTGGAAAGATAATGGGTTGGGTAGAGAAAAAGTATGGATTTTAATTAATTGAAAGGTTTATGGGATGGGTTATAAGAAGAAGTCTTGAACACAAGACAAGATAGACAATACAGAGAGAAAAAAAAGAGAGATAAACGAGAAAAAAATACACACACAGATAGAGAGAAAAAACGGACAGAGAATAGAAGAGAGAAAAATTCCGAAAAACATTTAAGCTTTCAAAATAAAAATAAAAACTAAAAAAATCTACTGCTTTCTTTCTTTGTTTGAAATTAGTATTGATGGTTGTTGTTTCATTTAAAGCTTAAGGCTTTTGTTTTTGGGATTACTACTCCACCGGTCTGTTACTGGGTTGTTACTGTTGCTGGGCAGTTGTTGCTTTTGTACTGTTATTACTGCTGCTGATTCTCATCTTCATTTTCTTTTGCTTCCAATATCAGGTACATATCTGTAAATTCATGTCACGAAAAGCTTCAACATGACAAATTAATGAAGTTCGGGAATTATAATTTTGTTTTCCATTCGTTCAAGTTCATTAGTTAAAAAATTTGGTTTTTGTTTCAGTTGATTAATATAATAGTACGTTTGGCGTAATGAATATAAGATAATTGTTACCTCTTAAAATTCGTTTAAGTGTTGTAATAATATCATCTAGTTCGGAATTTTCATTAAATGAAGTCATAATTGAAATATCAAGGTAGGGAACATGGCATAAAATAGGCCATTAATTACATCCCGTAATATTGTTAGCTAAATGTAAAGTAGAATGGAAGTATCAAGAAATTACATTATTAGTATATCTTGTAAAAAATCTGATTTTGGTTTAGATTGATATAAGTTGTATGTTCATATATGGCATGATGATGAGTATATATATAATCATATGTGGAAGGTGAGTTGATACAATATTAGGAATGGTTTAAACGTACAACTATATTGCATGTGATGAAATTTTATTGAATCAATTTGTATAATAGTTCTCTTTCTTATCAACTTGACTCTTGTCTTCCATTGCAAACATTAACCAAACCATTGCAACTTTGGACTAAAACAAATACATGAGAAGGACATAGGATTTATAAACGAATCGTGGCATTTTATGTAAAAGATATATAGAAGAAGAGTTCGCCTTAAATGAAACAATGAAGATTCTGCGGAAACTATTAATTTGTTTACCATTTTAAGTTCTTTCCCAATTTTACACACGATTCGATTTATGGACATCCAAATGTTGTATCCACGAAAAAATGTTAGTTTTAGATACGTATTGTCTGTTTTCTTTTTCACGCCATTAATTCTTTAAAATTTGAGGTATATGATTCATATGTGTAAAACAAGACTCGCGGTCAACACATAATAACAATTTGTAGAGAACCTTATCAAGAATATTTTTGTGATTAGGGATACGTTCGCGTAACCTGATTATATTTCTAAAAGCAATTCGGATTATGCGTTCGCGCAACTTCGATCGAATATTTAATAAAAGGGATTCCTCGGAGAATATCATTATTAATTTCATAAAAACCCGAGATGTGAGGTTCACTACTTAATTATACAAAAGGGGCGAATGTTCTTGATTTTATTAAAGCATAATTTCGAAAATAATTATAATAATTATTATATTATCAATATCATTGTGTATACGTACGCGTAACACGATTTTTCACGTTAAAATATAATTTATAACACGAATATACGTACGCGTGATTCGATTCAAAGAAGGGTCTTTAAATCTAAATAGAAGCGGTAACAATAAAATCATGTAATAAAAATGTATTTAACAAATCAAAATAATCAAGCCGAATATAACAGTTGAGCGACCGTGCTAGAACCACGGAACTCAGGAATGCCTAACACCTTCTCCCGGGTTAACAGAATTCCTTATCCGGATTTCTGGTGCGCAGACTGTTAAATAGACAGAGTCATATTCTCTTCGATTCAGGGATAAAAATTGGTGACTTGGGACGCCTTAAAATTCCCAAGTGGCGACTCTGAAACAAACAAACAAATCTCGTTTCGACTGTCCTTTAATTGGAGAAAACTCTCATGTACCCTCGCGGGCGCGGAAAAAGGAGGTGTGACAGTACATATGAGGATGTAACTAGTAATGCAGTTCTAGAGTTGGAACGCATTGGTCCTTATTCCATGCATTTTTCAACATTGTGTTTGGATGATGACATAGAAATCGAGTCATCTGAGCCTTTGGAGGAGCCAACGGATGAGGAACAAGGTGCTTGCATTTTGGAATTTATTGTGTTAGAGAGAAAGAATTACATGCCTCATCGGAAGGCCAAGAAGTATAGAATGAGAAATTGGTTGTTTGGCCCGATTACATTTATCCCACCACCCCAAGAGCATAGCAAAAAGCTTGAAGTCAAATTGGGGACGCAATTCATAAGTTCGAGATGGAGATAGAAAGTGGTTCAAGTCGTGTCGCGACGTTAAATCAGGCACTTGTTGGGAGGCAACCCATCTTTACTGTTTTGTTATTTTTATTTTTTTTATTATTGTTGTAGTGTTGTTTTTGTTTTGTAGGATTATAAACATATGAGGCAAAGTCATTGGAAGAATGCAAAAGTGAGTTAGATGGTGAGAACTAAGTATGGGGTGCCACACAAAGGACCATGTATGGGAAAAGTTTGAGTACCGCGTGAGCCGCTATTACTTCGGCCTTTGGCCTTTCAGGGAGTTTCTTGTCCACCCTTGTTATTGTTTTACTTTATTTTTGCATTGGGGACATTGCACTCTTTTAAGTGTGGAGTGGGAGAATTCTCTAGATAATTAGTAGTAGGATATCGAAAAATGTTAACTTCTTATTTTTGTTTTAGTAGTTGTGTAGTATTTTAGTAGCTATGAAAATCGGAAAAAAAAAGAGAAAAATTGGACTCTTCCCGATGATGGATCTCCTAGATAGTTTTCTTGAGGGATTTAAGTATAAAGAAAAAGGACAAAAAGATTTTCTTTGTAGGTAGTGTAGCAATTTTTCCTTGGTTTTTCTTTGTGTCGCGGTTCTTTTCCAAGGGTTTTATTTGAACTGGGTATAGTTAGTTTTTATTTTTTAGAACTAGGAAAACTTGTGCTATGTTTTGAATTGAAGCAATATCTTTTAACTTTGTTATTCCTTGAGAATAGTGAGTTCTTTAGTTGTGACGCTTAGGCTCAATTTTTGACTCTCGTATAAGTACCTTAAATTATATGATCTTAACTTTGTTTAACTGCTTTGACTAGAGTGTCTTGATGAGTCCAATCCTGAGTGAGTTATGTGTCATGTATGTGTAAGGTTTTGTGTTATTCTGTGCATTGCATTTGATGTCTAGAACTTGCCTCGTGTGTTTGCAAAAAGAAATAGTAGTTTTGTTTAGTCTTGGAAGTGATATAGGCGTTTCTTTGTTGAGCCATAGATATATTTTACCCGCCTAATTGTTATGTATCATAGTTAACCCTTTGAGCCTGTAATCCTGTTTCTTTGGCAACCACATTACAAGCCTTATCCATTTGTTTGAATTAACCATCTATTTGAATCTTTTCACCTCTCATGAGCACTTGAATTATTATGAACTTTGTAAAAGTTAAAGTATGTGGTAGTTGGTTTGGTTTTTGAGTGAAACTAAAGAAATAAGGAGAAAGGTGCACTGTTTTGAAAAAGCAAGAGCCACTTGAAAAGAGAAAAGAAAAAAAAAAGTTGTATTACTGTGAAAAATATTCTTTGATAGTAGTGACTCTTGATGTAATTGTGCTTAAATAATTTGGAAGTTGATGTATATTGATGTGAAGGTGGAGTTAGGGCTTGACATAAGTGTGGGTTTAAAATGTTAAAGTGTATGTATTAAAGTGCTTAGGGAGGCGTAGTCACTCTTATATCTAAATGTATCATACCCGACCCGCAACCTACATTACAACCAAAAAAAGTCTTACTTGATCCTAAACTGAATGAGCTCGAGTAGTAGAGTAGTACACTACGGGCAAGCCTATGGTGAATCTTTTATGGCATATGAATGTTATTTCTGAGAGTGAGTGAATTCTTTCTATCTTGAGTTCCAATTTGTTCTTAAATTGTATTATGTGCGAAACTACTCTCTTTTCTTAAGTGAGGGCACTTGATTCATGAAGGAAAGGTAATTTCAGTTACCTCTATGTTAGAGTAAGTGAGTGAGTTGTGAATAATGCGTGGTACTTGTGAGTCAAATCTTGAGGTGAGGATGTTACACTTTTGTGCTTAATTTATTTTAAATATTCTTGGTGCGATGAGTTAGGAGAATTGTTTAAAAAGGTCGTATCTATATAAAGTGTAGTTGATTGCTCGAGGACAAACAATGGTTTAAGTGTGGGGCAGTGATGATAGGCTATAACTGCGTAATTTAGTCGCTTATTACACTCTAATTTATTGCACTTTAATTGAGTTTGAGCTTTAATCGCTAGCGTTTTGCACTAAATATGTGTTTTATGCCCTGTAGGAGTGATTTCGATCTATGTAGGCATTATGGAATGAATTTAAGTGATTTGGAGCTTTGAAGTATGAGTAAAATCCCAAGGAATTAAGCCGGGATCGTGTTCGGGGATCAACGGATGATAGTTAAGAACGAAACGAAGAATCGAGCGGGCATAAGACGCATTATCTAGTAAAATGCACATAACTTTTCGCTCAGAACTCCGTTTGGGCTTCACAATGTATCATTAGAAAGCTATTTGAAAGGACTACAACTTTCATGTTTTGCATTTTTGCAAGTTCTCACTACCGCAGCAAATGAAGCGGCATAGCGTGCGCCGTGCCTTTGGAATTTTCTTGCAGTCTGTCAGCATCAGCTCTCTGAACTTCCCTACTAGCACGCCGCAGGGTGCGGCGCACCGGTACAAATTTTACAGAGTCAGAGTCCTATTTCGTGTAGGAAAGGGTATTTCATCTGGACCCGACCCTACTTATAAATACATATAAAAATGCTATTTTTGAAACTTTTGACACATCTTAGACCTTGGGAGAGCACAGAGCCGCCGTGGAGGCCGGGTTTCATCTTTTCTTCTACCAAACTTAGTATTTTTCTTATGTTTCTTTGTATGATTTGTTGTTTGGCTACCATGTCTATGTGGAGCTAAACTTCACGTTCTAGGGTTATGTTCTTTCATGATTATTGTTATTCGGATATTGATTTTGCTTTCTTGATTTATCATATTAGATTATTTATTTAATCATGCGCTTAATTATTTAATTGCTTGATCACCAATTGAATATTATCTACGAATTTAGAGTTGAACCCGAAAGTGGAAATTCTAGATTGCATATAGGATTAAGTAGAGCAAGTTCTTGAACCTGGGCATCGGGGAACGAATTTGCGGTTAGGATAGACATATATCTAATTGCCTTGCTTGGTTGATTTACAGGAATTATAAATGTGTTCTTGTTGATTCTAACTCCATACACATATAGGCATTAGGTTAGCATGAATAGACGAGTAAGAACTCGACAGATTCTTATGAGCAATATTAACCATGTCAACCAATAAGCTAGATAAATTAGTCAGTCAATTCAATTGAAGAATACAATAGGGTTGTTAGATATCCCATAACCCTAGATCGTTTTCATTACATTGATAACATAAAAAATTGTTCCTCCTCTGTTCAAAGTTCATTATTTATATTTCTTTATTTAATTAGTTTAGAATCAAATACTTCTAGGTTTAATTCTTGTTTAGATAATTAGGATAGTCTAATTTAGTTAATAGTTAATCACAAGTCCTTGTGGGATCGACATCCGACTTTTAGTCACTTTATTACTTGACGACCGCGTATACTTGCATGTGCGTTTGGCCGCAACACCTTGAAAAGGTCTGATTTCCTAGTTTTGACCTTGATGGCTCTGGCATGTGCCTTAACGAAAGAATCTCCAAGCATAGCAAACGAGTTAATAGAATTAGGTGGTAAATTGTGGTACCATTTCATAGCCCCCTTCGACAGGGTGTCTTTGAACTTCTTTAGCAAGACAGATTTGATTTCATCATCCTCTAGATCGTTCCCTTTGATAGCACACGTGTAAGTGATGACATGCTCATTCGGATAGGTTGTTCCGTTGTATTTAGGAATCTCAGGCATTCAGAACTTCTTGGGGATCGGCTTGGGAGCAGTGCTCGGGGGAAAGGCTTTTGTACGAACTTTTTGGAGTCTAGACCCTGCAAAATTGAATGTTCCCCCGGGATTTGATTAACCCTGGAGTTGTAAGTTTCCACCTTCTTATCGTCTGCCTCGATCTTCTTTTCCCCCAGCGCGATTCGTTTTGTCAGTTTTTCGAGCATCTTCATGATTGTAGGATCGGTACCCGATTCTTGCTCGTTCGATCTCTTCGAAAACGATTCGATCCTGTGGACAACTTCTTGTGACAGTTCGGGCTCGATCCTACTCGGTGGGTGATTCTAATTTTGTAGCTGGGCTATAGCTGCCCGTTGAGCCTGTAACATGTCGAAGATCACTCGTAGGTTGATCCCGCCATCTTCGCCACCACGTGCGCTTTGAGCTACTGATCGAACATACCCACAAACGCTGCCCTCGGGATCGACAGCCAAATTGGCGTTAAGGGCTACGTGTGAGCTGACGTCAGTTGGATCTACAACTGGAACTCCATCGAGATCAACCGGGGGTACATCGTTTCCTGGTGCTATATTATCATTCTCGCTGTGGTGGACGAAACCGTTGTCGACGTGAAGGGGTGCTGACTGAGAGTTCAACATTCTGATCCTGGAATCGAAGATACTTCAAAGAACAAGTGAAAAATAGTGTGTGTTATGAAAGTTTGCACCGAGTAACCACTATTATCCTTAGCCCCATAGTGGGCGCCAAACTGTTTACCCTAAAAATGAATAACAATTGAATTTATACGTGATTTTAAGGATACGTGATATAACTTGGCACAAATTAAGAAGACAAATTAATATTGAAATTTACAATAGAAGAATAAATGCAAACCACGCGAATCGAACTGCCTTGGCCCTCGAGTTTGACCAGCCTCCAACCAAAGATGTTTCAACTGAAGTATGAACAGTCTAATAGAATAACAACATAATAAAAGCTAGAAAGTGACAGTATATTGCTTTATGTTGCGTTAATATGATGTGTTTTACAAATGATCATACCCCCTTTATATAGTAGGAGAATCCTACACTTGATAAAATCTATATGTGGTAAGAAATCTCATGATTATCTAATTAACTGGCACATGCTTGATACGTGCCGAGATTCCCGCCGTGATCTGCACCTGATCACGGATATTTCGTCCTTTCGTAATTCGGCATGGCAAATTTCCCTCGATCTCGCATGATCTCGATATTGTCTGGCCCCGGGGTCGAACTGAACGATATAACTTCGCACTTTGGTTCGGTATAATCCGGGTCGAACCTTAACCTATCATATTTCAATCTCGATTAATCATAGGGGGCGGACCCGATTTTTACCGTATACAAAATTTTCTTCTTGACCAAAGAGAATATTTTCGAAGTGTGACCTTTCTCCAGAACGTCTTGTACCAATCATAAAGAGAAATAGTATAAAAGATACAATACCCTAAAAACGACAGCACGTAATCGTGAATAAGGTCGTTTATTATTCGATAAAAATCAATAATTCTATTTTATTTTTAATATTTCAAAGTTCAATAGTCGGGGTTAAATTTACAATAAATCGATTCAAACAAATATTCCCAATTAATTGAGCACAAAACATCCTTGTACAGACCGCTTACCCGAATGTTTTTCGGGAAAGGACCGCACTTCTAGGAGTATGATGTAAATAACCTACCCTAATATTGTTTCCATAACTCGATCGCATGACCTCTAAAGACATAACATAATCATGATTAAGGTTGTTTATTATTCAATAAAAATCAATAATTCTATTTTATTTTTAATATTTCAAAGTTCAATAGTCCGGTTTAAATTTACAAAACATCGGTTCAAACAAATATTTCGAATTAATTAAGCAGTTCGGAACACAAAGCATCCCTATACAGACAACTTACCCTAATGTTTAAAAGACCGCACTCATAGGAATGTGATGTAGACAACCTACCCTAATGTTGTTTCTACGGCTCCTGGTCACGGCTCCGAGCCGTGAAAATAGCCTCTTGCAGAAATGCAGGTAAAGTTGTATACAATAAACTCTTGTGGTCCGACCCTTCCCGAACCTCTCGCATAGTAGTAATTTAATGCACCGAACTGCCCTTTAAACTCATAACCTATAGGTGACACGTATATAATTTTAGTGTTGCTCACCACTTAATATTCCAAATTATCTATTACATAATTTTAAAATACTTAAGTAATATTACTTGTCTAATACAGATACAAGACATTCAATAATAGGTTTTCTCACTTTCGGGCCTTTCACTCATAAGTCCATAGCCGCCGCCTCTCCATTTCATCTCCGGCGCCGGCAGGTAAGAGTCTCTTCTTCTATTCGTCTTTTAGGGTTAAATTTGCTTATTTATTAAAGCAATTACTCATTAGTTTGAAACTTGTAGCAATTCAGAATGCCTGAAAACAAGCCTGTAATTGGACTTTCATGGGAACCAAAATTACCTCAATTATCATTTGGTACCAAAAAGAGCAGCTCCAATAAGGAGGCTGAGACCAGTGCAGTATATAAACCTAGTTCTGAACTTATTGACGGCTTATTTGTTCCTCCTAATGATCCTAAAAAGGTGAACAAATTCCTTCGAAAACAAGTCAAGGATACTGCTGGCAAAAATTGGTATATCTCGAATTTTAGTTCCTCAAATTTCTATAGTTACTATCATGAATTTGTTCCTTTTTACAAAAATTATTGATTGGTTGTGAAATTTTTAATTAGGTTTGATATGCCTGCACAAACAATTACTCCCGAGCTGAAAAGGGATCTCCAGCTGTTAAAGGTGATTCTTTGAATTGTAAAGTTTTTCTTTTTTAACTTGTATGTTTTATTGCTCGACGATAGGCTGATGTTTTATGTTATCTATGAACTTTATAGATATGTATGAAAGGAGAATTTACATTCGCTTAGAAGCTAACTGTCATTGTGTCACTTTTGTTGTGCTTTTGAAGCACCTTCTTAGTATTTGTTTAATAATATTACCTTGCTTTATCTAAAGAAACGTTTGTTTTAGTAGCTAAATGGAGTGACTGACACTTTGTGTTAGAGATTATGATGTGGCTAACCTTTTCTTTACATCTTTGTTAAAGAATAGTAAGGGAACGAGTTTTTTCACTGTTCCTTGAGCCGAGGATCTATCGGAAACAACCTTTCTACCTTCTCAAGGTAGGGGCAAGGTTTGTTTGACGCGACCCATTTTCTGAACAAGCCGGGACCGGCACTCGATCACTAAACATGACCGAGCGAACCATCTCTGCTTATCAAATCTATTATAACTTCAAACTTTATATGCAACAAGGCAATACTCTAACCACATACTTTTAATTAATTTAAACATTTAAATAAATCAACTTCAAAACTTTATTCATAGTAACCAATGAAATACTGCTAAATTATTATCAAATACATCTGAATCTTAACCCAACGATTATGTCTATGAAGCCTCTACTGATAAACTGACGCACTGCTCAGGACATGAGATTTCCTGGCCAGTTCTCTAAGTAACAAAGAAATAACTAAATAAAGATGACTCTAAGGAATACTCCACGAACAAAAGCGGAGCTCACCAATAGCACTGGAAGATAAAGAGGTCCTAACTCGTAGTCTGCTCGCCTGCAAATCCGGTTCCTACGCTGTACCGCAGACCAATGTAGGTTCCCAAAAGAGAACGTCAGTACCATCCATTGTACTCAGTGAGTCTCAACAACAGGGGCGAAACTTTAATAACATATACATTATGAGCAAAGGTTCTAAATGCATGTAAAACATAAAGCTTATAAGAATAATTCTAAATAATTGCATAATAGCAGTTTTTGAATATTCTAAAAGAAATTCTTTTCCTTTTCTTTCTTAACAAAAAATATACTTTACTTTATACTTTGGGAGTTCCAACTATCCTGACTTAATTTTGTCTCAGTCACCGTGTGATCGGCACGGGTTCGATCCCAACCTGATCGAATAGGCCCAATCCACGAGGTGCCACTCGGCTTCATGGTTCTCAGCGCTCATGTCTCATAGCTTAGCATGGCTAAGTAAATTCTCAGCAACGAGACCCTCGGCTCGTGTGTTCCCCACTTTGGCACAAGTAGTTTCAGAAAGTCAACGCTTTGGTCAGGACCCTAGGTCTGGACGATGACCCCTTCTCAGAATAAAGGATACTCCCAAAAATCTTTTCTTTCTAAAACTTCTTCTTGTGACTTTTCAAGTCTAAATCTTTTATACATACTCATACCGGTATCCTTAAATGTAAGGCATGTCATAAGAATGAAATAAACATTCAAAAGTATTTACAAAGGTTCTTAATCCTTCATGAATTTTCAACATGAAGGTGGCGTATCAGAATAACATAAAAATCTGAAATTTATGCACATATATCCAAATAATCATCTAAACTTTAGTTAGAAAATAATTCTAAGCTAATAGGCACTTACTACTCCAATTAAGTATATATTAACTCTTTTATGCAATTCATCAAACAACTTGTGTGCGTGCTTTTGTGAGTTAAACCACTTTAGTAAAGGGTTATATCAACTCACCTCAATATTCCTCGAGCCAATACGTAGACCCCAGTCCAATTTATACTCGTCAAACAATTGATTCTACAACAACCAGTGCATTTTAATTAATTTCAAAGTTTCACACCTAAACATGGGATTTACTATTGATACAGAGAAAGAATTGAATTAACTATTCAATTCTTACCTATTACTACTGTAGGGTAATTGAGAATAGGGAATTTTATATACCTGAGTTCAAGAGTAAGTGAGTTATGAAGAACCCTAGAGTTTTCCGTTGCCTGTGTGAGTATCTCGCTGAAACGGCTTCTGTTTCTTGAACAGAAAGTGGACTCCTATCTTTCAATGGCTTTCACGCCTTTGTCTGCCAAGAGTCCTTTATGGGCTTAAGGCTCACGTGCCCTTTTCCTTTTAGTTTTTTTTTTTTTTTTGACTTAACTAGTATTTAATTATACCTACTTTTAATAATTAATAATACTAAAGTTATTAATATTTCCCTAATTGTATATCCAATTATTTATAAATAGAGAAGTAGCTCAAAATTAATCACACGGGTTTAAATCCGTAATAGAAGTATAATTTAAGTTTTTTTTTAAAGAAAAATTAAGTTCTATATTTAGCGTGTCTTGAAACTTTTATAAATTTGAGGAGTGTTACAATCTTCCCTCCTTAAAAGCATTCGTCCTCGAATGTTGCTAGGGCCTTATTCTTAAGCTAACAATCATTCCTTAGGTCCTTGAACCTCTTAAGTTTTCTTAGCACTACTCACTCTTCCAAGGGACTCAAAATTTTGGTTAACTCCCTAAATTTTCAAAAATTTCGGCAGAGTTTCCCTTGTAAATTGGACTATCCAAAAAATATATCCCTGTCACAAATACCACAACTACATCGCCAACAACCAAATATACCATAACAGGCCATTCATAGGCACCATACACAACTCATAAATTAATTACTCACACTCCGGCAAGGAGGTACCACAATAACTATCAAGAATCTAAAGCACAACACTTTCGCAAAAGTAAATCACTTTAATGAATTAAATATACTCTGGCATAAACTAAGTCACTGCAACAACTAAATATAATCTAGGAAGGACATAAACACTTGCTAACTTGTATTTAACAAATGAAATATAAATGTCAAGTCAAACCTAGGTTTACATACCTTGTTACTCAAATAAATAAGGATACTTCTTCCTCATATCTTCCTCGACCTCCCACGTAGCTTCTTTTGAATCATGATTACTCCACAAAACTTTTACCGATGCTATATCTTTTGTTCTCATCTTCCTTACTTGTCTATCGAGAATTTTTATATGTATCTCTTCATAAGTCCAACCTTCTTTAATTTCTATGGTATCGGCAGGTATTATATGTGACTCATCATGAATGTACTTCCTAAGCATAGACACATGAAAGACAACATGAACAGAGGACAACTCAACGGGTAGCGCTAGCTTATAAGCCACATTTCCTTTCCTTTCTAGAATTTCATAAGGTCCGATAAATCTAGGGCTAAGTTTCCCTTTATTACCAAATCTCATAACTCCTTTCATTGGTGAAACTTTCAAAAACACCTTATCACCAACCATGAACTCTAACTCACGATGCCTCTTGTCAGAATAAGACTTGACGACTCTGAGCCACTTTAAGTCTTTCTCTAATTAGTTGAACCTTCTCCAAGGCCTCACAAACAAACTCTGGACCAATCAACGGCACCTCTGCTGGTTCAAACCAACCCACTGGAGACCTACATCTTCGCCCATACAACGCTTTATAAGGAGCCATACCAATGTTGGCCTGATAGCTGTTATTGTAAGCAAATTTTATAAGTGGCAAGTGATAATCCCAATTACCTCCAAAATCTATAACACACGCACGCATCATATCTTCGAGAGTCTGAATGGTCCTTTCTGTCTGGCCATCGGTCTGTAGATGAAAAGCGGTGCTTAAATTGACCTTGGTACCTAATATTTTCTGAAATGCCTGCCAAAAATGCGCCGTGAACTGAGGGCCTCTATCAGATATGATTGAAACTGGAGTATCATGCAATCGGACTATTTCTTTGATGTACAACTGCGCATACTGCCCTGCGGAGTCTGTCGTCTTTACTGGTAGGAAATGCGCGGACTTTGTTAGTCGGTCTACAATAACCCAAATTGAATCATGTTTACGGTATGTGCGAGGTAGACCTACTACGAAATCAATATTAATCATCTCCCACTTCCACTGTGGTATCTCTATATCTTGAGCTAGGCCACCAGGCCTCTGATGCTCGGCTTTGACTTGCTGGCAATTTAAACATTTAGCCACATGATCTGCTACTTGTTTCTTCATGCCTTTCCACCAATACAACTCTTTCAAATCTAGATACATTTTGGTAGCACCTGGGTGGATAGAGTACCTCGAACTGTGAGCTTCCTCCATTATGGCCTTCCTAAGACCATCTACATCAGGCACACATAACCGATCATTCAACTTCAAAACTTCGTCATTTCCTAGAGTGAAAGCAGTGATTTCTTTGCTTCCGACTCCTTTTAATTTCACTAAGTATGGATCTTCGTCTTGCTTAGCCTTAACATGCGCAACAAGGGAGGATTGTGCTAAGGCATAAGCAGTTATATCTCGTTCTTCGGTCTCATCCAATCTAATTCCATCATTGGCTAGTTTTTGAATTTCTCGACCCAAAGATCGCCTTTGTACACCAAGATGGGCCAAGACACCCATTGACTTCCTACTAAGTGCATCTGCTACCACATTAGCTTTGCTCGGGTGATAAAGGATATTGATGTCATAATCTTTCAATAGCTCGAGCCACCTTCTTTGTCTCAAATTTAGTTCTTTTTGCTTGAAAATGTACTGGAGGCTTTTGTGATCCGTAAACACTTCAGAATGCTCGCCATAAAGGTAGTGTCGCCATATTTTTAATGCAAACACCACTACTGCAAGCTCCAAGTCGTGTTGGGGTAGTTCTTTTCATGATTCTTTAACTGCCTGGAAGCATAAGCAATAACTTTTTCATTTTGCATAAGAACACAACCAAGGCCCACTCTGGAGGCATCACAATACCCTGTGAATCCACCCGAACCTGTCGGCAAGGTTAACAGGTGCAGTGGTCAACCTCTTCTTTAACTATTGAAAACTCTGCTCACAAGCGTCTGACCATTGGAACTTAACTGCTTTCTGAGTCAACTTAGTTAATGGAGCTGCAAGTGAGGAAAACCCCTCTACAAACCTTCTATAGTAGCCAGCTAACCCCAAGAAGCTCCTGATTTCGGTTGGCGTTGTCGGCCTAGGACAGTTCTTGACTGCTTCTGTCTTCTGAGGGTCTACTTTTATTCCTTCACTAGATACCACGTGGCCTAAGAATGCTACTGACTGCAACTAGAACTCACATTTTGAAAACTTGGCATAAAACTCATTCTCCTTCAAGGTCTGCAAGGCTATTCTAAGGTGTTCTGTATGTTCTTCCTTGCTCTTAGAGTATACCAAAATATCGTCTATAAACACGATAATAAAGGTATCTAGGAATGGCTTGAAAACTCTGTTCATGAGGTCCATAAATGCAGCTGGAGCATTTCAACCTGAAGGACATTACTAGAAATTCATAGTGCCCGTAGCGAGTCCTAAAGGCTGTTTTAGATATATCATTCTTCTCTGATTCTCAACCGATGGTACCCCGACCTCAAGTCTATTTTTGAAAAGTACTTTGCACCCTGAAGTTGATCAAATAAATCATCAATTCTTGGCAGTGGGTACTTGTTCTTAATGGTAACTTTATTCAACTGCCGATAGTCGACACACATTCTGAGAGACCTATCTTTCTTCTTGACAAACAGGACCGGGGCACCCCACGGTGAAACACTCGGCCTGATGAAGCCCTTGTCAAGAAGGTCTTTCAACTGTTCTCGCAACTCATTAAGTTCTGCTGGAGCCATCCTATAAGGAGGTATAGATATGGGTTGAGTGCCTGGCATGAGATCAATGCTGAAGTCTATGATTCTTTCGGGAGGAAGTCCGGGAAGGTCATCTGGGAAAACTTCTGGAAATTCTTTAACAACTGGCACAGACTGAAGAGTTGGTGGTTCTGATTCTGGATTAATAATGTGAGCCAAATAGGCGAGACACCCCTTACCGATCATTCGTTGTGCCTTAAGATAAGAAATAAACTTACCTACAAGCGATGCTGAACTACCCTTCCACTCTAAGACTTCTTCATTTGGAAATTGGAACCTGACTATCTTGGCATGACAATCTAACATGGCATAGCAGGAAGACAACCAGTCCATACCCATGATCACATCAAAATCCACCATTTCTAACTCTATGAGATCGGCTTTGGTGTTGCGACCTTGGACCGAAACTATACAACCTCTATAGACTCTGGTGACTTTCACCGACTCGCCAAATGGAGTAGATACGAGGAACGGCTCACTAAGTTGTTCATGTTCTAGTCCGAGGTTAATTGCAAAGTATGGCGTCACATATGAAAACGTTGAACCTGGATCCATTATGGCATAAGCATTATGTGAGCAGACTAAAAGTATACCTGTAATAACTTCTGCAGATGCTTCTGCACTCTGACGATCAAGTGTAGCAAACAAACGGGGTTGTCCCCCTCCCTGAGTAACTCGGTCTGCACCTCTGCCTGCTCCATGCTCGGTCTGATTATGAGAACCACGAGCCTGAGAGGGTGCAACTGCAGTAGCTGAGGAACTAGAAGGACGAGTTGATCCACCACTAAAATTGTGTCGCAACTTTGGGCAGTTGGCCTTTATATGACCAATGTCTCCACAATGGTAGCAACCATGAAACCCGAACTTGCACTGACCTGAATGTTGCCGCTTACATGTTCCACAAAGACTTTGTTGGTGTGAATGTTCCTCAGCATGACTCTGGCTATGTGAGGATGATGTCCTAAAATTCTGATTCTGGCGAGACTGATTTCCATAACTCTGAGTACGTCTGAAGGAAGGCCCACCACCTGACTGATGACTGGACTGAGCTGGTGCTAATGACTCCCTATTAGAGGAATCCCTTCCGCCTCCGCTGGATGTACCATTAAACTTGCCTGTTGTCCGGGCTTTCTTGTTATGCTCTTTTTCTTCTCTCCTTAGTTGTCTGTCTTTCTCTAAGTGCTTGGCAAATCCCACAACAGAGGAGAAGGCTTCCATCCCTACTGCTGCAGCTGATGTCGTATCCTTAATGTGGTAAGCTAAACCGCCAACAAACCTGCGAATCTTTGCTTTTTCAGTCTTCACCATGTGAGGAGCATGCTTAGCTAACCTTATGAATTCCATGTAGTACTCTTGCACACTTTTATTCCCTCGCTTGAGCTGTTCGAACTCTGTAGCCTTAGCTTCTCTATCCTCTTCTGGGATAAAGTTAGTCATGAAGGCCTCTTCAAATTCTTCCCAAGTAGGCGGACCATCATCTTCATCTCTTTCCTTTTCCCACATCTCAAACCAAGCGCCGACCACATCTCTAAGCTGGTAAGCAGCTAGCTCCACAACTTCATCATCAAATGCTTTCATCACTCGGAGGGGTTTCTTAACACCCTCCATCCATAACATTGGATCTTCATCAACTATAGAACCATGGAACACTGGAGGACTCAACTTCAAAAATTCATTCACTCCTGATGACTCAGAATTGTTCTGTCTATTTGATTGAGGTGGAATCTCATCTCTTCTCTCGTTTTGGTTGGCCATAAAGGTTTTAAACATCTCCCTAGCACTGTTGACTGCATTAAACATCTGACCCTCCTCTGGGGATATAGTTGTTTGAGTCGGAGCTGTTGTTGGGGGTGGCGTTGGATCCTGAGGTACTTGCTCATCATGCTCCACCCCTTCTACATGTTCAACCTGGGGTACTTGAACACCCTTTGTGGATTTACCTCTCCTTTTCTGAGTTGAAGCCTTTTTAGTTCTGCCTTGAGCCACAATAGTAGCAATAGTTTCTTGAGCAGCATCCTGAGTGTCGGTGTCAGAGTTGCGAGTACGAGCCATTTCTGCGAGTTGTATTAGATAATTTCATAGAGGTAGGATCTACTGCACGATCTAAAGTATGACAAAAATGAGATTTTTCCTAAATGCTTGTAGCCTCATGTTTATAAGTATGGCGCGCTTCATACCCATAAACAAGACTCTACTAACACGGCTTCATAGACCCCTAGGAATCCATAAACCTGAGGCTCTGATACCAAGTTTGACACGACCCATTTTCTGAACAAGCCGGGACCGGCACTTGATCGCTAAACATGACCGAGCGAACCATCTCTGCTTATCAAATCTATTATAACTTCAAACTTTATATGCAACAAGGCAATACTCTAACCACATACTTTTAATTAATTTAAACATTTAAATAAATCAACTTCAAAACTTTATTCATAGTAACCAATGAAATACTGCTAAGTTATTATCAAAAACATCTGAATCTTAACCCAACAACTATGTCTATGAAGCCTCTACTGATAAACTGACGCACTGCTCAGGACATGAGATTTCCTGGCCAGTTCTCTAAGTAACAAAGAAATAACTAAATAAAGATGACTCTAAGTAATACTCCACGAACAAAAGCGGAGCTCACCAATAGCACTGGAAGAGAAGGAAGTCCTAACTCGTAGCCTGCTCGCCTGCAAATCCGATTCCTACGTTGTACCGCAGACCAACGTAGGTTCCCAAAAGAGAACGTCAGTACCATCAATTGTACTCAGTGAGTCTCAACAACAGGGGCGAAACTTTAATAACATATACATTATGAGCAAAGGTTCTAAATGCATGTAAAACATAAAGCTTATAAGAATAATTCTAAATAATTGCATAATAGCAGTTTTTGAATATTCTAAAAGAAATTCTTTTCTTTTTCTTTCTTAACAAAAAATATACTTCACTTTATACTTTGGGAGTTCCAACTATCCTGACTTAATTCTGTCTCAGTCACCGTGTGATCGGCACGGGTTCGATCCCAACCTGATCGAATAGGCCCAATCCACGAGGTGCCACTCGCTTCATGGTTCTCAGCGCTCATGTCTCATACCTTAGCATGGCTAAGTAAATTCTCAGCAACGAGACCCTCGGCTCGTGTGCTCCCCACTTTGGCACAAGTAGTTTCAGAAAGTCAACTCCTTGGTCAGGACCCTAGGCCTGGACGATGACCCCTTCTCAGAATAAAGGATACTCCCAAAAATTTTTTCTTTCTAAAACTTCTTCTTGTGACTTTTCAAGTCTAAATCTTTTATACATACTCATACTGGTATCCTTAAATGTAAGGCATGTCATAAGAATGAAATAAACATTCAAAAGTATTTACAAAGGTTCTTGATCCTTCATGAATTTTCAACATGAAGGTGGCGTATCAGAATAACATAAAAATCTAAAATTTATGCACATATATCCAAATAATCATCTAAACTTTAGCTAGATAATAATTATAAGCTAATAGGCACTTACTACTCCAATTAAGTATATATTAACTCTTTTATGCAATTCATCAAACACCTTCTGTGCGTGCTTTTGTGAGTTAAACCACTTTAGTAAAGGGTTATATCAACTCACCTCAATACTCCTCGAGCCAATACGTAGACCCCAGTCCAATTTATACTCGTCAAACAATTGATTCTACAACAACCAGTGCATTTTAATTAATTTCAAAGTTTCACACCTAAACATGGTATTTACTATTGATACAGAGAAAGAATTGAATTAACTATTCAATTCTTACCTATTACTATTGTAGGGTAATTGAGAATAGAGAATTTTATATACCTGAGTTCAAGAGTAAGTGAGTTATGAAGAACCCTAGAATTTTCCGTTGCCTGCGTGAGTATCTCGCTGAAACGGCTTTTGTTTCTTGAACAAAAAGTGGACTCCTATCTTTCAATGGCTTTCACGCCTTTGTCTGCCAAGAGTCCTTTATGGGCTTAAGGCTCACGTGCCCTTTTCCTTTTAGTTCTCTTTTTGTTTTCTTTTTTGTTTTGTTTTTCTTCTTTTTTTTTTGTTTTGACTTGACTAGTATTTAATTATACCTAGTTTTAATAATTAATAATACTAAAGTTATTAATATTTCCCTAATTGTATATCCAATTATTTATAAATAGAGAAGTAACTCAAAATTAATCACACGGGTTTAAATCCGTAATAGAAGTATAATTTCAGTTTTTTAAAAAAAAAATTAAGTTCTATATTTAGCGTGTCTTGAAACTTTTATAAATTTGAGGAGTGTTACAGTTTGCGTACACATTACCCTCCCCAGACGGTCAGACCCCACTTGTGGGATTACACTGAGTGTGTTGTTGTATTGCCGTTGTTAAAAGAAAAAGAAGAAGATCCCTTGTCTAGGACTTGATCTTGAATTCGTGATACTAATTCATAACAATTAATGTCGATTTTGCTAAACATTTTAAGATGGGTGTATCTCTGTGGGAATTCTTGGCTCATCTATCTTAGGAACCCTAGTTGTTTTGTGAGATGTTGAACATCAATAGACCTTTTCCTTGAGTAAAGATGGGAGTGAGAAAAATAGAGATGTACACTTTACTCTGTTGCTGATTAATGCTCTACTTCCGCTGAACACTTTGTCCATGATCAGTAATCTTGGTAGAATTGGAATGTGTAATAGTCTCCTACTCGTATTTCAGAAAAAATACATGTATGCAACTTAGTGATGCTCCACTCTCTAGCTTTGTGTTCCTTATTAACTGATTTTTGTGGTCTTAAAAGTGTAAAAAGGTTGTCTTCATGGTTCCCTGTTACATATTCGCAGCAGATTAGACTAAAGAGGCATATTAATTGACATCTCTGATTCATTTGTTATATCCCGTCACACTTCATAAATAAACCAAAAATGTTATATTCCATCTGGTGTATATAATTGTTACGCTCTTCAACACAGTACGATAATCCAAGTTCTACCTGTAATTTTTCTTGGATTCCGTTGACAAGCAGTGAATTTATTGACAGTCCCGAGTACATGTGCCAAACATGGACTTATTCCAATCATGCGTAATAGCCACTTTTTCCTGTGATGTATTGCCAAGTTTTTTCATTTTTATGCCTCGTTTAGTTGCAGTAATTTCTTGTATAATTAAGTTCTTAATTCTGAAAATCGGATTGCTTCAGTTAAGGGGTGCCATGGATCCAAAAAGGCATTACAAGAAGAGTGATTTGAAGTCAAAAGCACTACCTAAATATTTCCAGGCAAGTCTATTATGTCATAAACTATTTATATATCACACATTCACTTTTATCAGCATCTTAGTTTCCTGTTGGCAAGAGGCAAGACTCTGATGGTTTGAAATTTGAGCAGGTCGGCACAGTAATAGAGCCAGCATCTGAATACTACTCAAGCAGACTGACTAAGAAGGAGAGAAAGACAACAATTACTGATGAGCTACTTTCCGACCGCAAACTTGGGTTGTATAGGTAAGTCATGAAAATAAATAAAAGTAAAGGATCTATGCAACTACTTTAGCAGGTCTGCTCAATTGAACTCTAGCAGTATTGTTTTGAGCTGGAGATTTATATGTCTAATCAGGTTAGAATGAATGAATTTGCCTGCTTTTCTGAAATTAGCAGTGTTGGCAGCTAGTGATAAAGGATCCCTCTCTCAGTAGTTTAACCACTCAAGCTTCTCTAGCTTTTGCTTAACTGTCAAGTTCAGCTCAATGAATTTCATTGCACAGAAGTAAAAAATGAACTTGCTAAAGGATGTTCATGGATACTAAAACATTCTCAGTGCGTTTGTCGGGCAGGTATGCTTGCTTTAGATGGGTAATAGGGTTGTATTGATCGGGGTTATGGTGAAAGGGGACCGGACTGAATTTGAAGTTAACCTTCAGACAGTGAGGGAGCTGATATCTTAATATAATACTCAGAGAATGAGGGAATCCTTAGATCTTCTTTTACTATTGATTTATGTTTGTATCATTTCAGCTTCAAAGCTCGTTGATTCTTTACCACCATACTAAGATATGTGGAGCATGATGATTATAGAGATTCTGAGCTTTGTCCTCAGGCTCTCAAGCCTCCTTTTTTGTGATTTCATTTGAGTTATAGGAAATATTCAAACTAATCTTAGATCTAAGCTTGAGAACAAAGAACTATAGTCGTAAATGTTAGATTGGAGTTAATTTTATGCATTTTATCTTTTTGCCTGCTTGCATTGGATATGCTCATTCTTTCATGGATCATTGACTTGTTATTAACAAGAAATCGGAAAAACATAGTTTGCCTATCTACAGTCCAGAGTTCTATTAATAATACATGCATGAGCAAAAGCTGTATACCTCACTTACATTTTCTTATTATGAAGAAAGTATTGTCTGATATCATGCTTTGTTCTGCTTACTATGTTCTTTCTGACCCACATATGCTTCACAGAAAACGCAAGGTTCGCGAGATTGAAGAACATAACCGGCCAGGTGGAGTGGACAAGTGGAAGATTAGAGGTTCACAGTCATGGAAGCGTGCAAAGCAAAGGAGGCATTGAAGTTTACATAGTGTTTAAAAAGCTGTGCTTCCCATTTTTCCCTGTCCGGCCAATTGGTGAGCTTAGAAATCTGTTATGAGGTGTACGTGACGTTCAAGAAAAATTTTCCAGATGACAAATAAAATCGCGGACGCTATGCAGCGGCATACTTGTAATACAAGTTTTTAGCCCTCTAATCGAGATTGTTGTCATCAAATTTGAACTGTCTTGCTGATAATGTTCATAGGCAGAATACCTTTAAGAAAACCGAAACTTGGCACAGATTATTGGTTGTACGCCCTAAATTATTCGTAGTGTAATTATTCCGCTGAACTTGGCTATTTCATAGTTATTCCGCTAAACCTATACATCATTTGCATTTTGCACCATGAAGAATTTATTATGAGTTGCATTTGGATTTTTGAACAAATTGGTTTTCTGTAACTGTTTCAGGATGTTTTGTTTTATTGTTGTTGGAAGACATTTTCAAATGCTCTTTATTAATTAAATTCAGAACTAACTACGCACTTAGATACCTTTCATATACTCCTCGATGGAGAAGCACACAAATGTCTAACGAGTTGATACAAGCTTTGCAATTTCCTACGTCGTTAAACCAATTTTCACCACACTAGTGTTGTACTGCCATAATGCCCTCTTGTTATTTTTTTTTTCCGGTTGACGATGATATTTGGGTTAGCTTACGCATACCTCAACTATTTTATTAAGTACCTGCTATCTTTCATTAGTGTTTTTTACCTTCACCGAACCTGAGACCTTAAGGTTCTTCTCATACTCCACTAGATCCATAGGTACAGGATACATACATGACGTGTAATATGTGTTTTCTGAAGTTTTAAAGATGAGAACTAATTAAACAGTAGTAGTTGAAAGACTCTTGCTTTGGCCTATGTATTCAACTAGTCAACTGAAACAAACTCCATGCAGCTGAACTGATTGAAGATTAAAAAAGGGTAGCCCGGTGCACTAAGCTCCCGTTATGTGCAGAGTCCAGGGAAGGACCGCACCATAAGGGTCTATTGTACGCAGTTTTACCCTGCATTTCTGCAAGAGGTTGTTACCACGGCTCAAACATGTGACCTCCTGATCACATGACATCAACTTTACCGATTACACCAAGACTAAAGATTAGCATTCAATTTTGAGAGGGTAGTGGGTGGGCTTTCACTATTGCCAAGACTTTGCTTGTCTATCTACTTGCTTGGGAATGAAACAGCCATCTCGATGTATTCTCCTTGCATTGATTAATAGCTAGCTAATCTTCACATATTTAGCCATTTAGGTCTATATAATAGTAGTCCATTTATTGCCTCCCAAATTTCAACATTACAGGAAAGACAATAAAGACCTCTTGGGACTACTGGTTTGCTTCTTGGACCCGATACCTATAACAACAATAATTATGTCTCAATCGCATATAAGTTGAATACAGTACCAGTTGGCGCACAAGTCTCTTACATTAAACTCCCGTTTGGCAATAGATTTTGGCTGGGTTTTTTCAAAAAAAAAAAATAATTCAAAATATTATTTGTTCATGGAATATGATCAATTTTTGAAAGAAAAAAAAATTAAAAAAAATTCAAATTCCCAAAAACTAGTTTAGGACACTTTTTAGATAAAAAAAAATTTCGCACAAAACTTTAATTTTTTTCAAATAGAAAACACATTTCCACTTCCAAACAACTATTTTTCAACCCAACTTTAAGAACACTTCTTTTTCAGGGTGAAATTCAAAAATAGCCAAATTTACAACTGGTCGTTCAAAATTAGCCCAGTTTCAAAGTAATCAAAATTTAGCCACTTTTCATGTAAAGATAAATTTGAGCGAAAACACTGTTCAAAACCCGGAAAATATGCCAGTATATTATGCTAGAGTTCCACATAAGTATACTTGAACTCCAGCATATTATACTGGAGTTCCAAGATAAGTATGTTGCTCCAGCATAATATAATGGAGTTCCAGCATAAGTACACTAGAACTCCAGCATAATATACTGGAGTTTGGAGCACCGGTGCTCCAGTCTCCAGTATATTATACTGGAGCCAGCAAAGTATACCGATCCAGCATAATATGCTGGAGTTCATACAGAGGTGCACTGAACTCCAGTATATTATGTTGGATCGGTCTCTGCTACAGCAAAATAGTGGCTATTTTTTATTGACTTGGTAAACGCTGGCTATTTTTGAATGATCAGTCCGAAAACTGGCTATACCGTGCTATTTTAACCTTTTTTCAAGTTTCAACTAAATCTATGTCCAAACGCTAGCTAAATACTACTAAGTCTTTCCCATTCGAACCCGTAACATGCACTTACCCTCTCTAACGTGTTGTGTCCTTACCATTGAACCAAAGGCCCGGGGCCTATCGCCTATTGGAGTCGGCACCTTATATTACTATTTCAATGCTTCAACTTAAATCATTATAAAAGTAGTTGTCAGTAGCCACCCCACTAATACTATATGGAGTATAAGTCCAATCCCCACACATCATATTCTTCCTCATGCTAAACACAACTGTGACATAATCAGTACAAAGAATCTTGGCAATGGTGGAAAAGCCGAAGTTTCAAACTACGTAGTTTCAGCTTTCGTTCATCCGCTTTGCTGATAGTAGGATACTCAAGACATTAATAACAAAAAAATCAGTCCGGTGCTCTAAGCTCCCACTATGCGTAAGGGTCGGGCCACAAGGGTCAAGACATCAATAACAATCCATGAAAAGAATAGGCAAAGCTACTTCCATTAGTGCATTTATAAATTTATACACATTCAATCGACCAGGGAAAAAGCAAGGGAATCACAGTATGTCCGCTGATTTCCCAAATAACTACTACTCGTAGTATAATATCATCTTCAACTCAACAAAACAAATCTTAATTGTTATCATTTCATGCAGTAGCGGCTGCGGGAAAGGAGAGAATTCACATATTTGATGTTTCAGTAGGTGCAGATCGAGCATGCAACAGAGGTTGAAGAGCTTTTACCACAATGCTCATATTTGGCCGAAAATCAGCTTCATATTGCACACACAGAGCAGCAACTGCAGCCATCTGTTTCAGCCATGCAGATTTTAGTAGGGAATTAGGAAAATCAAGAAGACATGAAAGAATAGAACAAAATGTTCTTCCATCTTCTCCTGAATTAGATGCTGAGTTACATTTTTAATCAACATAACTTAGGAGAAGAGGCATAATTATAGTTGCAGTAGTCAAGCACTTTCTGCTTCTAGTGACATACCTTTGCAACTGCTTTAGGAGGGTATTCTGTACCCAGTCTCGCGTCAACACATTGCTTCACTTTATCTTCACTAAGTCTTGGTGTGGCCTGATTACAAATGGTATGAGACGTTAATTGCAAATCAAAAGAATTCAGCTAACAAATGGTGCATCAGATATAGTAATGTCAGTATCTTTAAGGCTATACCCATGTCACAAGACTCTGTTGGCCACGTGGCAATGTATGATCAACAGGTTTACGGCCAGTAAGGAGTTCAAGGAGTACAACACCAAAGCTGTAAACATCACTCTTTGAACTCAGCTGACCAGTCATTGCATATCTGCAACACAAGGAGGTAATTCCAATCAGCATAAAAATGAATGACCCTTTGGCCTTTTACTTATGAAACATGAGCTAAAATTCCTTTATTTAGTCAATTAGCCAAGTTCATTGCATATTTGTATTACACATTAAGAACTGGACTCACTCAGGAGCATGATAACCAAAGGTTCCAAGAACACGTGTAGAGTGAAGACGTGCTGCCATATCAGGAGCTTGATTTGATAAATCAAAATCCGCGATTTTAGCAACATCATCATCAAAGAGTAAAACATTGCTAGACTTAATATCACGATGGATGATATGCGGCTGTGCTTTTTCATGCAAGTACTCTAGCCCTTTTGCAGCCCCAACAGCAATTTTAACTCGTTGTGCCCATGACAATACTGGCCCTGGTTGTGCACCTTTCACGCCTTTTCGTCCTGCAACCACAGAATGAAAACTTATTTGCATTTTTCGGCTAGATAAGCAAAATTAGGAAAGATGAAACTGTCAGTTTAGTCATATTAATAATTTATAGTCTAGGTAGTTTAAGGAGGCCGCTACAATAAATATCCTAAAAATAGGCAGTCAAAATGGTTTTCAGTATTAGCTATGAGACGCACTGACACATTAACTTCGGTGAGACAAGACCACCACAATCAAAAGTTGTTCCAAAAGGTCAAAATATGAGTATGATCAGCCATACATAAAGAAGAAGACACATAATCAAAAGCTCCCAAATGAAACAGGAATATATACAGAAATAGACATCAGTACTTCCAGAAAAAGCAACGGTAAAGTTATTTCCATATGAACCTATAGGTCACGGGTTCGAGCCGTGGAATCAGCCAGTGATGCTTGTCCCAGGGTAGGCTGACTACATTACACCCCCTTGGGGTGTGGCCCTTTGCGGGACTCTACATGAACGAGGGATGCTTCGTGCACAGGGCTGCCCTTTTAAAATGAAACAAAATAAAGGCATGTAAAGGTTTTGCTCTGTTCAACAGAGATACACGTTCCGTTAGCAAATGACAACAATTTCTGTTTAAAAAGCAACGGAAATGGATAGAAGTTTTATTGACAGCGGAAATGGGTGGGTAAATCACGACCCTAAAGCACCTTTAGACCGGATTTCATAAATTAAGTTTTACGTAGAGAGAGGGGAAAGGATTTAATGGACTTGGCAGGATAATGATCAATTTTCAAACTACTAGGAGTTTACCCTTTTCTAATACCTTAAGGAGCAGCGGCAATGACTGAAATTAAACCAAGGAGAAGGTGGGTTAGATTTGGATTTGGAAGAATAATAGACTCAGATCAAATTCCACTCATTGCATTGGGTCGTGAATATATTGTCCCTCCCTCCCTCCCTCCCTCAAAAGGGAACTCTATGAAGCTTCACCAACATGATATGGAAGCCACTTTAAGCTCCCTGCCTCTCCCTCTTTCCTTGATTGTCTCTCCTCCTGATCTCTGACCAATAAAGTGGGCCAAGTCCAATAACCTTTGTGGCAAACAATCTTTTCAAGTTTATATACTATCAAAAGAAAACTATTAGGGGAATGGAAGGACCATAGAGAAAAAAGAATCAATAACATTTTTTTTTGGATAAAGAAGAAGCAATGACATTCTAGCTTTAGGTATCCCTTGTACCCTCTCTCTCAACTCAATGCACACTTCCCATCCAATTTTTGATGTCCCAAAATGTTCTAAAACAACCTTGCAAAAAATTATATTGGACAGAATTTTACATGGAAGGCCAATTTACCAAAATCTGGGTTCAATTAAGGCAAGCATGAGTTCAACCCTTCTCTCATCGAGCCAAGATTGATAGCCATTCGACCTGAGGAACTTAAAACTTACTATGTAGACATTTTTCATTTTAACCCACTTATCATTTTCTGAAGTTCTATCACTAACAAATAGTATGTAAAATTAGCTTTTTCCCTATCTGCATAGTCAAACTATGTAAAAAATGGAACTTATAATGGAATATGTTTTAGAGAGAGGACAAAAGAACAAAAAGCATATACAAGTATACAATAGCAAAAAGCAAATAATAAAATCTGAAAGTAAGAAGGAAAACCTTAAGGGTTCTTTAGCACAGTATATGAGGAAGTCTTGGGGCAAGTTTACTCTTGATTAGAGAAACTTTACTTAACACTTTCACGACACATGTCAGGAAAAAAAAAAAGCCAAGTCAAGGTCCCTCAAGAAAGGAGGATAAAGCTGGGAGGATTTTTGATCGCTTTTTGAGGGTTGAAAAAGCAGTAATAAAGTGGTTAAAATGGGTGCTATGTACACATGACCTAATTGGATTTGGAATTTACAATCATTTCCAGACACAATCTAGCACGAATGGTCACGAGATTTAATTTGAATTTGACCCGTTTATACATGAACTTCGAAAAACATAGAATAGCTCGACAACAGCTTATAGTAAACTAACCATGAAGAATGTCATGAAGAGATCCATTTGGGGCATACTCATAGGCCAACACACGAAGACCACCATCCACACAATAACCGAGTAATTCAACCACATTTTCATGTTTTAATCTTGATACCATAGAAACCTGCAACGGGTTACATCATATCCAAGCAACTGTAAGAAATTTATGTATAATATAGGTTAGTCAAAGTAGGACAATCCAATTGACCTGACCTGCGCCAGAAATTCTCGATCAGGCTGCTTACTCGAGTCTAACTTTTTAATGGCTGCAGCCCGCCCACTTTTCAAGACACCATGGTATACCCTTCCATATGATCCCTCACCTATCAAGGCTTTTGTACCAAAGTTGTCTGTGATGTCCTTTAACTCATCAACAGCTATAGAAGGAACAGCAATGGGCTGGATGTTCACAGTCTGTGTCTCCTTCTGCGCACTTTCTGTTGCACGCTGCCCTGCATTATAGCCTAAAAGATTTTTCTCCGGTTAGTAAGGAGTGAAAACAAGAAATCCTATCGGAAAAAATAAAAATGAAAACTCCCAGTAAACTGAAGCAGGACACTATCTAAAGAAAGCATTTCCATAGAATAAGAGTAAAGCCAAAGCAATGAACCAAACACTACATGTTTTAACTGATTATTTATCAGTTTAATATGGTTAAATTGAAAGATTGAGGTGAGAAACATGTTTGCACAATATGCATCTGTTCCACACCGTGTCATCACAAAGACACTAAATACAAACATCACAATCTTTGAGCTTCCAAGATGCTGGAACTAGTTTATTTATAAACCTGCTGTCGAGATTAGATTATCTCTTCCTAACTCAATTGACAATAAATCATATCTCAGTGCTCAGTGGTCAACATTGAGCTTCAATCCCGGAGATACTTAGAGTAAAAACACTACCTGCCCGCCCTCCCTTGCGGCCAAACTTATCATTCCCCATAGTTTGTGATGTTACAAAAAGAAAACAGTACAAGGAGGAAATTGACCTGCTGAATTATTGGTCATGAAGGGTCCATGATCAGCAGCTTTGTGCATGTCATCATCATCACAACAACCGAAGCAGCCCATAGTTTTCCTTCTTCCTATACCCTCGAGATATACTGGAAAATACTAGTAACAAAGTTAAAGAAGTTATATAAGGCGTCTCAAGAACACATAAAAGGACTCTCAATCAGTGCTATAATACAAAATCCATTAATCCAAAGCTTTCTGAAACACAGTAATTCCTTTGCTCTCCCCATAAATCGAAAATGTTCACCCAATGTCATCAACAATATCAAGCAGGCCAGGTGAAAGATCAATAACAACATTAAAATGTTATCTTATGCTTCTACTGACATATAATGAATGTTTGTATGGCACTCATGGAAAAAGGCAGAAACTAAGCACATCAACATATCATAGAGGAAAAAAAAACCAACGTCATAGGCTAATCAAGACGGAAATGGATATTTTAATGTATAAACCTACATGATTTACACTTACATGACATGGTCTCCTTGTGATGACCGACGAATATGCATTTTAGTGGATATATGACAGCAAATATGGTAAAACGATTAGGACATACATCATATGAACCTAGAATATTAAAGAGTTGGCATCAAGAGAAGCATCAACTCTTTCCTTAACATCCCCATTTCTCAATCTCCCATAGTTATATTTCTTTATCTGCGTTCTAGAGAAAATGTCACTATAACATAGGATTTACAAATTATTTTCTGGAATTGTCATGCTCAATTTAGAGGCAGATTTAGGGTTTGAACTTTATGTGTTCTGGATTCTAGGACAGCAACCTCAAGTCTAGAACTGAGATCTGATTAAATGAATTTCTTAACATATATACAAGTTTTGAGCCAAAACTACTGGGTTCAAACCCATACCTTATAGCCTACATCCTTCCCCGATACTCATAATTGAAACTAATCAAAAGAGCAAGCTTTTGGTATCTTCGCTTTTATAAGATACAAAAAGGAAGTCACTTTATTAGCATAAATGCACCCAGAAAGACAACTGCTTTGAACCCTCATTTAGATATTCAAACAAAGGAACATAATAGAAAGGAAAACAACCATTATCAAATCCCTTTTCATTTCCATAAAGACTTTTGTTCCTTTCTTTAAGTCACTTCAAATACATTCCTCGCATCTTCCCTCACTTTTCACTAGTCCATTACAATCTCATAACCCTCAAACAAAAAAAAACAAATACATTAACACTAATCTAAGCTCGAAACAGCACGATTATTAAAAAGAGTTGAAGTTCTATGTACTGAAAATGTAAATAAATACTCAACAACCAGATCACTTAAAAAAGTAATTGCAGATAACTCTATTTAATATAATTAATTGATAACCTTGAATAAACATGAACCTGCTATAACATGTTAAATTACACTAATGCTGTAAAAATTCATTACAGTGTCAGTGCATATAAGTTAAATCCTATTACAAAAATTAATCCTAACAACCCTCAAACTATGACAGGTACTGAAATACATACGTATCCACCTACAACAACAACAACAACAATTCAGTATAATCCCACTTAGTAGGGTTTGAGGAGGGTAGTGTGTATGCAGACCTTACCCCTACCCTGGGGTAGAGAGGCTGTTTCCAAATAGACCCCGGCATCCTTCCCTCCAAGAACTTCCCACCTTGCTCTTGGGGAGACTCGAACTCACAACCTCTTGGTTGGAAGTGGAGTTGGTTGGAAGTGGAGGTTGCTTACCATCAGAGCAACCCTCTTGTCTTAATCACAGTAAATTGCATATAAATTAAATCCTATTAAAAAAAATTAATCTAACAACCCTCAAACTATGACAGGTAACTGAAATAAACTACAATGACAGTAAATTTATCACACGAATATAACAAATTAATACATAATTGTGCAAAAATAATAATAAATCAGTACGATCTCGTAATTTTGTCGAACAAAAATAGACTAAAAAAAGGGGGAAATTAACGAGGACTAACCTTAGAGGCAATCGGCTTCGAAAACAACGCGCGATGAGAAAATTGGTTGTGTGTGATCTGAAGACTGAGATAGAAATGGAAGAGAGACTAATAAAAGGAGTCAAATATAGAAATATCTGTATTGAATAGAATGAATCAGAGTGAGAAAAGTAATAGAAACGGAAACAGTGTAAAGGAAAGAGAGCAGCTTTGGCTAGTTGCTCTGTCTCTTTTGTTGGCCTTGACTTCTTCTCTTTCACACACACACACAGTTATGTATATGCCCTCTTTATCTTTTTCACAATAATTGTATTCTATTAAAAAGAATGCAAAAAATACTATTTTTCTTGTTTTTTTTCCCAATCATTCAATTCACAAGTTTCTTGTTAAATATATTCTTCTTTTTTGATGAGCAATTTTTTTTTAACTTTAAAGATGGTATATGAATTAATTTGTGCACATTTTAACTATTTTATCGAGTAGTTTGCGCTGGATAAGTAGGGTGTCAAGTCGAGCCAAGTCGATCTAATCAAAATTTGAACTTAGCATGACCAATCTTCCATTGTACAACCACTTGTGTAGTTGGTGTATGGGCTAGTTCAAGGTGCGGTCAGCTATCCTATGATATACTCAATTTCTTCTTTAGTAGGTTTATCTATAACGTTTGGTGGTGACCTCATGGGCACGTTCCTCTTTGGGGGCGGTCTGGTCTAATCGAAGTCAACTGACTCACATTTAATACGAGGTTTGTTTTCACCGAGCTGGTTACTTGAGTCTATAGGCTATCTTTCTATGGGTAGTGAGTGCGCAGCCTTACCCCCTACCTTATGTAGATAGAGAGATTGTTTTCAAACCTCGGCTCCAAGCAAGCTTGCAAAACTTTACTCTAAAGATGGTATATGAATTAATTTGCGCATATTTTAACTAATTTGGGTGTCAACTCGAGCCAAATCGATCTCTGTCCAAATGAACATAAATCGAATCGAACCAATCGAAATTTGAACTTAGCTTGGCCATATAGGTAACTCTATAAACCAAGGACAGATAGAGAAAAAATTACTTAGTGATTTTTGCCTCGACTGGGATTTGAATCTGAGACCCCATATTTCTCACTCATTCATTGATCACTAGACCACACCCTTGAGTGCTTAAAATCTTCCATTGTATTAAATTGAATCGAAGCACTATCGAGCTTTGCTACAATATAACCAAAGTTAAATAAATTTTCCGATGTCTATTTTCGTGTATATACCTACTATTTTAGAAAATTAAATTCAAAACAAAACATATAAAATTGGATAGCTTTACGAGTATTGCAGGTAGGTAAAACTATTCACCTAAATTAGAGCAAATGAGATCATACTTAAGTGTTGTAGCTAAGATTCAAATTAAGGAATTCTTCATTTGTAACTTTTATGCCTCAACCACACACTAATATTTGGGAGTTTCATTAATATTGAACAATTTATATTTCAACTTCTTTTAGAAAAAAGAAATTAAATTGAAGTTTAGTAGTATAACATTTTCGTATAAAAAAATAATAAGAAATGCCACCTAAATGATTGAAAATTAGACCGATTAGGTTGGAAAATGATTACAAATACATAATAATTGTAGACAGCTGAGGGTATAATCTTTTTGTAATTTTTTTATTTTTTTCTTTCCCAATTCATAATATTCGAAGTGAGGCATGAGACGTCACATGGGTGTTTGTTAGTCATTACTCATTAAATGATAAACAAATGGAATACCAATTCTTAAAGTAAGAATATAATAAGTTCGAGAATATAATAAAATTATTATCAGTTTGGTATCTTTATATTTGACCATTATTTATTATTATAATAATTCTTGTAAAGCAATCTATGGAGAGATATTCCTCTATCAAGTAATTTTGGCGTATAGTAAATTTTGGCATGAATAATCGGCAGTCGTCCTCTAATATTTTAATAATTCATGAATACTTATTCCTAATTATTTAGTTCTTCCACCGTCTTAAAATAAATGATTAGGTTCAGACTTCAGATAGAGGTAATTAAACCTTAATCTTTGGCATTATTTTAAGATATTAATTTTTATTTTTATGTTTATAAATTATATAAAGAGTATTATTAACTATTATATATCTAAAAGTATAGATTTTTAATTTTTTTTCTTGAAAAAGCAATTCGTCCCTTGAATAATGTTGTGAAAACTTCACTAGTATGGAACTTGTTCCAAGAATGGGATCAAATATTTATTTTTATTCAAGTTTTAAAAATTAATTGTTTTATTTTTGTATGTTTAGAAGTTCTATATAAAGTAACATAAAGTGATATATCTAAAAGTTAATTAAAAAGTATTTGGAAAAAGTCATACATGAAAATAGCTAGTCCCCTCATGTTAGATAGAAATTCACAAGTACGATACTTGATCTAAACGGGATCTTACACACAAATATTCAGCTAAATTTACTATTTACTTTTTCCAGCTGGTATATATAGATTATACAGTAGTTATTTGTGGTCATACAGATATTATACACAGATTAAACATATATATTATATATCTGTTGATTGTTTTTAGTTCAAACGGTTGGCTCGACCAATATTGAAGTTAGCTTCAAAGACCGTAAATTATTCTTAGGATATTATAGTTGTTGTTCTCTTATTTGGATTTGACACCAGTAAACATACATTTGAATCCATAATATTTTTCCAGATTCAAATACTATGACTTAGTCTCAAATACACCACTAATTATTTCTCCAAAATCATAGAGGTGCTAATTGTTCCTTCACATTTTTATCATCGAAGAGATGGAATTTTCATTAGACAACATAAGGGATGGCTCCGAGTAAATGACATTGTATAGCAGGTATCAAAATAATAGTCGAAAAAATATATATTTTGTATATATATACATTCTATATGTTATACACAAAAATTATACAAATTTTATATACTTTTCGGCTATCTAATGTAAATAGTTTTTAGCGCGGGTTAAAAGTGATAATACCCAAAATATATCAGTAGCCCAGTCCAAAAATCTGCAAAGAAAAGGTCCAGATTCCACTGCAGCCCACATTTTGACATGGTATGTCTAAGAAGCCTAGTCCCGAAATGTTGGAATACTTGATCAAGTCTGCAGTTTGAATTTTTGTTGATAGTGGTGTCCGGATCAATTTGGGCGTATTTCGATTATTTCATCAGATATCTTCTACTCCCACCAGCATAATACGACATGCTAACTCCTACCAGTATAACTACCTAGTTGCTCGTATCTCGACTATTTTACTGGATGCCGAGCTACCTCCTACCACTGTATGTACCATCGGATAACTGTGCTATTCTAGAACAAATCAGAATAAATCACTTAAATGTCGTTTGATTGGGTGTATAAAATAGTATTGAATATGGTGTATTAGTAATGCTGGAATTAGTAATACTGGGATTAGTTATACTGAAATTATTTCTTTTCGACTGTTTGATTCGATGCATTAAAAGGTTTTGAAAAAACAATTCTATCTTTATTCCAACATGCTATAATAATTCCATAAACACGTAGCGAAAATATGGCAAATAAATAAAGTAGCCCCATGTTCGAATCTGACAGCACCATACCATAATCAAAAGGTACAATGGCCCGAGCGAAATAGGTTCGCCCTTTCTAAAAGGCGAACAACCTGCTTTGCAAGCAAATATATAGGCCCCTCCCCTTTGAGTCATTGCGAGCCGAAAAGCGTACCGGCTGTTTGAGTCACGAAAGGAACATAGAACGGATTGATTAAGCGCTAACATGCTCAAGCAGCCACTCGCGTATGACGCCCCGTAAATTTTATTTTTATTTTAGAACTATGATATTCGGAAGTGAATTTGAGTCCTTAATAAGGACCATTAAGTTATTGCCTTAATTAGAGTTTCCTAAGTTGATAGCCTATGTATATAATATTTAAGTATGAGATGAATAAAATAATTAATTGGCTAGAGGTCAAATTTATAATTTACACAATTGGTTGGCTTTCAGTCGTGCAATCATTAAGGAAGAGACTGATAATTAAAGAAAAGTTACTGCTTTGGTTGCCTGGTTCGTCCAGTAGCTAAGCAAGAGGCATCGGTCGTTCTAATTGAAATTTCAGCAACAGCCTAGAGATTAAGACAGCTGGAAACCGTTTGATTGGTGTTTTGAACGTTGCAAGGTTAAGAGAGTTTTTGTTAGCGAGGTAAGTGAGATTTTAAGCTTTGATATTTGTTTTTTTCAAAACCCATTTTAAAAATATGTTCTATCTGTCTAGTCCATGTATTGGGATGAGCGTGCGCTTGGCAGAATTGACGGTCTTTGACCAACCACAAATATATATTATTTTATAAAAAGCTTAAATTGTTTAATAAGTAATTTGTGGTGTAGTGTGATGTGGCGTAGCCTCGTGCTATGGCGTTGGGGCGTTAGAAATTATTTCTTTGCTGCCGTAATATATTTGGGGCATTGTGTATGCTGCCGTTATTTATTTGGGGCATTGTGTATGCTGCTGTTATGGATTTGGGGCATTGTATATGACGCCGTTATAGATTTGGGGCACTGTTTATGCCGCAGTAGTAAATTTGGGGCATTGTGCATGCTGTTGTGGACTCGTTGGGGGTGTTTGGTTAATTTCCTGCACTGCCGTTAATGACAAGTCCTTAGTATGGGTTATGTTGATATATATATATAGTGTTGTATAGTGTTGTTGCTGAATAATTGTTTATACCTTATAGAGTAATTGTATGGTGAAATAATTTTTGTGCTCTTTGTGTGCTTGTATTTTCTAATACTTGTTCCAGAGGTATTCAGAGTGGCGGGTCGATGATCTTACTGGATTATATTTACGTATAACTCACTACTTACCTGCATGTCCATACATATACTGTTGCCGAGAACGAAGCTAGTGGCTAAGGAGTTCGCTAGAGTTGATTCAGTAATTGAGGTGGGCCGCCACATTGTTCGTGGAGGCTGCGAAAAGAGTCTTAATTATTTATTCATATGATGTCTTTTGTAATTCTCTTAGATGCTCCATGGTTTAGTGTGGGATTTGGCTAGTATTTCATTGTAATGCTTTAAGATATTAATTGTTCGTAATAGTTATCACATTATTTGGATACTTATTTAGTTAATCAAATGCCGCAAATTAATGGCTAAGGTATGAAGGTATGGTTCGCCTGGCGGATGGTGTTAGCTGGGTGTCAATCACATCTAGGGGGTATTTTGGGACGTGGCATCGTGGCCAATTCAATTCACTTTTCTTGAAGCTCTTGTGAAATTGTCTTTGTCCTTCGCTTTCCCTTCCATTCTTATGGTATCTTGTGTGCCTCCCCTTTTTAATGATCTTGTCACTTCTCTTAAACTATAGCTTCAAGGTACTATTGATGCTTATCTATGTATTAAAGACTATAATATTACTAATGTCATGGTTTGCTATGTATAAGAATAGAATAGTACTGAATAAGGTGTATAACTAATTAATACGAGTATTAGTTATATATAGGTTGAAAAATACTATCAAACAAGGAATTAATAATACAAAAAATAATACATATATTATTTTTCCTAATATATCCAACCAAACGACCGGTAAATATTTTTTAACTCTACTAAAATTTGAACCTACGACTTCATAAATCTCTTTCACACTTTATTGATCATTGGCCATATTATTGGGTGGAGGCTGCAACTTTAATCTTTTAACCATATGATCCATTAGCCATACAAAATATTCCAAGAAATTCCTTTTTAGAACTTAAAAAAATATATTATCGTAGTCATTAGTAAAATAATAATAATAATAACAGTAATTGTAATGTTATTTTTTTATATATAAAAAATAAAAAGTAAAACTTTTCTTCTCTCTCTTTCTCTCGGCGCACGTTAGAGTGCATGAACTAGCGTACGCCAAATAGCCATGGGAAGGGGAAGGCCGAAGAAACTCGTCGCTACGCATACTCTAATGGAAGCTTCAACATCGAAGACTCCAGTTCAAAAGTCTGGTAATGATTTGATAAGTGATCATAACAAAACTCCGATGGAACAGTGGCCGGCATTGATGAACATGAAGGATAGGGGACAAACTCCAGTGATGAGAACTGAACAAGCTAGTATAATTCATACGGAAGCAATGATAGTTCATGCAGTTACTAATTCAAGTGGAAAAGGGACAATTGAGCAGAACACTCGATCAATTACAAAGGAAACAGAGATGCAAGGCGATGTAGGGGAATTAGCGTCAAAATCTGGTGAAGAAGTTGGAAAAGGACAAAAACAATGGGCGAATCTATTTGTAGGTTCAACTTATGCAGCTAAAGGTATGGATCTGAGCTATATTCCACCTATTATAAAAAATGGTGAAATAACAGTTGAATTATGCAAAGAAGAGATAGATGAGGAAACTCAAAAATGAAAATTAGCTTTAATTTTGTATGTTGTGTGTGGGGGGGGGGGGTAGTCCAACAATTGGTGCAATGGAGAGGTATATAGCTTCAATGTGGAATTTTGTAGCGAAACCTAGAGTTTACTTCTATAACGATAGGTATTTTTTGGTGAAGTTCAATTCGATTGAAGATCGGGATGAGGTGTTGTACTCTGGGCCTCACATGATGAATAATAAACTAATTATAGTTAAAGTGTGGTCGGTTGAGTTTGATTTAAACAAAGAAGTACTACAAACCATACCAGTGTGGGTAAAATATCCAAATTTACCTTTGAATTGCTGGGGTAATAAATCACTGAGCAGGATTAGTAGTGGATAGGGAGTACTTTTATATGCAGATGCATGTACTACACAGGTTGATAGGATCTCATATGCAAGAGTGTTAGCGGAGATGGATGTGACAAAAGAGTTACCAAAATGAGTTAAAGTAACTAATCCTAATGTGAGAGAGTTTATGCAGGAAATTGATTATGATTGGGTGCCGGAATTCTGCACAAAATGTATGCAGGTGGGACATCAATGTAGAATGATGGACCAACCTAACATGAGGAACAAGAGTATGAAGCAGAAATAGGAATGGCGACCAAAAGGGATATCAAAAGTAAAAGAGGCAGAGAAGAAGATGCCAGTACAAGGGGAGGTGACAAGCAAATAAACAATAAATAATCAGCTTGAAAACAATAAAGGGAATGAGGAACAAAAATGGCAAACAGTTATAGGAAGATCAGTAGCAAGGAGTAGGGATAGACAACAGGCAGATGTAGTAAATGTATTAAATGACTTCAATTTGTTTGTAGAGTCCATGGTGCAAAGAAAGAGAAGGATCAAGTAGACAAAAAGAGGACACATGGCAAGAGGGGGTTACTTAGAGCCTATTTATCCCAATACATAAGAGGGTTGAATAAAGCGGCTAGGCAGAAGGAGGTAAAGTGGTTTCTTACAAGTAATAAAGTGTATATAATAGCAATATTGGAGCACAAAATCAAAAAACAGAATGCAAATCAAGTTACTAGGAGAATAGCTCCAGGATGGAAGTATATGGACAACTATGAGCAAAGTAGCAAAGGGAGAATTTGGATATTGTGGGATCCCAGTGAAATAGAATGCAAAGAGATGTGTAAAATTGATCAACTAATTCATATTAGTGTATATGTAAAGAGCCTATTTACGTAGTTTGACTTTACTGCAGTATATGGACTGCACAACATAGAACACATGAAATATTTGTGGTCTGAATTGGTAAGGATTCATTTAGTACAACAAGGGGCTTGGTTAGCTATGGGTGACTATAATGCTATAAGGGAGGGAGAAGATAGACCTGTGGGAAATCCTGTACAAAAAGTTGAGGTTAGAGATTTTAATGAGTTCATGACAAGCAATGGACTAGCTGAGCTAAAATCGAATGGAAGAAGGTATACATGGACCAATGGGAGTACATAGAGTAAGATAGACAGGGCAATTATTAATACAGACTGGTTACTCTCAATGCCACAGAATAAAGTGTGGGTTATGGATCCTCATTGTTCAGACCATTCTCCTTTGAGTATTGGTCTAGATGTAAATGAAGAAAAGAATGCCAAGCCTTTTAAATTCTTAAATCACTTAGCTGAGCACGACAACTTTCTGAAGATTGTTGATGAAGCATGGAGGCAATCTTATGGTAGGCAGCAAATGTGGAATGTATGGAAAAAAATGAAGAAAGTAAAACAAGCAATGAAGGAATTGAACAAGGCTGAATATAATGATGTAGGGGTTAAGGTTAAGGAATACAGGCAAAAATTAATAGAAGTGCAGGAACATATGAGGGATCCAGGGCAGAATAGACAACTAATAGAAGATGAGAAAGTAGCAAAACTTCAACTGGAAAAATTCACGAATAGAAGAAAGTATTATGAAGCAGAAGTCCAGAATAAAGTGGTTACAATTAGGGGATGCAAACACAACTTATTTTTTTGCAAGTATGAAGAGTAAGTGCAGTCAAAACAAAATCAGAAGGTTGATAAAAAGTGATGGCAGCTCATTTCACACAAAAAAGGATATAGAGGAAGAGATGATAGGTTTCTATAAACAACTATTGGGGATTTCAGCAAATGAACTACCAGCAATAAATCCAGTAGTAATTGTCACACCTCCTTTTTCCGCACCGCGAGGTGCGTAGGGAGTTTTTTCCAATTAAAGGACAGTCGAAACGGGATTGGTTTAATTATTTCAGAGTCGCCACTTGGGAGATTTAGGGTGTCCCAAGTCACCAATTTTAATCCCGAATCGAGGAAAAGAATGACTCTATATTACAGTCTGCGTACCAGAAATCCGGATAAGGAATTCTGTTAACCCGGGAGAAGGTGTTAGGCATTCCTGAGTTCCGTGGTTCTAGCACGGTCGCTCAACTGTTATATTCGGCTTATTTATCTGATTTTTAATACAATTATGAACCATGTGCAAATTTTATCTTTTACCGCTTTATTATTATAATTTTTTTTTTTTTTAGGAATGTGAACATCGCTTAAAACATATCTTTGGATTGTGTCACATGAAATGCACCCACAATACGAAACATATTTTATTTGATGTTTTAGGATTTAGATTTGGGTCGCATGAAATGCGCATCCGAGTTTAAGAAGGTAAAATTAATTAAATCGCGCCTAAAGAGTCTAACGCGTCATTATCTTTGGGGAAGGAAGTGAAATTCACTAAACAATCCATCCCAAATTCTAAGTAATTTTTTTAAATAATAAATGAATAAATGAGATTGGAGAATCCTGTAAATTTGTATTATTTACATCTATTTATTTTTAGCGAAATCCTTTTAAGAATATCCTTTAATGACTACATTTTTATTATTACTAAGTTTTTTATAAATATAAAATCAATATCTACATTCTTGAAAATGACATATTAAATAGAAGAGAAAAACAAATATTAACAGAAAGTAATAAAATTATAATCATAAATACAACATGGAATTATCGAAAAGTAAAACAAAAAAAATAAATTAATTATTCCATAGTTGGATTAAAATTCAAATTGTTAGTAAGACTTAAGCTTATTGAAACTAATTATTTACAAATACTGAAAATTGAAAGAAATAAAAATAAAAACTTGAGTACTAAATCATATTTCTAAAAATTTAAACAATTTAACATTAACTAACTTTGTTTTAATTCATCATGTCCTAATACTTGTTCGCAGACTAATTCATGTTATAACTGAAATTGACTACATGATTCAGATTAACTTATCGTTGACGAAAAACCTTATGAATAAGGAACTTAGTTAATTTTTGCCAAACTGATTCAATAACGCCATTTTTACGTTATTTCTTCTATTTTTTTTTAAACAGTTTTAATTAATAATCAGGCTTAAATATATTTCCTAATAATCTGGTAAAGGCGTTATTTAATATGTCGCTATAATATGCCTAATTATGCCGATGACAGTGATTTACAGAATAATAATACATGAATAACCTAAATACAATACAAAAATTAAATTAAACTAAATTAAAAATTTAACACTCCATTCTTCATTTCAGCTTACAAAATGCCAAAATTACAGTTGTGTACCTGATATTGTCAATATAAGAAGAAGAAAGTCAGCAACGTAATACGTAACACAGCAACAACAACAATAACCAGCAATAACCAGTCAACGAAAATCCCAGTGACAGCTTTGAAAAATTCAAAATAAAATCCAGGAATGCCGAAAATAACGGACAGAAACCAAGGGAAATTTTCAGATTTTTGAAAGGCTAGTTAATCTTCAACCCTTAATTTCTACACCTGTATACCAGAATATTTATCAGGTGTGTACTACTTTCTCTTCTAATTTTCAATTTTTTTTCTTTGTATGTTTTTCTTTTCTTGAAAGTTTTAATGTTTTTTTTTTCGGAATAAATGTTCAGCTTTTTTTTCAATCTCTTTTTTTTTTCTGTCTCTCCCTTTTCTTGTGTCCAGACTTCACATATATATATCCCATCCCTTTAATCAATTAAAATCAATTCCTTTCTCTACCAAACCCATTATCTTCCCACTCATCCCCATTACATTAAATAAATATATCACACCACCCCATTATATTTTGTCCCCCATGCTTTATTTAAAATAATGCAAGATTCCCCTTTAATTTAAATCTTGTCCCCCCTTTATATTAAATAATCATATCACAACCCACCCCATTTCATTTTGTCCCCCATGCTTCAAATAAACAATTACAAATGTACAATTCCTAAACTACCCCTTCCGACCTTACTGAAATTACCAAACTACCCCTGAACGTATTACAAATTTACCAAACTACCCATCAGCTATAACACATCAATTAATCAAACTTAACCAAAATATAGACAATATGATCAATTTCTAACAATGTTCAAACAACAATATGAACACGGATGAACATCATAACAACAATATCACATGAACATGATTTTAACAACATTTCAACAACAAATCACATGAACACAAATTGAACAACCAAGAACAACCAAAATTTGATTGAACAATATTTTTGGCAACAACAAACCTATTTTTCGGATTTAAACAACAACAACAATCAAACAAGTATATTTAGATTCTTAAATTCAATAATATTGAACTTAAAATCAACTCTAACAACATTATAACAAACAATTCTTATATTAAAATTTAAACAAGATTATGAGACTAATTCAAGAAATAATCACAAATGGTAAACAAGAAATCAAACTATACACATTTCGGATTCAAAATCAAACAAACATAATATGAACATGAATGAAAAGATTCAACCATAATAACAAACTTTATTCAAATTTCGAATTGAACTTAAACAAAACAAATAAACATATTCAAATCACTAATCTTCAAATAATCAATTAATCTTTCTTAATTAAATCCAACAAAAAAAAAATATAACAAAGATACATGATTATGAATGAAATCTATATTAAACAAACAACGGATTCAAGCGATTTAAACTAAATCTAACAATATTAAACCTAAACTAACAATTCCTTTTTTGCAAAAATTAAATTAACATAAAATAAACTGAAAATCAATTAATTAAATTTTCATTTGACTCTGAAAATTAAACCAACCAAACATATAAACAAACTAAAAAAAAATTATTTCAATGATGAACAAACAAAACAAGAATTGAATCATTTATCGATTTTGGATCCGAAAAATACCAAACAAAAATATGGATGATAAATGAGATCCAAAAAACCACTAACCGGAAATGAAACGACGAACAACGACCAACCAACGACGAACTCGGACAGTGATCGACGACATCGACCAAAACTACTTCATGTATGCGAACTCGACTGGACTGAATGATGAAGACGAAATGGAAGCAACTGATGATGAAGAAGCCATAGCCATCGAGGTTTGCGAGCTCGATATGGACTGAAGCAGTAGCATCCGCTACTGCTGGACATCGGAGCTTGAAATGTACGCAGCAGCAGCTCGGACGCGAGGAGGAACAGCGGCGACGGTGTGGAGGAGCAGCGGCGAACGTGTGGAGAAGCAGCGGCGACGGTGTGGAGGACAACGAAGCAATGGCTATGGCTATTTGAACTGAAGAAGACGACGTGAGGCAGCAGCTATTGCAGACGCTGAAGCAGAAGCATCGGGTAGTCCATGGTCGAGCTTGAGCTCGTCAATGGAGAAACAACGTTGGGACGATGGACTGTTGTGCCGTTTGTTTGTGTATGTGTGTGTGAGTGTGACGACGTGAGGGGGTGTTCGTGGTGGAGGGTGGTCGACGTTGGTGAGGGCAGCCATGGTTGTGCTTTGGAGTTTTGAGGAAGAAGAAGGAGAAATGGGGGAGGGGCGGATGCTTAGGCAATTTTTTAGGGTTTACTATTTTTTTTTTGTTTTTCTTTGTTTTATTTTTTGAAATGCAAGATAATAGGGTGTTGGGTTATGGACCGGGTTGAACCAGTTCGAAATGGACTGGGTCGTAGGGAAGATTGGGCCATTTTTTGGGCCTGTGGCTTGAAATTGAAGAAAAGGCCCAATTCCGACTTTATTTATATTTTCGCTCTCTTTTCTTCTTTTATTTTTCTAAAACTAAATTATAAAAATACTTAAACTATTATTAAGAACTAAATTAAGTTATAAAAGCGCAAATTAACTCTCAATAACAATTAACGCACAATTAAGTATTAATTAAGCATAAAATTGTATATTTGGACATTAAATGCTAAAAATGCAAACGATGCCTATTTTTGTAATTTTTATTTTTTTGTAAAACAAATTTAATTACTAACAATTGTAGAATTAAATCCTACATGCGAAAGGCGACATATTTTTGTATTTTTTATTAATTTAGCAAATAAACATGCACAAACAAATACAAATAATTATTCAAAATGTCACAAAATATCACAAAAATGGCACACCAAGAAAAATTATTTTATTTTTGAATTTTTTGGGAGTAATTCTCATATAGGGCAAAAATCACGTGCTTACAGCTGCCCCTCTTTGCCCGAAGACACGAAGGGTTTTCGTGCAAAGATAAAGCGAGCGATTTTTTTGCCCATCCGAGTACTCCGTTGAAGCATTTTTTGAAAAAGATTTGACCGAACCTTTGCTTCAAAGGTTTCCTACATATCCTGGGCTAAACAGGAATCAGGTCAATGTAGTTCGAGAAATTTTGGTAGCTGGGACTACCGTTGGACTGCAATGTTACTGTTGTTGCATGCTATTATTATTGCTTACCGATCTCCTTGTTACACCGTGCTTAAAAAAACAAGAAGCTAGGCTAGAGTACAATTTGTTTTTGTTGCCTTGCTTCCTTGTCTGCTTGCATTTCTTTCGGTGCTTTTCTTCCGATGCTTTTCTTCCTTTTGACACATGGACTTGAGTTTATGCTGGGACCTCTTGTTGCAACCTTCTGCTTCCCGGTGCTGGGGATTTTATTGTTTACTGCTGGGGATTCCTGTTGTAACCTTCCGCCTTCTGGTGGGGTTACTGATTCCAAACTCTGTAATACAAGACCAAAAAATTGCTTCAATGCAAAATTATGAAATGTATGCCCGCATTATACTGGTGGACAACCTAGAACTGAAATGTATTCCCGCATTTTACTGGTGGGCGACCTAGAACAGAAAGTATTCCCTCATTTTACTGGTGGGCGACCTAGAACTGAAATGTATTCCCGCATTATACTGGTGGGCGACCTAGAACTTAAAAGTATTCCCGCATTCTACTGGTGGGCGACCTAGAACTGAAATGTATTCCCGCATTTTACTGGTGGGCGACCTAGAACTGAAATGTATTCCCGCATTTTACTGGTGGGCGACCTAGAACTGAAATGTATTCCCGCATTTTACTGGTGGGCGACCTAGAATTGAAGTATTCCCGCATTTTACTGGTGGGCGACCTAGAACTGAAATGTATTCCCGCATTTTACTGGTGGGCGACCTAGAACATGAAATGTATTCCCGCATTATACTGGTGGGCGACCTAGAACTTAAAAGTATTCCCGCATTTTACTGGTGGGCGACCTAGAGCATGAAATGAAAACATAAATGCATACCCGCATTATACTGGTGGGCGACCTAGAGCATGAAATGAAAACATAAATGGATACCCGCATTATACTGGTGGGTGACCTAGAGCATGAAATGAAAACATAAATGCATACCCGCATTATACTGGTGGGTGACCTAGAGCATGAAATGAAAACATAAATGCATACCTGCATTATACTGGTGGGTGACCTAGAACATGAAATGAAAAGACAGAAATGTATTCCCGCATTATACTGGTGGGCGCCTAATTGGTAAAGAATAATTTGAATTTGTTTCCTCGATTCTCCGAGAAAATTTCCACTTGTGGCAGAAAATTTTATGCCCCAATTCTGGCGATCTTTCTTATGGCGTATCTTTAGGCCATCATCAACACTTTATTTTCCTGTTCAAATCAAAGAAAATTTAGTTAGTTTTTTTTTTTTTTTTGAAATATGGCGTGTGGTCATGTCACTCCTGATGGGGATGATTGTTCCCTTTCCCTTATTCTTGTTCGGCGTTCTCAAAACTTGTTGGGGATGATGTTATTTGCTGGGGATAACATTCTGCTGGGGATGGTTTTTCCATTTATCCCTTCACCATTTTGTATCTCAAAAATTTCTGGAGGTTATTTTGCCGAAGATGAATTTTCCTTTCTTCCCTTCCCCTTCTGTGTTGTCCGACCACCTCGTAGCTTGGTCGATATTCGGTCGGAGTACTCTGGGGATCGTCTTGGAACTTGGCTTACAATTTCCTCAACATGTTTTTTTTTCGGCTCTTCCCCGTACTTTCCTTGCCATTTTAGGACAGTATTATTCGGCCTAGCAACCAACGTCTTTTGCCTTATTGCCTTGTCTCTTGCCTGCCCTTTTCACTTTTTATGTTGTACCATTTTGGCAACTGGTAGTAAGCTCTGAAAGACCTTCCTTAAAACATAAATTTCTAGAAAAATTCTTTTAAACAAAGAAATGAAAAGATAGAAAAATGAGAAAATCTTTCTGAACAAAAAAAATGAACTTATCTAGGTGATACAACCGATTCCAATGATCATGTTGTGCATTCCGGATTAATCAACCCAGTCTATTTGTGTCGATCAAACTTTCTGATGTCTTCACTTGCTGGGGATAAATAGGTGCCCAATTCTTCGCAAAATACGGATCTTTTCCGTCAATCTATCTTGTCGCCTTATAGTGCCCTTCGCGGGGTTTTCACTAACAAGGCTCTCTCATTTCTCACAACTCCCGTCGCCTTATGGTGCCTGTGAAGGTTTTCACCGATAAGACTCTCTCATTTTGTATTTCTCAGCTTATGTCGCCTTATGGCGCCTGTGAAGGTTTTCGCCGATAAGACTCTCTCATCTTATTTTCTCAGCTTGGGATTGGAGTGTTGCCGATAAGATTTATCTCTGCCGGGAATTCTTTTGGCTATAAATTCTTTCGATTCATGATCCTCATTCAGTCAGGGACCAATGTTTTATTCTTGGTTTTCATTTGCCTATCTTAACACCTCTCGGATACTGATCGGGAGTTTTTTTTTTGGATATCAATATAGGTTTTAGAAGAAAAGGATATAAAATTCAAAATAACTTTGATGGGTAAAGTATTACAACTCTTGGAATCAAACTCTTTTTTTTCTTCTTTTTTTTTCAAAATTTAGAAACATAATTTCTGCCCCAGTTTTCTTACTTGGGGATTTTTCTTTTGATTTTTTTTTCTTTTTTTTTATTACCTTATGACCGAGCCGTGAGGCGCCTACGTATCCTCTTTGAGGAATCAGGTCGAACGTAGTTCACTGACTCCTTTGTTTTCTTGCGACCTTCAAAAAGTTTTTTTTTCATACATTTTTTCATTAATGATTCCAAGAGAGGGGTATAAAAAGATAAGTATGGCTCAAAGGGGTAAAGCAAAGGTTAAAAGTGTTTGGATAGAAGAAAGAATTGCCTCCGTCATTTCATTATCCGATAAGCACTAAGTACAAACAAACAAATAAACAACAAAAGAAATTACACATAATATCTTTTGACTGCATCAGAATTGATAGCCATGTCGACGCATCTTCCTTCAACATCCGTCAGACGTAAAGCGCCATTGGATAATACTCTGGTCACAATATACGGCCCTTGCCAATTCGGGGCGAACTTGCCTTTTGCCTCAATCTGATGTGGGAGGATCCGTTTCAATACTTGTTGCCCTACTTCAAATTTTCTGGGGCGCACCTTCTTATTGTATGCTCTTGCCATTCTCTTTTGATACTACTGGCCATGACATACTGCTGCCAATCTTTTTTCATCCATTAAACTCAGCTGCTCTAGTCGGGTTTTGACCCATTCATCATCGTCAATCCCGGCCTCAGCGATAATTCGAAGGGAAGGAATTTCAACTTCCGCTGGTATTACTGCTTCGGTTCCGTATACCAACAAATAAGGAGTCGCACCTATTGAAGTACGAACAGTAGTGCGGTATCCTAACAACGCAAATGGTAGCTTTTCATGCCATTGTCTGGATCCTTCAATCATTTTCCTCAATATCTTCTTTATATTTTTGTTGGCTGCCTCAACTGCTCCATTCTCCTTGGGCCGATACGGGGTGGAATTACGGTGTGTAATCTTAAACTGTTCACATACTTCTCTCATCAAGTTGCTGTTAAGATTAGCACCATTGTCCGTGATTATTATGTTTGGGATCCCAAATCTACAAATGATATGGGAATGGACGAAATCCACCACTGCCTTCTTGGTTACAGACTTAAAAGTTTTGGCTTCAACCCACTTAGTGAAATAATCGATGGCTACCAGAATGAACCTGTGACCGTTCGAAGCTGCCGGCTCGATAGGCCCAATGACATCCATGCCCCATGCTACAAATGGCCATGGTGCGGACATTGTGTGCAATTCCGTTGGTGGAGAATGAATCAGATCTCCGTGTATCTGACATTGATGGCATTTTCGTACGAAACTGATACAATCATGCTCCATAGTGAGCCAATAATATCCCGCTCGCAGAATCTTCTTTGCCAACACATATCCGCTCATATGGGGCCCACAGACTCCAGCATGTACCTCTGTCATCACTATCGTGGCTTGACCTGCATCAATACATCTCAGCAATCCCAGATCTGGGGTTCTTTTGTACAACATTCCTCCACTGAGGAAAAATCCATTTGCCAGTCGTCGAATGGCTCTCTTTTAATCTCCGGTTGCCTGCTCCGGGTATATCCCCATCCTGAGGTATTCCTTGATATCATAAAACCATGGCTCGCCATCCATTTCTTCTTCTATTATGTTGCAGTAGGCATGCTGATCACGAACCTGAATATACAATGGGTCAACATGGATTTTGTCTGGATGGTGCAACATCGATGCTAAAGTGGCCAAAGCATCGGCAACCTCATTGTGAACTCTCGAGATGTGTCTGAACTCCACTGATCGAAATCGCTTGCTCAGATCGTGCAAACATTGTCGATATGGTATAAGCTTCAAATCCCGTGTTTCCCATTCACCCTGGATCTGATGTACTAGGAGGTCCGAGTCTCCTAAGACCAAGACGTCCTGAACATCCATGTCTGCAGCCAATCGTAGGCCCAAAATACATGCCTCATATTCAGCCATGTTGTTAGTACAATAGAAACGTAGCTGAGCTGTAACAGGATAGTGATGTCCTGTTTCTGAAATAAGTACTGCTCCTACTCCAACTCCTTTTGCATTAGCAGCCCCGTCAAAGAAAAGCTTCCACCCTGGCTCCTCATTCAGTTCTAACTCCTCTATATGTATCACTTCTTCATCAGGAAAATACGTCCTCAAAGGCTCGTATTCTTCATCAATAGGATTCTCAGCCAAGTGATCGTCCAATGCTTGAGCTTTCATGGCCGTCCTCGTCACATAGACAATGTCGAACTCTGTGAGTAATATCTGCCATTTTGCCAATCTTCCTGTGGGCATAGGCTTCTGGAAAATATACTTTAATGGATCCAGACGTGAAATAAGGTAAGTAGTATGTGACGACAGATAATGCTTAAAATTCTGTGCTACCCAAGTTAGAGCACAACATGTCTTCTCAAGTTGAGTGTACTTATTCTCATAGACTGTAAACTTCTTGCTGAGATAATAGATGGCTTGCTCTTTTCTTCCTGTGATGTCGTGTTGACCCAACACGCAACCAAACGAATGATCCAGGACCGTTAGATAAAGGATTAATGGCCTCCCCGACTCAGGTGGAACCAATACAGGTGGATTGGATAAATAACATTTGATCTGGTCAAATGCCTCCTGACATTCTGCCGTCCATTCTATCGCGGCATCTTTCCTCAGCAATCGAAAGATGGGTTCACAAGTTGTTGTGAGCTGAGCGATGAATCTGCTGATATAATTCAATCTTCCCAACAAACTCATTACTTCTATTTTGTTCCTTGGTGGCGGCAATTCCTGGATGGATTTGATCTTTGACGGATCCAACTCAATGCCTCGCCGACTGACGATAAATCCTAACAGCTTTCCAGATGGAACACCAAATGCACATTTGGCTGGGTTGAGCTTAATGTCGTACCTTCGAAGTCTTTGGAAAAACTTCCTAAGGTCTGCTACGTGGTCTTCCTGACGCTTGGATTTGATGATCACATCATCTACGTACACTTCGATCTCTTTGTGTATCATATCATGGAACACAGTAGTCATTGCTCTCATGTACGTTGCCCCAGCGTTCTTCAAACCGAATGGCATTACCCGATAACAATAAGTCCCCCATGGCGTAATGAAAGATGTTTTCTCTGCATCTTCTTCATCCATCAAAATCTGATGATACCCAGCGTAGCAATCCACAAAGGAGCCGATTTCTCGCCCGGCGCAATTGTCGATCAAGATATGGATATTGGGCAATGGAAAGTTATCCTTTGGGCTTGCCCTATTCAGATTACGGTAGTCGACACATACCCTGATCTTCCCATCTTTCTTTGGTACTGGCACTACATTAGCCAACCAATCAGGATATCGAGAGACCCGAATAACCTTTGCTTGCAGTTGCTTGGTTACTTCTTCTTTAATCTTCACACTCATATCTGTCTTGAACATCCTCAGTTTCTGCTTGACGGGAAGGCATGTCGGGTCAATGGGTAATTTGTGAACCACTAGCTTGGTGCTTAAACCCGGCATGTCGTCATACGACCATGCAAAAACATCTTTAAACTCAATGAGTGCTTTGATTAATTCTTCCCTGATGCTAGGCTCAATGTGGATGCTGATTTTGGTTTCTCGGACATTATCCGCATCCCCTAGATTTACAGCCTCGGTGTCATTCAGATTAGGCTTGGGTTTCTCTTCAAATTGGCATAGTTCTCGGTTTATTTCTTCGAAGGCTTTATCCTCATCATATTCAGACTCATCGTCATAATCGATCTCTTGTATCATTAAATCAGAGTCAGATTGATTTATTAGACTAGGTCGAAGATCCGTCGTGCATGCCATGTCATTAGAACCAGTAAAAAGAGAACTGTTCAGAAAGAGAAAAGAATAAAACAAAATTAAAATGAGACAAGAAAAGAATTTTATTAAAATGCGGGATAACAGGGTTCACACTTTTACAAGATAAAATAAGATTTGGATTACACCCTGAATAATCCGAAAAATAAGAAAGCAAAAATCAAAGCCTACTACCAGGACTCTCCCCGAGTAGGAAGAGGAGTAACCGTCCAATTGTTGGTTTTGGCCTCAGGCCCCATAAACTGTATGTCTGTTCCGCTGGAACCTTCTCCGACTTCTACCATATTGACATTAGTGAACAATCTTTCGAAGCTCTGATTCAGATCCCCGTCAATCCCAATCAATGGCCCGAGAACTTTCGGGACTGGTGACCCCTTGGCGCTTGCTCTAACAAAAGATCTTGAGAGACGTGGCACAGGTTTGGGAAGAAACCAAACTTTCTTCTTCATTTTCCGAGCTCGATTTACATCTGCCGCAGTCGGTTTGAACCTCAACCCAAAGGTCTCCAAATTCTTGGGCAAGGAAACAGGTTGAACAATTCCCTGAAGTTCAGCTCCCAAGCCTTTTCCTGGCATAAACCCATTACCCAGCATTTCTGAAACCATCATAACCGTTGCGGAAGCTATCCTAGGATGCTGAATGATTTCACCCTCGGGGATCTTGTTTGCCGACACTGCATCAAAAATCTGGTAGACCCAGGGACCTTTGTCATCATTGGTCTCTATGAAGGGTACAATGGCGCCTCCTACGGTGCACGCAGTGTCCTCGCCGTGCAACACGACCTCTTGTCTATCCCACTCGAACTTGACCATCTGATGCAAGGTGGATGGCACTGCTTTGGCTGCATGGATCCACGGTCGTCCCAACAGAAAGTTATAAGATACCGTAGCATCTAATACCTGGAATTTCATGGTAAACTGGACTGGACCGATGGTCAACTCAAGTATAATATCCCCCACGGTGGCTGTTCCATTTCCGTCAAATCCTCGGACGCAAATGCTATTCTTTTGGATTCTTCCGTGGTCGATCTTTAATTGGTTCAGGGTGGATAATGGACAAATATTGGCACTTGAGCCGTTATCCACTAATGCCCGAGTAACTGCCGAATCTTCACATTTGACAGTTAGGTAGAGAGCTTTATTATGCTCCGTGCCCTCCACTGGCAGATCATCATCTGAAAATGTTACCCTGTTCACCTCGAAAATTTTGTTGGCAATCGTTTCCAGGTGATTTACAGAAATCTCATTGGGCACATGAGCTTCATTCAGTATCTTCATCAGGGCCCGACGATGTTCATCCGAATGGATTAATAATGATAGCAGTGAGATCTGGGCCGGTGTTTTCTTCAACTGTTCGACCACGGAGTAATCCTGCACTTTCATCTTCTTTAAGAAATCCTCAGCTTCTTCTTTTGACACAGGTTTCTTTATTGCAGCTGGATTGGGTCTTCTCAACTCCGCCGGAGCAAAACACCGTCCTGATCGAGTCAGTCCCTGCGCCTTACAACTATTCTCCTCCACTTGTTGTCCCTTGTACATCACTACTGCCTTCTCATACTTCCAAGGCACAGCCTTGCTATCAATCACTGGTGTTTGGACTACTGGTTTTATGATGACCGGTTCTCTGCAGACCCCTTTCACAACAACCACGGGTGCAGATGATGCTCCCGTTATTACCAACTTGGCTGGTTCTGGTTTCCTTGTAGCGGCAGATGGATTCTTCCCCAATATCACCACTGGCTTGACATCTTCCCCCTTCAACTGTACCCCTGCTTCCTTATTGATCGATTTTTCTTTCGGAGTGGCACGGATCATCATCACTATCTGTGAGGGTTTCTTCGGCTCCCCTCCTTCGTGCACAAGTTCGATCATGTGGGCTTCAGGGTGCTTTGGCAATGGGTTCTGGTTAATGTTGGGTGCCTCCGGTGCCTGTACCTCGATCTTGTTGGTATCAATAAGATCTTGTATTGCATGTTTCAGCCTCCAACATTTCTCGGTATCATGTCCGGGAGCTCCCGAACAATATTCACATCTTACCGAGTGATCCATATTTTGGGGTAAGGGATTTGGTAATCTAGGCTCAACAGGATTTAATAAACCCAACTGCCTCAATTTGTGGAACAAGGCAATATAAGTTTTCCCCAACTCAGTAAAAGTTCTTTGCCTCTGCAATCTTTCATTTCTGGCGGCCGGATTTCCCCTGAAACCCATCCCTGGAGGGTTCCTGTAGGCTCTTGGTGGTGGATAGGTGTTTTGTGGTGGTGGGTATGTGTTATGTGGAGGTGGGTATGTATTGTGGGGAACCGGCGCGCGCCATTGTGGGCGAACCGGAGGTTGGGTGTATGTCTGGGCTTGATGGACGGTGAAATGTTGTTCTTGTGGTTGGTAGTAGGGTTGTGGAGGGTAATTTGGAATGTGTGGGTAGTTTAGACGATGGGGTCTGGGTTGGTAATGAGGGGAAGGACCTCTAGATCTGGACCAATTGTCGGCCTCTAATGTCGTGACCTCCTCTCTCCTTTTCTTCCCTAGCGCACCTCCCGTGCCGCTCTGAATGGCCTGAGTTGTTGCCTTAATTGCCGAATAACTCAGGATCTTATTGGACTTAAGTCCCTCTTCTATCATACCTCCCATTTTCTAACTTCATTAAATGATTTGCCAACTGACGTCACCAAGTGACCAAAGTAAGTTGGCTCGAGAGTTTGTAAGAAGTAATCCACCATTTCTCCTTCTCTCATTGGGGGATCAACTCTGGCTGCCTGTTCTCTCCATCGGAACCCAAATTCCCGGAAGCTCTCTCCGGGTTTCTTCTCGAGCTTTAGCAATGTGAGACGGTCTGGGACTATCTCAAGGTTGTATTGGAAATGTCCTGCGAAAGCCTGTGCCAAGTCATCCCAGGTGTACCACCTGCTCGGATCTTGTCTTGTATACCACTCTAACGCCGACCCGCTCAAACTCTGGCCAAAGTAAGCTATTAATAGCTCATCTTTGCCCCCTGCTCCCCTCATTTTGCTACAAAAACCTCGTAGATGTGCCATAGGATCACCATGCCCTTCATATAAATCGAACTTGGGCATTTTGAACCCTGCTGGTAATTGAACGTCAGGGAAAGGGCATAAATCCTTGTAAGCCACGCTGACTTGGTTACCTAACCCGTGTATGTTCCTGAAGGATTGCTCCAGGCTTTTAAATTTCCGCATCACCTCGTCCTGATCTGGGCTCTTAGCCGGCTTTTCAATCTCCGCAGGGACCTCAAAGTGGGGATTATAGGTATGTGGCTCGGGTGCTTTGAATGTGAGTTCAGGGGGGTAGTATTGTGTATCGTGAGCCTGAAACAGTGGCTCACTAGATGATCTGTGCAATGGGGCTGGGGGAGGTGCCACAAAGATGGGAACATTTGGTGGAGGAGGGTTTTGAGTGGGTGGTGGAGCTTGGGAATCATAAGCCTCTCTTCCCTGATAATAGTGATGGCTTGGGAAACTTGTTGAAGGACCGGGAGAGGGGTATTCCGGCGTGTGTGTTGGTTGGAGGGTAGGAGTAACGGGTAATTCTTGCCCCTTCTGGGCTCTAGCTAAGGCTATCTGCATTTCATTCATTTCTAGCCTCATTTTTTCCATTTTCTCCAGGGCTTCTTTCAGCATCTGATTGGCCGTTTTTTCTGACTCAACGCTGTTGTCTGACCCAGTCATGCTTTCTGGTATAGGACCTTTTGATCTTGTCTGATAATGGTACGGTGCCAGTACGCTCTAACAACTAACTGATATTGATTGGAAAAACAACAAACTTGTCAGTGTTAGAGTCTTAACAGATATTGTAATTGCACGTTAGGGGGATGCAATGCTCCTAGGCAGTTAATTATTTCTAACATGCTTTTGCTCTGACCGCATGCATCATCCCGGCTTATTTTTGCTCTGACAAATATATATTCTTCCTCTTTTTTTTTCTTTTTAATTACGGTCGAATCCTATAGAGATTGCCTACATATCGTGACCTCGCACGAATCAGACCAAGCGTAGTTCGTGCCATAAGACCAAATATTTTTTTTTATTACTCAAAATAATGCTATTACAAGCCATCACAAAAAAAATAAAAAATACAGACTTTATATATATATATATATATATATATATATATATATATATATATATATTTTGAGAATGTTTGAAGAAAAAAAAACATATGGGTAGACAACATACTCGAAAAACAAACAAGTGCAAGATTGAACTAGGGATACATTAAAGCTTTGAATTTTGGTGCCCGCGAGGCATCATTCGGCCTTTCCGCGGGCTTGGGGGCCAGGCTTCTTTGCAAGCTTTTTAGTTCCTCCATGATCTGATGGACATAACCCATGATTGAGGCAAATAGGACATCACGAGGCATCTCTTCACATGTTAGGCACTTTGTGGTGATATAGCGCCCTATATCATTGATCCTACCCCTGATTCTATCCCTCTCTATGCACAGCTGTTCTATCCGTTGATTCTTTAGTCCCAATATTCGAGTATTGTCAATGAGCTGCTCTTGGAACCTCTCCATTTGTTCTTCCATCCGGGCTATCGACTCATGGCAGTGTTCTCTATATGTTCTAGCATCCTGGGCTTGTTTGAGGACCCGATTATTGAGAATGGAGTTTATCTCTCTCAATGTCGCAACACTCATTTCGTAGTCCCTTTTTACTTGCCATAGGTGCTCTCTCCGTGATGTTGTAACTGTAGCCCACCTGACCCGCATTCTTGTTATACAAGCCTGGGATCTCTCCAAGTCTTCTCGGCTTTGGCTGACTTGATTTCTCAATTCCGCTATCAACCTTTCATCAGATCGACGTTTCTGTCGGTCGCTATCACTCTTACTGACTTGGTGAATTCGGGCTTTCAGTGCCTGGTTTTCTTTGGCTAATTTGTTCTTCTCACCCTGCTCTGAGGCTACTTGAACGTTGTTTTCAAACATAAGCCTTTCAATTTGTCGCTTCAGCTTCCCGATTTCAACCCGGTAGCCTTCCTCTCTCACTAACCAGCCCCACTGTTCCTGCGAATCATCCGTAAATTGTTGGACTTGAGCTCTTTTGGCAGGCCTCTGACGAATCTGGAACCTTTTCCCGAACCAAACATCGTATTTTGGGTCTACCTCACCCTTAGCCAGCTCTCGAACCATAGTCTTGGGTTCAAGGAATCTACATTCGTGCCACAGCTTTCTAATTTTTCCTTCGGGGAACACGACTCCTGGACTCAACTCAATGGCGTGCTTGCTTAGATCCTCATCAGTGGGAATTACCTGAAATCTTCCTAGTTGGCGTAGTACCCGATGAGGAGCATATGGTTGGATGCTACGAAGTCCCATCAAAAGAACATGACATTCCTCGGCCGCCATGTATATTACCTCAGTATCATTCAACCACCCAAATGCCCATTCAACTTGGTCGGCTGTTGTTGACCTCAATTGTGCAAGCCATGCTTCGACGCCTTCGGGAAATATGACGCCTGTCATTCGTTTCTCAAAGCCGCTAATGCAGTTTCTCTCAGTCAACCCGTGGTTCATGTATCCCACTCGGTGATGGAGGTGTTCTTGCATCCACAGCTGGAGTAACAGATTGCATCCCTGAAAGAACTTGCCTCCTTCTCGGCATATAGTTAAAGCTCGGTAGATTTCAGACAAAATCAAAGGAACCACAGTACTGTCGGTTCTTTTGATTGCAACATCGGCCATCCCTACAAGGCCTATCTCTATTTTTTTATCTTTGCGGGGACAGACCACAACTCCCAGAAATGCTGTGATAAATGCCAAAGTACGTCTTGCTTCCCACTTGATTCTGTTCCCAGTGTGAATTAATCCGAGGTTTGGTTCTTCCAAACCCTGAGGAATTCCGTACCGTTGATACAAGAATTGGAGAGTACAACATCCCTTCGACAAATCATCATTCTGTACCTTCCGACTAATGCTTAGCAAATCCAAGAACGCGTGCGGAGATACTGGTCTTGGTGAAAGTAAATACTGCCCTCTTAGTTTCCCATTCAACCCTGCATATCCGGCGACTTCCTCTAATGTAGGTGAAAGTTCAAAGTCAGCAAAACGAAACACGTTGCGTGTTGGGTCCCAGAACGTTATTAGAGCCTCAATGATATCTGTCCTTGGCTTGATATTCAACAGATAGACAAAACCTCCCAAAACTCTTTCCATTATCTTTATACTATCCTTTCCCATATCATTCCACCACATGTGGAGTTGCGAAGGGACCTCGCTACACACTGAGAATGGTTCATTTTGACTTGTGCTCATCCTGCACATTTATTATAGTGATTAAAGAAGGAAAAACTTTTATTTGACTTAAAAACTATCTATATTCTAAAGAAATATTTTTTGGATTTTAATTTTTTTTTTCTTGAAAAAAAAAACTTTTAAGGAGAAAGGAAATATTTTTGAACCAATATTCTGAATTTATGAAAGAAATACTACAGAAAAATATTTTTGAATTTTATTTTGAATATCTTTTAAACAAATAATTGGGATTTTGAGATTAAAAGGAAATATATATATTTTTTTTAAAAAAAAAAAATTTGAGGTCTAAAAGAAAAACTTTTTAAAGAAGTGAGTAATGTTAAATATTTTTGGATTTTTTTTTTTTGAATATGGTGAGCCGAAACCAAAGAGGTTTGCCTCTGATCTCACATCCGGTGAGAATCATACCGCGTAATTCAGGCTATAAACTAACTAATTTTTTTTTTTTTTGAAAACAAACAAATTTTCCTTTTTCTTTTATATCAAAAAACTATTTTCCTTTTTCATTTTTTTTTAATAAAGCAAATTAAAATAAAAGACTTATTCCTACACACTTTCTGCTTTCTAGGCAAACCAACAATTCTAAAAGTAAAAATATATATGTTTTTTTTTTTTAAAAAAAAAATTCGGCAGCATTTCGACAGTACTTGGACACTGATTTTTTCTAAATTAATCAAATAACTTTCCACTTGCTATTTTTATTTTATTTTATTTTTTACACTCCCGAGACTCAGAAGCCGGTCAACATGCAAGACCGAGCAAATAAATGCACATAAAACAAATAAGATGCATCAGGATGATCATTTTCATTTTTGGTGCACCTGTCCTAGACAGACCCAACCCCTGTGTTGAGCCTCCAAAGTCAGATGCACGTGATGCAAACAAACGTTCCTACTAGGGATCCGACATGTGGTTTTGTTATACTAGGTTCAGAACCTGGGTGTTTGTTCTAGACCTGGCTTACCCGAGCGGACAGCTCGAGCCGAGGGGGGTAGCGTACCGGGAATACAGAAGCTTCACCGGCTTAGCAACTTGTCCGAACCTCGTTCTAAATTGGGATTTTACACTATACAGAAAAGAAGTCGTACGAAGTACACCCTTCTTCATGATTTAGAAGACTCAGAGAGGAGATGGGTTTCGGCACAGTTTATACATAGTTCATGTAGTATCAAAGCGGTAAAAGCAGCATTTAGCACATTAGGCTCAAACATGTAAAAATCAGATAAAACCAAATATAACAATTTATATGAGCTCGGATTTCTAACCCTGAACCAGAGATTCTGGGCCATATCCCCAGCAGAGTCGCCAGAGCTGTCACACCTCCTTTTTCCGCACCGCGAGGTGCGTAGGGAGTTTTTTCCAATTAAAGGACAGTCGAAACGGGATTGGTTTAATTATTTCAGAGTCGCCACTTGGGAGATTTAGGGTGTCCCAAGTCACCAATTTTAATCCCGAATCGAGGAAAAGAATGACTCTATATTACAGTCTGCGTAGCAGAAATCCGGATAAGGAATTATGTTAACCCGGGAGAAGGTGTTAGGCATTCCCGAGTTCCGTGATTCTAGCACGGTCGCTCAACTGTTATATTCAGCTTATTTATCTGATTTTTAATACAATTATGAACCATGTGCAAATTTTATCTTTTACCGCTTTATTATTATAATTTTTTTTTAGGAATGTGAACATCACTTAAAACATATCTTTGGATTGTGTCACATGAAATGCACCCACAATACGAAACATATTTTATTTGATGTTTTAGGATTTAGATTTGGGTCGCATGAAATGCGCATCCGAGTTTAAGAAGGTAAAATTAATTAAATCGCGCCTAAAGAGTCTAACGCGTCATTATCTTTGGGGAAGGAAGTGAAATTCACTAAACAATCCATCCCAAATTCTAAGTAATTTTTTTTAAATAATAAATGAATAAATGAGATTGGAGAATCCTGTAAATTTGTATTATTTACATCTATTTATTTTTAGCGAAATCCTTTTAAGAATATCCTTTAATGACTACATTTTTATTATTACTAAGTTTTCTATAAATATAAAATCAATATCTACATTCTTGAAAATGACATATTAAATAGAAGAGAAAAACAAATACTAACAGAAAGTAATAAAATTATAATCATAAATACAACATGGAATTATCGAAAAGTAAAACAAAAAAAAATAAATTAATTATTCCATAGTTGGATTAAAATTCAAATTGTTAGTAAGACTTAAGCTTATTGAAACTAATTATTTACAAATACTGAAAATTGAAAGAAATAAAAATAAAAACTTGAGTACTAAATCATATTTCTAAAAATTTAAACAATTTAACATTAACTAACTTTGTTTTAATTCATCATGTCCTAATACTTGTTCGCAGACTAATTCATGTTATAACTGAAATTGACTACATGATTCAGATTAACTTATCGTTGACGAAAAACCTTATGAATAAGGAACTTAGTTAATTTTTGCCAAACTGATTCAATAACGCCATTTTTACGTTATTTCTTCTATTTTTTTTTAAACAGTTTTAATTAATAATCAGGCTTAAATATATTTCCTAATAATCTGGTAAAGGCGTTATTTAATATGTCGCTATAATATGCCTAATTATGCCGATGACAGTGATTTACAGAATAATAATACATGAATAACCTAAATACAATACAAAAATTAAATTAAACTAAATTAAAAATTTAACACTCCATTCTTCATTTCAGCTTACAAAATGCCAAAATTACAGTTGTGTACCTGATATTGTCAATATAAGAAGAAGAAAGTCAGCAACGTAATACGTAACACAGCAACAACAACAATAACCAGCAATAACCAGTCAACGAAAATCCCAGTGACAGCTTTGAAAAATTCAAAATAAAATCCAGGAATGCCGAAAATAACGGACAGAAACCAAGGGAAATTTTCAGATTTTTGAAAGGCTAGTTAATCTTCAACCCTTAATTTCTACACCTGTATACCAGAATATTTATCAGGTGTGTACTACTTTCTCTTCTAATTTTCAATTTTTTTTCTTTGTATGTTTTTCTTTTCTTGAGAGTTTCAATTTTTTTTTTTCGGAATAAATGTTCAGCTTTTTTTTCAATCTCTTTTTTTTTTCTGTCTCTCCCTTTTCTTGTGTCCAGACTTCACATATATATATCCCATCCCTTTAATCAATTAAAATCAATTCCTTTCTCTACCAAACCCATTATCTTCCCACTCATCCCCATTACATTAAATAAATATATCACACCACCCCATTATATTTTGTCCCCCATGCTTTATTTAAAATAATGCAAGATTCCCCTTTAATTTAAATCTTGTCCCCCCTTTATATTAAATAATCATATCACAACCCACCCCATTTCATTTTGTCCCCCATGCTTCAAATAAACAATTACAAATGTACAATTCCTAAACTACCCCTTCCGACCTTACTGAAATTACCAAACTACCCCTGAACGTATTACAAATTTACCAAACTACCCATCAGCTATAACACATCAATTAATCAAACTTAACCAAAATATAGACAATATGATCAATTTCTAACAATGTTCAAACAACAATATGAACACGGATGAACATCATAACAACAATATCACATGAACATGATTTTAACAACATTTCAACAACAAATCACATGAACACAAATTGAACAACCAAGAACAACCAAAATTTGATTGAACAATATTTTTGGCAACAACAAACCTATTTTTCGGATTTAAACAACAACAACAATCAAACAAGTATATTTAGATTCTTAAATTCAATAATATTGAACTTAAAATCAACTCTAACAACATTATAACAAACAATTCTTATATTAAAATTTAAACAAGATTATGAGACTAATTCAAGAAATAATCACAAATGGTAAACAAGAAATCAAACTATACACATTTCGGATTCAAAATCAAACAAACATAATATGAACATGAATGAAAAGATTCAACCATAATAACAAACTTTATTCAAATTTCGAATTGAACTTAAACAAAACAAATAAACATATTCAAATCACTAATCTTCAAATAATCAATTAATCTTTCTTAATTAAATCCAACAAAAAAAAAATATAACAAAGATACATGATTATGAATGAAATCTATATTAAACAAACAACGGATTCAAGCGATTTAAACTAAATCTAACAATATTAAACCTAAACTAACAATTCCTTTTTTGCAAAAATTAAATTAACATAAAATAAACTGAAAATCAATTAATTAAATTTTCATTTGACTCTGAAAATTAAACCAACCAAACATATAAACAAACTAAAAAAAAATTATTTCAATGATGAACAAACAAAACAAGAATTGAATCATTTATCGATTTTGGATCCGAAAAATACCAAACAAAAATATGGATGATAAATGAGATCCAAAAAACCACTAACCGGAAATGAAACGACGAACAACGACCAACCAACGACGAACTCGGACAGTGATCGACGACATCGACCAAAACTACTTCATGTATGCGAACTCGACTGGACTGAATGATGAAGACGAAATGGAAGCAACTGATGATGAAGAAGCCATAGCCATCGAGGTTTGCGAGCTCGATATGGACTGAAGCAGTAGCATCCGCTACTGCTGGACATCGGAGCTTGAAATGTACGCAGCAGCAGCTCGGACGCGAGGAGGAACAGCGGCGACGGTGTGGAGGAGCAGCGGCGAACGTGTGGAGAAGCAGCGGCGACGGTGTGGAGGACAACGAAGCAATGGCTATGGCTATTTGAACTGAAGAAGACGACGTGAGGCAGCAGCTATTGCAGACGCTGAAGCAGAAGCATCGGGTAGTCCATGGTCGAGCTTGAGCTCGTCAATGGAGAAACAACGTTGGGACGATGGACTGTTGTGCCGTTTGTTTGTGTATGTGTGTGTGAGTGTGACGACGTGAGGGGGTGTTCGTGGTGGAGGGTGGTCGACGTTGGTGAGGGCAGCCATGGTTGTGCTTTGGAGTTTTGAGGAAGAAGAAGGAGAAATGGGGGAGGGGCGGATGCTTAGGCAATTTTTTAGGGTTTACTATTTTTTTTTTGTTTTTCTTTGTTTTATTTTTTGAAATGCAAGATAATAGGGTGTTGGGTTATGGACCGGGTTGAACCAGTTCGAAATGGACTGGGTCGTAGGGAAGATTGGGCCATTTTTTGGGCCTGTGGCTTGAAATTGAAGAAAAGGCCCAATTCCGACTTTATTTATATTTTCGCTCTCTTTTCTTCTTTTATTTTTCTAAAACTAAATTATAAAAATACTTAAACTATTATTAAGAACTAAATTAAGTTATAAAAGCGCAAATTAACTCTCAATAACAATTAACGCACAATTAAGTATTAATTAAGCATAAAATTGTATATTTGGACATTAAATGCTAAAAATGCAAACGATGCCTATTTTTGTAATTTTTATTTTTTTGTAAAACAAATTTAATTACTAACAATTGTAGAATTAAATCCTACATGCGAAAGGCGACATATTTTTGTATTTTTTATTAATTTAGCAAATAAACATGCACAAACAAATACAAATAATTATTCAAAATGTCACAAAATATCACAAAAATGGCACACCAAGAAAAATTATTTTATTTTTGAATTTTTTGGGAGTAATTCTCATATAGGGCAAAAATCACGTGCTTACAGCTGCCCCTCTTTGCCCGAAGACACGAAGGGTTTTCGTGCAAAGATAAAGCGAGCGATTTTTTTGCCCATCCGAGTACTCCGTTGAAGCATTTTTTGAAAAAGATTTGACCGAACCTTTGCTTCAAAGGTTTCCTACATATCCTGGGCTAAACAGGAATCAGGTCAATGTAGTTCGAGAAATTTTGGTAGCTGGGACTACCGTTGGACTGCAATGTTACTGTTGTTGCATGCTATTATTATTGCTTACCGATCTCCTTGTTACACCGTGCTTAAAAAAACAAGAAGCTAGGCTAGAGTACAATTTGTTTTTGTTGCCTTGCTTCCTTGTCTGCTTGCATTTCTTTCGGTGCTTTTCTTCCGATGCTTTTCTTCCTTTTGACACATGGACTTGAGTTTATGCTGGGACCTCTTGTTGCAACCTTCTGCTTCCCGGTGCTGGGGATTTTATTGTTTACTGCTGGGGATTCCTGTTGTAACCTTCCGCCTTCTGGTGGGGTTACTGATTCCAAACTCTGTAATACAAGACCAAAAAATTGCTTCAATGCAAAATTATGAAATGTATGCCCGCATTATACTGGTGGACAACCTAGAACTGAAATGTATTCCCGCATTTTACTGGTGGGCGACCTAGAACAGAAAGTATTCCCTCATTTTACTGGTGGGCGACCTAGAACTGAAATGTATTCCCGCATTATACTGGTGGGCGACCTAGAACTTAAAAGTATTCCCGCATTCTACTGGTGGGCGACCTAGAACTGAAATGTATTCCCGCATTTTACTGGTGGGCGACCTAGAACTGAAATGTATTCCCGCATTTTACTGGTGGGCGACCTAGAACTGAAATGTATTCCCGCATTTTACTGGTGGGCGACCTAGAATTGAAGTATTCCCGCATTTTACTGGTGGGCGACCTAGAACTGAAATGTATTCCCGCATTTTACTGGTGGGCGACCTAGAACATGAAATGTATTCCCGCATTATACTGGTGGGCGACCTAGAACTTAAAAGTATTCCCGCATTTTACTGGTGGGCGACCTAGAGCATGAAATGAAAACATAAATGCATACCCGCATTATACTGGTGGGCGACCTAGAGCATGAAATGAAAACATAAATGGATACCCGCATTATACTGGTGGGTGACCTAGAGCATGAAATGAAAACATAAATGCATACCCGCATTATACTGGTGGGTGACCTAGAGCATGAAATGAAAACATAAATGCATACCTGCATTATACTGGTGGGTGACCTAGAACATGAAATGAAAAGACAGAAATGTATTCCCGCATTATACTGGTGGGCGCCTAATTGGTAAAGAATAATTTGAATTTGTTTCCTCGATTCTCCGAGAAAATTTCCACTTGTGGCAGAAAATTTTATGCCCCAATTCTGGCGATCTTTCTTATGGCGTATCTTTAGGCCATCATCAACACTTTATTTTCCTGTTCAAATCAAAGAAAATTTAGTTAGTTTTTTTTTTTTTTTTTGAAATATGGCGTGTGGTCATGTCACTCCTGATGGGGATGATTGTTCCCTTTCCCTTATTCTTGTTCGGCGTTCTCAAAACTTGTTGGGGATGATGTTATTTGCTGGGGATAACATTCTGCTGGGGATGGTTTTTCCATTTATCCCTTCACCATTTTGTATCTCAAAAATTTCTGGAGGTTATTTTGCCGAAGATGAATTTTCCTTTCTTCCCTTCCCCTTCTGTGTTGTCCGACCACCTCGTAGCTTGGTCGATATTCGGTCGGAGTACTCTGGGGATCGTCTTGGAACTTGGCTTACAATTTCCTCAACATGTTTTTTTTTCGGCTCTTCCCCGTACTTTCCTTGCCATTTTAGGACAGTATTATTCGGCCTAGCAACCAACGTCTTTTGCCTTATTGCCTTGTCTCTTGCCTGCCCTTTTCACTTTTTATGTTGTACCATTTTGGCAACTGGTAGTAAGCTCTGAAAGACCTTCCTTAAAACATAAATTTCTAGAAAAATTCTTTTAAACAAAGAAATGAAAAGATAGAAAAATGAGAAAATCTTTCTGAACAAAAAAAATGAACTTATCTAGGTGATACAACCGATTCCAATGATCATGTTGTGCATTCCGGATTAATCAACCCAGTCTATTTGTGTCGATCAAACTTTCTGATGTCTTCACTTGCTGGGGATAAATAGGTGCCCAATTCTTCGCAAAATACGGATCTTTTCCGTCAATCTATCTTGTCGCCTTATAGTGCCCTTCGCGGGGTTTTCACTAACAAGGCTCTCTCATTTCTCACAACTCCCGTCGCCTTATGGTGCCTGTGAAGGTTTTCACCGATAAGACTCTCTCATTTTGTATTTCTCAGCTTATGTCGCCTTATGGCGCCTGTGAAGGTTTTCGCCGATAAGACTCTCTCATCTTATTTTCTCAGCTTGGGATTGGAGTGTTGCCGATAAGATTTATCTCTGCCGGGAATTCTTTTGGCTATAAATTCTTTCGATTCATGATCCTCATTCAGTCAGGGACCAATGTTTTATTCTTGGTTTTCATTTGCCTATCTTAACACCTCTCGGATACTGATCGGGAGTTTTTTTTTTGGATATCAATATAGGTTTTAGAAGAAAAGGATATAAAATTCAAAATAACTTTGATGGGTAAAGTATTACAACTCTTGGAATCAAACTCTTTTTTTTCTTTTTTTTTTCAAAATTTAGAAACATAATTTCTGCCCCAGTTTTCTTACTTGGGGATTTTTCTTTTGATTTTTTTTTCTTTTTTTTTTATTACCTTATGACCGAGCCGTGAGGCGCCTACGTATCCTCTTTGAGGAATCAGGTCGAACGTAGTTCACTGACTCCTTTGTTTTCTTGCGACCTTCAAAAAGTTTTTTTTTCATACATTTTTTCATTAATGATTCCAAGAGAGGGGTATAAAAAGATAAGTATGGCTCAAAGGGGTAAAGCAAAGGTTAAAAGTGTTTGGATAGAAGAAAGAATTGCCTCCGTCATTTCATTATCCGATAAGCACTAAGTACAAACAAACAAATAAACAACAAAAGAAATTACACATAATATCTTTTGACTGCATCAGAATTGATAGCCATGTCGACGCATCTTCCTTCAACATCCGTCAGACGTAAAGCGCCATTGGATAATACTCTGGTCACAATATACGGCCCTTGCCAATTCGGGGCGAACTTGCCTTTTGCCTCAATCTGATGTGGGAGGATCCGTTTCAATACTTGTTGCCCTACTTCAAATTTTCTGGGGCGCACCTTCTTATTGTATGCTCTTGCCATTCTCTTTTGATACTACTGGCCATGACATACTGCTGCCAATCTTTTTTCATCCATTAAACTCAGCTGCTCTAGTCGGGTTTTGACCCATTCATCATCGTCAATCCCGGCCTCAGCGATAATTCGAAGGGAAGGAATTTCAACTTCCGCTGGTATTACTGCTTCGGTTCCGTATACCAACAAATAAGGAGTCGCACCTATTGAAGTACGAACAGTAGTGCGGTATCCTAACAACGCAAATGGTAGCTTTTCATGCCATTGTCTGGATCCTTCAATCATTTTCCTCAATATCTTCTTTATATTTTTGTTGGCTGCCTCAACTGCTCCATTCTCCTTGGGCCGATACGGGGTGGAATTACGGTGTGTAATCTTAAACTGTTCACATACTTCTCTCATCAAGTTGCTGTTAAGATTAGCACCATTGTCCGTGATTATTATGTTTGGGATCCCAAATCTACAAATGATATGGGAATGGACGAAATCCACCACTGCCTTCTTGGTTACAGACTTAAAAGTTTTGGCTTCAACCCACTTAGTGAAATAATCGATGGCTACCAGAATGAACCTGTGACCGTTCGAAGCTGCCGGCTCGATAGGCCCAATGACATCCATGCCCCATGCTACAAATGGCCATGGTGCGGACATTGTGTGCAATTCCGTTGGTGGAGAATGAATCAGATCTCCGTGTATCTGACATTGATGGCATTTTCGTACGAAACTGATACAATCATGCTCCATAGTGAGCCAATAATATCCCGCTCGCAGAATCTTCTTTGCCAACACATATCCGCTCATATGGGGCCCACAGACTCCAGCATGTACCTCTGTCATCACTATCGTGGCTTGACCTGCATCAATACATCTCAGCAATCCCAGATCTGGGGTTCTTTTGTACAACATTCCTCCACTGAGGAAAAATCCATTTGCCAGTCGTCGAATGGCTCTCTTTTAATCTCCGGTTGCCTGCTCCGGGTATATCCCCATCCTGAGGTATTCCTTGATATCATAAAACCATGGCTCGCCATCCATTTCTTCTTCTATTATGTTGCAGTAGGCATGCTGATCACGAACCTGAATATACAATGGGTCAACATGGATTTTGTCTGGATGGTGCAACATCGATGCTAAAGTGGCCAAAGCATCGGCAACCTCATTGTGAACTCTCGAGATGTGTCTGAACTCCACTGATCGAAATCGCTTGCTCAGATCGTGCAAACATTGTCGATATGGTATAAGCTTCAAATCCCGTGTTTCCCATTCACCCTGGATCTGATGTACTAGGAGGTCCGAGTCTCCTAAGACCAAGACGTCCTGAACATCCATGTCTGCAGCCAATCGTAGGCCCAAAATACATGCCTCATATTCAGCCATGTTGTTAGTACAATAGAAACGTAGCTGAGCTGTAACAGGATAGTGATGTCCTGTTTCTGAAATAAGTACTGCTCCTACTCCAACTCCTTTTGCATTAGCAGCCCCGTCAAAGAAAAGCTTCCACCCTGGCTCCTCATTCAGTTCTAACTCCTCTATATGTATCACTTCTTCATCAGGAAAATACGTCCTCAAAGGCTCGTATTCTTCATCAATAGGATTCTCAGCCAAGTGATCGTCCAATGCTTGAGCTTTCATGGCCGTCCTCGTCACATAGACAATGTCGAACTCTGTGAGTAATATCTGCCATTTTGCCAATCTTCCTGTGGGCATAGGCTTCTGGAAAATATACTTTAATGGATCCAGACGTGAAATAAGGTAAGTAGTATGTGACGACAGATAATGCTTAAAATTCTGTGCTACCCAAGTTAGAGCACAACATGTCTTCTCAAGTTGAGTGTACTTATTCTCATAGACTGTAAACTTCTTGCTGAGATAATAGATGGCTTGCTCTTTTCTTCCTGTGATGTCGTGTTGACCCAACACGCAACCAAACGAATGATCCAGGACCGTTAGATAAAGGATTAATGGCCTCCCCGACTCAGGTGGAACCAATACAGGTGGATTGGATAAATAACATTTGATCTGGTCAAATGCCTCCTGACATTCTGCCGTCCATTCTATCGCGGCATCTTTCCTCAGCAATCGAAAGATGGGTTCACAAGTTGTTGTGAGCTGAGCGATGAATCTGCTGATATAATTCAATCTTCCCAACAAACTCATTACTTCTATTTTGTTCCTTGGTGGCGGCAATTCCTGGATGGATTTGATCTTTGACGGATCCAACTCAATGCCTCGCCGACTGACGATAAATCCTAACAGCTTTCCAGATGGAACACCAAATGCACATTTGGCTGGGTTGAGCTTAATGTCGTACCTTCGAAGTCTTTGGAAAAACTTCCTAAGGTCTGCTACGTGGTCTTCCTGACGCTTGGATTTGATGATCACATCATCTACGTACACTTCGATCTCTTTGTGTATCATATCATGGAACACAGTAGTCATTGCTCTCATGTACGTTGCCCCAGCGTTCTTCAAACCGAATGGCATTACCCGATAACAATAAGTCCCCCATGGCGTAATGAAAGATGTTTTCTCTGCATCTTCTTCATCCATCAAAATCTGATGATACCCAGCGTAGCAATCCACAAAGGAGCCGATTTCTCGCCCGGCGCAATTGTCGATCAAGATATGGATATTGGGCAATGGAAAGTTATCCTTTGGGCTTGCCCTATTCAGATTACGGTAGTCGACACATACCCTGATCTTCCCATCTTTCTTTGGTACTGGCACTACATTAGCCAACCAATCAGGATATCGAGAGACCCGAATAACCTTTGCTTGCAGTTGCTTGGTTACTTCTTCTTTAATCTTCACACTCATATCTGTCTTGAACATCCTCAGTTTCTGCTTGACGGGAAGGCATGTCGGGTCAATGGGTAATTTGTGAACCACTAGCTTGGTGCTTAAACCCGGCATGTCGTCATACGACCATGCAAAAACATCTTTAAACTCAATGAGTGCTTTGATTAATTCTTCCCTGATGCTAGGCTCAATGTGGATGCTGATTTTGGTTTCTCGGACATTATCCGCATCCCCTAGATTTACAGCCTCGGTGTCATTCAGATTAGGCTTGGGTTTCTCTTCAAATTGGCATAGTTCTCGGTTTATTTCTTCGAAGGCTTTATCCTCATCATATTCAGACTCATCGTCATAATCGATCTCTTGTATCATTAAATCAGAGTCAGATTGATTTATTAGACTAGGTCGAAGATCCGTCGTGCATGCCATGTCATTAGAACCAGTAAAAAGAGAACTGTTCAGAAAGAGAAAAGAATAAAACAAAATTAAAATGAGACAAGAAAAGAATTTTATTAAAATGCGGGATAACAGGGTTCACACTTTTACAAGATAAAATAAGATTTGGATTACACCCTGAATAATCCGAAAAATAAGAAAGCAAAAATCAAAGCCTACTACCAGGACTCTCCCCGAGTAGGAAGAGGAGTAACCGTCCAATTGTTGGTTTTGGCCTCAGGCCCCATAAACTGTATGTCTGTTCCGCTGGAACCTTCTCCGACTTCTACCATATTGACATTAGTGAACAATCTTTCGAAGCTCTGATTCAGATCCCCGTCAATCCCAATCAATGGCCCGAGAACTTTCGGGACTGGTGACCCCTTGGCGCTTGCTCTAACAAAAGATCTTGAGAGACGTGGCACAGGTTTGGGAAGAAACCAAACTTTCTTCTTCATTTTCCGAGCTCGATTTACATCTGCCGCAGTCGGTTTGAACCTCAACCCAAAGGTCTCCAAATTCTTGGGCAAGGAAACAGGTTGAACAATTCCCTGAAGTTCAGCTCCCAAGCCTTTTCCTGGCATAAACCCATTACCCAGCATTTCTGAAACCATCATAACCGTTGCGGAAGCTATCCTAGGATGCTGAATGATTTCACCCTCGGGGATCTTGTTTGCCGACACTGCATCAAAAATCTGGTAGACCCAGGGACCTTTGTCATCATTGGTCTCTATGAAGGGTACAATGGCGCCTCCTACGGTGCACGCAGTGTCCTCGCCGTGCAACACGACCTCTTGTCTATCCCACTCGAACTTGACCATCTGATGCAAGGTGGATGGCACTGCTTTGGCTGCATGGATCCACGGTCGTCCCAACAGAAAGTTATAAGATACCGTAGCATCTAATACCTGGAATTTCATGGTAAACTGGACTGGACCGATGGTCAACTCAAGTATAATATCCCCCACGGTGGCTGTTCCATTTCCGTCAAATCCTCGGACGCAAATGCTATTCTTTTGGATTCTTCCGTGGTCGATCTTTAATTGGTTCAGGGTGGATAATGGACAAATATTGGCACTTGAGCCGTTATCCACTAATGCCCGAGTAACTGCCGAATCTTCACATTTGACAGTTAGGTAGAGAGCTTTATTATGCTCCGTGCCCTCCACTGGCAGATCATCATCTGAAAATGTTACCCTGTTCACCTCGAAAATTTTGTTGGCAATCGTTTCCAGGTGATTTACAGAAATCTCATTGGGCACATGAGCTTCATTCAGTATCTTCATCAGGGCCCGACGATGTTCATCCGAATGGATTAATAATGATAGCAGTGAGATCTGGGCCGGTGTTTTCTTCAACTGTTCGACCACGGAGTAATCCTGCACTTTCATCTTCTTTAAGAAATCCTCAGCTTCTTCTTTTGACACAGGTTTCTTTATTGCAGCTGGATTGGGTCTTCTCAACTCCGCCGGAGCAAAACACCGTCCTGATCGAGTCAGTCCCTGCGCCTTACAACTATTCTCCTCCACTTGTTGTCCCTTGTACATCACTACTGCCTTCTCATACTTCCAAGGCACAGCCTTGCTATCAATCACTGGTGTTTGGACTACTGGTTTTATGATGACCGGTTCTCTGCAGACCCCTTTCACAACAACCACGGGTGCAGATGATGCTCCCGTTATTACCAACTTGGCTGGTTCTGGTTTCCTTGTAGCGGCAGATGGATTCTTCCCCAATATCACCACTGGCTTGACATCTTCCCCCTTCAACTGTACCCCTGCTTCCTTATTGATCGATTTTTCTTTCGGAGTGGCACGGATCATCATCACTATCTGTGAGGGTTTCTTCGGCTCCCCTCCTTCGTGCACAAGTTCGATCATGTGGGCTTCAGGGTGCTTTGGCAATGGGTTCTGGTTAATGTTGGGTGCCTCCGGTGCCTGTACCTCGATCTTGTTGGTATCAATAAGATCTTGTATTGCATGTTTCAGCCTCCAACATTTCTCGGTATCATGTCCGGGAGCTCCCGAACAATATTCACATCTTACCGAGTGATCCATATTTTGGGGTAAGGGATTTGGTAATCTAGGCTCAACAGGATTTAATAAACCCAACTGCCTCAATTTGTGGAACAAGGCAATATAAGTTTTCCCCAACTCAGTAAAAGTTCTTTGCCTCTGCAATCTTTCATTTCTGGCGGCCGGATTTCCCCTGAAACCCATCCCTGGAGGGTTCCTGTAGGCTCTTGGTGGTGGATAGGTGTTTTGTGGTGGTGGGTATGTGTTATGTGGAGGTGGGTATGTATTGTGGGGAACCGGCGCGCGCCATTGTGGGCGAACCGGAGGTTGGGTGTATGTCTGGGCTTGATGGACGGTGAAATGTTGTTCTTGTGGTTGGTAGTAGGGTTGTGGAGGGTAATTTGGAATGTGTGGGTAGTTTAGACGATGGGGTCTGGGTTGGTAATGAGGGGAAGGACCTCTAGATCTGGACCAATTGTCGGCCTCTAATGTCGTGACCTCCTCTCTCCTTTTCTTCCCTAGCGCACCTCCCGTGCCGCTCTGAATGGCCTGAGTTGTTGCCTTAATTGCCGAATAACTCAGGATCTTATTGGACTTAAGTCCCTCTTCTATCATACCTCCCATTTTCTAACTTCATTAAATGATTTGCCAACTGACGTCACCAAGTGACCAAAGTAAGTTGGCTCGAGAGTTTGTAAGAAGTAATCCACCATTTCTCCTTCTCTCATTGGGGGATCAACTCTGGCTGCCTGTTCTCTCCATCGGAACCCAAATTCCCGGAAGCTCTCTCCGGGTTTCTTCTCGAGCTTTAGCAATGTGAGACGGTCTGGGACTATCTCAAGGTTGTATTGGAAATGTCCTGCGAAAGCCTGTGCCAAGTCATCCCAGGTGTACCACCTGCTCGGATCTTGTCTTGTATACCACTCTAACGCCGACCCGCTCAAACTCTGGCCAAAGTAAGCTATTAATAGCTCATCTTTGCCCCCTGCTCCCCTCATTTTGCTACAAAAACCTCGTAGATGTGCCATAGGATCACCATGCCCTTCATATAAATCGAACTTGGGCATTTTGAACCCTGCTGGTAATTGAACGTCAGGGAAAGGGCATAAATCCTTGTAAGCCACGCTGACTTGGTTACCTAACCCGTGTATGTTCCTGAAGGATTGCTCCAGGCTTTTAAATTTCCGCATCACCTCGTCCTGATCTGGGCTCTTAGCCGGCTTTTCAATCTCCGCAGGGACCTCAAAGTGGGGATTATAGGTATGTGGCTCGGGTGCTTTGAATGTGAGTTCAGGGGGGTAGTATTGTGTATCGTGAGCCTGAAACAGTGGCTCACTAGATGATCTGTGCAATGGGGCTGGGGGAGGTGCCACAAAGATGGGAACATTTGGTGGAGGAGGGTTTTGAGTGGGTGGTGGAGCTTGGGAATCATAAGCCTCTCTTCCCTGATAATAGTGATGGCTTGGGAAACTTGTTGAAGGACCGGGAGAGGGGTATTCCGGCGTGTGTGTTGGTTGGAGGGTAGGAGTAACGGGTAATTCTTGCCCCTTCTGGGCTCTAGCTAAGGCTATCTGCATTTCATTCATTTCTAGCCTCATTTTTTCCATTTTCTCCAGGGCTTCTTTCAGCATCTGATTGGCCGTTTTTTCTGACTCAACGCTGTTGTCTGACCCAGTCATGCTTTCTGGTATAGGACCTTTTGATCTTGTCTGATAATGGTACGGTGCCAGTACGCTCTAACAACTAACTGATATTGATTGGAAAAACAACAAACTTGTCAGTGTTAGAGTCTTAACAGATATTGTAATTGCACGTTAGGGGGATGCAATGCTCCTAGGCAGTTAATTATTTCTAACATGCTTTTGCTCTGACCGCATGCATCATCCCGGCTTATTTTTGCTCTGACAAATATATATTCTTCCTCTTTTTTTTTCTTTTTAATTACGGTCGAATCCTATAGAGATTGCCTACATATCGTGACCTCGCACGAATCAGACCAAGCGTAGTTCGTGCCATAAGACCAAATATTTTTTTTATTACTCAAAATAATGCTATTACAAGCCATCACAAAAAAAAAACAAAAAATACAGACTTTATATATATATATATATTTTTTTTTGAGAATGTTTGAAGAAAAAAAACATATGGGTAGAGAATGTTTGAAGAAAAAAAAACATATGGGTAGACAACATACTCGAAAAACAAACAAGTGCAAGATTGAACTAGGGATACATTAAAGCTTTGAATTTTGGTGCCCGCGAGGCATCATTCGGCCTTTCCGCGGGCTTGGGGGCCAGGCTTCTTTGCAAGCTTTTTAGTTCCTCCATGATCTGATGGACATAACCCATGATTGAGGCAAATAGGACATCACGAGGCATCTCTTCACATGTTAGGCACTTTGTGGTGATATAGCGCCCTATATCATTGATCCTACCCCTGATTCTATCCCTCTCTATGCACAGCTGTTCTATCCGTTGATTCTTTAGTCCCAATATTCGAGTATTGTCAATGAGCTGCTCTTGGAACCTCTCCATTTGTTCTTCCATCCGGGCTATCGACTCATGGCAGTGTTCTCTATATGTTCTAGCATCCTGGGCTTGTTTGAGGACCCGATTATTGAGAATGGAGTTTATCTCTCTCAATGTCGCAACACTCATTTCGTAGTCCCTTTTTACTTGCCATAGGTGCTCTCTCCGTGATGTTGTAACTGTAGCCCACCTGACCCGCATTCTTGTTATACAAGCCTGGGATCTCTCCAAGTCTTCTCGGCTTTGGCTGACTTGATTTCTCAATTCCGCTATCAACCTTTCATCAGATCGACGTTTCTGTCGGTCGCTATCACTCTTACTGACTTGGTGAATTCGGGCTTTCAGTGCCTGGTTTTCTTTGGCTAATTTGTTCTTCTCACCCTGCTCTGAGGCTACTTGAACGTTGTTTTCAAACATAAGCCTTTCAATTTGTCGCTTCAGCTTCCCGATTTCAACCCGGTAGCCTTCCTCTCTCACTAACCAGCCCCACTGTTCCTGCGAATCATCCGTAAATTGTTGGACTTGAGCTCTTTTGGCAGGCCTCTGACGAATCTGGAACCTTTTCCCGAACCAAACATCGTATTTTGGGTCTACCTCACCCTTAGCCAGCTCTCGAACCATAGTCTTGGGTTCAAGGAATCTACATTCGTGCCACAGCTTTCTAATTTTTCCTTCGGGGAACACGACTCCTGGACTCAACTCAATGGCGTGCTTGCTTAGATCCTCATCAGTGGGAATTACCTGAAATCTTCCTAGTTGGCGTAGTACCCGATGAGGAGCATATGGTTGGATGCTACGAAGTCCCATCAAAAGAACATGACATTCCTCGGCCGCCATGTATATTACCTCAGTATCATTCAACCACCCAAATGCCCATTCAACTTGGTCGGCTGTTGTTGACCTCAATTGTGCAAGCCATGCTTCGACGCCTTCGGGAAATATGACGCCTGTCATTCGTTTCTCAAAGCCGCTAATGCAGTTTCTCTCAGTCAACCCGTGGTTCATGTATCCCACTCGGTGATGGAGGTGTTCTTGCATCCACAGCTGGAGTAACAGATTGCATCCCTGAAAGAACTTGCCTCCTTCTCGGCATATAGTTAAAGCTCGGTAGATTTCAGACAAAATCAAAGGAACCACAGTACTGTCGGTTCTTTTGATTGCAACATCGGCCATCCCTACAAGGCCTATCTCTATTTTTTTATCTTTGCGGGGACAGACCACAACTCCCAGAAATGCTGTGATAAATGCCAAAGTACGTCTTGCTTCCCACTTGATTCTGTTCCCAGTGTGAATTAATCCGAGGTTTGGTTCTTCCAAACCCTGAGGAATTCCGTACCGTTGATACAAGAATTGGAGAGTACAACATCCCTTCGACAAATCATCATTCTGTACCTTCCGACTAATGCTTAGCAAATCCAAGAACGCGTGCGGAGATACTGGTCTTGGTGAAAGTAAATACTGCCCTCTTAGTTTCCCATTCAACCCTGCATATCCGGCGACTTCCTCTAATGTAGGTGAAAGTTCAAAGTCAGCAAAACGAAACACGTTGCGTGTTGGGTCCCAGAACGTTATTAGAGCCTCAATGATATCTGTCCTTGGCTTGATATTCAACAGATAGACAAAACCTCCCAAAACTCTTTCCATTATCTTTATACTATCCTTTCCCATATCATTCCACCACATGTGGAGTTGCGAAGGGACCTCGCTACACACTGAGAATGGTTCATTTTGACTTGTGCTCATCCTGCACATTTATTATAGTGATTAAAGAAGGAAAAACTTTTATTTGACTTAAAAACTATCTATATTCTAAAGAAATATTTTTTGGATTTTAATTTTTTTTTCTTGAAAAAAAAACTTTTAAGGAGAAAGGAAATATTTTTGAACCAATATTCTGAATTTATGAAAGAAATACTACAGAAAAATATTTTTGAATTTTATTTTGAATATCTTTTAAACAAATAATTGGGATTTTGAGATTAAAAGGAAATATATATATTTTTTTTAAAAAAAAAATTTTGAGGTCTAAAAGAAAAACTTTCTAAAGAAGTGAGTAATGTTAAATATTTTTGGATTTTTTTTTTGAATATGGTGAGCCGAAACCAAAGAGGTTTGCCTCTGATCTCACATCCGGTGAGAATCATACCGCGTAATTCAGGCTATAAACTAACTAATTTTTTTTTTTTTTGAAAACAAACAAATTTTCCTTTTTCTTTTATATCAAAAAACTATTTTCCTTTTTCATTTTTTTTTAATAAAGCAAATTAAAATAAAAGACTTATTCCTACACACTTTCTGCTTTCTAGGCAAACCAACAATTCTAAAAGTAAAAATATATATGTTTTTTTTTTTAAAAAAAAAAATTCGGCAGCATTTCGACAGTACTTGGACACTGATTTTTTCTAAATTAATCAAATAACTTTCCACTTGCTATTTTTATTTTATTTTATTTTTTACACTCCCGAGACTCAGAAGCCGGTCAACATGCAAGACCGAGCAAATAAATGCACATAAAACAAATAAGATGCATCAGGATGATCATTTTCATTTTTGGTGCACCTGTCCTAGACAGACCCAACCCCTGTGTTGAGCCTCCAAAGTCAGATGCACGTGATGCAAACAAACGTTCCTACTAGGGATCCGACATGTGGTTTTGTTATACTAGGTTCAGAACCTGGGTGTTTGTTCTAGACCTGGCTTACCCGAGCGGACAGCTCGAGCCGAGGGGGGTAGCGTACCGGGAATACAGAAGCTTCACCGGCTTAGCAACTTGTCCGAACCTCGTTCTAAATTGGGATTTTACACTATACAGAAAAGAAGTCGTACGAAGTACACCCTTCTTCATGATTTAGAAGACTCAGAGAGGAGATGGGTTTCGGCACAGTTTATACATAGTTCATGTAGTATCAAAGCGGTAAAAGCAGCATTTAGCACATTAGGCTCAAACATGTAAAAATCAGATAAAACCAAATATAACAATTTATATGAGCTCGGATTTCTAACCCTGAACCAGAGATTCTGGGCCATATCCCCAGCAGAGTCGCCAGAGCTGTCACACCTCCTTTTTCCGCACCGCGAGGTGCGTAGGGAGTTTTTTCCAATTAAAGGACAGTCGAAACGGGATTGGTTTAATTATTTCAGAGTCGCCACTTGGGAGATTTAGGGTGTCCCAAGTCACCAATTTTAATCCCGAATCGAGGAAAAGAATGACTCTATATTACAGTCTGCGTAGCAGAAATCCGGATAAGGAATTATGTTAACCCGGGAGAAGGTGTTAGGCATTCCCGAGTTCCGTGATTCTAGCACGGTCGCTCAACTGTTATATTCAGCTTATTTATCTGATTTTTAATACAATTATGAACCATGTGCAAATTTTATCTTTTACCGCTTTATTATTATAATTTTTTTTTAGGAATGTGAACATCACTTAAAACATATCTTTGGATTGTGTCACATGAAATGCACCCACAATACGAAACATATTTTATTTGATGTTTTAGGATTTAGATTTGGGTCGCATGAAATGCGCATCCGAGTTTAAGAAGGTAAAATTAATTAAATCGCGCCTAAAGAGTCTAACGCGTCATTATCTTTGGGGAAGGAAGTGAAATTCACTAAACAATCCATCCCAAATTCTAAGTAATTTTTTTTAAATAATAAATGAATAAATGAGATTGGAGAATCCTGTAAATTTGTATTATTTACATCTATTTATTTTTAGCGAAATCCTTTTAAGAATATCCTTTAATGACTACATTTTTATTATTACTAAGTTTTCTATAAATATAAAATCAATATCTACATTCTTGAAAATGACATATTAAATAGAAGAGAAAAACAAATATTAACAGAAAGTAATAAAATTATAATCATAAATACAACATGGAATTATCGAAAAGTAAAACAAAAAAAATAAATTAATTATTCCATAGTTGGATTAAAATTCAAATTGTTAGTAAGACTTAAGCTTATTGAAACTAATTATTTACAAATACTGAAAATTGAAAGAAATAAAAATAAAAACTTGAGTACTAAATCATATTTCTAAAAATTTAAACAATTTAACATTAACTAACTTTGTTTTAATTCATCATGTCCTAATACTTGTTCGCAGACTAATTCATGTTATAACTGAAATTGACTACATGATTCAGATTAACTTATCGTTGACGAAAAACCTTATGAATAAGGAACTTAGTTAATTTTTGCCAAACTGATTCAATAACGCCATTTTTACGTTATTTCTTCTATTTTTTTTTAAACAGTTTTAATTAATAATCAGGCTTAAATATATTTCCTAATAATCTGGTAAAGGCGTTATTTAATATGTCGCTATAATATGCCTAATTATGCCGATGACAGTGATTTACAGAATAATAATACATGAATAACCTAAATACAATACAAAAATTAAATTAAACTAAATTAAAAATTTAACACTCCATTCTTCATTTCAGCTTACAAAATGCCAAAATTACAGTTGTGTACCTGATATTGTCAATATAAGAAGAAGAAAGTCAGCAACGTAATACGTAACACAGCAACAACAACAATAACCAGCAATAACCAGTCAACGAAAATCCCAGTGACAGCTTTGAAAAATTCAAAATAAAATCCAGGAATGCCGAAAATAACGGACAGAAACCAAGGGAAATTTTCAGATTTTTGAAAGGCTAGTTAATCTTCAACCCTTAATTTTTACACCTGTATACCAGAATATTTATCAGGTGTGTACTACTTTCTCTTCTAATTTTCAATTTTTTTTTCTTTGTATGTTTTTCTTTTCTTGAAAGTTTCAATGTTTTTTTTCGGAATAAATGTTCAGCTTTTTTTTCAATCTCTTTTTTTTTCTGTCTCTCCCTTTCTTGTGTCCAGACTTCACATATATATATCCCATCCCTTTAATCAATTAAAATCAATCCCTTTCTCTACCAAACCCATTATCTTCCCACTCATCCCCATTACATTAAATAAATATATCACACCACCCCATTATATTTTGTCCCCCATGCTTTATTTAAAATAATGCAAGATTCCCCTTTAATTTAAATCTTGTCCCCCCTTTATATTAAATAATCATATCACAACCCACCCCATTTCATTTTGTCCCCCATGCTTCAAATAAACAATTACAAATGTACAATTCCTAAACTACCCCTTCCGACCTTACTGAAATTACCAAACTACCCCTGAACGTATTACAAATTTACCAAACTACCCATCAGCTATAACACATCAATTAATCAAACTTAACCAAAATATAGACAATATGATCAATTTCTAACAATGTTCAAACAACAATATGAACACGGATGAACATCATAACAACAATATCACATGAACATGATTTTAACAACATTTCAACAACAAATCACATGAACACAAATTGAACAACCAAGAACAACCAAAATTTGATTGAACAATATTTTTGGCAACAACAAACCTATTTTTCGGATTTAAACAACAACAACAATCAAACAAGTATATTTAGATTCTTAAATTCAATAATATTGAACTTAAAATCAACTCTAACAACATTATAACAAACAATTCTTATATTAAAATTTAAACAAGATTATGAGACTAATTCAAGAAATAATCACAAATGGTAAACAAGAAATCAAACTATACACATTTCGGATTCAAAATCAAACAAACATAATATGAACATGAATGAAAAGATTCAACCATAATAACAAACTTTATTCAAATTTCGAATTGAACTTAAACAAAACAAATAAACATATTCAAATCACTAATCTTCAAATAATCAATTAATCTTTCTTAATTAAATCCAACAAAAAAAATATAACAAAGATACATGATCATGAATGAAATCTATATTAAACAAACAACGGATTCAAGCGATTTAAACTAAATCTAACAATATTAAACCTAAACTAACAATTCCTTTTTTGCAAAAATTAAATTAACATAAAATAAACTGAAAATCAATTAATTAAATTTTCATTTGACTCTGAAAATTAAACCAACCAAACATATAAACAAACTAAAAAAAAATTATTTCAATGATGAACAAACAAAACAAGAATTGAATCATTTATCGATTTTGGATCCGAAAAATACCAAACAAAAATATGGACGATAAATGAGATCCAAAAAACCACTAACCGGAAATGAAACGACGAACAACGACCAACCAACGACGAACTCGGACAGTGATCGACGACATCGACCAAAACTACTTCATGTATGCGAACTCGACTGGACTGAATGATGAAGACGAAATGGAAGCAACTGATGATGAAGAAGCCATAGCCATCGAGGTTTGCGAGCTCGATATGGACTGAAGCAGTAGCATCCGCTACTGCTGGACATCGGAGCTTGAAATGTACGCAGCAGCAGCTCGGACGCGAGGAGGAACAGCGACGACGGTGTGGAGGAGCAGCGGCGAACGTGTGGAGAAGCAGCGGCGACGGTGTGGAGGACAACGAAGCAATGGCTATGGCTATTTGAACTGAAGAAGACGACGTGAGGCAGCAGCTATTGCAGACGCTGAAGCAGAAGCATCGGGTAGTCCATGGTCGAGCTTGAGCTCGTCAATGGAGAAACAACGCTGGGACGATGGACTGTTGTGCCGTTTGTTTGTGTATGTGTGTGTGAGTGTGACGACGTGAGGGGGTGTTCGTGGTGGAGGGTGGTCGACGTTGGTGAGGGCAGCCATGGTTGTGCTTTGGAGTTTTGAGGAAGAAGAAGGAGAAATGGGGGAGGGGCGGATGCTTAGGCAATTTTTTAGGGTTTACTATTTTTTTTTTGTTTTTCTTTGTTTTATTTTTTGAAATGCAAGATAATAGGGTGTTGGGTTATGGACCGGGTTGAACCAGTTCGAAATGGACTGGGTCGTAGGGAAGATTGGGCCATTTTTTGGGCCTGTGGCTTGAAATTGAAGAAAAGGCCCAATTCCGACTTTATTTATATTTTCGCTCTCTTTTCTTCTTTTATTTTTCTAAAACTAAATTATAAAAATACTTAAACTATTATTAAGAACTAAATTAAGTTATAAAAGCGCAAATTAACTCTCAATAACAATTAACGCACAATTAAGTATTAATTAAGCATAAAATTGTATATTTGGACATTAAATGCTAAAAATGCAAACGATGCCTATTTTTGTAATTTTTATTTTTTTGTAAAACAAATTTAATTACTAACAATTGTAGAATTAAATCCTACATGCGAAAGGCGACATATTTTTGTATTTTTTATTAATTTAGCAAATAAACATGCACAAACAAATACAAATAATTATTCAAAATGTCACAAAATATCACAAAAATGGCACACCAAGAAAAATTATTTTATTTTTGAATTTTTTGGGAGTAATTCTCATATAGGGCAAAAATCACGTGCTTACAGTAATGAAAGATGGTCCAAAGTGAATAGACTACAACATATGCAGTTAGTAGCAGAGGTGACTAAGGATGAAATATATCAAGCTTTGAAAGGTATAAGTGATTCAAAAGCTCCAGGTTGTGATGGCTTCAATGCATTGTTCTTTAAAAAAGCTTGGCCAGTGATAGGTGAAGAGGTCACAAATGCAGTGTTAGAGTTCTTTGCAGAATCCAAAATGTGCAAGCCAATTAATGTTACAACAGTTACACACATACCAAAGGTGAAAAGTCCTGCAAGAATCTCTGAGTACATGCCTATTTCGTGCTGCACAATTCTATACAAAATTATATCAAAGGTCTTGACTAGCAGATTAAAGGGTGTCATGGATGATCTAATGGATAAAAGCCAGGGCTTTTGTTCCTGGCAGATTAATTAATGATAACATAATCCTAAGTCATGAGCTAGTTAAAGGATATAATAGAAAAAGGGGTATATCCTAGATGTATGATGAAGATAGACATGAAGAAAGCTTATGATTATGTGGAATGGATCTACTTAGAACAAGTCCTAGTATACTTGCAACTGCCTGAGAAGTTCATACAGTGGATCATGCAATGTACTACCACAATATCCTACTCTATCCTGATTAATGGTGAACCTACAGAATCTTTTAAAGCTAAGAAGGGATTAAGGCAAGGGGACCCCTTGTCACCTTATCTCTTTGTGCTAGCTATAGAGTACCTAACAAGAATACTAAAGACTCTCAGAAAGAACCCAGATTTCAACTACCATCCAAAATGCAGCAAAATGAATATTATCCAATTGATGCAGATGATCTATTGTTGTTTAGTATGGGTGATATTATGTCAGTACAACTGGTATTTCAATGCTTTCAACAGTTTTCAAAAGCATCAGGTTTAATAGCTAACAAAGAGAAAAGCTCTATAATTTTTGGAGGAGTAAGAGAAGAGCAGCAGGAGCAGATACTAGATAGCCTGGGGTTTGTGAAGGGAGAGCTACCAGTGAGGTATATAGGAGTGCCTCTTAGCACTAAGAGGCTATCCTTAATACAATGCCAGCCCTTAATAGAGAAAATGCTAGGAAGGATACAATCTTGGACAACAAAATTTTTGTCCTATGCAGGAAGAATTCAGTTAATCAAAAGTGTCTTGTTCTCTATAGAGATATATTGGTCACAGATATTTCTCCTCTCAAAGAAACTGATCCACATGATTGAGAAAGTTTGCAGAACTTTCCTATGGGCTGGGGGGATTGAAGAGTCTAGGAAAACATTAGTGGCCTGGGAAACTTTGTGCAAGCCTAAGGCAGCTGGTGGATTAAACCTATTGAATGTTGAAGTCTGGAATAAAGCTGTCATTTGTAAGTTGATGTGGAACTTAAGCAAGAAGAAAGATAGGCTATGGGTACAATGGGTGCATGTGTACTACAAGAAGCAGATAGCAGGATGGAGTATTGAGGCAAAACAAGCTTCCTGGATAATTCAGAAGATTTTCAAAGCTAGACAATACTTTGAGGAAGCTGGATACAATGAAACTGAAGTGAAAAAGCTGGAAAGCTTTTCAGTGAAGAATTTCTACACAAAACTGCGAGGAAACTTTGAACGAGTAACGTGGAGGAAACTTATGCAATGTAATCTGGGAGTTCCAAAGTGGAAATTTATTGTATATCTAGCTGTTCAAAGAAAATTAATAACTAAAGATAGACTGAGAGAACTGGGATACGTGGAGGAGGTCACATGTGAACTATGCAACAAAGAAGAGGAGTCTATCGATCACTTGTTCTTTTCATGTTCTTACACTTCACAATTATGGACAGTGCTGTTGCAATGTCAGGGGATTTGCAGAAAGACAATGCGATAGAGTGATGAACTCAACTGGACAATCAAATGCTGCAAAGGAAGAAGCATTAAAACAGAACTATGTCGACTAATACTTGCAGGAGCAGTATATCATGTCTGGCAGGAAAGAAATAACAGAATTTTTAGAGGAATGAAGCAGTCCATACAGGAGCTTGTTCGAGAGATAGTTCAAGCAATACATGGACGAGGAAAATGTGTACAACGACTACAAGCTAGACTAGACGAGATGAATTACTATCCTACTTATAATTATGTGTAATAGGTAGGACGATAATGTAGAGTAAAGAAGGTAGAAGATAGAGCTGGGAGATGTAAACAATTATGATCTTTGTATTCTGTTTGTTTGAAATGAAATGAAATTAATTACCAAAAAAAAAATATAGTTCTTTACCTTTACATTCTAATTTGATTGGTAGTTTTCTTTTGTTTTGGGTAAGAATGAACTGAGTGTAACTGGCCCAACACCATTTATTCTCGTACTGTATTGAAATAAAAGGATTTTATGTTTTCCCATAAATTGTTTATTTCTCTTCGCTTTTCTCTCTTTTCAATTTTTTGATTAGGGTTCATTGTAGGGGTGTTTATCGGACGGATCAGACGGATAATTACGCTCAATAGTTCAGTTTATCGGTTATCGGATTATAAATGTAGTAATCTGCTAGTCATCCAATAAGACAACGTGCAGAGTGGTATCAGATTAATAATTTTCGGGCGCTTATCGGGCGGTTTATCGGCTAAACCGAATAGAAAAATTTTGAACAATCTATACCAAATGGTCAAATGCATAGTTCAAACTATCTCTGTTAGTTGTAGTAGCTTTTCCTGATTAGAAGCCAAAGACGACTGCCAATGACATAGCTACAAACAGACGACAGTTCTATTGAGAATTAAAATTAGGAATTTAGCCATTTAGGTTTTAATAGTACTTTATATATATAGGGGTAAAATTATAAACATAAAAATTCTTAACGGGTTAACGGTTTACTCGATAAGAAAATTGAGTAATCCGCCCCCAAATATAAGCGGTTAATTATAAAATCTCAATCTACTCACCATCCATTACTCCGATAATCCGATACCAATAAGTCAATAAGCTATCGGTTCGGTTCGTTAATGGTTTCAGTTCGATTTTGAACAACCCTAGTTCACTGATCTTTATGTATAACAACAACAATAATAATGATAATAGCAATAGTAATAATCTACTAGGAAGCTGAACACATTATAATTTATAGGAGGGATTGATTTTAATTACCGACTCTTATTTGATGATTATCCTTTTTTTATCTCATATTTGAGACTATAATTTGTAAATCACAAAAATAAAAAAAGAGAATTATCCTATACCATTATATTTCATTGTCTTGTCTACTTAAACACCAACAACAATAGTAAAAAAACATGTTCTTTTCCATTATTTTTTTCTTTTATATAAGCTTGTAAGAAGGTGGTGGAGGAGGGAAAGAACAACAAAATAAATAAAAGGAAAACCAAATAAAAATTTAAGAAAGTTGATGTTTTGATTCAATAATTGAAATTCAGGTTTTACTAGAAATTAATAAAAGCAACATATCATTTTCGGATCCTTGTCGTGGATCCCTTATGATGTTTGACTAGAATACACAATATAAAGGATGTCCATGTGCAATCCTCAAGCTAAGTCCACTCATTTTTCTTTTTTTTTTCTTTTTTTTTTTTGGTTTTCACCTGGTGTCAGGCTAAATTCGGATTTGTAACGGGAAATTCCACATTGGCAGTAAAGCGCTCCTTAATAAAGACGACTTCATATCCAGGGACTCGAACCCGAGACCTCTGATTAAAGATGAAGGAGTACTTATCATTCCACCACAACCTTTGCTGGTACTCATTTTTCATTTACTATACCTTAACTGACGAAGCAAAAAAAAATTAATAAGAAGATTCAAAAAATGTAAAATATGTTCACGGCAGGCTTAGGTTGATGCGAAATAAGCCATTTTCCCATGTTCCTATGATTGAAGGAATAGGCATATTTAGAGTTGTGGTACTTAGAAAGAATAGAATGAGCAGTTAGAAAGACTCAAAGAACTGGTCTAGTAATTAATAAAATGGGTTAGAGCGATATATGAAGTTTCAGGTTCACTTTCCAGCGAAGACAAAAAATACTAGGTGACTTATTCTGTTGCTGGTGGGAGCTGAGAGGTAGCAGATATCTCGTGAAATTAGTCGAGTTGCGTGCAAATTCGCCCAAACACCACAACTTTTAAAACAATGAGTTGTTAGAAAGAGCAGGAATAGTCGATCATTGGCTTATTTTTTTAAGTTTTGGGACTCTAATATCAAAAATTCTTAGTATTTCATCGTAAAAAATGTCAAATTGAAATTTAACTTATTAAAGGGAAAAAGGCGCATAAACAAAAAGTTTACACATCTTACTCAATGTCAGCTGAATATATTTAAATTTTGTAAAAATTATAAAAAAAATAAAAATAAAAAAACCAAAATTAAACTCTAAGTTAGGTGGTTAATGTATATGCTTTTATGCGTACAATGTACGAGAGATAACAATGGGTAGCAATAAATGAAAATGGTCCCATCCATATGTTCTTTTCCTAAACAAGAGCTACGTTTGTCGATGCTATTCACATGACCTGCTTTATATTTCCTTTTTTTTTATACACGACGCCATTTTTTTATCTTTTATATATAAGAAAATTACAGTTAATTTTGATTTATTGTAAAATAGGCGAAGAAATGAATTAATCATTCCACTACACTCGATTCAAGAACTCGAAAATGAACTAATGCCCTGTTCCGATATTTCGATTAAAATTCCCATAAATATTATTTCTGTGACAATAGTATTCCTGCTTATTTTAATGATCATGATACAGAAAAGTGGTTAGACCGACTAATTTGGAAGCTAGCAGTGTTATTCGCAAGCTTAGTACTAATTAATCCTCCACTAAGATAACCTGAAACATTTGCTGGAACGACCTCAACTTAAAGTGAATATATCATCTTACTCCCTCAGTCCTAATTTATTCGCCGTTTTTTTTTTTTTAAATTTCATATTCAATAAAAGTACGAGTAACAATTAACCATCTTGGAGTATTTCATATATTTAGGCAAGGTAGATGTAAGCAAAAGGGCAAGAAAAGAGAGTCCATTACTTAAATAGTCACTCAACTATCCCAAATTATCTCCTAAAATCACGTTTCTTTCGTTTGTAACAACAAAGTCACTGAACTATGCCTATTGTACTGAGAAGGTCACTTAACTAGATTTTCCAAATTTTGGATTGCCAAATACCTATTTACCCTCTAAATTATAAACATTTATCTTCTTTCTTTCTTTTTTTAAAAACTTTTTAATATTATGATTCTTTTCCTTTTTAATTTACATTATGGACTTACTTATAGAATAAATAAATATTATTTATAAATTAAAAAATTAAAAATATTTAAGCATATATAATGCTGGAATAACAAAATAATGAGCATAGTAAAAAAATTAATTTGAATAATTTGTTAGTAATAATAATTTTAGTATTAACAAAAAACATTCAAAAATTTATTTGCACAATTCAGAATGAAAGAAAATAAAGGTTGTAAAATATATATTCTATGCACGTAATATAAAAATAATTATCTAAATAAAAGTATTTTTATAATATACATTATATATTCTTGAAAATTATGCTCAATTATATTATATATATTTCGTGCACAACTTAACATAACATATTTTACCCTATACAGATAGTCCTCCTGCTTTTTGGTGACATAACTTTGTATCGTCGGAAAGTTGGTAGAAACATAATAATAATTAAGCATGATTTTCAAGAATATATAATGTATATTATAAAATACCTTTATTTAAATAATTATTTTTATATTACGTGCATGGAATATATATTTACAACCTTATTCTCTTTAATTCTGAATTATGTAAATAATTTTTTGAATTTTTGTTGTTAATACTAAAAAGTTTTAAAAAAATAAAAAGAAGATAAATATTTATAATTTAGAGGGTAAAATAGGTATTTGGCAATCCAAAATTTGAAAATTCTAGTTGAGTGACCTTTTGAGTGTACTATCAGTGACTTTGTTGTTACAAATGAAAAAAAAATGACTTTAGGATATAATTTGGGATAGTTGAGTGACTATTTGAATAATTGACTCCAAGAAAAGAGGGAGCACAAACTATTATTCTCCACTCATCCACTTGATATATAGTGTACTAGCTATAATTGATAGCAATTGGTACTAATTCCTCTTGTGTACTACTTCTATCATGGTTTACCACTAAGTCCAAAGATAAAAGGACCAACTCAAACTTTACTTCCTGGTCCTAATGTCTATGTCCTTGCCACTATATCATAATTGATGGCAATTGGTACTAATTCATGTGGTTGTAAATAACCAATTGTACCTTATAAAATGTGTAAAAAGATCACTTAACCAAGGTGTTCAACTCACTTTTTTTCAATAAATATTTTGCAAATATGGACTTATGGTCTAATTATTTTATATTCCAACTATATTATGAGTTGTAATGGACATGAGGGGAAAAATTCCCCCTTCCATTCCATTCTTGTTTGTTCACCATACCATTTTCGCACGAGCAGTGGCAGAGCTACCTTTAACCAAGGAGTGTTAATTGATTTACCTTTTTTTTTAGAGAAGTATAGTATATAGTTAGGCGGTTTTTTTTGTGTGTGTATATTGTTATGGATTTTAGAAAATATACAAACAACAAGAAGGTTGAAAAATAGGATTGAAAAAAATGTCTCTAAAATTTTATTAATCATAGGGCTTTAAATAGCCAAATAAATAAAGCACTAGACTCCTCTTACAACTAAATTATTAAACTCTTACTATAATTAAAATTCTAAATCTTCTAGCAGACTCCTACTAAAACTAAACAACTAATTATTCTAGAAAACAGTAGCAGTAACAGATGCAAAATCCAACACTCCTCCTTGCTTTTGTTGCTGCAGTCTAAAGAAGGTTATCCTCAATTCCTTCTTCTGCTATTAGTGCTTGTGCATGAGCATCTTTGAACTTGCACACTTTTGTAACATGACCTTTTTGCTTGCAATTTCCACATAATACATCAGGTCTCCACCAACAAAATTTTTTTAAGTGTGTTTTCTTTTTGCAATAAGGATAATCGACTTTTTCTTTTTGGCGTTTCGCATAAAAAATACCCTTAGTAACTTTATCTTGTCTGAAGGTCCTTCTTTGCTCTTGTGCTTGAAGAGCACTTATTAATTCTGCAACAGAGATGGTAGAGAGATCTTTAGACTCTTCCAGAGAGGAAATTTTGGATTAAAATCTCTCGGGAATTGTCACAAGAATTTTTTCAACTATTCTGTCGTCTTTGAAATCCTCGCCAAGCAACCTGATTTTATTGACAATTAAGGAAAATCGGTCAGAATACTTAGTGATAGTCTCATCATCTTGCATTCTAAGAGATTCAAAATTTCTTTTCAAATTTAAAATCTGATTTTATGTGCCTTGTTCACTTCCTTGATACTCCTGTTTGAGTGTTTCCCAAGCTTCTTTTGATGTTTCACATGCAATGATTTTAGAGAAGATTGAATCTGCAACTGAATTTTGAATTATAGTTTTGGCTTTGTATTTTTTGGTTTTTTCATCTGAATGAGCTTTGATTTGGGCAAGGGTAGGATTTGGAGGAAGTGGTTGTATAAGTGTGTCTTTCATTACAACTTCCCATAGATCATAAGCTTCAAGATAAGATTTCATCTTCACTGACCAAATCTGATAGTTTTCACCAGTGAAAGTTTGTGGGGTATTCAAAGAGAGACCGCTGCTTGCCATTGTTAAAATTTTGGTTAAAAATCGGTATGGGTAAAAATGCGTATGGTTTAAAAGTGGTTGAAATTGGTTGTTTTTCAACGAATTCAGAGATCCGTCAAGATCAATCAATGGAGGCTCTGATACCACTGCTATGGATTTTAGAAAATATACAAATAACAAGAAGGTTGAAAAATAGGATTGAAAAACTATCTCTAAAATTTTATTAATCATAGGGCTTTAAAAGCCAAATAAATAAAGTAGTAGACTCCTCCTACAACTAAATTATTAAACTCTTACTATAATTAAAATTCTAAATCTTCTAGCAGACTCCTCCTAAAACTAAACAACTAATTATTCTAGAAAATAGTAGCAGTAACAGATGCAAAATCCAACATATATTGTATAGTTGAATTCCTAGCTTCTTTAGGTATTTAACTTTGATATTTTGTCTCTCTTTAATAAAATTTTGACGGACTAAAAAATGACAGCCCAGTGCACTAAGCTCCCGGTATGTGAGGGGTCCGGAGAAGTGTCGGACAACAAAGGTCTATCGCACATAACCTTAACCTACATTTCTATAAGATGATGTTTCCACGGCTCAAACTCGTAACCTCCTAGTCATATGACAACAACTTTACCAATTACGCCAAGGCTCCCCTTCAAAATTCTGGCGGACTACAATAGAAAAAAGGATACAAGAAGGGCCTTGGTTCAATGCATTATCGTAAGGATGAACAACAACAACAATAACAAAAACACCACCACCACCAACATATACAGTATGATGCCACAAGTGAGATACAGGGAGGATAGAATGTACGCAGGTCTTACCTTGTGTGAGATAGAAATGCTATTTTCAATAGATCCCAGCTCAAAAAAATATATTTCAAAACAGGTTTGGAGAGTATAAAAGTGAAAATGCTATGATAAAAATACTGGAAAAAAAAGAAGAAAAATATTGGTAAAAAAATCGTAAAATAACCAAAGCAAAAGCAACTACAATGAAAGAAAGAAATGCAATAGAATTCCTTGCATGAGAGGTCCTTTTACATCTATAGGTCCCTGTCCAACTTTATTCATATGTCTCCATCTTTGTTTCCTAGAAAAACTTACTACTTGTTTCCTTAAACATGAAAAAGAATTTAGTCGTACTCAATATTTGTATTAATAAATTGATAAATACATAGCACTGGTCAGTTATGTAAATCTTAATCATTTAACCATTGTTCACTGACATATGTATTCTTACTCTAATTTGTGACTTTTTAAGAGTAATCTATTCGGTCTAATACCGTTATACATTTCTATAATATTCATCATCTATAATAATATTTCCTTATAACGGCTAAAATTTTCTTTGGAACCAATTTTTCATGTTATGTTATAGTATATGTTCTTTTAAATAAATATTTCACTACATCAGCCAAAAAATATCAAAACGAATGAAGCTATCATAGAAAAATTTGATTGTAACTCGTTAATGTTATTGTATTAATCAGTTAATTCAATATATTCTAAGTTTTTCCACGTATATCACTCGTCATAAAATAACTAGTAATACTTGCTAATTTCTTCTGATATGTAAATCATAACATTACGATGCTTACTAAATACATCAAATTTCCCTCATTTTAGGGCATTACGTTGAAGAACCTTATCTATTAAGGGAGTTGTTAGTGGCATAACAATTTGTTCCGTGTGGGGTCGAAGAACACTATAACAAATGCATATTATATATACCCTATGAAACACGTAATTTGACAACATGAACGTGCTTTGGCAGCACCACTATCTATAAATTAGTTATGCTATATGTTTTACTCCATGTACAAAGGTGTCAGGTGTGCGACCAAAATCTCATATTGGTTGTTGAAAAGATTAGAAACTTATAAATTTAGGGGTGTTTATAGTTCGGTTTGGGTCGGTTTTTTAAATATTGGAACCAAACCAAACCATCTAACTCGGTTTTTTATTGATTCGATTTTTGTTTTTTTTTTGTTTTTTCGGTTATTTATCGATTTTTTCTTAAATATGAGACATATACTATCAAATAAATATTCCGGCGACTACATTTTCAACATAACACTATCAAACCAATTGCCCTTTGAGAAATCTATCATTTACCAAGATATATTGATGATAATTGAATCAAATAGTGATGAATAATTGAAGTACTCAATTAAAATTTGATTATTTTTAACATGAAATAGATTTTTGTATTTAGCAAAAGAAAACTACCAATCAAACTAGAATGTGAAGGCAAAGAATTAGATGATGTTAATAGCAAAGATTTAGACTAAAGATACAAGTGACTAATATGTACTATATATATATATATATATATATATATATATATATATATATATATATATATATATATATATATATATATATATATATATGTGTGTGTGTGTGTGTGTGTGTGTGTGTGTGTGTGTGTGTGTGTGTGTGTGTGTGTGTGTGTGTGTGTGTGTGTGTGTGTGTGTGTGTGTGTGTGTTATTAAAACCAAAACCAAACCAAATTTGATCGGTTTTTAAAATTCAGAACCAAACCTAAAAAGTATCGTTTTTTTGGTCGGTTTGGTTCGGTTTACGGTTTGGTTCGATTTTTCGGGTTTTTATAAACACCCCTACCTATAATAAGGTATAAGAATCTCTTAATGATGTCTTTTGAGAAAAATTGTGCGGGCCTGATACAAAGTGGACAATATCACACTATGTTAACTTTGGACTGGTTTAGTCCAACAACTGATATCGAAGCTCAGGTTCGAGGGACGAGTATGGAGATATGGGCAGAGTGATGGTGTGAGGCTCGATTTTTTTACCCTTACGAGATTGGAGACGCGCATACAAGAAGAAGAAGCTAATTGCGGGTTTCGGTTGCCATAAATACTCTAACGATATGAGTGGCACACAGTGAATCTCGAAAATTAACCAGTGAATCGTGATAATGCGCCACATGGAATTTAATTTGAGGGGGAGACTTGTGGATCGTGGTAATGAGCCACATGAAACTTAGTTCGAGGGAGACATTATTAGGTGTGCGTACAAAATCCCATATTGGTAGCTGAAAAGATTGGAAGCCTACATATAAGGTATAAAGATCTCTTAATATTGTGAGATCTTTTGGAGAAAATCGTGCATGTTTGACCCAAAACAGATTATATCACACTATATTAAGAGTATAATGTAGACAGTCTACCTTGATGCAAGTATTAGTGACTAATTTTACAGTTCAGATACATAACCTATAAATCACATGGAAACAACTTAATCGTTACTCCGAGATTTCCCTTCACTTCAGGTTTAGATATTTGAAAGTGGAAAGCAATTTGGTGGCTGTCTATATGCTCAAGGCAAAATTAAATACCTTCATCTGATGACATGTAGTTTTATCTTCAATCAAGTACTATCTACAAAATGAAACAACTTTTTCTTTTATCATGTGAAAATACTATGCTTTCTTAGGATGCTATAGTACAACAATTATAGGAAAGAGCACTAGCATCGTGGATTGGACATACGTGAATAAAGTAATAATGGTGAAGTTAGTACAATGAAAATGACATAACTTTAGTAGAAAAATTAGTAAAAATCTTATTAAGGGTTATCTTTCGAGCTTTTCGTACACAAGTCATCTCACGTTCACGCAGGGTTCGAAAATAACTGTATTTTAAGGGGTGTGATGCAGTCCGCTTACTCTAATGCAAGTATTAATTATAGCTTTTACGGCTCTAACATGTGATATGTAGATCACACGAAAATAATTTTATTGTTGCTCCAAAATTATTTTACCGTTTTATTAATAATGCTAAGTTTTATGTGACAATTATTTCTCCCAACCAAATGTCACTTTAGCGATTGAAATAACAATCCATTGGAAGGTTAGTTAATCGCATCCGCTTTCGTTTGTGCAGTCCTATTTTTTCTCCCTTTTATTTAAAATTTTGTAAGGCTAATTCTCTCACAAATATATGGGTGCCATATATTTTTATTTAATTAAATTTGTTATAATTGTTTGTTAGAAAATTTGTTGCGTTCCCGAAACTTTTTTGAGAAAGGTGTTCCCAACAAACACTTTTCATAAAGTTGTGCATAAAATTTGTTACAAGTCCAATTACTTCGGGGAGACAGCAAAGGACGATAAGAACTTCATTTTTTTATTTTTTTTTGGTTTCTCACTTAGATGCTCCGTATTTATTGAGGTTTCGATTAATTCGAATATTCGCATCGTATGATTCATTAAAAAAGAAACCGCTCCCTAAAAAAATGAATTCGGAGTCTTTTTATTAGAATTTCTGGTTTTAGATGATGTAGAATAATAGATATTAACTCTGTGTAGTAACCTAATTGGTAACACGTTAATAACGTAAATAATTTACTACAACAAAGTTTAATGCACTAATAATGAAAAAGTGAAATTTACTATCAATATATAAGAATTAAATCTTTACCTAAGATAATTTCTTTACACATTAGTATTGTATTTTATAAACATTGAACTTTCTTACCCCTTTTGAACTTCAATTAAAATATTAAGATAGTTGTTGTGTATCATTTCATAATATATCATGTTGTATTGTATTGTATAATTTTAATGTATACAATATTTGGATATATTATATTATTTCTCGTCATTTCATGATGTCATGCACCAACAATATGAAGAATAAACTTGTAATATTATATTTTTTTTAAAAAGAGTAATGTACGGGGTAAAATTATTATATAAAATAATAGAATAAAGGATAAATAAAATTATTTATAATAAGGAAGGACAAGATGAGAAAAAAAATAAGGCAACGATGCGAACATACCAAAACGGTTATTACATAAAGTGACATTCTCATTGTTTCATGATGTCATGCACCAACAATATGAAGAATAAACTTGTAATATTATATTTTAAAAAAGAGTAAGGTACAAAGTACAATTATTATATAAAATAGTAGGATAAAGGATAAAATAAGATTATTTAATAATAAGGAAGGATAAGATAAGAGAAAAAAATAAGGTAACGATGCCACCATACCAAAACGGTTATTACATAAAGTGACATTCTCATTGTTTCATGATGTCATGCACCAACAATATGAAGAATAAACTTGTAATATTATATTTTAAAAAAGAGTAAGGTACAAAGTACAATTATTATATAAAATAGTAGGATAAAGGATAAAATAAGATTATTTAATAATAAGGAAGGATAAGATAAGAGAAAAAAATAAGGTAACGATGCGATCATACCAAAATGGTCGTTACATAAAATGACACTTTTTGTCGTTACGTAACAACAGATTTAACAATACAATACAATAAAATTTATGTAACAATCAAAATAAATATTATATTTAAAATATAATACAGCACAATACAATGGTTGTTTGGTATGAAGTATAAGGCGGGATAAGATGTGAGATTAAATTTATATCGTATTTGGTTGGTGACCTAAATTTATACCATCACCCAAACACGTTATAAATTTAATCTAATACTTAATCTATAATATCCTATTTTATCTCCCATGTGGTATAAATTAGTCTTGGAATTAATATCCCGGGATAATTTAGTTCGTTAAGCTAACGACCAGTAACTAAGTTACAACCATCTCCACACGTGAAATACTAGTTTTTACTTTCAAATTCTTAAATTACTTTTAAACACTCTTTTTCCATTTCAACTCAAAAGACACATGCTTCATTTATACATGACTTGTTCAATTATTTGTTACTATTCACGCGCTTTATTTACCCTACAGTGAAAAAAAAAGAAAAAAGATATAGTCCGTATTTATCACACTACAAAATACAGAGTATACAATCTCCGTTTTAAACGCAAGGAAAATGCCATCTCTTTCCTCTTTTTCTGTTTAATTATTTACTCTACTAAATATTCCTCTCTATATTGCCGGCGATCTTTTTTCCGGTGATTTACACGTTTTCCGATCATTTCTGTCTATTTACAGTTTTCAGTCCTGTCTATTTCCAGCTCTTTTTTTTTTGATTTTATACAGTATTAATGGTTTCTGATTGGGAGAAATGTAGTTGAACTAAAACGGTGTTTTTGGTATGAGCAGTTAGTTATTTTTGCGCTTTTTTTTTTCCATTTAATTGCTGCTAATTTAAGCTGAAACCATATCTTATTTTCACTATTTCTGAGAGGAATTTCGTATAAGGTTGTTTTCTGAATAGTTTAGTTCTTAAAAGAGTGTTTTTGGCGTGCAGTTAGTTATTTTTTGAGCTTTTTTTAAAAAAGAAAAATTATTTTCTGCTAGTTTAAGCTAAAACATAGATTAATTTTCATTATTTCAGAGAGGATTTTCGTATAAGGTTGTTTTGTGAATAGTTTAGTTCTTAAAAGAGTGTTTTTGGCGTCCAGTTAGTTAATTTTTCGGCTGTTTTTGTAATTTATTTGCTGCTATTAAAGCTAAAATATAGTTTAATTTTCACCATTTCAGAGAGGAATTTTGTCTTGGGTTGTTTATCTGATTAATTTTGTCAATGGATGCTCACAATTATCATGGTTCAGTTAGTGGAAAAAAGAGTATGGAGTGGGCTTCGAATGATTGGAAATGGGATGGTGATTTATTTACAGCGGCGCGGCGGAATAATAATTCACTGCCATCAGATTGTTGTAAGAGCAAACAGTTAATGTTTCCTATAGGATCAGAGATTCATCCAGAAGCTAGTAGAATCTCCAATTGTTTTTCATCTGGTTCAGATGAATTACTGACATTAGGAAGTAATGATAAAGGGAGGAAAGAATTGGAGAAAAGGAGGCGGGCGATCGTCATTGAAGATGATGAACTGGATCATGAAGAAGAAGCTGGATCACTTAATTTGAAGCTAGGTGGTCAATTGTATCCTGTGATGGAAGGGGATGAGGAAAAACTGGAAGGGAAGAGTGGTAAGAAGACGAAAATTGTTGGGGTTTCGTCGAATCGTGCAGTTTGTTGTCAAGTGCAGGATTGTCGAGCTGATTTGAGCAATGCTAAAGATTACCATCGGCGACATAAAGTGTGTGATGTGCATTCTAAAGCTGCTAAAGCTTTGGTGGGCAATGTTATGCAGCGATTTTGTCAGCAGTGCAGTAGGTTAGCTTTCTAGTAGAACATTTGCATATTCATGTATATTTAAAAAATAAAATTATTATCTCTAGTTCTGTGAACCATTTAAATATGATAAAATTAGATTCTGTGAAAAGTGAAAACTAGATACATTGGTTTCTATTATCTCTAGTTTTATGAACCAAGGGAGCCTTGGTGCAACGGTAAGAGTTATTGCCGTGTGACTAGGTGGTCACGGGTTCAAGCTGTGGAAACAGGTTCGTGCAGAAATGTAAGATAAGGTTGTGTACAATAGATCCAATGTGGTCCGACCCATCCCGGGACGTGCCCATAGCGGGAGTTTAGTGCACCTGGTTGTACTTTGATCTCTAGTCTTATGTACCAGTTAAAATATTATAAAAGTAGAAGTTTTGGAAACCTGATACATTGGTTTTTCTTATACGTAAGATTAAATAGATAACATTGTCCGTAATTTAGTCACTGTCTCTGTTTTGATGTAATGCCCTAATATAGCTCGTGGAATTGTGTGGTTACCTCATCTAAAAGGTTGAGGTGTTAGATAGGGAACACTTTTATTTAGTTAATTATATCTTCAAGACATCTACATTTTCATACTCTTGGAACATGTAGTCATGGAAAATGGTTATGGTTTGGTGTTATGATTACTTTTGGCAGGTTTCATGTTCTACAAGAGTTTGATGAGGGGAAGCGGAGCTGTCGTAGGCGGTTAGCAGGTCATAACAGGCGAAGAAGAAAAACACATCCAGAAAATGTAGCTAATGGAGCCTCCATGAATGATGAGGGGGGTATTAACTACTTATTAATTAGTCTGCTGAGGATACTGACCAACGTACAATGTAAGTTGTTATCTGTATTCCATGCTTTTCCTGCATGATATCTTTGTTTCTTATGACAGAAGATGTTCGGCCAGTTAATTAGGTAATAGCATTCTCATGACGTAATAGGGTGTGCTTGTAAGTACTTTCGCTGTTATGGTAACTGGTTAGATTGCTATTCTGTAATCAAGAAGTTTAGAAAGAGAAGAATGTGTAGTTATTCTTTGCCTGACATAGTATCAACTTGATGAATACAATGATGTCTATCCCATAAGCAGCATTTCGTCTCTATGAACCGGGAGTTGTAAGATATAACTGATAGTGGGAATTGCTTTTTGGAACAGGAGGGTTGTTTTCCTATACTGTATTTAGTTTGAATGGTTGAAACATCAGGACAGGTTTTTATTACCTAGTTTGGATATTCCGATTTATCCTAAAGGCTACACATGACATAGGGCATTGGGTCAGCGATTAGCAACTAATAACTGATGGACATTAAAATAGATCTCGGTGGTTATTATTGACTGATGCTTCTACTGGAACAGTAGCCATCAATACTTGTGTACTATCCATTGAGGCTGTATTGTTCAAGTAATCTATAGAACTAACCAGAGTAGTTAACTTTTAATCTGTACGGGATTGTACATCAGTTGGAATAATTTATGTAAACTGCAACAATCGGTGGACTCCAGAATTTCCATAAAGATTAAATACATCCGTAGAAGTAGTAGAAATCATGTGAAAGTCCACTAGTTCTATTGTTTTTTTGAGTGATCTTCGAAAGAGTAGCTGCTGAGAGACCGGTAAGTTTTACTTCAACATAACGAACTTTAGGGATATACAACAGAAGGATCTGATGAGTTGAAGCTATCTTGCCTATTAATTCCTTGAACTTGGAAGAAGTTCATATAGATCTTTGATTTTCTTTTGAAATCTTCAACTGCAAGTCGCATTAATTAATGTATATAAACCATCATTAGTCAAATTTGAGGGCGGGGATATCCTGCATCACATACTATTCGCCGTCACTAACGGTGAGGATCCAGCTCTTTAGGACCTAGACTCGAATTTTCGTATCTTTCAAAACATCAAAGGTGCAATCCTGTTACGGGTGGAATTGCGATTTTATTCAGTGGTCGAGTGCGCTGGACGACACAACATTCTCGTTTAATTGGTACCATCAAACAGAGACCAGATTGCTACTAGAGAGAGGAATTCGTCTGGGTAGATTGGTTGAACACAGACCTTCCACTGGCAGGCGATCATGTTTTCTCTCATTTGTATATTCTTAGGACACGTTTGGTTACAAGTATTAGGGAAATAATCCTTGTATAAAGAAAAACTATTATTGTTAGTACCACTATTATTTTGTACCAGAATCATTCTATTGCTTTAGTAATCCATGTATTTAATCCCTGTATTAAAATCTTTGTATTGAGTTATCTGCAAACCCAACTACCCCTTACAGTTTAGACTAGCCTATAAATTGTTATGTGACTCAATTACAAGTCTTCTTTTGTCATGCTTTGACGAAGTGGTAATGTAGCTGCTGAAGAAAAGGAGTACTAAAATTTAGGCTGCTTTGATCCATCTTTTCCATAGTGAAGAAAAGGAGTACTAAAATTATGTGACTCATTCCATGACTGCATCTGGTGAGAGTAATCCAAAACAGAACGAGTTCTAGTTGGATTATCTTCAGAGGACTCTTGCTTCTTTATTGGAAATTAGGCTTTTCAAATAACTGTCTTTTGAAGTACCAAGATTCTGGAGACTTGGAATTTACTCTGAGAGAGAGAGAGAGACACAATTGTATTGCAGGCATGGTTAATTCATTCTCAATTTCTCAATGGCTTCTGATTCAGTTATTTTTGTGGGGTGTTTGGAAATGCATAAATTTTGTTGAGCATTGTTAAAATGTTAAGTGTTAGTGGTAGCATGTTAGAGTTAGAGTATTAGGGTTAATTTTTAAGTTGGATTGCTCGACATTGGACAATATCATATTAATTTTAGATGTCTTGTATTCATTAAATCATCAAGTCATCAATGTGTCTCTTCTATCTCATGTCTCCTCACAAGGTATTCAGACCTTTTAAGTAGCTTCTGTCTTGTGGAATGCGATCTTCTTATATGAGTGGTTATAGTTTCAAATTTTCGACCTACTTTGGAAACTTTAATCATGGCTGAGACCTTCCTTCCTAGAAGAAAGAAAAGGAAAAGATGATTTTGTGCTGAGACTTGATCCAAGTTAACCTTTATTAGGCTTAGAACTGAGAACAAGGGAATTGTTTGATCACTTTCCTCATGGAAAAGTGTCGCATCCTGTGAAAAATTTCTCAGATCACGAGCTACTATGGAGAAATGCTGAATGCAGAGATAAATAATCAAAGAAATAAACAGCACTCATGATACTCCATCAAGAGTTTTGTTATCTTCGTCAAATCCCTTTAAACTCAATATTCGTTTTGGGTATGCTAAATATATTATTAATTTCTGCATAATATATCTCCAATTTAGAAAAACAGTGACGTTGACCTTCCCAACAAGGCTGTTCATTGACATATAGGCTAAAATTATTTGGAGGAGTGTATCTAATGAAACCACCTAAGTATTGAATACTCACCTTTTGATGACTGCGATTGCAAGATTTTGATGTTTTTTTGTTTGAGAACTCATTACCATGTAAATTAAATTAAATCCAGTTCTCTTGGGAGTATATAAACATATCCACGTTGACAGTGTGTTAGAGGGTAAATTAACATATTGTTTTTGATGGAATCTTTTCACTTGATTATGACTGATAATGTCTCTTGTAATATTGAGCTTAGTTTATGCAGTTGAGAGTCCTAATTAGCTCAGGGAGTACTTAGTACCGAGTCAGTTTGTCTCTAACAAACTTTTGAGTTCCACAAGAATCATGATAACATATAGGCACATAAATAGGTACTTATTTAGAGATTTTGGTGTATGTGAACTGGAGGAGTTACTTTCTGGCTTCTTCTCATTATGAAATGCAGCCAATAGCTCAGATCAAACTAAAGACCAGGATCTACTGTCCCATCTGATGAGAAACCTAGCTAGTTTGGCTGGTGCAACTAATGAGAGGAATACGCCGGGCTTGTTGTCTGCGCCTCCAGAGCAGTGGAATGCAGGGACATCTATGGGGGCTTCAAAAGAGGTCTGCACTAGATCCAAATATTGGTATTGAACCTTTCTCTCTTCAGCTTCTGATTGGATTGATTTGCAGGATTCTCTTAAGCCTACTGGGAATTGTTTGATACCTGCATCTGAAGTGACAGAGAAGAGAATGGGCAGGAGTGATGTTGAATATGGGATCTCACAAAATCCTTGTGCTTGGCAGCCTGATTCTCTTTGTTGCAGAAAAGAGAGCTCACCTATCAATGCAAATGCCTCAGCTAAGGTGAAGCTGAATAATATCGATTTGAATAACATCTATGATGATTCTCAAGATGGCAATCAAAAGCTGCAGAATTCTGATGCCTCTGCAAACCCAGGGGCTGCATCTTCTGGCTGTCCTCTATGGATATGTCATGACCCTCATAAGCCAAGCCCAGGGACAAGTGGGAATTCGGGATCTACCTCATCCCTTTCACTATCTAATTCCAGTGGAGAGGCTCAGGTATGAGTTTTGTTTTCTATTGCTGTTTACCATTGTACTCATATGCAATTTGTTTAGCTGACAGGCATGTTTTCTGCAGTGCTGGTCTTCAGCTTCTAATTTGTCCCTAAAATTTTGATGAAATATCTGGAAATTGAAATCCATATCTTTAGCAGGCTTGTGTACATTGTTGTTCTCATCTATGCTTTAAACTCGAGTAAGTAAGTAGCTTAATAATACTTTCAGCAATTAGCACTTCTACTTCCCAGCCTTGCTAGGCCTACAACGTTGGCTGACTGTAATCGTGACTATGATTCACTACTTCCACCAAATATGGTAGATTATGATGTAAACATGTCCAATCTGCCATGCTATGTTGGTTGTACAGTCCATAGATCCTCCAACGTATATGTGCAGACTACCACGATGTTCCATAAGTATGCTCTTCCAAACTATCAGCCAGACATTCTGTCATAGAGGCTGCTAAATTTACCTGTGCAGATATTCAATTGCCCCGTTTCTCTGTCATGTGAACTGCGGCTACGAGATATGTGGCTCCTATATCCTATATTTACCAAGGTGTTTTGCAGTAAAATTCTCTCTTTGAGAAAATTTGATTCAGTTGTATTTTGGTGATCAAAAATATATTGTTAATGTTTGGTAAATAGATCTTTGAGTTTGAGATCAATGTGTTTGTCTCATAAGGTTACTCTAGGCTGTTTGTCCCTATAGTGCTAGTCAGATACTTGATCTTAGCCAAAAGTCCGAGAAAGATATTGTAGTGCTAGTCAGATACAGAGAAGAAATTCCTAATGACTTTGATTATTAACACTTGATGCATCAATGGATAAAGATGATTTGTCCATTAACTACAAAATTTTGACTAATTTTCAGAGTCGAACAGATCGTATAGTCTTTAAACTCTTTGGGAAAGATCCTGGTGATTTTCCTACAGCCTTGCGGAAACAGGTATTCGGTACTCTTGCTATAATATTCTTCAATGACAGTGTTCTCATGTTTCTTTTATCTCAATTTGAAACCAAACCTTCTCTATTCCTGGGCAATTGCAGATTCTTGATTGGTTATCACACAGTCCTACAGATATTGAAAGCTACATTAAGCCTGGTTGTATTATACTAACAATATATCTTCGGATGGATAAATCCATATGGGAGGAGGTAAATTTTTTTATTCTCAGAAATGTAATACTTAATCTTATGAGAGGAAGAAGTGGAGCAATCAAGGTTTTAGGCTTTGTTATTTAACAAGAAAGGGAAAGGAAACAGAAAACATATGGCACAATGGATAATATTTGGATAAAATGAAGCCAAAAATGAGTGTGATATAAACTTGCCTGATTCTTGAAATCAGAGAATTGCTTTAGTTATCCCCTGTATTAGCTATTCACTGTACTTTTCAACAAAATGAAACTAGCAAATTAAATTCCCTCGGACCATACTTCTTCTCTTTCCTTTTCCTTTACCTTTTCCTGTTCCTGTTCTCTTAATGTTTTAGCCAAACAAATATTGCTCCTAATTACTTTCCCTTTGCAGCTTTATTGTGATCTTAATTCTAGTTTGAGGAAGCTTCTTAATGCATCCGCGGATTCCTTTTGGCAAACTGGATGGGTTTATGCTAGGGTGAATGATCGAGTGGCATTTTTGTTTAATGGTATATTCTCATCCTTCATTGTATCCTTTCTTGATCTCTCTTTTTCTCGACAATAACGCCACTGATATGAACATTGAGTCTTTGCTTCTGTACTACAGGGCAGGTTGTTCTGGACACTTCCTTACCAGTTAAAAGCCATAGGAGCTGTGGGATATCAATTGTCAAACCTATTGCAGTTTGTGCCTCCGAAAGAGTTCAGTTTTTGGTGAAAGGCGTTAACCTATCCCGGCCCACTACAAGGTGACTTAATTAGACATTTGTTTGATCCTAAAGACGATTGCCTTTCCTTTTCCTATTAGTTTCTGCTTAGCTGGTTAGAGTATTTTGAGCTGGTTAATTGATTCTTTGTTTGTCTCCACTTCCCTTTTAGGTTACTATGTGCCCTGGATGGGAATTACCTGGTCCAGGGTAACTGTATTGATATGATGGTAGGAGCTGATTCTTGTATGGGCCATGAAGACATCCAGTCCCTTAGCTTTCCTTGTATTCTGCCAAATGTTACTGGCAGAGGGTTCATTGAGGTGAAGTTATTTTCTTTTCTTTCCTTAATGCTTATTAACTGTTAATTTATCTTCTTGTTTTCCCTATCTTGGAGCAATCCTGTTTGGTTTATTATGAACGGAATTTGATGCTCGTTGGTTTACTAATGACTCTCAGTTTTATCTTGCAAGTAAATTTAGTGAATTACCTCAATGAAAAGGATTAACATTTGGTCTCTGTGTGCAGAGCAAACCTAGACTTGGATGTCAAAATATAAAATATAAATGCATTCACCAATCAGGAACAAAAAGAAGATATCTATTTATTTTTTAACTCATTGGTACATGCAAGCTATTATAGTATTATGTACTAACTTTTTGGTTGAACTCCTTGTTACTAGCCATGTGTTACTTTTCATTAGATCAACAGATTTTGGTTCATACTTCAGGTTTATACTTACCTGATAAAATAGAGTAAAATCTTATATCTCCTCTCCTCTTTCTGCATAAAAATGACTGTATTGGATACACTTTATTCTACTTCTGAAATGTAGTGTTTATTATCTTTGACTAGGTTGAAGACCATGGCCTTAGTAGCAACTTTTTCCCATTTATAGTTGCAGAGAAAGATGTTTGCTCTGAGATTCGTACATTGGAGAGCAATATTGAGGTTGCTGAAATGGCTGGTGGTTTTCTCCAAGGAACTGAAAACTTGCAAGCCAGGGACCAAGCTCTGGAATTTTTACATGAAATGGGTTGGCTGCTTCATAGAAGTCATTTGAAATTTAGAGTGGGTTCTGGTGTCAACTTGAATCTCTTCCCTTTTCAGCGATTCAAGTGGCTTATAGAATTCTCCATTGACCAAGATTGGTGTGCTGTCGTAAAGAAACTGTTGGATGTTTTCTTCAATGGCATTGTAGATGTAGGACAACAGTCATCACTTGACATTCCCTTGTGGGAGGTTGGCATCCTTCATCAAGCCGTGAGGAGAAAGTGCAGATCCATGGTAGAAGTCCTATTGAAATACCGTCCGCATGGAGCTTTTGACAAATCAGGACCACAAAAGCAACAAGATGATCGTGACTATTTATTTAGACCTGATGCAGTGGGTCCTGGGGGTTTGACTCCACTTCATCTTGTTGCTAGTCTTTCTGGCTTTGAGAATATTTTGGATGCATTAATTGATGATCCAGGACAGGTATATCTCCTTTTATTATGTGCATTTTGGTCTGTTGCATTGGAAACTGACAGTCCCCTCAATCCACAGAAAGGGGGTGTGCAGGTGGGGTTGGGAGCTTTGGGGGGGGGGGCTGTGAAGCATGATGAGATCAGCAATGACCTGCACTTTTTCCTCTTTATCAGTGTTGATATAGTTGCATTTTGTTCCCGGATGGCTCTAGAATACTTAGTAGTTTACTTTTTAGAACAGCTATTCTGTATTTTTCTCTGGTTCCCTTGTTTGGAGAGGAATGAGTTAGTCAGGTATTTCAAGGAGCTGATGATTGAAATTCTTCAGGTGGGAATTGAAGCCTGGAAAAGTGCCTGTGACAGTACCGGACTGACACCTAATGATTATGCATGCTTGCGAGGCCATTACTCGTATATTCATATTGTGCAAAAGAAAATCAGTCAGAAACGAGGTGATGGGCATGTTCTCGATATCCCTGGTTCGTTGTTGGATAGCAGTATCAAGCAGAAACTATCCGATGATCATAGGTCTGTTAAAGTTGCTAGCTTACAAACTGAGAAGTCTTTAAGGAAACCAATTCAAACACATTGCAGACAGTGCGACCAGAAACTCTATTATGGAAACTCGGGATCATCACTTGCAATATACAAACCGGCAATGCTTTCAATGGTTGCAATTGCTGCCATCTGCGTTTGTGTAGCTTTGCTGTTCAAAAGCTCACCAGAGGTTCTTTACTCGTTCAGACCGTTCAGGTGGGAGCTGCTGAAGTATGGCTCCATCTAAAGTAGGTATAGCCTAATATCATGGTTATAGAAGATAGTATAGAATACCATGACTTGTTTTTTCCTTCTGAATTTATTGACCGCAATATAACTGGAGACTTCCAACTCTTATGTATATTTTATTTTTTACTAATTCGTCATAAAATATATAAGGAGCTCCAAGTACAAGTAGGGAAGTTATTCTTTTTATATGTTGATGGTAGAACTAGAATAGAACTGGCCACTGGGATTGTAGTTGTTGAAGCTGCAGATCTGAGCCCGAATATGTAGTGGATTATAAGTAGATTGCATTTATATTTCAACTATATAGAGTACTAATTTCTTACATCTATGGTCTGAGCACATCATTTTCCTGCTAAATTGACTTCTTTGCTTCCATTTAGGTAAAATCTGGATAAGCTGTTACATTTTTCATCAACTTGGTTCTTTTTAGCTGTTCTTTGGTCGCCCAAGCCTCCCTTGCAATTTTTCATTTTTCTTTGTATAGTTTTAGTATAATTCATCATTGTCAAACTTGTCATTTCTGATTCAAGATAGCTAGCAGATCGACCAATGGGAATCGAGACAGCTAATAAAAAGCTAAGTTGCTCCAACATGGCAATTTAGGTGCCATACTCGTGTCGACCCGACACTAGTATGGGTGTGGGTATGGGATCCGTACCGGATCTGGTCAAATAATTTTGGGTACTTTGACCCCGTCAGACAGAAAAATTTGAGACGAGATACAATTTGATTCCCGAAATCAGAACCAAAACTAGGATAAATCAAAAGAAAATAGCATACTTTATCTAGGAAATCAATCATTTACTTATCTACAACTTGAGAATAAAGAAATTCACAATTTACAAGCTAAGTATTTCACGGAATTTCTCATAATTTAGAGATATTTTTATATTTTTATTTTTTTGAATTATTTTTAGCCGGATCCTCCCTCCCGTACCCGTACTAGGATCCCTATCCCCGAATCTTAAAATTTACATCTAGAAGGATTCGACCTCTAGATCCGCACCTGTGTCGGACACCCGCACCCGTGTCCGAGCAACTTAGATAAAAAGGGCAGCTCGGTGCGCTAAGCTTCCTCTATGCGCAGGGTCCTCGGAAAGGCCGGACCACAAGAATCTATTGTAATTTGTACGTAGCCTTACCCTGCATTTCTGCAAAATGCTGTTTTCATTACTCGAACACATGGCAACAACTTTATCAGTTACGCCAAGGCTCACTTCAATCGACTTGAAAGTCTTTATCTAACATATTGAAGGAATATTTATTCTGAATTTGGTTGATCTTAATTGCTGCTTCTAGAAATAAAAGGGATGTACTCTAAAATACCGATGGAGTACAAGCATAAATGCGCATTCCGTGGAGAAAAAAGATCAATACGTATCTCTCAAGTTTATAAGGTGAATCCATGAGGAATCAATAATATTCTTTTTTGAGTCTTTCTTAAATTCAAGTTTTCACTATTTATTATGAGTTTTAAGTAATATAAAGAGTCTTACACTATTGTTATAGCAGGTTTTATATGCCTACTGCCCCCAGCAACTTATAACAAAAGGCAAAAGAGCTTATAACCTCAACCAATAATACCAAGTATACTCCACTTAACCAAGAAAGTTAAGAACAATATTTCTTAAACCAAGAATAAAAGAAATTTAAGATATTGAATATAGAAAAACAACTGCATCAGAATCAAGATTGAGGCTTGTCCCATTTGAGAGGCTTAACAACTTCCCATGTAAAGTCAGGATCATCTCTACCAAAATGACCATAAGCAGCAGTTTTCAAGAATCTGTTGTTGCCACCTCTCTTTAAATCCAAGTCAATTGACATCATACCAGGCCTAAAATCAAAATTCTCCTTCACAATCTTGAGAATTTCCTTATCTGGTATTTTTCCAGTTCCATAAGTGTCAACAAACACAGACAAAGGTTCCGGCACGCCGATGGCGTATGAAACCTGCACAATGCACCTTCTAGCAAGACCATTGGCAACAATGCTTTTTGCAGCTTGTCTTACAATATATGCACCACTTCTATCAACCTTAGTTGGATCCTTTCCTGAGAATGCACCACCCCCGTGAGCACCCCACCCCCCATAAGTATCGATAATGATCTTTCGGCCTGTTAGACCAGCATCACCATGAGGTCCACCAATGACAAATCGGCCCGAAGGGTTAAGGTGGAATATGGTGTTCTCATCAAGATACTTCTCAGGTATCACAGGTTTGATCACATGTTCTTTGAGATCACGGGCGATTTCATCGTTTGTGACAGTCTCATCATGTTGAGTGGAGATGAGGACAGTATGGACACGAACCGGAACCATAGCACCATTGTCATTGTAATACTCAACAGTGACCTGAGTTTTACCATCAGGTCTGAGCCAAGCACAAGTTCCATTCTTGCGAACCTCAGTAAGGCGAGCGCCAAGTTTAGTAGCAAGAACATGGCTAAGGGGCATCAATTCAGGGGTTTCATCAGTGGCATAACCAAACATATGACCCTGATCACCAGCACCAATTTCCTCGGGTTTTTTGGTTAAGTGACCATGAACACCTTGCGCAATATCAGGGCTCTGTTGTTCAATGTTCACAAGAACCTTGCAGTCATCAGCATCCAACCCCACATCAGCGGATACGAATCCAATAGCACGACATGTATCACGAACAATTTTCTCATAATCTACAATGGCTTTGGTGGTGATCTCACCAAAGACCATGACCAAATTGGTCTTAGTACAAGTTTCACAAGCAACTTTGCTTTCAGGATCCTGAGCAAGACAAGCATCAAGTACAGCATCAGATACTTGGTCACAGAGTTTATCAGGATGTCCCTCATTGACAGATTCAGATGTGAACAAGAATGTCTCCATTTCTTTAAAGCTGTATATAAAAAATTGGATGATATCAGTAATTGAGAAGAATTCAAAAATCACAATTGAGTTGAAAAAAGAAATTTATCCAGCATGGTGTTTACCCCAATTCGATAAAAACATACGGTTATCACCAAACTATGTTGCATGGACTCATCAAAATGCTATCGCACCCCTGCCGGATCCTCCAAAAAACTTTTTGCAGGCTTGACAAAAAGCACTATTATTCTCGATGATAGTCTTGCTCATCAAGCACTACTATTGGAGGATCCAACACACACCTGGCGATACTTTCAGAGAGTCGGAGCAACATAGTCACTAAATCATACTTAATTGATACACACTGTCACATCAATTTGTCATTTGACAACGGTACATTCACACCAAACTACATTAATATACAATGGTAAGTGACAAACTTGAGGTAAGAATGTGTATTAATTAACTATGGTTAAGAGATAACCAACAGTTTATGTAAAGATACATATCATGTGTCTATTGGATTGGTGTAAGCACTAGGGATGAGTAAGTTATTCCATTGAACTATAGTATACTGCAAATGATCATAAAAACAGACCCCAAAAATCCATGAATGTAGTGACAGACGTAGTATCCTAAGTTTTTAACAAAGTATGAATACAACAAGTCCAGAGGCGGAGCCAGAATTTCAAGCTTATGGGTTCAGGATTTTAATCGCCTTAAGTTACTGGGTTCTAAATTAATAGTTTATACATATTCAATGAATTTTTTAAGAAAAATACAGGGTTCAAACCAAAGTTACTCGTTCTCGGCACTCTAGCTCCACCCCTGGAGTGTAATCCCACAAGTGGGGTCTAGGGAGGGCAATGTGTACGCAGTCCTTACCCTCCCTTGGTAAAGAGGCTATTTCCGATGGACTAACAAAGTATGAATCTTGATTGATATTACACATAAATAAGCTTCAGATCTATCTCAATTCTTGTGTTCTTAAGATTCCTCTTAAACATGAAGTTAAAAAAATAAAATAAACCCAAGAATAAGAATACATACACTAGACTAAGTTAAAAGCAGCATCTCACGACCTAAGTTTGGACCATTTCCGTAAATTCAAGAACATAAAATATGTGAATTAGATCTAAAGGATTAGCCCAGTACACAAAGACATTTATGCAGGATCACTAGAGTATAGGGCCACACCCCTAGGGTATAGTGTAGATAACCTATACTAATGCAAGTATTTACGTGAATCAAATCTATAAAGAGAAAAAAGAAAATACTACAAATAATTCAATAGCACTGCAAACACAAAGAACTAAATGTAGAAATAGAGAGGGATAGAGAAATGAGACCTTAAAGAGTTGGTGCAAAAAGGGATCTTGTAAAAATGAGAATATAGAGAGGCAAGGAAGTTGGTAATGAAAGATGGACATATATATATTAAGAAAATGGGAGTAATTTTGATCATAATATGAGGTAGATTCATTATGTATTTTTACTGGGGTAGTTGGGATTCTCATATTTATGACTTACCTTAATTTAGTCAAACTACCTTAAATAAACAGCTCAACTCCATAGTATTAAAGAATTTAATACAGAGTTAGTGTCGGTAGACACGGTTTTACTGCTGTCCAATAAATCCAGCTCTGTTCAGTCTGGTCCAATCATTGTGGTGTCAGTAATATGAATTTAAGTTTGATTTATTGTCGGTTAAGGAAGTATTTAAATGATAAAAAAATTGCTTAATATACATTCTGTATATATCTGTTTTCTAACAATTGGTTTGGATGGTTGTTACGTGTCATTTCATAATGTATCGTATTGTATTGTACAGTATTGTTTAATTAATAGAACGTTTGGATTGATTGTATCGTTTACCGTTGTCTCATGATGTCACGCACCGACAATATGAAGAATAAACTTGCAATATTATCAAGAAAAAATAGGATATAAAGTAGAATTATTCTCTAAAAAAGCAGGATAAAGAATAAAATATGATTATTTAATAATAAGGAAGGGCAAGATGAGAGAAAAAAGTAAGGTAACGATGTTGCCACACCAAATCCGTCGTTTCATTAAGCGACACTTTGTAACGACAAATTTAACAATACGATACAATAAAATTTAAGTGACAATCAAAACAAACATTATATTTAAAATAACAGTACGATACAATATAATAAGTAACAACCATCCAAACAAGCTGTAAGGGAATTGTACACTTCAAAACAAATATTTATTTAATAATCTTTATCACAACAGTATTTGTCTAAAATATGTTTTATCTTTATTAAAAGTCTCCTTTTATTAATTAATACTTCACTAATTGAGGTAATAAGTACGAATTTGAAATAAATAAATGTTTTTATGTTTTCTGAAAAGCTAAAAAGTTTAAAAGAAATTAAGTATATTTAGAGTGAAGAAGCATAATATAACGTGAAAGTAGAGTGAGCAATTTGTTGGGGCCAATGAAATTATATAAAACATATGTAATTAGTTTTTCAGATCATTTTTTTTATATAGAACAATTATATGTACTGAACTTGCAGTAACCATAAAACTAGTATTGTGGTATGTAAAATGTTAGAAGGAATATGCAATCATACACGATTAGACAAAATTAAAAATGGTCACATTAGACATAATATACAAATAATACAAGTAGAGGATAAAATGAGAGAGTGCTTATTAGGAATGAAATTAACAATCATAATTGAGTTGTTAAAACAGGATTAGTTAGATCGAAATTTGCATGGATAAAAATTGTGACAGATTTATAATCTCATGGAATTCATAAAATATTAATGAGAAATAAACCGTACGGGAAGAATAAAAGTTATATATAAGCGATTCAAACTAGTTGAAATTAATTCTACAAAGCAAAAAAATATATTAGTAACTCATATAACTAAAATCAATTAATTTAAATTGAAGTGTAATGCTTGTGTTTGACGTGTAATGGCTTGGTTGGTAGATGTCTGTGTTTTTTTAGGAAGAATAAGACTTGGATTTAGTGGGTAGAAACAAGCTTAGTTATCATATTAAGAGATGCTATTCTCGCATAGAGCTATAAAGTTGAAACATCCTTCTCATGTTGATGTTGTCTCGTAACAAACCCATCTTCCCTCCAACAAATTCAACCTCACCAAAATCCAACCTACCTATGTAATGTTTTATTGAGGGTTGCGCTGGAGCGATAAGTACTTTTTTATTTTTAATCAAAGGTTCACATTCAAGCTCTAGGTATAGAATTGCATTTCTTATTGAATGTTTATCTTTCCAACATGAATCCAAATTACTTGTGTTATGCACGACACTTGAAATCTGTCTGTGCTCTGCACGATCACTTGGAACCTATTTGTTCTGCAAGGTCACTTGGACCTACTTGTGCTCTTCAAGGCTACTTGAAACTTATCTGTACTTTGCACGATACTTGGAACCTACATGTGCTTTGCACAGTCACTTGGAACATACACGTACTTTATATGGTCACTTGGAACCTATGCATGCTTTCTACAACCTTTGGAACCTATTCGTGCTCTGGACGATCACTTGTAACCTGCCGCTGCTTTGTACAGTCACTTAGAACCTACCTGTACTATGCACGACAGCTGGAACCTACCCATAGTGCACAATACTTAGAACATACGCGTGTTCTATACGACACTTGGAACCTACTCATACTTTGCATGATCAGCTAGAACCTACCCGTACTCTATGTTGGTGTTATTTTATATTTTATAATGTAAAGTCAAAAATTCTTTGTAGTCCCTTTTTCTTCTTTACTTCTTTGTTTTTTGTGAAAGACAAAGTGTCCCTCATTGCTTGTGGAAAGTTTTTTCCTTCTCTTTATATTGAATTGCTCTTTGTTGGGCTTGTAAAGAGCTAGTAAAAGGGAGTGATCTCGCGCACATGAGAAATTGGTCCTGAAGGCAAAACGGGTCGATTTGCGCCCCCTGCGTGCGAGATATACGTGAGGCCTAATCTAAATCTGGTTTTTGCTAAAATTATTTCTTCAATTTTTGAGCTTATCATAAATGTGTCCAAATACATGTTTACCAGAATATGTCCAAATTCTTTCTCTTTGAATTGGATTTTGTAACGTCCAATTTATCATTTTGTAACAGCCATGATTTAATTCTTGTAACAGATGTAGTTAATTGGTAATGACTCAATTTTGATTTCTGTAACAATGGTGGGCTCTCAATGTCTTTATCTTATGTTTCTTATGTTTTGATGATCTAACAAACTTAGTGTTAAAGAACCAGATAGAGAACCTGACTCACTTGGTACACATCTCAAATGAACAAAGTTCAGTCTGATATTCAGCAAATGAACTACTACAAATAGGAACACAACAGGGACCTGATCCCTTGGAGTTCTCTTATAGAAGTACAAGTCAACAACAGCTGGAACGCAAATGCAAAAAGTGACTGTCTGCATACTGTACACGCGACAGTGTAGCAGATAGTGCGGTAGTCATTTCTTATTGGGAAGAAGCGTGTATCAAGAATTGACATCACCATTATGATGTCTTTGGTAGTATAACAACCTGGTACAAGGCACAATACATTTACTTGAGCATTTTAGTGATATTCTCTCAAGCAGAAAAGTGTTCATCCAGTATTGAAGTCACAAGTGAATCAAGAACAAGAAGGCAACTCTACTAAAGAAATCAGTTTCACAATGAGTCTATGTGTATCCGTAGTTGAGTTGTAATCTTGCTATTTGTTCTTCATTGTAACTCCTATCTGGCTTTCTTAGAAGCTGTGTTTTAGGAAACCCTCTTGTAAAATCACTAAACTCTCTGAGTTTATGTTGTGACTAGGTCTAGTCATAAGTTAAAGTCTTTGTAGCTAGAGAGTGACAAAGTGGCTTGTGGTAAGAGTATCACAAGTTAGTTAAGTTGAATTCTTTGTAATAGAGTCATTACAAAGTGACTTGTAATAGGTGTTTACAGGTTAGTAAAGTTGAAAGCCTACAAGTGTAAGTCGTGGTTTTTGTCCCCTTGAGTGGGATTTTTCCACGTAAAAATCTGTGTCTCCTTTATTTACTGCTTCATAAGTATTCTCAATAGAAACTCATAGAGGATCAGGTGCTCTATAGTTTGGTGGACTCATATAAGCTAACAAACAACTATAGATTAATTTCTTCATCTGTAACTATTCAACAGCTTTGCCTACAAAAAACAATCTTCTTTGTGAATAATCTTACATAGAAAACACACCTTCATCTCTCTTTTTCAAACGATTTCTGGGCAATTATTTTGTGTAAATTCCAAACTTCCAGTCACGAGTGCACGTGTTTGGAGGTGTTGTGGAACATTGGAGAGCGACCGGTCTTAACGATTTGTAATCGCTTTCAAGGCAGTGGCTTGCCATGACACAATATTTTTGATAAATTGTTCTTCTTTCCTTCTTGTTCTTAGTCAATATTATCTACTCATTTTTCTTATAATATGAAAGCGATTTAATATACAATATTGACAAATGGCTACCAGTTTGAATAAAACACTTCCTGATCTATCAAAACTTGGGCCTTTAGATGGAAACAATTATAAGTGTTGGTCTTAGAAATTTTTAATTTACTTTGAACAATTAGAAGTTGATTATGTTTTGTTTAATGAACCATCTGCTGATGTTGTTGCTGTTAGTTCTAACACTGCTGCTACTGTTGTTCCTGATGATGTTGTTAAAAAGAAATTTGAAAAGGATAATAAAATTGTTCGAGGGCATCTGCTTAACCATATGACTAACCCTCTCTTTGATTTGTTTATAAATTATAAATCTGCTAAAGTCATATGGAAGAGTTTGGAGAAGAAATATGGTGCATATGACACCGAAAAAAAGTATGTCGTTGGTAAGTGGATCAAGTTTAAGATGGTTGACGATAAGCCAATCATGGAGCAGGTTCACGAGTATGAAAACTTGACTGCTGATGTTTTGAACAAAGTCATGGAGATGTGTGAGATTCTTCGGGCTAATGTTCTGCTTGAAAATTTTCCACCTTCCTAGAGTGATTACAGGAATCAACTGAAACACAAGAAGAAAACTTTAACTCTTCAAGAACTGATCAATCACATGAGGACTGAGGAAGCAAACCGTCTCAAAGATAAGGAGTCTGAATGGCTTAAGGATAAGATGAATTCTCTCTCTCTTAATTCTTCTAAAGCTAACCTTGTAGAATCTTCTCATACTTTTGTGAAAGACAGGTTTAAAGGAAAACAAAAGAAAGGTCAGAAGAAAGTATATGTGAAGAAGCAGAGTTACTTCAATAAACTGGAGGGCCATATTTAAAAGTCGAAAAGACCATGCTATGTCTGCGGCAAAATTGGCCACAAGGCTTTTCAGTGCAACCAAACACAAGGACTAAGCTCAAAGAATGGAGGAAAAGCTCCAGTCCAAGCTAACCTTAATGAGGGTGGTGATGTCATTGCTGCTGTGGTTGTTGAGGCAAACATGATGGCTAACAAGACTGACTGGATACTGGACACATGCGCTTCAAGGCACCTTTGCGCCAACAAGGAGCTGTTTCACAATTTTGAAGAATCTGCTGATGGCGAGTGTGTCTACATGGGTAACTCCACTACAACTGGAGTAATGAGTAAAGGAAAAATTCTCCTTAAGTTAACTTTTGGAAAAACCTTAGCCTTGAACAATGTTCTGTATGTATCCTCCTTTTGTAGAAACTTAATTTCTGGTGCGCTTCTCAATAAAGCAGGTCTTAAACTTGTTTTTGAATCTGATAAAATTGTTATTTCTCGTGGGGAGACTTTGTTGGGAAGGGTTACCTTAGTGGGAGTTTATTTGTACTGAATATCACTCAAGAGATTACTAATAATGCTAGTATTTTCAATTCTGCTTATATTGTTGAGTCTATTAATTTGTGGCATAGTAGACTAGATCATGTTAATATTGCTTCTATTAAGAGACTTGGAAAAATAGAATTAATTCCTACAGTTAATGTTATAACTTTTCTAAGTGTCTTGTTTGTGTAGAAGCAAAACATACCAAAAAGCCTTTTAAGAATGTAACTAGTAGAAAAATAGAATTTCTTGAACTAGTGCATTCAGACTTGGCAGATTTCAAAAACACTGTTAGTAAAAGTGGAAAGAAATACTACACCACCTTTGTAAATGACTTTTCTATATACACTAAGGTATATCTTCTTAAGTCAAAAGATGAGACTGAAAATATGTTTCTGAAATACAAGGCAGAAGTCAAAAATCAATTAGATAGAAAAATCAAGAGACTTATGTCTGACAGGGGTGGTGAATATAGTACTAATATTCTAAAAGCCTTTTGTAAGAAAAATGATATTATACATGAGGTTAGTGCTCCCTATACTCCCCAACAAAATGGTGTAGCCGAACGGAAAAATAGAACCCTTAAGGAAATGATAAGTTCTATGCTTTTGAGTTCGGGTTTATCTGATAATATGTGGGGGGAAGCTGTTTTATTTGCATGCTATGTTCTTAATAAAGTCCCTCATACAAAATTGGATAAAATTCCGTATGAGTTATGGAAAGGGTTTTCCCCTAACTTGAAAATTCTGAAAGTGTGGGAGTGTTTGGCTAAGGTTGGTCTACCTGATTTTAAACAAGTAATTGTTTGACCCAAGACTTTTGATGCTATTCTGATTGGTTATGCTTAAAATAGTGCTGCATATAGATTTATGTCTTTGAATGATAGTTCTATTTGTGAATTTAGAGATGCAGAATTTTTTGAGCATGTTTTTCCATTGAAAACTGATATGCCTAGTGATGTGCCTAATAATGCTTCTACATCTATGTCTGTTATTTCTCATATTGTGTCTTCTTCTAGTGTTACTGCTAATGAGCATAAAAATGAACTTAGAAGGAGTAAGAGGCGTAGAATTGAAGCTAACTTTGGTCCTGATTTTATTACTACTTTCTTGACTGAAAATATTGATCTTGATGTTTTGAGTGATGAATTAGTGTTAATCTATTTAATAGAAGAAGACCCTAAGACATATAGTGAAGCAATGGGGTCAATAGATGCTAGTTTTTAGAAATAGACCATTAAAAGTGAATTAGACTCTATAGTTTCTAATCACACTTGAGACTTGTCTGATTTGCCTAAAGGTTGTAAACCCATAAGTAGCAAGTGGATATTTAAGAAGAAATTGAGACCTGATGGTACAATTGAGAAATATAAGGCTAGACTTGTTATTAGGGGTTTTAACCAAAAGAAAAACATTGATTACTTTGACACTTATTCTCTTGTGACTAAGATGGCGACTACTAGAACTCTTGTTGTTTTAGCCACTATTCATAATTTAGTGATACATCAAATGGATGTTAAAACGGCTTTCCTAAATTATGATTTAGAGGAAGAGATCTATATGTCTTAACCTGAGGGATTTGTGATCCAAGGATAGGAGAATAAAGTATGCAAATTGAGAAAATCTTTGTATGGTCTAAAGTAGGCACCTAAGCAATGGTATGAAAAGTTTAATAGCACATTGGTGGGTAATAGTTTTGTTGTTAATGCATCTGATACTTATGTTTATTCCAAGATGATAAGATCAGATTGTGTTATTATATGTCTGTATGTGGATGACATGTTAATCTTGGCCCTAATGTGAATGTTGTTAATGAGACTAAGAATTCTGTGTCTTCTAAATTTGAAACAAAAGATCTTGGAGCAGCAGATGTGATTTTAGGGATTAAAATTAAAAGAATTTCTAATGGTTTTTCGTTATCCCAGTCTCATTATATTGAAAAGGTTTAATTGTTTTGATGTAGCACCTGTGAGAACTCCTTATGATCCTAGCACACACTTGAGAAAGAATAAGGAATCTAGTATTTCTCAAACTGAATATGCTAAGATAATTAGTAGTGTAATGTTTCTCATGAATTATACACGACCAGATATTGCTTATGTTGTTAGTAGATTGAGTAGATATACTCACAATCCCAGTAGTGAACTTTGGAATGTTGTTCATCGTTTGTTAAGGTATTTGAGAGGTATTATAGATTGGTGTTTGCATTTTAATAATTTTTTTTTGTTTTAGAAGGATTTTATGATGCAAATTGGGTTACTGACAATGATGAAGTTAGCTCCACTAGTGGCTATGTATTTACTTTGGGTGCAGGTGCTATTTCGTGGAAGTCTTCAAAACTGACTTGTATAGCACGATCTACTATGGAGTCTGAATTCATTGCTCTTAGATTGGCAGGCAAGAAGTTGAGTGGTTGAGAAACTTATTGGCAAACATGACTTAGTGGGGAAGACAAGCTTCACTAGTTTCTCTACACCGTGACTCACATGCGGTAATTGAGATTGCCAAAAATAGTGTGTACAACGAAGAAAAAGACATATCCGCATAAGACATGGTGCGGTAAAACAATTGTTGAAACATGGTGTTATTTCCTTGGAATATGTAAGATCCAAAAAAATTTGGCGGATTCTTTAACCAAAAGTTTGGCAAGGAAAGTTATCCTTGAAACGTCGAGGGGGATTGGGTTAAAGCCCATGGATTGAGAAAGTATGGTGGATACCCATCTGTAGTCAAACGAAGCCATATGAGACCTCAATATGCACTACATTTTCCATTCTTATGGCGTGCGGTAGTGCTTTATAAGGTTGAGCTTATTTTGTTCTTAATGATTCTATAGCCTTAAGGTGGTCTATGTGTAGATAAACTTGATGGAATCACCTATGTAAGTGTAAAGGTGCAGTCGCCTTTTATGAAAGACTTGGGATGTCTTTCTAGAACACTCATGAGACCCAAGGTACGTGCATGACCATAAAAGCACTTTGTTAGTATCGCGGAGTTTAAATAGAATTAAGGATATAGTATCTGTTGTGGGGTCTCTACTAATGTCCATTCAGTTCAATAGTATTTCACTTTTTGGATATTAGTTGTTGTCTCACTTCACTACGTGTCAATTCAAATCGAAAGATATTGACACTTAAGTATATGTTCCTTCTTTTGCCCAGAATTACTCTTATTCTATTTTGTTTTTGCATTAGTGGGGGATTGTTGGCATTATTTTATATTTTATAATGCAACGTCAAATATTTCTTTATACATAACATATGAAAAGACAAAGTGTCCCTTATTGGTTGTGGAAAGTCTTTTTTTTTCACTTTATAATGAATTACTCTTTGTTGGGCTTGTAAAGAACTAGTAAAAGGGAGCGGTCTTGCGTACATGAGAAGTTGATCCTGAAGGCAAAATGGGTCGATTTGCACCCCCCCCTCTTTCTTTCGCGCGAGATATACGTGAGGCCTAATCCAAGTCTGATTTTTGCTAAAATTATTTCTTTAATTTTTGAGCTTATCAGAAAAGTGTCCAAATATATGCTTATCAGAATATGTCCAAATTCTTTCTCTTTGAATTGGATTTTGTAACGTCCAATTTATTATTTTGTAACAACCATGATTTAATTCTCGTAACAGCTGTAGTTAATTGGGTAACGACTCAATTTTATTTTCTATAATAACTACAGATTAATTTTATCATCTGTAACTGTTCAACAACTTTACCTACAAAAGGCAGTCTTCTTTGTGAATAATCTGACATAGAAAACACATTTTCATCTCTCTTTTTCAAAGAATTTTCCGGCAATTGTTTTGCGCAAATTCCAAACTTCCAGCCATAAGTGCACGTGTTTGGAGGTGTTGTGGAACTTTGGGGAGCGACCGATCTTTATAATTTGCAATCGCTTTCAAGGTAGTGACTTGCCACGACACAGTATTTTTGATAAATTGTAACACAGTATTTTTGATAAATTATTCTTCTTTCTTTCTTGTTTTCTTAGTCAATATTATCTACTCATTTTTCTTACACTCTACACAACCAATTAGAACCTATCAGTGCTCTGCATGACCACTTGGAATCTACCTCGTGCTATCTATGGTTTGTAAAGCCATTTGGAATCTATCTATGCTCACTGTGATACTTAAAACTTACATGTGCTTTGCACGATTAATTAGAACCTAACCGTGCTCTGCAGGACCACTTGAAATCTATTTGTGCTATGCACGACATTTGAAATCTACCTGTGCTATGCACGACACTTGGAATCTATCTGTTCTATACGATACTTGAAATCTACACGTGTTTTGCACGATCATTTGGAACCGAACCGTCTTAATTTTTTTTATATGCATTACACATGTTTTTCATATGTTTTGTATCTTAAAAATTAGGTAATGGCCATTAACATGAGATATCGGGTAAAGGTCCTAATTCATGCGATATTTTGCTCAAACTTAGCTTTACACTCTTTTGTCACAAGATAGTTATTTGCGTTATTTTGGTTTGGGACTCAAAATGAACCATCTTTTATTGTCTTTTTCTTTCCTTCTATCTGCTGCCAAACTTTTATTTGGAATTTAAAATACAGGGTATGAATTTAATAATTGATACAAAATTAAATATCGTTTAAATAATAATGTGAAAATTGAATAGTGAAGGTACATCTTACAACTATTAACTATCAAGGACCATTTAAAGATGTTTCTCCGAAGATAAATGAACACGAAAAATATACATTAAAAGGAAGCCAATGGATAATAAGCCTTTGAAAAAAATAAATAGAGAAAATAACAAAAAAAATTCCTTATGTTTGTGGGTTGATTCGAATAATACCTTGAATATACTCATGAGCATTTTTTTTTATCCTTTTAAGTTATTAAAAATGGTATTTTTTATTTTAATCAAATGTTTTAAAAACTAGTGTTGTTAGATTTAACATGAAAATAAAAAAAATATTTAACTAGAGAATCATGAAAAGTCTACTCAAATCAAGAAAATGCAACCCTAAAAATTACGCTACACGTCAATAATCAATCAAAGATGACAAAAATTACACTCGACACTAGACGAAAGTAATAAAAACTGCAAAGCTTTACCTCCAATGTGAGTTTTTATTAAATCTTTCTTTTGTCTAACACAATCTCTGCTAGTTCTAATAGTTAAGTAAGATAAAAAAGAAATGCTCATTTTTTTTAATAAATTTGAAGGACCAAAATTACTTAGGAGTTATTTAACAGATTACTTTAATCTTATCTAGAACATAAGAGATTATTGTCTTTTTTTTTCCTCAAATAAATACTCATTTAGGGGGTGTTTGAAGAAAAATATTTTTCGGAAAATATTTTCTCATTTTTCACTGTTTGGTTGCACAAAATTGTTTGAAAAATATTTTCCTAGATATCATATTTTCCTAAAATTGGAGGAAAATGACTTCCCTAGAAAAAAATTAGGAAAACAATTTCCAAAAACTCTCCCTCACATCTAACCCAACCCCCTCCCCCTTCTCTTCCCTACCTTACCTCTCCCGTCCCCCTCTCCCAAATGGCTTTCTTTTTTTTTTCTTTTCAGATTTTACATTTTCTTTCTTTTTCGTCACCACCCATCCTGCAAAACTCCCTAGAAAAAAATTTATTTATTACCCTTTTTTTGTATTTTTCAATTTCCTGTTTTTTTTTTATTTTTCTGCACCACTCACCTACTCTAACCCCGTCAATTTATAGAATAAGTTATATAGAATATGGTTTTTTTTTTCAGTTTACAAGTTTGATATTTTATGAGTTCCAAGGTTATGAGTTCAGAGGATTATGTGTTTGGAAGTTTGCGACTTTAGAAATTATAGAGTTTACGGGTTCGAAAGTTTAGCGGTCCAGAAGTTTATGAAATTTGTGAGTTCGAAAGGTTGTTGATTCGAAAGTTTATGGCTTTATGTTTATTGTATCTAAATTATTTATCAATACTCCTGAGAAATTATTTTTCTTAAATTTGCGTATCAAACACCGGAAAATAATGATGAAAACCAAGCACAACCCTTAATATGTAAGGAATAGTAAAAAGGAAAAAAAAAATGCAATTGGATACTGTATACGGTAAAATTTGGACAATATCGGTAACATATGGCATCTAGTCATCTACCTGTACATGTTGGTCACAAGATAATCTCAGCCGTTTATCTCTTGTCTCGCGGTTCGCTCCGTCTCTTGACCCGCCTCGTAAATGGGTAACAATGCTGTAACCGATGTTACACGAACTCCAATATTTTATTTTCACCTACTGCTGAGTTAAGCTCCCAGTCTGAATTTCACCCTCCGGCAAATTCTCCGATCAGTTTCGCCGCAGCTAAAGGTCAGCATCCATTCCTCTCCCGCCGGTAAAATATGTGCATGCACAATTAATTTTCTAAACCTTCATGCATTTGAATATGAAAAAATATATATCAATTTGGAGCTGTTGGTTAATGCCTATGTAAATATTAAAATTGAAATGGTTTTATTAGACTTTTACGGAGGCGGAGGTGGTGTAAAATTTAGGCGTTTGTTATTTGATGGATTATGTGCATTTGTTGTTGAATATTGGCGAATTAAGTACTTAATTACTGCTTATTTCCAGTTAAATTGTACACTGGCTCCCATTTTTCTTGAACTGTTCTTTTTTTTTTGTGTGTGTGTGGGTGGGTGGGGGGGGGGGGGGTTGAAATGTAATGTACTGCTTGATTTGGACTAGAATAATTAGTCCACCTAATACTTATAGTAATTGAGATATTAATATAAACAAACAACACTAGGTGGTTTCTTTCTATCTTCCTAAGCCTTGGTCGATAGAGTTATCCGGTACCTCTACTGGTGGGAGATAGCACATACCTGGTGGAATAGTGGAGGTGCGCATAAGCTGGTTCCCATGACTGTCATAAAAAAGAAAAAGAATATACGAGTGGAGAAGAAAAAGGTTTTTTGGAGTATTAAATAATGATGAAGACGATTGCACCGACTTGATATTTTGGTATTACAACAACAACAAACCTAGTAGTTTCCCACAAGTGGGGTCTGGGGAGGGTAAGTTGTACGCAGCCTTACCCCTACTCCTGGAAGGGCAAAGAGACTGTTTCCCGTGGACCGTCGGCTAGAGAACGACTGAAAAAGAAAAAGTAATTACAACAAGCATGAATAACAGCAAGATGAAATAAGATCGAATCCAAGAATGCAGTCAAACTCTAGGTAGTAATAGCATTTATGAATAAAAGATATCATACTAACACTAATGCTAGCGAATTGAGTAAGACAAAGAGAAATACTCGACTACCTACGGACTTTCTATCCTAATCTTTGACCTCCACACCCTCCTGTCTAGGGCCATGTCCTCAGTCAGCTTCAGTTGCGCCATGTCCCGCCTAATAACCACTCCTCATGACTTCTTAGGCCTACCTCTACCCCTCCTGCTGCCAGCTGAGGCTAGCCGCTCGCACCTTCTAACTGGGTCTTCTATAATTCTCCTCTTAACATGCCCGAACCATCTCAACCTCGCCTCCCGCATCTTATCCTCCACAGGAGCCACTCCCACCTTTTCCCTAATAACTTCATTCCTAATCTTATCCAACCGGGTATGCCCACACATCCACCTCAACATCCTCATCTCAGCTACTTTTAGCTTCTGGGTATGAAAGTTCTTGACCGACCAACACTCTGCTCCATACAACATAGTCGGTCTAACTACAACCTTGTAGAACTTACCTTTAAGTTTCAACGGCACATTCTTGTCACACAAGACACCAGACTATTATTATAAATAATAATAATAATAATAATATTTTGGTATTATTATTATTGTTGTTGTTTTGTTTTTATGACGGTGGTGTCTGGGCCAGCTTGCGTGCATCTGGTATTATGCCACGTAGAAAAGCTTTAGGATTTTCAAGAGAATGTAACCAAAACTTAAAAAGGTTAAAACTTTCTTTGTAACTAGTATTTGGGTTTTTATTACTTGACCCATACAAGAGGAAAGTCTCAGCAAATGGTTTTCAGACGGGAGTCCGCCTATCAAGTGTTTGGTCTGCTACTTCATTGCATGTTACTACCTTTCAAACTCTCAGCCCATTTGATACTTAGTAAAAAGAAAAACACTGCCGAAAGCTTTTCATTTTGCTTTATGAATCTGGGCTGCACGTTTACTATGCCTCAATCCTATGTAAGTTGAGCTCCGCTATATGAATACTCAGCGTTTGATTCGAATGACTCATTTGTTTTTGGCTGCAGGATTATTCACTCTTTCTTTACCCTTGAGTATCATTTATTCATTTTTACCTGCAAAAGGCCAAGGAAAGCACAGTTTTATGCTTTTGTTGCGGCACATAAGAGACATTGTCTAACTTTGCTCCCTCCAGTTTCACGTTAAAATGGTATACATATGAACATTTAATGTGTATGGTGCTATTCCATTGCTTGTGTTCTTAATCATTCTTTGTTTATTCTAGTGTGAGTTACCAGAATATTCAGATAGTGAAAATTCTTCGAAGCCCGAAGGTGTGAGTGGAATCATGCCTAAAGTTGAAGATCCATATTGTGAATTTCCATCTCTATACACATATACAAGGCCTACAGGGGTAAGGAAAGAAATAATGCATTTAGCTGATTTTTCCTCCTTGGTAATATTTTTGTTGCCATGTTTTATTCGAAGTCGACGCATATGCTGCCTTGGTAATATTGTTTAGCATCAGGTGGTAGCATTAATATTCATCACCTCTGTAATCATCTTATTTTTGATGCTAATGCATCTGTAGGACAACATTGCAAGCTCATCAGGCAGCAGTGTGAGATCATCTCTTCTGGCTATGGGTTTCAATGCATCACTTGTTGACAAAGCAATTGAGGAAAATGGTATGTAGTGGAAAACTAACTTCTGTTTTAATCTATTGTGAAATTGTGTTGGCAAGTTGTTTTGCTACTGAATTTTGGAGAAAGAATACCAAGGCTACCACCACCTTAAAAAAAAAAGAAAAAAGTAAAGAATACCAAGGGTTCCAACTCATAAATTTTCTTAAAAGTTTTGGTTGTTATTACAGTTGAGTAACGTAAGAAGGGATATTTTCTTTTCAATCTAGGTGAAGGCAACATTGACTTGTTACTGGAGACTCTTGTTGCAAATTCTGTAAGTAAATATTTCTGATGTGTGGTACTTTTGTTTTTTCTTTGATGCTGCTCATTTCTTGCGTTAAATAATGCGTCAACATGTTACTCCTCTTTGTCTAACTGTCAACCACCCTCGAGACCTTTTTACTTCTTTCAACGTAAAACTTCTTATCATACAAGTTTTCTAATCGATGTTTATTTCCAGAGAAAAGAATGAGTGAGTACTTCGTCTATCAAAGAAGTTGGACATGTAAAACTTCTATTTCTAGGGTCCTCCGTGCCTGGTTAGGTAGCTATTAAGTGCCCCTCTACAGATGTTTACTTGTGGTATAATAAAGTGAGTAGTACTTTCGCAAAATGTCAGTAATACTTTCTGTGTCTTAAATATTTGCTAAGCTATTCATTTTTTCCTTTTTCAAATCACTAGCAGAAATATAGAATATGCTGGTCTATCTCCTTAATCGAATGTCTATCTTTCCCTTTTAGTTTTCCCCAAAATGTTGTGCATTCATTAAAAGGTCAGACATGTATACACTATAAAAGTTACAAGGAGGCCACTTTTGGTCTTCTCATTTTGTTCTTTAAAAACAAAAGAAGTATTTATAGCAATAAAAAAACAAAAAACAGATAGGTATTTCACTGTTCCCACATGTTCACCAAGCAAATAAATGATTCGCTTCATTTTTCTCTTAGAAACACCAATGAAGTCAAATATAGTTTTGCTCCTGCTATTTTCTATAATATTTATGCTTTCAAGTTCTTTGCTTTTTGGTATTATTTTGTGATACATTTGAAATGTATGAAAATGAATAAGAGGACTTATAAGTAAAATCATCTGTGGTTACAGATTTTTTGCTTCCAGTCAAGGCACATTTGGGTCCTTCCCGGAGGACCTTTATACCATTTCTTCTCACGTTTTCATAGGACAGCCTATGCTTCAAATAGTTGGTTAATTTTCTCGAGTTTCTTTGATTTTCCTCTATTCAAGTTTATTTCCTGTTAGGTTTGATATTAGAAACAAAGTAGATTTGTTGATTTCAATGAAAATATAGTTCACTTGCAAATTGTGCTAATGATGGATGCAAAACATTGTGCCGCTCAGTTGTAGATTATTCCTTATGCCATCATTTGTATAATGATCATCAGAATAACCAGAACTGATGTTGTTGATGTGTTTAAATAGGATCCTCCTAGAGCAGATTCGTCAGATTCTCTCGATAGCTTGTTTGGTGATGATGAGGACACAAACAGTTCTGCCAAGTATGACGGAGATGTACATATAAAAGAGGTGAAGTAATATGGTTCTACGTGATGTGAGTTACGTGCTTCTATAAATGTTGGTTACTACTTACTAGGTTATAAGAATTAACAAGTAAACTTTCTAATACAATTGTGGAGTTTGGTTCGGATAAATGGATAGTCCTCTTGACATGGATGCTTTTATTCCAAGAGATTCACAGCTTAAAAGTAATCAGGTTGGAAAAATTGTTGAAGGTATAAAGGCAAACAGATGCAATTTTTGCTACTGTATAGGTCATTTTAATCATTTTTGTAGACTGGGGAGGAAGTTTCATGTACAATCTAAGATGGATAGAAGAGAGAATCCACTATCCAGCCAGGAAAAGAACTACATTATTATAAGAGTGGTTCATGCCAGTGAAAGAAGCAATGAAAGAAAAGTCTGTTTCTTTATTCAAAATCATTTCTTTGAATGAAGTTATATTGCTCCACTAAAAAAGAAGTGGTTGGCCTTTCTCAACATGGTGTATAGAACAGAAAGCCTTTTGGTACAACAGTGGGCTGTTCATTTAAATGATAAATTGGTCATTGCTAATGAATATCGTTGTTTCAATAGCAATGTGTACCCCAACTTTTCACACTGATGCATATTAGATGTAGAATAATCTATGTACTTCATGCCCATGCATATTGCTTCAGTCTGTACGCCATTTTAGGAATAAAATCCTATGCAATGAAAACTGTGGGTAATATGCTTTCAAGCTCTTAGCCTATGCGTTTTTACATAATATTAAAATTAAGAAAGATAAAGAGGATATGCGACTTGGGTTGTCTCCTTTTTCTGTTGCAGGAGCCTGATCCTTGTGGTGGAGTTCATGATGACAAGAGAGCATCTTTATTAGCAATGAGTTTCTCTTTGGACGAAGTCGAATTTGCAATCGGTAAACTTGGTATGTGAAATAGCTGTAGCTTTTTGTGTTTTTCAAAAATGCTCTAGGATTTTTCTTGTGGTATTATGGTTCTTCTCATCTCTTAAGCAGAATCCTCCCAATCATGCTGTATAGCTGATAGCCAATTTTGAGCTTGTGTCCGTTAAGCAGAATCCTCCTAATCATGCTATCTTTGTTGTCTGTTTCTTTTTGCTTTAAATAGGCAATCACTTAAACTAAAGTACTCCTCATCCTGCATGCAGGTGAAGCTGCTCCTGTCAACGAACTAGTTAATCTAATCTTTGCTGCTCGAATCGCTCAAAATTGTAAAAAAGATGACGGTGATGATTCTGTTGTTGAGATTAAAGAATGGATCAAGGTTAGTGATTTATGTTCAACTCTTTTTTGAGCATTTGGTAGGAGAAAAAACTATGGAGCATAAGAAGAGTACAAGAAAGGTGGACAAGCTAATATGCTGAAGTTACATTAACTGAACAGATCACTCAATCTAGCTGTAGATCTACCAAAGAGATGTATTTGAATAATCATATAGCTCACCTTATGGAAAAATGATCCTTTGAATCATCTGTCTTTAAAAATTATTATAGGAGGCTTTTTGTCATGTACCTGGAGCAAAGATTGCACTTGCAAATATTTAATTGCTTCATATAACTGTTTTATACCCCTTTCCTTCTTTCTGACTTGAATGTGATTTAAGAATGGATTATTTGCTATAACTAACCTGCTCCATACTATATGAGCCCAAATGTCTTATTTCCTACCATTGATCAAGTGGCATGTGCTATTAATATCAACTTTGTTGTCTAGGAATGCAGCACCGAGGCTATGTTTAAGATCATGGAGAAGACGTTAAAATTGCTTGACATGGGTTTCTCTGAGAATGAAGTTTCTGCAGTTATTGAGAAGTATGGTGAGCAAATTATCTCTTTGCTAGTGTCTATTCCACCAGTAACTATTTGCCTCTTGAAATTGTAGTGTTTCTACTGCAGCCTTTCTTATTTGGTAAATTATTTCCTTACTGTCTTTAAGCTCTCTTTTTCAGCCAGGGTTTTAAACAGATGCTTCATTTAGCTTTCATATTCTGCCTTTTAGGTTCTGAAGTTCCTCTTGAAGAGCTTGCAAATTCAATAATAGATCCTAGTAGTGGAAGAATGGACAAGGTAATGTCTCCTTTTCTCTTTTCGTAGTGCCATAAAACTTGCAATTATGGTAATTTCTTATTTGTTGATCCAATAGCTTGTTTCAATTGTTTTGGGACCAAAAATAGGACAACGGTGGAGCAAAGAGGTTTCAAGCAATTGCGACAACCATCTTATAGCCTTTCCTAAGTGAAACTCCCTGATGGTGTGGTTGCAGCTGTAGTTCACCATTAGCTATTACGGAATTCTTGGGGATGATTATTCTTCATTATTTGCACGAAGCATTATGTTAGAATTGATACCTGGGCTACCATTTTGCTCATCAAAGATGTCAACTATTAACATGCTCTGGTCCTTTTTCTCTAGTGTGATCTCTGATGCTTAAAGTTGTGAAGACACTAGTACAACTAGATTAATTTAGATAAACTACTGTATTTTTTCAAATGACATATAGATGTTCTCCTATTTTTGTTATGATACTTTTTGTTTATCTGAGATCTTATTTCCTTATAAGTGTGCTTCTGTTTGAGAATACTGTAACTTTATTTTGTTTTTTACTTGTTTGCAGCATCTCTTAAACTCTCTCAGCAGGAATGGTTCGATTGGATTTCATCCACTAGCTGTTAAGAAAGAGGAATGTGATGTGGATACCTCTGAATCTAGAGAACTTAACATACTGGAAAAGCTTAAAGGGAAACGGCCAAAGGAGAACTATATTGATGAGATAAACACTTTAAAAAGGCCGAAACCAGAATATGATGAAGCCTTTGGCAGTTCTCTTGGCCCTGCATGGCAAGAAATGACCAGTAGAAACTTAGGGCCATTCAATGCCACGAGGACTCCAGTTTCTCGAAGAGCAATTCACCAAAGATCAAGAGTGCTGGATTGCCAAGAGACACCGAAATTGTCTATGCCCAAATCATGCAGGACCCTTGATAAGGAGGCGGCTAAAGCTCCCTATTTCTTTTATGGGAATGTAATGAACTTATCTCATGACTCTTGGGTAAGAATCTCTCAGTTTTTGCATGCCATTGAACCAGAATTTGTTAATACTCAACTTTTCTCAGCTTTGAGTCGTAAAGAAGGTTATGTACATAATCTTCCTACTGAAAAGCGATTTCACATTGTTCCAAAACCACCAATGACGATTCAAGAAATAGTTCCTAATAGCAAAAAATGGTGGCCATCATGGGATACCAGGCAACACTTGAGCTGCATCAATTCTGAGACATCTTGTGTACCTCAGCTATGTGATAGGCTTGAAAGAACAGTTAGTGATTCCCAGGGGTTTCCTGCGGTTGACAGACAAAGAGATATCCTCCACCATTGCCAGATATTGAATCTAGTGTGGGTTGGCCGCTACAAAATGGCACCTGTAGCACCAGAACAAATAGAACGCATTCTTGGCTACCCAGAAAATCACACCCGAAATGCTGGGTTTAGCCTGATGGAAAGACTTCTGTCACTGAAACATTGCTTCCAGATAGATACATTGGCTTATCATCTCTCTGTATTGAAGTCTCTGTACCCTGGAGGATTGACGGTTTTGTCCATCTTTACTGGAACTGGTGGAGCTGAAATTGCATTGCATCGCCTTGGAATTCGCTTAAAAGTTGTTGTCTCCGTAGAGGCTTCTGATAAAAACCGGAGAATTCTCAAGCAATGGTGGAGTAGTTCGGGACAAACAGGAGAACTTGTGCAGATTGAAGACATTCAGAAGTTGACCAGTAACAAGGTAGAGGTCTTGATAAAGAAGTTTGGTGGTTTTGATTTCATCGTATGCCAGAGTCCTTGCACATACTCTTCTAAAGGTAATTTATTTGCAGATACTGATAGTCATGCAAGTTTAGATTTCATGTTGTTTCACGAGTTTGTGCGTGTCCTACAACGTGTAAGAAATGCAATGGGACGGAACTAGTGAGTTCCTTAGCTTTATTTTGTAGGAACATATGGACTGAGCTTAATAGTATGTTGTCCTAGTTTATGACTTCGAAGTTCTAATATATGAAAGCTTAAATGGAGAACGGTGACTATTACATTACTTAGTTTTCAGATTATCTATTTTAGTAGTTGGACGTGCACGTTATTATATTTCGAATATATGTGTGCTATCTCCGGATAAGGTATGCGTACACTCTACCCTCCCTAGTCTCACCTGTAGGACTACACTGGGTATGTTGTTGTTGTTGTTGTTGGATGTGTGCTATTACAGTCATTCATGGATTTCGTCAACTGACTTGATCAAGGGCGATTTTTAAGAAGAGGCATTTGTATTCAGACATCTTTATAATGCTCTTGTTTGGGCCATGCACCAAAGCAATGAGTGTCACATGTATTCTTTATCTAAGGTTTATTAATTGTGGTTACGTGATAACAATGGCGGAGCCAGGAATTTCTTAAAGGGTGTTCAAATTTGAAAGAAGTGAAAAAAAAATTCCGATAAAGGGTGTTCAATATAATATTATATACCACTAAAATCTAATATTTTACCTATATATGCAGTGTAATTTTTCGACGAAGTGTGTTCAATGTAGCTTTGCCCCTATCAAAATTATTGTGCATAGACAAATATTTGCGTTCCTTCTTCGAACTAGTTTTGGCATCGTTCTCAACACATTACAATCTCGCATCTTCACACTGTCCTTGTCTTGAAGGTCTGTCAATGAAGTTACCAATGATCCTATAAGGTCCGTCACAATTGGAGCTAAATTTCAACCTTCTCGTGAGTGCTACTGAGATTTGCACTATGAGTTGCAATTTTAAGTTCCCGTCACACACCTTTGGTGGCCCTTTCCCGGCCTTGCGTAAATACAGGCTGCTTTTATACGTAAATACGGGCTGCTTTATGTAGATGCGGGACGTTTTGTACACCCAAATTGTTTTTTTTTTAATGTCTCCCACATGATGCTATATTGAGCTACAAAAGGGGTGCACTTGAGCTCCTACCATTAAGGGGCAAGTGCACAGATAACCATTCTTCGGGATGCTATTTAGAGATTAGTCAGTACTTATTTTGTCCTGAAATTTTAAACTAAAAATCTTAATTTCAGGACAATTCAGGACATTTTTATCCCAAAAAAATTTGAAAAACTGAAATTCAAGACGTACTGACTAATTCCTAAATAACAACCCTTTAGAGCGGCTATCTTGTGCCAGTTCTACACCATTAAGCTAGGCTTAGCCACTATTTCTTTTATGTAGGTCAGTTGAAAAAGCTTCTCCTTGGACAAATAGGAAATTGTGAATCAAAATAATTATAACTGTGAACTTAAATGTGAATTCAGAAAATTTCACGGGCTTTTTTCTTCCATATCTTTAATTATAACAAGAAGCATACATCAATATTATTGTGATATTGTCATAAAAGAAAGCGGTTGAGAGATCACGACACTAAAATGACTTTTGATTCCTAAATTTTATAGATTATTATTGAAATTTGTTACCTTCTTTTGAAAAATTCATAGCTCATAAGTGGTATACTAGTATAGTTGACTTCCCTTCAACAAAACCTGCTCTTTAAAGTAATGAAATATATACTAAAGTACAATCCCATAAATGTGAAATTTAACATATCGCTTGAAAATTGCTGTTTTAGTTTTGCTAATCACCAAAGACAAATTGTTTACTTAACACCAAATATAGCATAACCAAAAATAAACAAATTAAAAAGAGATAAAGTAGTTGGAAGATCTAAGTCGGCAATTGATATACCATCCAATAAGAGGTAGAAATATGCCACCCAAAATTGCAAAAAAGACAAGTGTTACCAACTTCTTTTATTTTCTTGTTTTCTTTTGAATTCATAATTTCTTAGTATGAACTCCAAAGATTTTGCTTTGATCATAATAATTGTTCCGTAACTAAAATAGTATTGAGACACCTACATGGGAATCACCTCTATTTCTTAGAGCTAAATCGACTTCTTGTCAAATCATTACAAGTCAGTAGTTAATTAAGCTGCATTTACTTACACATGTTATTAATTTAATAATAGAGCTTTATTTTGTTCATAATTTAGACCAATCTATTGTTATTAACAACTTGTTTGGATGGTTGTTACATGTCATTTTATAAGGTATCGTATTATATTATACTGCACTGTATTGAACTGTTTGATGAATATAATATTTGGATAGATTGTATTGTTTGCTGTCGTCAGATGATGTCACACACCAATAATATGAAAAATAAACTTACAACATTACTTTTAAAAAAAGGATACGACATAGAATTATTATATTAAAATGTAGGGTAAAGGTGTAGAAGTTAGTGGTGATACATCTATCACTTAACAATGTACATCTGCTAGTTATGTGTTAAGTTAAGTAGAGAAGAGTTAGTTGAATTAGTTATATGTCATTGTCAGTCGGTTAGTATATAAAAGAGTAAAGAGTCTGTAAATACAAAGAGATTTATTTTCATTTTGTCTCTGTACATCAAAGCTTATCAATGGAGCTGTTTCTCTCTCAATCTTCTCAAAAACTCTCTCTCTCATTCACCATGGCTGAGCTAATCAACATGGTATTAGAGCTTTGGTAATTCGGTCAGCTCAGCTACTACGGAGGAGTATTAGAGAAGTGTATCTGCTCTTAGATCGAGCTATTTCTTCATCTGAAAAGTTCCTCTGCAACCTAGGGTTTCTGGAACTTGTTAATTTCAGTTGAATCTCGATAAATTACTGTGAAATTCATCTCTAATTGCTTGTTGTGGTTCCAAATCAGTAACACAACTAAGTTTTCTGAAGAAGATGATTCCGTCTCTACTACTTAAGGTGCTACAGCTCCAGCCCCAAATCTTCATGACATTATCTAGTTCATCACAATCATCCTCTATACATTCATCCATCAAACATGCCATGTTCGGTACTGATCTCTATTCAACTTTAAAGATCTGAAAATTATTCAATTTGGAGTAGATCTATGAAAATTGTATTGCATGGCAAAAAAAAAAGCTACACTTTATTCTCGATACCTGTAGAAGGGAAATGTATGAGCATAGTCTACACGAACTGTGGGAGAGATGTAATGCAATTGTTCTAGATTGGATTATAAATGTTGTTTCACCAAATCTCATTAGTACTGTGATTTATGCATCTAATGCACACAAGGTGTGGGAAGATCTTAAGGAAATGTTTGATAAAGTAAACATCTCTAAAGGCTACTATCTTCACAAGGAAATTACTACTTTGACTCAAGATGTGTCATCCGTGTCCGTGTACTTCTCCAGACTTAGAGAATTGTGGGATGAGTACGAGGCCCTAGAACCTCCTCCCTCTTATGGTTGTCCCGAGTCTAGAAGACATGCTGAACATTACCAGACACAAAAATTGTACCAATTTTTGACGGGTTTAAATGAATAATTTGAACATGCTAAAGATCAAGTTCTTATGACTCGTCCATTACCTAACATCAATTAGGCATATATAATTTTGAGAGTCAAAGAAAAAATGGTGCTGGAATCACTGTTGGTATTGGTGTTGAAGTTACTGACCCTACAACCTTGCTGAGCAACAAAACTTCAACAGGAGGTTACATACAAAAGAACAATTCTGGCAAGGCCTTGGTTCCATGTGACTATTGTAACTACAAGGGACACACCAGGGCAAATTGCGTCAAATTGCATAGTTATCCAGCAGATTTTAAATTTAAGAAAAATGAGGACTCCAACTACTTATAGCAACACATATGCCAACAATGTAACTAGTGTAGGTGATCAATATTCAGGGGGTCAACATTGCTCTCAACCTGGAGTTCCTTCACCAACTCAGTTCTTCACTCCTGAGCAATACTCTCAGATTCTGCAGCTTCTCAACAAAGGAAATGAAGTTGCACTTATGGCTAATGTAGCCAAAACTGACACTGCAGGTACCTATTCTGCCCTGTTGTCTACTCTGGTTGATACTAACTGGATAATAGACACAGGTGCCACTAATCATATGGTACAAAATATGGCTTTGCTTAATAAGTGTTCAGATATGCCTAAAGAGTCCAGAAGTAAGGTACTCTTACCTACTGGTGGTCAAATCTCTATTAGTAAATCAGGAGAGTCCTCAATCTTCCAAGATAGAACAGTTCACAATGTCTTATATGTTCCAGAGTTTAAGTACAATCTGTTGTCTGTTTCCAAAATCACTAAGGAGCTAAGTTGCTTGGTTGCATTCTTCCCTGACTTCTGTTTATTTTAGGAGCTCTTCAGCGGGAAGGTATTATGGATTGATAGAGAATGGCATGGTCTCTACATTCTGCAAGCAAATGGTCTAGCATCTTCCTCACACCAGCCAGTGAATAAAGGGGATAAGTCGATAAATCTCTCACGATAGCTCTGATACCATGTGAGAAGGCACGGGAGAAAATATGATATATATTGATATTGTGTGTGATGCAATACAAGAGGTGCTATTTATAGCTACTCTATACAAAGGGGATACTATTCCTATTCCAATGTGGGACAATTACATAGCTATCTCTAACATTTACATAGCTATCTCTAACACTCCCCTCAAGCCGGAACATATAAATCATATGTACCGAACTTGTTACATATATAATCAATGCGAGGACTAGTGAGGGACTTGGTGAAAATATCTGCAAGTTGATCATTCGATCTCACAAACTTCGTAGTAATATCTCCTGAGAGTATCTTTTCTCTGACGAAGTGATAATCAATCTCAATGTGTTTAGTTCTCTCATGAAACACCGGATTTGATACAATATGAAGTGCAGCTTGATTATCGTACACAAGTTCCATCCGACTGATTTCACCAAATTTCAACTCCTTGAGCAATTGTTTGGTCCAGAGTAGTTCACATGTTGCCATAGCCATTGCTCGGTATTCTGCTTCTGCACTAGACCGAGCAACTACATTCTGTTTCTTACTTTTCTAGGACACCAAATTTCCTCCTACTAAAACACAATATCCAGACGTAGAACGTCTATGAGAAGGTGATCCTGCCCAATCAGCATCCTAGTACCCAACGATCTGCTCATGACCTCGATCCTCAAAAACAGTAATCCTTTACCTGGAGCCGATTTTATATACCGGATAATGCGAACAACTGCATCCCAATGACTATCACAGGGAGAATTCATAAACTGACTTACAACATTCACATGATAAGAAATGTCGGGCCTAGTCACTGTGAGATAATTTAATTTACCAACCAGTCACCTATAGCTTGCAGGATCGCTAAGCGGCTCCCCCTGTCCAGGCAGAAGTTTAGAATTCGGATCTATCGGCGTGTCAAGAGGTCTGCAACCTGTCATCCATGTTTCCTCAAGAATGTCTAACACATATTTCCTTTGAGAAATAACAATATCTGAGCTAGATTGAGCAACCTCAATACCTAAAAAGTACTTCAATCTGCCTAGATCCTTAGTTTGAAAGCGCTGGAAGAGATGTTGCTTCAGATTAGTAATACCATCCTGATCATTGCCCGTAATAACAATATCATCAACATAGACTACCAGATAAATACATAGACTTGAAGCAGAGTTGCAATAAACACAGAGTGATCAGCTTCACTACGAGTCATGCCAAACTCCTGGATAATCGTGCTGAACTTACCAAACCAGGCTTGAGGAGACTGCTTTAGACCATAAAGTGACCGACGCAAGCGACATACAAGGCCACGAGACTCCCCCTGAGCAATAAAACCAGGTGGTTGCTCCATATAAACCTCATCCTCAAGATCACCATGAAGAAAGGCATTCTTAATGTCCAACTGATAGAGGGGCCAATGACGAACTGCAACCATGGATAGAAAAAGGCGAACTGATGCCACTTTAGCCACTGGAGAGAATGTATCACTGTAATCTAGCCCAAATATTTGAGTGTATCCTTTGGCAACAAGATGTGCCTTTAGTCGATCAATCTGGCCATCGGGACCAACTTTGACTGCATAAACCCAACGACAACCAACGGTAGATTTACCTGAAGGAAGAGGAACAAGCTCCCATGTACCACTTGTATGTAAAGCAGACATCTCGTCACTCATAGCCTGTCGCCATCCTGGATGAGACAATGCTTCACCTGTAGACTTAGGGATGGAAACCAAGGACAATGAAGATATAAAAGCATAATGGGGAGATGACAGACGATGATAACTCAAACCAACATAATGAGGATTAGGGTTTAGTGAGGTCCGTATACCTTTTCGAAGTGCAATCGGTGTACTAGGAGCAGGATCCGCAGTAGGAGCCATGTCAGGTGCAGGACGAGAATCAGATGGGCCTGATGTAGGGCGCAAACGACGATGATAAGTCAAGAGTGGTGTTCCTGTGGCTGGGGAACTAGGAGGGATAACACTGGACTCCTCAAAAGTTGGTATGGGTGAAACCTCTGTGGTTGAAGGTGGAGGAGGATTACTAAACTCCTCAAAAGTCGATATAGGTAAGACCTCAGATATGTCATGGTGGTCAGCAGAAGTGACATCAGTTGTGAAGAAAGGTTTAGACTCGAAAAATGTGACATCAGCTGACATAAGGTACCTATGAAGATCATGTGAATAACAACGATATCCCTTCTAAATACGAGAATAACCAAGGAAGACACACTTGAGAGCACGGGGAGTTAACTTATCTTTCCCCGGGGCTAAGTTATGAACAAAACATGTGCTCCCAAAAACCCGAGGTGGAAGAGGGTATAAGGCTGACTGGGGAAACAATATTGAATGTGGAATCTGACCCTTGATGGGAGATGAAGGCATCCTATTAATCAAATAACAAGCTGTGAGAACTGTATCGCCCCAAAAACGCAGCGGAACACGAGACTCAATTAGAAGTGTGCGAGCAGTCTCAATAAGGTGCCTATTCTTTCTTTCTGCAACCCCATTTTGCTGAGGGGTATAAGGACAAGATGTCTGATGAATAATTCCATGAGAAGACATAAACTGCTAAAACTGAGAAGATACATATTCTAAGGCATTATCACTGCGAAAAATGCAGATAGAGACACCAAATTGGTTTTTGATTTCAGCACAAAAACTCTGGAATATAGAGAATAACTCAGAACGATCTTTCATTAAGAAAATCCAAGTACATCTTGAGTAATCATCAATAAAGCTAACAAAATAACGAAATCCCAAGGTTGAACTGACTCTACTAGGACCCCATATATCAGAATGAACCAAGGAGAAAACAGACTCTGCATGACTCTCAACACTACGCGTAAAGGAATCTTGGGTATGTTTCCCAAGCTGACACGACTCACAATCTAATCTAGACAAACTGGATAAACTAGGCACCATATTTTGAAGTTTGGATAAACTCGGATGTCCTAAACGTCTGTAGATTAGATCTGGAGGATCTGTAACTAGACATGTTGTGGAAGGACTGATCGAGTTAAGGTAGTAAAGACCTTCTGATTCACGACCTGTACCAATTGTCCGTCCCATACTGTGGTCCTGCATAATAAAAGAATCATCAATAAAATATATACCACAATTGAGGGCACGAGTCAAACGACTAACAGATGTAAGACTAAAAGGACAACCAGGAACATAAAGAACGGAATCTAGGGTGATAGAAGACAATGGGTTGGCTTGTCTAACTCCTTGTGCCTTAGTTTGACATCTATTGGCTAAAGTAACAGTAGGAAGAGACTGTGAATATACAATATTTGACAAAAGTAATTTATTACCAGAGATATGATCAGAAGCGCCTGAGTCCATGACCCATGGTCCAAGAGTACTAGACTGAGAAACACAAGCAAATGAATTACCAGCAATAGGAGTGTCAGTCTGGGCAACTGAGGATACTTGTGGAGATGTTTGCTTACTTGCTCAATACTGAAGGAGCTCATTATATTCTTCTTTAGATACAGAAAAGCCCTGGTTACCTATAGTCTCGCTCTGAGCAACGTAGGCATTTTTGGGTGGACGACCATTTAAGGAATAACACATTTCGCGAGTTTGTCCAAGTTTGTGACAATAAGAACACTTGGGTCTAGATCTCCCAAAACGACCGCCTCCTCGTCTATTCTCCATAGCTTGAGATGCCCGAACATCCACTGTCTGGGATGCAAGAACAGAGGAATCAAGTATCTGTGATGAAATCACTGGGTGACTTGGTGCTGCAGCAAGGCGAAGTAATCGAGAGAATAATTCATCAACTGTAGGGACAGTCGGACTCGCCAAAATCTGGTCTCGTACTGAATCAAGATCATGAGGAAGTCCAGCGAGTGTAAGAACTAGAAACATTTTCTATCGCTGCTCTTGTTGTTTTGACACACTAGCAGAAACTGGCATCAATGTCTCAAATTCCTCCATGACTGCTTGTACCTGACCCAAGTAAGTAGACATATCTAATTCTTGCTTCTTTAAGTTTGTCATCCGTGATATCACATCATAGAAGCGAGATATATCATTAGTGTATAACGTACGAGCCTTTGCCCAAACCAAATGACATGTCTGGAATAGTCGAAACAAAGGCATCAACTTAGAATCAATAGAACGCCACAAGATGCTACATAATTGAGCATCAATTTTTTTGCCCAAAGCGCTATCGCCTTTTCATCTCCTTCGCTAGACTGTTTAATCAGATGATCTTGCACACCTTGACCTTTACACCACAACTCAACAGATGAAGCCCAAGCTAAGTAGTTTGAACCTCCCATTAAAGGTTCCGAGGTAATCATAACATTAGAGTTTCCAGAACTCATGCTTTTAGACCCAAAAACATCAATTTCCAAAGACATCTTGTAAATTATTATCAAATAAGAGAAATAATCAACTGTAATCCACTGAAAATAGAGTAAGGAACACTGAACCAGAATAGTAAACTATTGTAGCAGTTGGAAAGTTACTGTTGCAGCCAGAAAATAATCAAAGTGGTCGGAATGAAATAAAAACATTAGGGGTAGGATCGGAATTACTAGATGACCCAACTGTTCTGAAGGAACTTTTTCAAAAAATGGCTGGAAGTCAACTTTTTGAAATCACTATTCACGCCGGAAAAATAAAAAAGTGGTCGGAATTTGGTGTAACCTGGATGGGTAGGCTCGGAATTGCAAGGGAAACAATCTGTCCTGAAGAGTCGTCGCCAAAAAATGGCCGGAAGGTGGCCCACGCAACGTTGGAACTTCGCCGGAAAATTTTCTTTGGACAGCTACAGTACCGCCGGAGATTTTCACTGGGATTTGGTCGCCGGACAGTGACTACTCTTGTGGTAGTGTTGGATTTTGTGCACAACACTGACCGAGACAAAGCAGACGCAAAATAACTTTGAAAGTCGCCGGAAAAAAAGGTTTCCGGTGACTGATTTTACTTCCCGGAATCGCTGGAATTTATGCACAACGATAAATCTCTCACGATAGCTCTGATACCATGTGAGAAGGCACGGGAGAAAATATGATATATTGATATTGTGTGTGATACAATACACGAGGTGCTATTTATAGCTACTCTATACAAAGGGGATACTACTCCTATTCCAATGTGGGATAATTACATAGCTATCTCTAACATTTATATAGCTATCTCTAACAACTAGTTCAAGTAAGAAACCTAGTGGTGATATAATGAATAAGACTTGTGACAATACTTCTTTGTGGCATAGAAGATTAGCCCATTCTCCTTTGAGAGTATTGAAAAATATTGATAGTTTAAAAGTTGTACAATTGAAAGATCATCTATGTACGGTGTGTCCACTTGCCAAACAGTCAAAGTTACCTTTTACTCTCAATAATACTTGTTATGTTCATCCTTTTGATCTCGTACATGTTGATGTTTGGGGTCCCTATAGAGTACCTACGCATGATGGTAAGAGGTATTTCCTGACCCTAGCAGATGATTTCTTTAGATATACCTGGATTTTCTTATTGAGTACTAAGGCAGACTCAATTGTTGTTCTGATAGATTTATTGGTATTGGTTAGAAATCAGTTCTGTTGTAATGTAAAATGTTTGAGAACTGATAATGGATTTGAGTTTGTCAACATTCAGATTAATTCTCTGTTAAAGGACTTTGGGATAGTTCGTCAAAGCTCATGTATCTACACTCCTCAACAAAATGGTATAGTAAAACGAAAGCATATGTATATTCTAAACATGGCTCGAGCCTTAAGGTTTCAAGCCTTAATCCATTTGAAGTTTTAGGGTGAGTGTGTTTCTACTGCAGTTTACTTGCTGAATAGCTGCCTAATGCTCTGTTGAAAGGCAAATCTCCCTTTGAGAATTTGTTTCTTCGACCACCCTCCTTGCATCATTTGAGAGTGTTTGGTGGCCTATGTTATGCTACTAATATGAGAAAGACAGATAAATTCAGTCCTAGAGCATTTTTTGCAGTTCACCTTGGGTATTCATCTTCCTAGAAAGTCTATCTTCTCTATGATCTCTCTACTCATCACTTCTTTGTTAGCATGGATACTGTGCTTAAGAAAGATATCTTTCCTTTTCAACATCTACAATCTGGTCATTCTCCAATCTTCCCAGTTCTTCAGCTTTCAGCACTGGATGCTCCTATCTCATGTCCTGAAGTTGTGAAGCCCATAGTAGAGATTGAAGCTCCTATGTACGAGATGCCTTCTCCTACTCAGTCTACTGATGTACCTAGCACTGCTGCTTCTCATGCCTCTCTTCCACCTCTCAAAAAGTCTTCCATATTGTCCAAACCTCCTATTTGGATGAAAGACTATGTAGTGCACACTAAGCAGTCCACATGTGCCTATCCAATAGTTCAGTATGTGAACTATGATCAATTGTCTTCTGCTTACATGATTTCTGTTGCTACATATTTTACTATTTTTGAGCCCAAGGTCATTTGATTAAGCAAACAAGGATCCACATTGGGTGAATGTTATGAAGGCTGAGATCTTATCCTTGGAGGACAATAAGACTTGGTATATTGTTGATCTACCACTTGATAAGGTTCCCATAGGATGCAAATGGATGTTTAAAGTAAAGTACAAGTCTACTGGGAGGTGGAAAGATACAAAGCAAGACTGGATGCTAAAGATTATAGTCAACAAGAGGGTCTTGACTACAAGGAAACCTTCTCTCTTGTAGCCAAAATGGTGACTGTCAGAACAGTGGTGGCTCTAGCTGCAGCCTCCAGTTGGTACATCTTTCAAATGGATGTTCACAATGCCTTTCTACAGGGAGATCTTGTTAAGGATGTCTACATGCAGATTCCAAATGGCTTTTCAAGCCAAGGGGAGTCCAAGAAGGTATGTAAGCTTCACAAGTCTTTGTATGGCCTCAAGCAAGCAGCTAGGCAATGGAACTTAAAACTGACAGAGGCCTTGACTGATATGGGGTTTGTGCAGTCATACTATGATTATTCTTTATTTCCAAAAAGGAAAGAAAGAGAGCTGGTCATTGTTCTTGTTTATGTTGATGACCTCTTGGTCACAGGTATTCACTTAACACTAATTCAGCAAGTCAGAAAGGACCTTCAGAACAAGTTCAAGATGAAGGACTTGGGAGAACTGGAGTATTTTTTAGGGATTGAATTCTCGAGGTTAGCAAACGAAATTCACATGTGCTAGAGAAAATATGCCCTTGAACTTGTTTCAGAAACAGGGCTAGCAGGGGCTAAACCTGCTGGAACTCATTTGGAGTTCAATCACAAACTCACTTCTATAGAATTTGACACAGTTGTAAACAATAAGGCAGATGCTGATGATCAACAACTTAAGGATAAAGGTGGTTATTAGAGGATTATTGGCAAGCTACTATACTTAACTATGAACAGGCCAGACATAGCATTTATAGTTCAAGTACTCAGTCAACATATGCATACACCAAAGCAATCTCATTTGAAAGTCGCCATGAAAGTGGTCAGATACATCAAGAATGTACCTGGACTTGGACTCTTCATGCCAACCGACAACACTTTGAAGCTAGCAGCCTACTGTGATTCAAACTAGGGAGCTTGTGTCGAGACACGAAAATCAGTTACTGGCTATGTAGTAAAATTTGGTGATGCCTTAATCTCGTAGAAATCTAAGAAACAAGAAACTGTGTCTAGAAGTTCTGCTGAAATTGAGTTTAGAAGTATGGCTACTACTGTAGCAGAAATTACATGGTTGATAGGTCTATTCAAGGAATTGGGAAGAGAGGTACCTGTACCAGTTAGGTTGTGTGATAGTAAAGATGCCATTCATATTACAGCTAATCCTATCTTTTATAAAAGAACAAAACACATAGATATTGATTGTCATTTTGTAAGAAAAAAGATTCAAGAAGGAAGATTCAGACTCAACACGTTGGGACTAAAGAACAAATTGCTGATCTACTTACAAAGAGCATGTGCAGACCACAACATGACTATAAGATGGACAAGCTGGAAATGAAGAGATTGTATTCATCCCTCAGCTTGAGGGGGAGTGTGGAAGTTAGTGGTGATACAACTGTCACTTAGCAATGTATAGTTGTCAGTTAGGTGTTAAGTTAAGTAGAGAAGAGTTAGTTGAATTAGTTATATGTCATTGTCAGTTAGTCAGTATATAAAAGAGTAAAAAGTCTGTAAATACAAAGAGATTTATTATCATTTTGTCTCTGTACAGAGCTTATCAATAGAGCTATTTCTCTCTCAATCTTCTCTGAAATTCTCTCTTATTCGCCATGGCTGACCTAATCAACAAAAGAATAAAATATAATTATTTAATAGTAAAGAAGGACAAAACGAGAGAAAAAGCAAGGTAACGCGCCACCACACCAAATTCGTCATTACATAAAGTGACACTTTTTATCGTTATGTAACGACGAAATTAATGATACGGTACAATAAAATTTAAGTAACAATAAAAATAAATATTGTATTTGAAGTAACAATACGATACAATACCATAGGTAATAACAAAGACTTGTAATGAGATGGATAGGATCCGTCAATCCTCAATCAGAGGGAAACACTTCCACTTTTAATGGGTCTGACATGATATGAGTCCAGGTAACTTGAGGCTCCAATACGGATACCGAGATGGAGACCAATTTTTTTTTTCCAAATTCCAACATTAAGCTTTCTATTATAAATAGAGTTTTATTTAAGGTAAATGTCTATATTTTAGAGAGATTTTAGGGATTATTACTTGGTGGCTAAGTCACTTTTTTCCTATAAATAGAGGGGTTCTATTTTATTGTAATTCATCCCAAATCAATAAGAATTCTCTCTCTTTCTTTGCAATATTCTCCTTTACTGTTTTATTTTACGTTATCAGCACGAGACTCTATCGTCTCAAGAAGCTTTTTGAGAAGATTAAGGTATAACTTTTTTCCTCTTTTAATTATGACCGATATTATGAAAAGAAAGTCTGTTGCCCTTGAAATTTCGGTCAAGAACTATATGACATGGATGTTGGATGCTGAAATCCTTTTAGATGCAATGAGTCTTGGATACGCCATTAAAGATAAAAAAAAGTATCTACCCAAGACTGTGCTAAGGCCTTGATTTTCTTGCGCCACTACCTTGATGAAGGATTGAAAATAGAATATCTCACAGTCAAAGATCCACTTATTTTGTGGAATGGCTTAAAGGAAAAATATGACAACTTAAAGTTGGTCACTCTTCCCCAAGCACGATATGATTGGGCTCATCTGAGGCTCCAGAACTTTAAGTCTGTTTCTGAATATAATTCTGCGATGTTCAGAATTACTTCTAAATTGAAACTTTGTGGAGATACTATCACTGACTATGATATGCTTGAAAAACGTTCACAACGTTTCATGCCTCCAATATGGTCTTGCAACAACAGTACCGAGAGAAATGTTTCAAGAAGTATTTTGAGTTGATTTCTCTTCTCCTTATGGCTGAACGAAACAACGAATTGCTCATAAGAAATCACGAAAATCGACCCACTGGGTCCACACCATTGCCTGAAGTGGATGGGGTGTATTCTCATTATGCTAAGAGTGAAAAAGGTTGTGGCCCTATTCGTGGTCGTGGTCATGGCCCTGGACAAGGAAGAAATTTTCTGGTGTTAATCACCCCCCAAAGAAAAATAACCACCAAAAGTGGAAAGGGAAAGATGAGAAGCCAAAGGCAAATGGTTCAAAAACTGAATGTTATCGTTGCGGTGGAAAAGGACATTGGGCAAATATTTGTCGTACACCAAAATATTTGGTTGAGCTTTATCAAGCATCTCTAAAGAATAGACCCTGAAGCTAATCATGTCTATGACAATGAATTTGATATCACCCACTTGGATGTGGCAGACTTCTTTGAGCACCCTGATGGAAACATAGATCACTTGATCGGTGATGGATCCGTGGTTAAAGATGATTGAGTAGTTTGCTTTTTTATTTTTTTTATTTTTGCCTATTTGTAATAGCTAGCTAATAAACATCATGTAATCATAGTTCATTACATGAGTAGTAATCATTAGTATCAAGTAGTATTATTTATTTTATGAAATGGTGTTAATTCGTTTTAATTAAATGTGATAATATTATTTTCAGTATATGGTTCAAAGTAAAATATTATTGTTTCCTTATTACTTGAGGCTTACGAAAGAATATTGTTTCTTTTTTCAAGTTTGTGATTGAGTGGTTATTAATTTATAGCTCAGGACTCACAAGGTTGAAGTGATCATACTTGGCTGAATTGAGTATTGTCTTCTTTGTGAATAATACCAGTCAAAATTTGCAAAGTTGATTATTTTGTCCAGTAGTATCAAATCTTGTTAACTTCTTATTTTTCATAATCATGTTAATTCATCGAATGAATACTGTTACTTTTATAAAAAAATAAAAGAATAAGAACAGTATCACGTTAGTAAAACTAGTCCAAATTGAATTGGTTTCAAAAAATACAATCATTACGGAAGAAGCAATTTGAACAAGCATAAATATTTCGTTCAATTCCACGGTGACTACAACAGTGCTCGTTCAATAATATATTCGTTCTATATTCATTTTGGTTGGATCTCTATTATTGATTTAACTTCGTTTTTTTCCTTTTTCTGTGAAAATACTAGTGTTTATTCATATATTTCTTTTGTATGTCAAACCATGAGAAGCAAATATGGATATCTCATAAAGCAAACTTGGGTCAAAGTTTAATTGTAAAAATATTTATTTAATTGATTCATGTACGACACATACAATATTTAAAAAGAGAAAATATTTCTCTCAATTAAGTATGTATAAGACAAATGTTACTACAATTTCTGGTAATAGTAATCTAATTGAAGGCTCTAGAAGAGTTACTATAACTCTGCCTAAGGGAACAATATTTATCATAGATAATGCAATGTTCTCCTCTAAGTCCAAGAGGAACTTGTTGAGTTTTAAAGATATCCGAAATGGATATCATATTGAGACAATAGATGAGAATAATCTTGAATATCTTATCGTTACCAAAAATGTCTCTAGCCAGAAAAGGGTTACTGAGAAGTTCTCATCTTTGCCTTATGGCCTGTATTGGACAAGAATTGGTGCAATTGAGGCACATTCTATTGTAACCCAAAAGGTTACTGATTCAATACTTTTGTACTTTGGCATGATCGATTGAGACATCCTGGATTAATTATGATGGGACGAATTATAGAAAACCCAAATGAGCATCCATTAAAGAATTTAAAGATTCTTTTAAATATTGAATTTTCTTGCACTTCTTGTTATCAAGGTAAGTTAATTATTAGACCATCACCAACAAAGATTGGGATTGAGCCCCCTGCGTTTTTGGAAAGTATACAAGGGGACATATGCGGACCTCTTCACCCACCGAGTGGGTCATTTAGATATTTTATGGTCTTAATAGATGCATCTTCTAGATGGTCTCGTGCGTGCCTATTGTCATTTTGGACCTCACTTTTGCAAAATTAATGGCAAAAATAATTCGATTATGGGCGCAATTCCTCAATAATCCAATTAAGTCTATTAGACTTGATAATGCTGCTGAGTTTTTCCCAAGCATTTAATGATTATTACTTATCAATTAGGATAAAAGTGGAAAATCTCGTAGCTCATGTTCACACTCAAAATGGTCTTGTAGAGTCTTTGATTAAATATCTGCAATTGATAGCAAGACCGTTACTCATGAAATAAGGTTACCTACTTCTGTTTGGGGTCATGCCATTTTGCATGCAGCATTGTTCGTCTCAGGCCGACAAATTATCATAAATATTTCCCGTTGCAATTAGTTTTAGGTCATGAATCTAATATATCCCATTTAAGAATTGACACTTTTTCCAAAATTAGGGGGAGAAATTGTTGAAACCAAACATAAATTTTGTGAAAAAATCCATCACTGTCTCATCTTGATCCACGTGCATCTATTTGTAAAAAGAGGTGCAAAAGATTATTCATTTGCAGAGAATAGCAAATTAAATGCCTGGCGCATTTACGAATCTAAAAAGAATAACAAAATCACAAATCCCTGCAGAGAATGTTCCAATCCGTATTGATGTTCCTGTTGGACAATCTTCTAGTGTCATATCTAATGAGTCAAAAGCATGCCTAAACGTCGCCGGCCATTGGGTTCTAAGGATTGAAATCCTAGAAAAAGGAAAACAAATGATCAAGATGCACTACGAAAGAGTCTCATGAAGAAATCCACGATTTAACCAATCCTGAGATTCATGAGGAAATCACTGAGCTTGAGACTCAAGAAAATAAGGAGCTATCAATAAATCCAATCGATATTGAGACAAATTTGAATCGATTGGATATAGTGGTGGATTATATCTTTGCATATAATGTTGCATCTAGCATTATGCAAGATAGTGAGGATCTTGAACCTCAATCTATTGGTGAATGTCGACAAAGGCGTGATTGTCCAAAATGGCTAGAAGCAATCCAATCAAAGTTGAATTCACTTGCGAAACGTGAAGTTTTTGGGCCCGTAGTCCAAACACCTAATTGTGTTTAGCCTGTTGGATATAAATGGGTCTTTGTACGCAAGAGGAATGAGAAAATATAAGACACACTTGTTGCGCAAGGATTTTCAAAAAGGTCGGTGTCGATTATGAAGAGACATATTCACCTATTATGGATGCTATAACATTATGTTATCTCATTAGTTTTGTTGTCCATAAAAAACTTGACATGAATTTAATGGATGTGGTTACTGCCTACCTTTATGGCTCACTTGATAATGAGATATACATAAAAATTTCTGAGGGATATAAAATACTTAACGCACATAATTCAAAGTCCCGGGAAATATTTTCAATCAAATTGCAAAGATCTTGTATGGTCTAAAGCAATCATGATGAATATGGTATAATCGTCTCAGTGAGTATTTAGTAAAGGAAGGTTATATAAATAATGACATTTGTCCATGTGTTTTTATAAAGAAAACAACATCGGAATTTGTGGTACTTGTCGTATATGTCGATAACATAAACCTTACTGAAACTCCTACAAAACTCCAAAAGGCAATTGATTATTTAAAGAAGGAATTTGAGATGAAAGATCTCGGAAAGACACAATTATATCTTGGTTTGCAAATAGAACATTTGGCAAACGAAATTTTTGTTCATCAATCTACCTACATAAAAAAGGTATTGAAACGGTTTTACATGGATGAAGCACATCCGTTAATTACTCCGATGATTGTTCGATTACTTGATGTGAATAAGGATCCATTCCGACCTCAAGAAAAGAATAAGAGCTACTTGGTCCTGAAGTATCATATCTTAGTGTAATTGGTGCACTAATATATCTTGCTAATACTACAAGGCCTGACATAACCTTTTCAGTTAATGTCTTAGCAAGATATAGCTCTGCTCCTACAAGGAGATATTAGATGGAATCAAACATATATTGCTGTATCTAAAAGGGACTACCGATATGAGCTTATTTTATGGCAATAATTGTAGTCCTGATCTTGTTGGTTATGCCGATGCTAGGTATTTATCCGATCTACATAAGGCTCGATCTCAAACATGCTATGTGTTTACCTGTGGAGGCACTGCAATATCTTGACGATCGACTAAGCAATCAATCGTGGCTACTTCATCTAATCATGCTGAGATAATTGCTATTCATGAAGCAATTCGAGAATGTGTGTGGTTGAGGTTTATAATACATCTTATTCGAAACAAATGTGGTTTGAAGTGTGACAAACTACCCACGATTTTGTATGAAGACAATGCAACATGCATAGTCTAATTGAAGGGAGGATTCATAAAAGGAGATAGGACAAAACACATTTCACCTAAGTTATTTTTTACTCATGATCTTCAAAAGAATGGTGATATCAATGTGCAACAAATTCATTCAAGTGATAATATAGCTAATTTGTTCACCAAGTTTCTACCGACGTCAACCTTCAAGAAGCTAGTGTACAAGACTGGGATACGAAGGCTCAAGGATGTGAATTGATGCTCTTATCAGGGGGAGTTAATGCGCGTTGTACTCTTTTTCCTTACAAGGTTTTGTCCCACTAGGTTTTCTTTGCAAGGTTTTTAACGAGGCAACCAAAAGACGTATTGTTAGATATGTGTACTCTTTTTTCTTTACTAGAATTTTTTTCCACTGGATTTTATTTTAGTTAAAGTTTTAACGAGGCACATTATCTGTTGAATAGACATTCAAGGGGGAGTGTTATAAATAGAGTTTTAAAAGATGAATGTCTATATTTTAGAGAGATTTTAGGGATTATTACTTGGTGGCTAAGTCACTCTTTTCCTATAAATAAAGGGGTTTTATTCGATTGTAATTCATCCCAAATCAATAAGAATACTCTCTTTTTCTTTGCAATATTGTTCTTTACTGTTTTATTTCACTTTCCAATTTTTTTAAAGAAAAATATCTTAATATACCATCTTCCGACAAAAATAAAATGTTGACTCGTTTGTAAATGACTGAAACGGACTCTTGAACTAATAGGTCGGAGCTGAACTGAACCAAGTTGGAAGAACTAATAAGTTTGCGAAACTCAATCCAAATAGAGCTCCAACACAACTAAAACCTCCAAATCCAACTTCCCACTATTTTTCTCAGATTTCTTTCATTCTCTGCAGATCCAGAGGTTCATTCAAGGCTTAATTTTTGTGCCTCTTGTTTTTCTATCTTTCCCACCTTTCCCTTTAACCCCATTTACTTAAAATAGTAAACTTTATTACTTTCTGAAGTTCATTTACTGTAAAAACAAGAACCCCAAAAAAGAAGAAGCATAAAGTTAGTCACTTTTCAATTTTCAAGATTGTTATTAGCATCTGTATATCTCTTTTGGGGTTTGTAAAGATTCAATTTTTTCAATTCTTGGGTGTCAAAAAACTAAGTATTGGAAGGTGGGGAGGGGGGTGGGGAGTTTTGGTGGGAGGGGGGGGGGTGAGGTAGGTTAGTGCAATCTGTAAAGATTCAATTTTTACAATTTTTGGGTGTCAAAAACTAAGTATTGGATCCACCTTGTGGGGAGAAGGGGTTGGGGTGGGGGGGGGGGTAGTTTTGTGCAATCTTAGTTAAGTAGGTAATGAAGAAGTATATATTATCAAGAAAAGTGGGAAGGAAAAAATGGGCTGGATTTCTGCTGATTTTTGTTCTTGCAATAGTCTTGTTCACTAGATATAGCAATGTCGGAAAATCATACAGCAGTAGTGTAGGAGAATCTCCAAAAAAGCAATCAGCTTATGAGTTTTTCAATAACAATAATAATGAAGGTTCAAATGATGTTGTAGATGAAAATGTCAAATTGCCTGAATCAAAATCAGTAGTAGAGCTAGTTACTTTTAAGGAAAAACCGCGTCTTATTAACGTCGAAGGGCTTAATGAACTATACAGCTTGAGTTATAATGTTTCAAAGGAAGAGTCTAAGGCACTGTTAGTATGGGATAAGATGAGATTGTTGTTATCGAGATCAGATGTTTTGAATGGAACTGCTCAAGGAGTTAAAGAGGCTGCTTTAGCATGGAACGATTTGCTGTCGTTTATTGAGAAAAGGAAGGCTACTGAATCTTTTGAGAAGCAAAATGAGGATTGCCCTTATTCTGTGACTGCATTTAATGCAACGACGTCGAGGGATGGGAGCAATCTTAGGATCCCTTGTGGCTTAGTTGAGGATTCATCTATTACTGTGATAGGCATACCTGATGCAAAACAAGAAAGTTTTCAAATTGAGCTTGTGGGCACGAAACTTCCTGCGGAATTAAAGCCTCCTATAGTTTTGAACTATAATGTAATTTTGCCCGGGGAAAACTTGACGAAGGAGCCACTTATCACTCAGAATACGTGGACTGATGAATTAGGATGGAGTAAGGTGGACAAATGCCCTGATCATGGCTCTACCGACGTGATAAAAGGTAAATCATACAAAAGAATTTGCGTGCATCTTTTCATCTTTTAATTTGTGTTCATTCAGAGAAGAAACTGTTACATGTGATCTTGGATATCTTTATTAGAGATAGTCTTCTGTCTTAGATGTTATCTTACTTGCTACAAGGTTTTTTTTAACGAGGGATTCATGCTACTTGTGGCTCTTTACAGTTTATAAGGTGCATTGAGTGAATTGCAACCCTTTTCTAAATAATATTTGATGTTGCAAGCAGAGGTGGAGCCAGGATTTGAAGGTTATGGGTTCGGAATTCTAATCATGTTAAGTTATTAGGTTCTAAATTAATAATTAGTATATATTCAATGAATTTCATAAGACAAATATAGAGTTTGGACCAAAACTACTGTGTTCGGCTGAATCTGTAGCTGATGGGTAGCTCCGCCCCTAGTTGCAAGCTCTTCAAATTATGAAGTGAGCATCTCACCATTTGTGTGAAAAGAAATTGTTCCGGTCATGCTATTTGGTAAGTCATATCACCATTTGCATATTGGAGAAAGTTATATGGAGTTATAATGCCTTTAGTCAGTAGATGAACTGCCCCTTTTTTATTTATTTAATCTTGACATCATATAATGATAGCATGTAACTTGGCCAAGGTAATTTCTACTTATCGCAGTGTATCCTGTGAAATGTCTTAGTTCTCTATTCTTACCAGAAGCAAATAGGGCAGTAGCGCTTTAGCAAGCGTAAACCTTCTTCAGTGTCCAATATTCTAAATAAACATCCAGTAGTAGTTGATCACGCCCAACTATACCTTATAAAAAGGACAAGTGATCATTGTAAATATAATCCGAGTATTTAGTCCAGAGTCGAATCTCACAGGGAATTAACCTACCAATTACTCTTGCCATACTCACTGTATTCTTCGTAATCAACTTTCCAGATATTGTGAATAACAATTGGTGATGTTTTTACTAGCTATAACTGAATAAAATTAAGTAAACTAAAAGCTAACTATGATTGAGCTCTAAACAAATAAGAGAAGGATCTAAGGTTGTGATTTCCCCCTATTGATGGAATCCCTTCCTGTTATGTTTCGCATAGAGTTGCCTAATCGTCTCTATCAGTCATGGGCACTCTTATTACCGTAAATCTCTCCCGAGTAATTACGACAATTTACTAGACGCACTCTCCCGAGTTATGCTAGCTGGCTTTTATTACAGCTCACTTTAGATCGCACCCAAGGTTTCGTTATCTCTAATCCCACCTTTAAACCCTCGGTTATTGATTCCTCATATACTTTGGGAGTGGTGTTGTTCAACAACTACCTAAATATGCACTCTCTCCCGAGTAATACATACTAAATAGGCACAACTAATTGAGGATCCTATCAATTAACTACAACAAGAGCGTAGTTGAACAAATAGAGATTAAACTGGGCAAACTATATTAACATAACACGAAGTTCATCCTTCAACAGGTTGCATCAAAACCCTAGACTAAATAATTAGCTACTCATAATCGTGTTCATAATAACAACAAAATTCATCATGAATGATAAATACAAAAGGAAGTAAGATATAACTCGACGTCGAATTATCCTCCTTGCCTCTTGCCTCTTCTTGCCTTCAACTAAGCTGTAAAAACCTTGATAATGTCTCTTTGGGCGAGCTGGACCTCTTATAGGTTAAGTGGAATTACCCCAAACTTCCAAGTTTACCCCTGAAATTATGTGCTCCGAACTGGACTAGCGCGGTCGCGCTCGTGCCCGCGCATATTGCGTAACATTCTGCCTCGATTTTTTGGGCTAGCGCGGTCGTGCTAAGCTGGTTCATCTTTTTATCTCTTCTTTTCTCTCTTCTTTCACACGTACTCAGCTCCGAGGGGCTTCCCTTGCTTTAATTTAGCTCCAAACACTGTCCTAAGTCCTCATAAGCGCAACTCGCTCCTGCAAAATATGAAATTCACAATTAGAGCCAATTTATCCTATCCTAGAACAGTGAAGCATAGTGAAGTTGGGGCATAAATGGTAGCCAAACTATATAAATCTAGCCTATTATTAGTAGTTAGCAGCACCTTATTGTTTCCATTGCTCCTTATGACATAGTAATCTGACATATTCTTCCTACATATATCAGTTGACGGACTAGTCAAGTGCAATGCCAAAATTTTCCGAAATAATGTTGAGGAAATTGCAAATTTGACCAGTCCAAAGTCCACGGATGTGTCAAATGCTAGTGCCTACGGCACAGCCAATTACCCTTTTCTTGAAGGTAATCCATTTACTGCAACACTATGGGCCGGTATAGAGGGGTTTCATATGACAGTCAACGGAAGACACGAGACTTCTTTTGCATATAAAGAGGTAAGTGTTTGTAGATTCAGCGATATCACTGAGCTTTATTATCTTTTAGAACTGTCGCCAGAAGTTAATGGATAACTCCTTTTATACTGCTGTTTTCACAAATGCAGAAACTCGAACCTTGGTTGGTTAGTGGAGTCAATGTGATAGGTGGTTTGAACATCATATCGATCTTAGCCAAAGGATTACCTGTTTCCAATGATTTGGACTTGGGTTTTGATGTTGAGGACCTCAAAGCTCCCCCAACTCCTAAAAAGAGGCTCGTCATGTTAATTGGGGTTTTCTCTACTGGAAACAATTTTGAGAGACGTATGGCACTGAGAAGAACATGGATGCAATATGAAGCTGTGCGCTCGGGAGAAGTAGCTGTCCGATTTTTTATTGGTCTTGTAAGTGAAGCATTCAAATGGAAATAGTTATTATGTCCCTAATTTTCATATTCTTAGCATCTATTTCAAGTACTCAATATAGTTTAGTAACATTGCTAAAGTCCTCCTTCGATCATTTTCAATGGCTTGGTTCTTCTGATAGATTTTATCAGATCTTGAATCAAGTTACTCATTTGTTGTAGTAAATAAAATTACGTGTCAACTGCTCTTTGTTCCTGATAATGTCTGATTAGCGGACAATAGGAAGAGTCCAAATCAAGCACTCTTATTCTTGTTTAGCCATTGTTGCTCAATTATTGTGTCTGACCATTTTTCTTTGCTTTATTTGAAAACAAATGCAGGACAAAAATAGGCAGGTCAACTTTGAGCTATGGAAGGAAGCACAGGCCTATGGAGATGTCCAATTATTGCCTTTTGTTGATTACTACAGCCTGCTCACTTTGAAGACTATCGCAATTTGCATTATGGGTGTATGGACTTTTCAACTATATATGAATACAAGATAGAATTATTTGTTTATGAATTATCAGAGAGAAATACATAGTGATCGGAACGATTTGTAGAATAATATCTGGCTAAAGCATTACTGTACTTAAATTGCAGGTTAAAATCCTACCTGCCAAATATGTTATGAAGACGGATGACGATGCTTTTCTGAGGATTGATCAAGTTCTATCAAGCCTCAAGGGAAAGGATCCTAATGGTCTATTATATGGTGGAATATCTTTCGAGTCAGCACCCCATAGGGAAAAAGATAACAAGTGGTACATCAGTGCCGAGGTATTCTATTTCTAAACTCGTATCTTCTCAGCATGTTATAATCTTCCTTAATCACATTTTCGTTCTGCAGGAATATCCGCCTTCCTCCTATCCCCCTTGGGCGCATGGACCAGGTTATATTATTTCTCGAGATATAGCTAAGTTCATTGTTCAGGGCCATCAAGAAAGGGAACTAATGGTAATACTCATTTGATATTGTTATGAAACAAATTCTACTCTTTCTTTTTGACCTGATCTTTCTGTCTTCTTACCATGGAGTACTACAAAGATATAGTTAGTTCTAAAACATATGACTCCTAGGAGAAAGGTGAATAATTGTAGAATCTAAAAATGAAACGAGAGTTATATGATTAATCCCATCCTGTTCCAGGATAGGTGGCTGATACTAAAATAATAAGTGAAGTTGTCGTCGTCTGACCAAATTGCTGGGACACCAGACCGCCCGTGGCCACCCATTTTGTCTTGTCTCTTAGTTACGCTGCGCCCGAACCCGAGTCCCCACGTCCGTTTTTCTACACCCGCAACCCAATAAGTTGGCAAAGCCAGCACAAGATTAGGGCCGTCCCCTTCATTCTCTGCTGACCCTGGCCTGGGCTGGCTTCTTGGGGAGCCTGTTATGCCTGAAGATACAGAGAAGTGTACGCTTATAAGAAAGAAAAAGAAGCAAGAAAATGAGGAAGAATAAGTGAAAAGGCATTTGTATCTAGTAGGTATCCGATGGAGCAATCGATGTGTAAGCAAGCTGGTCTGACTACCGCTATTATCAAACAAGAAAAAAAAAACCATTTGTATCATTAATAGAAAAGAGCGCATTAGACTTTCTAATGCTAAAATTCCGTTCAAAATGCTAAATTTGTTCGTTGCTTTTTGTGTATAATGTTGTTTTCTTGTGTATATCTTGTGTTGTTGCCAGCTTTTTAAACTCGAGGATGTTGCTGTGGGCATATGGGTTGAGGAATTCAGGAGGAAGGGTAACAAAGTACAGTACGTCGACGATGATAGATTTCACAATGCTGGTTGCGACTCAGACTATATTCTTGCACATTACCAGACTCCAAGAATGGTACTATGTCTGTGGGAGAAGCTGCAGAAAGAGCGAGAACCGAACTGCTGTGAGTGATCTTACTGCAATCCTAAATGTTGCAAATTGACTAATGAGTAAAATGATTTTGCAGATCCAATGGCTTCAAATATGATTCTGTTTGTTAATTCTTTCAGAAGGTCGAACTGCAATTGTAAATTGTTTCATTGGCACTATATTATTGTTGTCATGGTGGTTATTCTATGTAATCTACGTGTCAGTGTTGCCATAAGGAAAATCGCAAAATAAGCTCAAAGATCTGCTGGGGCTTTAAGCGCAAAGCGCAAATAAATTATGGGTTTAATGAAGAAAGGCGCAAATGGAGAAACAAAATATAAATATGTATGTGTAGTCCAAGACTACTAATTATAAGCATGAATAACAAATATATTAGCAAAGAAATTTTAAAAAATTATGATAAATTGAAATATCAATTGTTTAGTGTTGCTTCCTTAGGCTTAAGCTCATTATCAAGGTAATAGATGCGTTAAAGCCTCGATGACGACATTGAAGTGCCAACTAGGCGAGGCGAAGCGCCCTTGCTTTCGGGCTTATGCGCTTTAACCCGGCCTTTGACAGCACTGTTATGTGTCATTTTATGCTGTCTTGGTAAGTTTTTGAATCTTGAAAAGAAAATAACATATACCAATAAGTTGAGTCGTTGGTACTCCACATCTTCATGGAGAATTTAATTTCATCGGGTCCATGTCGGAGATAGTGTGGCAGTCGTTACACCATTTGTACAGGTCGCTACTTCTGCGACAAGGAATTTCGCTACCTTAGGACAGTTAGAGTTATTGTCGCTGTGTATCGGGGCTTCCATTCAAAGCTTATAACACTTCTCCTTTCGACTTTCCAGCATCGAGCATGTGTCAGACTCTATACATCGTGTTACTACTTAGCACGAGTCGTGAATTGGTATCTTCGTATAGATAGTACTCCAACTACCTTATTATTACGTAAAAATAGCACGGGCTGGCCAGTTTTCGGACTGGTCATTCAAAAATAGCTAGCATTTGCCAGGTCATTGAAAAATAACCACTATTTTGCTGCAACAGAGACCGGTCCAGCATAATATACTAGAGTTCGGTGCATCTGTGTATGAACTTCCAGCATATTATGCTGGAATTCCAACACACGAAAAGTTCCAACATAGTATACTGGAGATTCGAGCACTTGTCTATGAACTTCCAGCATATTATACTGGACCGGTATATTTTGCTGGAACTCCAGTATATTATGCTGGAACTTCTATCATATTATGCTGGAGTTCCAGCATACTTATCCTGGAACTCCAGTATAATATGCTGGAGTTAAAGTATACTTATGCTGGAACTCCAGCATAATATACTGACGTATTTTTCGGGTTTTGAACAGTGCTTTCGCTCAGATTTATCTTTACATGAAAAGTGGCTAAATTTCGATTACTTTTGAAAGCGTGACTATTTTTGAATGACCACTTATAAAACTGGCTATTTTTGAATTTCTCCCATGTTAAACTATTGGTATCTTTTTTAGTGCGTCTTCCTACATCTAGAGGCAGTATCCCTTTGACAAGAAAAAAATGCAATAAGACAGCTCGGCGTACTAAGCTTTCGCTATGCATAAGGTCTGGAAGAGAGGCGGAGCACAAAAATTTATTGTATAACACCTTATCCTGCATAGCAACTTTACCAATTACGTTAAGACTCGCCTTCAAGAAAAAAAAATGCAATATAAAGTGAAAATTGTGAGACTACAAACTCTCTAATTGTGCATATGAAGATTTAATGCATCAACATTTGGTTTTAATTTTACGTGATTTAGAAGTCAAAATCGTTACATCTGTCCAAATAGAAGCACTTACCAATCTTGTCATATACCTGCAAATCATTTTATTGTCATTTCAAGATAAGACTGTCCCTTGATATTAATCAAATTACTTTTAAACAGAAAAAAAAACAAGCTTTCTAAAACGCTTATTTATTACTAATTTGTTGCAAATGTAGTTTAAAAATGGAATCTTGTTCAATTTGGTTCAGAAATGTTTCCTAATTTTTTTTTGTCATAAACATCAAACAATTGTTGAATCATAGAACTGAATTTGCTTTTAGAAAATCAAATCAAAATGTTTTCCAGAAACTAAAAGCAATACAAAAAAAATTCTAGAAAATATTCCTCAAAAACATTTTCTCTTTAAAAGTTTTTTCAAAAACTAAATTGAAACCAAATTCAATTTAGTTTAGGACTGCTAGTGCTAGCGGTTTTTGTTGTATTTCACATTTTTTACTGTCTTTTACATTTTGGCATTTCCATTTATTTGTTGTATTTTACGATGTTGATACTATTTTTCTGGTTTCTGTTGTGGTTACAGATCTATTGTCTCTGAGCCGAAGGTCTCCCAGAAACACCTCTCTATCCCTTTGGGATAGGGATAAGATTTGCGTATATTCTATCCTCCCCGGACCCTACTAGTGAGATTCTACTAGGTTATTGTTGTTGTAAATTGAAACCAAATTCAAACACCAAGAAAAACCAAGACAAGTTATTTCTGTAAAGTATGGAATAAAACTACCTTTTATATTTTCATCATTCTTTTTTAGCCTCTTCGTGTCATTAATTAATTAATCCAAGCATTTTTTCCCCTTTAATCACTGAAAACAACGTTTACTTATGGAGTACGTGTTCTGAATTCTGATAATCTGAAACATGTTTTACGTACTTATTAGTTTTTATTAAACTCGTGGGAAATTGTTTCACATTTTTACGTCTTTACCTACCTATCTTCCTTTATCTGTCTTGTTTCTCTTGCATTAACATAATATTGAGCACATGATTCATCCCATTTAAAATTGAAAAAAGCACTGTATAGCCACTCTTAAAATTATAATCGAAAAAATGAATTATTTTTGTATATATATACATTTTATATGTTGTATACAAAAATTATACAAATTTGATACACTTTTTCGGTTACTGAATACAAATAATTTTTAGCATGGACTAAAAGTGATAATACCCCTTTAAAATTTACATATGCAGAGAACTCAAGATAAATGATTCATGTGTTTCAGAATTCAGACACGAACAGGCGGATTTTAAATATATATGTAAAATTTTAATATAGTTGCAATAAATAGTTTGAACTTTAAAATCACAATAAATTCAATTAAGAATTATTTTTAAAATGTTGAACTTATAAAGTTTAAATTATGGATTCGCCTCTGAATAGTGAAATTAGGAACTTTATCAAGATAAATGGCAGTCCGGTGCACAAAGCATCCGGCATTAATACAGGATCCGGGAAGGCCGTACCCCACGTGACCTATAAATCATACAAATACAACTTTACCGTTACTTCAACGCTCCCTTCAGAAACTTTATCAAGATGATTCATAAAATATATAAGAATGCCACCCCTAAGACTCAAGCCTGACGATAAAAGCTTTCTTTACGCCAAAAACATTCAACAATTTATATATATTAAAAAAATTATTATTATGTAGCTCCGCCCTGCCCTGACATTTTTTTTTCCTTCTGCAACCACCCACCCCTTTTTTAATTTTCCTTTTTAATTTTTTAATTTAATAAAAACTAATGTATTAAAATATGGATAAATAATGTATAATCTATTAAGTCAGCGTAGACTTGGCATTAATAATTGATTGTGAATTGTGATACTTGTTATACCTGCAGATTAACGAATAAAGTATTTATTAGTGTGACTAATGACGTTCTAACTTGGATTTAAGAAGGTTGACATTTTTATAGAACTTTCGTGAATAGAAAGGATGCTTCTGGCCCTAGTCATTGTTTCAACAAATGAAAAATGTGTATTTTTGAGTGATTATTCGATAGTTTAACATATAGCCTTAACCTACCTCTAATTATTATTAAAAACGATACTACTTGAATGGTGTTAGCGATTTTACTATTGGAAATCGATAGGATTTGAGCAATTTTAATGTGTGATAACAAGGGATTGTTACACAAATAGCTGTCCAGATTTAAAGTTTACTTTTTTAACCGATATACACAGATTATATAATAATTATATATATATAATACATCCGCCGGCTACTTTTAGTTTAGCAAAAACATTATTAATATTTTAAACTAATAATATAAAATAAATTTTAATTTTTTGTTTTTTTATAAGTTCTCGTAATACCATTTTAATTTATGAATTTTCTAAAATTTCCTCCTAAAAAGTCATCAACATAGCAAAGGTGATGTGACACGTCCTTTGCTTGCAAGAAAGAGGTCATTATTTCGAGTTTCTTTTTCTTTCGCCGACCAACACAATTTCAAAAAGGCCACAATTCTCATTAATGACTGCTTTTTAATTTATGTAACTAATTTATTATTTTGGAATGAATGCAAATATTTATTCTATTTTTATATATATCATGACTTTCAAAATTATCCATTTGGGCCTTGAAATTTTATAAATATGATAAGAATGGAAACATCAATCCTAGTCGTCATCTTTATATCTGATTTAAAATACATTGAACTAACACACTTCAATTATGATATGATATTTATTTTTTCGACCACAGTTTTGATATTCTCTTCCATCATCACTTGCACAATATATAAGTCAAATTAATATCTTAAACTCTTAGAGTTTGGCATTGATTGTTGATGAAATCTTTGATCTACTTATATAATTTTGAACAATTCTTGCCTCATGAGTTATGAGCCCATTTTTTTAGTTGAGTTAAATGTAGGGGCGGATCTATGTACATGGTTCAGGGTGGTACGCCACCCGCAAGTTTCGGCGAAAACTTTATGTATATATATAAATATGTATAACAAATAGGATATATATTTAAAGTGCCACCCCATAAAACAAAAGTGGCAAATGTGTAAATGGTAAAGGTCTACCTTTTTGTTCACACTCTTCTAAAATAATAAAAGTATTCTCTTATAATTAATATAGAAAGTTAAAATCCTTTTTGAGGATCTTTCCCAAATCCCAATTTTCAAAAGGTAAAACAAAGCCCAAACTCCCCAAATCCCTTACTCCACTTTCCCCTTTCCCCTTTCTCCAATTCTCGCTGCTTCACCTTCATGCCACTGTTTCTGCTTCTTGCTTCTCTATTAGACTTTAGCATTTATTTTGCTTTATCTCTCGGATGCTTCACACTTTCATTGCTCTACGCCCACCATTGTAAAGTTTCCTCACCTCCCATGTTTATTTCTTAACCTTATGTGGCTATTTTCTCCCCATGAAATATATGTTCTTGCTCATGTTTTTGTTTTGTATTTAGTTGGATTTTAGTGTTCTTGCTAAACTTTATTGTCACTATTTTGATTTTTTTGTTATGTATTTCTTTGGGTGTGTTTGAAAATCAAATGCCTCTTATATGGTTTCACTGTAGAATTTAGTATCGTGGAAAGAACATCCCAAATAATTTTGATCAAGGAAAATTCAAAATTAACTCTATTTTAACGACGACAAAAATATTAGGGAAGGTTGAGTTATTTAAAATAACAAAACTTATTGATGGTATGACCTACTAGAAATTGGTCTATATTTCTCACTGGAGTGAACTTCTATTTTATAGGAACTGAAGTGAGATGGATAAGTCTTGTGGAGACTTATTCGTATGTTTATCTACTTGTGAAGTTAACTTTGATTTTACCTGTTGCTACCGCAACTGTAGAGAGAGCATTCTATCCATGAAGCAGATAAATAATGAAGAGCGGAACAGCATGGGTGATCAATATTTAAATGATTGTTTAGTTTGTTACATAGAGCGTGATGTATTTACAAATATAAGTAATGATGTCATTATTGATCGTTTTCAAAATATGAAAGCTCGTAGAGGACAATTGTAAATAGATTGTGTATGATATTAAAAATATTGTTGGAAGTTTTATGCTTTGCGTCAATTAGTTATAGTTATTATATTTTCTTTCGTTTGATCTATTTGTCTATATAAATAAAAAGGATGTATAACCCGAACCGACGCTCGAGTTGATCAAATCGATTAGGTCGGCACCCGTAACTCCTAAATTCCGGATCCGCCTCTGGTTAGATGTAAAATCTTTTCTTTATACGGTATCAGAGTTAGACCCATCTTAATTTTTTATTAACCTGATATTGGCCTCTCAATATTATATTGTTCCCACTTCGGAGTTCGGACGTCCAATGGCGAGCGTGCAAGAAGTGTTAGAGTATATGTTAGTTTTGGATAGGATATTTGGTCTTCTTATATAATTTTAAACAATCATCAGCTCATGAGGTATATTTCTTTATATAACTAAATACTGTGATATAAAATGAAATAAAATGGTAATTATAAAAAAAAAATTGATGGTGGTGCATCATAATATATACCAAATACAAGAAATGGAACCGGTAAAGAGAAAAAAAAAAGGAATAATTAAATATACACTAGATCGTTTGGTTTAAAGACAAGTTGCGTTGGGATTAATTATGTTAAGATTATTTATGTTGGGATTAATTATACTGATATTATTTATTATTGACTGTTTGATATGTTGTATTAATCTTGAAATTCTCAATTTTATTCCTTATTCTGAGATTATTATTCCACCATCTGACTTTTACTCTCTATGTCTCATATTATTTGTCATGATTCTCTTGTACACGCACCTTAAGAAAAATAAATTAGGATAAAATTTTGACTACTTTGCTCTTATTGATATCTTAATATTTAATCTTTCTTCATTGGTATTTGAACAAAGTTATTCATAATTGAGGTATTTGTAGTCTTCAAGAATAATTATTACTAAGGGTAAAAAAGAAAAAAAATACTCCACTTGTTCACTTTATTTGTCTAGTATTCTAAGTGGGCGTTTGGACATAAGAATTGTAAATTTCTAAAAAAAAAGTGATTTTTTTTTTCAAGTGAAAATGATATTTGAAAATTAGAGTTGTGTTTGGACATGATTATAATTTTGGGTTGTTTTTGAAGTTTTGTGAGTGATCAGAGTGAAAAATTTGAAAAACATCTTTTTGAAGTTTTTCAAATTTTCTAAAAATTTCAAAATGTATTTTCAAGTGAAAATTGAAAATTTTATGAACAAACGTTGATTTCGAAAAAAAAGTAAAAAAATTTCCAAAAAGGGATTTTTTTTATGTCCAAACGGTCTCTAAAATAGATTTTCACTTTTACTTGTTACTTTTAGCATATCAAGAGAAGACAATTTCTTTTTTCCTATTATACCATAGTACTAATTACTCATTTCAAATTATTTTCTCAAATTCATTAAAAATATGCACCAATTAATATTGATATCATGGTAAATTATGCACTTTATTTATTATTTCTTAAGGGGTGTGCAAAGTCTATAGTGGACAAGTAAAAATGAACGGATGAAGTAATCAATTTTGTTTTGAACTTCTAAAATGACTAACCACGACTGATAATATGAGACAAAGAAAGTTTTAGTTTTTCCAATACTATTTTTAATAATAAAATAAATTTTTCCAAAATTAATTATAAGACGATACAAAATTTTTATCCCAAAATTATTTTTGCTTATCGAACGAAGCTACAAACGACCCTAAGGCCAAGAGTCTGACTTTCCTATACATAAACCAAATCCAAAAAGGAAAATAATTAGGCGACTTTTTTCCTTTTTATATAAGGTTGAGGCTGTTTTACCTTTTGCGTTACGCGTTCCTACCCAGACGACTATTTAATCCGAGTAAGCTCCACTTTCCTAAGCCGCCTCTTTAATCCTCTATAAATTCTCAAAAACCACCTGCTTTTCTCAATTTTTCACGGATTATATTAAACCCTAATAATCTCTTTAACCAAACAACGTTCGATCAATCTGTTTAGCAAAATTTGTTGATTTTAGTTTTGATGATTGTGAAGAAGAGTTCAACGACGATGAATACGATGGTAGTTGTTGATGCCGAGATTTTGAGCGTTTCTGTTGATTCGGTTTCCATTGATATTTCTCGTTCTGATTCGGTACGTATCCGATTTCCTCTCTTTATGTTCCTCTATTATCCTTTGTTTTGTCTATTTTATTGTAATAACGGCGGTGTTTGAGCTAGTTTTTGACTAATTATTAGGTATCTGCTACCTCCCGCCAGTGGCGGAACTAGGTGGGCGGAAGGGGTTCAGGCGATCCCCCTTCCGCCGCTATTATACTGTGTAATTTTTTTTTCATGTATAGATATTCCATATTGAATGATATTCTATATTGAATCCCCTTAGCTTCTTTGTATGTTCACCTTTTATCCTGCTTTCGCCACCAACATGTAATAAATAATTTTTGCCTTAGCATGATCATTAGTGACCTTGTTTGTGTGATCATTAGTTATTGATAGGTTAGAAGTATAGATATTCTTGTAGCTGCATAGAGGTTCTGATGTATTATTTATTTAGGGTTCGAAGTTAAATAGTTAATCTGATAGAGATATTATTGCTATGGAAAAGGGAGAAAAAGAAAGAAGCTTAATTTTGCTTTTTGGGTTGGTTTTAATTCTGAAATTGTGTAACTATGATGAGTACTTTTGAGAAGTCTCATATAGCTGACTGGGACTAGTTTGGAATTGAGGTGTAGTTGGTTGATTTTTCTATAACCTAAAGAAATTGAATTAAACTGAATTTTTATTTAAGTTGACGGTCATTCTAAAAGTTGTGTAACTATGATGAATTCTTTGAGAGGTCTCATATACCTGATCGGAACTTGTTTGGAATTAAGGTGTAGTTGATTGATTTTTCTATTCACCAAAGGAATTGGATGAACTTGCTTAAATTTTATTAGGTCTCTCCAGATGATTAACCTTTTTTTTGTGGGTACTTTCTGAATGGGAATTTCGTTGAAGTTTATGGTTTTGAGTTATTTGGCTATGCTGTGCTCGAATGAGTTTTTGATTTTTGTCGTGCTTGTTGATATTGTTACTCCTATGTGGTTATAGTGTGATTGAAATGCAATGTTCTGACCTTTTATATTTTGCAATTATCAGGGTGTGAGATGCTCAACTAGTACTCCGGCAACAATCATCGATTCAGCGAGAAGCAAATTTATCCCTGCTGTTCGTTCGGGTAGCTACACTGATATTGGACCTCGTAGATCCAATGAAGATGAACACATTCGTGTTGACGATCTTTCAGCTCAGTTGGGTTCTCTGTATAATTGGCCTCTTCCGGGCTCGTTCTATGCTGTTTTCGATGGTCATGGGGGTTCTGATGCAGCTGCTTATGTCAGGACTAACTCAATGAGATTTTTCTTTGAAGATGCTGATTTGCCGCAAGCATCTGTTGTTGATCAGGAATTCATGGAAGAATTGGAGAGTTCTCACTGTAGAGCGTTCTTAAAAGCTGATCTTGCCTTGGCGGATGAATGTAGTGTTAATGCCGCTTGTGGAACAACAGCAATAACTGCCCTGGTTTTGGGAAGACATCTGGTTGTTGCTAATGCCGGTGATTGTCGTGCTGTCCTTTGTAGGAAAGGCGTTGCAGTTCAGTTGTCTCAAGATCACAGGCCTACTTCTCTGGTGGAGCGACAAAGAGTTGAGAACTTAGGCGGTATTATTGAATATGGCTTCCTAAATGGTGATCTTGCAGTTACCCGTGCTCTTGGAGATTGGTATATGAAGCTTCCGTTCGGATCTGCATCTCCTCTTACTGCAGAACCAGAAGTCAAGCAGATGTTGTTGACTGAAGATGATGAGTTCATGATAATTGGTTGCGATGGCATTTGGGATGTGATGTCGAACCAAGAAGCAGTGAATGTTGTTCGCCGTGAGCTTAGGCTACATAATGACCCGCAAGAGTCTGCTAAAGAACTTGTGAATCACGCTTTATGTAGGGACGTAGATGACAACCTCACTGCAATTGTTGTGTGCTTTACTAATCCTGATCATCAAGCTTCAGTTCCATCCCAAAGGCCAAGATTCAGGTGTTGCAGTTTGTCCGAAGAGGCGAGGAAGAAGCTGCAAAGTTTGTTAGGAAGCAATTGAGTGTATACTTGCATTGTTTGACCACAATAGTAATTTTTACTACATTGTGTAAGTACGGATTATTGTTTATTTCTGGTATTGTGAACAATAACTTTAATCTGTTTGAGGCTGCTTCAGGGAAGTGAGAAAAAGCAGCCAGCAGTTTTGCAAGGCTAGTGCATTCTAGTAGTATATGTGCTGCCAATTCTTTTCAATGAAAGAATAACTCATGGTGTGATATTTGAGTTATTTCTGAATTCATCTTGTTTTGTCATGATGCATTTTACCATTTCAGCCATCTGTGTTCAATAGTTTAAACCATAGATTTTCTTTTTGGGTTTTTACTCGTTGTCTGCTATTCGTATTGGGGCCACGATTAATTTGGATTTGTGCTGCGTAAGACCTATTAAAGGAGGAAGCGTTTCCTACCTGGATTTGTTTATTCCTAGGGCTTGAAACCGAAATCCTGATTAAGGGTGAAGAGATTCTATCCATCCGATCGTATTCTTGAGTGGTTAAACCATTGACTTGTTTCTCAAATTTAAGTTGCTTTATGTTTTGCTGCCTGTTTTTAGGCACTTATTATTGTGTGGCTTTCAATGTGAAGAAAGAGTGATCTGCCTCATCTAGATTGGAGTGCTCCTAATCTATTTTCAACCAAACAATAAGAGTTTAAGTAGGAGGTAAAGTTTGTGAGGACATAATTTCCTGATATAAAGGATATTTTATTACTATATGATGAACCAGATGCCTTCTGACCAACATATGCATTATCTCAAGTGTGTGAATCAGCAATCCCTCTAACTTGTGCTAACTATCTCATCTTTTCTTATCCGTTTATCTTTTGGTGTTTTCCTTTATTTTCTTTTTCTTTCCCTTTTTTGACTAAAGAATTAGTTGTGCATATCTGAGTTTGCTCACGTTGTCGGTTCCAGGTTCGACTATAGAAAAAGTTTGGTAGGCTAGTAACCAAAAATAAAACTTCATGATGAATCTTCAAAGTAACATGATAGGAAGAGATTCATATAATCGACTCCAACCTGTTTGAATTTGAGGCATAAATTTTTAGATGAATTTTTCTTAATAATTATTGAGGCATAGGATGGGCCATGACACAACCAGTGGCGTAGCCACACTATGCCAAGGGTGGTCAAGCGAACACTCTTCGCCAAATAATTATACTGTATATGTAGGTCAAATATTACTTCATATGACTATATATTATATTTTAAATACTCTTAATACAACGAAATGAAGTGTTGTTCAAGGGTTTGAATCCATATCTAAACATTTTTATATGCTCATATGTGGTTTATTTGACTTTTTTCAATCTAAAAAAATCCTAATAAATAAATGTTAAAACTTAAAGTTTATGTAAAAAGAAATAACTAGTCTTTTTATAATTTAAAAGTTAAACTCTTGACGAGATTTCTGCCTATGCCATTGAACACAACTAGAATTCGATTTCGTACAATAATTGCTCGAACTATGAATATTTTAGACAGTGATCTGTTGAGCTTTTGTGGTATTTCTCCTTTTTAAATCAAATGTCTTCAAAGAGGCATCTCTTATTATATTTCTCAGCTTACATTTTTGACCCTTTTTTTTTCGAGCAAGGATATGGTCAAATCAGGGAAAAAGCTTGTTAGAAGTGGCCTTTGCAGCAAAACGAATAGTTTAACATTAAAAGCTAGAGATTATGACAATTGAGAATATATTAATTTTAATAAATAAAGGTTAGGTGAAAAGATTTATTTAGAATAAAAATGTTATATATTCATTTTTCTTTTGGTTCATTCACTAATTATGCAGGATTATAAAGCACGGACAAAGGGAGTAATATGAAGAGATTATTGTACAAGAATTACTTACTTTAGAAAGGTATTTTTCCTTCAAATAGTTCATCTCGCATTGCTAATAATTCGTATTTCACTTTCTATCACGAATAGAATACTGCTTCATATATTTTCTTATATCTTAATACAACTAAACATTTAAGGGGTATTATCAATTTTAGCCCGCGCCAGAAACTATTTACATTCATTAGCCGAATAAGTGTATAAAATTTATATAATTTTTATTTATAATATACAAAATGTACACACACACATATATATATATATATACACACACAAAAATATACATTTTTTTTTAGAGCGGCCATACAGTTAATTTTTCCAATATTAAATACCATCAACGAAATGCTATATTGGTTATTTCATGAATTACTTTTTATGTTGTCAACCAAATACTGAAATTAGGATTACTTACTCTTTTCTTTTTTTAATTTTTCATTCGATATTCAATACCCAAGAACTTACTAAATTAAATTCGCGTTGAAAAATTTCACTATAGAAGATAAAACACTCCTTGCCAAAAATGACTTTATTTCCGGAGCTCGAACCAAACAGGCTATTTTGTTGGATTGCATAGGGTAAAATGCAGTAATGGAGCCACATGTATTTAAATAGGTGTTAATTGACACACCTTCGCCAAAAAATTACACTATTTAGTTAGGTAATTTATATATATATATATATATATATATATATATTATGGATCGGGTTTATAGTTAGGTAATTTATATATATATATATATATATATATATATATATATATATATATATATATATATATATATATATATATATATTAGCTCCAATATTTTGACAATTTATGCCTTGTTGCAACGCACCATATCACAAGCTGCAATAAATAAAACTAAAACAGCGCACACCTTCGCATACGAATATATTCAATTTAACAAACCGGTCCTCCACTATACATATATTCTACAAAAACCTTAAGCCTTTCATTATAGATCAGAAAATTTGAAGCCGGAGAAAATGGCGATAGGGAGCTTAGCTAGACGAAAGGCCACAACAATTTTATCTTCTAGATATCTCTATAGTACATCCAAATATTCATTTTCTCTAAGCAGAAATTACTCTTCGGGATCTGATGAAAATGATGTCGTTGTTATCGGCGGTGGACCCGGCGGCTATGTGGCGGCGATTAAAGCTGCACAACTTGGGCTCAAAACTACTTGTATTGAGAAACGGGGTACCCTTGGTGGTACCTGTCTCAATGTCGGTTGTATTCCTTCTAAGGTAATTGTTTTTGACTATTTATTTAGATTTTTTAAAAATTTCTTAGATCTATTGATTTTGCTATTACTCGTTTTGAAATTCTGTTGATTTTTGCGATAGTATGTGAAAATTCAGATTTTCGTTATGGCTTTAATTAGCGTGAAGATGATTATGTCGATTGTAAGTATTGTGCTATTGAAAATCGAGCTTAAAATTCGTTTTTGCAGTATTCTTTTTGTTAACTTGTGATTTACATTTCAGACCGTTGTCAAATAGCAGTTTGATATTTTAGTGATTATATAAATGGATAGTAGATGTTTCTATAATGTGAGCTTTGGGAGCGATTGAAATCATTTGGTATGATGCAAGTCATTTTTTGTAGAAAATGTTATTCGTGTTTTCATAGAAAATGTTTTCCTTGGAATGTTTGGTTAGTAAGTGAAAAACATTTTTTAACAAAAGTCAATACATATAGTATATTTATTTGATGAATTTTTTTGACAAAACATATATATCAAAGATTATTAATAAAATTAGCAAATTAGAAAGTGTTTTGTCAATCTTTTGAGTATTTAAGACCAATAATAATGTCTAATTGTTTGGTGGAATAAGTACTATGAAGTTAAGATAGTTGAAAAGAGGGAAGTCGTTTCCCCTATGAAAAATGTTGTAATCCCAGGAAACGTTATACCATCTTTTGTAGTACCTTTTTTAGAAGTTCTGTTTTTCGAAAGCATCGCAATTGGTCCTCCTACAAGGTGGAGATATGGAATTGGTTTTCTTCCTTTTCTTTAGCCGCAACAGAGGCAAACTTAACTTTTCATCAAGTGTCAAAGCCATCCATACAGGAAAAGGAAAAATAAGAAAGACCACCAAATAGTGTATCTGTATATAATTTCTGACTATCCAGCTGTGAGATGTTAATTATATATATTTTTTGGTTGATAAAAGAGAAAGGAAATTGTAATTATCTCTGAAGATGCTAATATCAGACATAAGCTGCATAGTGAATGATATGTTATTTTCTGCAATTTCTACTTGAACTACTTGATCTATAGAAGATTGAGCGTCTTTTGTAGAGAATCATGTTTTGATGTAAATTCTCTACTTTTTGGTATACTTCTTGTATACGGGAGTTTTTTCTCCCTTTTGATTAATACAATTTACCTTATCAAAAAAAAAAAGTTATCATCCAAATGTGAGATAAAATAAAATAAAATAAAAGCTAGATCTAAATTGAGTGATATGGTAGTATTTTTTTGATAAGGTAAAGGTTTTGAGTGATATGAAAGTATTAGAAGGGGATACTGGAAATGCTGATTTCCAGTTGATGAGTTGATTTGTGACTTACATATAGAAGTAAAGGTACCTTGCATAATTAACAGTGGAATTATTTTAGTTAATGAGAGTGATATTGTTCTTTTGAATGTGACTAGAAGCAGACGTCAGTTGTGGGAAATTACTGGAAGGGTACTGGATATTCTGATTTTGCAATTGACCAGTTGACTTGTAACTTACATATAGAACTATAGGTACCTAGGTATTTTGTACTTCAAACTTCTTCATTTTTTCTAAATTTAAAGTTTAAAATGTGGCAGTTCTCCTTTGAATAGTTCTAGTGATGTTAATTAAAGATCAGAAGTTCTGGTTGACCTGCCATAAATGAGGTATACTCTCTTGATGTAGATTTTAATCTTAGTGAAAGTTTTTTCTTGCAAATACTTAGTAGACTTATCTTTCTTCTATTTTTCGTCAAAGGATTGAAGGTTAATAATGTTTGCAGTGTTGTGCATTCTTCCCATGATTTGGCTGCTTAGCAAGACATATTTTAAGTGATACTTTAAACTGCAGTATATGTGCACAACTTTTCCCATATGGCTAACTCCGTCTCTTTGATTCCCTTAGAATGTGACATGCTTGAGGCTTCTCCTGTTCAGTGTTCTTAAAAGCAAAAATCGCAAAAAAGCGACATGGTTAATGGGGCTTGTAATGAAAAGCGAGAATTAAAGTGCACGCTTCTTTGAAGTGCACATTTCTCAGCTTTGCCCATGAAGAGATAACCCCTCGGCCCTCGCTTCGCAAATCGTTTCATCGCTTCAAGTGACAAACTGATGGCTTTTAATAACATTGCTCCTGTTGTGAATCCAAAGACATAACTTCCCTGAGAGACCATTTTGATTGGAAATCATATATAACCTAGTGTGCAATAGGTTAACCATAGGTTTCCATTGGGTGCATATTTATCTTATGATCTCTCTCCTAATGATCCTAAACTATATAGTTAGTTCTAGTAGGTTGCTAGTTGTCATTCTGTTTTTGTGACATCATGCACTTAAGGTCATTCTTCTGCATAGTAAGTTAACAACGGTACTCTGAAAATAAATTTGGTAGAGTAGTGCTTGAGTTATGCCTACGTATCTTGTCAATGAGTGTGCTCGAAGCTTTGTGGTCAGCTTTTGAGGTAATTCTTCATGTTTATTCTTTCTGCTTTTCATGTGTAGGCACTTCTTCATTCCTCCCACATGTACCATGAAGCTCAACATTCATTTGCTAGTCATGGCGTGAAGTTCTCTTCTGTTGAGGTAGATCTTCCTGCCATGATGGGCCAAAAAGATAAAGCTGTGGCTAACTTAACACGAGGTATTGAGGGTCTATTCAAGAAGAACAAAGTAAACTATGTTAAGGGCTACGGCAAATTCCTGTCTCCTTCTGAAGTTTCTGTTGACACTGTGGAAGGTGGTAATACTGTTGTTAAGGGGAAGAATATTATAATTGCGACTGGTTCTGATGTCAAAAGTCTACCTGGTCTAACCATTGATGAGAAGAGAATTGTATCTTCCACTGGAGCTTTAGCTTTGACCGAAGTTCCAAAAAAATTGGTTGTTATTGGTGCTGGCTACATAGGCCTTGAAATGGGATCTGTCTGGGGCCGTCTTGGCTCAGAGGTGACTGTTGTTGAATTTGGACCTGATATTGTTCCATCCATGGATGGTGAAGTTCGCAAGCAATTCCAACGTTCTCTTGAGAAGCAAAAGATGAAGTTCATACTTAAAACTAAGGTGGTGTCAGTTGAGACTGTTGGCGATGGTGTGAAGTTGACCCTTGAACCTGCAGCTGGTGGTGATCAAACTACTCTTGAGGCTGATGTTGTTCTTGTTTCTGCTGGTAGGATTCCATTCACTTCTGGGCTTGGATTGGACAAGATAGGGGTTGAAACTGACAAGGCTGGTCGAATCCTGGTCAATGAACGTTTTGCAACTAATGTCCCGGGGGTACACGCGATTGGTGATGTCATTCCTGGGCCAATGCTGGCTCACAAGGCAGAGGAGGATGGTGTTGCTTGTGTAGAATTCATTGCTGGCAAAGAGGGTCATGTGGACTACGATTTGGTTCCTGGTGTTGTTTACACGCACCCAGAGGTGGCTTCTGTTGGGAAAACCGAAGAACAAGTTAAGGCACTTGGAGTTGATTATCGCGTAGGCAAATTTCCTTTCCTTGCAAACAGTAGGGCCAAGGCAATTGATGATGCTGAGGGAATTGTAAAGGTACTTGCTGAGAAGGAGACCGACAAGATCTTGGGTGTCCATATTATGTCACCAAATGCAGGAGAGCTTATTCACGAGGCTGTCCTGGCTTTGCATTATGGAGCATCAAGTGAGGACATTGCTCGAACATGCCATGCACATCCAACAATGAGTGAGGCTCTGAAAGAAGCAGCCATGGCCACTTACGACAAGCCCATTCACATATAAAAATAGTGTCATATCCTTGTTTTTGTTTTTCCTCCGAGTATCTTGGATACTTGGAGCAGATTTTCTAATTGCCACCTCATCACTCAAGTATATCTTGAACAGAAATTTCCTTCCTCTTCTCTCTTAATTTATTATCCAAAGTACTTCCAACTTAATGTTTCTGTTCTGCATATTCATATCTGTAATAAAGTCAGGAGCTGTATGTCGAGTTTAAATGCCATTAATTTGAGTTTCATTGAGTTTTGATCAGCGTTGAGCGATTTTGCTTTATCCACATATAAGAGGAAGATTTTTAACATGTATATTCAAATAACTTTTGCATGGATGAGGGGCCATTTTAGAGAAGATGGACTATAACTTTCTTGTTGAATGTTTTTAACTTTGCAGAAAAAAGAGCTCTAATTGGCGTCAAACTGTGGACAGGTGATTTTTGCTTTGTTAGCCAATTGTATACCATTGCTTGTTCCTTTTGGCCATCAATTATTAACATGGATTGTTGAAATGAGTATATTGTGCCAAAGTTTCTAATGTGAATCCAAATTAGTCGAGCTAATAAGCTTCTCACAGCGAATGGTTAGAACCAAAAAAGAGTATATTTTGTCAAACAGAAGTACAATTTCTACACCAGATTATCTTTTTAATTGGTTGAAAAGGGATACATTTGGATACCCGCAAGTCACTTAGCATGGTTTGTCCATCACTATTCGAAGTGCTATTTACTAGTCTCTCTCGGATAGCAGCAAGTAGCAATAACTATTTGGTTATTGTATTCAAGTAACCTCCACTTCCAACCAAGAGATTGTGAGTTCGAGTTTCCCAAGAGCAAGGTGTGAAGTTCTTGGAGGGAAGGATGCCGATGGTCTATTTGGAAATAGCCTCTCTACCCCAGGATAGGGTTAAGGTCTGCGTACACACTACCCTCCCCAGACCCCACTAAGTGGAATTATACTGGGTTGTTGTTGTATTCAAGTCTTTATTTTCAATTGTTTTTTTTGGTTGGTTGCCTTTGAGATTTGTTCACACGAAGTAAATGATCCATGGCATTCATGTTGCACATGAACAATGAATGTGTTCTCCCTTTTATGTAAAAAAAGGAGGTATTGGAAACACTTAGGGATCGTTTGTTATGCGGAATAAATTATTCCGGGATTATAGTCTTGGGCCTATAATCCCTAGACTAGTTTATCCCATTTAATGACCTGGTTGTTCGTTCTGAGAGTTATAGCCCAATTTCCCCTATCTATAGTTATTTATGTGTTGTTCAGCCGTGTTGAGTTGTATCGAGTTGGTAGGTTTGAGTTCGGAGTAATTTCGGAGTGAAATGAACACTTAGTCTCTTAGTTAGAAAGTTAAGTTAGAAAAGTCAATCGGAAGTTGACTTATGAGTAAACGAATTCGGATTTGGATTTTTATGATTCAATTAGCTTCGTTGGGTGATTTTAGATTTATGAGTGTGTCCGGAATGTAATTTGAAGGTCCGTGGTAGAATTAGGCTTGAATTGGCGAAAGTTGGAAGTTTAGAAGTTTTTAGGCTTGAATTCGAGGTTGATTTGGTGTTGTTTTGGGTGTTCTTGAGGTTCGACTAAGTTCGGGTAGTGATATATGTCTTGTTGGAATTATTGGTTGAGGTCCCGAGGACTTCGAGTGAGTTTCAGAGAGGTTTGAGTTGTGTTGCGCTCGTTTTTCTTATGTTTCGACGCCGTTTCTTCAAGCATAAATGATATCATATTGAATAAATGAGCTTCAATTTCTTTTTTGATTGAAGCATTCGATCCGTATCGTAATTATAGACCGGTAACAAAAAGAATCGTCGAATTTGGACATCGTATGAGGATTTTAGGGTCATTTTACTAAGAATTAGGTTGTCAGATTTTTTCAGATTAATTACGAAATTGCCACTAGCAGCGTATTTAAAAATCTGCACTATTTGCAAATATTAAAACCTACATATCTCATTCATTATAAGGTCAAATTGAGTAATTCAAAAGCCTAACTTGACTATAATTTCACAAGGAATACATTGGAGGCATAAACTATGATATTTCAGGATCGTTTGACATGAGAAACGAGACAGAATAGCTGGCAGAAAATATATAAAACTAAGGTTTGTTCATTCGGTCATATTTTGAGTTGGGGAGCACGAATTTGGGCGATTTTGGAGGCGATTTTCACCATATGGATTGGGATTCGGAGCTTTTGGAGACCGAGCCCAGAGACGAGGGCATCCCGAAGTAGGATTTTATGTGGTTGAGGTAAGTAACAGTTTTAACTCTGGCTTTGAGGATGTAAACCTGGAGAAATTGATATCATGTGATTATTTGGTGGTGATACCCACGCTAGGTGACGGGCGTGTGGGTGTGCACCGCGAGGGATTGAGACTTGGTCCGTCCCGTAAGGCTGCGAGGCCTAATAGCTATTATCTGTGGTTATGTGTTTACTTGTTGTTGAACTTGTTTGCCTTCATGTTAGAGATCATGCTTAGGCTTTATTCATGCTCACATTATTTGTACTCAGTCATAGAAATTATTGTACATGTTTACCCCAGTCTCTATTATTTGCTAATATGCTGTGATACTTGATGTGGGCTATGTTCCCTTATTTGTTGATGATGGTGAGGCTAGTGAGGTACATGATTGAGTGAGGCCGATGACCTGGTTGTGAGGATATTAATACCATAGCGCGTGAACTGTCCGCGTAACACGTGTGCTGACCATGCAGGTCCAGGTATTTATACCATAGCGTGTAAGTTATCTGCGTAGCACATGAGTTGACCGTGCGGATCCAGGTATTGATATGATGGCATGATTGAGTGAGGCCGATGACCTGGTTGTGAGGATATTAATACCATAGCGCGTGAGTTGTCCGCGTAGCACGTGAGTTGACCGTGCGAGTCCAGATATTGATACCATAGCGTGTGAGTTGTCCGCGTAGCACGTGAGTTGACCGTGCAGATCCAGGTATTGATATGATGACACATGAGTTGTCTGTGCTTAGCGCTTGGGCTTTGGGAGCTCCTCCGAAGTCTGTACACACCCCCAGTGAGCGTAGAATGTTGAGTGTATTGAGTGTTGAGTGTTGAGTGCTGAGTGCGAGTGCTGAGTGATGGAGTGACATTTTTATGAAGTTGCATTTACTTTTGTTGTTGCTGCATTTATCTGTTAAATTTCTTTGTGGTATTTACTGAGTTATGAAATTTACCTGTTTATTCATGTTTATTTTCTTAAAATTGTGAAAATAAATAGTTGAACTGTTTTACTTAGCTCGTCACTATTGCTCAGTTCCTTAGTTATTTCTATTACTACTGAAGTGGTTGTACTCATATTACACCCTGCTCTTTATGTGCAGATCCAAGTGAGTTAGAGCGCGGTGATCCTTGAGTTCATGCCGACTATCTTTGGAGACTGCAAGGTAGCTGCTAGCATCCGCAGGACCTTGTTACTCCTCTTGTCATTTCTTCTTTTGGACAGTTAGATAGTTTATATTTCTTAGTTCACCGTTTTAGATGCTCATGACTTAGTGACACCCCGATGTTTGGGACTCGTTTCTATATTTTATATTAATTATATTTAGAGTAGATTTAGTTTATGAGAAATTCAAATGTTGAAATGTTTTATTAAACTTTTATAATTGATTTAGTAGTAGTATTTTGGGAAATAGGCTTGCCTTGTAACAAGATAGGCGCCATCATGACCATGGTTAGATTTTGGGTCGTAACATCCCACCTCGAAGGTGGGATAAAATAATACCAAGTTTGATGGGATAAGATGGGAAATCCAGACCTTATCCTGCGTACCAAACGACCTCTAGAATCTATCTAGGATAAGAGACCCTTTCTCTTAACCCAACTACATAACAAAATCTGAGTTTATTAATGCGCTTATGCTGTTCATCATTCATTCCCCCGTTTAGAGAAGAAAGAGGAGTGTTCTCCCTCGAGATTGTTATAACAATATAAGTTTAAACAGTTCAAACTGACCATAAGTCACTCGTGTTGGCGGCTGTCAAGTGAGATAATAGTTTCAAACAAGCAAGACACAGACCCTTTAGAAAAGTTTGTCATTCTTATTGGATTTCAGCATAGCAAAGTAAAACTGATATGCCTTTCACTAAGTGCATCCATTTGTGAATCCAGTTCAGGGACTGACTTTCTCTGGTTTGTAGTCGATGACAAGGACTTTCTCCAGCTGAGGAAGCAATATATTTGCATATTCAACATGAGCCGGATGATCTATATACTCTGCAATACCATCTGTACTGTCGAACGTTGACTCAAAAACATGAGTGAAACCTTGGTGGAAGTTCTCTATGCTCACATTCTCACCCCTGCAATAGTGACACACTAGTTACATTTCAATACTTGTATGAACTTCAAGAAACAGAACTAAAATCCAACTCAGTTTTGATCATGAGAACTCGCAGGACTCATTATCAAAGTGTCTCAAGGCTAGCATTCTAATACCTCACAATATCCTTTTTGCCCAAAGTTCCTAGATATAAAGCCTTAGAGCTTTGCCACCAGAAGCAAGCCAAAATATTACCTCCACATTCTTTTCCACTAAGCAAATATCAATCAAAGTTGAGTTTGATTCAGCAGGATAATCTCTTAAAGTTCAGAGTTTATATGTGCAATTTTTGGATGAGGCGCAACTAATAATGGTCCTCAATACTAGGTTTTTATCTGAGGCCGGGTTCGAACTCGTGATGTGCACCTAACCCAGATATCATGAGTTGTGCTCTTACCATTAGACCAAAACCATGGGAGTTTATAAGTGGAACTTTAGTGTCATAACTTCCGTGGAAAGCGAGCAAAGCCCATCAAGACAAGTAAAAGCTGAACATTCTTGGCTAGGAGTGGCAACCAGGCAGCAGAGGCGGATTTAGGATTTAATCTTTATGGGCTAAACTTCTAAGATTTTTAATATTGAACCCATTATATTTTTAAAGTTATGAGTTCATATCTACTATATTTGCAACTATAATGAATTTTTATACATAAATTTTTACTCCGCGGCGAAAGTTATGGGTTCAATTGACCCCATAACTAACACACTACATCCACTCCTGTTAGGTAGGCGAGGCAGCTTTCGGGACTGGGCAGAGCCGAGGAAGAGACGGGCAGAACAGGGGTGGGCGGGTTACATATTCTGAAGTTCAGTTTTGATTCTCAACGCTCCGTCACAAAACCTTATTCTCTCCTGACAAAATATTGTGATATCCAGATGTGTAAATAATGGCGATCTTTGTAGGGTCATTCTCTTCTATTCAAATTTGTCGACATGGAGATCATTACTTCTTGAATGGTAGGTGACCTTAACAAACACTTTAGAAGTAGCATTTTACTACCATGACATCTCCGGTTAACGCTCCATCTAACAAGTGATAACCTAATAACTAGCATATATTTGCTCTCCAACACTTGATAGATAAATTGTAAATTTTATTTTATGATCTAAATCCCAATCAGCTAAGTTCAAAACAACAACAACAATAACAACCCAGTGGGATCCCACAAGTGGGGTCTAGGGAGGGTAATGTATACGCACACCTTACCCCCATCCTGGAGGGCAGAGAGGCTGTTTCCAAAAGACCCTCGGCTCGAGAGAAAGAATCAGAACAAGTAAATAACAAAAAAAAGACCAAGAAAATGATATCAACAATGTAAGAACCGGAGAAAAAATAAATGGAAGAAAGCAGTAGCAATAGCAATAGCAAAAATAATAGCAATAGCAAAAGCAAAAGCAATAGTCACAAGCAGTAACACGACATGGTACTAGAAAACCGAAGCGGAAGATAGTACTAAAACAACCCTAATACTGGCATTCTAAGAATCGAAGACAATGTACTAGTCAACTGGCCTTAATAAACTTGGAACAGATCAGAAAAACACAGGACGACATATTACCCTTCTACCCTAATCTTCGACCTTCATACCCTCCTGTCAACATATATCTTAAAAAAATTTCTTTATAACATTGACCTTTAACTTACCAAAATCATTACCCTAATGAAAACCAAGAATGTCAAAGTTTTAATTTTTCAATGATAAGAATCAAGAATGTCAACACACACACACACATATAAAGAGGGGTTGCTCCAATGTTGTATACTAAACTAGAAAATGAGAAATCATCCACAAATAAGGCAAAAAGGGGAAAAGGGGTTGAGCAGAAATGTTGAAAATTTTATAGAGGAGAGAATAAAATACCAATGAAAAGATTTCATGGGTTCAATGAGATTGACAAGATTAGCATATTGCTTAATCAGTTGGTTGATTTGGTCTGCTGGAATTCCATCTTTGAACTTGGCCAGCAATATGTGCTTCACCACTCCTCCTCCATTAGAACCCTCCATTCCAAATTAGTCCCTGTTCCTTCGTGCTAAGAGTCTCTCTCCTCCACTACTACTTTGGTTGATGGTATTAAGTAGAGAAAATGAGAAAAATGGTCCCTAATGTTTGAGTCTAGGTTCAAACCAGTCCATCAAGTATACAATGAATAGTTTTGATCCTTTACGTTTGCCAAAACTTAACAGTTTTGGTCTCCTTAATTATTTAAGGAACTAACTTTATTTGTTAGATTTGATGGGAACTGTGAAAAAATAGAGAAGATTAGCTGAAATTCATATTTAGAGGTATAATTTTTGCTGTTTTTGATGTATTTCTACAATTTGGTGCAATTTTTTTTTGTAACTTCTATTATTTTTAGTACTTTCTTTTGTGTGTTTAGTGCAATTTTGTATTGTAGTATTTAGGATTTGATGGGACTTTCTTGGTATTTATAGTTAAATGTTTTTTTCTATAGTTTATGTCAAATATAATGAACATAAATTGTTAAAATATTTAACATAGACCAAAAATATTAACTTTGATAAAATTAAAGGATCAAAATTGCTCGGTGCATATTTAAGGGACTACTTTAAACCTTCCCTCAACTACTTTGTTTGACTATTGTATAATCACAGTTCACAACACGTATGCCACACTCCTAAATTAGTTTGGTCAATTTCATGCCAATATTATATAAAATAAAATAAATGCACACAATTTTTTTAAATTTTCTATTAGCATAAAAATCTTTGATAGAACTAAAAAATTTACTAATATGATTAAAACATATACTCAACTAGAGTAATTAATATCTCTAATATATATTATTCGTTAGGTTACATGAAATTCATGAGAATCTGGTTTTTCGATACTCTATCGGCCCGTGCATTTAGAGGTTGACGCAAGGCATGACGAAGCGATGTCAAGCTACATTTGCTGATTTGCTAACTTATGTAGTATTTCTTTGATCACACGAGAAAAAAATAATTTATAACTAATGCAGTATTTGATTGAACAAATACTTATGCATTATTTTATGCAAGATTTAATGTGAAATAAAAATACATGCATTGACAATATGATAATTGAACTATTTATATAAAAAAATATTTTTGAAGTAAATAACTCTCATATATATATTTTTTAATTGTCCATCACCGCATAATAACTTTTTCATTATTACTCTTTACTCTTTAACACTTTTTAAATTAGTAACTTTACAAATCAAACGGCCGTATATTTTGTAGCATTTGGTTCCTATTCCAAATGAGGTAGGTGACAGTGATTACTCTTTAACATAAAGGAGGTTGTTGGGGGTTGGTGGAAATAACAAAAAGTTCGCGATATAATTAAGATTGAAAAAATTATATTGTATAGATGCTTTTCAATATATATATATATGTTATGTATAAAAAAAATATAAATTTTATATACTTTTATAGCTATCAAATATAAATAGTTTCTTTTGCGAGCTAAAATAATCTTTATGAAAGACGTCATCATATTGAGTTTTCTCATCATATTGAGTTTTCTCTTTATCACTTTAGCATATGTTATTTATCCTTCATCTTCCAATTGCTGAACAAATTGACCCGTAACAAAGTCCGATAAGTGACATGATATATATTTGGCATTTGTTTAAGGTTATTTGTCACAACAATCTCTAGCTCTGTAGATATTGTACAAGCGTGTGCATAATAATATTACTATGTAAAAAAAAACATGAATTAACTTAACACAATATTAGTGCCCTGTATTGTTGCTTTGGAGACTTCAAGGTAAACCTGCCCGCAGGCCTCGAAGTCCCCTTCTATCCCATTCTTTTCTTATTTTTTTTACATTTTGATAGACAATGATTTATAGGATTGTTCGGTACTATATCTACACTACTAGAAAATAGACCTATCGCAACAGTTATTTAGCAACGGTTATGTAAACGTTGCAATAAAATAGATATGGCAACAGTTACAACGGTCGCATGTTCCTCTCAGACCCACTGAGATAGGTAGCAGAATAAACCATTGCATTAGGGATTAAACCGTCCATGTAGATTGATGTATCGTGACGGTGCCCTGAACCGTTGCAACAGAGACATCTTTGGCAATGATGTATCGTGACACTAAAGATCGATTACCACCAGAAAAGGCTCACGGGAAACCAAGAGATTAAGAGGTTCTTCTCCCTCTATCTCTCTCTTTCTTCAAAACTAATTTTTCTTCTTACTTATTTGCTCTCATAAGACAAGAGGGGTTGCTCTAATGGTAAGCAACCTCCACTTTCAACCAAGAGGTTGTGAGTTCGAGTCTCCCCAAGAGCAAGGTGGGAAGTTCTTGGAGGGAAGTATACCGGGTTTCTATTTGGAAACAACCTTTCTACCTCAGGGTAGGGGTAAGGTCTGCGTACACACTACCCTCCCTAGACCTCACTAAGTGGGATTATACTGGGTTGTTGTTGTTGTTATTTGCTCTCATTCATCGACAGAGAGCTTTTTAAGGCCTCTCCAGTTTGAAGCTATCTAAATCTCATCTCCCTTTACACTAGGCAAGATTCATTTTATATACTTATTTATTTTGTAATTAAAAGACAATTGGAAATAAATTATTGGGGTAGCTGCTCTATATTTGTCATCTTCAGTGTGAAATTGGATCTGGTGCTAATATTAGTGATTTTTTGTTCGCTTTTATTAATACCCGTGGTTTACAATCAAAAGCCTCTGTCTTTGTTACAATGAGACAAAGCGCAATAAATTGGTTTTTGAAATGCGGTCTTAAAGTTTATGCATATTTTTTCCCAAAATTTATGTGTATTTCACCCAAAATAAGTAAGGCAAGTATGAAGAAGAGTATGTATCTGGAGAACTTCTTGTATTTTGAAACTGCGACATAGAGTTGAATTGTTTATGCTGTTGAAATCAAGAAGTGTATTTGACAATTGATAATTTGACATCAAAATATATGCCTCACAAAAAAAAAATTACATTTAGATATAGCTTTTCTCCATTCTACTTTTTGAATATTTTCTGATAGTTGGAGAGATTGTAGTATAGTTTAGCAGAATTGAGTTTGGGTCGGCGTCCCAATATTCGATATTATTTGTTGTTAGTAGACACTACAGAGAACTCTCTTGGCATAAATTGATGGTGAACTAACAAGTTGTGCTATTCATGAAAGTTAAATACAAGCCCACCAAAGTGTTGAAAAATATGAAAAACTCATTCCATAATCTGTAGCTACCAAATTTAGCAACTTGATGCTTTTATTCTCTTTGTATTTATATCTTTTTCTATGAGCGAGTGCTACCAAGATCTCATAATATAAAGATTTATCTAGTTGTATCAAGTATTTTAATTCATTCAAAACAATTTAACAGGAGGTCTCCACTTTAAGTAGTTGTTAGATTTGCTTGTTTGTTCTTTGTGTTTTTTATTTCATGTGTTTGTGAATTCATTTTGTTAGTACTTTATTAAAAAGGTTAACTAGTTTACCCTCCTGTTAGTTGAAAGATTTGTTCTATAAATACTTGATAGAACCTTTGTTATGAATTTTCATTTTAGGTCATCCAGCAGATTAATGTGCAAATAGGATAACATATGTTAGTTTTTACCAAGGAAATGGTTTAAAAAAATTTATACAGCAGATGGTCAAAAAGTCTGCTAATTTTATAGTTTTGAATACAGTAGATAAAGCTTAAGCTTAGGTGAAATAATTATGTATCTACAATAGTTCCAAAAATTTGTTATTTTAAAATTATGATGGCAGCTCAAATACATCTCGTTGTGGCCACTTTACCAGTTACAGTCACCACAAATATTGAAATTCTGAAAAAGTCCAGGTAAGTTTTACTAGTTGCAGCAACTAAAAACAAAAAACAAATGGTAAACTGAACTGAACACCTCTTTGTCTTACCTTGTTGAATTATTTATTTGCAGAGAATAAATATCCACGATATATGGTGATACAATAATAATGCATAACTATCTTGTCGGTACTCCAGAGCATCAATGATTCAACCATATATTTTAATAAATATATCTCCACTTATCCCATCTTCCTTTTGCAATATCATAGTATTAGCTAATACTAATAAAAATACAATATCAAAGTTTTAATATTAACTAATATTAATTACACAAATAGCCGGCCAGATTCAATATTTACTTTTTCTAACCGGTATAGGCTAGGGAATAGTCGAGAGTTCTTCCCTCCTTGTACCAGGTAGTCTGATAGAGTTTCGTTTAGGTTTGTTAGCGATCTTTGTTGTATTCACATTGTTGTTTTGCATAGTTTTGTGTTATTGTCCTTTCACTTATTTGTTGTGGTTATTTTCTTTCTGGTATCTTTTATTGCTACATGTCTTTTCTCTTGTCTCTTTTATGATATTATTGTCTCTCCTGTTGAGCCGAGAGTCTCCTGGAAACAGCCTCTCTGCCCTTTTCGGAGTAGGGGTAAGGTCTGCGTACATTCTACTCTCCCCAGATCTCACTAGTGGGATTTTACTGGGTATGTTATTGTTGTTATTATACATATAGTATCTCGGAAAACATATAGTATTATATATATATATATATATATATATATATATATATATATATATATATATATATATATATATATATATGTTATATTTTAGTGGCTATTTTTAGTTTAAGAAATTAGATGATCGGCTATTTGGGTTAATTCTTCAAATTTTTTATAATCTTAGAATTATCAATTCTTGAACAGGGGTGGCCCAAAGAATTTTGTAGCCTAAAGCCAAACTTTAATGAAGCCTTAGCTTTTTGTTATTTTAAAAAAGTATTATTTTTTTATTTGAAGTCTATTTTTTATTAGATTTTTATTAATAATTTTCTTATAATCAATTTCTCCCAATAAGTCTTTCTCACTTAACGATATAGCTAATACATTTAATCTCTCTTGAGACGTTGTTGATCTTAGGTAAGATTTTATCAATTTTAATTTTGAAAAACTTCTTTCCGTTGAAGCAATGATAATAAGAGTTGTTAACATTATTATGTAAGCAATATAGGCATTTGAAAAAAGAATCCAAGTCTTTTTATTTGAATAAAGTATATCTTCTATTTGTAATAATTTTTTTTATATATAACCTATTAGGTGTAACAAAAAATGGGGCATCCACAAATGGTTAAAATAGCACGAGCTAACAAATTTTCGGACTGGTAATTAAAAAATAATCAGCGTTTGAAAAGTCATTGAAAAATATCACTATTTTACTGTAACACGGAAAGTTCCAGCATAATATATTGGAGATTGGAACACCTGTGTTATGAACTTCCAGCATATTATGTTGGAATATTTTTCGGATTTTGAACAGTGTTTTTGTTCATATTTATTTTTACATGAAAAGTGATAAATTTCGATTACTTTTGAAACTGTGGTTTATTTTCAATTACCATTTGTAAATCTGACTACTTTTAAATTTTACTCCTACAAATGTAGGGCCTAAAGCATTTTCTTTACTTGCTTTAGGAAAGGATCGTCCCTGTTCTTGAATAATATTTCAGGTTGGAATTCTTGAAATGGAATTATGATTTTTTTTAAATAGAAAGGGCAGAAGAAAAATGTATAAAAACCTACCACTAGCATATTATACTTTCTGTGGAGCCACATTAGTATTTTATCAATGTTTCACTGGGAAGAGCTTTCTTCTATAAATAGGATTCTCATTGAGTTTTCCATCTGAAAATTTTACTTAGAAGTTAGAGAGGAACAAGAGAGAAATATTTTTATTGAGTATTTTCTAGATAGACTAATTTTTAGATGTCGAGAATATTGTATGATATTGGTAAGTTTGATAGGAAAACCAACTTTACTTTATGGAAAATAAAGATGCATGCCGTTCTTGTACAAAATAGTTTACATAAAGCTTTGAAAGGGGAGAAACCATTCGATATGAAAGATGAGATTTGGTATGAGATCGATGAACAAGCTTGATCAATTATTCATTTATATCTCGCAGATGAAATTTTGCACAAAGTAATTAATGAAAAGACGACGAAGGAATTGTGGGACAAGTTGGAAGCACTTCATTTGGAAAACATTCGCGCGAATAAGTTGCTTAATAAGCAACGCTTATATTCTCTACGCATGAAAGAAGGTACACCTCTTAGTTCTCATATTAACGAGTTTGAATCTCGCATAACGGATTTAGAAAATTTAGATGAGATGATTGACGATGAAAATAAAGCTTTATTGTTATTGCGTACATTACCATCTTCATTTGAACATTTTGTAGATAGTATTGTATATGGTAATGATACAATTTCGCTGAATGATGTCAAAGATGCTTTGGAAACTAAGGAGGGAGAGTAAGTGAAAGTATGTCACATTTTAGATCAAAATCAAGAAAAGGAGATATTGTGTGTTGGAATTGTGGCAAAACTGGTCATATTCGTAGAAATTGTGAAGAATGAAAAAGAAGTGAAATGGGAAAAGGACCTTGGAAAAATTAATCAAAAGGAGCAATCTCACCAACAAATGCAGTTTTTGGTGAAGTTCTAATAATGGTTTGTACATTTGTTTACAATATTTTTAATCTTTTTTGGGGGTTGAGGGGAGGGGGTCTTTTGATCCTTTTTTTGGGGCAATGAAATTTGCATAAATTACCAGAAGTGAGAAGTGAGAACTAACTCCTAATGGAAGCCTTTGGCCCCTCACACTTGTATTTTCTATTAGCATAATTGTTTTTGATACACCTAAAAAATTCTTCTAAGACAGTATAGGTCCTAAGTAAATATACTAACATAGGTCCTAATTAAATTTACTCATATGATTAAAACATATTCTCAACTGGAGTAATTAATATCTCTAATATATTTATGCGCTAGGTTTACATGGTGCTCATGAGAATCTCTAATATATTCATGCCTTGATACAAGGCATGACGAAACCATTTCAAGCAACGTTCACTCATTTGCTCACTTATGCCGTATTTGTTTGATCACACGAGAAATAAGAATACGTGCACCGGCAATATGATAATTAAACTATATAAGTGCAAAAATATTTTTGAAGTAAATAACACTCACATAATTCTTTTTTGTCCATCACCGCATAATAATTTTTTCATTATTACTCATTAATCTTTAACATTTTTTAAATTAGTAACTTTACAAATCAAGCGGCCGTATATTTTGTAGCATTTGATTCCTATCCCAAATGTGGTAGGTGACAGTGACTACTCAACATCAAGGAGGTTGTTGGGGGTTGGTGGAAATAACAAAAAAAATGCGACATAAGTAGATTGAAAAAATAATATTGTATAACTATACTTTTAAAATAATAGTCGATATATATATATATATATATATATATATATATATATATATATATATATATATATATGTATGTATATATACACACGTACACATACACACACATACACATGACATCTGTACAAAAACTATAATAATTTTATATGCTTTTATAGGTATCGGATATAAATAATTTTTTCGACGAGCTAAAATAATCTTTGCCGGTAAGATTGAAGAGTTAGAATTCATTTCAAATTAATATCTTTGGAAGATGTCATCATATTGAGTTTTTCTCTTTATCACTTAGCTATGTTATTTACCCTTCATCTTCCAATTGCTGAAACTAATGGACCCGTACCATAGTCCTGACTAGTGACATGAGAAATATTTGGCATTTGTTTAGGTTATTTGTCACAACAATCTCTAGCTCTGTAGATATTGTACAACCGTGTGTACAAAAATATCACTGCCAAAAAAAAAAAAAGGAATTAGCTTAACAAGAAAAAACCATCGTTAATTCTATTTAGTAATGTATTAATGATAAATTATTTAAAAATTCTACTAGAGTGATTTAGTTAATTCTAATTTATTTTTAGTGTAGGGAAAGACTTGTTACTGAACCGCACCAAGGATAAATTGTTCATTATCAACACTAGGGCTGTGCATAATATGCTAAATACCGAATTACCGTACCGAAATCGAAAAATTTTGGTATATGGTATTCGTTATTTTGGTATTTGGTATGATATCTGTCACACCTCCTTTTTGCGCGCCCGGCCCCGAAGGGTTAAATGCGCGAGGGGAGTTTTTCTAATTTAAGTGACAATATTCGAAATGGGATTATTTAATTAATTCAGAGTCGCCACTTGGGAAAGGTTTGGCTTTTGGTGTCCAAGTCACCGGTTTATCTTGAATCCCAAATCGAGGAAATTTTCGACTTTTCCAAATGAAGTCTGCGAACCAGAAATTCTAAGTAAGGAATTCTGTTGACCCGAGGGAAGGTGTTAGGCATCCTCGAATCCCGTGGTTCTAGCACGATCGCTTAAATTGTTATAATGGCTAAATATCTGATTTAAATACATGTTGTGACTTATGTGCTTTATTAAGTTTAAACCGCTTTTATTATTATCATTTATTTTTTATAGAATTTCAACGTCGTGAAAATGCATCTCGAGCCACGTCACAATCAATGCACCCGTGATCGTCAACACATTTTGACTCCGTTGAGATTTGGATTTGGGTCACATCAATATGCACCCGAATTTAAGAATATAATTTAATTAAGCCGCGCCTAAAGAGTCTAACGCGTTATTATTTTTTGGAAAGGCCATGAAATTTACTGAAACGGCCCGTCCTGGATTCTAAATATTTATTATGTTTAGTTATTGAGGGCCTCGCAATTTACATTTTTATTTGGCGAGGCTCGTCTCTATTTTAGAAGGGATATCCTAAAGTGACTACATTTCTATTATGTTTGTCCCTAAAATGAAAGAAAGAACAATGTATGCTGATTAAATGGCATGCTTAGCTAATCCTAACCTTTTATTGATTATCTAATTACGAGGCGAAGAACATTGTATCTCATGGAACATACTTTTACTCTGATAAAAATGCATATGAAATTGACGAAATGCTACGCTTATTCTTAACATTTCTTGAGTTGAATTTAACTAAACTTAATTAGACTAGATTAGAGGAATCAGCTACTGGACATTGTTACTAATGGGATTCGAAAGTGACCCTATGTACTGCCTAATGGGACCTGGTAAAAGGAAAAATAAAACAGAAAAAAAAAGCATTGTATAAGGTTGGGGTATACATACCCTGTATTGACAAACAACCACAAAACAAAAACACAAAAGACTAGAATTCAATCAGGCGTTAGTTAACATATCCTTTCATGCTATTGCGTTGTAAACTAATCAATTATACAAAAACCCATTACTTATTCTATGAGTATTACAACATATACTTAAACTTCTTCAATATCTTTCATTTTTCATGCCTTCAAACTGTTTCAATTACACCAACATGGGACTCGAAATGTGTACCTGGAAAGTGCTTACAGTTGAAGAAAGCAGGGAAAGTCAGTAGAGCAAGAGTAGAAGATAACAACAATAGCAGCAGCAGTAACAGCAGGTAACCAATAGAAACAAGTCCCAGTGCAAGATGCAGTTTAGAGCCAATTGAAAAATGGCAAAAATGAAAGCAAATTCCCAGTAATATGGAATCAGAATTTAAGCAGAATGGACCCAGAAATGAACCGATGCTACACACAACTTGTAATCTCAAACAAGACTCAGAAGAAATCAATATGGAACAAGGAAATCCAGACCAGTGAGAATCAAGACAAAGATGAAAATGCAGTCCCTTTTTCTGTGTTATGCTTCTCTCTATCTATTTCTGTCTGTGTGTGTGTATATTATCCAAAATGTCTAGAAACCTGAGTTTAAGCCTAAAAATCTGCCTGCCTTTTCCTCTTTCAAAATTTGTTTTCAAACTCAATCCAGTTCCCCCCAATCTCTCTCTGTCTTCTTTTTTTTTTAAAACTGATGGCAGTCTGCCTTTTATAAGCCTAAAATCAAACCTTTAACAGCCTGTTTAGAACATCACAACACCCCTCCCATGTGCCTTCACATTTTCAGATTCCACTTGGCTAATTAAGTATGAACAAAACCCCATGATATTCCCTGGCAGACTCACTTTAAGTAATGTTTATTATTTCTGAAACTAAAGTAGAGTATGGGCACCAGAATGTAGTCTGACAGCATATGCTGTCAAACTATTTTAATTCAAACAGGGCCTTTATGCACATGTTGTGCACAAATGCACATGCCATCAATTCAGATTACAATTACAGCCTACACCTTAGATTTCTGAAATCAAATTAGCAATTATAAGTAACTAAACTCAGTTCCTAATCGATTCAGGCAATGCTTAACAGAAGCAGGTCAATTGGTTATTGTTTGGACAACTGAAACTAATTGACGACATATGTCGACTCGACTATACTAATCATAACACGTACAATCGTAGCCAAAAATCAGAAATCTAAGAGTATCACACAAGGGGTTCAGATTGCAATGTCAACACAGAAATGACCTCGGGAGCTAATTGAAATGACCAATTACGAATTCAATTGAACATACAGTTTACACACATACATTACGAAGAAAGACTTGACCGAATACAGAGGTCCGGTCAAGGTGGACAATAGCAGTTCAAAAACACAAAACAAAACGTTTGGCCATACGGACGGACTTTTAATAACACACAAACATACGAACTGAAATAAAGAAAAGAAAATTAACTCACCTTAAAGCTTTGAAAGAACAAATCAGAAAAAATCCACTTGTGTTTTGAACAGATCCTCCTTAAGGCTGAACGGACTTTAATCGAAGTGTTTCTCAGATGAGAAACACTTCGATTAAGGTCCATTAGACCTTAATCTCTTGGTTTAAGCAGGCACGGACCAGGCTTGGGGTTTCTAGGGTTCGTGGATGGTAGATTTGGGATTTGGGCTTCCGTGGTTAGATTCGGACCAAACCAAGCATGGTTTGGTCACGAGGGGGGTCCGGGGACTGTCTGGTATGAATTTAGGGTAGATCGGTGTAGATCGAGTTTTGACTCGAATCTTCAAATGAAGATTCGAGAAGGTGGGATGGGATTCGAGCTGAACGGTTGGTGGATTCATGTTCAGGGTGTCAAGGTGGTCCTAGGGTGTTAAGGTGAAGGTCACCGGCGTTCATGCCGCCGGGATTAATGGTGAGGAATAAGGGGGCGGCTAGGGTTTCGTGGGGAAGGGGATGAGGACGAAAGCTGGGGTATTGGATAGGGGGCAGGGTATGGTAGGAGGCTTATATATGGAATGGGTGGATTGATTTCAACCGTTGGATGAGGCGAGATGGACGGCTTGGATCTGAAGGTTTAAAAGAAACGTCGTCGTTTGGCTTAGTGTCGCACCTCCTTTTTACCGCGCCCGGGGGGCGCGTGGGGAGTTTTCTCCAATTAAAGGACAGTCGAAACGGGATTTATTTAATTATTTCAGAGTCGCCACCTGGGAATTTTAAGGCGTCCCAAGTCACCAATTTTAATCCCTGAATCGAGTAGAATATGACTCTGTTTATTATTCTGCGAACCAGAAATTCTGAGTAAGGAATTCTGTTAATCCGGAAGAAGGTGTTAGGCATTTCCGAATTCCGTGGTTCTAGCACGGTCGCTTAACTGTTTTTATTATTGGCTTAATTATCTTGATTTTATTAAATACATTTTGTTACGTGATTTTTCTACCGCTTTTACTTATTGTGATTAAGGACCCTTCCTTGAATCGAATTACGCGTACGTATATTCGTGTTATAAAAATGCGGACTTGTGTCACGCGTACGTGTACACAATAACTTTTGATAATATATTTATTAAGCAATCATTTTTCGAGATTGTGTTGAATCAAGAATATTTGTTTTTCTTAAATAGTGAACCGCACATCTTGGTTTTTTATGAAATTGATTTAACGCCTTTGAAAAAATCCTTTTATCAAATATTCGCTCGAAATTGCGCGTACGCATAATCCGATTTTTTTTTAAAATATAATCAGGGTACGCGAACGCATCCCTAATTGCGCAAAATATTTGTAATGGTTTAGGGATTTTCCGCAAATTGTTTATTATATTCATATATTTTTTTTATGTGAAAATCATGAGAAAACTCCCATCTTAGAGGCCTATAAATTCTTTGAAAAGAATTCGCAATCTATTAAAGGTTGCTCGTTGATTATAATTTCCGAATATAAGTTATATTCATTCCAACTATTCAAATTCAAAGAACAGAATAAAAATATGATTAATACTATTTTTTAAACAAATATGACATATATATATATATATATATGCCAAAGAATAAATTGCATATGAAACTGAAAATGAATGATTCATAAAGGAAGGAAATATTTTCCAAGAATTTTCATTATTTACTTAATGCAAATTCTATTTCTAATTACCATTGATATAAAGTGTGGCAATTTATGCTTGTACATCTCTTTTCATTCTCATATACTTGCTTTTAATCTAATAGGCCTAATTATTTGGTTAATTTATTTTATGAAGGTAGATAGACATTCGAGTTTATAGGAAAGGAATTATTATATAAGCCAATTCAATAAAATTACCTTACATGCAACCTAGCTGTATGTCGTAAACATTCATAACGTTTTAACATCGTAACAAGCTATATTATATCACCTTTCGCCAACGTTTATACACACATCTATTATCTTATAAAAATATACCATCAATACCATCTTAACCTTATTTAACAAGAGTTAGTAATGTAGTTTTCTTGATATTTCTACATTACTCCTTACTTAGCTAACAACAAAATTAAATAATGACCAACATTCACGCCATATTCCCTACTTTGACAATTTAATTATATCTTCCGCTAATGAAAATTTAGAAATTAACCTTATTACAACATTTTCAAGCAACTTCAAGAAATGACATTTAATTTACAGCCGTTACGTCAAAATATACTACTATTAAACCAACGCGAAACAAAGCTGAAATTTAAACTAATGAACTTGAGCGAATAGAAGACAGAATTACAATTCGAGCTTCATCTTTGTTATACTCAAGGCTCTTCACAATATGAGTTTTAAGAATATGTACCTGGAAAACGAGGGAATAAGAAGTGAATTTCAGCAGTAATGGCAGCAACAAAAATAGGCAGAAAATGCCAAATAACGCAGCTGATTTTGAGCACAATCAACGAGTCCCGTGAAACCAGACCAATAGTAACAGAGAAAAAAAATTTCAGATTTGAACCACACAGTATTAATAAACAAACACGGACAGATTCCAGAAAAAATATGTTTCAGGTTTTTCTTTCCTTTTCTATATCCGTTTCAGATTCACTGTGTGTGTGTGTGTGCGCGAATACTCTCTTTTGGTTTCTCTTCTTCCTCTTCAGATTCCAAGGGGAATCTGATTTTTCTGCTGGATTTTCTCTTTTATCTCACTCTAGGTATATTTTTTCTTAAATTCTCCTTAAAAATCTGTTCTCCAGTCCCCCTTTAAGTCAGTCCCCATTCCCCCTTCTTATACAGGTCTGCCTGGACCCCTTTTTCTTTTTAAAAAAAAACAAAAAATTTCCATTAACAATCTGTTTTTCCACTTTAAATCCCATTATGCTAACTTTTCCCTGATTTTCAGCAACCCATTATCCCTTGTTCCCCATTAGTATCATTAACTAATAGCCACTAACTTTTCACTTTCAGCCCATTATGCTATCATGTTATCCTCATTGTTCTATCCCAGAAATGTCCCTGACCTACTGTTTTCTACTGATATTACTGTCTTAGATTTTAACAAGTTATCTGAATTAAAACTTGTCTAGCAGCTATCAACCAATTCCTAATGATTAACCTCCTAATACAATTGTATTTACCCAACCTTTGTGAACTTGAATTCAGAACTAACATCATAACAACATTATACTGAATTCAGCCTAATAATTCAACTGAACTCAGCTTTTGAACTAAGATCAAACAAACAGGAGCATTGTCAATATATTGACAATGTCCTGAACTTAATGTTCAGAAAACAACATATACAGCATACATTTGAATTCACTGATTCACAAACAAACATGATTTAATTGACGAGTATTAATCAGTTGACTATTTACAACATTTGTCCATAATCAGTCTAAAACAATAGAAGCAGACTGTTTCAGTCAGCATTTTCAGAAATGAAAATTCGTAATATAACTAATCGACGAACTTAATCGAGTCGATTACACACATTGTAAGCAAACAAAATAAACAGAAATAATTCATTTATTTGACTAATCATACGGGCATGAGACAAAGATGACAGAATTAATAAAAACAAAAATGTGAAAAATCAACGAGTTATTAAAACAAACAAAAATACATACAGAATATACAAACAGAAATAGAAAAGTACCTCTGAATTTTAATCAGACTCGAACTCAACTCGGCTTCGGATTTTGTTTGAAATCAAACAGACCTTAGTCGAAGTATTTTCCACTGAAAATACTTCGACTAAGGTCGATTAAACCTCAATCTTTATTCAATCTGAACGGAATCCAAAAGTTTGGTATTTTTAGGGTTCTTGAAAGTTCGATTTGGGATTTAACCATTTCTGGTCAGATTCGAGGAGAACCAAATATGATACAAGGGTGAGGGTAGCCTAGGGGTCATTTGGTGTCAGCTTAAAACGGATCTGAGTTTGTTCTTGTTTGGTCCGAATCTTCAAAAGAAGATTCGAGAAGCTCGGAACTGATTCGAGCCAAACTAACTTCAGATCCATAACAAGGCATGCTAGGGGGTACTATGGTGTTATTTTTGAAGCCATTGGAAAGGATAAGGTTTTCAGGCCAACCTTCGATTTAAGATTCGAAGAGTTGGGGCCTGATTCGAAGGAAACCAATGTTAGATCTGTGTAGAGGATGTTCAGGGGATTCCATGGTGTTATTTTGGTGACCGGCGACGTTGATGCCGCCGGGTTTCAGGCGGTGGGATCCTAGGGCGGCTAGGGTTAGGAGTGGGGGTTTGGGGGACGATGATGATGAACAGTGAGAGGAGGGGGGGTGTTCAGTTAGGGGCCGGGGTAAGGGCTTGGGACTTATATAGGGGTGGGGTGGATTGATATTGTCCGTCCGATCAAGTAAGATGAAGGGCCAGGATCAATTCATTTAACCAAACGATGTCGTTTGGTTTAATGCCAGGGTCGGCTGAGTCGGGTCACTGGATCGGGTTACGGGTTACGGGTAAATGGGGTGAGATCTTGACCGTTGGTTGGATTTGATCCAACGGCCCTTGATGGGAGGTGACCAAACGTCGTTGTTTGGTTTTGGCTTTGAATTGGACCGGACAGGGTCATCTGGATTGGGCTATGGGGGGGGGGGAATTAATTCATTTGGGCCTGGATTTTAATCCAGGTCCGATTTTGCATATATATACATTTTTTTTCATTTTTTCTAATTTAAATTTCTAATTTTAATTGTAAAACAATTTTAAATTCACAAAATATATTAATTATTTTTTAACAATTATTTAACACATAGACAAAACATCAATCACACAGTGGAATATTTAAAATAGAACTATTTCATATTTTTGTGATTTTATTTAAATTATCTTTTAAATGTATCATTAAATCCTATATGCATGCAATATGTATTTTATTTTATTTTTTCATTTTATTATGACAATGTAAACACTTACGGACATAACACAAGTATTTAACACCATGCAAATTCAAAAATTACACAGTAAAAGAAATTTATTTTATTTTTTGATTTATTTTGGAGTAGTTTTTCGTAAGGCAAAAATCACGTGCTCACAGCTGCCCCTCTTTGTGCGGAAACTCGAAGAGTTTTCGTGCAAAGATAAAGTGAGCGGATACGAGCAATTTTCGCCCGTTCGAATACTCCGTGGGAAGCATTTTTAGAAAGATTTGACCGAACCTCTGCTTCAAAGGTTTCCTACATATCCTTGGCTATAAAAGAATCAGGTCAATGTAGTTCGGGAATTTTGGGTAGCTGGGACTACCGTGGGACTGTGATGTTACTGCTGCTTCGTGCTGTTTTTACTGCTTGCTGACCTCCTTATTACACCTTACTTTAAAGGAAATACAAAAAGTTAAACTAGACTATGGTACATGAATTATAAAAATCTTATCTAGGTCATGCCCTTGCGTTTCTTGTTGTCTTAATATCTTGGTGACTCTTGGGCATTTGGCTTATTCCGTATTCCTTTCATTGTGTCCCGTATTTTCTTTTGGGACTCTTGTTGTTTCTTGCTGGGGATTTTGTTGGACTCCTCTGCTTTATGGGTTCTAAGTGTGCTCCTTTATCATATGAGCGGGCTTTTGATTTCAACACTTCAATTGTATTCCCTCGTTCCCTAGGTGGGTGCCTTGGCTGTTTCTTTTCTTTCTTCATCCTCATTCTCCAGGTGGACGCCTGACTTCTTTAATTCTCATCCTCATTCTCCAGGTGGACACCTGACTTCTTCTTTAATTCTTCATCCTCATTCTCCAGGTGGACGTCTGACTTCTTTAATTCTCATCCTCATTATCCAGGTGGACGCCTGACTTCTTTTTAAATTCTTCATCCTCATTCTCCAGGTGGACGCCTGACTTCTTCTTTCTCATCCTCATTCTCCAAGGTGGACGCCTGACTTCTTTTTAAATTCTTCATCCTCATTCTCCAGGTGGACGCCTGACTTCTTTTTAAATTCTTCATCCTCATTCTCCAGGTGGACGCCTGACTTCTTTAATTCTTCATCCTCATTCTCCAGGTGGACGCCTGACTTCTTTAATTCTCATCCTCATTCTCTAGGTGGACGCCTGACTTCTTTAATTCTTCATCCTCGTTCTCCAGGTGGACGCCTGACTTCTTTTTTTCTTATCCTCATTCTCCAGGTGGACGCCTGACTTCTTCTTTCTCATCCTCATTCTCCAGGTGGACACCTGACTTCTTTTTAAATTCTCATCCTCATTCTCCAGGTGGACGCCTGACTTCTTTTTAACTTCTTCATCCTCATTCTCCAGGTGGACGCCTGACTTCTTTTTAATTCTCATCCTCATTCTCTAGGTGGACGCCTGACTTTTTCAATTCTTCATCCTCATTCTCCAGGTGGACGCCTGACTTCTTTAATTCTTCATCCTCATTCTCCAGGTGGACGCCTGGCTTCTTTAATTCTCATCCTCATTCTCCAGGTGGACGCCTGACTTCTTTTTAAATTCTTCATCCTCATTCTCCAGGTGGACGCCTGACTTCTTTAATTCTCATCCTCATTCTCCAGGTGGACGCCTGACTTCTTTTCTCATCCTCATTCTCCAGGTGGACGCCTGAATTCTTTAATTCTCTACCAGGTATTTCCTGACACAAATATTGTATTTGCCCCTGTTTTAAATCAAAGAAAACTTCGTCAGTTTAAAACAGGGTGGTTAACTGGGGCATTCTTGCCGATGGTGAGGCTTCTCCTCATCTCTCTTTATTGCCTTGGAATGGTTGAAAAGACTGTTTTGTTCTTGTAATTGATCCTTGACTATAGGATTCCCCTCTGTATGTTTTCCTTCAAACCCTTTTAACTGTAATCATATGTCCCTTCTGACTTTGCTGATCCACTTTCGATTTCACCTTTCTTATACCCATATCTTTTATCTCCCACCTTTCGTGGCCGTATTTTGTAACCTTGAATCTTGGTAGTATACCTTGACATTCCTTCTTATTTGTTTGGAATAAAACTTATCTCGAAGCTTTTAGAAAAGTAAGATTATTAGTGACGAAATACGCTGATTTCGACAATTATAGAATGAAAATAAAAATCCAAGTTTTGGATGACTGTTGGAGAAAGAAATAAAAACTTATCTGATTGGAGTTACCGGCACCAATGATCAGGGTATGCATTTCGGATTAATCAACCCAGTCTTTTAATCAATCTCCTTTCAATTGTCTCATTTTTGTTTTTGCCAAAATTTCCATAACCCAACTTCATTTTTCATTTCACAGACCTGTTGGACTTGCAACGTCTCAAAGAGTTTTTCACCGATAAACCTTCCTCATTTGTTTATTTCTCACTTCCTTTTCGCCTTAGGGTGCCTATGAAGGTTTTCACCAATAAGACTCTCTCATTTTACTTTTCTCTCAACTTCCGTCGCCTTATGGTGCCCGTGTGGGTTTTCACCTATAAGACTCTCTCATTTTTACTTTCTTCTCTTGTTTGCATCAGAGTGTTATGAACCATCTTCATTTGCTTGACTCAGCATTTTTCTAAGATTGGTCGAAAGGTCTTTCTGGTATGGGGTTAGAAATGGAAAAGGTATTAAAAGCTAAACAGTTCTGGTATGGGTTTAAAATTACAACTCTTGGAATCTTTTTCTTATTTCCAATACAGTTTCTGCCCCAGTTTTTGATTGGGGTCGCTTGACATAACTTTTTATGCACATTATGTATATCGTGCACCCTATGACCGAGCCGTGAGGCGCCTACGTATCCTTCTTTGAGGAATCAGGTCAAACGTAGTTCACTACATAATAGTGATTTTTTTTAATTTATATATATATATATATATATATATATATATATATATATATATATATATATATATATATATATATATATATATATATATATTTTATTGCTTCCAAGAGGGGGTAGGAAAGAAACAAGTATGGCTCAAAGGGGGAAAACAAAGGGTATAGTGTTTGGATAGCAGAATAAATTGCCTTTGTCATTCCAATCTTCGAAATAATGCTAAATACAAACATTCAAAAATTTTATGCATAATATCTCTTTACCGCGTCAGAATTGATCGCCATATCTATGCATTTGCCTTCAATGTCTGTTAAGCATAGTGCACCATTCGATAATACTCTGGTCACAATGAATGGTCCTTGCCAATTCGGGGCAAATTTGCCTTTTGCTTCAACCTGATGTGAAAAAATACGTTTCAGCACATGCTGACCTACTTCAAACTTTCGGGGACGAACCTTTTTGTTGTATGCTCTTTCTATTCTTCTTTGATATAATTGACCATGGCATACTGCGGTCAATCGTTTTTCATCAATCAAGTTTAACTGTTCTAGACGGGTTTTGACCCATTCATCATCATCAATCTTTGCTTCGGCGATGATCCGAAAGGAAGGAATCTCAACTTCTGCAGGAATTACTACTTCAGTGCCATATACCAACAAATAAGGAGTTGCTCCTACTGAAGTGCGACAGTAGTGCGGTATCCCAATAATGCAAATGGTAATTTTTCATGCCATTGTTTTGAACCTTCTACCATTTTCCGAAGTATCTTCTTTATGTTTTTGTTGGCTGCTTCTACTGCTCCATTCGCCTTGGGCCGATATGGGGTAGAGTTACGATGTGTAATCTTAAACTGTTGACATACTTCATTCATTAAGTTGCTGTTAAGATTAGCACCGTTATCTGTGATGATCACCTTCGGGATTCCGAATCGACATATGATATTTGAGTGGACAAAATAGACCACAGCTTTCTTGGTCACTGATTTGAATGTCTTGGCCTCAACCCATTTGGTAAAATAATCAATAGCTACCAGAATGAACCTGTGTCCATTGGATGCTGCCGGCTCAATTGGTCCAATCACATCCATGCCCCAGGCAACGAAGGGCCATGGTGCCGACATTGTGTGCAACTCGGATGGTGGAGAATGAATCAAATCTCTGTGTATTTGGCATTGATGACACTTGCGCACAAAACTGATACAATCTCGCTCCATGGTAAGCCAATAGTAACCAGCTCGGAGGATTTTCTTCGCCAACACATATCCACTCATGTGGGGTCCGCAAACTCCTGAATGTACTTCAGACATGACAACTGTAGCTTGTCTGGCATCTATGCATCTTAATAATCCAAGATCTGGTGTTCTTTTATACAAAACTCCTCCGCTTAAGAAGAATCCATTTGCTAATCGCCTAATGGTCCTCTTTTGATCTCATGTGGCTTGTGCGGGATATATCCCCATTCTGATATACTCCTTGATGTCGTGGAACCATGGTTCACTATCAAATTCTTCTTCAACCATATTGCAATAAGCGTGCTGATCGTGGACTTGAATATGTATTGGATCTACATATGCTTTGTCCGGATGGTGCAACATTGATGCCAGGGTAGCCAATGCATCGGAAACCTCATTATGGATTCTTGGAATATGTTGGAATTCCACTGATTGAAACCGCTGACAAAGATCATGCAGACATTGTCGGTATGGTATGAGCTTCAAGTCTCGGGTTTCCCATTCTCCTTGAATTTGATGTACCAAAAGATCCGAATCTCCCATGACTAAGATTTCTCGGATACCCATGTCTGCGGCTAGCCTTAACCCCAAAATACAAGCTTCATGTTCAGCCATATTATTGGTGCAATAAAATCGTAATTGAGCCGTAACAGGATAGTGATGCCCTGTTTCAGAAATGATTACAGCTCCTATCCCGACTCCTTTCATGTTAGCGGCTCCATCAAAGAAAAGTTTCCAGCCAGGCTTTTCAATTTGCTTCACCTCGTCGATATGCATTGTTTCTTCATCAGGAAAATAAGTTTTCAACGGCTCATATTCCTCATCGACCGGGTTTTCGGCTAAATGATCGGCCAGTGCTTGAGCCTTCATTGCAGTTCGAGTCACATAGATGATGTCGAATTCTGTGAGTAATATCTGCCACTTTGCCAGTCTTCCCGTTGGCATAGGCTTTTGAAAAATGTATTTCAATGGATCCAACCGAGAAATGAGGTAAGTAGTGTAGGATGACAAATAGTGTTTCAATTTTTGAGCTACCCATGTTAGGGCGCAACATGTCTTTTCCAGATGAGTATACTTAACCTCATAAGCTGTGAACTTCTTGCTAAGGTAGTAGATGGCCTGTTCTTTTCTGCCAGTGAGGTCATGTTGCCCCAATACACAACCAAATGAATTTTCCAAAACCGTCAAGTAAAGAATCAAAGGTCTTCCTGGCTCTGGCGGGACCAACACGGGTGGGTTCGACAGGTACCCTTTTATCTTATCGAACGCTTCTTGACACTCATCGGTTCATTTGACCGTAGCATCCTTTTTCAACAATTTGAAAATTGGCTCACAAGTTGTTGTGAGTTGAGAAATAAACCTGCTGATGTAATTTAACCTCCCCAACAAACTCATTACTTCAGTTTTATTTCTTGGAGGTGACAGTTCTTGGATGGCTTTGATCTTTGAGGGGTCTAGCTCGATGCCTCGTCGACTGACTATGAATCCCAACAATTTTCCAGACGGAACTCCAAATGCGCACTTGGCAGGGTTAAGCTTGAGGTTGTACCTGCGAAGTCTTAAGAAGAACTTCCTCAAATCCCCAACGTGGTCGGCCTGATGCTTTGATTTTATGATCACATCGTCCACGTATACCTCAATCTCCTTGTGTATCATATCATGAAACACTGTGGTCATTGCTCTCATATAGGTTGCTCCGGCGTTCTTTAAACCGAATGGCATTACCCGGTAGCAATAAGTTCCCCATGGTGTGATGAATGCCATCTTTTCTGCATCTTCTTCATCCATTAGAATTTGATGATACCCGGCATAACAATCCACGAAAGACCCTATATCATGCTTGGCACAATTGTCGATCAAAATATGGATATTGGGTAATGGGAAATTATCCTTTGGACTTGCTTTGTTGAGATTGCGATAATCGACGCATACTCTAATTTTGCCGTCTTTCTTTGGTACAGGAACGATATTAGCCAACCAAGCAGGATATCGAGTGACTCGAATGACCTTTGATTCCAATTGTTTGGTGATTTCTTCCTTAATTCTCACACTAATGTCAGGCTTGAATTTTCTCAGCCTCTGTTTGACAGGAGGCACCGTTGGATCGGTGGGCAATTTGTGAACCACTAAATCAGTGCTCAGGCCCGGCATGTCGTCATACGACCATGCAAAAACATCTTTGAATTCTATGAGTGCTTTAATTAACTCCTCTCGGATCTTTGGTTCCAGATGGACACTTATTTTAGTTTCTCAGATATTACTCGTGTCCCCTATATTGATGTCCTCGGTGTCACTCAAGTTCGGTTTGATTTTTTCCTCAAAGTGAATTAACTCTTTACTAATCTCTTCAAAAACCTCATCTTCATCATATTCTGATTCATAATCACAATATATTTCTTAAATTAATATTTCGGAACCAGATTGATTTTTAAGATTGGGCTGAGGATTCCTCATGCATGCCATATCACTAGAGCCAGCGTAAAAGGAACTGTACAGGAAAGAAGAAAAAGAAAAGAAAGCTATTAGGAATGATAATAAAAAGGAAACTGCTTTTATTGGATGATGAAAGATAACAAGGTTTGCACATTTCAAACAAACTGTAAGATAAGCTTTGAGATTACAACCCTGAAGTAACCCAAACAAACTGAAAGAAAATCAAAATAAACTACCAAGACTCCTTTCGAATTGGGAGAGGAGTGGCTTTCCAATTATTGAGCTTTGTTTCTGGCCCAACGAATTGAACTTCTGCGTTGCTACACCCTTCTCCGCTTTCCAACATGTTCACATTACTAAACAATTTCTCGAACCTTTCAATTAATTCCTTCTCAGGATTGACCTGGGATTTAGAAATTGTTGTTATCGGGCGATTTTCAACACCGGTCTTGACAAAAGACTTTGACAGATGTGGGACTGGTTTTGGAAGAACCCATGCTTGGTATTTCAGCTTCCTAGCCCTTATCACGTCATTGGCAGTGGGTATGAACCCCAAACCAAATGTTCCCCAGTTCTCGGGGAGAGATACTGGTTGTATAATTCCTTGCAAAGATAAACCCAGACCTTTGCCAGGTATAAAGCCATTCTTTAACATTTCATAAGCTACCATGACTGATGCAGAGGATATCTTTGGATTTGGAAGGTATTTCCCCTCTGGAATTTTCTCTATCGACACTGTGTCGGTCACTTGGTATACCCATGGTCCCTGGTTATTTTCTGTTCCCTCGAACGGTACAATGGTACTGCTGTGAGCATTTAAACTTTCTTCTCCATGCACGACTATTTCTTGATGATCCCATTCAAACTTGACAGCCTGATGTAGTGTTGACGGGACTACTTTAGCAACATGGATCCATGGTCGACCCAACAACAAGTTGTAAGAAACAGTTATGTCCAACACTTGGAATTCCATTGTGAATTCAACTGGCCCTATTGTTAGTTCCAATACTATGTCGCCAAATGAATCTCTGCTTCCACCGTCAAACCCCCGTACGCAGATACTATTCTTCTGGATCCTCTCCTCTTTAATTTTTAATTTGTTTAAAGTGGAGAGAGGGCATATGTTTGCACTTGACCCATTGTCAACCAATACCCGGGTTACTATGGAGTTTTCACATTTCACGGTGAGGTAAAGAGCTCTATTGTGCTCGGTACCTTCCACGGGTAATTCATCATCAGCAAATGTAATTCTGTTTATCTCAAAGATTCTGTTGGCTATTTTTCCCAAATAATTTACAGAGATCTTTTCAGGAACATGAGCTTCATTCAGGATTTTCATCAGAGCCAGACGGTGCTCCTCTGAATGGATCAGTAATGACAACAATGAAATTTGAGCGGGGGTCTTCTTTAATTGATCCACAACAGAATAATCATGGAGTTTCATTTTTCTTAAAAACTCCTCCGCCTCTTCTTCCGTCACAGCTCTCTTTGTTGGCGTTGGATTGTTTTTAGTTTTTCTCAACTCTTCGGGAGTAAAACATCTTCCCGAACGTGTCAAGCCTTGCACCTCATACACTTCTTCCTTGATTTCTTTGCCCTTGTACATTACAGTCACTCGTTCGTAGTTCCATGGGATGGCTTTGTTGTTGATGACCGGCAGCTGGATTACAGGTGCAATAATAACCCGATCTGTACGGGCTCCTTCCACGAATACAATGGGTTTGTTAGCAACCCCTGGTACTATCACTTTCGGCCTTTCTTGTTTTGCGGCAACTTTGCTCGATGATCCCTCATCGACTATCATAGACGGTTCATCACCATTTTTGTTCTGCTTAGACACCGGCTTCTCCTCCATTAACTGCTTATCTGGCTTGGTTTCATGAGACTTGATCATCATGACAGTTTGTGATGGCTTCTTTGTCTCCCCATCAGTTTGTATGATTTCTATCATATTAGCCTCTTGATGGGCAGGCATTGGATTTCTATTGATATTTGGGGCTTCGGGGGTTTGAACCTCGATTTTATTAGTATCAATCAGCTCTTGTATTGCATTTTTCAAATGCCAGCACTTCTCCGTATCATGGCCTGGTGCACCGGAGCAATATTCACAGCTAATGGTGTAATCCAGATTCTTTGGAGGAGGATTGGGTAGCTTGGATTGTATTGGTCTCAGCATGTGTAGCTGTCTCAGCCTGTGTAACAGACTAGTGTAAGACTCTCCCAATGGAGTGTAAGTTTTCTTTTTCTGTTCCCTTTCTCCCCTGAATACTGGCCTAGGCCTAAAACCTGGTCCAGGATAGGCTCGTGGGTAAGTATTTGGTGTGACAGGAGCACGCCAATTGGTGTGAACATGTGGTTGATTGTATGCTTGAGCATGGTTAATGGAAAAATGAGGCTCTGAAGGGTGATAGTAGTGTTGGGATGAATCATGGTGGTAAGCTGATTGGCGAGGTCGTTGTTGATTATAGTAAAGCGGTGAACCTCTGGGTCCCGACCAAATTCCTGAATCAACTACGGCTGCTTCCTCCCTCTTCTTTCTTCCGATTCCTCCTACCCCGCCTTGAATAGCTTGAGTAGTTGCCTTAATTGCTGAATAGCTCATGATTTTATTTGTCTTGAGGCCTTCTTCCACCATACCTCCCATCTTCACTACTTCGTTGAATGATTTCCCAACCGCTGAAACCAAATGGGCATAGTAAGTCGGTTCCAAGGCTTGGAGGAAGTAGTCTACCATTTCGCTCTCCTTCATAGGAGGATCCACTCTTGCTGCCTGTTCTCTCCACCGAAAACCATACTCTCTGAAACTTTCATTATGTTTCTTCTCAAATTTTGTCAAAGATAATCGATTTGGGATGATTTCCAGATTGTATTGGAAATGGTATGCGAATGCCTGTGCCAGATCATCCCAGGTGTACCATCTCCCATGGTCCTGGCGTGTATACCACTCCAAAGCTGATCCACTTAGACTTTGACTGAAGTAAGCCATTAGTAATTCATCTTTTCCCCCAGCTCCTTGCATCTTGCTACAGAAACCCCTTAAGTGGGCTACTGGGTCGCCGTGCCCGCTGTATAGGTCAAATTTGGGCATCTTGAAACCAACTGGCAATTGTACATTGGGGAATAAGCATAAGTCTTTGTATGCTACACTGACCTGCCCGCCTAATCCTCGCATGTCTCTGAACGATTGTTCTAGACTCTTGACCTTCCTGAACATCTCTTCTTGTTCAGCATTTTTGGCTGGCTTGTCAATTTCGGTTGGGAGATCAAAACGAGGAGTAGTTGAATGAATTTCGGAAGCTTTGAGGGTGGGTTCCGGGGGTAATATTGGTTGTCTTGGGCCTGGAATGTAGGCTCACTTGGAGATTTATGAAATGTAGCAGGGGGAGGTGCTACGAAAATAGGAGTCATAGGTGGAGGAAAATATGGAACGGGTTTTGGAGGTGGAGACTGCGGTGTCTGAGAGGTGGTGCCTCGGTAGTGCTGGTAAATGGGGAAGTTTGGGGATAATTCAGTGGTGATATTATCCTGAGTTTGGGTCATTGATGGAGCAGGGTTATTTGGGTAAGATGGGGGTAGCTGTCCTGTAGACCAGGTTTGGTACATCTCAGCCATTTGCTGCTTGAGCTTAAACATCTCTTCTTTCATTTTCCCGACATCCATCTCCTCTAGTTCCATACCTGTGTCAACATCTGGGATAGACATATTTTCGGGTATTGGTCCTTTTGATCTTGTGTGATAGTGATAATATGCCAGTATACTCTTTAGAGAAACTAACTGCTTTGAATTCTGGAAATGAACAAACTTGTTAGTTTTGAGAGTTTAACACATATATAATCACACGTTGAGATGCAATGCTCCTAGACAAATAATCCCTTTCTATTATGCATTTGCTCGGCTGTCTGTGTCGTCCCAGCTTTCTTGAAATTGAAAATTGTCATTCACTTTTATTTACTATATATATCTTTTATTGTGGTGGTCGAATCTTAGAGATTGCCTGCGTATCATGCCTCACATGAATCAGACCTTGCGTAGTTCGGACCAAAGGCAATCACTTTTATTCATTACACAAAGATGGAATTACATTTGAAAACTTTAAGAAAATGGCTTGAAAACACACACTTAAATCAAAATAAAAGATACAATTCTTAACATCTCACAACGTGCCCCACTTTCCACTTTTGTTGTCAAATATTGGATTATCTTCTCAATGTGGGGCTTGACCCGGATGGCCTCCCAGCGTACGATACATCCTTTCCAACTCCATTGCTAGATGACGAGCAAAAGTGGGCGCATGCTCTGTAAACCTTTCATAATCCATTCCTTGGCAGTTTACATAACTTTGAGATGTGAAGACTGCCAGGTCGTGGATTTGTGCCCTGAAACCTTGGAGACGTTGGTCTTGGTCTTGCAATTGCTGCTGACGAGTGGTGGCTATATCTCTGACACGGTTTTCATGATCTAGAGCTGATTCTAATAGAGCTCGGAGTCTGGCCTGCTCTAATCTTGCTTGCGATCTTTTCCTGTCGAGGTCTGCTTGTTGATATTCTCTGTTGCATCTTCTTGCCTCTCCTAGTTGTGCACGAAGCTGGTCTTCTGATCGCATCCAATAGTCTTTTTCCTTCTTGAATTGTGCCTTGTCTTTTTCGGATTGCCTATCTTGGCGTTCTTTGTTAGATCTGGCTTCTTCGTTTAATTGTTGGATCCTTTATTTTGCTTTGCTCAATGCCCTTTCGTTTTCCGCAAGAATGGAATCATAATCTTGCATTTTTTCAAAGAGATTGGCGATGGTTTTTTGATCCTTCCAGCTCCTCTTTGGCGTTTCAGAAACTCTTTTCATTTTTTGGAATCGAGCATGAAGATTTTTATTCTCACAAGCTAGACTCTTTTTCTCGCCTTCGGCTTCTTGTTCTTGCAAATCTTTCTCCAAACTGAGGCTTCTTAGATTTTCTTTTAGGGCATGGATAGTTGCTTTGTACCCTTTTTCCTTTTCTCCCCATATCAACCGTTCTTGGATTTTATCATTGAAGTTTTGAACATGGGGTCTTTTTGTTGGCCTTCTTAGCTCAGGCTCTGGTACATCATCCACGCGAGACCGTTTTTCAAACCACCTTGCATATCCAGGATTTATCTCACCCTTTGTAGCGTCTGGGACTTGAGTATCACTTTTCAAGTATCGGCACCCATTCCACATCTGCTGAAGTAGAGCCTCGGGAATAGTGGCTTCTGGGTGTAATTCGATTACTTGCACACTCAAATCTTCATCATCAGGAACTATTTGATATCTCCCTAATTGCCTTAGGACTCTCAGTGGTGCATACGGCTGAATGCTTCTCAATCCCAATAGTAGTAGATAACTATTTGAGGCTGACATGTGTATTACTTCCCTCATCGGGAGCCATCCCATAGTCCATTCAATTTGATTTGCCGTTAAAGCCTTTAGATGAGATAGCCATGCTTCTATCCCTTCTAGAGCCTGATAATTTTTTGTTATTTCCTCATAGCTCTCGATGCAATTATCATTGTTTGACCCATACTGTATGATCTTGGGCTGTTGTTGGAGATGCTCCATCACCCACATTTGCAACAAAATTTTGCATCCTTCGAAGACCTTTGCTCTTGATTTACATAAAGTCAAAGCTCGATAAATGTCTGATAGAATGATGGGGACAAAGGTGTGATTTTCTTTGGTGGTGAGGATTTGCACAATTTTTGCGGTGCGAATATCAATTGTTCGCTCTTTGTTTGGAAAAACCATGACTCCTAGAAAAGCCAACATGAAAGCAAAGCGACGGTGAATCTGCCAAGTGTCTTTGTTTTGCTTATTGGTAAGGCCCTTCTCATGAATTTCGAACCCATCTGACTTTCCGAACCTTGAATACAAAAAGTTGAAGGAACAACATCCATTGATGACATTGCTTTTCCTGATTTGACTGCTGATATTCAGAAGACCGAAGAATCGATGTACCGAAGGAGCCTTTGTGAATATCAAGCTTTGATTTCTTAGACTTCCGTCAAAACCAGCATATCCAGCTATCTCCTCTAATGTAGGAGTAAGCTCGAAGTCAGAGAAACGAAAAACATTGTGAGCAGGGTCCCAAAAAGTTACTAACGCTGCAATCAGATCATCACGGGGTTTAACTTTCATAATGTCCGTGAGATTTCCCAAATGCTTGACGACCCATTTTTGACCGTCTTCGCCTAAATCATACCACCACATTTGAAGCTGACATAGAAATTCTTCCGTACTTGTGGATGAGGGGCTTTGTGTGGTGCTCATTTTGTATCTGAAATTTAATTTTGATAAAGTCAAAATTCATTTTGAAAGTTTATACTAAAAAAAAATCATTTTTCGAAATTTTATTTATTGATTAAATACCTTTATTTCAAAATTTAAAACTATATTTTTTTTCGAAATTTTTAAAACAACCCATTTTATTCCTCTCTTATCACCATGATTTCATTTAAACTGGTCAACAAGCATGTTCGAGGCAAATGAATGAACAAGTAGCAAATAGGATGCATCATGATGGACTTTTTATTTCGGGTTTACCTGTCCTAGACAGACCCAACCCCTGTGTTGAGTCTCCAAAGCCAAATGCATATGATGCAAATATTCATTCCTATTAGGGATCCGGTACATGGCTGAGTTATTCTAAGTGTAAAACATTAGGTTGATTGTTCTAAACCTGGCTTACCCAAACGGACAGTTTGAGCCGAAGCGGGGGCAACGTACCGGGAGCACGAAAGTCTGCCCGGCCTAGTGACTTGTCCCAACTCCGTCTTATTTGGTATGACTTTAACAGAAAGGTGGGTCACGCGCACGTGTACACCATAAATTCAGAAGACTCAAAAAGAAGGGGGTTTCGTAGCAGTTGTATATATTCGCAATTCAAATAATATTAAAGCGGTAAACAGCAACATTTAGCATATTAGCATATAAACAGTTGAAAATCTCATAGTAAATAAAGCCAATTAACACAGATATTTTAAGCTCGAATTCTTTAAACCCTGAACTAATGGTTCTGGGTTACAGTTCACTAAACGTCCCCAGCAGAGTCGCCAGAGCTGTCGCACCTCCTTTTTACCGCGCCCGCGGGACGCGTGGGGAGTTTTCTCCAATTAAAGGACAGTCGAAACAAGATTTATTTAATTATTTCAGAGTCGCCACCTGGGAATTTTAAGGCGTCCCAAGTCACCAATTTTAATCCCTGAATCGAGGAGAATATGACTCTGTTTATTATTCTGCGAACCAGAAATTCAGAGTAAGGAATTCTGTTAATCCGGAAGAAGGTGTTAGGCATTTCCGAATTCCGTGGTTCTAGCACGGTCGCTTAACTGTTTTTATTATTGGCTTAATTATCTTGATTTTATTAAATACATTTTGTTACGTGATTTTTCTACCGCTTTTACTTATTGTGATTAAGGACCCTTCCTTGAATCGAATTACGCGTACGTATATTCGTGTTATAAAAATGCGGACTTGTGTCACGCGTACGTGTACACAATAACTTTTGATAATATATTTATTAAGCAATTATTTTTTCGAAATTTGTGTCGAATCAAGAAAAATTTGTTTTTCTTAAATAGTGAACCGCACATCTTGGTTTTTTTATGAAATTGATTTAACGCCTTTGAAAAAATCCTTTTATCAAATATTCGCTCGAAATTGCGCGTACGCATAATCCGATTTTTTTTTTAAAATATAATCAGGGTACGCGAACGCATCCCTAATTGCGCAAAATATTTGTAATTGTTTAGGGATTTTCCACAAATTGTTTATTATATTCATATATTTTTTTTATGTGAAAATCATGAGAAAACTCCCATCTTAGAGGCCTATAAATTCTTTGAAAAGAATTCGCAATCTATTAAAGGTTGATCATTGATTATAATTTCCGAATATAAATTATATTCATTCCAATTATTCAGATTCAAAGGACAGAATAAAAATATGATTAATACTATCTTTAAAACAAATATGACATATATATATATATGCCAAAGAATAAATTGCATATGAAACTGAAAATGAATGATTCATAAAGGAAGGAAATATTTTCCAAGAATTTTCATTATTTACTTAATGCAAATTCTATTTCTAATTACCATTGATATAAAGTGTGGCAATTTATGCTTGTACATCTCTTTTCATTCTCATATACTTGCTTTTAATCTAATAGGCCTAATTATTTGGTTAATTTATTTTATGAAGGTAGATAGGCATTCGAGTTTATAGGAAAGGAATTATTATACAAGCCAATTCAATAAAATTACCTTACATTCAACCTAGCTGTATGTCGTAAACATTCATAACGTTTTAACATCGTAACAAGCTATATCATATCACCTTTCGCCAACGTTTATACACACATCTATTATCTTATAAAAATATACCATCAATACCATCTTAACCTTATTTAACAAGAGTTAGTAATGTAGTTTTCTTGATATTTCTACATTACTCCTTACTTAGCTAACAACAAAATTAAATAATGACCAACATTCACGCCATATTCCCTACTTTGACAATTTAATTATATCTTCCGCTAATGAAAATTTAGAAATTAACCTTATTACAACATTTTCAAGCAACTTCAAAAAATGACATTTAATTTACAGCCGTTACGTCAAAATATACTACTATTAAACCAACGCGAAACAAAGCTGAAATTTAAACTAATGAACTTGAGCGAATAGAAGACAGAATTACAATTCGAGCTTCATCTTTGTTATACTCAAGGCTCTTCACAATATGAGTTTTAAGAATATGTACCTGGAAAACGAGGGAATAAGAAGTGAATTTCAGCAGTAATGGCAGCAACAAAAATAGGCAGAAAATGCCAAATAACGCAGCTGATTTTGAGCACAATCAACGAGTCCCGTGAAACCAGACCAATAGTAACAGAGAAAAAAAAATTTCAGATTTGAACCACACAGTATTAATAATCAATCACGGACAGATTCCAGAAAAAATATGTTTCGGGTTTTCCTTTCCCTTTTCTATATCCGTTTCAGATTCACTATGTGTGTGTGTGTGCGCGAATACTCTCTTTTGGTTTCTCTTCTTCCTCTTCAGATTCTAAGGGGAATCTGATTTTTCTGCTGGATTTTCTATTTTATCTCACTCTAGGTATATTTTTTCTTAAATTCTCCTTAAAAATCTGTTCTCCAGTCCCCCTTTAAGTCAGTCCCCATTCCCCCTTCTTATACAGGTCTGCCTGGACCCCTTTTTCTTTTTAAAAAAAAAAACAGAAAATTTCCATTAACAATGTTTTTCCACTTTAAATCCCATTATGCTAACTTTTCCCTGATTTTCAGCAACCCATTATCCCTTGTTCCCCGTTAGTATCATTAACTAATAGCCACTAACTTTTCACTTTCAGCCCATTATGCTATCATGTTATCCTCATTGTTCTATCCCAGAAATGTCCCTGACCTACTGTTTTCTACTGATATTACTGTCTTAGATTTTAACAAGTTATCTGAATTAAAACTTGTCTAGCAGCTATCAACCAATTCCTAATGATTAACCTCCTAATACAATTGTATTTACCCAACCTTTGTGAACTTGAATTCAGAACTAACATCATAACAACATTATACTGAATTCAGCCTAATAATTCAACTGAACTCAGCTTTTGAACTAAGATCAAACAAACAGGAGCATTGTCAATATATTGACAATGTCCTGAACTTAATGTTCAGAAAACAACATATACAACATACATTTGAATTCACTGATTCACAAACAAACATGATTTAATTGACGAGTATTAATCAGTTGACTATTTACAACATTTGTCCATAATCAGTCTAAAACAATAGAAGCAGACTGTTTCAGTCAGCATTTTCAGAAATGAAAATTCGTAATATAACTAATCGACGAACTTAATCGAGTCGATTACACACATTGTAAGCAAACAAAATAAACAGAAACAATTCATTTATTTGACTAATCATACGGGCATGAGACAAAGATGACAGAATTAATAAAAACAAAAATGTGAAAAATCAACGAGTTATTAAAACAAACAAAAATACATACAGAATATACAAACAGAAATAGAAAAGTACCTCTGAATTTTAATCAGACTCGAACTCAACTCGGCTTCGGATTTTGTTTGAAATCAAACAGACCTTAGTCGAAGTATTTTCCACTGAAAATACTTCGACTAAGGTCGATTAAACCTCAATCTTTATTCAATCTGAACGGAATCCAAAAGTTTGGTATTTTTAGGGGTCTTGAAAGTTCGATTTGGGATTTAACCATTTCTGGTCAGATTCGAGGAGAACCAAATATGATACAAGGGTGAGGGTAGCCTAGGGGTCATTTGGTGTCAGCTTAAAATGGATCTGAGTTTGTTCTTGTTTGGTCCGAATCTTCAAAAGAAGATTCGAGAAGCTCGGAACTGATTCGAGCCAAACTAACTTCAGATCCATAACAAGGCATGCTAGGGGGTACTATGGTGTTATTTTGGAAGCCATTGGAAAGGATAAGGTTTTCAGGCCAACCTTCGATTTAAGATTCGAAGAGTTGGGGCCTGATTCGAAGGAAACCAATGTTAGATCTGTGTAGAGGATGTTCAGGGGATTCCATGGTGTTATTTTGGTGACCGGCGGCGTTGATGCCGCCGGGTTTCAGGCGGTGGGATCCTAGGGCGGCTAGGGTTAGGGGGGGGTCTGAGGAAGATGATGAACAGTGAGAGGAGGGAGGGGTGTTCAGTTAGGGGCCGGGGTAAGGGCTTGGGACTTATATAGGGGTGGGGTGGATTGATATTGTCCGTCCGATCAAGTAAGATGAAGGGCCAGGATCAATTCATTAAACCAAACGATGTCGTTTGGTTTAATGCCAGGGTCGGCTGAGTCAGGTCACTGGATCGGGTTACGGGTTACGGGTAAAGGGGGTGAGATCTTGACCGTTGGTTGGATTTGATCCAACGGCCTATGATGGGAGGTGACCAAACGTCGTCGTTTGGTTTTGGCTTTGAATTGGACCGGACAGGGTCATCTGGATTGGGCTGTGGGGGGGGGGTTAATTCATTTGGGCCTGGATTTTAATTCCAGGTCCGATTTTGCATATATATACATTTTTTTTTCATTTTTTTCTAATTTAAATTTCTAATTTTAATTGTAAAACAATTTTAAATTCACAAAATATATTAATTATTTTATAACAATAATTTAACACATAGACAAAACATCAATCATACAGTGGAATATATAAAATAGAACTATTTCATATTTTTGTGATTTTATTTAAATTACCTTTTAAATGTATCATTAAATCCTATATGCATGCAATATGTATTTTATTTTATTTTTTCATTTTATTATGACAATGTAAACACTTACGGACATAACACAAGTATTTAACACCATGCAAATTCAAAAATTACACAGTAAAAGAAATTTATTTTATTTTTTGATTTATTTTGGAGTAGTTTTTCGTAAGGCAAAAATCACGTGCTCACACTTAGTAGGGGTCAGATTTGGTTCGGGTAGCGGGTCGGGTAATGGGAGTTATGGGTGAGAGATCCGGACCGTTGGTTTGAACGGTAGTGATGGATTGGCATTGAAACGACGTAGTTTTGGTGTTAAACTACGTCGTTTTGTGGCCTGGGGGTGGGCTGTTCGGACTGGTGGCTTGGGCTGTTCATTTGGGCCTCAGATTTTGAAAATGGGAATTGGCCCAAATTCATTTAAAACAAGTTTCAACCTCTTTTTCTTTATTTCTAATTTTCTTAAACACACAACCTAATTAAATAAAACTAAACACCATTAATTAACACTTAACATATTTATTACACGCAATATAAAAATGTCAAAAGTAGGTAAAATTAAACAAGGCAACAAATCAGGACAAACAAAATGCGTACTTTGTGATTTTCCATTTAACAACCGGATTACGGTTTAAATTACGCATGACACATACATTTTTTGTATTTTGTTTCAATAAAAATAAAAATGGACAAAAAATAATAAATAATTAACAAAGTGCCATGTAAAATCCAAAAATTGTACAGCATGACCATATTTTTATTTCTTTTGGAGCGATTGTCGCGTAAAAACAAAAACCACGTGCTCACAATATCTGGTTTAAGTTTTTAAAAATAATTTTGTATTAGGTATGGTATTTAGTACTTAAAAAAATAACACCGGAATATCGATATCGTATCGAAATATATTAAAATTACGTATTACAGATATTATTGATTAACATACTAAGTTACATAATACTTTTCTTTGGCAACACATGCTTCTTTAGGAAAATGGAGGAATAAGATATGATGCAAATTCTAATTCTTACTCTCTGTATTGCCAAAGTAGTTTAACGTAATATTTCAATGATTTTAGAGTATTTCTTACTCCGTTACTCTTTTATAGTTGTTGCATATGTTGGATTAGTCCTTATTGTATTCTTTAATATCAACAACTAACTCTTAGCAAATAACATGATATTTTCAAGGATCAAATGTATTCCTTTATGTACTTTTTTTTTCTCGTAGTTGATACTTGATGGTTTTGGACAAAGATTTTGTCAACAATCAGGTGAGCTTATAAAGTTTTCATTGAGTACTTAATTAAAATATTACAATATATGGCTTATTGTGATGACCTTGGGTCATCACTTGCTTTTAAATTAAATTCTGTGTTTCCAAGGCCTTAAAAACCTCATTTAGCATCACCTCAATTTGCGTGTGCTGTCCAGGCGCATAGCCGGAGAGCTTATATGTGAAAATCTATGAAAAATTGATAAATTTTGACTATAAAATGAATAAATTTGACTTCGGTCAACGTTTTGGGTAAACAGACACGGACTCGTAATTTGACGGTTCCGGAGGGTCCGTAGGAAAATATGAGACTTGGGCGTATTCCCGAAACCGAATTCCGAGGTCCCAAGCCCGAGAAATGAACTTTTAAAGAAAATTATTTTTTGAAATTGGTTAAAGGAATTTGAAATGAATTTCGATTAGAACATGTTGGTACCAGGCCCGTATTTTGGTTCCGGCTTGGGACCTCAGAATTCATTTCTGATATATGATTTAAGATGATTATGTGGAGTTGGTAAGAAACGAAATCCGTTTGACATGATTCGGACCGTAAATGCAAAGTTTGATGCTTTAAGAAGTTTTGAAATATTTCATTGATTTTGAGGTTTAATTCGTTGTTATTGAGGTTATTTTGGCGATTTGATCGCACAGATAAGTTCGTATGATGTTATTGAGTTAGTACGTATGTTTTTGAGCCCCGAGGGCTCGGGTGTGTTTCAGATGTGTTTCGGAAGGTTTTTGGAACTCAAAAAGTTGCAGGTTTCTACTGTTCAGTGCCCAGGGATTTTACTCTTCGCGTTCGCGTGGTCTCTCTCGCGAATGCGTAAGGCAAATTTCCCAGGTTCCAGATTTATTCTTCGTGAACGTGAAGCTTGAGACGCGAACACGAGGCTGATGGGGGAATACCCTTCGCGAACGCGTCCATGCACTCGCGAACGCGTAAGGTTAAGGCCTGGGGAGGGGTCACCATTTTGTGCATCGCGAACGTGTAGGCTTGAGGAGCCAAAGCTCCGCGAACGCGAGCCATCTTCCACGAACTCGAAGGTCTGTCAGACCTAACTCATCGCGAACGCGATGACCAATTTCGCCCAGTTATTTTAAGTTTCAAAAACAGAATGCCATATGGGATTTTCATTATTTTTCACAAACTTCATCTTCTCCACACCTCTTGGGCGATTTTTTAAGAAGAACTTCACCATAGCTTCATAGGTATGTAATCCTAAGCTCGTTTCTTCCATTTTTATCAACACCCACTAGATTTCTAGGCCTAAAACATGTGATTAAGGGTAGGAAATTAGGGATTTGGGTAGAGTTAGTGCTTTTGATTATTTGGGAATTTGACTTCATTTTGGGATCGGATTTCAAAACAAATTATATATTTGGGCTCGTGGGTGAATGAGTGATCGAGTTTTGGTACGAACCTCGTGTTTTGACCAAGCGGGCCCGGGGTCGATTTTTGAATTTTTGGGAAGAATGATTAGAAAGTTATAATTAAGTATTGGAATTGGATTGTTTAGCATTTATTGATGTTATTAAGTCGATTATGTCTAGATACACTTGATTTGGAGCCGAATTCGAAAGGAAAGGCGGTGTTTGAGGATTGAGTTGGCCGTGTAAGTTCGAGGTAAGTGTTTGGTCTAACTTTATCTTGAGAGATTAGGAGTTGTGTCCTATTTTTTGTATGCTTCTTGTTGAGTACGACGTATAGGCATGGTGACGAGTATCTATACGTTGGTGTCAAGCATGACCCTGGGTCTTATATTGTGATTTTCATGACTTTGTTGTATTATTCATGCCTTGGTGAAGATTTCTATTTGTTGTGTAAAGTTGTGGAAAGAATTGTGACCTATGAACATTGAGGGGCGTTGGCTCCAGTTGTGAAGTGAATTGTGAAGTAAAAGTGAGAAAGAGAAGAGATTATTATGTTGCCCCCTTGCTGGGCTATTGTTGAGTTGTGGGTCCCTTGCATTGTGTTCTTAATTAATATTACGGATGTTTAGGTTGATGATTCTTTGTGTTAGGTGTTGTAACAAGTTTGGTTATAGCTAAGGTAGTTAGGTGTTGTAACAAGTTTGGTTATAGCTGAGATAGTTAGGTGTTGTAACAAGTTTGGTTATAGCTGAGGTAGTTAGATGTTGTAACAAGTTTGGTTATAGCTAAGGTAGTTAGGTGTTGTAACAAGTTTGGTTATAGCTAAGGTAGTTATATGTTGTAACAAGTATGGTTATAGCTGTTTCTCCCTTGCCGGAATATTGTTTGTTGATATTATTATTCCCTTGTCGGGATTCCTTGTAATTATTGTTGGCTTGTACATGGGAGCGGGTGGTATGCCTACCACAAGATATAATGAAATGGGAGCGGGTGGCATGCCTGCCACGAGATATAATGAAATGGGAGCGGGTGGCACGCCTGCCACGAGATACAGGAAATGGGATCGGGTTGCACGCCTACAACAAGATGTGAAAAGAAAGTGAAATCTGCCTTTGTTTTCCCTATTCTTGTTAGTGGTTAGATTTTGATTCCTTTATAATTCTCTTGATATTCTGTTTTTACCTATTATTCCCTGAAGCATGTTTTTCCTCCCATCTTTACTTGTTTATTTTTGTATTGTAGATAGTATTGTATATGGTAAAGATACAATTTCGTTGAATGATGTCAAAGATGCTTTGGAAACTAAGGAGGGAGAGTCAAGTGAAAGCATGTCACATTTTAGATCAAAATCAAGAAAAGGAGATATTGTGTGTTGGAATTGTGGCAAAGCTGGTCATATTCGTAGAAATTGTGAAGAATAAAAAAGAAGTGAAATGGGGAAAGGACCTTGGAAAAATTAATCAAAAGGAGCAATCTCACCAACAAATGCAGTTTTTGGTGAAGTTCTAATAATGGTTTGTACATTTGTTTACAATATTTTTTCCTTTTTGAAGGAGTAGGATCCTTAGTAAAGCCAATTTAATGGTGGCCGCTTATTTGAGTAAGAAGATGATGACTTCTATTATTGGTAAGCGATCTTCTCTACACGTTATCTTTGGACGTTTTATTCTCTTTTAAAGAGACGACTATTCAAACTTTAGAGTATTCGGATGCACGTGCTTTGTTAAAATTGGGATTGTTATACAAATAGCCGGTCAGATTCAATATTTACTTTTTCTAACCGATATACGTGGATTATACATATTTTTACACACACACACACACACACACACACACACACATATATATATATATATATATATATTAAATATTTACTGATTATTTTTAGTTTAAGAGATTAGATGAGCGGCTATTTGGATTAATTCTTCATTAAAATTCCATCTTGAAGTTTTGAAATTGTGAAGAAGGGGAGGGGGTCTTTTGATCCTTTTTTTGGGGCAATGAAATTTGCATAAATTACCAGAAGTGAGAAGTGAGAACTAACTCCTAATGGAAGCCTTTGGCCCCTCACACTTGTATTTTCTATTAGCATAATTGTTTTTGATACACCTAAAAAAATAATTTCAGTAACATTTTTTAATATTTTCAAATTCAACTATAAACATTTTATTTTATTTTAATATATTATATATATTCAACTTATGTATCAAAATTATATTTTCTTAAATTTTGAGACCAACACAGATCTATTAAACAAAGCAAGGAAGCATCATTCTTTCACTTTAGTGTTGGTAAGATATTTTTCTTTTCGCACAACGCTTAAGTGGAGAGACAAGGACATAATCATTACTTTATATTTAATGACCCTAAAATACCAAAAAATAATATTAGTCATGGTGAGTATTGCTCATAAAGTCATATTCGAGGGATCCATCTATTTTTAAGACAATTGGAGTCCGTCAATCAAATTCAAAAACATCAATATACATATATAAACACACAAAAATGGATATAATCATTAATTCCTATTTCATGTGTCAGTGCATAGTATTCTTTAACACCAAAATACTAAAAAACGCTGTTAGTCATGGTGAGTATAGCTCACAAGGCCGTATCTAATGGATCCACTAATTTATAGGCAAATTAAAATCCGTCAATTAATTCCTGTTTCATGATCTTAAAACATCAAAAACTGATGTTAGTTATAGTATGTATTGCTTACAAGGCCGTATTCGATTGATCCACCAATTTTCACCCCAATTTTAGTCCGTCAATCAAACTCAAAAAAATTATCATGTATATAAACACAAAAAATGGACATAATTATTAATTCCTGTTTGATGACTCCAAAATGCCAGAAAATGATATTAATCATGGTGAGTATTGCTTACAAGGCAGTATCCCATGAGTCCACCAATTTATGCCAATCTGAGTTCATTAACCAAATTTAGGAAAATCATCATGTATATAAACATACAAGAAAATTGACATAATCATTAATTCATATTTCATGTGGCCATGCATAGTATTCTTATGACTCCAAAATACTAAAAACATAATATTAATCATAGTGAGTATTGCTCACAAGGCCGTATCCGATGAATTCACTAAGTTTTGGGCCAACTGGAGTCCGTCAACTAAACTCAAGAAAATCATTATGTGTATAAACAAACGAAAAAATGGACATAATAATTAATTCCTATTCCATGACTCCAAAACATCAATAAATAATGTTACCCATGATGCTTATTGCTCACAAGACCATATTTAATAGATCCGTCAATATTTGGACCAAATTTGTCAACCAAACTCAAAAAATCATCACGTGTATAACACACACAAAAAAATGGACAAAATTATTAATTCATGTTTCATGATCCCGATGCTAGTCTTGGTGAATATTGCTCGTAAGGCCGTATTCAATAGATCCATTAATATTTAAGCCAATCTAAGTCCGCCAATCAAACTCAGAAAAATCGTCATGTATATAAACATATGAAAAAATGAACATAACTATTAATATCTACTTCTTGACCCCAAAAAATCAAAAAATAATGTTATTCATGGTGAGTATTAATCACAAGGCTGTATCTGATGGATCCACCAATTTTAGGCCAATCAGAGTCCAACTAATAAATTTAGAAAAAGCATCACATATATAAACACGAAAAATAGACGGAATTATTAATTCATCTTTCACGTGTCCTTTAGAACGATTTTCAGATTTTTGTGTTATAGTCCACGCCATCTGCATGTATTCGGGCGACCGATATCGAATCGCCTAAATTTTATAGGTCCATAAAAAATGACCTAATGAACACTAGTGATTGCTTCCCTATTACGCTCCTCATTTTTTAGTGTTTTAGGGCCATAAAATAAGAATTCAGGACGATTTTCAAATTTTCGTATGCTATAGTCTACGCCATCTTCATGAATCGGGCGACTGGCTCCGAATCGTCTAAAATTACATGAGCCCATCAGAAATGACCTAATGCATAATAGTCATCACTTCTCCATGACCGTTCTTCATTTTTTGACGTTTTAGGTCCATAAAACAAGAATTCAGGTCGATTTTCAAATTTTTGTGTGCTATAGTCTACGCCATCTGTATGCATTTGCGCGACTGGCTCCGAATCACCTAAAATTTTGTGGGACCATTAGAAATGACATAATGAACAATAGTCATCGCTTCATTATGACTGTTCATCGATTTTTTGGCATTTTAGGGCTATAAACTAAAATTCTTCCGATTCCCAGATTTTCGTGTGCTATAGCCCATGCCATCAACATGTATCCAGGAGACCAGATTCGAATCGCTTAAAATTTTTTCGGCCATAAAAAACGAACTAAGAAACAATAAATAGCGTTTCTCCATGACCGTTACTCGTTTTTTGCGCTTTAGGACAATAAAACTGAAATTCCGCCATATTTCCAGATTTTCGTGTGCTATAGCTCACGCCATCTGCATGCATCCGGATGACTGGACTCGATTCACCTAAAATTTTTCTTGCCTATAAAAAATGACCTAGGAATAATAATCATCGCTTCGCTATGACCTTTATTCATTTTATGACATTTTTGCTCCGTAAAACTAGGATTCCGCCAAATTCTTAGATTTCCATGCATCCGAGTGATCTGACCCGAATCACCTAAAATTTTGCCGCCCCCTTAAAAACGACTCAAGGAATAATAGTCATCGTTTCTCCATGACCATTCCTTGTTTTTGGTGTTTTAGGGCCATAAAATTGGAATTCCGCCCGATTCTCAGATTTTGGTGTACTATAGACCACTCATCTTTATGCATCCGGGTGATTATACCCTAATCGCCTAAAATTTTTCTCACCCATCAAAAACGACCTAAGGAACCATAGTCATCGCTTCGCCATGAAAGTTTCTCGTTTTTGGGCATTTTAGGGCCATAAAATAAGAATTCCGCCCGGTTCCTAAATTTTTGTATGCTATGGCCCATACTATCTGTATGGATCCGGGTGACCGGACCCGAATCACCTAATATATTTTTGGCCCATTAAAAATGACCTAAGGAACAATAGTCATTGCTTCGCCATAACCATTCCTCGTTATTTGGCATTTCAGGGCCATAAAACTAAAATTTTACTTGATTACTAGATTTTTGCGTGCTATAGCTAGGGTGTTCATCGGTCGGTACAGTACGATATTTAGACTTTTCGGTTAAGTATTTTTGGTATTTGATTTCTTAAAATGCTATACCAATAATGTACTTAATTAAATTCGGTATAGTTCGATTTTTCTCCGTTCGATTTTGGTTTATTAATTTCGGTAACTTCGGTTTGAATACTAACTAGTGCATAGAGTCATATGCTATAATATTCTTAATTAAAGCACTCAAAAGTACAAAACTAAAAAAGTTTGTTAACAAAATTTTTGTCCAAAACCAGCAAATATCAACTTAGAGAGAGAAAGCTATACATAAAGGAATAAATTTGATTATTAGAAATGTCTTGTTACTTGCTTAGAGTTAATTGATGAACTTAGAGAATAAATGAAAGTAATTTTTTGATATTTTATATTTATGCTATAATTAATAATATGTGTATTGTATAATATAATGTATATTTTCGTACGATATTGGTATTTCATTTTAAAATACCAAATACCATACCTAAAACCAATTTCTTTTTTAAAACTTAACCAAATACCATAGCGAATACCAAAATATCGAATATCAAATACCAAAATTTTTGGTTTTGGTACGGTAATTCGGTATTTACCAAATTATGCACAGCCCTAGCTATAGCCCACACTATCTGCATGCATCCTGGAGACCGTACCCAAATCGCCCAAAATTTTACTAGCCCATCAAACACGACCTAAGGAACAATAATCATCGCTTTCCATGATCTTTGTCATTTTTTTGGCATTTTAGGGGCATAAAACTGGAATTCTACCCGATTTCTCTATTTTTCGTATGCTATAGCCTACACCCACCTGCATGCATCTGCGCGACCAGACCTAAATTGCCTAAAACTTTGTCGGCCCATAAAAAATGACCTGAGGAACAATAGTCACCGCCTTGTCATGACCCTTCATCCTTTTGTGGCGTTTTATGGCCATAAAACTGGAATTCCGTCTGATTCTCAAATTTTCGTGTGCTACCACGCCATTTGGTGGGGCCCGGGCCATCAGACCCAGATAGCCTATAATTGGCCGGCCTATCAAAAATGACTTAAGGAACAATAATCACCGCCTCCCCATGACCGTTTCTCATTTTTTTGCTTTTTAGGGCCTTAAATCTGGAATTCCGCATGATTCCCAGATTTTTGTGTGATATAGCCCACGCCATCTGGTGGGGCCCGCGCCCCCAGACGTGAATCACCTAAAATTTTGCTGACCCATAAAAAATGACCTAAGGAACAATAGTCACTAACTCGCCATGACCGTTCCTCTTTTTTGGCATTTTAGGGCCATAAAATAAGAATTTTGCCCGATTCCTAGTCTTTCGTGTGCTATAGCTCACGCCATCTGGTGGGGCTCGGGCCACCGGATTTGGATCATCTAAAATTTTGCCGGGCTATAAAAAACGATCTAACGAAAAATATTCACCTCCTCTCCATGACCGTTCCTCATTTTTTGGTATTTTAGGGCCTTAAAACTAAAATTCCACCTGATTCCAAGAATTTTGTGTGCTATAGCTCACGCCATTTGGTGTGGCCCAGGCCATCGGACTCGGATCTCCTAAAATTTTGCCGGTTCATCAAAAACGACCTAAAGTATAATAGTTACCGCCTCGCCATGACCATTCCTCAATTTTTGGTGTCTTAGGGCCATAAAACTGGAATTTCACCCGATTTCCAGATTTTTGTGTGATATAGTTCATACTTTCTGTAGGGCCCGGGCCACTGACCCGAATCGCCTACAATTTTTCCACCCCATAAAGAATGACCTAAAGAAAAAATAATCACCGCCTCGCCATGACCGTTCCTTTTTCTTTTTGGCATTTTAGGGCCACAAAACTGGAATTTTGCCAGATTCCTATACTTTCGTGTGCTATAAGCCCACGCCATCTGGTGGGGGTCGGGTCACCAGACCTGGATCGCCTTAAAATTTGTCGGATAATGAAAAAAGACCTACGAGAAAATTGTCAACGCTTCTCCATGACCGTTCCTCATTTTTTGGCGTTTTAGGATCATATAACTGGAGTTCCGCCTAATTCCCATATTTTTGTGTTCTATAGCCCGCACCATCTGGTGGTGCTCGGTCCACCAGGCCCAGATTATATTAAATTTTCCCGGCCCATAAAAATGACCTAAGGAACAATAGTCACCGCCTCACCATGACCGTTCCTCATTTTTGGCATTTTAGGGCATTAAAATTGGAATTCCGCCCGATTCTCAGATTTTCATGTGCATAGCCCACACCATCTACTGGAGCCCAGGCCACCAAATTCGGATCACATAAAATTTTGCCGGCCCATAAAAAATGACGTAAGATATAATAGTCACTGCCTCACTATGACCGTTTCTCTTTTTTTTTTGGCATTTTAGGGCCATAAAATTAGAATTCCTCCCGATTCCTATATTTTCGTGTGCTATAGCGCACACCATCCGATGAGGCTTGGCCACCGAAACCGAATTGCCTTATATTTTGCTGGCCCAACAAAAATGACGTAAGGAACAATAGTCACTACCTCGCTATGGCCGTTCCTTATTTTTTGGCATTTTAGGGCCATAAAACTTGAAGTCCGCCCGATATCCAAATTTTTGTGTGCTATATCCTATTCCATCAGGTGGGGCTCGGGCCGCCGGACCCGAATCGCCTAAAAGTATGCCAGCCATCTAAAACGACCTAAGGAAAAATTGTCATCACCTCTCCATGACCATTCCTCTTTTTTTGGCATTTTAGGACCATAAAACTGGAGTTTCATCCAATTCCCAAATTTTCGTGTGCTATAGGCCCCGCCATCTGGTGGGGCTTGGCCCACCAGACTCGGATCACTTGAAAATTTGATGGCCTATCAAATATGACTGAAGGAACAATATTCACCGTCTCTCATGACCGTTGCTTACTTTTTGGCATTTTAGGGCCATAAAATAGGAATTCTGTCTGATTCTCAGTTTTTCGTGTGCTATAGCCCTCGCCATTTAGTAAGGCTCGGGCCACCAGACTCGGATAGCCTTAAATTTTGAGGCCTATCAAAAATGACCTAAGGAACAATAGTCACCGCCTCGCGATGACAACTCCTGAATTTTGGGCATTTTTGGACCATAAAACTAGCATATCGCCCGATTCCCAGATTTTCGTATGCCATAGCCCATGCCATTTGGTGGGGACAGGGCCACCGTAGCCAGATTGCCTAAAATTTTTCCGTCCTAGCAAAAATTACCTAAGGAACTATGGTCACCGCCGCACCATGACCGTTCCTCAATTTTAGGCATTTTTGGGCCATAAAACTGGAATTTCGCCTAATTCCCAGGAATTCATATTCTATAGCCCATGACACTTGGTGGGGCCCGGTCCACCGGACCTGAATCGCCTAAAGTTTTGCCGGCCCATCAGAAATGACCTAAGGAACAATAGCCACCGCCTCGCCATGATTGTTCCTCATTTTTTGGCATTTTAGGGCGATAAAACTAGAATTTCGCCTGATTTCAAGATTTTCACGTGTTATAGCCCACACCATTTGGTGGGGATCGGCCCACTGGACCCTTAATGTATGAAGATTCAAGCTTAATAATTATCAAGGCAAACATACTAGGCTGAAGATCCAATACTGTAAGAAGCACTAAAATAGTACAAGAGAAGTCATTTAGTAGTTCCAAAAGAACCCTAGGGCCTTGTCTTAAACCATTAGAACAAAATAAACTAAACATACTACAACCTACTCAGACTAAAACAAAAAAAATTAAAGCATCATTGGAATAGCAAAGGAAACTAAGGACACTGGGAAGGAATAAGTTCATGGGTGAGAGGTAGGGGGTCAATGCATTCACAAGAGTGGCAATCTGTTGGGCATGAGCTTCCCTATCTCTTTTGAGCTTTTCCCTAATCTTCCCGGCTTCTTTTCTCAGCTCATCATTGTCTTCACGAAGCTTGGAATTCTCTTAAACAGGCAACTCCAACCTCTTACTGAGCTCTGCTGCCATGTTGCTTCCAGGTAGAATAGCACATCCTGTTGATCCCTAGCATTGATCTCCTCATAGCCACACTGTTTGAGGGTAACAAGATCCAAAACATAATTGTGATTTCCATACTTAAGCTCAAGCAAGGCAATGTTGAGCTTGTCAAATAGCTTAGTCAACATGAAGCCATAAGGCATATCATGCTTAGGCTTGGAAGTGTCTGTGGCTCTTACCATATGCTGAATCATCAAGCTAGGGAGTTTGATAGATCTACCAGTGTCAAGCGGTTCCATTATAGCCATGTCCAACAAAGTAGCTCCATGCCTTCTCTCAGACCTCTAAAAAATGCTGGAATTGAAAAAGTGAAACAATAGCTTGTGGAAGGGGGTCATATCAGTCTTGTACCCCTTCTAGGGAGCATCCAATTCAAACATTTGGGAGAAGTTCCCAGTGACCACAATTCTAGTGTCAACATCATTGTCTAGGGCTGGTCACTTTTTCTTCAGGTAATTGTCAAATCCTAAAGAAGAAATATTTAGAAGCATCCCCATCTCCTCAGCATCAAACTCCATTTCAAACCCCTTTACCTTACTTTTGACTACCTTTCCATCAAATTGGAAGTTTGCATAGAACTCCACCAAAGCAGGAACACATACATGGGAAAGCTTTGACAAATATGTTCTTCCATCCCTGTAGCTCAAGTTTTCAACCAGTTGAGCCATCCCTTTTTCATTAGTGTTTGCAAGAATCTTCCCATTAAGCACTTTTCTATTCCTGAACTCTATGAGTCTATCAACCATAGCTGGCACATTCTTTCTCTTCTTTCCTTTACTGGACCTTGCAGATGGGGTAGCAGTTTTTGTAGCTTTGGCCGCCATTCTCTTTTGTGTTGAGGACTTTTTCTGGCAAAGCAAACTCAGACTCATCTTGTCCATCCAACTCAACCACAGGTTCTACAATTGAAACATGCTTCCTTGGCTTCTTGGCACCTCTAGACTCCTTAATGATTTTCTCATCAACAACCTTTCTTTTACTCCTTGTAAGAGGAATCCTGGCAGGTGGAGCCACTTTTTTCCTTGTTGGTACTGCAGACTTTGTTGCTTTCACAAGAGTCTTCCTAGGTTTCTTCCTTATCTCTGACAAGGGCAAATCATCTTCATCACTGCTGACTTCCTCATCTCCAGTGAAAGGAGTTAAAAAGTGCCCAGGTTCTTAAGGCCTTTTCTCTCCACTTGCTTCTTCTGAAGGGGCTATGACAGTGTTCCCAATGGTCATAGAGCCTTCATATTCCTCACTCATATTGTCATTCTCTTCATCACTTTCTCCATCTACTACTTTACTCTCACTTACCTTTTCTTGATCCTCACCTTCGCTCTCAGAGTTATTCTTTTCTTCACTAGTCTTTTCTTCTTCTGCAGAGTCATCCACTTGTTCACATATCCTATCTTCCATCTCACTCTCCTTCCCTTCACCATAATCTCCCTCATTCTCACTCTTTTCCTCATCATTAGCCATGTATTGAGTAGTATGTTCCTCATGACTGCCCACTCCTCCTCCTTCTTTTTCATCCTCATTATCGTCCTCATCCTCCAACTAACTGAATGAAAGACCATCAGATGCCTCCTTTTGCATTGGTTCTTTACTCCCTTCCACCTCAACCACATGCACCCTAGTAGTGGCATCTACCTTTTTCTCCAAATTTCCTACACTCTTTTCTACAGTGAGTTCCTCCACTTGTGGGTGGAAGAGTGTCTAAGGGTGAAACATCTATAGCGGATACCAAAATATCTAATTTTGAAGGAGGGGGTTGTACCTGACTTGCAATGATTTGCACTGATTCCCCTTGAATCATAGCTTTCTTGACTACTATGTCTACTCGAACAGTAGCATCTGGCACGACCTTGACATTGTTGACAGATTTTCTTGGAGTAGCCTTGACCTTGGTTAACTTAGAGGCATTTTTCGTAGGAGGAACAACTGCATGGGTGGTTCATTTTGGAAGTAAAGGTGCAGTAGAAGTGGGGATGGTGAGAGCAGTAAAAATATGGGATGATGGTGTGGGTATAATAAAGGAAATCGATGGAGAAGTAACGGGTGTTGGTGTGGGTTCACTTGATGGTTTGACACTTTCCTTTCATTTGGGCTTCATGTTCTTGGATTTGGCTTCAATCTTGGATGCTGATTTGGCTTTAGAAAGGGTTTGGCTGGATTTATGCATGGTGATTAGAGAAGAAAATCGATGAAGGGTGAAGAGAAATTAGTTCTTGATTCTTGCTTAGGGTTTGAGAGAAACAGTGAGGTCCGAGAAGCTGATCATAAAGGGGTTTTAAGGACGTTACTCTTGATTTGACTGTAAGAGAGAGGGTGAATTAAGACAAATGGCATGTACCTAAGTCGGAGAACCAACTCCTTCCTTGTTTCTGCAATAAAGCTTCAGCACTTCACATTAGTATCATGCAACATAGTTATTAGCCAGATTTTCTAAGCAGGTGTGTGTGCTTAATACAAGTACGATTCTGAATCAAACACATTGTACTTGATTATATACATCTAATTATACTTTTTCTAGCCAATAATTGGGGTTCAACTAGTTGGAAATATTGATTAGACCTAGTTCTAGTTTGTTCCTTTCAAAGTGATTCCTACTCAAAGCTTTAGTAAATTTATTTGCAATTTGATCTTTAATTTTACAAGAATTAATTGAGATATTCCTATTTTAACATTGTCTTTGAGAAAGTGGTGTCTAATGTCAATGTACTTGGTTCTCCTTTGCTGACATGGATTTTTAGCAATGTTTATAGCACTAGTGTTGTCACAAAAAATAGGAACACAATCAACAAAAATACCATAGCCCCTTAGCTATTGTCTTATCCATAGCAACTGACCACAGCAGGATGCTGCTGCCACATATTTAGTCTTAACTGTGGGTAAGGACACTAAGTTTTGCTTTTTTGTTCCCCAAGACACCAGACATAAACCTAGGAAATGAGCTATTCCTGAAGTGCTTTTCCTGTCAATATGAAAACCTGCATAGTCAGCATCAACATAACCAACTAGATCAAAGCTGTATTCTTTGAGACACCATAAGCATAGGTCAGGAGTCCCCTTGAGATATCTTAGTATCCTCTTGACAGTCTTCAGGTGAGATTCCTTGGGATTTGGCTGAAATCTTGCACATAGTCCCACACTGAATACAATATCATGCCTGTTTGTAGTGAGGTACAACAATGACTTAATCATTCCTCTATATAGTTTCTATTCAACACTTTTCTCTTCTTCATCAAGCTCTAGCTTTGCTGTAATGGCAACGGGAGTGTCAATGGACTTAAAGGAGTCCCTGTTGAATTTCTTTAGCAGTTCGTTGATGTATTTCTGCTGATGTATCATGGTTGCAATAGGTGTTTTCTTGATATGCAACCCCAGGAAGAAGTTCAGTTCACCCATCATTCTCATTTCAAACTCATTCCCCATCATCTCAGCAGATTCCTTGCACATTGCTTCATTAGTAGCCCCAAAGATAGTGTCATCTACATACATTTGCACAATCAGAACATTTTTGCCTTTGCTTCTTAGAAACATACTATTGTCCACCTTTCCTCCTACAAGGTTGTTGGTTAAGAGTAATTTTGAGAGTCTTTCATACCAAGCTCTTGGAGCCTGTTTTAGTCCATACAGGTATTTATCTAACTTGAACACATAGTCAGGAAATTCTTCATTTTCAAGCTCGGGTGGTTGTTTGACAAACACTTCCTCTTTCAAATAACCATTCAAGAATGCACTCTTTACATGCATCTGATACAAGGTGAACTCCATGTGTGCATCAAAGACTATTAGAATTCTTATAGCTTCCATTCTAGCTACAGGTGCAAATGTCTCATCATAGTCAATGCCCTCTTCTTGATTGTATCCCTGAACCACCAGTCTGACCTTGTTCCCTGTGATATTTCCTTGTTCATCCAGCTTGTTTGAATACCCATCTGGTACCTATGACAGTTCTGTTCTTGGGTCTTTGTACCAAGTTCCAGACCTTGCTTCTTTCAAACTGATTTAGCTCCTCTTACATGGCTATAATCCAATCTGGATCCTTTAGAGCTTCTTTGATTGTCTTAGGTTCAACCTGTGAGAGAAAAGCTGTGAGTGCACATAGATTTCTCAGAGATGACCTGATTTACGCTCCTACATTTGGATTAGAGATGATGTTCTCAAGAGGATGTGAACTTTGATATTTCCACGATCTGATCTGCATACCCAGAGAAGATTCACCCAAGAAGTGACCTAGAGGAATAGGTTCAGTAGGTATAGCTTCATCAGTCTGGTTAGCAGTCAAAGTAGTTCTTTCTTCTTCTTGTTCCTCATGATCACTGCCAATTTACTTGTGGTCTTCGAATCCATCTTCAGATTGAGGTTCAGATTACTTAGGAGCTCCATCACCAGTGAGTCCTATGTCATAGTCTTCATCCTGCAAATCTTTCTCAGCCAAATTGGTAGATTCATCAAAAATAGCATGAACATTTTCTTCTACACACATAGTTCTTTTATTAAAAACTTTATAGGTCTTACTAGGTGATAACAACCTTTTTGGATTTAAAAGGTGATATTACATGTTTCCCTCTAACACATGCATCACAAACCTTGTCTGAGGAGAACTCAACCTTTGGTAGACCAAGGACCAAGTCCTTTGCTACCATCATTTTGAGGTGAGAAAGACTAGCTTGACACAGTCTTCTATGCCATAGCAGTGGGTTATCTTCCACTACGCATAAGCATGTGTGCTCACTCTGGAGAAGAGACATAATAGATATGTTGTAAACATTGTTATGCCTCTTACCTTTTAACACAACTTCATCAGTATCAAGCTTAGTGACGGTGCAAATTTTGGAATTGAATTTTACTTCATTTCCTTTGTCACACATTTGAGAGATGTTGAGAAGATTGTGTTTAAGGCCTACCACATAATACAAATCATCTATAGTATGAGAGAGTGATTTACCAACCTTGCCAATACCCATTATCTGGCCTTTTTTCCCTATTCCAAATGACACGCTCCCTCCTTGGAAGGCTGTCAGTGAGAGGAAGTTTTACTTTTCTCCAGTCATATATCTTGAGCATCCACTATCTAGATACCAGTCTTGATTGTTCCCTCTCACTTTTGCCTGCACCAGAAATCACAAGTTAGTCTTGGGAACCCAAACAAACTTGGGTCCCTTTTTGTTTGAAATGGATGAATCAAATATATTCTTTCCCCAATGGGAAGAGATTAGAAGATATTTTCTTATTAACCTTAATCCACTTAGTATGGACAAAAGGCTTGGCTTTTGGCTTTTCCTCCTTCTCCATATTTTTTGGCCTTTATTCCTACATTCAGCATCACAAAGATTATCTTTAGCCCTTTTAAAATTATTTTCAAGCTTATCCCGTAGATCATTCTTTCTTTTTTTACCATGTATATCAAGAGACTTCTCATTCTTAGAAATGAGCTCAAAAACCTGATTCTTAAGGTCTTTGGTCTGTCTCTCTAGATTAGCTTTGTCAAATTCAAGCTATTTGAGATCAAGTTTGACACATGAAATATTGCTTATTAGGTAATCATTTCCAGCGCTCATTTTATCCATTTCACTTATCGTGGTCACAATCATGGCCATCAGTTATTTTTTAGACAAATGTCACGACCCAAACCGAAGGGGCCGCGACGGGCACCCGGTGCCTTATTCAACCGGGTACCAATGTAACATATCTTTCTTATCATACTATTATGGGTAAATGATCCAGAAAACCCGTCATGAGATAACAAGAATAAAATCTAAGGGAAATACTCAACATATGACGGCCCAACATGATATACAAAATTATACATGTGACATACGGACCTATAAGGTCGACATGACCATTTGTAAACTCAAAACATAGGCCTACAAGGCCATAAAAGTATCCATACACCTGACATCTGTCTACAAGCCTCTAAGAGTACATAAAATCATAAAGGTCGGGACATGGCCCCGCCATACCAATCAATACATATCCAAATCATACTGACCAAATAGGCAACTCCGGAGCAAGTGTAGTGTACCAACACCTTCCGCTGAGTTGATAGCCTACCAGGAGGAATGTCAACTTGTCTATCGGGACCTGCGGGCATAAAACGCAGCATCCCCAGGCAAAAGAGGTGTCAGTACGAATAAAGTATCGAGTATGTAGAGTAGGAAAGCATAAACAAGAATAGTAATGTAAAGACAGATAGAGGAGATACAACATGTAACATCTGAGTGCCTCTGGGGGCTACTGACATGAAATTCATAATACATATATACATAAACTTTTAAAAACATACGCCTCTGTGGGCATCATCATCATCATATCGTACCCGGCCTCAAAGAGGACTCGGTAAAAATGTACCTGGCCATCAAAAGACATGGTAGAATCATACCCGGCCACGTGGAGCTCGACAACTGATAAGTGGTTGCACAATAGGTGCCATACCCGACCGAATATAGCATGGCTCGGTAGAGTAAAATAGATACTATATATAATGCATGCTAGACTCATGAAATTACATTCTAAACCTTTTGGAGTGACTTAAGGTCGTTGCACCTTCGATTAACATTATGGACATCCATTGTCACGACCCAAAAATCCATCTGAAGGAGTCGTGATGGCACCTAGTCTCTAAACTAGGTAAGCCTAACATAAACTAAAGTAACATTGATGCTTATTAACTTTAAATTAACCAACTGAATAATTCAAAATTCCCAAAACCGGTGGTACAATTAACAAGCATATCTAAAATTAATTACACAAAATAATACATCACTGCCCCGAAACAAAGGGGCAAATGGAAATATATACAAAGGAAGGTGACTCCGAGACCTGCGAACGCTGTAGCAGGTTTACCTTGAGTCTCCACCGCGACGACCCACACAACTACTATCAATCCACCTGGATCTGTACACAAAAATGTACAAAAGTGTAGTATGAGCACACCACGATGGTGCCCAGTAAGTATCAAGGCTAACCTCGGTGGGGTAGTGACGAGGAACAGTCAGGACACCTATTGGTCAAATAAAATTAACAGGATATGAAAATAAAACGTCGAGATAAAGATAACGAAGTTATCAACTGCAGAGAGAAAATCCAAGTACAAACAGTATAAACAATAAAGGGAGAACACAGATAGTAACGAACGGAAATCAAGTAAATCAGATAACCCAAGCAATTCAACACTAACATAATAGAGACAGAGACAAGTAAGAATGTATCCAATTAAAGAAAACAATGTCAACTCAACCAATCACATCATGTTTAATATACCATCCCAATCATTTCAATCCTCGATTTCTCATATCATAATCTCAACTTACGAACTTTCAGCAGATATGGCACCTTGTACCCACATATTTTTCATCTCACTCTTAACAACAAAATCCACATGATATACAATACAAAATGGCCTTACAAATGCACTTAAGATGTTCAACCAGTCCTATTTACATAACACAAATTAAATTACAATTTCTAAATAAATTTGGAAAAATCGGCGAGAAAAGATGAAGTTGTTTTTCTGAAATCATTCGAGTAAGAAAGTATACCTTTCCATTTAAAATACAACCTTAGAAGAATTATTACCTTTAATAAGGGAGTTAATAACTTAAAACTTAGTAGAAATTCCTTTTTAAGAAAAATACAACCTCACACGGTTTAAGGAAATTTTATTGAGTAACTAAATGAATTGAAGATGAAACAATTATTGAAATTTGAAGTATTAAAAAAATATGATGGGGTTCCTTCACAAAGGATAACAGAGGTAAAGGAATCTGAGCAGTTAGAACACTTGAATTGGTAACATTAACTAAACATAGCAAACCGAAAGTGAACTGCACCAAAATCCAATTACTAACAAGGATAAGGAAAACAAACACAGAATTTGACTTTCATTTCATATCTTGTTGCAGGCATGCAACCTGATCCCATTTCACATGTCTCGTTGCATACGTGCAACCCGATCCCATTTTAGATATCTCGTTGCAGGCGTGCAACCCGATCCCATTTCATATATCTCATTGCAGGCGTGCAACCTGATCCCATTTCAGATATCTCGTTGTAGGAGTGCAACCCGATCCCATTTCACATGTCTCGTTGCAGGCGTGCAACCTGATCCCATTTTAGATATCTCATTGCAGGCGTGCAACCCAAAATGGCGTACAACCCGATCCCATTTCATATATCTTGTTGCAGGTATGTAACCCGATCCCATTTCATATATCTCATTGCAGGCGTGCTACCCAATCCCATTTCAGATATCTCATTGCAGGCGTGCAACCTGATCCCATTTCACATATCTCGTTGCAGGAGTGCAACCCGCTCCCATTTACAAATCATCATCAATCATAAAAGAATATCAGCAAGGGAACAAGAGTATAACAACAACATCCCGGCAAGGGAGACAATATCATAAACAATAACATCTCGGCAAGGGAACAATAGTATAACAACAATATCCCGGCAAGGGAAACAATATGTGCATAATAAGAGTCACGGAAAAACCAAGAAACATGATAACCTCAACAAACAACAAGACATAATAAGCATGTGATAATTAAACCGGTAACCACAATAATTGGACACATAACATATTTGCATGAAGTCATAGAGGAACTCACAATCAAGAAGTAGCAAAACAATAAGGAAAACAATCACTTCAATTAAGGCAATTAATGGTCTATGTAACACGTAAGAATTTAAGGAGAGCTAACAACATCATATGGAGCATATAGAGGCAATTTAAGCAATTAAGAAACCCAATCATAACGAGATACTTTTTGTAAGCACATGATTTTTGCCCTATATGAGAATTACTCCCAAAAAATTCAAAAATAAAATGATTTTTCTTTGGTGTGCAATTTTGTGATATTTTGTGATATTTTGAAGAATTATTTGTATTTGTCTGTGCGTGGGTCGGAAAAAGGAGGTGCGACACTTTTCACATAAGGACCTAAGAACCCTAGAGACAAATTTTCCACAAATAAGTCCGAGCACACACTCGTCACCTCGCATGCATGGACTACAATTAGCATAGAAGACTCAATTCCTAAGGGGAAGTCCCCCACATAAGGTTAGGCAAGATACTGACCTCAAAGACGACTACTTGGTACTCTAAAATGGACTTTTCAGGCGAAAAACCTCCGGACAGCTCAAATCCAACTATAACAACTCCAAAATACACATAAATCGAATAAGGAACTATTTCGAATAATAAAATTTCAATCTTTACAAAAATATAAAAATCGACCCAAAAGTCGACCCCCAGGCCCGCACCTCGAAACCCGTCAAATTTTATAAAATCCGATCACCCATTCCAAAATGAGTTCAACCATACAAAATTTATCCAATTCTGATACCATTTGGTCCCTCAAATCATGATTTTTCATTTTGAAATTTTTCTTCAAAAACCAACTCTTTCCCCAACCCAAAACACAATTTAAATGATAAAAATAAAGACAAATTCATGGAATATATTTAATTCTAGTTGAAGAACACTTACCCATTCGAATTTCGTGAAAAACCCACCAAAAATCGCCAAGAACCGAGATTTAGAAGCCAAAATATGATGAAAATGGTTTAACCCTCGATTTTGGAATATATTCTGTCTGCCCAGGTGTTTGTTCATCGCGATCGCGGGAGAAGTGATGCGATCGCGTAGAAGAAAATAGCTACTGGCCCAAAATGTTCTATGCGATCGCTTAAGGACTAATGCTATCACATAGAAGGAAAATATTCACTGACCAAAAAATGTTCTATGCGATCGCGTAAGGAAGGATGCGATCGCGAAGAGTAAAATTGGTGGACACTATCCTATCACGAACAAATCAATGCAATCACGAACAAATCAATGCAATCGCATAGAAGGAAAATGCTGCCGTCCAAAATTGTGCTATGCTATCGCGAACAAATCAATGCAATCGCATAGAAGTAAAATGCTGCTGTCCAAATTTGTGCTATGCTATCACGGACAAATCAATGCAATCGCATAGAAGGAAAATATGGCAGGTTAATATTGTACTAAGTGACCGCGGCTACGCCTATGCGATCGCATAGAAGGAAATACCAGATAACAGAACAACAGTTCAAACATAGGGAAAAATGACCTGTAGCCCATCTGAAACACACCCGAGGCTCCCGGGACCCCGTCTAATCACACAAACAAGTCATATAACCTAACACGGACTCGCTCGAGGTTTCAAATCACATAAACAACACCAAAACAACGAATCAACCCAAAAATCAAACTTATGAATTTCCAAATCTTCAAATATCAAATCTCATGCCGAAACCTATCAATTCAACTCGGAATAACGCCAAATTTTGCAGACAAGTCCAAAATGACATAACAGAGCTGCTCCAACTCTGAGAATTGCATTCCAACCCCGATATCATAAAAGTCAACTATGAGTCAAACTTCTCCATTTCCCAAACTTCAACTTTTCGAACTTTTGCCGGAATGCCTCAATTTACCCTACGGACATCCAAATCCGACTCCGGACGCGCGCCTAAGTCCAAAATCACCATACGAAGCTGTTGAGATCATCCACGACCCATTTCGTGGCCGTTTGCCCAAAAGTCCAATTCTGGTCAAATTCTCACCGTTTAAACTTCCAAAACTAGTTTCCTTCTTCCAATTCAACTCCGATTCATCCGGAAACTGAATCCAACCATGCACACAAGTCAATATACATAATGTGAAGCTGCTCAAGACCTCAAACTACCGAATTAGGCGCAATTGCTCAAAACGACCAGTCGAGTCGTTACATTCTCCTCCACTTAAACATACGTTCATCCTCGAACGTGCCCGGAGTCATTCCAAAGCCATCGAACCACTGTATGAGCTCACCATACATACACCTGGGGTGATTCCCCATCACCCAACCTAAGCAAAACTGACAATGCAACTTAACTGAAGATCTCATCTCCTCCTTAGCCCATAACCTTAGAACAGACCCAAACTTCAACATCTGAAATTCATCATAGGACCCGAATTCCACATCATCACACTAAACACACCCAAACACACTGAATCGAGCCAAAAATTCCAATCCTGAATACAATCACATGCTGCTCCACACAACTCAATGCCCGAAGCAATAACCTCTGACCACTATAGCTGCTCCAATAACATCCTGGATGCCGGCGACACACCTCACATTGAATATAACCTTATTCCTGACCTCTACATCACTGTGCATGATAAGGAAACATGCAGGAACTCATAGCCGCCTATGAAATCGACAAGTCAAGAAACCCTCTCGCCCGCCACGACCATTATCCAAATCTTAGCAGAAACACCCACATACTTCCAAACACTCCTCACCCCCAATACCATAGTACCACTCTCAGGTCTAAGAACCACATCTCGACCAATACAAGCAGCCCAACTGATGACTCATCATGGAAACATACAAATTCTCACACTACACAGCTCGTACACTAAACCAGCAATAACTCAATTACATAACACAAATAAGGAAAAGCAAGGTGGAAGAATTTTCTAACAAGTGTAACATGTGCAACAACAAAAATATAGTTTTCATAAAATTGTTCCACAAAGAAAAACACAGAACCCCAAATAAACACAAGGAAAGGGTATCTCATATAACATCCGCTGCAGCGCGCAGCCCGCTCCCAAATACTCATTAAGCCAAGATGCTCGGGTCCACTGATCATATGAATACTAATATCAAGCACAACATTGTGCTCAAGTATAACTGTGGGGACAATGCATAGAAGTAATAAAATAGGAGAGAAACAATCACATATAAGGTGCAATGAGCAAATCAACATCACGGGGGCTATCTCACCCGTATCGCCATAAGGCCTGAACAGATTTATAACATGCGGGGGAAATAATCATACAACCTCACCGCCTAACACAACATAGACTAGGGGCGCAAACAGTATTCACTCTGCCTGATAACATAACCATGATGACAATCCAGAGCACACAAACTCGGCCTGATACATATTACATATTCTCGCTGATCTTCCAAATAGGCCTAAACTAAATCCGGATCCTTCCCAATTAGGTAAATATTCTTCGAAAAATCAACAGCAACCTATCGATAATACATGCCATTAATTACCCCATTCTCAACATTTCTTCACAATCCACTAACAAGAAATAGCCCACATACAGGAACACCAAGTCCAAAACCCCAGGAATACTAAAAATTCCATACCCGGACTCAACTATGTAGATCAAATGGCTGATACATTACTCACCTTCCATCATCCTATCTAAGCACCCATATAAGATTCCGGCCGCACAACAAAACATGAACTTCGAAAGCCTCAGAACCCAGTAATCATCACGCTACCAGCCACACACTGCAAACCAAAACTCAAGGTCTTTTCCAAAAATGCACACTCTTTACCTATGGTAGCCAACGATGCCAACACTCTATTAGCTTCAAATACCGATTCAGGAGAAATTACAATGTACCACATATTCTTTATGCCTATAGTATACACTCAACTCAAGCCGTAGTCAAACCATCGAGATCCACCCGCATGCAACTAAGCCATCAGAATTGCACCTCTCCAACTCAACCGAGTCGCACAAACCGTCCAATCCAAGAGTGCTGCCACAATGCCAGTAGAGAATTTCCCATTCAAAAGGACCATTTACTTCCATTGCTATGCTGACCCAACACTATAAACTGACTCATTTCTTCAGATAGTCGATATGCAATAATCCCAATCAAAGTCCCAAATACAGATAATCCCAACACGAACCACGTAGCTAGAAGCTCATAAACGACTACATTTCCTCTGAAGCACCCCGTCCTGCCGCAACTACGACACCTACGCTGAATAGACCTTCTAAGAATCTAAAGTTGTTCCTCCAACTCCCTTTGATGCTGAAATGTAGATCCGTTATTGACGTAGAAATATTGCAAGCCCCAACATCATCTCATGCAAAATCTCGATCCTTGGTCAAATGCAAAATTCGGGAATCCACCAATATTACATATATACATGCCTCCAGCCCAAACTGATATAAGTCTGACTCTACAATCTGAATGCCGCTATTGGACTTCTCCACTTGGCGCAAAGCCATGGAAACAACGTCTGATAATTCACAATACTACTCTTTACAACTCGCACAATACAAATCACAAGGTACTCCAATACTACCAACTACTCCCAATCAACACCTACCTCGTGACCTTGCCAAGAATTGCGATGACTAGTCAACCAATTAAACCTTCCCAGCTCACACTCATCAACCAGATGGCGGAAACCGCTCCGCCTCCATATGAACAATGGAATAGTCTCTCAATACCTCTGGGTCTTCAGTCTGAACAACATGTTGAGACAATGTCTGAGCATCCCTGACTCCTTCGTAGTCCGTTTGTAGCATCATGTACCACTGGCGTATGGCGAACGCTGAGAGCGTAATATTATATACGAGTGGATGTAAAGGAACATAAGTTATATACTTCGAGCTGAATCAATATCGCACAATAAGGAATGAAAGAAGGGGAATCTCCTAACAGTTCTGTAGCCTCTCGAAGATAAGTAAAGACGTCTCCGTACTGATCGACTTTACTAAAACTGCTTGTGACTCGTAGCACCCATGAACCTAGAGCTCTGATACCAACTTGTTATGACCCAAAAATCCCTCCGAAGGAGTCATGATGGCACCTAGTTTCTAAACTAGGTAAGCCTAACATAAACTGAAGTAACATTGATACTTACTTACTTTAAATTAACTAACTCTGAATAATTCAAAATTCCCAAAACCAGTGGTACAAGTCACAAGCCTATCTAAGATTAATTACACAAAATAATACATCACTACCCAGAAAAAAAGGAGCAAATGGAAATATATACAAAGGAAGGTGACTCCGAGACCTGCGAACGCTGTAGCAGGTTTACCTTGAGTCTCCACCACGACGACCCACACAGCTACTATCAATCCACCTGGATCTGTACACAAAAATGTACAGAAGTGTAGTATGAGAACACCATGGCGGTGCCCAGTAAGTATCAAGACTAGCCTCGGTGGGGTAGTGACGAGGAACAGTCAGGACACCAACTGGTAAAATAAAATTAACAGGATATGAAAATAAAACGTCGAGATAAAGATAACGAAGTAATATCAACTGTGGAGAGAAAATCTAAGTACAAACAATATAAACAATAAAGGGAGAACACATATAGTAACGAACAGAAATAAAGTAAACCAGATAACCCAAGCAATTCAACACTGACATAACAGAGATGGAGACAAGTAAGAATGTATCCAATTAAAGAAAACAATGTCAACTCAACCAATCACATCATGTTTAATATACCATCCCGATCATTTCAATCCTTGATTTCTCATATCATAATCTCAACTTTCGAACTTTCAGCACATATGGCACCTTGTGCCCACATATTTTCCATCTCACTCTTAACAACAAAATCCACATGATATACAATACAAAAGGTCCTTACAAATGCACTTAAGATGTTCAGGAAGTCCTATTTACATAACACAAATTAAATTACAATTTCTAAATAAATTTGGAAAAATCGGCGAGAAAAGATGAATTTGTTTTTTTGAAATCATTCGAGTAAGAAAGTACCCCTTTCAATTTAAAATACAACCTCAGAAGAATTGTTACCTTTAATAGGGGAGTTAATAACTTAAAACTTAGTAGAAATTCCTTTTTAAGAAAAATACAACCTCAGACGGTTTAAGGAAATTTGATTGAGTAACTAAATGAATTGAAGATGAAACAATTATTGAAATTAGAAGTACTAAAAAAAATGATGGGGTTCCTTCATGAAGGATTACGGAGGTAAAGAAGTCTGAGTAGTTAGAACACTTGAATTGGTAACAACAACTAAACATAGCAAACCGAAAGTGCACGGCACCAATGTCCAATTACTAACAAGGATAAGGAAAACAAACCCAGAATTTCACTTTCATTTCATATCTTGTTGCAGGCGTACAACCCAATCCTATTTCACATGTCTCGTTGCAGGCGTGCAACCTGATCCCATTTCAGATCTCGTTGTAGGTGTGCAACCCGATCCCATTTCATATATCTCGTTGCATGCGTGCAACCCGATCATATTTCACATGTCTTGTTGCAGGAGTGCAACCCGATCCCATTTCACATATGTCCTTGCAAGCGTGCAACCCGATCCCATTTCATATATCTCGTTGCAGGCGTACAACCCGATCCCATTTCACATATCTTGTTGTAGGCATGCAATCCGATCCCATTTCATATATCTCGTTGCAGGCGTGCAACCCGATCCCATTTCATATATCTCGTTGCAGGCATGCAACCCGCTCACATTTATAAATCATCATCAATCATAAAAGAATCCCGGCAAGAGAATAAGAGTTTAACAACAACATCCCGGCAAGAGAGACAATATCATAAACAATACCATCCCGGCAAGGGAACAATAGTATAACAACAATATTCCGACAAGGAAATAGTATGTACATAATAAGAGTCACGGAGAAATCAAGAAGTACGATAACCTCAACAAACAACGAGACATAATAAGCATGTGATAATTACAGCGGTGACCACAATAATTGGACACGTAACATATTTGCACGAAGTCATAGAGGAACTCACAATCAAGAAGTATCAAAACTATAAGGAAACCAATCACTTCAATTAAGGCAATTAATGGTCTATGTAACACGTAAGAATTAAAGGAGAGCTAACAACATCATATGGAGCATATAGAGGCAATTTAAGCAATTAGGAAACCCAATCATAATGAGATACTTTCCACATAAGGACCTTAGAACCCTAGAGGTAAATTTTCCACAAATAAGTCCGAGCACACACTCGTCACCTCGCATGCATGGACTACAATTAGCATAGAAGACTCAATTCCTAGGGGAAGTCCCCCACAAAAGGTTAGGCAAGATACTTACCTCAAAGACGACAACTTGGTACTCTAAAATGGACTTCTCAGGCGAAAAGACCTCCGAACAGCTCAAATCCAACTATAACAACTCCAAAACACACATAAATCGAATAAGGAACTATTCCGAATAATAAAGTTTCAATCTTTACAAAAATATAAAAATCGGCCCAAAAGTCGACCTCCCGGGTCCGCACCTCCGAACCCGTCAAATTTTACAAAATCCGATCACCCATTCCAAAATGAGTTCAACCATACAAAATTTATCCAATTCCGATACCATTTGGTCCCTCAAATCATTATTTTTCATTTTGAAATTTTTCTTCAAAACCAACTCTTTCCCCAACTCAAAACACAATTTAAATGATAAAAATAAAGACGAATTCATGGAATATATTTAATTCTAGTTGAAGAACACTTACCCAATCGAATTTTGTAAAAAACCCACTAAACATCGCCAAGAACCGAGCTCTAGAAGTCAAAATATGATGAAAATGGTTTAACCCTCGATTTTGGAATATATTCTGTCTGCCCAGGTGTTTGTTCATCGCGATCGCGGGAGAAGTGATGCGATCGCGTAGAAGAAAATAGCTACTGGCCCAAAATGTTCTATGCGATCACGTAAGGACTAATGCTAGCATAGAAGGAAAATATTCACTGACCAAAAAATGTTCTATGCGATCGCGTAAGGAAGGATGCGATCGTGAAGAGTAAAATTGGTGGACACTATGCTATCACAAACAAATCAATGCAATCGCATAGAAGGAAAATGTTGCTGTCCAAATTTGTACTATGTTATCACGAACAAATCAATGCAATTGCATAGCAGGAAAATGCTGCTATCCAAATTTATGCTATGCTATCGCGAAGAAATCAATGCAATCACATATAAGTAAAATGATGTTGTCCAAATTTGTGCTATGCTATCGCGAACAAATCAATGCAATCGCATAGAAGGAAAATGCTGCTATCCAATTTTGTGCTATGCTGTCGCGGACAAATCAATACAATCGCATAGAAGGAAAATATGGCAGGTTAATATTGTACTACGCGATCGCGGCTACGCCTATGCGATCGCATAGAAGGAAATACCAGATGACAGAGCATCAGTTCAAACATAGGGAAAAATGACCCGTAGCCCATCTGAAACACACGCGAGGCTCCCGGGACCCCTTCTAATCATACAAACAAGTCATATAACCTAACACAGACTCGCTCGAGGTTTCTAATCACATAAAACAATACCAAAACAATGAATCAACCCAAAAATCAAACTTATGTATTTCCAAATCTTCAAATATCAAATCTCATGCCGAAACTTATCAATTCAACTCGGAATAATGCCAAATTTTGCAGACAAGTCCAAAATGACATAACGGAGCTGCTCCAACTCTCGGAATTGCATTCCGACCCTGATATCATAAAAGTCAACTATGGGTCAAACTTCTCCATTTCTCAAACTTCATTTTGCCGAAATGCCTCAATTCCCTACGGACATCCAAATCCGAATCCGGACACGTGCCTAAGTCCAAAATCACCATACGAAGCTATTGAGATCATCCACGACCTATTCCGGGGTCATTTGCCCAAAAGTCCAATTCCGGTCAAATTCTCACCGTTTAAACTTCCAAAACTAGTTTCCTTCTTCCAATTCAACTCTGATTCATCTGGAAACTGAATCCAACCATGCACACAAGTTGATATACATAATGTGAAGCTGCTCGAGACCTCAAACTACCGAATCGGGCATAATTTCTCAAAACGACCAGTCGTGTCGTTACATTCATACCCTCAATATGAACCTCAATAGGATTCAAGGATCATACATACATTTTTATAATGACTTTATAAGGAAAGAAAAATATGGGCAGACTTAGTTGCTGGAGTAGAATCGTTATGAAATAGCGTATCGTTTATGTTCATTTCACTTTAGATCATGCCAAAAGAATGAATGAAGTGCCTTAACATACCATTGAAATCTTCTATCCAATCTTCAAGCAAGCTCAATATGATTTTCTTACGTCTACAATGAGTAAACCGACTTCGTCGTCATCATATAAGCGTTGTAACTCTCATATTTGGAAACCAATATTCTACAAGAAAATGGACAACACGTCCCCTATTTGTACTACATCCCATATGTTACTAAAAGTCATCAAACAGCCCAAACAACAACAATAAAATTCACAATAAGCTCTCCGATTTGTTCAACAACCATTTTGAGCGGCAAGCTCGATTTACGATTAACAAAATATGGTTTGAATCCAATTACTTTTCCATGAATCTGCCTACAACATATATAACATCATACTTATGCTTACCATATTAGTTTCAACCCAAAACATCATAAGCATTGTCACACCTCCTTTTTTACAGCCCGAGGGTATATAAGGGAGTTTTTCCAATTAAAGTGACATTATTCGAAATGGGATCATTTTATTTAATCAGAGTCGCCACTTGGAATAATTTATGGTGCCCCAAGTCACCAGTTATTTTAAATCCCAAATCGAGGATGTTTGAATTTATTTAAAAATCTGCGAACCAGAAATTCTAGATAAAGAATTCTGTTAACCCGAGAGAAGGGGTTAGGCATTCTTGGATTCCGTGGTTCTAGCAGGGTCGCTTAGTGATTATTACTTGGATTAAAATGTCTAATTACTTATTTTAGGACCTATGTGAATTTACCTTTTTACCGCTTTTAATCACTTGAATATTCGTAATTAAAGCATTGAGTTACGCATACGTATACTCTTTTCCTTTGGAACGTCAAAAATTATGTCACGCAAACGTATTCGCAATTAATAACGCTTTGTTCATTTTATTAAGAAAAGTTTGGTTGAAGTTGCTCGAACACATCCCTCGAGTTACTTTTAGAATTAAATTCGCAATTATGTTATGCGAACATATACATAATCGCAATACTAATTTAAATCGAGCCTAAAGCAAACTACGATTATTTAGGGTTATTTTAACACTAGGTTAATATTTATATGAGGGCTATAGGTTATTTAATGGAAAATGGCATGCCTCAAACTAGTTTTACTAAAAAGGGGTTTGCATTTCAATTAATTAAGACTAAAGATACTAATTTTTGAAGCTAAACTAGGAAATCTTTTAACTAAAAATGGGAAGGCTGGGCTTAGAATTATTATGAACAATTGTTTTGGGCCAGGGCGTTCAACATTGAATTAAGTCCAGAAATACTCAGCTTTGAAAAGCTGGTTTTGGGCTCCAAAATTGTGCCCAGCAGGACGAGTATTTTAGGACTGAATTTAACTAGTGCTGGCCCACATTGGGCTTCAGGCGGGCCCAGTTGCACATTTATACTGGCTGGGCCTATCCACGTTTGCGTTCTTAGCCATAACATATACATAAATCAAGAGCTGCATTCACTTTTAAATGGAGGATAATCAGATTCAAAACACCACTCAAATTTGGGTGTTAATTATACTACATATGATTTGCAAGATAAAAGAAACATTACGTTTATGACATGACCTATAAGGAAAAAGAAAAGCCTGGATTTGGCCTTAGGACGCAGGCCCAATGACCCATGTCCAGATTCATTTCGTGGGTTAGTTTCAATTGGGCCTTAATTTATTATCATGCATTTTAACAAGAATAGAGTTAGACTTGAGTCTTAAACTTAAAACCATTTTTTCTTGAACATAGATGAACATGCCTTTAAAATTGTTGGAATCAAACAACTGAACTAAACTCAGTAGCCACACGTCACCCTTTTGTTTTAAACATAACATACTAACATAAACATAGCTAAATAAACTACTGGGGCTACATTAACTAGTACATAAATTTATAAAGTCCAGTCCAATTTATTACAAATACTAGAATTAAATAGGGTAAAAAAATATAAGCTATATTAGTGCCTTAAACTAAATTACAACAAAATGAAAAGAGGAGTTTCCTAAACTGCTACTGCTCCAGCTTTAAATGAGCCAAGATTCTCATGAGTTTGACCATGTGAAAAGGTCAGATTCACAAAGACAACTTCAAATGTAAAGACCTACAATGTTACCAAGTTAATCCTAATACAAAATGAGTAAAGAAAAACCATGTTGTCCATAAGTCTAACCATGTTGAAGATCAGCCCTACAAACAAGCAAAGATTTCCGAACCATGATTTACTTTATAGTTCTCATCTTAGTAAAGAAGAAAAGAGGAGGAAAGAAAATAACTTAGGCATATACTCAAAGAGTCAAGATTGTTATGCACTAATTAGGAATGAATCTGACCATTTAAAGGGTCGGATTCATTTTTCCTTTTGTGCTACTATAAAAGAGGTATTTTTGAACATAGTTTTCATAAAGATATACACTGATTCAACAATCAACCTTGTTGAGTTTTAATACATGTGCAACACAACATCACAGATTTTATGATTAAATTCAGTAATCATTTAAACTAATATTAACACTTGGTTCAATTAACTCCAAATTTAAACAGTCATGATTTTAAGAACTAATATCAAAGAACAACTAACCAAACAAGTTCCCAATACAGATTTTTGAACTCAAAATTGATTCCATTCAAGATGAATATTGTATAGACCTTGAAACTGAAAAATATAGCAGAGGAATGACCAAATAAAGGTCAAGAAGACCAAAAGAGAAAAGGAAGCCAAACTTCAGCAGCAACAACCAGCAAAACACAGCAGTAAACCCAGACCAAATTAAGATAGTTTTGAAACCAGAAAACCAGCTAAATGAAACAGGGAAATCCTCCACTTCAAACCATATTTTAACTTATAGAGAATCACAAAATGAGAAGTTTTGAAGTTCTTTCAAGATTTCTGGAATCTGAACTTTTCAGAAAAAAGGAAATAGAACTTTTTGTGCAGTCAAAAATGATGTTGAATGTGTGTGTGTGAGTGAATGTTGTTCCCTTTTATAAAGTACACATAAATGACATCAAAAGGGAATATTCTGACCTAAATTCCTAAATTTCAGAATAGTACAACATCTTTTGATAGCTGTATATCCTTTTTTCTCTTATCCAATATCAGCATTTGCTAAGGATAGGGACAACTGTCCTAAGTTCTAGAACTTTCTGATTTTAGCCTCAGTAAAAATCCAATTTTAACCTTTACGTTACTGCCTATTTCAGTTCTATCCTAAACTTTTAGGTTCAATTGAGTCCCTAAAGTTTCTATTGATCTACACACTAAGGCAAACATAAACAAATGAGGCTAATATTAGTAATTGAATCAAAACAACGAACAAGGCTAACTTAAGCAAAGTAAAACATAAACCTAACTTCTAAAATGAACCAAAACTTCACAATGCTTTTCAGATTATCAATTTTTAAATGAGCATAGGTAGACGAGTTTAAACAAACGAACAAAACAAATTGAATAATAGTGAACCTAAGCTAATTATGCATTAAATAACTATATATATAAAAAAACTAAGCTTGCAATTTCTGTAATACTAGAAAATGATTCCAAACAAACAACACAATACACAACAACAAAAAAAAAGAAATTAACAACTAATCAACAACAAAAATAAGGCTATTTCAAGATTTAAACTACACGAGTAGGTGGGGATTTGGGAAAAAATGATTGGGGATTTAGGATGAGGAGGGGACGAGGATTCTATGGTGTAATAATGGTGGTGTTTGGAGCACCAGAACCGCCGTGGGGCGATTCTCGACGGGTGGTCAGTGGCAGAGCCGACGAGGGATATACCGGCGGCTAAGGGTCGGTTCTTTGAGAGAGGTGAGAGACTGATGGGGTTTGGAAGTAGGGGGGATAGGAGTTTCGGACACTTTTATATTAAAAACCTTATCAGTTCCAAGCCGTTGGATTACCAAGATCCAACGGCTGTGATCCAATGGTTACAAAACGGGGTCGTTTGGGTTAAATGGGGACTGGACCGGGTAGGCCTGATTTTTGGGCTTGGGTTGTGAGTAATTTGGGAACGGATTTGGCATTAAAGAGTGGCCCAATTTCAATTAGAAAGCCCCTTTTCACTTCTTTTTATTCCTTTTTTCTCGTACTTGGTTCCCCTATCTCGACTGGAATTAAGGCTTCAGCTCCGTATACAACTGAGAACAATGTTCCCCCGTACTTGTTTTTGCAGTTGTTCGATAAGCCCACAAGACCCCAAGTAACACCTCTGGCCAATTGCCTTTAGATTTCTCCAATCGTTTCTTCAAGTTGTTGATAATGACTTTATTTGTTGATTCAGCTTGCCCATTACCCACCGGATAGTAAGTGTAAGCACGTATTTTTGCCCTATATGAGAATTACTCCCAAAAAATTCAAAATAAAATGATTTTTCTTGGTGTGCAATTTTGAGTATTTTTGTGACATTTTTGGATAATTATTGGATTTGTCTGTGCATGTTTATTTGTTAAAATTAATAAAAAATATAAAAATATGTCGCATTTTGCATGTAAGATTTAATTCTACAAATTTTTAGTAATTAAGTTTGTTTATAAAAATGAAAATTACAAAAATAGGCATCTTTTGCATTTTTAGCATTTAATGTCCAAATATACAATTTTATGCCTAATTATTACTTAATTGTGCGTTAATTGTTATTGGGAGTTAATTTGCTCTTTTATAACTTGATTTAGTTCTTAATAATAATTTAAATATTTTTATAATTTAGTTTTGGAAAAGTAAAAGAAGAAAAGAGAACAAAAATACAAAGAAAAATCGGATTGGGCCACTTCTTCAAATTTCAACCCCAGGCCCAAACAATTGTCCAACCTTCCCCATGACCCGGTCCACTTCAAAACGGGTCGACCCGGTCCGCCCCATTAACCCAAATACCCAACACCGCTCTTCATTTTTTCTTTCAAAACACAAAAGAAAAACAAAAGAAGAAAAACCCTAAAAAACCTAAAAAATGATCAGCCCCCCCCCTTCCCTTTGCTTCTTCTTCTCCAAGCTCCCCTCCCTAGCAACCATGGCTGCCTCCCCATCGACAACACACACACATACACAACAAAACACACACACATACACAACAAAACACACACGCACACACCCAACTGCGTCTTCATCGAGTTTCATTGAGTCTTCATCTTCTTCATAGAGTTTGAGCTCGACGAACTGCAACTGCTGCTTCATCGTCTACATGAACCCACTTGACACAGTGGAACTGCAAAGCAACAACAAATATGGTTCAAAGTGGTGTTGAAGGTCACAAGCTCGATACCCATGGACACTGCTGCGTTTTCTTCTCCAACCTCGTCACATTCTGTTTTCTTATACATTATCTTCAACCAAACGAAGCTACTATCCCGTTGTTGCTGCATGAAAAGCTGCTTCATTCACTCCCCATTTTAGCCTCGTCGCTCGATTTCTGCCTTGCCGGACTTTATCACCGACAAATGGAAACACCACTAGCAGCAGCGAGCCCGTAGAGTACTTCGTCGTTTGGGTTCGTGCTTAAAGATAAAATCAAAATCTGTCCGTGTTCTTGAGGTCCTATCCGAAGCTCCATCGGTTTGTTCCAGTTGAGTTGCCGTTCATTAGAGCCAAGACGTCGAGCAGCTTGAGTCTAAACCAAACCCCCATCGATAATGCTTCATCTAAACCAAACGCACCCCCAGCTGCTTCTGTTTCATCACTGCTGCCCGCGCCATTGCTACTGCTTCGGCGTTGCTTCAGTTGCTTCTTAGGTTCGTCTTCGTCGTCATTTGTTCAAGTTTTGGTCAAGGTTTGTCGAAACAGTCCATACATATTTCGTTTCGATCCGGTTAGTAGATTTCAAGTTTTATTTTGTCCGTATTTCGTTTTGATATTTCTCGAATCTAAAATCGTTAGATGTTTGATTTTTTTGTTTTGTTCATGTTCATATGTTTTGTTGAATTAATTTTCAGATTTCAAATGAAAATTTAATTAGTTGTTTTTTCATGTTTATTTATTGTTTAGGTAAATATTTGTTAGTTTAATGTTTGTTAGATTCAAATTGAAATTTAATTGATTATTTCTTCAATTTGTTTCATGTTGTTATGTATTTTCCAGAAATTATTAATGTTGTTAAATCATTTAATCCGTCATGTTTGTTGTTTAAAATAGATTTTAATGCATGTTTATTCATTGTTTGAAGTTCGTTCAGTAATTTAATTTGAGTTTGTTTTGGTTTTTGATTTGTTGATTTAATTTGAATCATGCATTTTGTTGTTTGTATTGTTGTCTCTTTGCTCGTTCATTTTTGGTCTAAGTTAACCAGGATTGGTTCCCGATATGGTTAATTTACTTCCATTAATTTGGAGTTGTGTTGTTCATCGTGTTCATATGATTTGTTGTTGAAGATTGTTGAGAAATTCGTCATCTTGGCTATATTTTGGTTAAGTTATGATTAATTGATTGTTTAGAGTTGATGGGGGTAGTTTGGTAAATTGCAGTACGTTCAGGGGTGAAATGGTAATTGCAATAAGGTCGGAGGGGTAGTTTGGTAATTGAACATTATTTTAATTCTTTATGTTATGCATGGGGAACAAAATATAATGGGTTGGGGTTTGATATAATTGTTTAACATAATGGGGGACAAAACATAATGTAGTGGATGAGAATATTTTATTTGTTTATGTTAGGCATGGGGGACAAATTATAATGGGTTGGGGGATGATGTATTTATTTAATGTAGGCATGGGGAACAAGGTTTAAAATAAAGAAAACATTAAGTAGTGGGGACAAAGCATGCCCTTGGGGGAATAATTTCGGGTTGGGGATTCAAGACTTGTCTTGCTATATATATAGGGTCATTTGACACATTTTAGGGGGATGGAGAGTTAGAAGAGAAAAGAACTTGAAGAAGACTTAGGACTTGAACATTAAACAGATTTTTACACTTGAGAGCGGACAGACTTGAAACATTTTGAGAGTAAAAGAGAAATGCAATTTGAACTTTCACTCGAATAATTTCCGTTTGCTTTTCTCGAGTGTTATTCAAAATCAGTAAACTACTGCATCTTGTATCTGTCTCTCTTTTGCTTTGACTGCGATTGCACTTCGGTATTGCTGATTTTTCAATCCGTTGCTGGGTTATTCTACTGGTTGTTACTGGTTTGCGGTGTTGCTGAACCTACTGTTGCTGTGTTATTATTGCTGCTGACTTCTCCTTCTTTCGTTCTTGTACTGCCATTTTCAGGTACACATTTGTACACTCTCGGCTTGAAGCGAAATGAAATATTAATCAGGCTCTTGTTCCTGTTGAATTCCTTTTGTTTAGATTTGTGTTTGAATAAAATTTTCCTTTCTTTGTATAAAAATGTAGTTGACTGATTAATGAGTAATGGGGTTGCATATGTATAACTTCTTCATCTAATAATATTAGTTCAAATTAATCAAAGTTGTTTCGATATTATTATCTATCTCATGTTCTAGTATTATTGAATAATAGAATATAGAATGAAAGCAGTTTTTCTTTGTACAAACTCGATCGCAATTTTCCTTTCACATTAGCCGTAACTTAATAACTAATAAGTTACGTTTTTCAGCATGTAATTAATTGAGAAATTTTCTTTTATTTTTATAGACAAACTTAATAGAAGAAACGTAGTCACTATAGGTTTATCCTTTTAAATAAAATTAGACGAGCCTCGCCAAATAAATCACACATCGTTGGGGCCCTCAATAAATACATAACCATTGACTAGACTTTGGATTTGGCCGTTTAATGAACCTTCACGGCCTCTTCCTAAAATAACAATACGTTAGTCTCTTTAGGACACGCTTTAATAAATCCTACCTTCTTAAATTCGGGTGCACATTTATGTGGCCCAAATCCAAATCTCAACGGAGTCGAAATGTGGCTCTAACCACGGGTACATTGATTGTGACGTGGTCCAAGACGCATGTCCACGACGTTACAAATTCCTTTAAAAAATAAGAATGAGATGAGCCTCGCCAAATGAAAATACAAGGTTGCGGGGACCTCAGTAAATATTTGCTTTAAAATTGCTTAGACTTGGGGATGAACCGTTTAGCAAAATTCCACGGCCCTACCCAAAGTAGATGATACGCTAGTTGCTTTAGGCGCGCCTTTAATAATTTAATTTCCTTAAACTCGGGTGCACATTGATGTGACCCAAGTCCAAATCTCAACGGAGTCAAAGTGTGTCGACGACCACGGGTACATTGATTGTAACGCTGTTTGAGATACATTTTCACAACGTTGCAATTCTTGATAAAAATAACAGTAAATGATAAAAACGGTTAAAAGTTAAATTTTGCACATAGGTTCAACATGTATTAAATCAGATAATCAAACAAAATATGACAGTTGAGAGACCGTGCTAGAACCACGGAACTCGGGAATGCCTAACACCTTCTCCCGGGTTAACAGAATTCCTTATCCGGATTTCTGGTGCACAGACTGTAATATGGAGTCATTCTTTTCCTCGATTCGGGATTAAAATCGGTGAATTGGGACACCCTAAATCTCCCAAGTGGCGACTCTGAAATAAATAAACATATCCCGTTTCGATTGTCCTTTAATTGAAAAAAACTCCCTTGTACCCTCTCGGGTATGCAAAAAGGAGGTGTGACAGCTCTGGCGACTCCGCTGGGGACTGTTAACCCAGAACCACTGGTTCAGGGTTAGAAATTCGAGCTTAGATAAATTGTTATATTTGGCTTTATCTAATTTTTACATGTTTTGAGCCCAATGTGCTAAATGATGCTTTTACCGCTTTGATATTATCTAAACTGTATATAAACTGTGCCGAAACCTTTCTCTTCTCACCTCCGGGGATGTGCTTACTGGTTGAGACTCCCTATTCTATTAGTGTCATACCTTGAAATAAAAGAGGCTCGGAAAGTTTCTAAGCCGGCTGGCCTTTTGGTTCCCGGAAAGGAGCTCCTTCCTCAGCTAGAGTTGTCCGCTCGGGTACACTGTCTAGAACACCGACCCAGGTTTTGAACATAGAATAACGTGACTTCATGCCAGATCCCTAGTAGGAACGCTTATTTGCATCACGTTGCATTTGACTTAGGGGACTCAACACCGGGGTTGGGTCCGTCTAGGACAGGTGCACCAAAAATGAAAATGACTATCCTGATGCATGTTACTTGGTGCTACTTGCGCATTTATTTGATTCAGACTTGTGTGTTGACCGACTTTTGAATATCAGGAATAATATTTTGAAATTGAAAAAAAAATAGCGGTTAGGGAATTGATTGTTTATTTTTGAAAAAAACCCAATGCCCAAATACTGTCAAAACTCTGCCGAAATTTTGAGAAAATGAGAGAAAAAAATGTCTTATTAGTTTGTTTTATTAAAAGCAAAGGAAAAATAATAAAAAAAAGTCGTTGTTCTAAAAAAAAATAGTAGAAAAAAAAAATAGTTTGTCTTGCCATGAAAATGAAAATGAAAAAAGAGTCTTGTTTTTAAATGGTTTTTTATTTTATTTATTTGTTTATGAAAATGCCAAAATCAAAAAAAAATAAAAAGAGTCGGGCGTTGAAAGTGGTTTTATTATTTTTTATTAAAAGCAAAGGAAAAATAATAAAAAAAAGTCGTTGTTCTAAAAAAAAATAGTAGAAAAAAAAAATAGTTTGTCTTGCCATGAAAATGAAAATGAAAAAAGAGTCTTGTTTTTAAATGGTTTTTTATTTTATTTATTTGTTTATGAAAATGCCAAAATCAAAAAAAAATAAAAAGAGTCGGGCGTTGAAAGTGGTTTTATTATTTGTTGCAAATATATATATATATATATATATATATATATATATATATATATATATATATATATATATATATATATATATATATAAATCCAAAAGTTTTTCTTTATTTCCAAAAATGTATATAAAATATTTGTCTTGCCAAAAAGTCTAGAAAAGTTTTTTAGACCCCCAATTTTCAAAAACAAAAAATCCAAAATTATTTTCCATTATTGACTTCTTTAGAAAGTTTTTTTTTAATTATTTTAAAAATAAAAAATAAAAAATATATATATAATAAAATAAAAAATCCGAAAATATTTTCCGTTTTCTTTCAAAATTGAAAAGAAAATTCAAAATTCAAAAAAATACTTTAAGAAGCATTTCTTTCATTAAGGTAAAATTCCAAAAAACATCTTTTATAGAAATCCTTCTTTGCAAAAATGCTCTCTTTCTTCTTTATAAGTCGTTCCTTCAAAAAAAAAAAAAGAGGTTAGTTCATTTACTTATTCTTGATAGACCCGAACTACGCGGGTTTGATTCTCACCGGATGTGAGATACATAGGCAACCTTCATCGGGTCCAACCACCTTTTTGCTAAAATAGCCAAAAACAAATAAGTAATAAAAAAAAACATGTCAAAATTTTAATTCTGTCATAAAGAAGTCGGGTGACGCTGTTTTGTCAAAACATAGCCGAATGTTCCCGGAAAGGGGCACCGGAAGGCTGACTTTGCATGAACAACCACTTTTTAAGATTTGGTCCGGTTGACCCCCACAGCCTTAAAAATCTTTGTCCCGGAGACGTTGAAAGGCCGTGTTTGCAATATCGACTTTTCTAATTCGAAAAACGATAAATAAGTCAGGTGATGTTGTTTTGTCATAAATAGCCGAATGTTCCCGAAAGGGACGCCGGAAGGCTGACTTTGCATAAACAGCCACTTTTGGGTCATGTTTAAGATTTGGTCCAGTTGACCCCCACTGTCTTAAAAATCTTCGTCCTCGAGGCGTTGAAAGGCCGTGTTTGCAATATTGAGTTTTTTATTTTTGAAAATGATAAAAAGAGTCATAAATAAGTCGGGTGAAGTTGTTTTTATCAAAAATAACCAAATGTTCCCGAAAGGGACGCCGGAAGGCTGACTTTGTATAAACAGCCACCTTGGGTCATTTTTTTAGGATTTTGGTCCGGTTGACCCACACAACCTTAAATATCTTCGCCCCGATGCGCTGAAGGGTCGTGTTTGCAACACCAGGTTTTTATTATAATTTGAAAAAAAAAACACAAAGAGTCAGCGGTAAGGTGAATACCGTTTGAATTTTTAGTCAAAAATAAGTCGAGCCAGCTTCTGCCGCGTCTTAAACCGTTCTTGCCGAAATAGCCTTAGAGTATCTCTCAGTTGTCGAAAGGCTATTTTCGTAAAAGAACGGACAAGTTTGTAAAGTGTCATACAATAATCCTCCCCGGCCTCAAATTCATGTGAAATTTGGAGGGGGCCACATTTGCAAAAGTAACCGTTCGGTTGCATTTGTCAAACGGAGAAAGGAAGCTGGCCATTTGTTTTTGGAGTTTGTAAATCTTTTTATTGGAATATGTGGGTTGTTTGATTTTCGAGTTTGTAGGTCATCTTCAAACCTTTGAAACCCAGTTTGTTTTAATATGAAAATTGAAAAAATATTTATTATTATTTATCTTTTATTGGTCCGAACTACGCAAGGTCTGATTCATGCGGGGTCATGATACATAGGCAATCTCCATAAGATTCGACCACGACAAAAAAAATTAAAAAAAGAGAAAAGGAAAATGAAAAAGAGAAAACAAAAAAAATGATGAAAAAAAAGAAAAGAAAAACAAAGGTAAAAAAAATATTGATAATAATAAGGACCGACTGAGTCCATTCTAATATGTTTTGTTTTGAATTGTGAAAAAAGTTGAGGTGGTCGGTTTGTTGTAAGCGGCCAACACAAGATCCAAGGAAAAATGATAACTGACGTCGAAGCTGTTACAAGTGCTCAAGAGAATCAGGGTCGGAGGGTTCAACAAGAGTCTACTATGGTTGAGGAAAATAGAATATTGAAACAGCAAATGACCGAAATGTGTCAAGCATGGGCCGGTGGTCAAGGACAGCCTCGTCATGAGTCACAATTTGCGACACAACAAGAGCAGTACCACTCTCCTGAGTACCACTCGTACTCGTTTGATCTTCCTGCAAAGATTGAGAAGCCTGCCCGAAAGATGGTACAGGAAGAAATGACCCAAAGAGTGAAAAGCTTAGAACAATGGTTGAAAAACATGCAAGGGTTGGCGGGTCAAAAGAGTGTTGCCTTCAAAGATCTATGCATATTCCCCGATGTCCACTTGCCGCCTGGTTTCAAGACTCCCAAATTTGAAAAGTACGATGGACATGGAGATCCCATAGCCCACCTGAAAAGGTATTGCAATCAACTGAGAGGTGCGGGAAGAAATGAAGAATTGTTGATGGCTTATTTTGTGGAAAGCCTTACGGGAGTAGCCTCCGAATGGTTTATGGATCAAGACACGTCTCGCTGGTATGTCTGGGATGACATGGCACAGGACTTTGTCAAACAGTTCCAATACAGCATCGACATTTCCCCAGACCGCATTTCCCTTTCAAACCTGAAGAAGGAACCAAGTGAAAGTTTCAGGGAATATGCCATTTAATGGAGAGAACAAGCAGCTCGAGTTAAGCCACCCATGGATGACCACGAGCTAATAACTGTCATCCTTCAAGCGCAAGAGCCAGATTACTTTCAAAACATGGTGTCCGCAGTTGGCAAATCCTTCTTGGAAGCAATCAAAATGGGAGAAATGGTAGAGAATGGTCTTAAGACAGGCAAAATTATAAGTCAAGCAGTTTTTAAAGCCGCAACTCAGGCTGTCCGGGCTGAGTCTGATAATCTTAGCAACACAAATGAGGAGATTGAAGAAATCATGATGACATCAGGGTCGAGAAGAAGTCCGAGGAGAACATCTCGAAGGTATGAGCAGCCTCCTCAGGTTTTCCATGGCTCCCCTGAGCAGTATTATCCACCTCAGAACCCTCAATACTCTGTCGCTCCACCTCAGTATGTTGTCCAGCTACCAAAACACCCCAGGAGGCGAGCACGAGCATCACAAAATCTCCAGAAGTCTCCACAAAATTTTCAGGTGCCCTATAACCCACATCCAAGCCAGAGGTATAAAGGGGAACAAAAGTTGAAAGATAATTTTACACCAATAAGAGAGTCCTATGAAAGCTTATTTGAGAAGTTAAAGTATCATGACATGATTGCACCTATTCCTCCTAATCATGTGGACCCACGTGCAAGAAGCTTTGACCCTTCTAAAAGGTGTGAATACCATTCCAATGCCCAGGGGCACAATGTTGAAAGCTGTCAGGATTTGAAAAGAGAAATAGAAAGGATGATCCAGGAAAATTTGATTGTGATCCAAGATAGTGACACCCAGAATATCGCGCAGAATCTTTTACATGCACATCATGATGCACACTTTGTGGGGAAGATGCCTGGTGACATGGAGTTTAAGAATCCTCTCGGGAGCTTGCTAACTGAAGATAATGATGCCGAAATTAGAGAAGGCTCTACTGATTTTGATGAACAAATTTGTGGCTAAATGTCAAGCCTAGCAATTGAAAAGTCATTCCCTCCTCACTAGGAAGGAATCTTGGTAGCTTGTTTTGATGTTTTTCTATTATGTGGGTTATTTCAGGGTTGTGATCCAGATTTTATTTGTTTTATTGAGTCAAACCCTTATATCCCTCCATTCTGTTTGTGTGAGTCTTGTATGTCTGTTCTGTTGCCATTTTCATTATTCGGGTTATTTTAGGGTTGTAACTCGTATTTTAGGTTGATTGTCTAGTTGTAAAACCCTTTTATCCTTTACTCAATAAAATACCGTTTGTCCTTTTGTATCATTCTGTTCCTAGTTCTTTTCTCGCTAGTTCTAATGACATGACATGCATGCAGAAATTTTGGCCAGATCTTAGGAACTGATTTAATCTGGAATTCGATAACTAAAAAAATACTTTTGAGGATGAATAAAGAGTTGGAATACTTTGGAACTAAGGTCGAGTAAAATTCACCTTCAAATCATTGTGAAGATCGGACTTGAGGATGTTTAATCAATTGATGTTTGTTGGAAAGTTTGTCACTAAGGGATGAAAAAATGTCTTGTAACCACGGCACACCAAGAAGACAGACATGTTCGTCAATGCTGTGATCGCAAAAAGATACCATGTTTGACGTTGTTGAGGTTGGGTGGCCCTTTTTCTGCTACCCAAACACTTTATATCCTTTGCTACCCCTTTTGAGCCTGTCTTATTTTTCTTTGACTACCCTCTTTTGGAATCAAGTTTAGAGTCAAAAAAAAATCCATGTCCCAAGAGTACAAACTGGGGCAATTCTTAGAAAGTTCGAAAAAAAAAATTGTCAATTGTCCATGCCCTCAAAATAGAAGCTGGGGCAAACAAAAAAAAAGGAAAAAGAAAAAGGAAAAAAAAGAGAAAAAAAAGAAAAAAGAAAAAAAGAGAAACAAAAAGAAAGATGAATTTTTTTTAGGTCAGATGTTTGAACTACGTTAGACCCGATTCCTTTAAAATAAGGATATGTAGGCAGCCTCACGGTTCGGTCTAACCAAATAAGAATTCAAAAAAAATCCAAAACAAAATCCCCAATAGATGAAACTGGGGCAGCGATTTTTATTTCACTTATAAAAGAGTCGGTTCCAAGAGTTGTAAGTCCATAACCACTCATTTTGAGTCTACTTTGAGCCTTCATGCCGACCTTTTTGTCCAACCCTATCCAAAAACCTTCCAAATAAAGACCTCCTGATACACCTTCAAGAATGGCAAGAGAAGCATGCAATGAGCAACGGCGTCACGTGACATAGAACACTGTCAGGATGCTCGCACAAGAAAAGCGAAAGAAAAAAAAAGAAAAAGAAAAATGAGAGAGTCTTATTAGTGAAAACCCTCACGGGCACTGTAAGGCGACAGTAAGCAGAGATGAATAGATGAAAGAGACTTGTTAGTGAAAACCCCTCGGGCGCTACTAGTCGAAAGTGAGTCGTGAAGCTGATGCAAAGGATTGGCACGGATAAGCCCGACCTCAAAGATCATAAGAATGGTAAAAGGGAGGATTGGATTAGTTTGATAGATCAGGCCGTTAAGTCCAAAATGCATGTCATGATTATTAAGGCTAGTTATTGAAAAAAAAAATTCCTCCTTTTGTCCTTCCGACAGGGGCATTTCTTGTTAATATTTGTTTCTTTGCGTTATTGTGTCGTTCACCCTGAGTCAGTCCTTTTCAAAACAAGCAAGAAAAGATTTCAAAATCTGCTACCAACTTTTCAGTTGTACAAAGTAAATTTGGCCAGCAAACTTAGTTGTTAATGTCAACATGCCTTGAGGATTCATACAAAGGCTTCCCCAAAAGACTCTTGTCAGCCCGGTTGGCGCAAACAAAAATAACTGGTGATTCTCTCTAACTGGCAAGATGCTCAAAAGCAGGAAGTCATTCAAGATATCGGAAAAGGTCACCTAAGCAAAGATCTCCAATTGGGATAAGGCTGTTTGAGTTGCAAATACAAATGGTAGTGGTGTGAAACAATCAGAGTCGGTGCAGAACAAAAGTCTTTTGAGACCGACTCAAGCTGATTGAGCAGAAGCCAAGCTGCCCAAGACTCAAGGCCACAATCTGACCACCGTTTTTAAAACTGACAAATTTTTCTTTGTGTGGAAAAGCAGTGCAAGAGAAAAAAAAAGAAAAGAAGAGCCGACAAAGGGAAGTTTCTCAAATCTTTGCCTTTATTTGTCTTGATATTGTGCATAAAATCTTGTCATCGATATTCACATTTTTCTCCTAGGATAACAGTCCTAGTTTGATGGATTTTCCTCCCAATAGAAGACCTAGTCTGATGAACCTTCTTCTGGGATCAGAATCTTAGTCTGATGGATGTTTCTCCTAATATAGAAAACCTAGTCTGATGAACTTTCTCCTAGGATCGAAGTCTTAGTCGGATGAATATTTCTCCTAAGATAAAAGACCTAGTTTGATGAATTTTCTCCTAGGATAAACGACTTAGTCTGATGAATTTTCTCCTAGGATCGGAGTCTTAGTCGGATGAATCTTTCTCCTAAGATAATAAAAAATGAAACCTAGTCTGATGAACTTTCTCCTAGGATCGAAGTCTTAGTCGGATGAATCTTTCTCCTAAGGTAATAAAAACGAAACCTAGTCTGATGAACTTTCTCCTAGGATCGAAGTCTTAGTCGGATGAATCTTTCTCCTAAGGTAATAAAAACAAAACCTAGTCTGATGAACTTTCTCCTAGGATCGAAGTCTTAGTCGGATGAATCTTTCTCCTAAGATAGAAGACCTAGTCTGACGAATTTTCTCCTAGGATAATTTGAAAAAAAAAAACGTTTGAATCTGAAAAAAAGGAGTCATTTTTAGTTTTCTTAAGATTATCAATGTTTAGTTTTCCTAAAATCAGGCGCCCACCTGTATAACGAGAGGAATATTTTTATGTCTTAGTTTAAATAGGCGCCCACCTGTATAACGAGAGGAATACATTTCAGTCTTTAAATTTCACGTGAGGCGTCCACCTACATAACGAGAGGAATACTTTTCAGTCTTTAAATTTCATGTCAGGCGCCCACCTACATAACGAGAGGAATACATTTCAGTCTTTAAATTTCATGTCAGGCGCCGAACTACATAATGAGAGGAATACATTTCAGTCTTTACATTTCATGTCAGGCGCCCACCTACATAACGAGAGGAATACTTTTCAGTGTTTACATTTCATGTTTCAGGTGCCCACATGTATAACAAGAGGAATACTTTTTAGTCTTATACTGCAGATTTTGAAATCAGTAACCCCACCAGAAGGTAAAAGGTTACAACAGGAATCCCCAGCAGGAAACAATAAAAATCCCCAGTACCGGGAAGCAAAAGGTTGCAACAAGAGGTCCCAGCACAAATTCAGGTGCATGAGTCAAAAGGAAGAAAAGACGTGTCTTGAAAGAAGCGGCTTGTGAACATTAAATCATGCCCAACATACAAATCTGATGAAGAGAGTCGTACCCCCAGAGGAACCGCCGAAAAGCTTAATGAAGAAAGCCACTTCCCCAGTGGACCGAGCAAAATGATGAAAACTGGTATTCAGAAAAGCAAAGGGCCAGTGTCATCCCCAAATTCACGGAAGAAAAGCCACCGGAGGAAACACAAGCCGACAAGAAAGCAAGGCAACAAGAACAAAGTTTAGTCTAGCCTAGCTTCTTGTTTTCTTTTAAGCACGGTGTAACAAGGAGATCGGTAAGCAGTGGTAATAGCAACAGCAGTAACATTGCAGTCCCACGGTAGTCCAAGCTACCAAAACATCCCGAACTACATTAACCTGATTCCCCTTTAGCCAGGGATATGTAGGAAACTTTGAAGCAAAGGTTCGGTTAAATCTTTTTCAAAAAAATGCTTCACACGGAGTACTTGGATGGGCAAAAATCGCTCGTTTTATCTTTGCACAAAAACCTGTCGTGTCTTCGGGCAAAGAGGGGCAGCAGTAAGCACGTGATTTTTGCCCTATATGAGAATTACTCCCAAAAAATTCAAAATAAAATGATTTTTCTTGGTGTGCAATTTTGAGTATTTTTGTGACATTTTTGGATAATTATTTGTATTTGTCTGTGCATGTTTATTTGTTAAAATTAATAAAAAATATAAAAATATGTCGCATTTTGCATGTAGGATTTAATTCTACAAATTGTTAGTAATTAAGTTTGTTTACAAAAAATGAAAATTACAAAAATAGGCATCTTTTGCATTTTTAGCATTTAATGTCCAAATATACAATTTTATGCCTAATTATTACTTAATTGTGCGTTAATTGTTATTGGGAGTTAATTTGTGCTTTTTATAACTTGATTTAGTTCTTAATAATTGTGAGCACGTGATTTTTGCCTCACGAAAACTACTCCAAAATAAATCAAAAATAAAATAAATTTCTTTTAATGTGCGATTTTTGAATTTGCGTGGTGTTAAATATTTGTGTTATGTCCGTAAATGTTTACTTTGTCATAATAAAATGAAAATAAAAATAAAAATATATGTTTCATGCATATCTAGGATTTAATTATGCATTTAATAATTGATTCAAAATAAAATCACAAAAATATGCACTGGTTCTATTTAAAATGTTTCACTGTGTCATTAATGTTTTATCTATGTGTTAATGGTTATTAAAAGGTAATTAGTATTTTTGTAATGATAATTTTGTTTTTATAATTTTGATTAGGATTTTATTAATTAAGAATAAAGTTGAGAAATAGAAAATAGGCTTCAAGTATAAAATAATCGGACCTGGATTGAAATCCAGGCCCAAATAAATCAATTGTCCCTCAGCCCAGTCCAAACAAACCTGTCCGGTCCAATTTACACGAGCCAAAACGACAACGTTTGGTCACGCTTCATCAAGGACCATTGGATTGAATCAATCCAACGGCGGAGATCTCACCCCCTTACCCGTAACCCGTAACCCGACCCTTTGACCCGATCCAGCCTGACCCCGAACTTCAACCAAACGACAGTGTTTGGTTAAGTGGATTGATCTCAACCGTGCATCTTAATTGATCCAACGGATGAGATTAATCCACCCCACCCCTATATAAGACCCAAACCCCTACCCCGGCCCCTAACTGAACACCCCCCTCCTCTCTACTGTTCATCATCCCTTCCGAAACCAAACCCCTAACCCTAGCCGCCCTTATTCCCCACCGCCTGAAACCCGGCGGCATCAACGCCGCCGGTCACCACCTTAACACCCCAGAACCCCCTGAACACCCTCTATCCGAATATGTTAGCCGCTTGGCTCGAATCTTCCTGAAGGTTCTCGAATCTTCATTTGAAGATTCGAGCCAAACTCAGATCTAAACCAAACAGCCCCTAGTTAACACCATAGCACCCCCTAGCATGCCTCGTTATGGATCCGGTGTTTGTTTGGCTCGAATCACTTCAGAGCTTCTCGAATCTTCATTTGAAGATTCGAGCCAAACAAGAACTCACCCAGATCTGTTCTAAACTAACACCAAATCACCCCTAGGCTTCCCTCACCCTTGTGTCATCTTTGGTTCCCCTCGAATTTAACCAGAAATGGTTAAGCCCCAAATCGAACCTTCAAGAACCCTAGAAATACAAAACTTTTGGATTCTGCCCAAATTAAATAGAAGATTGAGGTTTAATCGACCTTAGTCGAAGTATTTTCAGTGGAAAATACTTCGACTAAGGTTTGTTTGATTTCAAACAAAATCCGAATCCAAGTGGAGTTCTAGTCTGAATAAATTTGAAGGTTCAGAGGTATTTTTCTATTTCTTTTGTGTATTCTACGTGTATTTTTGTTTGTTTTAATAACCTGTTCATTTTTCATATTTTTGTTTGATTAATTCTGTCATTTTTGTCTCATACCCGTATGTCTGATCAAATAAATGAATTGTTTCTGTTGGTTATGTTTGTTTACAATGTGTGTAATCGACTCGATTAAGTTCGTCGATTAGTTGTATTATAAATCCTGCTTCTGAAAATGTTGACTGAAACAACCTGTTTTGAATGGATTATTTTGTTGTAATCAGTTGTTTCTTATTTGATAATCAGTTTAATTAATACTCGACAATTAAAACATCTTTGTTTATAGTTCAATAAAATCCGTCAAATGGATGTTGTATGAGTGTTGATTTCTGAGCATTGAGTTTCAGGGCATTGTCAGTATATTGACAATGCTCCTGTGTGTTTGATTCTGGTTCAATGTTGAAGTTCAGTTTGAATTGTTATAATAATTTCAGTGTAATGTTGTTATGATGTTAGTTCTGAATTCAAGTTTACAAAGGTTGGGTAAATACAATTGTATTAGGAGGTTAATCATTAGGAATTGGTTGTTAGCTGCTAAACCAGTTTAATTCAGATAACTTGGGCAGTAATTACAGTAGGTCAGGGGCATTTCTGGGAATGAAACAGTAAAAACATTGTGTTAATGCTAGTGTATTATAATGGAATGTTAGTGGCTATAGTTTAAGATAATAATGGGTAACAAGGGATAATGGGGCTGTTGAAAATCAGGATAAGAGCACTTAATGGGATTTAAAGTATTCAAAAGCAGATTTTAATGGAACTTTCTGATTTTTAAAAAAGAGAAAAGGGTCCAGGCAGCACTTAAAAAGAAAGGGGCAGGCCTGTATAAATAGAGGGAGCTGGACAGAGATTGAAAAGGAGAGGAGAGAAAAATCTGATTTAAAGGACAGACTTAGAAGAAAAAAAAAGGAGATATTAGGAAAAAAATCTGATTTGAAGGACAGATTTTAGGACTGAAGATCAGTTTTCAGAGAGAGTTTTTTTTAAGAGAGGGAGAGAGATTTTGAGAGTCTGATTTTAAGGCATTAGAGATATACACAGAAATACATATACATAGAGAGAAATCTGGATAGAAGAAGAAAAGAAAACAGAAACAGAAAAATCAGAAATAGGAATCAGAAACAGGAAGAAACTGAAATCTGAAAAAATGTTATTCTTCTAAAATCTATCCGTTGTTTGTTTGTGGATATTGTTCAGTTTGAATCTGAAATCTTTCTCTCAAGTTTCTGTCATTGTTCATCTGGGTTAACGGGTCTTGTTCAAGACTTGCTGTGTTTTTGGTATATCTTGCCGGTATTTTGTTACTGCTGCTACTGCTGAAATTTTAACTCCTTCTTCCTTCATTGCCAGGTACATATCTTTTAAAACCTATGTTGTGAAGGGTTTCAACATGACAATAAATAAAGTTTGAAGGGTAATACTATCTTCTATTCATTTGATCTCTTTAGTTAAAAATTCAGCTTTGTTTCATGATTAAATAAGTAGTATATGTTGATGGGATGACTGTAAGTTAAATGTCATTTCTTGAAGTTTGTATAAGTGTTGTAATAAGGTTAATTTCTAAATTTTCATTAAAGTATAGTTATGATTGAATTGTTAAGATAGGTAACATGACATGAAGTTGGCAATTAATTAAGTCCTATGACATTGTTAGTCAGGTATAGAGTATTCTGAAATATCAAGAAAAATGCATGGTTAGCGTATTTCGATTGTTTGGTTGTGGATTAAGGCTAGATGATGTTGGTTGCATTTTGTCCATATATGGTGTAATAGTGATTATGATTATAATCAATAGTCGAAAGTTGCATTAGTATCTTCTGCTATGTTTGCAAATGTCAAAATATGACGAATAATGTTGTATGCAATATCATCTTATTAAGTCAATTATGTAGATTTGTTCTCTCTCTTAATAACAAATGGCCTAGGAATTTTACAATGCGAATGTTAGTGTTTAGAAATGGTTCACATAAATTGAGAATCAAATTGGTTAGATTATATATATATCTTACGTTCAACCATAAGCAGAATTAACAAAATAATTAGGCCTATTAGATTAAAAGCGAGGATATGAAAATAAGATGAGATGTACAAGCACAAATTGCAACACTTTATATCAATGGTAATTAGAAATAGAATTTGCACTAAATAAAAATAATAAAAAATTGTTCAAAAATATTTCTTCCCTTCATAAATCATTTTTTGTTAGTTTCATATACAATTCATTCTTTGGCATATATATATGTTGTATTCGCTAAAAATAGTATTAATCATATTTTTATTCTTTTTTTTTTGAATTTGAACAGTTTGGATGAATATAATTTATACTCGGAAATTATAATCGACGGGCAACATTTAATAAATTGTGAATTCTTTTAAAAGAATTCAAAGACATCCCTTAAATGTGAATTTCTCAGGATTTTCATATAAAATGTGTAGATTTAATAAACAATTTGTGGAAAACCCATAATACCATTAAGAATATTTGGCGTAATTAGGGATACGTTCGCGTAACCTGATTATATTGCCAAAAGCAATTCGAATTATGCGTTCGCGCAACTTCGACCGAACATTTTAATAAAAGGGATTTCTTCGAGGATGTAAAATAATTTCATATAACCCGGGATGTGCAGTTCACTGTTTAAATATAAGGGTGATGACGTTCATAATTTTATTTCAAATCACGAACATATGAATTTGTAATAAAGGACATAATATGGTCAATTATACTGTGTACACGTATGCGTGACATGATCCCCCGTAATTATGAAGGGTATATAATACAAATATACGTACGCGTAATTCGTTTATATAATTGTAAACAATAAGTAAAAGCGGTAGTAAAATCATGCAATAAAAACGTATTTAGTAAAACCAAGATAATTAAGCCAATAATAAAAAAACAGTTGAGCGACCGTGCTAGAACCACTGAATTCGGAAATGCCTAATACCTTCTTCCGGATTAACAGAATTCCTTACTCAGGATTTCTGGTTTGCAGAATAACAAACAGAGTCATATTCTCCTCGATCCAGGGATTAAAATCGGTGACTTGGGACGCCTTAATAATCCCAGGTGGCGACTATGAAATAATTAAATAAATCCCGTTTCGACTATCCTTCAATTGGAGAATACTCCCTACGCACCTCGCGGGCGCGGGAAAAGGAGGTGCGACAATAATAATTTAAGTATTTTTATAATTTAGTTTTAGAAAAGTAAAAGAAGAAAAGAGAATAAAAATACAAAGAAAAATCGGATTGGGCCACTTCTTCAAATTTCAACCCCAGGCCCAAACAATTGTCCAACCTTCCCCATGACCCGGTCCACTTCAAACCGGGTCGACCCGGTCTACCCCATTAACCCAAATACCCAACACCCCTCTTCATTTTTTCTTTCAAAACACAAAAGAAAAACAAAAGAAGAAAAACCCTAAAAAACCTAAAAAATGATCCCCCCCTTCCCTTTGCTTCTTCTTCTCCAAGCTCCCCTCCCTAGCAGCCATGGCTGCCTCCCCATCGACAACACACACACACACACACATACACAACAAAACACACACACACACACACACATACACAACAAATCACACACGCACACACCCAACTGCGTCTTCATCGAGTTTCATCGAGTCTTCATCTTCTTCATCGAGTTTGAGCTCGACGAACTGCAGCTGCTGCTTCATCGTCTACATGAACCCACTTGACATAGTGGAACTGCAAAGCAGCAGCAAATATGGTTCAAAGTGGTGTTGAAGGTCACAAGCTCGTTACCCATGGACGCTGCTGCGTTTTCTTCTCCAACCTCGTCACCTTCTGTTTTCTTCTACATTATCTTCAACCAAACGAAGCTACTGTCCCGTTGTTGCTGCATGAAAGGCTGCTTCATTCACTCCCCATTTTAGCCTCGTCGCTCGATTTCTGCCTTGCCGGACTTTATCACCGACAAATGGAAACACCACTAGCAGCAGCGAGCCCGTAGAGTACTTCGTCGTTTGGGTTCGTGCTTAAAGATAAAATCAAAATCTGTCCGTGTTCTTGAGGTCCTATCCGAAGCTCCATCGGTTTGTTCCAGTTGAGTTGCCGTTCATTAGAGCCAAGACGTCGAGCAGCTTGAGTCTAAACCAAACCCCCATCGATAATGCTTCATCTAAACCAAACGCACCCCCAGCTGCTTCTGTTTCATCACTGCTGCCCGCGCCATTGCTACTGCTTCGGCGTTGCTTCAGTTGCTTCTTAGGTTCGTCTTCGTCGTCGTTTGTTCATGTTTTGGTCAAGGTTTGTCGAAACAGTCCATACATATTTCGTTTCGATCCGGTTAGTAGATTTCGAGTTTTATTTTGTCCGTATTTCGTTTTGATATTTCTTGAATCTAAAATCGTTAGATGTTTGATTTTTTTGTTTTGTTCATGTTTATATGTTTTGTTGAATTAATTTTCAGATTTCAAATGGAAATTTAATTAGTTATTTTTTCATGTTTATTTCATGTTTGTTTTATTGTTTAGGTAAATATTTGTTAATTTAATGTTTGTTAGATTCAAATTGAAATTTAATTGATTATTTCTTCAATTTGTTTCGTGTTGTTATGTATTTTCCAGAAATTATTAAAGTTGTTAAATCATTTAATCCGTCATGTTTGTTGTTTAAAATAGATTTTAATGCTTGTTTATTCATTGTTTGAAGTTCGTCGAGTAATTTAATTTGAGTTTGTTTTGGTTTTTGATTTGTTGATTTAATTTGAATCATGCATTTTGTTGTTTGTATTGTTGTCTCTTTGCTCGTTCATTTTTGGTCTAAGTTAACCAGGATTGGTTCCCGATATGGTTAATTTACTTCCATTAATTTGGAGTTGTGTTGTTCATCGTGTTCATATGATTTGTTGTTGAAGATTGTTGAGAAATTGGTCATCTTGGCTATATTTTGGTTAATTTATGATTAATTGATTGTTTAGAGCTGATGGGGTATTTTGGTAAATTGCAGTACGTTCAGGGGTGAAATGGTAATTGCAATAAGGTCGAAGGGGTAGTTTGGTAATTGAACATTATTTTAATTCTTTATGTTAAGCATGGGCAACAAAATATAATGGGTTGAGGTTTGATATAATTGTTTAACATAATGGGGGACAAAACATAATGTAGTGGAGGGGAATATTGTATTTGTTTATGTTAGGCATGGGGGACAAATTGTAATGGGTTGGGGGATGATGTATTTATTTAATGTAGGCATGGGGAACAAGGTTTAAAATAAAGAAAACATTAAGTAGTGGGGACAAAGCATGCCCTTGGGGGGATAATTTCGGGTTGGGGATTCAAGACTTGTCTTGCTATATATATAAGGTCATTTGACACATTTTAGGGGGATGGAGAGTTAGAAGAGAAAAGAACTTGAAGAAGACTTAGGACTTAAACATTAAACAGATTTTTACACTTGAGAGCGGACAGACTTGAAACATTTTGAGAGTAAAAGAGAAATGCAATTTGAACTTTCACTCGAATAATTTCCGTTTGCTTTTCTCGAGTGTTATTCAAAATCAGTAAACTACTGCATCTTGTATCTGTCTCTCTTCTGCTTTGACTGCGATTGCACTTTGGTATTGCTGATTTTTCAATCCGTTGCTGGGTTATTCTACTGGTTGTTACTGGTTTGCGGTGTTGCTGAACCTACTGTTGTTGTGTTATTATTGCTGCTGACTTCTCCTTCTTTCGTTCTTGTACTGCCATTTCCAGGTACACATTTGTACACTCTCGGCTTGAAGCGAAATGAAATATTAATCAGGCTCTTGTTCCTGTTGAATTCCTTTTGTTTAGATTTGTGTTTGAATAAAATTTTCCTTTCTTTGTATAAAAATGTAGTTGACTAATTAATGAGTAATGGGGTTGCATATGTATAACTTCTTCATCTAATAATATTAGTTCAAATTAATCAAAGTTGTTTCGATATTATTATCTATCTCATGTTCTAGTATTATTGAATAATAGAATATAGAATGAAAGCAGTTTTTCTTTGTACAAACTCGATCGCAATTTTCCTTTCACATTAGCCGTAACTTAATAACTAATAAGTTACGTTTTTCAGCATGTAATTAATTGAGAAATTTTCTTTTATTTTTATAGACAAACTTAATAGAAGAAACGTAGTCACTATAGGTTTATCCTTTTAAATAAAATGAGACGAGCCTCGCCAAATAAATCACACATCGTTGTGGCCCTCAATAAATACATAACCATTGACTAGACTTTGGATTTGGCCGTTTAATGAACCTTCACGGCCTCTTCCTAAAATAACAATACGTTAGTCTCTTTAGGACACACTTTAATAAATCCTACCTTCTTAAATTCGGGTGCACATTTATGTGACCCAAATCCAAATCTCAACGGAGTCGAAATGCGGCTCTAACCACGGGTACATTGATTGTGACGTGGTCCAAGACGCATGTCCACGACGTTACAAATTCCTTTAAAAAATAAGAATCAGATGAGCCTCGCCAAATGAAAATACAAAGTTGCGGGGCCCTCAGTAAATATTTGCTTTAAAATTGCTTAGACTTCGGTATGGACCGTTTAGCAAAATTCCACGGCCCTACCCAAAGTAGATGATACGCTAGTCGCTTTAGGCGCGCCTTTAATAATTTAATTTCCTTAAACTCGGGTGCACATTGATGTGACCCAAATCCAAATCTCAACGGAGTCAAAGTGTGTCGACGACCACGGGTACATTGATTGTAACGCGGTTTGAGATACATTTTCACAACGTTGCAATTCTTGATAAAAATAACAGTAAATGATAAAAGCGGTTAAAAGTTAAATTTTGCACATAGGTTCAACATGTATTAAATCAGATAATCAAGCCAAATATGACAGTTGAGCGACCGTGCTAGAACCACGGAACTCGGGAATGCCTAACACGTTTTCCCGGGTTAACAGAATTCCTTATCCGGATTTCTGGTGCGCAGATTGTAATATGGAGTCATTCTTTTCCTCGATTCGGGATTAAAATTGGTGACTTGGGACACCCTAAATCTCCCAAGTGGCGACTCTGAAATAAATAAACATATCTCGTTTCGATTGTCCTTTAATTGGAAAAAACTTCCTTGTACCCTCTCGGGTATGCAAAAAGGAGGTGTGACAGTAAGGCATTGAAGTAATCCTTTTAATGTGCCAACTTTGAAAAAATTATATGATTTACGTGCCTATAAATTGCGGGCCACTATCACATACGATTTTCTTTGGTACCCCGAATCGGCATATGACGTTTCGCCAGATGAAATCTCTGACCTCTTTTTCTCGTACCTGATTAAAAGATCCTGCTTCCACCCACTTACTAAAGTAATTAGTGAGTACTAATAAAAATCTTACCTTGCCTTTAGCTTGCGATAGTGGACCCACGATATCCATCCCCCGTTTCTTAAAAGGCCATGGTGCAATGACCGGATGTAATAATTCAGCAGGTCGATGCATGTTGTTACTGCATATTTGGAACTTGCCACATTTATCCACAAACTTTTCCGCGTCTTCTTCCATTTTTGGCCAATAATAGCCGACTCTAATCATGGTTTTTACTAAAGATATTCCTCCCGCATGATTTCCACAATGTCCCTCGTGTATTTCTCTCATTACATACTGTTGATACCCAATTTTTTTCTGTATATTTTCAATATGCAAAATACCCTCAAAATAGCATTTATATGCATATATAAGTATGTCCCAAGGTTTCAATATCTTTTTTTTTTAATTTTAAGGATTTTTATATCAATTTATTGCCTTATTTTAGCAAGAAAAACCCAATAATTGTTCCCAAATTATCATTTTGGTGATTCATCTATTGGATTATCATATTTGCATTAAAATATAGCTAACATAATTTTTTCATATTTTTACAAATTTATTTGGCATTTTTAAAGCTAAATTACATATAATTGCAATATTGGCCTCTTTTAAGATTTAATTAATTTATATTTATAAAATTAACTTCAGTATTTTTAATTGGATAACTATGTATTATTAATCATTTTAGTGCTTTTAATTTATTTCTGGAAATCATTTTTACTATTTTTTATAAAATAAATAAGGGAAAATGGTTATTTAAAGGATAGCCCATTTGTATTTCAATTTTGGCCAGATTTGAACCCCAAATTAAACCCAATCTCAAACCCAATTACCCATCCCAAATCCTAAATCTACCCAACCCACAACCCGTTTGAATAAACCGCCCGGATCCCTATTTAATCTAGGTCGTTGATCAAAATGATCAACGACCACCATTTAACCTTTCCTAAATTAATCCCGACCTACCCCCAAACCCTAGTCATTTGCAACTGTAGCCGCCTTCATACTCCCTCCTCTCTCAGTTCTCTCTCAAACACTCTCTAAATTTCTCAAACCCTAGTCGCCTCACACCATCTCCGCCTTGAAAGCCACCAGAATTTATGGCTTCCAAGGCTATGAGAGTCCTACACCAGCCTCATATGACTACCACGTGCCTGATTTCTGAAGATTCAAGGACTGACCTTGAAGGATTGTACCCCAGACCTCTGTCGATTCGAGGTTCCACGGTCATCTCCGGTCTTGCTCCGGCGTACCATGGTTGTTTGAGCCTGATTTTCACCTCTCCAACTCAGATCGGTGACTTTTCAAAGCCTTTCTTACTTGTGGGGTTCTTCTGAAACCCTAACCCTTCTAGGTTTTTTCTGATCTCCTTAGATTTGTTCCAGATCCATGCTTTTCCTTAACTTTTTAAAACGATTTTCCTGATTTTTCTTTCAAAAATTACTTTCAAAATCATCTCTTTTCTGGCCTAGGATTTTTTCTGAAAATATTTAAATGTTTCTCTGACTTTCTTTTTCTTTTATGTGTATTTGCCTCTACTGTGTTCTTGTATTTTCTTCTACTATGTTCTTGTATGCTACTTCTACGGTGTTCTTGTATACGTCTTCTACTGTATTTTTCTATATTGTGTTCTCGTATGCTTTTTCTATTGTATTTTTCTCTACTGTGTTCTTGTGTGTTTCTCTTGCAGTATTTTCCATTATTATGTTCTTAAGTGTTAAGTTCCACCTACTACATTCTGTTTAAGTTTCTTCTAAAAACTTCTCAGCATGTTTCTGCTATTGATCTTATCATTCTTTTCCATTACGTTTCATTTTAGCTTCTTCTACTCTATTTTCTTTGAATCCTTCCGCTATGCTCTGCATGTTATTTTTCTATCATGTTTCTCATGAGTTTCAATTGCTTAGAGGAACATGGTAGAGGTTTCAGTTCTTTTTGAGACCTCTGAACCTATTTTGAATCTCTGAAATGAGTTTCAAAACATTTGTTCTTCATATGATTTCATCTCTTGCTAAACTCTTCTGCACTGCATCTTCTACTGATTTTACAATGACACCACAGTCTTTCTCATGCTTAACATGTTCGTATGCTCATTATATATGATGAATTACCCTCTAAAATGGTTTTCAAATTTGCAATTAGTTCAGAATTCCTTCTGAATATGGCTTGATTGATTTCTTTCCATTATTTGCTGATTTTCTCTGTGACCCGACTTAAGTTAAAACTTTTCTCAGCTTTCCTGACTTGGTTCATTCATGGACCAGTGATTACAAAATTTCTGATCCTTGATTTACTGGCTACTAATTAATTTTTCTTACCTTATTTATGTAACTGTGTATTTCAAAATTTTGCCATTAAGTAACTTCTTATGTATTTACCCCTAATTGCATGATTTGGACAAGATGCTTATTTGATTTCCTCCCTTAAATAGTTTTCCTGTTTGAATCAAAGTTCCTTAATTGAGGGAAGTTTTGTGTGATTGATTCTTAATTGGTATTCAGTCCCTTAACTGTTTCTAAAACCTTATTTCTGTCTGTTTTCACACTATAAATACCTAACTCTTTCATTGACACAATCGAGGAAAAAACATACTTTCACAATCCTTCTGAACTCTTACTTACACATAATAGTATTCTTTCTTCTTGTCTGCACTGTGGCTTTTACAAGACTACAACATTTTCTCTATTTGTTTCTTTGAAACTGGTATGTCCTAATTTAAGCTTCAGCATCATCACAATGTATTCATTTACAGCTTTTATATCCATGTCTACTTTACTATTTCTGTAAAGTTCAATATTTATGTTAATATGCTCATATCTTTCTGCATGTTTCTGCTGTGAATCCTTGCTCCCAATCCCCATTACCCCTATATGTTTGAGAGTTGTGACTTAAGGCATGGAAATGTGATTTGTTGCCCATGAATTAAGTTTGAACCAATGGGGTCTTAACCTCTAAGAAAACAGGCTGGAGGATGTGCCAGCATCTCCCATTGCTAGGTGTTCCCATCAGCGTGCTTTTCTTTTACTCTTGCAAATTCCCTCATTCCCCTACACCCTTATGTGTACTGATTTTAAGTTATTCCCCTTTCCCCTTTCCCCTTTCAGAATTCTACTTTTGCACTTGCACTCTCTCTTAGTTCATAAGTTCTGCCCTCCTCTTGTGAGCCTTGCCTTGGGACCTTGAGCTCCCTTTGAAGTTGGGCACTTGAGGGTTGGCCCTTCCACATGCACTATGTCTTCATGCATTTGGGTGTGAACATTGCCCGGAGTCCATATGAGGCTTTTAGGGAACTCTGATACATCCAAATGGGAGAAAGGCTTTGGATCATGATCTCTTGGAGTTGGTTTACTTCATATTTCAGACAGGAAGTTTGAATCAGGCTCTCTTTGGTTGTACCTTTTAGTTTCTGATGTATTTTCTTTTTATCTTCATTTTGGGATGTAATAATTTTGTAATAAACTCTTGGGTATGGCTAGAGAAAAGGGAGGGATAACTATGTATGTGAAGGGTAGATATCCTGCCTATAGGTGTATTTCTGAATTTCTGCACTCTCTTATAGATATCCTACCTACAGGTTACTTCTTGAATTCTGCATTTCTCATATAGATACCATGTCTGTAGGAATTCTGCATTCTCTCATATAGTTACTTCTTGAATTCTGCATTTCTCATATAGATACCATGTCTGTAGGAATTCTGCATTCTCTCATATAGATACCATGTCTATAATTACCTGGAAATCTGAATCCTGCATATGCATATAGAAAATACGCCTATATGTCTTTCTGAATCTTGCATACACATTCTTTATTTGGCAATCATGTTTATAGGTCTTAATCAATCAATCACAATTAGATATCATGTTCATAGGCCTTAAATGAAATTCAGCACCTAGATATCATGTTTATAGGATTTCTGCATTTTACCATGTTTATAAAATTATCCAAAATCGACAACACATAGAAAGCATGCCTATAGGAGCTTTAATCGAATCTGAACCGCTTCACTCGCTTATAAGTCCAAAACAAGTAACAATGACACATGCTCTTTTGCTAAAACTCACCTTTCTTTAATAACAAACGATCTTTCTTAAATCCTATTATGTTCATGTTTATTGCACTATTTCTGGAATCAGTAGATATCATGCCTATAGGGTCTTCGTCTAAAACTTAGGCAAGCCATATGATGAAAGATTATAAACTAAATTAGATTTTATTAGCTACAACCAGCGGGCAAGCCTGATTCGGGCTTCTTATCTGAACTATGTAATGAAACAGTCTGCCTCGATCCTTTAAGATTAATCAAACCCTAAATAGTATGTGTAAGTCATGCTAACTACTTGCTTTTCTCTGCTTAAAGAAGGTTTGTTTGAGCCTTTTCATTTGTTTATATGCTTCCCCATTCTTGCCATATATGTTTTGTTTGTCGCCTTAGTATTTTTACCCTTTGAAACCACAAATAAGCCCAATATCCCTCCCCTTTAGGATTAGTAGTCCCAAATGCCTCCGGGACTAATAGGATTGGGTCGGGTAATAGCATGCAATAAGCAAACGAGACCATTCCGCGATTTAATACCTTAAAAGGGTGGAAAAGGGTAGATATGGATATGATGACCAAGCGATAACATCTCATGTAGCCCCTCATTGAGGAGTGATTATCGGATGTTGTGTAGGGTGATCCATATTATTAATAAACCTAGGACCCCTTTCCCTTTGATTATTTGCTCCCTTTAAAGTTTTCAAACTATTTCTTTTAAGGAAAAATCAACTTTTTCTAACTTTTTCCAACTTTGTTTATCTGTAACCATTATGTGAAAATCCCCTCTTACTTGAAGTTTTCATTTGCCTATGTGTTATTTGCACTTATGTCACAATAATAGTTTGGCTAGGAACCACACTAGTGGATCCTGAAGGTTACCTAACACCTTCCCCCTGAGATAATTTCAAGCCCTTACCAAATCTCTGGTTATTTAAATCAAACCATTATTAGTGTCCTAATGCACTTAAATCATTAGGTGGGGACTCTTCAATTCAAACCCAATTCCCAAAAGGGAACGAGTTGTCCTCCCTGATGTTATAAACCCGATTTTGCGAGAAAAAGAGGGCGCGACATATACTCTATTTGAGATGGCCCGAGGCATCTTGCTAGAGGACTACCGTACATTTTGTGATAACGATTGTTTTGCTTTAAACAGTATCGAGCAGCTTTTTGTGAAGTGCTTGTGCCTTTTTCTTATCTTCAGGTAAAATTCCATAATGCAAATATTGACAATCTCGTTCCTCCAATCCCAAGTTAGATTATTGAAATTTACCTCGTTTTTGTCTTGATCAAGTACTGAATGAAATAAGTGAATCACAGAAGCATTTTCGTCATTCGTTACTTTTGTAGCAAACACAATATTAGCTAAAGCGTCTACCTCGGCATTTTCCTCTCTTGGTATCTGCACGGCTTTCCAAGTTTGGAATTGCCTGACCAAATCTCGTGCCTTTTTCAGGTATTGATGCATCCGTGCCTCTATGGCTGTATAAGTCCCCAACATTTGGTTAACTACAAGCTGTGAATCACTTTTGATTATGACCTGTTCTATACCAAGCTCTCGTACCAGTTCTAAACATGCAATCACAACTTTATATTCTACTACATTGTTAGTTATAGGGTGACATTTTATGGCTTGTCGTATGGTTTCTCTTGTGGGTGGTATCAAAACAATACATAAACATGCCCCTTTCACATTCGATGAACCATCAGTAAATAAGGTCCAAATTCCTAGATTAGACCCGTTAAATGCCTGCAATTCTTTTTCTGCTTCTAGTTGTATCCCTTGACTAAAATCTGCCACAAAATCTGCTAAAACATGTGACTTTATTGCAGTTCTAGGTTGGTACGTAATGTCATATTCACTTAGTTCTATGGCCTACTTGGTAATCTACCTGATAACTCTTGTTTATGCAATATATTACGCAATGGGTAGGTGGTTACTACAGAGATTGAAAATAAGGTCTTAACTTCCTAGATGTCATAATTAATGCAAGTGCAAGTTTTTCTAGATGAGGATACCGGGTCTCAGCATCTAATAATGACTTGCTAACATAATAAATTAGAGATTGTTTACCTTGTCTTCTCAAACTAACACAGCATTTACCGCTACTTCTAAAACAACAAGGCAGATGAGTAGTTTTTCCCCATCTTTTGGTTTTGCAAGAAACGGTGGACTTGACAAGTATATTTTCAAAATTTTAAGCGCATGTTGACATTCCTCAAACCATTCAAACTGATCCTTCTTTTTTAGGGATGAAAAGAACCTGAAACACTTTTCTTATGATTTGGAAATAAATCTTCTCAAAGCTGTTACTCTTCCTGTCAGTCTTTGTACTTCTTTTTTACTTGTTAGTGTATCAGGAATTTCCTCAATAGCTTTAATCTGCACGGATTTACTTCAATGCCATGGTTAGAAACAATAAATCCCAAGAACTTACCTGACGAAACTCCAAATGCACATTTCTCAAGGTTTAATTTCATGTTAAATTTATGAAGAATCTGAAATGTATCAGACAAGTATTGGATATGATCCCCTGCTTGTTGCAACTTGACCAACATATCATCTATATAGGCCTCCATGGTTTTCCCTAGATGTTCTTGAAATAATTTGGTCACTAACCTTTGATATGTGGCTCCAGCATTCTTGGGACTAAATGGAATGACTTTGTAATAGTAAGTCCCCTTGTCTATTATAAATAAAGTATTTTCCTCATCTGTAGGATCCATTTTTATCTGATTATACCTTGAATATGCATCTAAAAAACTTAACAATTCATGTCTTGTAGTAGCATCAATTAGTTGATCTATATGTGGTAATGCAAAAGAATCTTTAGGACAAGCTTTATTTAAGTCAGTATAATCTACACAAACTCCCCACTTACCATTCTTTTTAGGTACTACTACAGTATTAGCTAACCAATTTGGATATTTTACCTTACCGATGGACCCAATTTTTAAAAGTTTTTGCACCTCATCTTGAATCACCTGATTTTTGAAAGATCCTTGCTTTCTTTTCTTTTGTTTGACAAGTGAGTATGATGGATCTTCATTTAATTTGTGGGTCATCACTTCCGGAGGTATTCATGTCATATCAGAATGGGACCAAGCAAAACAATCCACGTTAGTCTTCAAACATTCAGTCAACTTACCTTTCATTTCTTGGCTTAGGTTGGCCCCAATGTAGACTTTCCTTTCAGGCCAGGGTGCAAATAGTATTACATCTTCCAATTTCTCAATTGTTATTTTGAAGTTTTCATTTTCCTCTAGCTCTTGGATGGTATCAAGCCTCGAGTCTACATCTGCTCGCTTGTGCTTAGTTGAGGCTTGTGTTGCAGCATCCTCAACTGGATTCTGTAATTGTTATTTCTCTTCGATTTTTGCGCTCGAATCTGCTATAGAATTAATGCTCTTAGACACTTTCTGGTCCCCATGAATTTACCGTATTCCCCATTGTGAAGGGAATTTAATAACTTGATGCAAAGTCAATGGAACAACCCCTATTTCATGAATCCATGATCTACCAAGAATCATGTTATAAGTCATATCCATTTCTAGCACTTGAAATTTTGTGTCTTTGACTACTCCTTCAGCAAATGTGGTGAGTTTTATCTTGCCTTTTGTTACGACGCTCGAGTTATCAATACCGAAGAATGTATGAGCCTTAGGTATCAACTTATTATCAGCTTGCATCTCATTTACCACTCTTAACAAAATGATATTTACAGAACTACCTGGATCAATCAAAACACGTTTCATATTAGAGTCATGTACAAGTAAAAATATTACCAGTGCATCATTATGTGGGGTTAGCATGCCATCTGTGATGACCAGGCCAGTCGCCCCATGAGTTACCGCTCTATTTTCCCCATTTCTACTTCTTATTGCTTTTTATAATAGTTCTATATGTGATCGGGTTGATTGGTTAGGGTTCAGAAAGGATTTGATAAGGTTTGAGATACTTAGTCTCTCTTGAAGTAGCTTAAGTTGGAAAAGTCAACTGGATGTTGACTTATGTGTTAGAGGGATCGAATGTGAGTTCTGATGGTTTGGTTAGCTTCAGGAGGTGATTTGGGGCTTAGAAGCATGATCAGAATGAGTTTTGGAGGTCCAGAGTATATTTAGTCTTGAATTGGCGAAAGTGGATTTTTGGCGATTTCTGGTTGGTAGATGAGATTTTGATATAAGGATCGAAATGGAATTCCGAGAGTTACAGTAGTTTTGTTGTGTCATTTGGGATGTGTGTGCAAAATTTCAGGTCTTTCGGACGTGGTTTGGTTGGGATTTTGATCAAAAGTGTAATTTGGAAGATTTTGGAAACTTATGCTTGAATCTGATGTTTTCGAGTTGATTTGATATTGTTTGAGGTGTTTTGAAGATTGGTACAAGTGTGAATAAGGTTTTGGGATATGTTGTGCCTTTGGTTGAGGTCCCGGGGGCCTCGGGGGAGTTTCGGAGGGTTGAACAGATCATTTTAAGTTGAAGAAAATCACAGATTTTGGTTTCAACTATTGCAGGTATTTTACTCTTTGCGTTCGCGAGTGGACCATTGCGTTCGCGAAGGGTCGGTTGAGGAAGTTGGAAATTTAGTCTTCATGTTTGCGAGGAAGGCTCCGCATTCGCAAAGAGCTGGGCATCATTGCATCGCGTTCGTGGGAGTGTTGTCGCGTTCGCATAGAAAAACTGGGCAGCGGAGCTTCAGGGGAATTTAATTCATCGTGTTTGTGATAGGGGAACGTGATCGCGAAGGTCTGTCTGAGTAAAGCATCACGTTCACGATGGGGTGGTCGCGATCACGAAGGAGGAATTTTGGTCAAGGTATTTTTGTGCTTCGTGAACGCGAGACTTTAACCGCGTTCGCTAAGAAGGATTTCAGGCCTGGGCAGAATGTTTAAATACTCGTCTTGTCCACAATTTTGGGGTTTATTTCCTCCATTGTTGGTCGTTTTTGGAGTTTTTTAAGGGGATTGAAGAGGGATTCAAGAGGAATCACTTAGAGGTAAGATTCTTGGAATTAAAACACGATTCTAATGTGAATTCTACCTAAATAATCATGGAAATTAAGCCAAAAATTGAAGAACTAGGGCTTGGAAACTTAGACCTTTGATTGAGGATTTGAAGGACCATTTGAGGTCAGATTTCAGAACTTTTGATATGTATGAACTCGTGGGGAAATATGGAATCTATTGATGTAAAAATTATCAAATTCCGAGATGTAGGCCCGGGGGTCGGGTTTTGGTAATTTCAGGATTTATGTTGTAAATTGATTATTTTCACGTGGGCTTCGCTCCCTTAGCATATTTTGACATCCTCGTTCTGATTTTGGATAGATTTGACGTGAGTGCAGGCTGATTCAAGGGGCAAAAGCGTCGCAAGCTAGAGATTTGACCGGTTCAAGGTGAGTAATGATTGTAAATGATGTTCTGAGGGTATGAAACCCCGGACTTGCACATTGTTGTACTATATTGAGGTGACGAGCGTGGGGTCATGCACTGTTGGGGATTGTGACTTAGTCTGTCCCAGATGACTATTTCCTTGCGTATTTGACTGACATCTATTTGCTATCATCATGATTTGGGCTGAATGCCATATTTGGGCGTTGTGCCAACTAATTGAACCCTTCGGGGATTTTTACTGGTATTTCCTCACTATTTTGAATTTATACTTGAAATCAGTCATGTTATATTTCATTGTTTTCGTACTCAGCCATGTTTACTCTGTTTTAACACTTACATGATCTTTTAAATAATATTTTTGGGTTGAAAATCATGTTTTACTATTGCCCGAGTGGCTTGTGAAGATTTTGACTGAGTAAGGCTGAGGGCCTATGTTGTGAGGAAACATTTGATACTGATAATGAGGCCGAGGGATTGAGATATGTACGCCACGAGGTAGCTTGATTGATATGAGGTCAAGGGCCTAATAACGATGCCACGAGATGGCTTGATATTGCACTTGGGCCGTAAGGGGCCCTTCTAGGAGTCTGTACTCCCCCAGTGAGCGCGAGTACTCATTATGATGTGAGATTGAGCCCAAGGGGCTGGTATTGTTCTATGTGGTTGCCCGAGGGGCTGGTATTGTTCTTAGATTGATACTGTGCCCGAGGGGCGAACTTTTATGTGTTTATTTTGCATAATTGACTATCAAATTAAATGTTTAATTGTTGAAAAAGGCTTTACATGAAGTTAAATTTGAGTTAAAGGATTTTTATCCATCTTTCACTGGTTTACTGTTTTAATGGTTTTACTACTTCATTATAGCATGTTTTTGTGCCTTACGTGATTTCCTGCTTCAGTCTTTATTTATGATTATTAATTACTGAGTTGGAGTACTCACTTTACTCCCTACACCTTGTGTGCATATTCAAGCGTATCTGGTCCCGCTCTCAAGTGATGATCATTTCTGACTCAGGCGGATCTGAGGAGGCTCTAGGTAGCTATTGGCATTCGCAGCCCAGAGCTCTTCCCTATCTTAGTCCTTCATGTTCTTAGTTTTCAGTATTAAACTCTATAGTTATATTTGGAGTATTCCGCTTTGCTAGATGTTCATGACTAGTGACACCCCGGTATCGGGCTGTGTTGGGTTATTTTCCGCGAATTATGCTATTATCTGTTATCTTTGGATTATCTTATCATGCTTTAGATTTATTTCTTATGGTTTAAATGTTAATAATTGGATATGGGAAGTGTCAGCTGGCCTTGTCTTCACGAGAGGCACCATCATGACCGGATTCGGGTTTAGGGTCGTGACAAGTTGGTATCAGAGCCTAGGTTACATAGGTCTCATGAGTCATGAGCAGGTTTAGTAGAGTCTCGCGGATCGGTACCGAGATGTCTGTATTTATCCTCGAAAGGCTGCTGAACATTTTGGAAGAACTTCATATTCTTGAAATTCTTGTCGTGCGAATTTGTTGATCTGAGTACTAAACTTTTGTTGTTCTATTCTCTCATATATGGTGAGGACACGCGCTACCATTTAGGATAGACGACCATCAGTACTACCAAATGTGGCTACCAGAGGCCGAGGACGTGTCCGTGGTCGTGGTAAGGGCAGAGCGGCTAGGGCAGCACCTGCAGATCCACCAGCTGCCCCAGTTCAGGATCAGGTCCCAATTATGGACGCTCCAGTAGTACCAACTCAGGCACCAGCCATGCCCATTGTAATTCCGAGTCTTCAGAAGGCCTTGGATCAGATCTTATCAGTTTGCACTAACCTAGCTCAGGCGGTTTCAGCCACTACAGTCGCAGTTACTTCTTAGGCTGGGGGAGTTAATCAGACTCCCGCCGCTCACACACCTGAGCAAGTTGTGTAGGGACTTCAGACGTCGAGGGAACATCTAGCCCAACCGGTTGCAGCTGCTCATGACTATGTAGTTCCTTCTATTCTGGAGGATGAGCAGCATAGGTTGGAGAGGTTTGGTTGACTACAGCCTCCGACCTTCAGTGGTGCAGAGGGCGAAGATGCCCAGGGTTTCTTAGATAAGTGTCAGAGGATGCTTCGTACAATAGGTATTCTGGAGACCAGCGGGGTCGCTTTCACTACTTATCAATTTTTTGGAGCTGCCTTCACTTGGTGGGAGGTTTTGAGAGGCGTAGGCCTATTGTTGCAGCACCCCTTACTTGGAAGCGTTTCCCCGTTCTCTTTCTGGAGAAGTATATGCTGCAGTCCCGCAGAAAGGAGCTGCATAGGGAGTTTGAGTAGTTGCGTCAAGGAGAGATGATTGTGATGCAGTACGAAATGAGGTTCTCTAAGTTAGCTCGTCATGCTATTTGAATGGTTCCGACAGATAGAGAGAGGATTAGGAGGTTTTTTGATGACCTCACTTATTAGCTTCGTATTCTCATGACCAGGGAGAGGGAGATTGGTGCTACCTTTGAGGAGGCCATAGACATTGCTCGGGAGATTGAGTCTGTTCGTCGCCATGAGAACTAGGAGAGGGAGGCCAAGAGGCCTCAAGGATCTGGTAGTTATAGCGGTACTCCTTCGAGAGTTCGATTTCAGCACGGCAGAAGCCGTCCATTCAGGCATGCTCAGCCAACTCGCCCAAGTTATCGTAGGGCGTCATCGGGTCATAGTTCTCACGGCTCTCATCTGGGCCAGTCATCACTTAGTGCACTTCCAGCTCAGAGTTCGTCTCATGCTCCATCAGCTCAGCGCTCTTCTATGCTGTCATGCAGTATTCATTACGATGATGTTACGCCTTGCAGTATTATATTACGATGATGTTACGCTTCACAGTATTAAATTACTACGATGTTGCACCATGTAGTATTGTACATTGAATTTGTTGTAAGGTAATTGATATCAGTCCAAGGAAAAGATTATTTGGAGATTATAAGGATTATACTGTTTTACAAGTGAATAAATTCGTGAAGGTGAGAGGGGAAGCAAGTCAAAAAAAATAAATTTTCGTCTAAGTTTGGCACTTTGGGATAAAATATGGTCCGAGCTATAATACTCGATATTTATGAACTAGTACCATACAAGGTATCACATGACCATGATAGCGAGGTGTATAATGTGTGTTAAAAGTGAGTAATATTTTAAGTAATTTGAGATAATTCTTAATTATGTGGGTAATTGGTTAATTACCGGGTAATGGAATATTCTAATTAATTAATTAATTATTGGATAAAGTTTAAATCCCCACCCACCCCATGTGGAAGTAAGGTCTTGTCCATATTGATGACTCTTACAATTATATTGAAAGGTGGCAAATATTTTATAACATTCAGCCAAGTGGTTTTGCTATACAGCACGCCACTTTTGTCCTTTGGATTATGCCGTTAGCCAACTTAGTGTTTGATGTGCTTTGTGAATTGAATCCTATTTAACAACATGGCTATATTGCTCCACTATTACACAAATATTTCACTTGACAATATAACAAGGAAGAAGGCTTTCCTGTAGAAAATAACTTCTACAAAAATAACTACTTTCACATGGTCTCACAATTAATTGCAAAAAACAATCATGAGTTTTCCTCTCCAAATGCTTAAGCATAGAGTATCTGCTCCAAACTTTTGAGTCGTTCATTTGTTTTATTTCATCAAATTATATTGGATCCTTTTTGTTAATCAATGGATATCACATAAGAATTCAAGAATTTAAGGATTCTAGCAAGAAAATTACTTAAGCATCTTAGCAACGTGACTCTAAATAAGTCCAGTATAATCTTTCTCAAGAGAATCGATTCAGGTACGTTAAGGCTATTCTTCCTTTCTTTTTGGCATGATCCAAATAAAACGAGTAAATGCACAACTTCCGTAAATGACTCTATTCGAAGAAATGCTAGAGATGCTTAATTCTTGATTTCCTATAAGTCTTATTATTCTATCGTCTGTTCATAGGTCTCAGAAAATACGTAAGTTGGTAAATTTTACTTCATGGTATTAATCAGAGGCATAATGGTCTTATGACATTTCGAGAGCTTTTATTGACATATTTCTCATGCATTGCATTCATTTATGCATGTATATTGATCCATGACCAGATGTCGTTATATACGTGTATATTTGTATATATATGTATATGGGATATGTAAAAAGGTTACGGCGTTATATACCTACCACCACCTGATCAACTTGTATACGATGATGATATTGCCCACAGTGGCTGAAATATGACTCAGACGGCGTTATATACGCGTATATATGTATATATATGTATATGGGATATGTGAAAAAGTTACGACATTATATATGCACCACCACTTGATCAGTTGGTATACATTAATAATTTGCCCACAGTGGCCGAGATGATATGATGGGATGCCCTCAGAGGCTTGACGATGTTATGAATAGATGTACCTATGCACGACATAACATACATATGCATATGCATAACACTATGAGTATTTCATTATTTACAGAGTTATTCAGACTTACATGTCGAGTCTCTTACTCCATGTTCTCTCATGTTAATTATTTACTGATTTTTATTCATTAAATACTCGGTACATTATTTGTACTGATGTCCCTTTTTCTTGGGGATGCTACGTTTCATGCTCGTAGGTCCTGATAAACAGGTCGAGAGTCCTCCAAGTAGGCTATCAGCTCAGTGGAAGGTGTTGGTGCGCTCCATTGATGCGGAGTTTCTTCTTTGGTTAGTATGATTAGTACATGTGTTGATTGGTATAGCGGGACCTTATCCTGACCTTTATGATATTATGTAATAATATGATAGCCTACTTGGAGGCTTGTAGACAGATGTCATGTATATGGGTACTTGTATGGCCTTGTCGGCCTATGTTTCGAGTATATCAAGAATCATGCCGGCCTTATAGGCCCGTACTTCATATGTATAAGTTTGTATCCCCTTATGCTTTACTCCGGTTCATTTACCTATGATATGAAAGATACATTATATTGGTACTCAGTTGAGTAAGGTACCGGGCGCCTGTCACGGCCCATCAGTTTGGGTCGTGACAAAAGTGGTATCATAGTAATTCTATCCTAGGGAGTCTACAAGCCATGTCTAGTAGAGCCTTGTTTATGGGTGTGTCGTGCACCATACTTATAAGAAGGAGGCTATAAGGCATTTAGCACTGTTACTCTTTCTTCTTACTCTAGATCGTGTGGTAGAGCTCACTTATTAGAATTCAAATTCCGAACTTCTATTTTATACATAATAAGATGATACCTACATTTAAAAAGATGATCGATAAGAGATATAGTTGTAGAAGTGTTGAATTAGAGGAACTCGAGTTTGCATCATTTCTATGATGGATAAATGTGAGGTCTTCAGCAGAACATGTGTGTTCCTTACGTGTAAGCTTCTTGATAAGGATCCTTAAGGCAAGAATATCTATCCACCTCTATGGTGAAAGGCAATAAGAGATTCAGAAGAAGATCCATGATGAATTCAGACGATAGTCATACAGGAAAACACTTCCCTAAAGCAAGAAATGTGAGCAAAGTTAAGCTTAAGGGACTATATGTGCCAGTTACACTAAGTTCCACCATTGGGAGTAAGGAATTCTATTATCCTTGGTACGTAAGTATTACCGCAAGGCGAGTAAGGGTCATTGATGATGCGAAAGGACACATATAGGCAGGTCGTTATAGCTCCAAGTCTTAGTAATCCCCTAAAGGGGGGAATATGGAATGATAAAGGAAGAATGCGATAAAAATAAGAAAGGGATAAGATTGCACTTATCCGAATCCTACAGATATGTTATGATTCCAGAACGTTATGTAAGCACGATGTCAGAAAAAGGAAATAAGGGTTCCTACCCAGAAGGTTATTGATAAATAAAGAGCCAGTGCAAGAGGTAAGTTAGAAAAAGAAAATAACCCAAGAGAGATTACGCAGAATATGGATATGAGAATGGGTCGACAAGTAGTTAGTAGTTGATTCAGGAAGAACCTAGTCATGGCTAGATAAGAAGTTACAGACAAATCAGCAGATCATGCAAGATAAATGTAGTAAACCCCAACATGGAGAATTTAGCCTCACAGTAATGTCATTATAATACTTGAGATATATTCAAATAGCATTCGGGCTAGTTAAAGGTACCGTATGAGTGTTACGGGGATAAAAGAAAGTACCACTGGGAAGGCAGTCAAAATATTAGTTCAGAAGCAACCCTACAAGCACAAGGGCGGAGGTAGGCAACTACGGATGATTATAGCAAAGAAGGACATCAAAAGGTCCATAATAAGCTCACAACTTTATGATAGTTAAGGGTTCTCCCTAAGTACTACATCGAAAGACTAGCTGAAGAAATAAGGAAGAAGGCTTCAATCTAAGCACATTGACCTAAAGAGGAAATGGTCGTGTAAAAACAGTCTCACTACAACATTATATGCACTCCATAAGAAAATGGCATCTATCATGACTAAGGAACAGGAAGTAAGTGAAATTCGAGATCATATGGGTTACATGGGATTCTAGTATTCGTGAGCGCCAAGATAAGCCAAGTATGCACACAACAAGGGGCAGAAAGACCAGGAAAAGAAATAGCTTACATTTAAAGAAAGCTGAGAAGGAACGAAGTGAATTATTTGACCAATGATCCAGAGTTACTTACGTTATGAACGCACTTAAAAGATCAGAGTATTATCCATACAACATATATGTTGACAATCGTACAGCCGTAGAAGATTTTAGTATAAGTTAAAAGGAAGAATCGAGCCCAGGTCATAGACAAAGGATTTGGTTGTTGGAGGACTGTATCATGGATATTGAGTCTGATTATTGAACCTAGAAAATTATAAATCTCGTGATTGAGAATATGGAAGGATCACTTTTAATATCATGGGTACAAGACAGATAGTATAACAACCATATTCTATAACGACTCTATGATAATTCCACTTAGAAAAGTACCAGCCTCATCAGAAGTCAGTATGAAGCTTCCATCAGATTGTGTATACACCAGAGGTGCAAGTATTATAATAGAGTTTCAAGCTGTGGATATGAATTATACCTCTATAGAAAGGAGGTCATAGAAGATATGATGTGAGGTTTTAAGGTAAGTAAGCTAAAGGTGAACAACGTACGAGATACTCAGGTGTAGAAGGTGGAGAATAATCTATACTTCAGATAAAAGGCTAAAAGCACTGGGATTAAGTATCCAAAAATGATAGTGGCATCATCAGTGGCATATCTTTCAACCTATAGATTTTAAATATCGAGAGGTCCAGCTAAGAGAGTGAAAGAGAGTTAGAGACGATGCGATGTCTCGCTTGATGTTCCAAAATAACACAAGGAAATCTATGGTGCAAGGAAGTTGAAGGAAGGCTGTGAGTAGAATAAATGGATATGGGTCGCAAGCTAGAGTATGGTAGAGCGACAAGGATAAGAAAGGACGAGTGAGAAGGTGACTAAATGGATAAGTCCTCAGATTAAACCTATGGAAACAAGAAAATTTTATGGTTTCTCTAAGTTATACAAAGCTTAATATAGCCTGAATGAACTCAAAGGAGTCAAAGACAAATGGTATTTAAAAGAGGTAGAATGTTGCCCTGGTAATGGAATAAGGGTGTAATTGTTGTAGATAAAGGATGACGTTCGGACCTTCGATTGAGTAATGATTTGAAGAGGGTTTCACGAATTTTACAGAATTAAAATACCTACGTAAGGTGAATCACATTGGAATGCTATCAAATATGATTATTGAAGTACAGTATCGCCCCCCAAGTAGATCAGGAAAATCACTTCAAATATTCTTCGATGCAACATAAGCCCTAGTGGAAATGTATTATGTAAGAAGATTAAAGATATTGATGGAAGATTGTAGATCAACATTAAGGTGAATCGACAATGGATGGATAAAATTTACAAAGTACGAAATGAGATCGGGCAATCATTCCTAAGATGAACAGTAATGAGGAAGCATTAAAGGACTTAGACTTAATCATATATGATAAGCAACGAAAGAGTAACTTGGAGTTTGGTCGTACACCTCAGTAACTATAAATTGAAGTAAGAGTCATGGTATAGTATGACCCATCTAGATACAGTAAATTCATAAGGATGGATAAACGGATCTATGAAATAAGATATAGCAATATTCATAAATTCAACAAAGTATCGAGCAAAGAACTTCAAGTATACCTATAGATGCCCAAAGGGACATCTTGTTAAGATCTGTATATATTTACAAAGTAAGGCATAGATATTGGCTAAAGCTGGAGGAAAAAGGAGAGGAGAGTCGCATAAGCACACTTACAAGGTCAGTGTCATAGAGGCTGAAGATAGAAGGTAGCAACAGTTACGAGATTGGAAGGAATTTGATCACAAGTCATGGCGTGGGAAAGAGGCCTAAAGGGGGGAATGCCCTGGCCTTTGGATTTATTCACAGAACAACTACCTAAATGGCAAGAAGAGTATTAAGGTGTTCACAAGATCTATGAGTTATGAAAATGATAAGAGCATCAGTCAACATTTGAAGACGAATGTTCCAAAGGGGGGAATGATGTTACGCCCCTCAATAGTACGTCAATATTTTGTTCCGCAATATTATATTACGATTATGTTATGCTTCGCAGTATTAAATTACTACGATGTTGCACCTTGTAGTATTGTACGTTGAATTTGTTGTAAGGTAATTGACATCAGTCCAAGAAAAAGATTATTTTGAGATTATAAGGATTATATTATTTTACAAGTGATGAATAAATTCGTGAAGGTGAGAGGGAAAGCAAGTCAAAAAATAAATTTTCGTCCAAGTTTGACACTTTGGGATAAAATGTGGTCCGAGCTATAATACTTGATATTTATGGACTAGTACCATACAAGGTATCACATGACCATGATGGTGAGGTGCATAAGGTGTGTTAAAAGTGAGTAATATTTTAAGTAATTTGAGATCATTTTTAATTATGTGGGTAATTGGTTAATTACCAGGTAATGAAATATTCAAATTAATTAATTGATTATTGGGTAAGATTTAAATCCCCACCCACCCCACGTGGAAGCAAGGTCTTGTCCGTATTGATGAATCTTACAATTAAATTTAAAGGTGGCAAATATTTTATAACATTCATTCAAGTGGTTTTGCTATACAGCACGCAACTTTTGTCCTTTGGATTGTGCCGTTAGCCAACTTAGTGTTTGATACACAATGTGCTTTGTGAATTGAATCCTGTTTAACAACATGGCTATATTGCTCCACTATTACACAAGCATTTCACTTGACAATATAACAAGGAAGAAAGGCTTTTCTGTAGAAAATAACTTCTACAAAAATAACTACTTTCACATGGTCTCTAATTAATTGCAAAAAACAATTATGAGTTTTTCCTCTCCAAATGCTTAAGGATAGAGTATCTGCTCCAAACTTCTGAGTCGTTCATTTGTTTTGTTTCATCAAATTTTATTGGATTCTTTTTGTTAATCAATGGATATCACGTAAGAATTCAAGGATTCAAGGATTCGAGCAAGAAAATTAATTAAGCATCTTAGCAACGTGACTCTAAAGAAGCGCGGTATAATATTTCTCAAGAGAATCGGTTCAGGTATGTTAAGGGTATTCTTTCTTTCTTTTTAGCACAATCCAAATGAAACGAGTAAATGCACAACTTTCGTAAATGACTCTATTCGTAGAAATGTTAGAAATGCTTAATTCTACATTTCCCATAAGTCTTATTATTCTATCGTCCATTTATGGGACTCAAAAAATATGTAAGTTTGTAAAGTTTACTTCATGGTATTAATCAGAGGCATAATCTTATGCATTCCGAGAGCTTTTATTGACATACTTCTCATGCATTGCATTCATTTATACATATACATTGACCCATGACCAGATGTCATTATATACGCGTATATATATATATATATATGTATATGGGATATGGGAAAAGGTTACGACGTTATATATGCACCACCACCTGATCAGTTAGTATACGATGATGATGTTGTCCATAGTGGCTGAAATATGACTCAGATGACATTATATACACGTATATATGTATATGGGATATGGGAAAAGGTTACGGTGTTATACACGCGCCACCACCTGATCAACTGGTATACATTGATGATTTGCCCACAATGGCCGAGATGATATGATGGGATGCTCTCAGAGGCTTGACGATGTTATGAACACATGTACCTATGCACGACATAACATACATACGCATATGCATGACACAATGAGTATTTCATTATTTACAGAGTTATTCAGACTTACATGTCGAGTCTCAGACGTTATGTTAGTGCTCAATTGAGTAAGGTACCCGGGTGCCCGTCGCGGCCCATCGTTTTGGCTCGTGACAGGTTCCCTTCAATCCCCTTCTCCAACACCTGGGAGTTGTTATGAGTGTGGTGAGATGGGTTATATGTGGAGGTAGTGCCCTCGTCGTCTTGCGAGCTCATCTCAGTAGAGAGGTCAGTCATCGGGTTCAGCACTAGTTACCTTACCACCACCCGCCCAGCCATCTATGGGTGGAGGTCAGTCAGCTAGGGGTTTCCCCAGAGGGGGAGGTCGATCAGGTGGCGATCAGGCATGTTTCTATGCACTTCTAGGCAGACCTAATGTTATTGCTTCAGATGCTGTTATTACAGATATGGTTTCAGTCTGCCAGAGAGATGCCTCTATATTATTTGATCCTAGTTCCACCTTTTCTTATGTGTCATCATACTTTGTTAGTTATTTGGGTATGCCCCGTGAGTTTTTTGCTTCACCTGTCCATGTATCTAACCCGGTGGGTGATACTATTATTGTAAATCCTATGTACCGGTCGTGTGTGATGACTATTGGGGATCTGGAGACCCGTGTGGATCTTTTTTTATTATGTATGGTGGATTTCGATGTCATTTTGGGCATGGATTGGTTATCTCCGTATCATGTTGTTCTGGACTGTCATGCTAAGTCACATTGGCTATACCGGGTGTGCCACTGATCGAGTGGCGAGGTGTGACTGATTATGTTCCCAGTAAAGTGATCTCATTCTTAAAAGCCCAGCGTATGGTTGGGAAGGGTTGTCTTTCATATCTAGCCTCTGTGAGGGATGTCGGTGCTGAGACTCCCAGGATTGATTCTGTTCCAGTTGTGAGGGATTTTCCTGATGTGTTTCCTGCAGACCTGTTGGGCATGCCACCAGACAGGGATATTGATTTTGGTATTGACCTGGTGCCGGGCATTTAGCCCATTTCTATTCCGCCATATCATATGGCACCGGTGGAGTTGAAGGATTTAAAGGAGCAACTTTAAAAACTCCTTGATAAAGGGTTCATTCGGCCTAGTGTGTCACTTTGGGGTGCGCCAGTTCTATTTGTGAAGAAGAAGGATGGCACTATGAGGATGTGCATTGATTATAGGCAATTGAACAAGGTAACAATTAAGAACAAGTATCCTTTGCCTCGCATTGATGATTTATTCGACCAGCTTCAGGGAGCGAGAGTGTTCTCCAAGATTGATCTCCGTTCAGGTTATCACCAGTTGAAGATCAGGGACTCGAATATTCTTAAGATAGATTTCAGGACTCGATATGGTCATTATGAGTTTTTGGTAATGTCTTTTGGGTTGACCAATGCCCCAGCAGCATTCATGCATTTGATGAACAGTGTGTTTCGGCCTTATCTTTACTCGTTTGTCATAGTCTTCATTGATGACATTCTAGTATATTCGCATAGTAAGGAGGAGCACGCGGAGCATTTGAGAGTCGTGTTGTAGAGATTGAGGGAGGAGAAGCTTTATGCAAAATTCTCCAAGTGTGACTTTTGGCTTAGTTCAGTGGCTTTCTTAGGCCACGTGGTGTCCAGTGAGAGTATTCAGGTTGATCCGAAGAAGATAGAGGCGGTTCAGAGTTGGCCTAGACCGTCCTCAGCCAAAGAGATTCGCAGCTTTCTTGATTTGGCGGGTTATTATCGCCATTTTGTTCAGGGATTCACATCTATCGCATAGCCCTTGACCAAGTTGACTCAGAAGGGTGCTTCATTTTTATGGTCGTGTCACAACCCAAATCGATGTGCCGCGACGGGCACCCAGTACCTTACTCAACCGAGTATCAACATAACGTATCATTCTTATTACATTATCATATACACGTGACATACGGGACTAATAGGCCAACATAATCATTTGTAAACTCAAAATATAGGCCGACAAGGCCGTACAATCTTTCCATGACATATGTCTACAAGCCTCTAAGAATACATAAATATCATAAGGGCCGAGACAGAGTCTCGCCATACCAAACAATACATGTTTAAATCATCCTAGCCAAACAAGCAACTCCGAAGCAAATGGAGCGCACCAACATCTTCCGCTGAGCTGATAGCCTACTTGGAGGGCTCTCGACCTGTCTATCGGGACCTGCAGACATGAAACTCACCATCCCCAGGCAAAAGGGACGTTAGTACGAATAATGTACCGAGTATGTAAGGCACATAAATAAGTACATAAGAGATATGGAAGAAATATAGAGTACATGACTCAACCTGTAAGTCTGAATAACTTTGTAAATCATAAATTACTTTTAGCTTCATGCATATGCGTATAAATGTCATGTCGTGCATAGGTACATATTTCATAACATCATCAGCCTCTAAGGGCATCCCATCATATCATATCGGCTACTGTGGGCAACATCATCATCGTATACCAGCTGATCAGGTGGTGGTGCGTATATAACGCCATAACCTTTCCCATATCCCACATAAATATATATACATATATATATATATACGCATATAAAACGCCGTTTGAGTACATACATATATATATGCGTATATAACGCCGCTTGAACCATATTTCAGCCACTGTGGGCAACATCATCATCATATACCAGTTGATTAAGTGGTGGTGCGTATATAATTCCATAACATTTCCCATATCCCATATACATATATACGCTTATATAACACTATTTGGTCATGGGTCAATGCACATGAATGCAATGCATGAAAAGTACGTCAATAAAATCATTCGGAATGTCATAAGACCATTTTCCCTCTTGAGCAATATCATAAAGTAACATCTTTTCAACTTTCATATTTTTCTGAGACCCATGAACAGATGATAAAATATTATGACATATGGAAATTAAGAACATAGATATCTCTATTACTTCTATGAGTAGAGTCACTTATGGAATTTGTACATTTGCACGTTTCGTTCACATCGTATGGATCATGCCAAAAGAAAAAAGGGATAGCCTTAACATACCTGTAGTAGGAACAACTCCGTATAATTATCCCGTTGGAAACCTTCGTGGATTGAATTTAGAATCCAAAAATCGGATTTAAGTATCTGCCCTCTGAAATTGGAACGAAACTTTGCTATGTTGGATGAAATGATATTGTTCTCTAACGTTATGTGTTGGATTGGAATGGAAATTTTTGGACGAAATTTGGTTAGCTCTTTGAAATCCAAATCGAAATGTTGCTAAAGAATTTTGGACGAAGTGATATGTTTTCCAAGTTTCTTTGAATTCAAGCCAAACTAATTGGGCAAGAAATGAAAGGTTTCTATTCAAATTGCTCTTGGTTTTAGCCAAAGCAATGAAATTTTTGAAATGAAAACTAAGACATTAAATGAAACCTATGACGGCATTTTGGATGTCTTTCACAAGTCTTACTAGGACTTTAAGATTAATATCCTTTTGACACATATAAAGGGGAAAGATCGAAAAATTGTACAGCGAAATCATTTGTCACTATTTTTATTTTCTTTTGGAGCGATTGCTCGTAAAGCGAAAAATCACGTGCTTACACCGATAATTAATCTATTACCTGCATAATTTAAAAATTATCACAAATTACTTAAAATTCTATTTATTTTCAAAATACTTCATATATACTTTATATATTACACTATCGTGGTAATATGGTACCTTGTATAGTACTAATTTATAATTATCGGGTATTATCGCTAGAAATACGCTCGACCCATATTTTACCCAAAATGCCAAACTTGGATGAAAATTCGTTTCCTTTGAATTGTTTCCCCTCTCACCTTCACGAATTTACTTACTACTTGTTTGAAATAGCATAATCCTTATAATCTCTGAATAGTATTTTCCTTGGATCGATGTCAATTATCTTATGACAAATTCTACATATAATACTACAGGGTGCAACATCGTCATAATGTAGTATTGCAGAATGTGACATCTCACTTCTGGGCTCTCATTAATTTATTTATGGTGTATTTTCATGTACGAAAATATGGGGTGTAACATCATTCCCCCCTTTGGAACATTCGTCCTCGAATGTCGACTGATGCGCTTATCGTTCTCATTCCCAGAGCTCTTAAGAATACTTTAGTAGTCCTTTTGCCATCTAGGCAACTGATATGTGAATTAAGTCCAAAGGCCTGGGCATTTCCCCATTTAGGCCTCTTTCCCACGCCATGACTTGTGACCGAATTCCTTTTAATCTTGTAACCGTTGCTACCTTCCATTATGCAGTTTCTACGATACTGACCTTGTGAGTGTGCCTATGCGGCTCTCCTCTCCTTTTTCCTCCAGTTTTTAGCCACTCCTGAAGTTCTTCGCTTGGTATTTTGGCGAACTTACGAACATTTCTATATCTTATTTTATAGACCGGGTTATCCAGTCGTATGGTTTTACTGCATCTAAGTAGGTCATACTATACCATAACTCTTACCTCAATTTCTCGTTACTGAGGTCTGCTACCAAATCCCAGCTTACTCTCATTGCTTATTCCATATGTATAAATTTAAGTCCTTTAATGCTTCCTCATTACTACTCATCTTTAGAATGACGGCCTAATCTCATCTCATACTTTGTCACTTTTGTCCATGCATTGTTGATCCACCCTAATATTGATCTAAAATATACCACTAATAACTTGAAACTTCTTACATAATACTTTTCCCCTAGGGCTTACGTTACATAAGGGAATATTCAAAGTAATCTTCCTGATCCACTTAACGACAATACTGTGCTTTAATAACCGTATTCTATAGCCTCCCAAGGTGATTCTCTTACGTGAGTATTTTAATCCTATACAATTAATGAATCCCTTTTTTCAAATTATTACTCAATCGAAGGCACAAATGTCATCATTTATCTATCACAATTACACCTTTATTCTGCTATTAGTGCAACATTCCATCTCTTCTACATGCTACTTATGGAGAGTAACTCCTTTAAGTCCATTCAGGTTATACTAAGCTTACTTATAACATAGATGAGACATTAGCTCCCTTGTTTTCATGGGCCTAATCCTAAGGACTAATCCATTCTCGTCACCTTATCACTCGCCTTTTCTCGTTCTTACATCCTGTTTCCTTAAACCTTTGTCCCTCTACCATACTTTAGCTTGCAACCGATACATGTCCATTTATACTATTCGCAACTTTCCTTCATCTTGCTTGTACTATAGATTTCCTTATGTTATTCTAGAACGTCAAGCAAGACATAACATCGTCTCAAATGTTTCGCTATTCTCTTAACTAGATCTCTCAGTACTTACAAACCATAGGCTAGAAGACATGCCGTCGATGATGCCGCTATCATTCCCGGTTATTGGATCCCCGTGCTTATATCCTTCTATCTGAAGTAAGGACTATTCACGATCTTCTTCCTTTGAATATCTCGTACATTGTTCACCTTTACCTTACTTACCTTAAAATCTCGCATCGTATCTTCTATCTCTCTCATGACCTCCCTTCCACCTAGGTGTTATTCACGTCCATAACTTAAAGCTCTATTATAATACTTGCACCCCTAGTATATACACAGTCTAGTGGGAGTTCCATACTTGGATTCTTATGAGACGGGTACCCTTCTAACTGGCTTTATCGCAGAGCCGTTATAGAGCATAGTTGTTGTGCTATCTCTCTTGCACCTCTAATATTAAGAGTGATTCTACTATGTTCTCAATCATGATTCCTATAACTTCTGGGTCCAATAATCGGATTCCTAATTTACTTTGTTGATGTAACTCTTCAGTTTCCTTCTTCTTCTGATCAGCCTTTATGCCAGCTTAAGTTATCTTCCAACCTGTGGCTCATGGCATTAGTTATTACTTTAGCCCTCCATAGACGCTATGGAATATTCATGATACAATCTTCTAACAATTCATAACTTCATCTATGACCTGGCCTCAATTCTTTCTTTTAACTTATACCGGAGTCTTCTATGGTTGTATGATTGTCAACAAATACGCTGCCTGAACAATGCTCCAAAATCTTGAGTGTATCCATAACGTACTAACTCTGGATCATCGATCAAATAATTCTTTTGTTTCGTCTTAGCTTTCTTTCAATGTAAGATATTACTTTTCCTAGTCTTTCTGCCCCTTGTTGTATCCATACTTAGCTTTTATTAGTGCCCATACTTGCCTTAGTTTTCATACAACTCCTATAATTTTGAATATTACTTTTAATTCTTACTTCCTGTTCATTAGGCACGGTAGGTTCCACTTTTCTTTTGGAATGCTAACAATGTTGTTGCGATATTGTTGTTACACGACCATTTCCTCTTTAGGCCGTTGTACTTAGGTTGAAGCCTTCTTTCTTATCTCATCAGCTAGTCTTTCGTTGGAGTACTTAGGGAGAACCTTGACTCTCGTAAAGCTGTGAGCTTATTGCGGACCCTTTTTCCTTACTTGCCCATAATCATCTATAGTTGCTTACTTCCATGCCCTTGTGCTTGTATGGTTGCTTCTGAACTGATATTTTGACTGCCTTCCCAGTGGCACTTTCTTTTATCCTCGTAACACCCATACGGTACCTTTAACTACCCTGACTCTTGTTTGAATATATCTCAAGTATTATAATAATATTATTCGAGGCTGAATTCTTCATGTTGGGTTCTACTATGTTTATCTTACACGATCTAATGACTCATCTGTAACCTCCTATTTAGCCATAACTGGGATCTTCCTGACCACTAACTACTCGTTGGCCTATTCTCATATCAATATTCCTCATAATCTTCTTGGAATATTTCCTTAGTCTTAACTTACGTCTTGCACTGACTCCTTAATTGTCAATAACATCTCGGGAAGGAACCCTTACTTCTTTTCCTTGACATCGCGTTTGCATAATGTTCTGGAATCGTAGCATATATGTAACATTTGGATAAGTGCAATCTCATCCCTTTCTCAATTTTATCGCATTCTTGCTTTATCATCCCATATTCCCCCCTTTAGGGGAGTACTAAGAGTTGGAGCTACGATGACCTGCCTACAGATGTTTCACCTTTTCATCTTTAGCGTCCTTTTACATCTTCGATGGCCCTTACTCACCTTGCGGTAATCCTTATGTACCAAGGATAACAAAATTCCTTACTCACAATGGTGACTTTTACTGTAACTTGCACATACATTCCCTTAAGCTTAACCTTGCTCACATTGCTTGTTGTAGGGAAGCGTTTCCTGAATGATAATTCTCTAAATTTCTCATGAATCTTCTTTTGTCGTCCATTCTATTATTAGCGGAACAAAATCTAAAGTTCTTATGATGGCGACTATCACTAGTCACTCAGTCCCTAATTCATGTTTCGTTTATCTTGTTCGCCAATCCATACTGGTTCTTTTACTCTAGGGTCTAACTTTTTCCTCTTGGTAATCACGCTAGAGTTGCGAATTTATTTCTTGAAATGAGGACATGATTGTATGGACTATACTCTTTTGTTGTCCTAAGGCCTGTCACTTCTCGTTTCTTCCTTCACTTGACTATAGATTTTGTAATATTACATGTTTTGATATACCGTTGTCATCCATGTATCACATTTTACTCATAATGCTTTATTAACTCTTTTCTTATTTCCCGCTAACATTTATGCCGATCACTTTATTCTGAAAACTTGAACAATACATTCTTTTGCTCTTGGCTCCCTTTTCTCCATCCATTGGCTCTTTCAATTGCCTAGCATTCCTTCTTTACTGGGGGCGGAGGCCACACTAAGGTAATATTTATTCCTTCAATGCTTCCAATGCTCATATCTAACTTTAATATTTTAGGATGTACATCTAGGTGTCTCACGAGGAGATCTATTAGCACATTTGTCATATCCTTCGTAAATGTCAACTAACGCAAAAAATTCATCCATCATACCTTCTTATACTGCTTCTGTTAATCCCCATAGGGCATATCTGGAATGGCTGTGACCAATTGTACACACCTCTATTACTATTGAATATAACTCAAAAATTTTATATTCCTCTGCCTCAATTATAAACGTTGTTAACCTTTAATAACTAGGTGCCTCGTACCCTTCTTCATCTTGCTTCTTCTACTTGTTTAAACTTGTATTTACCTTCTTAATTTCTCATTGTCTTTCACCATAAAGGCGGATAGACATTCTTTCCCTAAGGCTTCTTATCAGGAAGCTTACACCTTTCAGTATACCCATGATATGCTAAACACCTCGCATTTACTTATTGCAAGCATCATACAAAAATCCAATCCCTCTCACTGAGCTCTTCCACAACTATCTCTCTTTCCCACCTTCTTTTCGGAAGTAGGTATCGTCATATTACGAATAAAATAGAATTTCGAAATTTTAATTCTAATAAGTGAGCTCTACCACACGATCTAGAGTAAGAAGAAAGAGTGACAATCCTAAATACCCTGTAGCCTCCTTCTTATAAGTGTGGTGCACGACACACCCATAAACAAGACTCTACTTGACACGGCTTATAGACTCCCTAGGACAGAACTGCTCTGATACCACTTTTTGTCACGACCCAAACCGATGTGCCGCGATGGGCACCCGGTACCTTACTCAACCGAGTATCAACGTAACGTATTTTTCTTATTACATTATCATATACATGTGACATACGGGCCTAATAGGCCAACATAATCATTTATAAACTCAAAATATAGGCCGACAAGGCCGTACAATATTTCACGTACATGACATATATCTACAAGCCTCTAAGAATACATAAATATCATAAGGGTCGAGACAGAGTGTCACCATACCAAACAATACATGTCTAAATCATCCTAGCCAAACAAGCAACTCCGAAGCAAATGGAGCGCACCAACATCTTCCGCTGAGCTGATAGCCTACTTGGAGGGCTCTCGACCTGTCTATCGGGACCTGCGAGCATGAAATGCAGCGTCCCCAGGCAAAGGGGACGTCAGTACGAGTAATGTACCGATTATGTAAGGCACATAAATAAGTACATAAGAGATATGGAAGAAATATAGAGTACGTGACTCAACCTGTAAGTCTGAATAACTTTGTAAATCATAAATTACTCTTAGAGTCATGCATATGCGTATGAATTTCATGTCGTGCATAGGTACATGTTTCATAACATCATCAGTCTCTAAGGGCATCCCATCATATCATATCGGCCACTGTGGGCAACATCATCATCGTATACCAGTTGATCAGGTGGTGGTGTGTATATAACGCCATAATCTTTCCCATATCCCATATAAATATATATATATATATATATAAATACGCGTATATAACGCCGTTTGAGTACATACATATATATGTGTATATAATGTCGTTTGAATCATATTTCAGCCATAGTGGGCAACATCATCATCATATACCAGCTGATCAAGTGATGGTGCATATATAACGCCATAACCTTTCCCATATCCCATATACATATATTTACATATATACACTTTTATAACGATATCTGGTCATGGGTCAATGCATATGAATGCAATGCATGAAAAGTACGTCAATAAAATCATTCGGAATTTCATAAGACCATTTTGTCTCTTGAGAAATATAATAAAGTAACATCTTTTCAACTTTCGTATTTTTCTGAGACCCATGAACAGATGATAAAATATTATGACACATGGAAATTAAGAACATAGATATCTCTATTACTTTTATGAGTAGAGTCACTTATGGAATTTGTGCATTTGTACGTTTCGTTCACATCGTATGGATCATGCCAAAAGAAAGAAGGGATAACCTTAACATACCTGGAGTAGGAACAACTCCGTATAATTATCCCGTTGGAAACCTTCGTGGATTGAATTTAGAATCCAAAAACTGGATTTAAGTATCTGCCATCTGAAATTGGAACGAAACTTTGCTATGTTTGATGAAATGATACTGCTTTCTAACGTTATGTGTTGGATTGGAATGGAAATTTTTGGAAGAAATTTGGTTAGCTCTTTGAAATCCAAATCGAAATGTTTGCTAAAGAATTTTGGACGAAGTGATATGATTTCCAAGTTTCTTTTAATTCAAGCCAAACTAATTTGGCAAGAAATGAAAGGTTTATATGCAAATTGCTCTTGGTTTTAGCCAAAGCAATGAAATTTTTGAAATGAGAACCAAGATATTAAATGAAACCTATGACAGTATTTTGGATGTCTTTCACAAGTCTTACTATGACTTTAAGATTAATATCCTTTTGACACATATAAAGGTGACTAGTTAGTCACCTTAGCTAAAAAGGAGGGGCTGCCACGTTTTATTGGGGTGTAATTTTGTAAAACATTTATCCACCTATTAGTTAACCGGGTAATATTTCGTTACCCGATTGTCACACCTCCTTTTTCCGCGCCCGGGAGGGCGCAGGGGGAGTTTTTTCCAATTAAAGGACAATCGAAACGGGATTGGTTTAACTATTTCAGAGTCGCCACTTGGGAGATTTAGGGTGTCCCAAGTCACCAATTTTAATCCCGAATCGAGGAAAAATAATGACTCTATATTACAGTCTGCGTACCAGAAATCCGGATAAGGAATTCTGTTAACCCGGGAGAAGGTGTTAGGCATTCCCGAATTCCGTGGTTCTAGCACGGTCGCTCAGCTGTTATATTCGGCTTATTTTTCTGATTTTTAAATACAATTATGAACCATGTGCAAATTTTATCTTTTAACCACTTTATTAATTATCATTATTAGGAATGTGAACGTCGCTTAAAACATGTCTTTGGATTGCGTCACATGAAATGCACCCACAATCCGGAACATATCTTACTTGACGTTTTGGGATTTGGATCTGGGTCGCATGAAATGCACACCCTAAGTCTTAAGAAAATAAATTATTAAACACACGCCTAAAAAGACTATCGCGCTATTATTTTTGGAAAGGCCACGGAATTCACTAAGCGGCCCTCCTGAATTCTAAGTAATTTAAAACAAGTATTTACTGAGGGCCCCGCAATCTGTGTTTTTATTCGGCGAGGCTCATCTCATTCTTATTTTTAAAGGATATCCTATAGCAACTACGTTTCTTGTCGTGTTTGTCTCTATCAATCGAAAGCAGTAGATAATCCTAATTAATTAATGCTTGCAAGTTATTTTATGACAAAATTCGGAAATGCTAAAATCAGGAACAAGGCTGCGCGCACAGTCAGTCGAATAAGTAGTCATGGGCCCAAATTCGACCCATGCGTGATGGGCCAAACCTGGGCCACTGCTTGCTCGAAGCAGGCCGGCTAGGCCTGTTTTGGTCTGAACTCGACCTTTACGGGGTTGATATTGCAAGTTTGGTATTCTTTGTCTTAACAGGTGGTTTACTAGTTATATGAGACCATCAATCCGAAAAAGGAAGAACTTAGTCCAGGATGTACAGTGTTCATACTTGGTATACATATCAACATATACTGCAAAGTAAACTAGAATCTGAAATGCAACATATCTCATTGAACATATTATCACCTATCAGCATACATATGTAAGCTACCATTTAGCTAACTTATATTAATATACATTAGGCATATAGGCTGCTTCGATTGTCAATACAAGAATGAAAATTATCATACAATACATGATATCTAATATAACAGTATATATATGAAAATCAACTTCAAGTCTTTTTCCTTTCTTTTGCATTCATGCTCAATGTTCTAATTACATTTGATAGTGCCTTGGTTGTGTACCTGATGTAGAGGAACAGAAGAAGAAGGAAAAGGGTCAGCTGAGTAGCACACAGCAAACAACAGCAATCAGCAGATTCACAGCAACATCACAGCAACAAACGACCAGCCAATAATGATGAAGCTCAGCAAAGAGTCGAACAACAAATGGACAATCCCAGTAAAACAGAGTAGAAATAATAGCCCAGAATGTTGAATGTAACAGCAACAGAAATCCAATGACCACAAGAAAACTTGGCAAACGACAGGAAAAGCAAAGCCACGAAGACAACCTGATCAAACTGGATTCTTACACAGTTTCTTCTAGGCAATACTCCTTCACAATGTTCTGAAATTTATTCCTGTTTTTTTCCCTTTTCCAGTTTTCTTACTCATAGACTCTCTCAAGACTCGAAAATCAACCCCCTTTTCTAACGGATGGTCTCCTCTTTTATAGCCTAACCTTAACACTTTACAGTCTGTTTTACAACTCAAAATTGCCCCCCCCCCCATGTTGCTTTTCCACTCACTTGTTTTAAATAACCAAGCCCCCATGAAATCCCTGACAGCCCCTCTCTCTTTTTGGTTGTTAAAGTGTACTGATCACTTGTTTGTTTAAACAAAGTATGGGCAGTAGGAATATAATCTGACAGCACATGCTGTCCGATTATTTTAATTCCTTAAAGCAAACCATACACATGCTGCCCACAGTCCAAACCAAATGGCATTGTGTTTAAAAACCAAAATCTGAATCTGCCATTATAACCTTTCCCCTAGATGTTCTTTTAATTTAATTTGAACAAAATCAACAGGCAATACAATTCAGTTCCTAATGAGACTCAAATACGATCACAGCAGAAATAAGCAATACGAATCAAGTTGTTACCATTAACGATTGAAACTAATTGACGACATATATCGACTCGACTATATTAATCGTAACACATAACAATCAATCGTTCATATAAACAACACGTATAGAGTCCCGAATGACCTCAGATAAATTTGTTCAAACACTGGGAACTTATATGAATTAAACTCGCTTGACGATTAATCTAATTGATGAACACGTATATCACAGGGTATATTCAGAACACAAACAAAAGACAATTGGCCAAATAAAAGGCCTTTAACAGAGATGGAAGAAATCCGAATGAAAAATAACAAAATAACAAACAAACACAAAGAAATATGCTGACAACTTAATTAGAACCAAACAAAGAGAAAAGGAAACTTACTGAAAAAGTTTGAAATCAAACGGACTCAAATCAAACTCGACTTCGAACTTTTGAGGCCGAACAAACTTTAATCAGGGTGTTCTCACATGAGAACACCTTGATTAAGGTCTATTAGACCTCAAACCTATGTCCAAACCGGCCGGATTCCCCAAGTGCATGTGTTCTAAAGTCTGGATTTCCAGATCTGGATTTTTGGGAGTTGTGGGTAGATTCGGACCAAACCAAGTTTGGTTTGGTCATGAGGAAGGTCAGGGGAGTGTCTGGTATGAAGATGGGATGATTTGGCATAGATCCGGGTTCGACTCAAATCTTCAAATGAAGATTCGAGACGAACGAAAGTGATTCGAGGTTCGTGGTTAGTGGATTCGTGTTCAGGGTGGTTGGATGCTTTAGGGGTGTGAAGGGGGTGGTCACCGGTGTTCGTGCCGCCGGGTTTTGGTGGAAAGGAAACCAGGGCGGCGTTAGGGTTTGGGGGTTTCAGGGTTCGGGGAAGGAGATGACTGAAAGGGGGGGTTCGGATAGGGGGTGCGGGGTAAAGGGTCAAGTTTATATATGGAAGGGGAAGAGAGATTGGAGCCGTTAGATCAAGTGATCTGAACGGCTTAGATCTATTGGTGGGTAACAGGACGGGGTCGTTTGGTATGGGAACGGGGTCGTTTTGGTTTAGGTGAGGGGTTGGGTTAAACCGGCTAAATAGGTCGGGTCATGAGGGAACCAGGGACCGTTGGATCAATGAGGTTGGACGGCTTAGATTCAACTTGCCTGAAACGGCGTCGTTGAGGTGAGTTGGACAACCTGATCTGGACCGTTCCTTTGAATCAGATCAACGGCTTCAAATGGGGACGCCGATACGACGTCGTTTGAGTCCGTGCCTGGGCAGGCTGGGTTTGGACCGGGTTAGATCGTTGGTTTGGGCCTGTTTTTGTCTTATTTTTTGGGCCCAAATTGATTTCAACTTCTTTTGTTTTCCAATTTAAAATAAATAAAAAAAAATAATTAATAAAACAAATGAAATTAAAACAAATAAAAATATGGCATTTCAACATAATTATCATACCAAGTAAGTTAAATCACAATCTAAAACGGACGATGCACGTATATTTATATATTTTTTTTTTGAATTTTCTCTTAACGCCACATATATTTTTTTGTATTTTTGTTTGATAAGGACTAGATGCAAAATGGACAGACTCACAAACGACTAACAACACATGTCACGGAAAGATCGAAAAATTGTACAGCGAAATCATTTGTCACTATTTTTATTTTCTTTTGGAGCGATTGCTCGTAAAGCGAAAAATCACGTGCTTACAGCTGCCCCTCTTTGCAAGAAGACACGAAGGGTTTTCGCGCAAAGATAAGCGAGCGATTTTTGCCCGTCCGAATACTCCGTGTGAAGCATTTTTTTGAAAAAGATTTGACCGAACCTTTGCTTCAGAGGTTTCCTACATATCCTGGGCTGAAACAGGAATCAGGTCAATGTAGTTCGGGAAATTTTGGTAGCTGGGACTACCGTGTGACTGTAGTGTTTGCTGTTGTTGTGCGCTGTTGTATGCTGCTGTAGGATGCTACTGCTCAACCGATTTCCCTATTACATTGCTCTAAAAGGAAAACAAGAAGCTAAGTTAAACTGAGGATCCTGAAATTTCATCCATCTTCAACTTGTTCTTGTTGCCTTCCTTTCTTGTCGGCTAATGCTTTCCTCCGACGCCTTTATTTTGTGAACTTGGAGATGATGCTGGTCCTTCACCTTTTCTGAATGTCAGTTCTCATCACTTTGCTTGATTTGCTGGGGACACGGCTTTCTTCTTTAGATCTTCCAATGGTTTCTTCAGTGGTATGGCTTTTCATCAGAATTGTTATACTGGGCATGCTACAACGTTCCCAAACTACTTCTTTTGAGACGCGTTCCTTCTTCCCTTTGAATGTGCGCTTTCTTTTGCAGTTGTCTGCTTCTTGGTGCTGGGGATTTTATTGTTTCCCGTTTGGGGATCTCTGTTGTAACCTTCTGTCTTCAGGTGGGGTGACTGATTCCAAAATCTAGAGCTGAATGTATTCCCGCATTATACTGGTGGGCGACCTAGAACTGAAATGTATTCCCGCATTATACTGGTGGGCGACTTAGAACTTAAAAGTATTCCCGCATTATACTGGTGGGCGACCTAGAACTTAAAAGTATTCCCGCATTATACTGGTGGGCGACCTAGAACTTAAATGTATTCCCGCATTATACTGGTGGGCGACCTAGAACTTAAATGTATTCCCGCATTATACTGGTGGGCGACCTAGAACTTAAAAGTATTCCCGCATTATACTGGTGGGCGACCTAGAACTTAAATGTATTCCCGCATTATACTGGTGGGCGACCTAGAACTTAAAAGTATTCCCGCATTATACTGGTGGGCGACCTAGAACTTAAATGTATTCCCGCATTATACTGGTGGGCGACCTAGAACTTAAAAGTATTCCCGCATTATACTGGTGGGCGACCTAGAACTTAAATGTATTCCCGCATTATACTGGTGGGCGACCTAGAACTTAAATGTATTCCCGCATTATACTGGTGGGCGACCTAGAACTTAAATGTATTCCCGCATTATACTGGTGGTCGACCTAGAACTTAAAAGTATTCCCGCATTATACTGGTGGGCGACCTAGAACTTAAATGTATTCCCGCATTATACTGGTGGGCGACCTAGAACTTAAATGTATTCCCGCATTATACTGGTGGGCGACCTAGAACTTAAAAGTATTCCCGCATTATACTGGTGGGCGACCTAGAACTTAAATGTATTCCCGCATTATACTGGTGGGCGACCTAGAACTTAAATGTATTCCCGCATTATACTGGTGGGCGACCTAGAACCTAAATGTATTCCCGCATTATACTGGTGGGCGACCTAGAACTTAAAAGTATTCCCGCATTATACTGGTGGGCGACCTAGAACTTAAATGTATTCCCGCATTATACTGGTGGGCGACCTAGAACTTAAATGTATTCCCGCATTATACTGGTGGGCGACCTAGAACTTAAATGTATTCCCGCATTATACTGGTGGGCGACCTAGAACTTAAAAGTATTCCCGCATTATACTGGTGGGCGACCTAGAACTTAAATGTATTCCCGCATTATACTGGTGGGCGACCTAGAACTTAAATGTATTCCCGCATTATACTGGTAGGCGACCTAGAACTTAAAAGTATTCCCGCATTATACTGGTGGGCGACCTAGAACTTAAATGTATTCCCGCATTATACTGGTGGGCGACCTAGAACTTAAACGTATTCCCGCATTATACTGGTGGGCGACCTAGAACTTAAATGTATTCCCGCATTATACTGGTGGGCGACCTAGAACTTAAAAGTATTCCCGCATTATACTGGTGGGCAACCTAGAACTTAAAAGTATTCCCGCATTATACTGGTGGGAGACCTAGAACTTAAATGTATTGAAATTGCTTTCCCGTTCTTCCGAGAAAATTTTCGATAATTGGCAGAAAATTTTCTGCCCCGGTTTTTGGTGACTTCCATGGCGGTGCATCTTGCTGCCATCATCAATCCTTTGTTTTCCTGCAGCAGACAAAAGGATTTAATCAGTTTTAATCGTGGTGGTAGAGGGTGCCTTTTTGGCGAGCCATTTTTCTCTCTTCCCCTTCTCTTGCTCTTTGTCCCCATAATTGGTTGGCGGGCAAAGTTGCCTGTTGGGGGGGTTTCTAGCCTGCTGGGGATCGGTTTTCAGTTTATCCCCTTTTCTTCTTTCTCTTTAAGCATATTCTGTGGGAGTCTGCTTCTACCTCCCGAAACCACTCCCTTTTGGAGCTTACTTCTTTCAAAATTTCCGAGCACAATCCCTGCATTGCCTGGGGCCGGCTTTTAGGACTATTTGTATTCTCCTGCATTGGATGAATTCCCCTTCGATTTCTGGTAGTAAGCTTTGAAAAATCCTTTAAAGACACATTTTAGGAAAAGAAAATAAAGATATGGAAAAGAGAAAAAACTTTGTGAACCAATATTTTGTGGGAGGAGCTAATCCTTTAAAGACACATTCTGGAGGACATGACTGGTCCCCGTGATCATGGCGTGCACCATAGATTCCCGACCCAGTCTATTTGTATCAATCGATTTGTCCGATGGTCTGACTTGCTGGGGATGATAAATGGATGTTCATCTTGTTGCGAATGTGGTAGCTTTTGCTGCTCTATCTTGTCGCCTCATAGTGCCCTTCGAGGGGTTTTCACTAATGAGACTCTCTCTTTTCTCTCATCTCCCGGCGCCTTATGGTGCCTGTGAAGGTTTTCACCAATAAGACTCTCTCATTTCATATCCCTCGTCTTACGTCGCCTCTCGGTGCCTGCGAAGGTTTTCACCGATGAGACTCTCTCATTTTATTTCTTTCGATGAATCGGGGCGTTGTAGATACGACCCTCTCTTCTGGAGATTCCTTTGACTATCAATTCATTCCCAGTCTCACGATCCTCTTCTTTGCTGGGGATCAGTGTATCATTCTCGGTCTTATTTGCCGGATTTGGCATCTCTCGAACATTGATCGGGAGGTCTTTTGGATGTTGACGTTGGTTTTGGTGTGGGTTTGAAGAAAGGCTATAAAAATGAAAACAAATTTGAAGGGTGATGTGTTACGACTTTTGGAATCAAACCTTTGTTGGAACTTAAAACATAACTTCTGCCCCAGTTTTCTTGCTTGGGGAATTTATCTTTTATGCTTATGTTGAGCTACGTGCGTTACGCACATTGTGCCTATTATGCACACTATGTACATTATGCATCCTATATTTGCTATGATGCATACTATGACCGAGCCGTGAGGCGCCTACGTATCCTCTTTGAGGAATCAGGTCAAACGTAGTTCCCACGGTTTTGTCATTTGTGATTTTATCTTCTTCCTTTTTCTTTTCCTTCTTTTCATTTTTTCATGTCTTTTTTTTTTCATATCTTTCCCTTTAGTGATTCCAAAAGAGGGGTATTGAAAGAATTTGCTTAAGGCTCAAAAGGGGAAGCGAGGGTTAAAAGTGTTTGGATAGAAGAAAGAATTGCCTCCGTCATCTCATTATTCAATAAATGCCAAATACAAACGAATAAACCAAAATTGCCATAATTTAAAGAAATTACACATAATATCTCTTGACTGCATCTGAATTGATAGCCATGTCGACACATCTACCTTCGACATCTGTCAAACACAAAGCACCGTTGGACAATATTCGGGTCACGATATAAGGCCCTTGCCAATTTGGGGCGAATTTGCCTTTTGCCTCGACCTGATGTGGGAGGATCTTCTTTAATACCAACTGCCCTACTTCAAACTTCCTGGGGCGCACCTTCTTATTATACGCTCTTGCCATTCTCTTCTGATACAGTTGACCATGGCACACTGCTGCCAATCTTTTCTCATCTATCAGGCTCAACTGTTCCAAGCGAGCTTTGATCCATTCATCATCATCAATTCCGGCTTCAGCGACAATTCGGAGGGACGGAATTTCGACCTCCGCTGGTATCACGGCCTCAGTTCCATACACCAACAAATAAGGAGTTGTGCCTATGGAAGTCCGGATGGTAGTGTGGTAACCCAACAAAGCAAAGGGTAATTTCTCGTGCCATTGTCTGGACCCTTCCACCATTTTTCGCAGTATCTTCTTGATATTCTTATTGGCTGCTTCGACTGCTCCATTTGCCTTAGGACGATATGGGGTGGAATTGTGGTGTATAATCTTGAATTGTTGGCATACCTCTCTCATCAAGCTGCTATTAAGATTCGCACCGTTATCCGTGATGATCACTTTTGGGATCCCAAATCTACAGATGATATGGGAGTGAACAAAGTCCACCACTGCCTTCTTAGTTACTGATTTGAAGGTTTTAGCCTCAACCCATTTGGTGAAGTAATCAATGGTCACTAGAATGAACCTATGACCGTTGGACGCTGCTGGCTCGATGGGCCCAATGACATCCATGCCCCATGCTACAAACGGCCAGGGTGCTGACATCGTATGCAACTTTGTTGGCGGAGAGTGAATCAAGTCTCCATGTATTTGGCACTGATGGCATTTCCTCACGAAAGTGATACAGTCGTGTTCCATGGTGAGCCAATAACACCCTGTTCGAAGGATTTTTCTTGCCAATACATATCCACTCATGTGTGGCCCACAAACTCCAGCATGTACTTCTGCCATAACTGTCGTTGCCTGCCCGACATCTATGCATCTCAACAATCCCAAATCCGGGGTTCTTTTGTACAATACCCCTCCACTGAGGAAGAAACCATTCGACAACCGCCGAAGGGCTCTTTTTTGGTCTCCAAAGGCATGTTCTGGATATATCCCCATCCTGAGGTATTCTTTGATATCATGAAACCAGGGTTCGCCATCCGCTTCTTCTTCTATGGCATTGCAGTAGGCGTGCTGATCACGGACTTGGATGTGCAGAGGATCAACATACATTTTGTCAGGGTGGTGCAGCATTGATGCTAAGGTGGCTAAGGCATCCGCAACCTCATTGTGAACTCTCGGGATGTGTTTGAACTTTACCGATCGAAATTGCTTGCTCAGATCATGCAAGCATAGTAGGTATGGTACGAGTTTTAGATCTCGTGTTTCCCATTCTCCCTGAATTTGATGTATCAAGAGGTCCGAGTCTCCCAAGACCAAGACGTCTTGGACATCCATGTCGGCAGCCAGGCGCAGACCCAGAATGCAAGCCTCATATTCGGCCATATTGTTGGTGCAATAGAAGCGCAGTTGAGCCGTAACAGGATAATGCCGTCCTGTTTCAGAAATGAGTACTGCCCCTATTCCAACCCCTTTTGCGTTTGCAGCTCCATCGAAGAAAAGCTTCCAACCCGGTTCCTCGGGTAATTCCAACTCATTCGTATGCATCACCTTTTCGTCAGGAAAATACGTTCTTAAGGGCTCGTATTTTTCATCAACGGGATTCTCTGCCAAATGGTCTGCCAGTGCCTGGGCTTTCATGGCCGTCCTTGTCAAGTAGATGATATCAAATTCTGTGAGCAGAATTTGCCATTTTGCCAACCTCCCGTGGGCATAGGTTTCTGAAAGATATACTTCAATGGGTCCAAGCGGGATATGAGATAAGTAGTATATGAAGACAGGTAGTGTTTCAACTTCTGAGCTACCCAAGTTAGGGCGCAGCACGTTTTCTCGAGTTGAGTGTACTTGACCTCATGTACTGTGAATTTCTTGCTAAGATAGTAGATGGCCTGCTCCTTCCTTCCTGTGTCATCATGTTGCCCCAGTACACAACCAAATGAATTTTCCAAGACCGTCAGGTAAAGGATTAGGGGTTTCCCGGGCTTAGGCGGGACCAATACGGGTGGATTAGACAGATACCCTTTGATTTGGTCGAAAGCCTCCTGACACTCTGTCGTCCAACCTACTGCAGCATCCTTTCTCAGTAGCCGAAATATAGGCTCACAAGTTGCTGTGAGTTGAGCGATGAACCTGCTGATGTAATTGAGTCTACCCAGCAAACTCATTACCTCTGTTTTGTTCCTTGGCGGTGGCAAGTCTCGGATGGATTCAATTTTGGATGGGTCTAACTCAATCCCCCGTCGACTGACGATGAATCCTAGCAACTTTCCTGATGGAACCCCGAATGCGCATTTGGCCGGGTTAAGCTTGATATCATACCTCCGGAGTCTTTGGAAAAATCTCCTTAGGTCTGCCACATGGTCCTCCTGACGCCAAGATTTGATGATCACATCATCGACGTACACCTCTATTTCTTTGTGTATCATGTCATGAAACACAGCAGTCATTGCTCGCATGTACGTTGCCTCGGCGTTCTTTAACCCGAACGGCATTACCCGATAGCAGTAGGTTCCCCATGGCGTAATAAACGCTGTCTTCTCAGCATCCTCTTCGTCGATTAGGATCTGATGATAACCCGCATAGCAATCCACAAAGGATCCGATCTCGCGCCCAGCGCAATTATCGATCAGGATATGAATGTTGGGTAACGGGAAATTGTCCTTGGGACTTGCTTTGTTGAGGTTGCGGTAGTCGACGCACACCCTGATTTTTCCATCCTTCTTTGAGACTGGTACCACATTGGCCAGCCACTCGGGATATCGAGTGACCCGAATGACCTTCGATTGTAACTGCTTGATCACTTCTTCTTTGATTTTTACACTCATTTCTGTTTTAAATTTCCTTAGTTTTTGCTTGACCGGAGGGTATGCCGGGTCAGTGGGTAGTTTGTGAACCACTAAATTGGTGCTCAATCCAGGCATATCATCATATGACCATGCAAAAACATCTTTGAATTCCCTGAGAGTTTCGATCAATTCTGCTTTGACATTCGGCTCAATGTGGATACTAATTTTGGTCTCTTGGATGTTATTAGCGTCTCCTAGGTTCACAGCCTCAGTGTCATTTAGGTTAGGCTTGGGTTTCTCTTCAAATTGGCACAGTTCTCGGTTTATTTCTTCGAAGGCTTCCCCTTCGTCACCTTCGGATTCATTATCACAAACGACCTCTTGCATCATTGAGTCAGATTCAAATTGATTTATTAGACTAGGTCGAAGATCCGATGTGCATGCCATGTCATTAGGACCAGTAAAAAAAGAACTGTTCAGAAAGAAAAAGAACAAAACAAGAAATTAAAATGGGACAAAGGAAAAGAACTTTATTAAATTTGCAGGATAAAAAGGGTTCACACTTTTACAAAACGAAAGTAAAATTTGGATTACACCCTTGAATAATCCGATCAAACAAATAAACAAACAAAACATTAATCAAAGCCTACTACCAAGACTCCCCTCGGACAGGAAGAGGAGTAACCGTCCAATTGTTGGTCTTGGCCTCAGGCCCCACAAATTTTTATCTCTGCTCTGCTGGAACCCTCTCCAGCTTCCACCATACTGACATCCGCGAATAGTCTCTCAAAACTCTGATTCAGGTCTTCACTTATGCCGATCAAAGGTCCTCGAATCTTTGGGATCGCTGACCCCTTGGCACTAGCTTTAACAAAAGACCTTGAGAGGCGTGGCACTGGTTTAGGCAGAAACCAAACTCTCTTCTTCATTTTTCGTGCTTGCTTCCTGTCTGCTGCGGTTGGTTTGAACCCCAACCCGAAAGTTTCCAGATTCTTAGGAAGGGAGACAGGTTGGACTATCCCTTGAAGTTCAACTCCCAGGCCTTTTCCCGGCACAAACCCATTACCCAGCATTTCTGATATCATCATGACTGTTGCGGCAGCTACCCTAGGGTGCGGGATGATTTCTCCTTCAGAAATTTTGTTGGCCGACCCTGTATCGAGAATCTGGTAGACCCAGGGACCCTTGTCATCAGTGGTCTCTATGAAAGGCACAATGGTTTCGCCCATGGTGCATGTTGTATCCTCGCCGTGCAACACGACCTCTTGTCTTTCCCACTCGAACTTCACTGTCTGATGTAGGGTGGAAGGCACCGCTTTAGCTGCGTGAATCCAGGGTCGTCCTAACAGCAAGTTGTAAGATACCGTGGCGTCCAATACCTGGAATTCCATGGTAAACAGGACCGGGCCAATGGTTAGTTCAAGTACAACATCCCCCACAGTGGCTGTTCCGTTTCCGTCAAACCCTCGGACACAGATGCTATTCTCCCGGATTCTTCCACGGTCAATCTTTAACTGGTCCAGGGTGGATAATGGACAAATATTGGCGCTTGAGCCGTTATCCACCAATACTCGAGTTACTACCGAGTCTTCACATTTGACAGCTAGGTATAGAGCTTTGTTATGCTCCGTACCTTCCACCGGCAGGTCATCATCTGAGAATGTTACCCTGTTCACCTCGAAAATCTTGCTGGCAATGGTTTCCAGGTGGTTTACAGAAATCTCACTGGGTACATGGGCCTCGTTCAATATCTTTAACAGGGCCCGGCGATGTTCCTCGGAATGGAGGAGTAATGACAATAGTGAGATCTGGGCAGGTGTTTTTCTCAGCTGCTCAACCACAGAATAGTCTTGCACTTTCATCTTCCTCAGGAAGTCTTCAGCCTCTTCTTCTGACACTGGCTTCTTGGTTGCCACTGGGTTGGTTTTCCTTAACTCCACCGGAGCAAAACATCGACCTGATCGAGTCAGCCCTTGCGCTTCACAACTGACTTCTTCCACCTGTTTTCCTTGGTACGTCACCACTGCTTTTTCATATTTCCAGGGCACAGCCCTGCTGTCAAGCATTGGCAGTTGGACCACCGGCTTTATGGTCACCCGTTCTCCACATACCCCTTTCAACATGACTGCCGGTGTGGGCAGGATCCCTGGTATTACCAACTTGCTTGGCTCGGGTTTGCTTGCTATGACGGACGGGCTCTTCCCCCATATTACTACCGGCTTGACGCCTTCTTCCTGCGACTGTACATTTGTTCCTCCACTGGTTAAGACTTCTTTTGGGGCAGCCTGGATCATCATCACTGTTTGTGAGGGTTTTCTTAATTCTCCTCCCTCACACACCAACTCAATCATGTGAGTTTCGTGGTGTGCTGGCAGTGGGTTTTGGTTGATGTTAGGAGCCTCCGGTGTCTGGACCTCGATCTTATTGGTGTCAATAAGATCCTGTATGGCATGCCTTAACTTCCAGCACTTCTCGGTGTCGTGCCCGAGCATCCCTGAACAGTATTCACAACTGATTGAACGATCCAAATTCTGAGGCGGGGGATTTGGTTCCCGAGTATGGATAGGACTAACCAAACCTAATTGCCGCAGCTTGTGGAACACAGCGGTGTAGGTTTCTCCCAGTTCGGTGAAGGTTCTTTGCTTCCGCAACCTGTCATTTCTGGTATCTGGATTTCCCCGGAAACCTGCCCCTGAAGGATTTCTATATGCCCTTGGTGGAGGGTAAGTGTTTTGTGGTGGTGCATATATGTTCTGGGGAGCCGGTGCGCGCCATTGTGGGCGAACCGGAGGCTGAGTGTATACCTGGGCTTGGTGTACGGAACAATGTGGTTCTCGAGGTGGATAGAAATTTTGTGGTGGGTTGTATGGGTAGTTTGACCTGTGAGGCTTGGGTTGGTTGTAGTGTGGCCTGCCAGCCCTGGACCAACTGCCTGCCTCGATCGTGGCAACCTCTTCTTTCTTTCTTCTTAACGCACCTCCCGTGCCGCTTTGAATAGCCTGGGTTGTGGCCTTAAGTGCCGAATAGTTTAAGATCTTGTCCGACCTCAAACCTTCTTCTATCATGACCCCTATTTTGACCACCTCGTTGAAAGATTTTCCAACCGTTGTCACCAAGTGACCAAAGTAGGTTGGATCCAATGTCTGCAAAAAGTAGTCTACCATCTCTCCCTCTCTCATGGGAGGATCGACCCTAGCTGCTTGTTCTCTCTAGCGGAACCCGAACTCGCGAAAACTTTCCCCGGGTTTCTTCCCAGTTCTCAGTAACGTGAGACGGTCAGGAACTATCTCCAGATTGTACTGGAAATGACCTGCAAAAGCCTGCGCCAGGTCATCCCACGTGTACCACCTGCTGAAATCCTGCCTGGTATACCATTCCAGTGCAGATCCGCTCAGACTTTGGCCGAAATAAGCTATCAAAAGCTCATCCTTGCCTCCTTCCCCTCTCATTTTGCTACAGAATCCCCGCAAATGTGCCATGGGATCACCGTGCCCTTCATATAAATCAAACTTGGGCATCTTGAACCCAGCCGGGAGTTGGACATCTGGGAAAGGGCACAGATCTTTGTATGCCACGCTGACTTGATTGCCCAACCCGTGCAAGTTCCTGAAGGACTGCTCCAGGCTTTTGAACTTTCTTAACACTTCATCCTGTTCAGGGGCCTTAACCGGCTTCTCAACCTCTGCCGGTATTTCCAAATGGGGATTGTAAGCCTGTGGTTCCGGTGCGTGGAATGTAGGCTCAGGGGGATAGTATTGTGTATCGTGAGCCTGAAACAATGGCTCACTGGTCGTTCGCTGCAAAGGGGCTGATGCAGGTCCCACAAAAATGGGAATATTGGGTGTTGGGAGAGGTTGATGGGGTGGTGGAGCTTGGGAATCATGAGGGCTTCTTTCTTGATGATAGAGGGGATTTGGGCGGCTTGTGGAAGGGCCAGAGTGAGGGTACTCCGGCACGTGTCCCACTGTCTCAGGGCTCTTTTGCGTTTTGGCCAGGGCTAGCTGCATTGCATGCATCTCTAGTCCCATCCTTTCAATCTTTTCCATTGCCTCTTTTAGCAACTGGCTCATCGGCCTTTCTTCCTCATTACTATTCTCTGAAGTAGTCATGCTTGTTGCTACCGGTCCTTTGGATCTGGTTTGGTATGAATGTGTTGCCAGAATTCTTTTAACAACTAACTGTCTGATGTCAGACAACAACAAACTTTGTTAGTGTTAGAGCTTAACAGATTTGATCATAACACATAGAGGATGCAATGCACCTAAGCAGTTAACCGTTTCTACATGCTTTGCTTCAATCCACATGCGTCATCCCGGTTTGTTCATTCGTCTCTTTAAAGTATTTTGCGAAACCCTGCGTTTTATTCTATTTACATTTTCTCTTTTTTTTTTTATTTATTGAAAGCAGTCGAATCTTATGGGGATTGCCTACGTATCACGTCCCCGCGTGAATCAGACCAGGCGTAGTTCTGCCTCAAAGCAAAGACACACAGTAATTCTTCTGGAGTCACTTAATTTCATTATCAAAATTTGCTATTACACAGTACTTAAAATAAAAATAGCAGAAGTACAGACTCCACGGTTTTAAACTTGGTTTGATGAAAAGAAAACAACATATGGAAAAACAACCAAAGCCAAATAAACAGGACTCGACCAAAACTAATTCTCCAATTTAAGGGCCCGCGAGGCATCATTCGGCCTTTCCGCGGCTCTAGGTGTAAGGTCTCTTTGCAGGTTCTTCAACTCGCTCATAATCCGGCGGACGCAGCCCATGATGGAAGCAAGGAGGGTCTTCCGAGGTGTTTGCTCACATGCCAAGCATTTCATGTAGATGTAATGCCCTATTTCATCAATCCTTGCTCGGATGTCATCTCTTTCACTGAGCAACTGCCTGATTTGTTGGTTTTTAACCCCAGTGCCTGAGCATCGTCAGCAATTCGATCCTGAAACAACCCCATTTGTCTTTCCATGCAGGCCATTGCATCATAGCACTGTCTTCTGTCGGCCTGGGCGTCTCGTGCTTGTTTGACGATCCGATCATGTAGAGTGGAGCTCGTTTCCCTTAATATTCTGACGCTCATTTCATAATCCCTTATGACCTGTTGCAAATGCTGCTTCCGGGCCATTGCGTACTTTGCCCCTCTGACCTTCATCCTTGTTATGCAAGCTCTTGATTGTTCTAATTCTTCTTGGCCTTGGATGACCTGATTTCTCAAACTTGCTATCAATCTTTCATCAGAGCGACGCTTCTGTCGGTCAACGTTACTCTTACTGGCTTGGCGAAGGCGGGCCTTCAAGGTTTGGTTTTCTTGGGCTAACTTGTTTCTTTCAGCCTGCTCCGAGGCGACTTGCACATTGTTCTCAAATACAAGCCTTTCAACTTGTTGCTTTAGCTTCCCGATTTCGACCCGGTAACCTTTCTCCCTTTTTAACCATCCCCATTGCTCTTGTGAATCATTGGTGAAGTGTTGGACGTGGGCCCTTTTAGCAGGTCTTTGCCGAGTATGAAACCTTCTTTCGAACCAAGCATCGTACTTTGGGTCTACCTCACCTTTAGCTAGCTCTCGTACCATGGTTTTGGGCTCCAAGAATCTACATTCATGCCACAGTTTTCTAATCTTCCCCTCGGGGAATATGACTCCCGGGCTTAATTCCAAGGCATGCTTGCTCAGATTTTCATCATTAGGGACTACTTGAAACCTGCCCAGTTGTCGTAATACCCGATGAGGGGCATATGGCTGGATGCTGCGAAGCCCCATTAAGAGAACATGACATTCTTCAGCCGACATGTAGATAACCTCAGTATCAGTCAACCAACCAAATGCCCATTCAATTTGGTCAGATGTTGTTGACCTTAACCGTGTAAACCATTCTTCGACACCTTCAGGAAATCTGGCGCCTGTCATGCGCTTCTTGAATCCGCTGATACAGTTCCTCTCGGTCAACCCGTGGTTCATGTATCCTACTCGGTGATGGAGGTGTTCCTGCATCCATAGCTGAAGTAACAGGTTGCAACCTTGGAAGAACTTGCCTCCTTCTCGGCATATAGTCAGAGCCCGGTAGATTTCGGACAAAATTAAAGGAACCACAGTACTATTGGTTCTTTTGATTGCCACGTCGGCCATCCCTACCAGACCTATCTCTATCTTTTTGTCCTTCCTTGGGCAGACCATGACTCCCAAGAATGCTGTGATAAAAGCCAAAGTACGTCTTGCTTCCCATTTGTTTCTGTTCCCGCCGTGAGTTAGCCCAAGGTTCGGTTCCTCGAAACCCTGCGGGGTCCCGTACCGCTGATACAAGAAATGGAGATCACAACACCCTCTCGACAAATCGTCATGTTGTACCTTCCGACTAATGCTTAGTAGATCCAGAAACGCATGCGGGGACACTGGCCTTGGCGAAAGCAAATATTGCCCTCTTAACTTCTCATTCAGTCCCGCATATCCGGCAACTTCCTCAAGTGTCGGTGAAAGTTCGAAATCAGCAAAACGGAATACATTGCAGGTGGGGTCCCAAAATGGTATTAGAGCTTCAAGAATATCTGTCCTCGGCTCAACACCCAACAAATTTACAAAACCTCCCAATATTCTTCCTATTACCCCTTTGCTATCGGCTTCCAAGTCATTCCACCACATGTGGAGTTGTAGAGGGACCTCGCTGAGGGCTGAGAATGGTTCATTTTGCTCTGTGTTCATCCTGCACACTTATTAGGGTGACCTTTTAGGTGAAAACAAAAACCTTTATTTTGCCTCTAACCAAAATCTTTGGACAAAAAAAAAATATTATTTATATACATGTGTATACATATATACATATATGCTTTATGGTATATCATTTTTGGTAAAAATGGAAAAAGAGTTGGACCCGACATTTATTAGGGTGACCTTTTTTCTTTTTTCTTTTTTTTATTTTATTTTTTTTTTTTATTTTATTTTATATATATATATATAATTTTTTTGTAAAATTTTCCCAACATTCAAAACCGGTCATCATGCATGTTTGAAGCAAATAAATGCACAAGCAGTGAGTAGGATGCATCAGGATGGCCCTTTTCTATTTCAGGTTGCTATTCCTAGACGGACCCAACCCCTGTGTTGAGTCCCCTAAGTCAAATGCACGTGATGCAAATAAACGCTCCTACTAGGGATCCGGCATGTGGCTTTGTTATACTAGGTTCAGAACCTGGGTGTTTGTTCTAGACCTGGCTTACCCGAGCGGACAGCTCGAGCCGAGGGGGGCAGCGTACCGGGAATACAGAAGCTTCACCGGCTTAGCAACTTATCCGAACCTCGTTCTAAATTGGGATTTGACACTATACAGAAAAGAAGTCATACGAAGTATGCCCTTCTTCATGATTTAGAAGACTCAGAAAGTATAGGGGTTTCGACACAGTTTATATACAGTTCAAATAATATCAAAGCGGTAAAAGCAGCATTTAACACATTAGGCTCAAACATGTAAAAATCAGATAATAGATAAAGCCAAATAATAACAATTATTTTAAGCTCGAATTCTTAACCCTGAACCAGTGGTTCTGGGTCCTGATCCCCAGCGGAGTCGCCAGAGCTGTCACACCTCCTTTTTCCGCGCCCGGGAGGGCGCAGGGGGAGTTTTTTCCAATTAAAGGACAATCGAAACGGGATTGGTTTAACTATTTCAGAGTCGCCACTTGGGAGATTTAGGGTGTCCCAAGTCACCAATTTTAATCCCGAATCGAGGAAAAATAATGACTCTATATTACAGTCTGCGTACCAGAAATCCGGATAAGGAATTCTGTTAACCCGGGAGAAGGTGTTAGGCATTCCCGAATTCCGTGGTTCTAGCACGGTCGCTCAGCTGTTATATTCGGCTTATTTTTCTGATTTTTAAATACAATTATGAACCATGTGCAAATTTTATCTTTTAACCACTTTATTAATTATCATTATTAGGAATGTGAACGTCGCTTAAAACATGTCTTTGGATTGCGTCACATGAAATGCACCCACAATCCGGAACATATCTTACTTGACGTTTTGGGATTTGGATCTGGGTCGCATGAAATGCACACCCTAAGTCTTAAGAAAATAAATTATTAAACACACGCCTAAAAAGACTATCGCGTTATTATTTTTGGAAAGGCCACGGAATTCACTAAGCGGCCCTCCTGAATTCTAAGTAATTTAAAACAAGTATTTACTGAGGGCCCCGCAATCTGTGTTTTTATTCGGCGAGGCTCATCTCATTCTTATTTTTAAAGGATATCCTATAGCAACTACGTTTCTTGTCGTGTTTGTCTCTATCAATCGAAAGCAGTAGATAATCCTAATTAATTAATGCTTGCAAGTTATTTTATGACAGAATTCGGAAATGCTAAAATCAGGAACAAGGCTGCGCGCACAGTCAGTCGAATAAGTAGTCATGGGCCCAAATTCGACCCATGCGTGATGGGCCAAACCTGGGCCACTGCTTGCTCGAAGCAGGCCGGCTAGGCCTGTTTTGGTCTGAACTCGACCTTTACGGGGTTGATATTGCAAGTTTGGTATTCTTTGTCTTAACAGGTGGTTTACTAGTTATATGAGACCATCAATCCGAAAAAGGAAGAACTTAGTCCAGGATGTACAGTGTTCATACTTGGTATACATATCAACATATACTGCAAAGTAAACTAGAATCTGAAATGCAACATATCTCATTGAACATATTATCACCTATCAGCATACATATGTAAGCTACCATTTAGCTAACTTATATTAATATACATTAGGCATATAGGCTGCTTCGATTGTCAATACAAGAATGAAAATTATCATACAATACATGATATCTAATATAACAGTATATATATGAAAATCAACTTCAAGTCTTTTTCCTTTCTTTTGCATTCATGCTCAATGTTCTAATTACATTTGATAGTGCCTTGGTTGTGTACCTGATGTAGAGGAACAGAAGAAGAAGGAAAAGGGTCAGCTGAGTAGCACACAGCAAACAACAGCAATCAGCAGATTCACAGCAACATCACAGCAACAAACGACCAGCCAATAATGATGAAGCTCAGCAAAGAGTCGAACAACAAATGGACAATCCCAGTAAAACAGAGTAGAAATAATAGCCCAGAATGTTGAATGTAACAGCAACAGAAATCCAATGACCACAAGAAAACTTGGCAAACGACAGGAAAAGCAAAGCCACGAAGACAACCTGATCAAACTGGATTCTTACACAGTTTCTTCTAGGCAATACTCCTTCACAATGTTCTGAAATTTATTCCTGTTTTTTTCCCTTTTCCAGTTTTCTTACTCATAGACTCTCTCAAGACTCAAAAATCAACCCCCTTTTCTAACGGATGGTCTCCTCCTTTATAGCCTAACCTTAACACTTTACAGTCTGTTTTACAACTCAAAATTGCCCCCCCATGTTGCTTTTCCACTCACTTGTTTTAAATAACCAAGCCCCCATGAAATCCCTGACAGCCCCTCTCTCTTTTTGGTTGTTAAAGTGTACTGATCACTTGTTTGTTTAAACAAAGTATGGGCAGTAGGAATATAATCTGACAGCACATGCTGTCCGATTATTTTAATTCCTTAAAGCAAACCATACACATGCTGCCCACAGTCCAAACCAAATGGCATTGTGTTTTAAAACCAAAATCTGAATCTGCCATTATAACTTTTCCCCTAGATGTTCTTTTAATTTAATTTGAACAAAATCAACAGGCAATACAATTCAGTTCCTAATGAGACTCAAATACGATCACAGCAGAAATAAGCAATACGAATCAAGTTGTTACCATTAACGATTGAAACTAATTGACGACATATATCGACTCGACTATATTAATCGTAACACATAACAATCAATCGTTCATATAAACAACACGTATAGAGTCCCGAATGACCTCAGATAAATTTGTTCAAACACTGGGAACTTATATGAATTAAACTCGCTTGACGATTAATCTAATTGATGAACACGTATATCACAGGGTATATTCAGAACACAAACAGAAGACAATTGGCCAAATAAAAGGCCTTTAACAGAGATGGAAGAAATCCGAATGAAAAATAACAAAATAACAAACAAACACAAAGAAATATGCTGACAACTTAATTAGAACCAAACAAAGAGAAAAGGAAACTTACTGAAAAAGTTTGAAATCAAACGGACTCAAATCAAACTCGACTTCGAACTTTTGAGGCCGAACAAACTTTAATCAGGGTGTTCTCACATGAGAACACCTTGATTAAGGTCTATTAGACCTCAAACCTATGTCCAAACCGGCCGGATTCCCCAAGTGCATGTGTTCTAAAGTCTGGATTTCCAGATCTGGATTTTTGGGAGTTGTGGGTAGATTCGGACCAAACCAAGTTTGGTTTGGTCACGAGGAAGGTCAGGGGAGTGTCTGGTATGAAGATGGGATGATTTGGCATAGATCCGGGTTCGACTCAAATCTTCAAATGAAGATTCGAGACGAACGAAAGTGATTCGAGGTTCGTGGTTAGTGGATTCGTGTTCAGGGTGGTTGGATGCTTTAGGGGTGTGAAGGGGGTGGTCACCGGCGTTCGTGCCGCCGGGTTTTGGTGGAAAGGAAACCAGGGCGGCGTTAGGGTTTGGGGGTTTCAGGGTTCGGGGAAGGAGATGACTGAAAGGGGGGGGGTTCGGATAGGGGGTGTGGGGTAAAGGGTCAAGTTTATATATGGAAGGGGAAGAGAGATTGGAGCCGTTAGATCAAGTGATCTGAACGGCTTAGATCTATTGGTGGGTAACAGGACGGGGTCGTTTGGTATGGGAACGGGGTCGTTTTGGTTTAGGTGAGGGGTTGGGTTAAACCGGCTAAATAGGTCGGGTCATGAGGGAACCAGGGACCGTTGGATCAATGAGGTTGGACGGCTCAGATTCAACTTGCCTGAAACGGCGTCGTTGAGGTGAGTTGGACAACCTGATCTGGACCGTTCCTTTGAATCAGATCAACGGCTTCAAATGGGGACGCCGATACAATGTCGTTTGAGTCCGTGCCTGGGCAGGCTGGATTTGGACCGGGTCAGATCGTTGGTTTGGGCCTGTTTTTGTCTTATTTTTTGGGCCCAAATTGATTTCAACTTCTTTTGTTTTCCAATTTAAAATAAATAAAAAAAAAATAAAAAAAATAAAAATAATTAATAAAACAAATGAAATTAAAACAAATAACAATATGGCATTTCAACATAATTATCATACCAAGTAAGTTAAATCACAACCTAAAACGGACGATGCACGTATATTTATATTTATTTTTTTTTGAATTTTCTCTTAACGCCACATATATTTTTTTGTATTTTTGTTTGATAAGGACTAGATGCAAAATGGACAGACTCACAAACGACTAACAACACATGTTACGGAAAGATCGAAAAATTGTACAGCGAAATCATTTGTCACTATTTTTATTTTCTTTTGGAGCGATTGCTCGTAAAGCGAAAAATCACGTGCTTACACCGATAATTAATCTATTACCTGCATAATTTAAAAATTATCACAAATTACTTAAAATTCTATTTATTTTCAAAATACTTCATATATACTTTATATATTACACTACCGTGGTCATATGGTACCTTGCATAGTATTAGTTTATAATTATCGGGTATTATCGCTAGAAATACGCTCGACCCATATTTTACCCAAAATGCCAAACTTGGATGAAAATTCGTTTCCTTTGAATTGCTTCCCCTCTCACCTTCACGAATTTACTTACTACTTATTTGAAATAGCATAATCCTTATAATCTCCGAATAGTATTTTCCTTGGACCGATATCAATTATCTTACGACAAATTCCACGTATAATACTACAGGGTGCAACATCGCCGTAATGTAATACTGCGGAACGTGACATCTCACTTCTGGGCTCTCATTAATTTATTTATGGTATATTTTCATGTACGAAAATATGGGGTGTAACAGGTCGGACGAGTATGAGGAGAGCTTTCGAAAGCTCAAGACAGCTTTGACCATAGCTCCAGTATTAGTTTTGCCATTAGCTTCAGGTTCATATACCGTGTATTGTGACACTTCGAGAATTGGTATTGGTTGTGTATTGATGCAGGAGGGTAGAGTTATTGCTTATGCTTCTCGTCAGTTGAAGCCCCATGAGAAGAACTACCCCGTTCATGATTTTGAGTTGGCTGTCATAGTTCATGCGTTGAAACTTTGGAGGCATTACTTGTATAGTGTGTCTTGTGAGGTGTTTACTGATCATCATAGCCTCCAACACTTGTTCAAGCACAATGATCTTAATTTGAGGCAGCGGAGGTGATTGGAGTTGCTTAAGGATTATGATATCACTATATTGTACCATCCGAGAAAGGCCAATGTGGTGGCTGATGCCTTGAGCCGAAAGGCGGTGAGTATGGGGAGTTTGGAATATATTCCAGTTGGGGAGAGACCTCTTGCAGTTTATGTTCAGTCCTTGGCCAATCGGTTCGTGAGGTTAGATATTTCGGACCTAGTCGGGTATTGGCTTGTGTGATTTCTTGGTCTTCCTTATATGATCGCATCAGAGAGCGCCAGTATGATGATCCGCATTAAATTGTACTTAAGGATAGAGTTCGATGATGCCAAAGATGTGACCATTGGTGATGATGGGGTGTTGAGTATGCATGGCCGGATTTGTGTGCCCAATATGGATGTGCTTCGAGAGTTGATTCTAGAGGAGGCCCATAGCTCGCGGTATTCCATTCATCCGGGTGCCGCGAAGATGTATCCGGATTTGAGGCAGCACTATTGGTGGATGAGAATGAAGAAAGACATTGTGGGATTTGTAGCTCAGTGTCTCAATTATCAGTAGGTGAAATATGAGCATCAGATACTAGGTGGATTGCTTCAGCGAATAGATATTCCGGAGTGGAAGTGGGAGAGGATCACTATAGACTTTGTTGTTGGACTTCCGCGAACTCTGAAGAAGTTCGATGCTATTTGGGTGATTGTAGATCAGCTAACCAAGTCTGCGCACTTCATACCTGTGTGTACTATCTATTCTTCAGAGCGATTGGCAGAGATCTATATCCGAGAGATTGTTCGTTTGCATGGTGTCCTAGTTTCCATCATTTCAGATAGGGGCACTCAGTTTACTTCGCAGTTTTGGAGGTCTGTAGTTTACTTCGCAGTTTTGGAGGTCTGTGCAGCGAGAGTTGGGTACTCAGGTTGAGTTGAGCACAACCTTTCACCCTCAGACGGACGGGCAGTCCAAGCGCACTATTCAGATATTGGAGGACATGTCGCGTGCTTGTGTCATTGATTTCGGAGGGTCATGGGATCAGTTTCTACCGCTTGTAGAGTTTGCTTATAACAATAGCTATCAGTCAAGTATCTAGATAGCTCCATATGAGGCTTTGTATGGGAGGCGGTGTAGATTTCCAGTTGGTTGGTTCGAGCCTAGTGAGACTAGGCTATTGGGGACAGACTTGATGCAGGATGCTTTGGAAAAGGCAAAGGTGATTTAGGAGAGGATTCGTACAGCATAATTGAGGCATAAGAGTTATGCTGATAGGAAGGTTTGAGATGTGTCCTACATGGTTGGTTAAAAGGTTCTGTTGAAGGTTTTGCCCATGAAGGGTGTTATGAGATTTGGAAAGAAAGGTAAATTGAGTCCTTGGTTCATTGGGTCTTTTGAGGTGCTTCGGAGGATTGGGGAGGTGGCTTATGAGCTTTCTTTGACACCCATCTTGTCGAGTATGCATCTGGTATTTCATGTTTCTATGCTCTGGGAGTATATTGGGGATCCGTCTTATGTTCTAGATTTCATCACGGTTCAGTTCGATGATAATTTGACCTATGATGTGGAGCCAGTAACTATTTTGGGTCGTCAGGTTCAAAAGTTGAGGTCGAAGGATATAGCTTCAGTGAAAGTGTAGGGGAGAGGTCGGCCCGTGGATGAGGCTACTTGGAAGACCGAGCGGGAGATGATGAGCAGATATCCTCACATGTTTGAGGCTCAGGTATATTTCTTGACTCGTTCAAGAACGAACATTTGTTTAAGTTGGGGAGAATGTGATGACCTGGCTAGTTGTCTCATGAGTTACCGCTCTGTTTTCCCTATTTCTGCTTCGTATTGCTTTGTATAGTGGTTCTATATGTGATTGGGTTGATTGTTTAGGGTTCGGAAAGGATTTAGTAAGGTTTGAGACACTTAGTCTCTTTTGAAGAAGCTTAAGTTGGAAAAGTCAACCGGATGTTGACTTATGTGTTAGAGGGCTCGGATGTGAGTTCCGATTGTTTGATTAGCTTTGGGAGGTGATTTGGGGCTTAGGAGCATTATCGGAATGAGTTTTAGAGGTCCGGAGTAGATTTAGGCTTGAATTGGCAAAAGTGGATTTTTAGCGATTTCCGGTTGGTAGGTGAGATTTTGATATAGGGGTCGGAATAGAATTCCGAGAGTTGTAGTAGTTCCGTTATGTCATTTGGGATGTGTGTCCAAAATTTCAGGTCATTCGGATGTGGTTTGTTTGGGTTTTTTATGAAAAGCGGAATTTGGAAGATTTTGGAAACTTAGGCTTGAATCTGATGTGTTTTGGTTGATTTGATGTTGTTTGAGGTGTTTTGAAGATTGGTACAAGATTGAATAAGGTTTTGGGATATTTTTGTGCCTTTGGTTGAGGTCCCGAGGACCGCGGATGAGTTTCAGAGGTTGAACGGATCACTTTAAGTTGAATAAAATTGTAGATTTTGGTTTCAGCTGTTGCGGGTATTTTACTCTTCGCGTTCACGAAGGGTCAGTTGAGGAAGTTGGAAATTTAGCCTTCGCGTTCGTGAGGAAGGCTTCGCGTTCACGAAGGGCTAGGCATCTATGCATCGCGTTCGCGGGAGTGTTGTCACTTTCGCATAGAAGAAATGGGCAGCGGAGCTTCAGGGGAATTTAACTCATCGCATTCACGATAGGGGGAACGCGATCGCGAAGGTCTGTCTGAGTAAAGAATCATGTTCGTGATGGGGTGGTCGCGATCGCGAAGGAGGAATTTTGGTAAAAGTATTTTTGTGCTTCGCGAACGCGAGGCTTTGACCGCGTTCGCGAAGAAGGATTTTAGTCCTGGGTAGAATGTTTAAATACTCATCATGTCCGCGATTTTGGGGTTTATTTCCTCCATTGTTGGTCGTTTTTGGAGCTTTTTGAAGGGGATTGACGAGGGATTCAAGGGGAATCACTTGGAGGTAAGATTCTTGGACTTAAAACTCGATTCTAATGTGAATTCCACCTAAATAATCATGGAAATTAAGCCAAAAATTGAAGAACTAGGGCTAGGAAACTTAGACTTTTGATTGAAGATTTGAAGGACCATTTGAGGTCGAATTTCAGAAATTTTGATATGTATGAACTCATGTGGAGATAAGGAATCTATTGATGTAAAACTTATCGAATTCCGAGACATGGGCCTAGGGGTTGGGTTTTGGTAATTTCGAAATTTATGTTGTAAATTGATTATTTTTGCTAGGGCTTCGCTCCCTTAGCATATTTTGACGTCCTCGTTCTAATTTGGATAGATTTGATGCGGGTGAAGGCCGATTTGAGGGGTAAAGGCGTTGCGAGCTAGAGATTTGACCGGTTAGAGGTGAGTAATGATTGTAAATGATGTTCTGAGGGTATGAAACCCCTGGCTTGAACATTGTTGTGCTATATTGAGGTGACGCACATGCTTGATTGCGAGCATGGTTTCGTGCACTGTTGGGTATTGTGAATTAGTCCATCTCAAATGACTATTTTATACGTATTCGACTGAAATCTATTTTCTATCAACATGATTTGGGCTGAATGCCATATTTGGATCTTGTGCAACTATTTGAACCCTTCGGGGATTTTTACTGGTATTTCCTCACTATTTTGACTTTATACTTGAACTCAATCATGTTATATTTCATTGTTTTTGTACTCAGTCATGTTTACCCTGTTTTAACACTTACATGATTTTTTAAATGATATTTTTGGGCTGAGAATCATGTTTTACTATTGCCCGAGTAGCTTGTGAGGATTTTGACTAAGTAAGGCCGAGGGCCTATGTTGTGAGGAAACATTTGATACTGATTATGAGGCAGAGGGCCTGAGATATGTACACCACGAGGTGGCTTGATTGATATGAGATCGAGGGCCTAGTAATGATGCTACGAGATGGCTTGATATTGCGCTTGGGTCGTAAGGGGCCCCTGCTGGAGTATATACAATGAGCGCGGGTACCCATTGTGATGTGATATTGAGCCCGAGGGGCTGGTACTGTTCTATGTGATTGCCCGAGGGGCTGGTATTGTTCTGAGATGTTGCCCTAGGGGCGGATTTATTGATATTGTACCCGAGGGGCGAACTTTTATGTGTTTATTTTGCATAATTGACTGTCAAATTACCTGCTTAATTGTTGAAAAAGACTTTTCATGAAGTTAAATTTGAGTTAAAGGATTTTTACCTATCTTTCACTGGTTTACTGTTTTAATGGTTTTACTGCTTCGTTATAGCATGCTTTTGCGCGTTACGTGATTTTCTGCTTTCAGTCTTTATTTATGATTATTACACTCTAAGTTGGAGTACTCACTTTACTCCCTGCACCCTGTGTTCAGATTCAGGCGTATCTGGTCCCGCTCCCGAGTGCTAATCATTTTCGGCTCAGGCGGATTTGAGGAGGCTTTAGGTAGTTGTTGGCGTTCGCATCCTGGAGCTCTTCCCTCTTTTAGTCCTTCATGTTCTTAAATTTCAGTACTAAACTCTGTAGTTATATTTGGAGTATTTCGTTTTGCTTGATGCTCGTGACTAGTGACACCCTGGTATCGCGTGTTGGGTTATTTTCCACGAATTATGCTATTATCTTTAACTTTGGATTATCTTATCATGATTTAGATTTATTTCTTATGGTTTAACTGTTAATAATTGGATATGGGAAGTGTCGGCTGGCCTTGTCTTCATGAGAGGGGCCATCACGATCGGGTCCAGGTTTAGGGTTGTGACAACATCCACGTCTGCATCATCGAATGTAATATTATCTTCTTCCAAAACTTTCCTAACTCGCTTCACATGCGTAACCGTTATTTTTGACACCTTTCTTGTTGTTGTTATACCATAGATCTCTTCTCCTCCACTTATGACATTAACCGTCCTTTTTGGTGAAGGGGGTTTTGGAGGCTCCTGTTTATTTTTCATATATGCCTGCTTTCCCTTTTCACTAAATAATTCAGTTAAATACCCTTGTTTCAATAAATGCTCTACTTCACCTTTCAGTAACCTACAATCCGCCGTTTTGTGGTCGTGATCATGGTGTCGTACAAAAAATCAGGATTTCGCCTATTCGGATTTGATCTCATTTCTCTTGGCTATCGTACCTTGTCGCCCATATTCTTTAAAACAACCACCAATTCGGATGTGCTAATATTAAAACTGTAACCGCTGATCTTTGCCTTCGAGCTTCTATCAAAATCACGTATTTCTCTCGTGTTTCGTTCTTTTCCGAACCTTAATGATGAACCTGATTCCCTATCTCTTGATCTATGATCGTACCTTGGGTTTTCCTATTTTGAACGTAAGTCTCTTCCCGCTGGTCCCATGTAAGAGTCGAGGCTGTTTTTACCGGACCTTTTTTGAGTTTTAGTTCGCCTTGAACTTACCTTTTCATCCCTTCGAGATTGAATGATGGTATCTTCTTCTATCCGCATCTTGGTGATATATCTATTGTAAACATCATTCCAAGTTGTAGTTGGAAATTCTCGTAAACTTTCCTTGAGTCTCCTCGTGGATTCTGATTTTTTTTTCATTTACATTACTGGCAAATGCCATAGCTACCTAATTATCTAGTACACGTGGCAATGTCATCCTTTCACGCTGGAACCTGTCTAGGAATTCCATGAGTAGCTCTGTATCTCCTTGCTTTATTTTGAAAATGTCCTCCATTCTTTTCTCGACTTTTTGAGCTCCCGAGTGTGCTTTGATGAATGAATCTGCAAGTTCAACAAAAGAATCTATAGAATTTTTGGGTAAAAGAGAACACCATATTAATGCTCCCTTAGTGAGTGTTTCTCCTAATATTTTTACCCATACTGATTCAATTTCTTGCTTGGTCAAGTTGTTTCCTTTTACGCTGGTTGTGAATGCAGTCATGTGATCCCGTGGATCAGTTGTTCCGTCATATTTTAGAATATCGGGCATCTTGAATTTCTTCGGAATTGGTAAAGGAGCTGCACTTGGCTTCCAAGGTTGTTGAGAATATTTGTCCATATCTATTCCCTTGATTACAGGCGGTACTCCAAGTATTTGCTCTATGCGATCACTCTGCTCCTTGAGCTATTTCTGCAATGTTAGTACTAAATTTTATAAATCAGAATTGATTGGGTTACCTGGCCCTCCATCATGATATTCGCTAGGAGTTCCTCCACTGCCCGAATTAACGAGTCCTGAGCGAGGATTTTCTAAGTGGTGTTGTTTGGAGTTGATGTTGGTGGCGCAGCTGGCAACTAGTTAGCGAAAGCGTCAAGAGCATTGCTAACCTGTTGAGCAATTAACTTTTTCAGAGCTTCGTTAATAGCCTCATCATTTTCAAACTGATCGTTTGCATTTGACTGAGATCCATCAGGAGTTCTTTCTCGAGATTATCGAGGAGAATTTCATAGGGAAGGGATCGGGGTTCCATCGCCTTACTGATTCTCCTGGAATTGACGGTCTCCTTGATTGTTGTCATTGTCATTTGACATGATTGATTTGACAAAAAAGGTCAACTTAGAAAGTAATAGATTATCAGATTTCCGGTAACGGAACCAATTTGTTTAACCAAAAATAGGAATTTCGATCAAAAGCTTGTTTTTAGAAGAACTCGGGTTACTGATAATCAAATAGAAATAAGAATAATTAATGTAAATAATATCTGGATAAAAAGCAAAGTAAATCAGTGTATTCCAATAGTATTTCGTGTCCTTACAAATGTTCATTCCTCATTTTTTATAGCTATTTCTAAGTAATACGTTTCTTTTCTTCCATAATGGAATTACTATGGATAATTAATGACATTCAATGTAACATTATAATTGGCAATCGCAACTGTTTCAGTACAGATTCTATAACGTTTCCTGTAATTAATGAATGCTCATTAACTACCAATAATACGTATCTATACTCTTTTGCTATCTAGGTTCATTGTTCCGGTGCTTCTTCAAATTATCAAGAGGTTCGAGCACCCATTCCTTCTAGTTTTCTTAGATCTTTGCCCGTGTCTTTTAAAGCTCGTGCTTCTTCAACTATTCTTTGCCAACTGTCATTCCTTTACTGATCCACGTGTCATGACATATCATCACATAATTAATTCAATATATTAACTTTATTTTTCCCAATACAATGACAAAATTTAATTTATAAGTCGTTCCACAATTCTGCCTTGATTGTCTGTTTCATTCATCTTCAATGGTTACAAAATATTGCATAGCCTTTTTCATTTGTCATTATGCTCTATAAAAGTGCAAAATAAAGTGTCTATGTTATAAAATAAAGACTATAAAGTAAAGACAAGTATAGAGAGAAACTGATATATTATTCTAATTCAAACTGATGTACATAATGAACTGAAATCTCTTCTATTTATAGAAGAAAGGAAGCTGTTGTGTAACCTGCTACTATACCAGATATGGATAATCTTCTACTGAGAGAAATGTTTATCCATAACGGAGTACTGAAAGGATAAGCTTATTATACCCGGTATGGATAATCTTCTACCGGGGGTAATATTTATCCATAACCGGGTATCGAAGTGATAAGCTTCTTCAAGAAGCTTATTTCCAATAGATTACTTAAATAGATAAACATATTGACGGTGGAGTCCTATATGGATAAGCTTCTTCAGGAAGCTTATTTACAACGGAGTACTAAATGAAAATCCATAATATAATATATTTATAACACTCCCCCTTGGATGTTCATTAAAAGATAATGTGCCTCATTAAAACCTTACTAGGAAAAACCACGTGGGAAAAAATCCTAGTGAAGGAAAAAGAGTACACATATTTAGTAATACGCATTACTAGGTGCCTCATTAAAAACCTTATAAGGAAAACCCCATGGGAAAAAATCTTAGTAAGGGAAAAATAGTGCATTGCGTATTTTACTCCCCCTGATGAAAACCTTGTTTCAAATATTTGAGTCTCCGCATTCCAATATTGTATACCATCTTCTCAAAAGTTGAAGTTGGCAAAGATTTAGTGAATAAATCTGCTGGATTATCACTTGAATGGATTTGTTGCACATCAATGTCACCATTTTTCTGAAGATCGTGTGTGTAGAATAATTATGGTGAAATGTGCTTCGTTCTATCTCCTTTTATAAATCCTCCCTTTAATAGGGCTATACATGAAACATTGTCTCTATATAATATTGTGGGTTTTTATCACATTCCAACCCACATGTTTCTTGAATGAATCACTGATCTCAATCATATGCACTCCCTGCTTGCTGGTTTGAAATCGAGCTTTATGGGTATCGGATAAATAACCTGCATCTGCATTACCAATACAATCTGCACCACTTTTGTTAGCATTAGCAAGATAAATAAGTGCACCATCTACACCGAGATAGAGTATTCCAGGACCAAGGATCTCTTCATCCTCTTCTAGAGGTTGGAACGGATCCTTATTAACTTCAAGTGATTGAATATTCATTGGTGTACTTAATGGGTACACTTTGTCCATGTAAAAGTATTTTTAAGACCCTCTTGGAGATCTTTCGGAGTTCCAATAAGATTTGTGTCACCAACATAAACAGCAAGTGTAACAAATTTTGATGACATTTTCTTAATAAAAATATATGGACAAATAACATAATTTATGTAACTTTCTTTCAGCAAATATTTACTGAGGCAATTATACCACACGCGCATAGATTGCTTTAAATCGTACAAAGATCTTTATAATTTGATCGAGTACATTTCTCAAGACTTTGAATTATATGCTTCGGGCATTTTTAATCCTTCAAGGATCTTCATATAGATTTAGCCAAATAAGTCATATAGGTTAAGACTTGTATCTAAATGGTATGACATCTTCAAGTGTCTGGACTGATGGTCCGACCCTCACAATCTTTTATAATATTGTGCACTATATTGTATCAAATATATCATCGACGATCATTTTGTGTCAGTTCCGAAGCGACATAACTTGTGGAGATCTCATCACTTTCTTTATTTCCAGGTACCTGAACATTTTCGGGAGTGTCATGAAATGTTATGTCGTGGGCTCTTCTAGAGCTTATTTCCTCCTCATTATGATCATTTTGATCATTAGCTCCTACTATTTTTCAAGGATTGCTACCTTTGGAACGGATTGGTCTACCACGCTTCATGCGTACAGTAAACTCTATCCTTCAGAGACTTTAATTTTAATAGGAGCATTTGTAGCTGAAATATGATATTTAATTTTGGATCAACAAATGCTTCTGGCATTCGACTTGAATTATCTTCTAACTGAGGATCATATTAATGATAATTCGATTCATATAGCATATTTTTCAACTGTTTATTCCATCCCCCAAATGTTAGAAAAACTAGCATATATCCCCAATCATCTTTGGGAAACAAACTCTTCGTGTTTCCGAACAAAGAGGGGCAGCTGTGAGCACGTGATTTTTGTCTTACGCGACAATCGCTCCAAAAGAAATAAAAAATAATAACAAATGGTCCTGCTGTACAATTTTTGGATTTTACGTGGCACTTTGTTAATTATTTATGATTTTTGTCCATTTTTATTTTATTAAAACAAAATACAAAAAAAATGTATGTGTCATGCGTAGTTGGAACCATAATCCGGTTATTAAAAAAAATCATAAATAGGCATCTTTGTCCGTGATTTTTGTTTTGTTTGATTTTACCTGCTTTAAATATTTTAATATACGTGTGCAAATAATTGTATTAAGTGTTTATTTAATTTTAATTTGATTTACTTAGGTTTTGTTTTTAAAATAAAATAAAAATAATAAAAAAATAATAATAATAATAATAATAAGAGATAAGTGCAGAATTGGTTTGAAAATCAGTTTGGGCTGATTTTCGTTTTTAATTCAAAGCCCAAACAACCCAGCCCAAAACCTGTGCTTGCCCCGGTCCGGACCAGCCTACTTCAAGGACGTCCAAACGACGTCGTAGTGGTTGAGTCTGATCTGAGCCGTTGATCTCTGAATGATCAACGGCCAAGATCACTTCCTCATAACCCATGATGAACCCAACCCATTTCCACCCGGACCAACCCAAACCCCGTTTAGATGAAACGACACCGTTTCTCCTAAGCCTTCAGATCCAAGCCATTGATTTCGATTGATCCAACGGCTAAGATCAACCCACCCATTCCATATATAAGCCTCCTACCATACCCTGCCCCCCTATCCAAGACCCGGCCTTCGTCCTCATCCCCTTCCCCTCCAAACCCTAGAGCCGCCCCCATCTCCCTTCACCAGAAACCCGGCGGCATGAACGCCGGTGACCTCTACCTGAACACCATAGATGCTCCTCACCGTCCTGAACCCAAATCCACCAACTGCACACTTCGAATCCCCTCCCACCTTCTCGAATCTTCATTTGAAGATTCGAGTCGGAACCTAACTTACACCGATTGACTCTAGTTTTATACCAGATAGTCCTCGAACCTCCCTCGTGACCAAACCATGCTTGGTTTGGTCCGAATCTGACCAGGGAAACACGAATCCCAGATCTAATGTTTTGAACCCTAGGGTCCTCGTGTCAGTTCCGTGTTTGTTTAAAACCAAGAGATTAGGTTTAAACCTCGTGCCTGTCCCGTGCCTGTTTAAACCAAGAGATTAGGGTCTAATCCAAGAAAAACCAAGGGTCTGTTCCGTGCCTGTTTAAACCAAGAAATTAAGGGTCCCTCGTGCTTGTTTCGTGTCTGTTCCGTGCTTGTTTAAACCAAGAGATTAGGTTTAAACCTCGTGCCTGTTCCGTATCTGTTTAAGCCACAGAGATTAAGGTCTAATGGACCTTAATCGAAGTGTTTCTCATCTGAGAAACACTTCGATTAAAGTCCGTTCAGCCTTAAGAAAGGCCTGTTCGAATCCAAGCTAAGGCTCTTTAATTTTTCGGGATTTAAGGTGAGTTTTGTTTTCCTTTTTTTTTATTCCATGTGTTGATTAAAGGTCTATTCATGTTGTTTTAATTCGTGTTTTTGAATTTTTATCAACTGTTGATTGTCCACCTTGTATGTACCCCTTTGTTTGATCGAATGTTTCCTCATTCACTGATAATGTGTGTGTATGTGAACTGCCTAATTGACTGAATCAAATTGTTTGAGTAATCAATGCCCAAGTTAACCTATGTATTGACATGTGCAATCTGACCCCTTGTTGATACTGTTTGATTCTAATCCTTGGCTTTGATTGTGTATGTTGTAACTGGTATAGTCGATTCGATACATGTCGTCAAATAGTTTTTAGTTGTTTGAATGGTAACAACTTGATTTGTTTTGCTGAACATTGTTTGAATTAAGAATCAACTATAGCTACTTACCTTTGATGTATTTGAATCAGAAATGTAAAGGGATTGGTTTTGTCAAATTGCAATCTGAATTGATAGCATGTGCACTTGTGCACAACATGTGCATAAGGGCCCTTTTTGAATTAAAATAGTTTGACAGCATGTGCTGTCAGAACACACCCCTACTGTCCATACCCTGCTTTAGTTTAAGAAGTATTAAACCTCACTTAAAAGAGTAAGGCTGCCAGGGAATATCATGGGGGGGTTTGTTTATACTTAAATAGCTAAGTGGAATCTGAAAAGAGGATAGCACATGGGAGGGGTGTTCTGATTGTCTAAACAGGTTGTTAAAGGGGTGATTTGAGGCTTATAAGAGGGGGGACTTCCATCAGTTGAGGGGACATCAGAGAGATCGGAGAAGAGAGAGCAAAAATACACACACATTAACACACACACAGACAGAGGATAGATATGATAAGAGGAGAGGATAACAAAAGGGAGGGGAGAGATTTTTGAAAGGAAGAGAGAAATAGAAGGGAGATACAGATACACATTGAGAGAGACACACATAAAGGGAAGCTGAAACCAAACAGAATCAGTTTCTAAGTGAGAAAGAGAGTTTATTTTGGAAATCAGGAGGGGGAATTTAGAAAAGAAATTCTTTGTTCGACTGGAAACACTACTTTTCCTCATCCTTTCGTGTTTGAAATCCAGCATCCAGTTTGGTCTGTTTCTATCAGATTTTAGGATCTTCCTTTGAGTTTTGGAAAAGATCAACATTGAGTATTGTACCATTGGTTCACTGCTTTGGTCTGTTTGGTCTGGGATTGTCATTGCTGTTGTGTTGCTTTTGTTGTTACTACCATTCTTGTGCTGCTGTTGCTGACTCTTCTGCTTCCACTTCTTCTTTGCATTTCAGTATCCAGGTACACGTTTCAAGTCCCATATTGGTGTAACTGTAACAATCTGAAAGCATGAAATGAAAAGTTGGAGAAGTTTAAATGTCTGTTGTAATACTCATGGCATAATTGATTTCTTTCTATATAATTGATTAGTTTGTAATTTCAATAGCAGGGAAAGATCAGTTGATGCTTAACTAAGTTCTAGTCTCTTGCGTCTTAGTTTATAGTCGTTTGTTGTTACGAGGTATGTAATTGTACAGTACACAGAATGTACAGATAATTGACATAGCGACTGACCAGATTCCTGTTAGCTATAATGATATGCATACGATAGAGTACTTCCATTTTTTGATGTTCTGTTCTATTTTTAGTTTCCTTTATCAGGACCCGCTAGGCAGTATATGGAAGCGCGTTCGAATCCCTATTAGTAATAACGCCTAGTAGTTAATTCCCTTAATCTAGCCTAAATAAGTCTAGTGAAATTCAATTAAAGAAACGTTTGGATGCAAGTATAGCATATCATCAGCTCGCATGTAGTCTCTTTGTCAAATTAAAGCATTTTTTCCATGAATTATAATGTTTTCTCCACTTTGTAAATAATTAATCAGAAGTTGATAAGAATCCGGATTAGGCCAAAGCATATAATTAAATTAGCATGTACCTTTTCCTTCTAGTTTTAGAGACAAACGCATTAGAAATGTAGCCACTTTAGGATATCCTTTCTAAAATAGAGACGAGCCTCGCCAAATAAAAAATGCAAAATTGCGGGGCCCTCAATAAGTAACCATAATAATTATTTAGAATTCAGGATAGGCCGTTTTAGTGAATTTCATGGCCTCCTACAAAAATAATAACGCGCTAGACTCTTTAGGCGCGGCTTAATTAAATTACATTCTTAAACTCGGGTGCGCATTGATGTGACCCGAATCCAAATCTCAACGGAGTCGAAATGGTCAACAACTACGGGTGCATTGATTGCGACGTGGTTCGAGATACATTTTCGCGACGTTGCAAATTCTATAAAAATAAATGATAATAATAAAAGCGGTTTAAACTTAATAAAAGCACATAAGTCACAACATGTATTTAAATCAGATATTTAGCCATTATAACAATTTAAGTGACCGTGCTAGAACCACGGGATTCGAGGGTGCCTAACACCTTCCCTCGGGTCAACAGAATTCCTTACTTAGAATTTCTGGTTCGCAGACTTCATTTGGAAAAGTCGAAAATTTCCTCGATTTGAGATTCAAGATAAACCGGTGACTTGGGATACCAAAAGCCAAACCTTTCCCAAGTGGCGACTCTGAATTAAATAAAAAATCCCATTTCGAATATTGTCACTTAAATTGGAAAAACTCCCTCGCGCATTTAACCCTTCGGGGCGGGGCGCGCAAAAAGGAGGTGTGACATATACCACACAACAAAAGATAGTAAAAATATTTGGTTTCTGATCCTAAACCAATTATGAAGGGAGGACTTATCATATATTATTGATCTGATGCATACAAGTGCTGCTATATGCAATTTATAAAGTCATAGACCAACACATGAAGCTTTGTTCTCATAAGCAATGGTTTAGTCATTAATAGGAGGTATTCAATGTCAAACCAACTTGGATATAAACCAACATTATCAAGATGAACTGTCTTGATTTCATAATCTGAAAATTATGCTCTTAATCGAGAAAAGCAATTCCAAATGCCAAACTGCAGGTTGACAATAATTACACATGTAACCATCTCATATATTCACCTATAAGTGGTTCACATGATAGGTGAACAGGCCCATATTCACCTTTTATATATTTCAGAATCAGGGGTCTTAGTCCCAACTTTAGCTAGTATAATCAATTCATTATGAGAGCAAGAAACACATGAGAATTCCTGAAGAATCTTCTAGTTCTTTAGTATATGCTTATCTGAATTCTCAAATAGCTCATTTAAAAATGGCAAATGAAAACTTCAAGTTTATCATGTCATGTGCTATCTCTTAGTAAACTTCTGGTTTACTATGGCATAAACCTTTGCTTTAGTAAATTTCTGGTTTACTGTGATACATGATATAGTACAAATTAAAGAATAAGACGGGTAACTTCTCACATACATATTATTTTACCCCTATGATTGTGGAAACATGAAGATTATCAATCTTCCAATCATTTGTAGTCTCAATATGATAGCCATTTGTATTAGTAAACTTCAGGTTTACTACAACATATGTTTTGACCATAATCATATAATATGAATGACATATTTGTATATAAGCTCTTCGAGAGCCTTCATTTATTATCCACAATCTAATATTTATCGGGCACTACTGGTGTCATGTATCCTTTAGGCAAACAGTTAGCTCTTCAGGAGTTGTTGATACATTTTGTACTATCAAATATTTCTCATACACTTCTGGTATCATAAGATAAAATCACAATCAAATAAACAATGTAAAACAATTGTTTAAGCACAAGAAAACTCTTCTTCATAATATTTTCCTACTTCAGGAGGCAATTTCAATTGTGTTACTTCTTTAGGAGCAAATTTAAAATACGAAATATTGAGTATATATTCTCTCAATTATATTACCTCTTCTGAAGGTGAATTGTGATATAGTCACATCAAGAGTGCGTTCATATTTACCCGATTTATTAATATTGTCACATTCACTTCAGGGAATGAATTAATATTATCCAAAGTTCTCATCCTTCAGGAAATCGAACATAATTATCTGAATGCGCATTAATCACATCAAATTGTGATGCCTCAATCTCTTTTAAAATATTTACTACTTCAGGAGCAAATCGAGGCGTGCATTTAATATAGAGAATATTTATGTAGCTTATCTTCAATTGTAACCATAGAAAGCCTAAATTATCACTTCTGGTGATCATAGACATATACCACTTCTGGTGGTTAACAAAATATAATTACAATGAGATATATGAAATATAACCACTTCTGGTGGTTGTATATTTCTTGCAAACTCTGCTAGAGTTTAAGTTGATCTAATAATATTATCCATATTCTTCAAAATGACATAAATAAGAAATATTATAGTAAACATCATTATCAAATCATAATTTTTTCTTTATGTACAACAACTACATAACCATACTATCTATTACAAACAACAAAATTAAAATATTTATATTTATATAGATTCACCACCGATTACATGACTTGTTTCTCCTTCTGGCAGTGCAAGGTAATCAGTTACATCCGAATGCATGAAGTCTAAATTATCTTCAGAAATAAAATTTGCTTCAGCATTTTTCTCTGTCTTTTTTAGGGAGGTTTGATAAAGCTCAACCAGGTGCTTTGGTGTACGACAGGTACGTGACCAGTGCCCTTTTTCTCCACATCTATAGCATGCATTTTCTGCATTTGGTGCTTGCACTGCTTCATGCTTTTGTGCCTTCCTTTTCCACTGTTGGTGGTGAGGAGTGTTCTTTGGTGCATTATTATTACCATGATTAGAGTTTCTTTCCTGACCACGACCATGATCACGACTGGGGACACGACCTTTTCCACGTTTAGTCTAGTGGAGGGAATGGACAAGAACCAGTAGGTCGGCTTTCATGATTTTTCATTAATAGCCCATTATATTGCTCGGCTATAAGAAGATGTGAGATAAGTTCAGAATACTTTTTAAATCCCATCTCTCGATATTGCTGCTGCAGGAGCATATTCGAGGCATGAAAAGTGGTGAAAGTTTTCTCCAACATAATATTATCACCACATAACTTCAATTGAGAAATAATTCTGAACATAACAGAATTATAGTCACTGATAGATTTAAAATCTTGTAGCCTTAGATGAGTCCAATCATATCGTACATGTGGAAGAACGACCATCTTCAGATGGTCATATCTATCTTTCAAATTACTCCACAGTATGACTAGATCTTTAACAGTAAGATATTCCATTTTAAGGCCCTCATCAAGGTGATGGCGTGGGAATATCATTGCTTTGACACGGTCTTGGTTTGATGCCTGATTTTTGTCTTTGATGGTGTCTGTAAGCACGTGATTTTTGCCCTATATGAGAATTACTCCCAAAAAAATCCAAAAATAAAATGATTTTTCTTTGGTGTGCAATTTTGTGATATTTTGTGATATTTTGAATAATTATTTGTATTTGTTTGTGCGTGTTTATTTGATAAATTAATAAACAATACAAAAATATGTCGCATTTTGCATGTAGGATTTAATTCTATAGTTGTTAGTAATTAAATTTGTTTTACAAAAATTAAAAAATTACAAAAATAAGCATCGTTTGCATTTTTAGCATTTAATGTCCAAATATACAATTTTATGCTTAATTAATACTTAATTGTGCGTTAATTGTTATTGGGAGTTAATTTGCGCTTTTATAACTTAATTTAATTCTTAATAATAGTTTAAGTATTTTTATAATTTAGTTTTAGAGAAATAAAAGAAGAAAAGAAAGCAAAAATATAAAGAAAGTCGGAATTAGGCCTCTTCTTCAATTTCAAGCCACAGGCCCAAAAATTGGCCCAATCTTCCCTACGACCCAGTCCATTTCGAACTGGGTCGACCCAGTCCATAACCCAAAAGATTCAAACCCCATTTGTCTTTCATTTTTACAAAACAAAAACAAAACAAAAAAAAAGAAAGAAAAAACCCTAAAAGACCTAAGTCATCCGCCCCCCCCCCCACCTTTGCTTCTTCTTCTCCAAGTTTCTCCCTATCATCAATGGCTTCCCTTCCATCCTCCTCACTGCACACACACACACATGTCGTCTCCAAGCTGCCCTCCCATGAACAACCTCAGAAACCATGAACGACCTCAAAAACCACCAACGCGACTTCATCCTTCTCGCCGTGTCGCGTCGTTTTCTTTACTGTTGCTGCACCCTTTTCTCGACACATCTGCTGCTTCAGTGATTGCCATGGCCGTGCTTCAGTTCCTGGACAACTACGCAGTCGATGCCGTGTCGCCGCTACAGCTCCGTTCGTTGCCATGGCTGCTGTCGCGACTGCGTCTTCTCTTTGTCGCCGGTTGTCGCAGCTACTTCCTCCATCGTGCTGCTGCCGATGCTGCTGCTTCACGTTGCTTTTTCTTCAGCCATATCACTGCTGCTTCTCTTCCTCCTTCCAGCTGCATTGACCAGCTGTTGCGGCTTCATTTCTGCTTCTAATGGTGCATCATCTCCTTCCTTTCATCAAGGATTCGTTTGGTTTTTCGTTTGAGTCCGTGGTGTTTGTTTCGGGTTCAAGAGGAAGGTGAGTTTATCGTTGATTCATCTCCGGTTAGTTGGTTTTGAGTTTTATTTTGTCCATATTTCGTTTTATATTTCTCGAAATAAAAATCGATAAATGTTCAATCTTTGTTTTGTTCATGTTTATCGTTTGAATTAATTTTTAGTTTGCTTCATGTGTCTTGATAATTTAATTTTCAGATTTAAATGGGAAATTAATTAGTTGTTTTTCATGTTTATTTCATTCTAATTTTATTCATTTTTGTAAAAAAAAAGGAATTGTTAGTTTAATGTTTGTTATTCAAATTGAAGTTTTAAATTAATTGTTTCTTCAATTTGTTTCATGTGTTAAACGTATTTTCAGAAATTGTTAACATTGTTTAATTCATGTTCATCTTTGTTTGAAGTTTCGTTTTTTTTATTTAGTAATTTAATGTGAAGTTATGTTTTGCTTCTTAATTTTGGATCATATATCTTTGTTATAATTTTGGTTGGATTTAATTGATTAGTTGAAGATTAGTAATTTGAATGTGTTTATTTGTTCTGTTTAAGTTTAATTCGAAGTTTGAACAAAGTTTGTTTGTTATGGTTATTGAATATTTTCATTCATGTTCATACTTTGTTTGGATGATCTTGAATCCGAATTTTGTATAGTGTGATTTCTTGTTTACCATTTATGATTATTTCTTGAATTGTTCTCATAATCTTGTTTAAAGTTTAATATAAGAATTGTTTGTTGTAATGTTGTTAGAGTTGATTTTAAGTTCAATATGATTGAATTTAGAAATCTTCATACTTTGTTTGTTGTTGGTGTTGAATCCGAAAATAGGATTGTTTGTTGCTAAAATATTGTTCAATCAAATTTTAGTTGTTCTTGGTTGTTCAATTTGTGTTCATGTGACTTGTTGTTGAAATGTTGTTAAAATCATGTTCATGTGATATTGTTGTTATGATGTTCATCCATGTTCATATTGTTGTTTGAACATTGTTAGAAATTGATCATATTGTCTATATTTTGGTTAAGTTTGATTAATTGATGTGTTATAGCTGATGGGTAGTTTGGTAAATTTGTAATACGTTCAGGGGTAGTTTGGTAATTTCAGTAAGGTCGGAAGGGGTAGTTTAGGAATTGTACATTTTGAAATTGTTTATTTGAAGCATGGGGGACAAAATGAAATGGGGTGGGTTGTGATATAGTTGTTTAATATAAAGGGGGGACAAGATTTAAATTAAAGGGGAATCTTGCATTATTTTAAATGAAGCATGGGGGACAAAATGAAATTGGGTGGTGTGATATGTTTATTTAATATAATGGGAATGAGTGGGAAGATAATGGGTTCGGTAGAGAAAATGGGTTGATTTTAATTGATTAAAAGATTTATGGGATGTGTTATATATGTGAAGTCTTGAAATCAAAGAAAGAGAGGAGAAATACACAGACAGGAAAGATACGAGAGAGAAACAAATCTGAAAATAAGAGAGAGAAAAGGGCTGAACATTTAAGAGATAGAAAATTCCGAAAAATATTTAAGCTTTCAAATAAAAAAAAACTAAAAAAATATTCTGCTTTCTTTTGTTGTTTGAAATCAGAATTAATTGTTGTTTCATCAAAGCTGGAAGCTTTTGTTTTTTTGGATTACTACTCCACCGGTCCGTTACTGGGTTGTTACTGTTGCTGGGCTATTGTTGCTGTGTTGTACTGATTTTACTGCTGCTGCTGATTCTCATATTCATTTTCTTTTGCTTCCAATATCAGGTACACAACTGAAAAGCTGGTTATTGTAATCCGAAATATGAAGCGTGAATACATATGAAGAATGAAAATTTGAAGTTTTAATTTCGTTTTTTTTCTTTGTTCCTTTTGTTGATTGTATTTAAGCTATTTCATGAATTACTAAATAATAATTGGAATAAGAAAATAATATCATAAGTTAGTCTGTAATAAATCGGTTCAGCAAAATAGGTTAATTCACTAGTTATGAAGGCTTCAAGATTATAGGTTGATCATGAACAAGTAGCTAAATTTAGCTAAGACACGAATTTAAATTAAACATCGTAAATTAGGCATTAAGGCATGACTTGAGCTTAAGCAAGATTAGAAGAACGTTTAAGTCTAATAAACTTTCTAATAAGCTTTAGTAATTATGGTTAAATTTAATTTCAAATGATTGTGAATAATTAATCTCAATAATATTTTTTTAAAAAAATAACAATGCTAAGTTTTAATCTAGCTATATTTGTTTATTTTGAATATTAGTTGTTGAATTTTTATTTAATTTATAATTTTCGAAATTAAGAATAAAATCCCTTTTTCATCAATATTTGTATGAATCAAGCAATTAGCGTGTCATGTTTTCTTAAATAATAATAATAAAAAAAAACGTAATTAATTAGGATTTTCTTTATTCATTTTAGAGACTAATTTTAAATAACAAAATGTAGTCGCTTTAAGATTTATCCATTTAGGAAAATAAATGAGATGAGCCTCGCTTAATAAAATGTATAGATTGCGGGGCCCTCAAATAAATGTACATTTAATTGCTTAGAATTAAGGAGGAGTCGTTTTAGCAAATTTCACGGCCCTACCCCAAAGTAATAAATCGCTAATTGCTTTAGGCGCGATATAATAATAATACATTCTTAAACACGGGTATGTATTTATGCGACCCAAATCCAAATCCCAAAACATTGAATAAAAATACGTTCCGGATCGTGGATGCATTTTATGTGACCCAATCCAAAGACATGTTTTTTTAACGATGTTCACATTCTTTAAAAAATATAATAATGAAAGCGGTAAAAAGATAAAACTTGCACATGAGTCCATATTTGTATAAAATCAGATAATCAAGCCAAATATAACAGTTGAGCGACCGTGCTAGAACCACGGAACTCGGGAATGCCTAACACCTTCTCCCGGGTTAACAGAATTCCTTATCCGGATTTCTGGTTCGCGAACTGTAGTACAGAGTCATTTTTCCTCGGTTCGGGATTAAAATAGGTGACTTGGGACACCCTAAATCTCCCAAGTGGCGACTCTGAAATAAAGAAATAAATCCCGTTTCGACTGTCCTTTAATTGGAAAAAACTCCCTACGCCCTTCGCGGGGTCGGAAAAAGGAGGTGTGACAGTGTCTGTCAGACCCATCGCATCAATATGATTTTCAGCATCAAGCACCCAAGACATGTACCTTTTGCCCGATATATCCAGGGCTACAAATTCAAGTTTAGAAAGATTTGACATTATTTAGGAAAAGAAAGTTCTTACCCAGATACTTTCAAAATATTTGCTCGGGATGGCAGAGTCTCGTGCTGATAACGTGTTATAAAATAAACTATAAAGTAAAGACAAGTATAGAGAGAAACTGATATATTATTCGAATTCAAACTGATGTACATAATGAACTGAAATCTCTTCTATTTATTGAAGAAAGGAAGCTGTTGTGTAAGCTGCTACTATACCAGATATGGATAATCTTCTACTGAGAGCAATGTTTATCCATAACGGAGTACTGAAAGGATAAGCTTATTATACCCGGTATGGATAATCTTCTACCCGGGTAATGTTTATCCATAACCGGGTATCGAAGTGATAAGCTTCTTCAGGAAGCTTATTTCCAATAGAGTACTTAAATAGATAAACATATTTACGGTGGAGTCCCATATGAATAAGCTTCTTCAGGAAATTTATTTACAATGGAGTACTAAATGAACATCTATAATATAATATATTTGTAACAGTCTAATCATTTTATCATATTATCCTATTTCTGTCAGAAATTTCTTTTTCCCAAAAAATTCATTGATTTTTTTGCGAGGCTTACTTCACTCAGCATTATCTGCAACGGATCACGGGTATATCTGCTTCTTTGCCCATTAGGCAACTTCATTTTTTACTTACTGTCTCATGTGTAACGACTTCATTATAATAATACAACAATATAACGAAAGCAGTGGCGGATCCAGGATTTTGTATAAGCGGGTTCAATCGGAGAAGTCCATAACTAATATAAGCCGTATAAGCGGGTTTAAAAATAATTTCTATACAAAATTTATCTTGCTTTAGCCATAATTTATACATATATACAGTATTATTTTTTGACGAAGCGGGTTCAATTGAACCCACTCCTCATCGCTTGGATCTGCCCCTGAATGAAAGGGGTTTTCTAAATTACGCTAAAAACAAATGAATTGTTTTCTTTTGAAAAGAAGGTAAATCAATAGTTGGTTTATAAAATGATGACTCATTGTTTATGATACAGATTGGCTATCTTTCAGATTTGTAATGACAACAAAAAATTCTATGGTGATAGAGATTGGTAAATGCATCACAAGTCTAATAATTGTAACTATACTAACATATACTATTGCTCTAAAAATATGTTCTATATCATCCGTCAATACGAAAAAACCAAAACAATTATTTTTGTGGTGGGCTAGAGCGCGTACAAGAACTGCCACAGTTTGAAACGGATTGTTATGGGAATCCGAAATTCACACCTTTGAGATTGTGATAAAGCCTAACATTTTACTTGCTAGGTAAGCCAACGTTATAATAATATTAGTCATTTTAAATAATTTTAATTTAATTAATAATAAAGAAACAAAAGTTGAATAAAATGATTAATCCATAATAATAGCGATGTCTAAAAAACATCCCAGAACTGGTGTCACAAGTGCACGAGCTACTAGAATAATACAAATAAAGGTATGAATGAAAATAAAGTTGTCTGAACGAAATACACAAAAAAGATAAAATGGAAGGGGACTTCAGAACTGCGAACGTCATGCAGTTATACCTCAATCTCCTTTGAGTAACTGAATCCGAGCAAGTCTATTGTGTGCCGCTAGGATCAACTCTGGTATCTGCATAAGAAGTGCAGGGTGTAGTATTAGTACAACCAACACCGTGTACTCAATAAGTACCGATCCTAACCTCGACAAAGAAGTGACGAGGCTTAGGCAGGTCATTTACATTAACATGTACGCAATAATAATAATGACAACAATAATAGAAATAAATTAAAACAGGTAACTCATATCAACAATCGACGCCAACTCGGCAGTCATGATCAATTATTTCTTTAATCAATTCTGTTACGGCGTGCAATCCGATCCCACAATATATTCATATACAATTTCGTTGCGGCATTCAACCCGATCCCACAATATATTAATTTTTATTTAATTTCGTTGTGGTGTGTAACCCGATCCTTAATATATCTTTTCAATCAATTATGTTGCGGTGTGCAACCCGCTCCTCCAATATATTCACTTTCAATCAGTTCTGTTGCGACTTCACTTTCATTTCCATTGCGGCGTGCAACCCGCTCCTCAATTAATATAATTTACTAATTCTTATAAAAGAAATTACTCCAATAACAACAACAACAACAACAACAACAACAACAACAACCCAGTGTAATCCCACTAGTGGGGTCTGGGGAGGGTAGTGTGTACGCAGACCTTACCCCTACCCCGAAGGAGTAGAGAGGCTGTTTTCGAAAGATCAATTTTCAATAAGACAAAAGGACAAAAGAAAACAATATTAGTAACACCACAGAAACAATATGAAAGAAATACATATATATATATATATATATATATATATATATATATATATATATATATATATATATATATATATATATATATATATATGAAAAATAAGAACAACATGAAATCAAGAGGAATGATACCAAGCAAAAGCAAAATAGTATCCTTACCAAACTAGTCCCCCAAAGTTATGACATAAGACAATACTCAGTTACCTTCTAGCCTACAACCTTAATACTCGACCTCCACATATTCCTATCAAGTGCCATGTCCTCGAAAATCTGAAGCATCGCCATATCCTGCCTAATCACCTCCTCCACAATACTTCTTAGGCCGCCCTCTACCTCTTCTCGAGCCCTCCACAACCAGCCGTTCACACCTCCTTACCGGAGCATCTGGGCTTCTCCTCTGAACGTGCCCGAACCACCTGAGTCTTGCTTCCCGCATCTTGTCATCAATGGGAGCCACACATACCTTTTCTCGAATATCATCATTCCTAATCTTATCTATCCTACTATGCCCGCACATCCACCTCAACATCCTCATTTCTGCTGCCTTCATCTTCTGGATATGTGATTTCTTAACTGGCCAACACTCAACCTCATACATCATGGTTGGCCTAACCATCGCTTTATAGAACTTACCTTTGAGTGTCAGTGGCACTCTTTTGTCACACAATACTCCAGATGCTAACCTCCACTTCATCCATCCTACCCTGATACGGTGCGTAACATCCTCGTCGATCTACCCTCCCTCCTGGATAACCGACCCAAGGTACTTGAAGCTGTCTCTACTTTGGAAGACCTGTGATTCAAGCCTCACATCAATGCCCACTTCCATATGCTCAACGCTAAACTTACACTCCAGGTATTCCGTCTTTGTCCTGCTAAGCTTGAAACCCTTAGATTCAAGAGCTTGTCTCCAAACCTCCAGCTTCTCGTTAACACCGGTTCGCATCTCATCAATCAGAACTATGTCATCAGCGAATAGCATGCACCAAGGCACATCCCCTTGAATGTGATGTGTTAACGCATCCATCACCAGGGCGAATAGGAACGGACTGAGCGCAGAACCTTGGTGTAACCCCATAACAACCGGAAAATCCTCAGATTCGCCTCCCACTGTCCTAACCCGAGTCTTTGCCCCATCATACATGTCCTAAATCATCATAATGTAGGGAACCAACACGCATTTTGCCTTCAAGCTTCTCCAGAGAACTTCTCTAGGAACCTTGACATACGCTTTTTCTAGGTCAATGAACACCATGTGCAGATCTTTCTTCTTATCTTTGTACTGTTCAACCAACCTCCTAACAAGGTGTATAGCTTCTGTATTAGAACGACCCGGCATGAAACCAAATTGGTTGTCGGAGACGGATACCGTCATCCTCAACCTTGCTTCAACTACCCTCTCCCATACTTTCATAGTATGACTTAGTAATTTGATACCCCTATAATTGTTACAGCTCTGGATATCACCTTTGTTCTTATACAGTGGGACCACCGTACTCCACCTCCACTCATCTAGCATCCTCTTCGCCTTAAAAATAACATTCAACAACCTAGTCAACCACTCCAAACCTGTTTTCCCCACACACTTCCAAAATTCTACCGGAATCTCGTCAAGCCCGGTCGCTTTGCCCCTACTCATATTACTCATAGCTCTCACGACCTCCTCAACCTTGATGTGCCTATAGTACCCAGAGTCAGCGTGACTCTCGGAATGCTCCAATTCACCGAGCACAATATCCCGATCCCCTACTTCATTAAGAAGTTTCTGAAAGTAAGTCTGTCATCTCTTCTTAATCTAGGAATCTTCCATCAATACTCTCCCATCGTCGTCCTTGATGCCTCTTACTCGGTCTAAATCTCGAGCTTTCCTCTCTCTCAGCTTGGCCAGCCTAAATAACTTATTCTCCCCTCCTTTTTCCCCTAGTTCCTCGTACATACAACTATAAGCCGCAGTCTTAGCCTCCGTGACCGCCATCTTCGCTTCCTTCCTAGCTACTTTATACCTCTCCATGCACGCTCGCCTCTCCTCCTCGCCTATGCTCCCCCCTAATGCCCGGTACGCCTCCTTTTCGGCTTCTACTTTACCTTGTACCACTTCATTCCACCACTATTCTCCTTTGTGCCTGCCGGAGACACCCGTTGAGACCCCTAACACTTCTCTCGCAGCCTCTCTTATACAGTTTGTTGTCGTTGACTACATAGAGTTTGCGTCACCACTGCTCCTCCAAGCTCCCACAACCGATAACCGCCCTTCCAACTCTCGAGCTTTGTCCTTAGTTAAGGCTCCCCACCTAATTCTCGGTCTTCCTCGACCCGACATTTTCCTCCTCTTCACCATAATACCAACGTCCATCACCAAGATCCTATGTCGCGTCACAAGTATCTCACCTGGAATCACCTTGCAGTCCTTGCACAAGCCTCTGTCGCGCCTCCTGAGGAGGCGATAGTCAATTTGAGTCTTCGCCACCGCATTTTGGAAAGTAACCAAATGCCCCTCCCTCTTTGGAAAGCAAGAGTTAGAAACCACTAACCCAAAAGCCTTAGCGAAGTCCAGTAACGAGGTTCCTCCTTCGTTCCTCTCCCCAAAACCGAAGCCTCCATGCACTTCGTCATACACTCCTGCGTTCGACCCAATATGGCTATTGAAATCCCCTCCTATGAATAACTTCTCATTAGGTGGTACCTGATGTATAATCTCATCCAACCCCTCCCAAAAGCGTCGTTTAACCTCCTCCTCGAGGCCCATATGAGGCGCATAGGCACTAACGACGTTTACGGTGCACTGACCAACCACCAACTTAATACTCATCAATCTATCATTCACTCGTCTAGCCTCAACAACATACTCTCTAAGTTCCCTATCCACCAATATACTCACTCCATTATTACCCTTCTGGGTTCCAGAGTTCCAAAGTTTATACCCATCCGCCTCCCTCGCACTCGACCCTGCCCACCTTGTCTCCTGGACACACGCTATATTGACCCTTCTCTTCTTGAGGATCTTCGCCAGCTCTATAGATTTTCCTGTCAATGAACCTACGTTCTATGACCCAATTCTCAATCGATGGATACCCTTGTTCCCTTTACCTCCCCTACATCCCAACCCACCTCCTAGCCCCCGCTCTACCTCCCGACCCACCCCCCGTACGCCCCGAGGACATGAACTCACTTGACCATCCCAGACTGCAGCCACTATAACTACGGCGGACTAGGGGTAATCTCTAATAGACACCACAGAACAAACTAGAATAAGACAGGATGTCACTACAGGTGCCCTAATATAGTGACTAAACTAATAAGAACTAAAAGGACAACAATTTTACTAACACAATATAAGGAAATAGGCAAACGGGAGGTACCAATTCCCGTGAGTATAACCTGGGAATTGTCTTAGTAGACTCGACTGTATTGCGTCCACTTGGCTCGTTCGCGTCCAGCTCCTGTCGTTCATCGCTGATACTCAGGTTGTTCTTCACTGTTTGCACGTGCCCGTCCTCGCCGCCCCAGGCCACCGATCCAAACCGATACTGTCAGGATAGTCTTGTTGCGTCGTGTCAGAAAGTTGTTCGGGATTCGTCGGGATTTATGAGACCTGTCGGAAATCTATACCCACCTGAAAATAGCTTGACCTCGCCGGAAAAGAATCTGCACCTCTGGCTTGAAGACAGGTCTGTTTTGTGTGTCATCACGATAACGAAACCGGGCCTTAAACCTGACTGTGGTTGTCCCTGCTCGCTGGCGACTGATCCGTGTCTTGCCGGAGTAAGAGGGGAGAAGACAAGATGGGGAAGGAGGAGAGGGGGGGTGAGAGAGATGGGCGGAGAGAAAGAGAGGGGTGTTGGATGATGGGGAGGAGAGAGGGGCGCGAGGACTTACCTGGGCGGGGAATGTTCGTCGGTGACTGAACTAGTCGCTGATGAGCTCTTATGTTACCATTGGCAGTGAGCATTCGGAAAGAGAGTGTTTCGGAGAGAGAGCGTTTCTAATCCTGGATCTAAGTTCAGATAACAACAATCTAGTAGAAATTAGCAGCAGCTACAATCTTACATGGAATCATCAAGAATCATTCTCCGTCCATATAGATCATCAGATGTTGATGATCTACTATTATGGGGAGGAGATGATCGAGTAACCAAGTAAATGTAGCAATTAATATGGAATTATAAGACAACAAGCATACAATAATTATGATTTATTTAGGAAACAAGTGATAAGAAGAAACACTTAATTGTGGAAATTAAGGAGAAAATAACCAATTTAATATTTAGTATGCTAAATGTCAAGTAGCAATTACGTCACATAAATCAAATAAGTATGTAGCAATTATAGCATGGATTCAAGGCAAAATATTGAGCAAGGAATATGAGAGAAACAATTAATATAATAATTAATTCATGATTTGAAATAATTTTTTATTTTAAGATAATTATGCAAACAATTAATTTGACGACGTATAGGCACTCGTCACCTCGCCTATACGTCGTTACACATAAAATTTACTTAACAAATAATTTAAGGGTTCTATTCCCTCAAGTCAAGGTTAATCACGATACTTACCTCGCTTCGCAACCAAATTCAAGATTCCAATAAACCTTTGCCTCGCGAATTCGTGTTTGAAAGCTTCAAATCTAGTCACAAACAATCTAATATACTCAATATGAATCGTAGGAATTAATTTCATATGAATTTACTAATTTTTCTGATTAAAATCCAAAATTCATTTTCAAAATTGACAATGGGGCCCATGTCTCGAATCCTGGAAAAACTCACGAAATTTGAACACCCGTTCCGATGCGAGTTAAACCATACAAAAATTATCGAATTCCGACATCGGATTGCCTTTCAAATCTTCATTTTATATTTTTGGATGATTTTATAAAAATCTGATTTTTCTTTCATAAATTTACCGATTCATTATATAAATGAGTATGGAATCATGAAACATAATCAATATAGGATAAAGAACATTTACCCTAATATTTTCCAGTGAAAATCGCCCAAAAATCGTCTTACCTAAGCTCAAAATCGTAAATGGGGCGAAATTCCATTTACAGAACTTAAGTTTTGTTTTCCGAGGTTTTTACCTTATGTGATTACGGAAATACCTTCACGATCGCATAGAACAATTCTGTCCAGCTCACTTTTACTCTTTGCGATCTTGGACAATGTTTCGCAATCGAGAAGCACATTTTTAGGTTGCCCCGTCTTTGATCTTCGCAAATGCGGTAGTGCTCTCGCGAACGCGAAGCATAGTTCCTTTCGCGATCGCGGACTGCCTTGTGCGATCGCATAGCTTTTCCAACAGTGTGATCGTGGACCTCATCTCGTGATCGCATAGTGCAAATTCTCATCATTGCCCATTAAGCCTTCGCGATCGCTGACATAGGAACGTGATCGCATAGAAGGAAACCAGTATTGTGATGCACCAGAATTCCAACCATGTTTTCTTGAACAAAGATGGTCTAAAACTCACCCAAACCCTTCGAGACCTCGTCTGAATATTTCAACAAGTCCCGAAACATAATACAGACTTACTCGGGGTTTCAAATCACGTCAAACAACATCAAAATTACAATTCATTCCTCGATTCGAACTTATGAGTTTCAAACTTTTCAATTTACCAAACTCGTGTCGAAACATGTTAAGTGAATCTTGAATGACTTCAAATTTGACGTACAAGTCATAAATGACATAACGGAGCTATTTCAATTTTCGGAATCTCAATCCGAGTCCAATATCAATAAAGTCAAATCAGTGGTTAAACTTTGAAAACCTTTAGCCTTTAGATTTCTAGTTTTTGTTAAATGGCGATAATTTGAGCTAGGGATCTCCGAATCCGATTTCGGGCATACGCCCAAGTCCCAAATCATGATGCGGACCTACCAAAACTGTCAAAATACCGATCCGGGTCCATATGCTCAAAATTTTGATCGAAGTGAACTCATTTGAGTTTTAAAGCTCTATTTCATATTTTAACCAATTTTTCATATAAAAACTTTCCGAAAAAATTTACGGACCGCTTACGCAAGTCGGGGAATGATGAATAGTGCTTTTCGAGGTCTTATAACACAAAAATTAATATTTAAATTAAAGATGATATTTTGGATCATCACAATAATAATCCACTTAAAAAGGTCAATTTAAAGTTAGAGCTTTTAAAAAATATACTAGTATCTGGACACGTGCACTACACATGTATTCCATGTTAATAATACAAATTTTGTAAAATGGAAGATACCCAAAAGTTAAAAAGAAATAAAAGATAATCAAAATAGTATCGAATCAATTTACTAATAATGTTACAAAGTAGAAATGTAACTATCATAGTGTAATATCAAATGAAAGATATGGAAAGACTAATCCAAATCGTACTATTATGTGGTTTATCTATAAAGCTAAAAATGCATTATGTAACTACTTTTCATACTTTTCATAATGCATTTTAGCTTTATAGATAAACCACATAATAGTAAGATATAGTACGATTTGGATTAGTCTTTCCATATCTTTCATTTGATATTACAATTTGGGGTGGGCGTTCGGGCAGTTCGGATTAAATATAAAACTTCCATTTAGATTTTCAGTTTTTGGATTGAAGAAATGACAATCCAAATCTAATCCAAATAAGCTCGGATTGGATCTGATTTATTAATTGGATTGGATATTTTGAATTTTCGATTTTAAGTTGACATGTTTCTTCTTTTTACAAAAACGAATATCCAAATGAAGTACTCAAATTAAATTGCCTGAAAAGTTACTCATCCTCACAGCAATCATCCAAATAAAGTATTCAAGTAATGAAATTACTATTAAGAAAATGCAACAGAGATATTAATACGGCCGCTAAGTACTAATAATAAAATCATGTCCAAATAGAAATTATTCTGACAGTAATTTAATAATTAATATTGCATATACGAAATCTAATGGATAGGGTGTTTAACTTATTATTATTGGCATATAGATAATGGACTAAATATCAAGTAAAAAAATTCGGATTTTCGGATATCCAAAAATCCAAAGTACCAAATCTAACATCCAATACGAAATCCAAAAAATTTAAAAATTAAAACCAAAATACATCCGTAATCCGAAAATCCAAACCAAAAATCTAAAAAAATTCGGATTTCGATTTGGATTTCGGGTTTGCCCAAACTATGCCCACCCCTAATTACAATATGATAGTTACATCTCTACTTTGTAACATTATTAGTAAATTGATTCGATACTATTTTGGTTATCTTTTATTTCTTTTTAACTTTTGGGTATCTTCCATTTTACAAAATTTATATTATTAACATGGAATACACGTGTAGTAACTTTAAATCGATCTTATTAAGTGGATTATTATACATGCGAAATAAATGAATAATATAAAAAGGAAGAGTAAAAGTTTAGCTTAATATAATTTTGTTTATCGTGGAGGGTTTAGAAGTAATTGATAATCCACTGAACCATATTACGTTACGTTAGAAATTTAGTAAGTTTAATTCAATTGGCAAGATTGACTAACACATCAACAATCTCAAAAGTGATAGTTTTGAGATTGTTCTAGCCGGCCACGAAAATGATAGTTTTGGTTTCTCCATATTGACGGATGATATAGAACTTCTTTTTAGAGCAATAGTATATATTAGTATAGGCCTACAAGCCTGCAACTATCAGGCTTGTGATGCATTTACCAATAGAAAAATAGCCAATCTGTATCTTAAACAATGAGTCTTCATTTTATAAACCAACTATTGATTTACCTTCTTTTCAAAAAAAAAAAAAAAACAATTCATTTGTTTTGAGAGTAATTCAGAAAACCCCTTCCATTATATTGTATTATTATAATGAACTCGTTACACATAAGACAGTAAAAAATCAATGAAGTTGCCTACTAGGCAAAGAAGCAGATATACCCGTCATCCTTTGCAGATAATGGTGAGTGAAGTAACTGTGATGACCCAAAAGGTAATCTTATATTATAGAACTCGATTTCGTATTTTGAGGCTTTTAAAACTTTATTTTATTCCTTTTTGATTTGTGTGTGCAATCCGGACATGTTTCCGGAAAGCTTTTATGTTGATAGTTGATAAAAATAATAACTTTTTCCTTTAAAAGTTGATTTAGTTGACTTGGGTCAACATTTTAGGCAAACGGATCCGGACTCGTATTTTGACAGTCCCGCTGGGTTCGTACCGAAATATGGGACCTGGGCGTATGCCCGAAATCGAATTTCGAGTTACCTAGCTCGAGAAATGAATTTTTGATGAAAATTGGAATACTGAAAATTAAATGGTTTTAAGAATTTGGTTAATGTTTGATCTTTTTGGTATCGGGCCCGTATTTTGGTTCCGGAGCCCGATACAGGTCCAATATAATATTTATACCTTATCTGTGAAATTTGGTGAGAAACGGAACAGATTTGACGTGATTCGGACGTCCGGTTGTGAAAATAGGAGTTTCAAAGTGTTCTTAAGAATTTTATGTGATTTGGTGCTAAATTCGTAGTTCTAAGTGTTATTTTAGCGATTTGATCACACGAGCAAGTTCGTACGATGTTTTAAGACTTGTGCGCATGTTTGGTTTGGATCCACGAGGGCTCGGTTGAGTTTCTGATAAACTACGGGATGTTTAGACTTGGAAAATCTGTTATTTTTTTGCTTCAGCTATCATCTGGTGTTTTCTTCTTCGCGATCGTGAAGGAACTCTCGAACGCGAAGAGCAAGCTTGTCTAAGGAAGATTTTCTTCTGCACGAACATGAGGGACTAGTCGCGAATGCGACCAGTCCATTGTGAACACGAAGCATTGGGACATGGGGGAGGGAAAATATACTCTTCGCGAACGCGGCAAGTGGCTCGCGAATGTGTAGGCTGGTGGGAGTAAGCCTTCGCGAACGCAAAGAGTATCTTGCAAACGCGTAAGCTAATAGAGCTGTAGCTTCGCGATCGCGACAGGCCCTTCGCGAAAGCGAAGAAGGCCTGTCCAGTGATTTTAAAACAGACCTTAAACGGGAGTTTCTTGAAAATTTCATATCTCTTTCACTAGAACTTGGCCTAGGGCGATTTTTGAAGGGGGAATTCAACATCAAATCATAGGTTTATACTCTTTAACTCATTTTCTTCAATTTCCATCATCACCCATTAGATTCCTAATCCTAAACCTCGTTATTTCATGGTAGAATTAGGTATTTTTGGAAGAATTTGGGATTTTTGCAAATTGGGGATTTAGACCTCGATTTGCGGTCGGATTCCAGAATTAATTACATATTCGGGCTCGGGGGTGAATGGAAAAATATTGGGAAACCTAAATTTATGTATTGAAATTGATTCCTTTAGCAATATTTGATGTTATTAAGTTAATTATGGCTAGATACGAGTGGTTTGGAGGTGAAATCGGGAGGCAAAGTGGTAATTGAGCAGCGAGTGGCATGTGGACCGAGGTAAGTGTTATATCTAACTTTGACTCGAGAGATCAGGGATCCTTGACTTAATTGTTATGTGAAAATCCATGTGAGTGGCATATAGGTGAGGTGATGAGTACCTATGCGCCGTCAATATATCTGTTTTGCCTGTTTTCTTCCCGTTCTTATTATATTATTTTTTGCCTTAACTGCTACATGCTTTACTGGTATTTTCATGCTTAATTCTATTTGTCAGACATTGTTTTTCATTGTTGAAGGTATTAGCTACCCCGTAGTTTTCTTGTCTCATATTATTGGTTTGAGCTAGTTTATCTATGTTTTATGGCATATTTGGGTTAGTTTTGCTGAGTAGTATTATTTGTGTGAAGTTTCATAATGTACAAATTTTTCGTTTGCTTTGGTTTGAGGTTTTAATATTGTGAAGAGTTTGAGTTAAATTGTGAAATTTCTGTACTTAATGAGTAATTTATGCTGATATGGTGGGGTCGGGTTGCGCCCGCAACCGAAGGAATATGGGTGATATATTGAGGACGAATAAGGGCGAAATGCTATTGTACGGTGGGATCGAATTGTGCATCGCAACAGGAGGAATATGGTGATATATTGAGGAGGAAGAGGGTGAAATGTTATTGTACGGTGGGATCGGGTTACACGCCGCAACAGGAGGAATAAGGGTGATATATTGAGGAATAAGGGTGAAATACTATTGTACGGTGGGATCGGGTTGCACGCCGCAACAGGAGTAATAAGAGTGGATTGATATGGAGTAACAAGGGTGAATATTCATATTGATATTTATATATGGTGGGATCGGGATGCACGCCGCATCAGTTTATGTGTTTGTGTATCTTTCTTCTACTGTGTAAGTTGTTTGTAGTTTTGCATTTTACTTAAGGATTGGATATAGCTGGATACTGATAAGACACTTGAGTTCTGTATTCATTCCATGCAAGTTACTGCTTTATTTTGTCTTGTCCTTCTTGTGATTTTATTATACACTGTTTGCAGGTTATATTGTAATTGCCCCACTGTAGCCTCGTCACTACGTCGTCGAGGTTAGGCTCGGCGCTTACCAGTACATGGAGTCGGTTGTACTGATACTGCACTCTGCATTTTCTGTACAGATTTTAGACCAGGTAGTGGCTGATAGAGAGGTCGGGCGTAGATATTTTCAGTTAAGAGACCCAAGGTAGTCCTACTGGCATCCGTAGGCCCTGGCATCCCCTTCTACGCTCGTGAATTTGCTGTTTTTTCTTCCCTTCATAAACAATTGTATCTTCTTTCGAACAGATGTTTGTAGTAAATTTTAGTGCGTTCGTGGATTGTGACACCGGATTCTGGGTAGTAATAGTTATAGTATTTGTAATAGTATATAAACAAAGAGGCTATTTATTTACTTCCGTATTTATTTTACTGATTTTTGCTTGTTTATTATTAATCACTGAAACATAAAGGATTTGGCTAGTTAAACCTCTAACATTGGCTTGCCTAGCAAGTGTAATGTTAGGCGCCATCACGGTCCCGATGGTGGGGATTTCGGGTTGTGACAAGTTGGTATCAGAGCACTAGGTTGCCTAGGTCTCACAATTCACGAACAAGCTTAGTAGAGTCTGAAGGATCGGTATGAAGACGTCTGTGCTTATCCCTAGAGGCTACAGATTTTAGGAGCAATTTTACTTATATTCTTCTCTATTGCGCGATTTTGTTCTCTCAATGCTAAATTGAACCCTCTACTCTTGTTCTTTCGCCGATGGCGAGGTCTCGTACCACTTCTTTAGCTGAGCAGCGACACAAACCGGTGACGGGTCAGCTATGTCTTCTGAGGCTTTGTGAAGATTAAATAGGTTTACCAATCTCTTCCTAGTTCACTTTAACGGTGCATCTTCAGAGGATTCCTAGGACTATTTGGACAGTTGTCATGAGGTGTTAGGGAAAATAGGGGATAGTGGCGACTAATGGGTCAACTTTGCTGCATCTCACTTGTCGGGTTCCGCCAAGAAGTGGTGGAGGGATTATATGTTGACCAGACCAGCTGGGTCGCCTGCTCTTACTTGGGACCAATTCTCTCAGTTATTTCTTGAGAAGTTTCTTCCTATCACTCAGAGTGGGGACTATCGGAGGCAGTTCGAGCATCTGCAGCAGGGTTCTATGACTGTCACTCAGTACGAGACTCGATTTGTAGATCTGGCCCGTCATGTTATTCTTCTACTTCCTACAGAGAGAGAGATAGAGAGATAGAGAGAGAGAGAGAGAGAAGGAGGTTTATTGAGGGACGTGATCAGCCTATCAGATTGCAGATTGCAGATTGCTAAGGAGACTGGGAGTGAAATTTCTTTTCAGACGGCTGCTAATGTTGCTAAGCGAGTCGAGATGGTTTTAGCTCAGGGGAGTGGTCAGGGGTTTAATAAGAGACCTCGTCATTCAGGTGGTTTCAGTGGTGCCTTATTTGGAGACAAGTGTACTTTCGGTAGAGGTCATCCTCCCAGGCAATATCAGTCAATGCTTCAGGTATCCCACAGTGCTTCAAGGAGTCGTGGTCTTTATATGCCTCCTTCTGGGCAGCTAGTCTACAGTGCATCGCCAACTCCTATTAGTGCACCTCCTATTCAGAGTTATTACCATGGTCAGCCAGCCTATTTAGGTCAGTCTCAGTTTCAACAGCCATAGTACCAGGATGTATGCTTTGAGTGTGGTGGTTATGGGCATATTAAGTGGACTTGTCCGAGATTATTAGGCGGTACACCATAGTAGAGTTCTTGTGCCATGATTCTGTCACCAAACCATTATTTCCCGCTCAGCTAGTTAGAGGTAGGGGTCAGGGAGCCAGAGGTAAAGGCCACACCGCTAGAGGTGGAGGTCAGGTAGTTAGAGGTGGAGGTCAGGCCGCTAGAGGTAGAGACCATCCGGTAGGAGACCATCCTAGAGATATAGTTTAGAGTGGTGGGGCCCAGTCCCGATGTTATGCTATTCCAGCCAGGGTTGAAGCTGAGTCATCCGACGTTGTTATCATAGGTACTATTTCAGTTTGCAGTAGAGATGCTTCAGTTCTATTTGATCCGGGGTCTACATACTCCTATGTGTCATCTTACTTTGGTTCATATTTGGTTGTGCCTCGTGATTCTTTGAGTGCTCCCGTGTATGTGTCCACACCGGTGGGGGATTCTATTATAATAGATCATGTCTAGCATTCGTGTGTGGTTGTTATTGGGCGGTCTTGAGACTCGTATAGATCTTTTACTTCTCGATATGGTCAATTTTGATGTCATTTTAGGGATGGATTGGTTGTTACCTTATCATGCTATATTAGATTATCACACCAAGACAGTGACCTTAGCCTTGCCGGGGTTGCCTCGATTAGAGTGGAGGGAGACACCTGGTCATTCTACCAGTAGGGTTATCTCTTATATAAAGGCTCAGCGTATGGTTGAGAAGGGCTGTTTAGCTTAATTGGCTTATGTTTGTGATTCTAGTGCGGAGGTTCTTTCCATAGATTCAGTATCAGTCGTTCAGGAGTTTCTAGAGATATTTCCTATAGACCTGCCGGGGATGCCATCCGACAGGGATATTGACTTCTGTATTGAATTGGTTTCGGGCACTCAACCCATTTCTATTCTGCCATACAGCATGGACCCGCTAGAGCTGAAAGAGTTGAACGAGCAGTTGCAAAATTTGCCTGATAAGGGCCTATATTAGACCTAGTGTCTCGCCTTGGTGTGCGCCCGTATTGTTTGTAAAGAAGAAGGATGGATCGATGAGGATGTGCATAGATTATCGACAGTTGAACAAAGTCACCATCAAGAACAAGTACCCATTGTCGAGTATTGCTGACATATTTGATCAGCTTCAGGGTTCCAAGGTGTTTTCAAATATTGATTTGATTTATGGCTACCATCAGTTGAGAATTAGGGCATCTGATGTCCCTAAGATAGCTTTTCGGACTCGATATGGGCATTATGAGTTCCTAGTGATGTCATTTGGCTTGACAAATGCCCCAGCAACATTTATGGATTTGATGAACCGGGTGTTAAAGCCTTACCTGGATTCCTTTGTGATTGTGTTTATTAATGATATCATGATCTACTCTCGTATCCAAGAGGAGCACGAGCATCTTGATCATACTTCAGGATCTAAGAGATAGCCAGTTATATGCTAAGTTTTCGAAATGCGAGTTTTGGTTGTGTTCAGTTGCTTTCTTGGGTCACATTGTATCAGCAGAGGGTATTAAGATGGGTCCTAAGAAGATTGAGGCCGTTCAGAATTGGCCTAAACCTACTTCAGCCATAGAGATCCATAGTTTTTTGGGTTTAGCGGGTTATTACCGTCGGTTTGTGGAGGGGTTTTCATCTATAGCAGCCCCGTTGACCAGGTTGACTCGGGAGGGTACCCCGTTTAGATGGTCAGACAAGTGTGAAGCGAGCTTTCAGGGCTCAAGACAATTTTGACTACAGTGCCAGTGTTGGTGTTGCCCATAAGATCAGGGCCTTATACAATATATTGTGATGTATCTCATATTGGACTTGCTGAAGTATTGATGCATGGTTGCAGGGTTATTGCATATGCTTCACTACAGCTAAAGGTTCATGAGAAGAATTACCCTGTTCACGACTTAGAGTTGACAGCCATTATTCATACAATGAAGATTTGGAGGCACTATCTTTATGACGCGTCGTATGAGGTGTTCACAGATCATAAGAGTTTGCAGTATTTGTTCAAGCAAAAGGAACTCAATTTGAGGCAGAGAAGGTGGTTTGAACCATTGAAAGACAATGATATCACCATCTTGTATCATCCCCGGAAGGCCAATGTGGTCGCCGATGCTTTGAGTAGGAAGTCAGCTAGTATGGGCAGCCTTGCGTACATTTTGATCAGTGAGAGACCGCTTACATTAACGTTCGACCCTTAGCCAATCAGTTCATAAGGCTGGATGTTACTGAGCCCAGTCGTGTTTTAGCTTGCACTGTTGCTCGGTCTTCCTTGTTTGAGCGTATCAGGGAGTGGCAGTATGATGACCCTCATTTACTTGTCCTTAGGGACACAATGCGGCACGGTGATGCCAAGCAGGTTACGGTTGGAGATGATGGAGTATTGAGGATGTTGGGTCATATTTGTGTGCCTAATGTACATGGGATTCGTGAGTTAACTCTAGAAGAGGCTCACAGTTCCCGGTATTCTATTCATGCGGGCACCGCCAAGATGTATCAGGACTTGCGGCAACATTATTGGTGGAGGAGGATGAAGAATGATATTATGTCGCTCAGTGTCTAAATTGTCAATAAGTAAAGTACAAGCATCAGAGACCTAGTGGTTTGCTTCAAAAGATAGGGATTACTTAGTGGAAGTGGGAGCGTATCACAATGGATTTTATTGTTGGACTCCCACAGACTCAAAGGAAGTTCGATGCAGTTTGGGTTATTGTGGATAGACTGACCAAGTGAGTGTATTTCATCCTTGTGGCAGTTTCCTATTCTTCAGAGCGGTTGGCAGAGATTTATATCCGTGAGATCGTTCATCTTTACGGCGTGCCTGTGTCTATCATTTTTGATCAAGGTACACAGTTTACCTCGCACTTCTGAAGGGTAGTACAACGTGAGTTGGGTATGTGGGTCGAGTTGAGCACAACATTTCATCCTTAGACGGACGGACAGTCCGACCGTACTATTCAGATCTTGGAGGATATGCTTCGCACCTGTGTTATTGACTTTGGAGGTTTTTGGGATCAGTTCTTACCATTAGCAAAGTTTGCCTACAACAACTGCTATCAGTCGAGCATCCAGATAGATCCCTATGAGGCATTATATGGTAGATAGTGTCGATCGCCGGTTGGATGGTTTGAGCCAGGGGGCTCGGCTATTGGGTACAGATTTGGTATAGGATGCCTTAGATATGGTTAAGATCATCCAGGATAAACTTCTACAGCTCAGTCCAGGCAGAAAAGTTATGCCGACCGTAAGGTTCGTGATATGGCATTCATGGTCGAAGAGAGAGTGTTGCATCGGGTATCACCCATGAAGGGTGTAATAAGGTTTGGAAAGAACGGCAAGTTAAGACCTAGATATATCGGGCCTTTTGAGATCCTTGAGCGAGTGGGAGAGGTGGCCTACAGACTTGCGTTGCTACCAGGCTTATCAGCGGTACATCCAGGATTCCATGTGTCCATGTTTCAGAAGTATCATGGTGATCCATCCCACGTATTAGATTTCAGCACTGTCCAGTTGGACAAGGATTTGACCTACGAGGAGGAGCAGGTAGCTATTCTAGATCGGCAGGTTCGTCAGTTGAGATCAAAGAGTTATCTTTCGGTTCGAGTGTAGTGGAGAGGTCAGCCTGTTGAGGCAGCTACCTGGGAGTCCGAGTCCGATATGCGGAGCAGATATCCCCACCTTTTTACCAGCTCAAGTACTTTTGAATGTCCATTCGAGGATGAACAGTTGTTTTAGAGGTGGAGAATGTGGTGACCCAAAAGGTATTCTTTTGTTTTAGAACCTGATTCCATGTTTCGAGGCCTTCAAAACCTCATTTTATTCCTTCTCTATTTGCATGCGCAGTCAGGGCGTGTTTCCGGAAAGCTTTTATGTTGAAAGTTGATAAAAATAATAATTTTTGCCTTTAAAAGTTGATTTAGTTGACTTCGGTCAACATTTTGGAACACATGTTTTGACAGTCCCGGTGGGTCCGTATCGAAATATGGGACCTGGGCATATGCCCGGAATCAAATTCTGAGGTCTTTGGCTCAAGAAATGAATTTTTGATGAAAATTGAAAGACTGAAAATTAAATGGTTTTAAGAATTTGGTTAATGTTTGATCTTGTTGGTATCCAGCCCGTATTTTGGTTCAGCAGCCTGTTACATGTCCAAAATAATATTTATACCTTATCTGTGAAATTTGTTGTGAAACGGAACTAATTTGACGTGATTCGGACGTCCGTTTGTTAAAATAGAAATTTCAAAGTGTTCTTAAGAATTTCATGTGCTTTTGGTACTAAATTAGTAGTTCTAGGTGTTATTTTGGCTATTTGATCGCACGAGCAAGTTTATATGATGTTTTTAATACTTGTGTGCATGTTTCGTTTGCAGCCCCGAGTGCTCGGGTGAGTTTCGGATAGGCTACAGGATGTTTCAGACATGAAAAATCTAGTGTTTTTGGCTTCAGCTGTCCTTTGGTGTATTCTTCTTCGCGTTCACGAAGGGACTCTCGCGAACGTGAAGAGCAAGCTTGTCTGAGGAAGATTTTATTCTACGCGAACGCGAGGGACTAGTCGCGAACGCGACCATGCCATCACTAACGAGAAGCATTGGGACCTGGGGGAGGGAAAATATACTCTTCGCGAACGTGGCAAGTGGCTCGCGAATGCGTAGGCTGGTGGGAGTAAGCCTTCGCGAACACAAAGAGTATCTTGCAAACGCGTAGGCTAATAGAGTTGTAGCTTCGCGATCGCGACAGGCCCTTCGCGAACGCGAAGAAGGCCTGTCCAGTGATTTTAAAACAGACCTGAAATGGGAGTTTCTTCAAAATTTCTTATCTCTTTCACTAGAACTCGGCCTAGGGCAATTTTTGAAGGGTGAATTCAACACCAAATCATAGGTTTGTACTCTTTAACTCACTTTCTTCAATTTCCATCATCACCCATTTGATTCCTAGTCCTAAACCTTGTTCTTTCATGGTAGAATTAGGGATTTTTGGAAGAATTGGATTTTTGTAAATTGGTATTTAGACTTTGATTTGGGGTCGGATTCCGTAACTAATTACATATTCGGGCTCGAGGATGAATGGGTGAATGGATTTTGGTCCGAACCTCGAGTTTTGACCAAGCGGGCCCAAGTCGATTTTTGACTTTTTGGGAAAATTATTGGGAAACCTAAATTTATGTATTGAAATTGATTCATTTAGCAATATTTGATGTTATTAATAAGGGTGGATTGATATGGAGTAATAAGGGTGAATATTCATATTGATATTGATATATAGTAGGATCGGGATGTGCGCCGTATCAGTATATGTGTTTGTATATCTTTCTTCTACTGTGTAAGTTATTTTGTAGCTTTGCATTTTATTTAAGGATTGGTTATAGCTGGATACTGATAAGACACTTGAGTTCTGTATTCATTCCTTGGAAGTTACTACTCCCTCCGTTTTAATTTATGTGAACCTATTTCCTTTTTGGTCCGTGCCAAAAAGAATGACCGTTTTCCTTATTTGGAAACAATTTACCTTTATGCAATGATTTATAGCCACATAAAATATATGTGCCTCATTTTACACCACAAGTTCAAAAGTCTTCTCTCTTTTCTTAAACTCTGTACCCAGTCAAATGGGTTCACATAAATTGAAACGGAGGGAGTACTTTATTTTGTCCTATCCTTCCTTTTGCTTTTATCATACATTGTTTGCAAGTTATATTATAATTTCCCCACCGTAGCCTCATCACTACCTCGTCGAGGTTAGGGTCGGCACTTACCAGTACATGGGGTCGGTTGTACTGATACTGCATTCTGTACTTTCTGTGCAGATTTTGGAGTAGGTAGTGGCTGATCGAGAGGTCGGATGGAGATATTTCAGTTAAGAGACCCAAGGTACAATTGCTGGCGTCCGTAGGCCCTGACATCCCCTTCTATGCTCCTATATTTACTGTTTTTACTTCCCTCTATAAACAGTTGTATCTTCTTTCGAACAGATGTTTGTAGTAAATCTTAGTGCGTTCGTTGATTGTGACACCGGATTCTGGATAGTAATAGTTATAGTATTGATAATAGTATATAAATAAAGAAGCTATTTATTTACTTCCGTATTTATTTTACTTATTTTAGCTTGATTATTGTTAATCACTGAAACGTAAAGGATTTGGCTAGTTAAACCTCTAACATTGGCTTGCCTAGCGAGTGTGATGTTAGGCATGGTCCCGATGATGGTGATTCCGGGTCATGACACCTAGCAAAAAAATCAATGAATTTTTTGGGTAAAAGAAGTTTATAACAGAAATAGAATAATCTAATGAAATGATCAGGCACTTTACTTTGAACTTTTACAGAGCGTAATGTGATGACCCGCCATATCATCATACCACATAGGCTCCATTTGGCATATATTAATGCCATGTAGAAGCTTACATAAGAAGAAGGCTAGCATTTATGAGAAGATTCTAGAGAGGTATGAACATTTCCTTAGGAAGAATCTAGATCCTTATGGATTTGCTAGGAAAGTCCTTGGAATCTTCTAGGCTTGTACAGAATTCTAGAAAAAGCAATTATCTTGTAAATATCAAGGACTTATGTAATAATTAATATTTACACACTAGCCCCTAGGAGACTAGTATATAAAGGGGGTCATTCATTTGTAATTCATCAAGCAAACAATTCAAGTTCTCTCTAATACAAAGCTTCCTTTAACAATTCTCTTGTGTTCTTTCTTCTATTCTCTTAGAGATCTTGAGTGTAGTAAGGCTGACTTGACACGGCAAAGTGAGGGACGACGAGGCCAAAATCAACACTGCAGTATTGTACCTCTCAGAGACTGCCATGCTATGGTGGATAAGGAAGATGATTGACGTGGATAAAGGTATATGTACTATTAGCACATGGGATCAGTTCAAAGAGGAGTTCAAGCAACAGTTCTTTCCAAACAACGTCTTGTACGAGGCAAGGCGCAATCTTAGTGAATTGAAGCAAACAGGGAGCATACGTAACTATGTCAAAGAGTTCACTACCCTTATGCTTCAAATCCCCAACCTGACCAATGATGACTTGTTGTTCCACTTCATGGAGTGGTTGCAAAATTGGGCTAAGCAGGAGTTGCAACGCCGACAAGTCACAGATATAGACCAAGCCATAGTGGAGGCCGAATCATTAATAGATTTTAGGCATGACAAGCACGACAAAGGCAATGTCAAGGAGTCAAAGGTTAACAATGCTTAAGGTAGGGGAGACCGTGGCAAAGTCAAAGAGATACAACAACAATACTCCAAGACTCAAGATTTCAAAAAGTCGAGTGGTCGTCAGGGATACATCGAGAAGAAGGCCCAGGTCGAGAAGAAGGGATGTTATATATGCGGAGGGCCACATGGATTCAGGAATTGTCCTGACCTCAAGAGACTCAGTGCCATGGTACGTGAGCGGAAGGAGCAGCTACAAGGAGAGAGTCCGGGAACCGCACAGTTGGGTATGATTGGATTATGTGGTGCTATCACGAAGCAAGCTATCCAACCCACCGAGAATGGCAATCAGTACGTCTCACCATCAACAACAAGCCCGCTCGTGCAATGGTGGATACTGGAGCAACTCATAATTTCGTTACTAAGGCTGCCGCAAAGAGACTGGAATTGAAGCTTGCTCCAACCAACTCTCGCATCAAGACCGTGAATGTCAAGATACAGAATGCTCATGGGGTAGCTAATGGAGTTGGTGTCAAAATTGGGAACTTGGAAAGGTATGACAAACTTTACCGTAACCGCTATGGATATCTTTGACATCATACTGGGGAAAGAGTTCTTTAGACATTGTCATACTTTAATCGACCCCTACCTCCAACGTCTCTTGGTTATGGAGCGAGAAGGAGCTTGCATGGTACCTACAATGACTACGCCCCACGGACAGAGCCAAGCACAACTCTAAGCTATGCAGGTTGTCAAGGGGATCAAGAAGGGGGAGTCGACGTTCCTGGAAACCATCACAAGTCTGGAGGAAAACAAGAGTTTTCAAGAGACACTGCCGCCTTGCATAGAGAAGTTGCTTGAGGAAAACAAAGATTTCATGCCCGAGGAGTTGCCTAAGCACCTGCCACCTAGGCAAGAGGTGGATCACAAGATTGAGTTGGAGCCAGGGGCTAAGCCACCCGCATTTGACCCATATCGTATGGCACCTCCCGAGCTATAGGAGCTCAGGAAACAATTGAAGGAGCTGCTAGATGTTGGTCACATTCGCCCATCAAAGACACCTTTTGGTGCACCAGTATTGTTCCTGAAGAAGAAGGATGGATCGTTGCGTTTGTGCATAGACTACCGAGCAATTAATAAGGTCACCATGAAGAATAAGTACCTGATCCCGCTCATTGCTGGCTTGTTCGATAGACTTGGGCAAGCCAAGTACTTTACCAAGGTGGATCTTCGAAAGGGCTACTACCAGGTTCGCATTGCGGAAGGGGATGATCCAAAAACAACATGTGTAACGGGATATGGAGCCTTTGAGTGGTTGGTGATGCCCTTAGGCTTAACCAATGCACCGGCCACATTTTGCACCCTTATGAACAAGATCTTCCATCCCTACCTTGATCAGTTCATGGTAGTCTACCTAGACGACATAGTCATCTACAACAACACCTTGGAGGAGCACATGGAGCACTTAAGGAAGGTTTTCCAAGTCTTGCGAGAGAACGAGCTATACATCAAGAGGGAGAAATGTGAGTTCGCACAATCAAAGGTGCACTTCTTGGGCCATGTCATTAGCAATGGAGAGCTACGCATGGACGAGGCTAAGGTACGTGCTATCCAGGAGTGGGAGGCACCTATAAAGGTAACTGAGTTGAGATCCTTCCTTGGCCTTGTTAACTACTATCGTCGGTTCATCAGTGGATACTCAACAAAGGCCACACCATTGACTGAGTTGTTAAAGAAGAACAAGCCATGGGTTTTGTCGGAGCATTGTCAAAAGGCATTTGAATGCCTTAGCTATAACAGAGGAGCCAGTCTTGGCATTACCTGACTTTGCCAAAAAATTTGAGGTGCACACAGACGCCTCAGACTTCGCCATTGGGGGTGTCCTGATGCAGGATAAGCATCCCATAGCATTTGAGAGCCGCAAGTTAAATGAGACGGAGCGGCGTTACATGGTACAAGAGAAGGAAATGACTGCCATTGTGCATTGCCTTGGAGACATTATCAGCTCGGGTCAAGGTTCGTGGTCAAGACTGATAATGTGGCTGCTAGCTACTTTCAAACACAGAAGAAGCTCACACCAAAGCAGGCTAGGTGGCAGGATTTCTTAGCCGAGTTTGATTATGCGCTGGAGTATAAGCCGGGAAAAGGTAATGTTGTAGCCGATGCCTTGAGCTGGAAAGCTGAGTTTGCTGCAATTATTTCAGCGAGATTGGACATTAGGGAGGCTATAAAAGAAGGCATGCAGCATGATCTAGCAGCCAAATAGCTTATCGAGTTAGCCAACAAAGGCAAGACGAGACGGTTTTGGATAGAAGATGGCCTACTACTTACCACAGGTCGGCGGGTCTATGTGCCTTAATTTGGAGACATTAGACGACGGATCATAAGGGAGAGTCATGACACAATATGGGCTGGTCATCCAGGTCAACGTCGCACTAGGGCCTTGGTTGAGTCAGTCTACTATTGGCCACACATGCATGATGACATAGAGTGCTATGTGCAGACTTGTCTTGTCTGTCAACAGGACAAGGTTGAACAACAACAACCCGGAGGACTTTTGGAGCCACTACCAGTTGCAGAGCGTCCATGGGAGAACATAACTATGGACTTTATTACTTGTCTACCGAAGTCCGATGGTTATGGTACTATTATGGTGGTCGTGGATAGATTTTCCAAATATGCCACCTTCATGCCCGCCTCACCAGGTTGCACAGCCAAGGAAGCCGCCAAGCTGTTCTTTAAGAACGTGGTGAAGTATTGGGGCTTACCAAGGCATATAATCAGTGATCGAGGCCCCCGCTTTACTGGAAACTTTTGGAGAGAGTTGTTTGACATACTTGGTACGGAGCTGAACTTTTCTACTAATTTCCACCCACAGACGGATGGACAAACGGAACGAGTCAAAATGCCTTACTAGAATGCTACTTAAGGCATTATGTAAGCGCGCATCAGAAAGATTGGGCAGAGCTCCTAGACATCACCAAATTTTCTTATAACTTGCAGCGGAGTGAGTCTACTGGGCGGACACCATTTGAGCTAGCCACAGGCCAACAACCACAAACTCCACATATATTACCAGCCGCGTTTGAGGGAAAGAGTTTGAGGGCTTATCATATGGCCAAAGGATGTGAGGAGCAGCTCGACACTACTAAGTCCTACCTGGATAAGGCAGCTAAAAAGATGAAGAAGTTTGCGGACCGTAAGCGGCGTCCCACATACTATAGAGTTAGGGACATGGTCATGGTGAAGTTTAACCCAAGATAGTTCAAGGCACTACGGGACATGCATCTGAATCTGATTCGCAAGTATGAGGGGCCATTTAAGATCGTCGCCAAGGTAGGCAAGATCTCATACAAGCTTGACATGTCATCGTATCTCAAGATCTACCCTGTCTTCCACGCTAGCATGCTTAAGCCATATCACGAAGATAAGGATGATCCGAGTAGGGGCCAATCAAGTCGGGTGCCAATGACTATCACCGCCTTGCATGATCGGGAGATTGAGGCTATCATAAATTACCAGGCCAGGTGAAAACAAGGGCAAAAAGCCACCACTATGTTCCTCGTCCAATGGAAAGGGCAATCACCAGAGGAGGCCACGTGGGAAAGATATGAAGACTTATGGCAATTCAAAGATAAGATCCGAGAGTTTATGCAGCAGCATTGCGCCGCGGCCGTCGCAATATTAGGTGGGAGAGAGCGTGATGACCCGCCATGTCATCATGCCACATAGGCGTCATTTGGCATATATTAATGCCATGTGGAAGCTTACATAAGAAGAAGGCTAACATTTGTGAGAAGATTCTAGAGAGGTATGAACATTTCCTAAGGAAGAACCTAGATCTTTATGGATTTGCTAGGAAAGTCCTTGGAATCTTCTAGACTTGTAGAGAATTCTAGAAAAAGCCCTTATCTTGTAAATATCAAGGACTTGTATAATAATTAATATTTACTCACTAGCCCCTAGGAGACTAGTATATAAAGGGGGTCATTCATTTGTAATTCATCAAGCAAACAATTCAAGTTCTCTCTAATACAAAGTTTCCTTTAACAATTCTCTTGTGTTCTTTCTTCCGTTCTCTTAGAGATCTTGAGTGTAGTAAGGCTGACTTGACATAGCAAGAATATGAGCAAGTTGTGCAAGATCGTGAGTAAGTTGTCAAGTGTCGCACGTGTATTAGTTAACAACTAAGGACGTGACAGTAATGACAAATGAAAAAGGCTATGCAACGTTTTGTAACCGTTGAAGATGAATGAAAGAGACAATTAAGGCTAAAATGTGAAACGACTTGCGTGCAAAAAAAAATAGTTGTTTATGGACGCAGATTACCGAGGGACGTATCGAGGGAAGTCCGTCGGTAAGTAGCACGTAGGTAAATCGCTCCTCAGTTAAAGTAACCAACATAATCCCTCAGTAATTTTCGATGGACCCTGTCAGACAGCTTTCAGTAGCGTTCTGACACAATTTGGTCAAATAATCTTACTTACCGACGGATATCCGTATATTATAAAATAATATCCATATCGACAAATATCTCTCGGTAAATTAAAAATAAGAATTTGACATTACCGACAGACACCATCGGTACGTTTAAATTTTAATTTAGTAAATTTAAAATTTTAAAATATGAATTAATTATAGAGCGTAATGACAAATAAAAAAGGCTATGCAATATTTTGTAACCGTTGAAGATGAATGAAATAGACAATCAAGGCTGAATGTGAAACGACTTGTAAATTAAATTTACATGGCTGTTACAACCTACAGTAACTATTGCCAAATGGAATTTTCTTACCTGAATGTTACAACCTACAATAATAACTATGGGTAGATGGAAATTATCTACATTTACCTTAAATGTAATGAAGAATAATCATTTAGTGGAAAGTTATTTTTTTGGCTCAAGGATAAAATTCTCATTCAATTTTTAAAGAATATTTTGGTAATTCAATATTTGATTTGGAGCTTTATACTTATAATATGAAAGGTAATAATAAAACTCAAGGAACTTCAACTTGCGTGTACTTGTTTTCTTGGTATTATAGTTGTATGTTACAGCTTCTAACACTAATAATTGTAGACTTGAATAAATTATAATCAACATTATAATAATTGTATACTAAAAATTTTAAAAATGAAGAGCACAATTCTATTAATTTTAAAACAAATAGGCTTAGCCAGAAATGCAATTATCCTCTGTTTCTATTCTATCATAGTATCTCCTTCATAATATTGACAACAATCATAAGTTGTCAATATTACCATCAATGACAGTAAAATACAGTAGTAATATACAGGTGCAAAAGCAAAAATGATGTCACCATCATTTTAGCTGCATTTTCTAAAGTACAATAAACAACTACTATGACGCCTCAAACCCAAGTTAGAGTTAGCTATATAAATCCAAACTGTCACTCCATTTAAACTCGTCTCAAATTCTAAAGTCCAATCATTATTTATTAATCTTTACTCTATTTCTCCGCCTTCCAAATACAGAGGAGGGGGATAAGCAGCAATCAAGACGGAGGAGCTTCCACTACTTTTATATGGGTTTGAACCACAGGTCATTCTTGAACTTGAAATGGCAGAACTATTGTTTACCTCGAAAATACGAGTAACAATTTAATTTGATTTGTAGTTTTAAAGATATATGATTTAGTTCAATACCAATTGATAATCAAGAATTATAAAGTAGAAATGAAAGAAATAAGTGAATCAAACCAATGTTACTCAACAGTGGTGACATCGAGCTTAGTGTCCTCGAGATGAACTAAGAGCAATAAAGTAAAAACAATAAATGTAAAGGACAATTCTGATGAATAGTAAGAGAGAAAAGTAAAATAGTATATTCTTTTTCAATCATTACATGATGATACAAATGATTGGTGTCCCCTTTATATAATAGGGGAACCCTAAATAAGGTGCATTTCAGTTTACAGTGAAGAATCTTATTAGTACAGCTGTCTAACCGCCTAGTATGAAATCGTACAATGATGTCGGGATTTGCGCCATGATTTTGGGGACGTGACAGGAATCTCGCTCATTCTGTTAGAAATCCATCACGCCATTATCTCGGGGTCGAGCATACTCGGCTTTGTTGTCCATTGTACTTTGGTCCTCGGGCATTGCGTCCTATCTTCGAGCTCGGGTCTAATCCATCGGGCTCGAACTCGACCTCTCCTGAACTCGATCTTAAGACGAACCCTCGAGCCTATGAATCGGAGGCATATGATTTTGACCATATACAGATAGTTCCCGCGTTTCTTAGAGTAGGTCGATAAGAAATGACTTGATCTTCTATGCTCCGACGCCTCGATCATGATGTCAATCTTGTGATGTCAGTGATTGAAGTGTCTGAAAAGTCACTTTTATGCAGTTCCCAGAGTCATTAATTAGAGGCGGCTGGCAGTCGGCTATTTGGCTTCCCCAATACGCTTCAGCGACCCCTATAAATAAACCAACTTCACCATTTTACAAATTTTACTTATCTAATCGTTTTCAAAATTTCATTAACTCTTTCAACTTCTCTGAGTTCATTCTTCTCTTTAGTTTGCCTTTACTTCATCATCAACCCTTTCTATTTAAATTTCTACACCACAATGGCTAAAACATCTAAATTTGTTCCCCAAAAAGAAAAAGCCTCTTCATCATCGCGGCCGGCCAGAAGTAAAATAGTGGTGCCACCTCGTATCGAGGAGTGTATTTCTTCACCATGTGAAATAACATACAATTTTAAAAATTGAAAAACCTGTATCGACACTAGGTCGATGTGAACCCATGTCCCGATACATCTGTCTGATAACCGAAGACGAGCTTGAGCAGGTAAAAACGGACTACAACTGAGAGAACAAAGATGTAGTGACCCCTTCACTCGAGGACGACATCACTACTTATAAAGCGGGGTACTTAAGCGTGTATACCTACACATTCAAGTTGGGTTTCGCAGATCCAGCTCTGGGTCCCATAGACCTAGTTATTCTTAATTTTTGCCAATAATACCAAGTGATGCTCGTCCAGATCTACCCTTCATTCTAGGGAATCGTCAATTTGATCAGATACTTTTCGAGCCAGGTCGAGGGGATGCCTTTTACCCTCGACCATCTAATCAGGACGTATAGCCTTCACCTTTATCGAGGTGGCCTGGTAAAGCTGCAACGCCGATCCTCAAAATCTCTCTTCTCCAGCATCGATGAGGACAAAGACCCAGGATGGTTTAGCCGGTTTGTTCGAGTCAGGACCTCTGACCTGATTCCTGCTGAGAGGATGCCATTCCCCGAGGAATGGAACATGAAATGTAAGTACATGCTTATCGATAGTAACTTTATACCCTGCTTCCCCTTCTCTTTCTTGACTCCATCTTTTTCTCGATCTAACATTTTTTCGATGGTGTAGCTATTGCTTGGTTTCTCGGTGCTGTCCCGAATCTCGAAGGTTGGGTCCGAAAACTTGCCTCTTCTTCCTCGTACGCGGAGAGTTGCTGGCGTGACTTGGTCAAGGGTCTATGGGAGGCTAAAAATCATGGTGAGTTCTCTTGTTTGTTTACTTGTGTTTCTCGGTAAAATACTTACTTTGTTTTTATGCAGGCCTTGGAGACGCCGTTGTTATGCGGCCTCCCGCAACCGATGAAGAAGAGATCCCAAATCCTTCCAAATAAAAGAAGAGGAAGAGGGGGTTGCCTTCAAATCCCCCGAAGCCAAATAAGATCACGGATCAAAATCCTAAAGCCGATAATGTGGCCCTATCTTCAGAAACGGCTCAATGCCTTCGGGATGAGGACGAAGAGGGGGAAGATGATGACTGCCTGTTGGTAGTTCAGAAAAGAGGAAGCAATGACGCTTCGAAGACTGCCGAACCGATGGTGTCTGAAATGGTTCATTCTTGAACTACGGAAATTTTCGAGGGGAGTTCGAGCAAAGTCCCCAAGCCATCGAGCAGGAATAAAACACCTCATCTTGGAGGTCATTTGGAGGTGAGGCCGAGACTCAAGGATGGATGCAAGGCATGGACCATCTCGCCTCGAAGAAAGATACGCTTCGGGAGCATCTGGATTCAATCGAACACCATTTTTTAAGTGTAAAGGAGGAGAGCCTGGCTTGGAGTCGCAAAATTGAGGAGCTTGAAGGTAAATCTGTTGCTGAGCTTGCTAAGGCTAAATCTAGCGCAGAGGCATTTATATCTTCGTACCGAGATGACGTAGAAGCAGCTTACACTCGGTAAAAGGAGCTCTCTATTGTGGCCGAAGTTAAGCTATCATGTGCACTTGACCATGCCAAGAGACAATCCCAAAGAGAGACCCTCTAAGAGGTACATGCTCGCGGCTTCGATCTCTCAGCCGATATTGAAAAGGCAAAGACTTTGGATGAAGAGGCTGTCGCTTTTCTTTCAGATGACAAGGATTCGGAAAGTAGCTCCGAGAGCATAGGAGACAAAGATGGAGTCCCCGAGAATGAGTCTCTCGAAGACGCAGCTCCTGAAGAAGCAACTGATGAAGATGCAACTGTCAAAGATGTGGCCCTAGAGTAGGTTTAGGTTTCTTTATTTTGTTTCAGTGTTTTTGTGCAAGGAACCCTCGTGGGTATTGTAAAATACCTCTTATGAGCCCCCTTACAAATATAAAAGGATCTCTTTGCTTCATCTTTGATTTCGTATTGTCTTTATTTTTGTGGAAAATTTAATAACTTCAATGACCAAGTGAACCTTGGCTCGGATTTTGAATATAACAATCCTTAGGTTTTTTAGTTATCAACTTGTGATCTTCGAACTTAGAATGGAATACCTATTAAGGTTTTTGTTAATCTTCGAGCTATGCTTAAGTTGATTTGGCGTGAGCTCGGGATAATGGGACTCTTGAGTCCGAGTTGAGTGAGAACGAGGTCTCGAACCCTATATATATATCGTCCCTTAGGCTCTTTTATATCGGCCCTAAGGCTCTTTTAGGTCTGCCCTTAGGCTCTTTAAGGTAGGCCGATTAGGACTCTAAAGCGGCTTATAAATTTTTCCTCTTTTCGGCTAAAAGACTTAGTAAAAATTCTCTATGCCTTAGCATGTGTTTTTCATACCCGTTGGGTTTTTCGAAGGTCCTACTGATTGGAACCTTGTTTGTGTAACGATAATCGAATACCTCTTGAGGTTTTTTTGAAGGCTGATGTTTATCGAAGCCTTTAAATTATTTCGAGGGCTGATTTTATCAAAGCCCCTTTATAATTTGCTTTTGTCGAGGGTAGCCTGATTTAACTAGTTTTTTCAAATTATTTGAAGGCCTTTAATTTATGGCGGAAGTCGGACGTCTCTGAGCCGCATTATTTTGGTCGTAGCCTTTTTATATGACTGTAGTGTTTCATATGTCCATAGCCTTTGGGAATGTCTCTTGGACTTGTTTCCCGATAACCTTTCGAACTTGCTCGAAAGGTTAGTCCCCGAGTATGTTGCCCTTGGCCTTTTTATCAAGGGGATGCCTCTTTGAGGTCTTATGAGTCTGAGTTTTTGATGACTCGGATGTGTTGACTGTCGAAGACAGTCCCTAAGAATCTCGGGGGTGCATTCATGCTCTGGCTCTTGAGTCGTTTCCCGTAGGATTATAAGTGTAGAGCTTGTGTAATAGTAGACTTCTTTGAGACACAAAGTGTTTTTGATATAAACAAAATGCTTCTTCAAATAATTTATATATGCGTACATGTTTTGACGTCGGGGATCGTCTATGTTATATGGGCAAAGTTCATTTGACCGTTTGGCCCGTTACAAAGTTCTCCTATCGATGCCCTCTTTGGCATTAAGTATTTTTCTTGAAAATATAACCTCCGAGGATGATGCCCCCCAGTATTCGCGGTTGATTGAAAAGAAGCCCTGGATACTATTGAGTATTCTTTAGGTAGCACATAGTTGTTGCCTCGTTAAAAACCTTGCCGGTAAAATCCATTTGGGACAAAATCCGATCTAAGAAAAAAAGAGTGCAACGTATACTTTAAAACCTAAGTCCTTCATGTAAAAAGGTGTCTTCGATAGCTTCGATCGAACACCTGCAATGGCTTAGTTTCAAATTCAAATGGACACAAAGAGAGAGTCATACCTTAGTAATAGTATCGTTTGAGTAATGATATGTTCCAATTGTTTGGCAGTTGTTCACCTTATATTGTGCTAAGTTTGTAAGATCCTTTACCGAAAACTCCGAGGATTCGGTACGGTCCTTCCCAATTCGAGCCTAGTTTTCCTTCATTCGGGTCTCTAATATTGAGGGTGACTTTTCATAGAACTAAGTCCCCGACTCCAAAGTATCGAAGGTTGGTCCTTCTATTATAGTATCTCTCGATTCTTTGCTTTTGTGCGGCCATCCGAACAAGTGTTGCTTCTCGTTTTTTATCTAATAGCTTGAGGCTATTATTCATAACCTCATGATTTGACTCCTCCAATGCGTGTCAAAACCTGGCACTGGGTTCTCCAACCTTGACAGGGATAAGGGCCTCGGAGCCATAAACTAAAGAGAACGGAGTAGCCCATGTACTAGATTTTGATATTGTTCGATATTCCCAAAGGACCTCGGGTAGAACTTCTCTCAATTTTCCCTTTGCATCGTCCAACCTTTTCTTCAGGTTTTGAATGATAGTTTTGTTTGTTGGTTTGGCCTGTCCATTTCTAGTTGAGTGATACGGTGTTAATAAGATCCTCTTTATTTTATGTGCTTCAAGGAACTCTATCACCTTGTTGCCGATGAATTGTTTTGCATTGTCACATACTATCTAAGTAGGCATTCCGAACTGACATATGATGTGGTCCCAGATGAAGTCAATAACTTCCTTTTCTCTGACTTTCTCGAAGGCATGCGCTTCCCCCTATTTAGAAAAAAATTAGTCATAAACAAAATCAATTTAGCTTTACCTAGGGCCGTTGGTAGAGGGACGAGTATGTCCATTCCCCATTTCATGAAAGGCCACGGGGATAGGATCGAGTGGAGTTGTTCTCCCGCTTGATGGATCATTGGTGCAAATCATTGGCACTTATCACACTTTTTGACAAATTCCTTAGTCTCATTTTCCATGTTGTCCCAGTAATACCCTGCTCCAATAATTTTGCAAACCAAAGACTCGGCGCCGGAGTGATTTCCACAAGTACCTTCATGGATTTCTCGAAGAACATAATCGGTGTCCCCCGGCCCTATACATACCGCCAATGGCCCATCGAACGTTCTCCTGTATAATGTTCCATCTTCATCTAATGCAAACCTAGCAGCCCTGGTTCGTAGGGCCCTTGATTCTTTATGGTCCGATGGGAGTTTACCATTTTTCAAATAATTGATGTACTTATTCCTCTAGTACCAAGTCAAACTTATTGAATTTATTTCGTCATGACCCTATTCAACCATAGAGACCTCGATAGCTGGACGACATTCCCCGGGACGATATCATCTTCTTTAACCGAGGATCCCAAATTAGCAAGTGCATCGACCTCACTATTTTGCTCTCGAGGCACATGATCCAGAGTCCATTCCTTGAAGCGATGCAATGTTATATGTAGTTTATCTAAGTATTGTTGCATTGTATCCTCTCGGACTTCAAAACTTTTGTTTACTTGGTTTACCATCAACAGTGAATCATGCTTGGTTTCAATGACTTCTGCTCCCAAACTCTTGGCTAGCTTGAGACCTGCAATCATGGCCTCATACTCGGTCTCGTTATTAGTCAACCTAGAAGTTTTGATATATTGTCTATAATACTACCCGTAGATAGATTTAAGACAATGCCAAGCCCGGAACCTTTCACATTCGAGGCACAGTCTATGAAAAGGATCCATACCCCTGATGATATACCCGAACTTAGCAAGAGTTCTTTCTCCACTTCGGGTACGAGGGTCGGTGTAAAATCGGCCACTAAGTCATCTAGTATTTAAGACTTGATGGCCATTCGGGGTTGATATTCGATATCGTACCCACCAAGTTTGACGACTTATTTAGCCAGCCGACCCGATAGCTCAAGATTATACAAAACATTTCGAATGGGGTAGGTGGTTAATACACATATGGGACAGCATTGAAAATATGGATTTAGCTTTCTAGATGAGCTTATCAATGCAATTGCTAATTTTTCTAAGTGAGGGTATCTAGTTTAAGCATCTCCTAGAGTTTAGCTTACATAATAAACAGGGAATTGCGTACCTTGCTCTTCTCGAACTAGTACCCCACTTACTGCTATCTCGAATACTACCAAATATAGATAAAGTTTTTCATCTACCTTCAGGGTGTCAAGCAAAGGCGGGTTCAATAAGTATCGCCTCAGCTCTTCCAAGGCTTGTTGGCATTCCAGGGTCCATGCGAAATCCCTTTTCTTTTTGAGAAAGGAAAAGAATCGGTGACTTCGATCTGATGACCTCAAAATGAATCGACCCAAAATATCTATTCGACCTGTTAGCCTTTGCACGGCCTTCACACTATCCACGATTGTGATATCCTCGATGGCCTTAATCTTATCGGGGTTAATTTCGATGCCCTGATTAGATACTATGAAGCCGAGGAACTTTCCCGAGCTGACTTTGAAGGCACATTTATCCGGGTTAATCTTCATGTTGTATTTCCTCAAGATTTTGAATATTTCCTGCAAATGAGCTAAATGGTCCTCTGAGCGCAGGGACTTAACCAACATATCATCAATGTAAACTTCCATTGTTTTACCTATTTGTTCTTAGAACATTTTGTTAACTAGGCGTTGGTATGTGGCTCCTGCATTTTTTAGCCTGAAGGGCATTACGTTGTAATAATAAATTCCAAATTTAGTGATAAATTAAGTCTTTTCTTGGTCCTCCGGGTTCATTTGAATCTAATTGTACCCGGAGTAGGCATCGAGAAAAGTTAGGATCTCGTGGCCGACCGTGGCGTCGATCATATGATCGTTGTTCAGCAGTGGGAAAGAATCTTTCGGGCATGCTTTATTCAAATCCTTGTAATCTACGCACATTCTAAGTTTATTTCCTTTTTATGAACTACAACTACATTGGCTAACCATTCGGGTTATTTTACCTCCCGAATAGACCCTATTTTAAGAAGTTTAGTCACCTCGTCCTTTATGAAAGCAGGCTTCACCTCGGACTGAGGCCTCCTCTTTTGTTTCACCGGTTTGAACCTGGGGTCGAGGCTGAGCCGGTGCGTAGTTATTCCTGGTGGAATTCATGTCATTTCTAAATGGGACCAAGCAAAGAAATCCATATTATCAATAAGAAATTGAATGAGTTTTTTCCTATGTTTGGGGGTTAATCCTGTTCCCAGTTATACCTTTCTCTCGGGCATGTATTCGATCAGTATGACCTGCTCCAGTTCCTCGATCATTGACTTGGTTTCATCGGACTCTTCAGGAATGACAAAAGTTCGAGGAGTAAGGAAATCCTCTTCTTTATCTTCGATTACCTGTTGTTCTGATTTCGTTGAGGCTGGAGGCGGTGATTGCTATTTAGTCGCTTGCTTACCTTTAGTGTTTGACTTTTTCGAGGTCGAAGGCTTTGGTACCGGCGTCACTTCATCGACTGCAAATATCTGCTTTACAGCGTGTTGCTCTCCGTAAATCTTTTTCACTCCATCCTCTGTTGGGAACTTCATCATCTGATAAAGAGTTGAAGGTACTGCCATCATGTTGTGTATCCACAGTCTCGTGAGAAGCGCATTATACCTCATGTTGCCTTTGAGGACATGAAACTTTGTATTTTGTATGATCCCGGCTCCGTTTACTGGTAGGATTATCTCTCCCTTTGTTGTTTAGCTTGCCATATTGAAGCCATTTAGGACCCGGGATGCAGGTATAATCTGATCTTGTAGGCCAAGCTTCTCTATGACCCTCGATCTAATTATGTTTGCCGAGCTACCTGGATCCACTAGAACACACTTAACTTGAATTTTATTTAAAAGAATAGAAATTTCCAGGGCGTCATTGTGCGGTTGGGATATGCCTGATGCTTCCTCGCCATAGAATGATAAGACGTTCTCGGGCACGTAGCTCCGAGTCCATTTTTCTCTTGTGATTGACACCTTGGTGCATTTGAACATAGGTCTTTGTAGGATATCGACACCGCCAATGATCATATGGATTACATGTTGTGGTTCTTACTGCTCATTTTTTCTCGCATCTCTCTCCCTGAAGTGATTCTTAGCTCGATCACTAAGAAATTCTCGAAGGTAACCCTCGTTGAACAATAGATCTACTTCCTCCCTTAGCTGTCTGCAGTCTTCGGTTCTATGGTCATGTGTGCCATCATAGTTACACATCAAGTTTGGATTCCGTTGAGAAGGATCATTTTGTATATGCTTAGGCCACCTGGTGTCTTTGATTCTCCCAATAGCTGACATAATCCCCGATGCATCTATGCTGAAATTACACTCTGATAATCGAGCTGCTTCTGCAAGGTCGGTATGTTTATCGAACCCATTCTTACTCATGAATCCCCGAGAACTTTGAGCTTGATCATTTCTTCGATCATTCCAAGGAGTGTTACGACCCGAGCCGTTATTTCTCCGGTCGACATATGGTTGATATCGTTCTCTGTTGAATCTTGATTCCTTGTCTGTATCTCTCAGGGGCTTAGCCGCTAGCCTAATAGGATGAATTGAGCCCGAGGGGGCTCCCAGTTGGTCGTCCTCTAACCTAATCTTTGACTGGTAATAGTTATGCACATATGACCATGTCATAGCTGGATACTCGATCAAGTTCTGCTTTAATTATCGAGATGCAATTGAACTCCGTTAATTCAAACCCTGCATAAAGGCTTGTACTGCCCAATCATCCAAGACCGGTGGTAATTCCATGCGCTCATATGAAACCTTGACACGAACACCCTCAACATCTCGTCGTTCCTTTGTTTTATATTGAAGATACGAGTAACAATTAAATTTAATTTGTGGTTTTAAAGTTATGTGATTTAGTTCAATACCAATTGATAATCAAGAATTATAAAGTAGAAATGAAAGAAATAAGTGAATCAAACTAATGTTACTCAACAGTGGTGATCTCGAGCCTAGTGACCTCAAGATGAACTAAGAATAATAAAGTAAGAACAATAAATGTAAAGGACAATTCTGATAAATAGTAAGAGAGGAAAGTAGGATAGTATATTCTTTTTCAATCATTACATAATGATACAAATGATTGGGTCCCCTTTATATAATAGGGGAACCCTAAATAAGGTATGTTTTAATTTACAGTAAAGAATCTTATTGGTATAGTTGTCTAACCACCTAGTATGGAATCGTACAATGCTATTTTGATATTTGCGCCATGATTTTGGGGACATGGCAGGAATCTCGCTCATTATGTGAGAAATCCATAACGGCATTATTTCGAGGTCGAGCATACTCGGCTTCAGTGTCGATTGTACTTGTTCCTCGGGCATTGCATCCTTTCTTTGAGCTCGGATCTGATCCATCACGCTCGAACTCGACCTTGCCTGAACTCGGGCTTAAAACGAACCCTTAAGCCTATAAATTGGAGTCATATCATTTTGACCATATACAGATAGTCCCCGCATTTCTTAAAGTAGGTCGATAAGAAATGACTTGATCTTTGATGCTCTGATGCCTCGATCCTGATGTCAATCTCGTGATGTTAGTGGTTGAAGTGACTAAAAAGTCACTTTTACGTAGTTACCAGAGTCATTAATTAGAGGCGGCTGACGGTCGGCTATTTTGCTTCCCCAATACGCTTGAGCGACTCCTATAAATAGACCAACTTCACCACTTTACAAACTTCACTTCTCTAATCATTTTCCATATTTCATTAACTCATTCAACCTCTCTAAGTTCCTTTGTTTTATCTTGAAGACATCTGATTTCCTTGTTGCCACCTTTATGGCCCCGGCGTGTGCTTTCACGAAGGCATCTGCTAACATAACAAACGAATCAATAAAGTTAGGAGGAAAGTTTTGATACCAAATCATAGCTCCTTTCGACAGTGTTTCTCCAAACTTTTTCAACAAAATCGATTTGATTTCATCGTCATTAGAGTCATTTTCTTTGATCCTGCAAGCATATGAAGTAATATGCTCGTTAGGGTCGGTTGTCCCATTATATTTGGGTATATCAGGCATGCAAAATTTCTTAGGACTGGGCATCAGATCAGTGCTCTGAGGCAATGGTTTTTGTATGAACATTTTGGCATCTAAACCTTTCAAGACCGGAGGTGCCCCCGGTATTTGATCAACATGGGAGTTATAAGTCTCCACCTTTTTATCATTGTCTTCAATATTCTTTTCCCCGGACTCGATCCTCTTGGTGAGCTCTTCGATTATTCTCATAATGGTGGGGTAAGTCCCCGAGCCATTTTCATTTGACCTCTCTAGCGCTGATTCATCACGTCGGGTGTTTTCTGGTGCAGCTATACTCGGAGTTTTATTCTAACTCTGAAGTTGAGAGATGGCAATCTGTTGAGCTTGTAGCATCACGAATATCACTTGGAGGCTGATTCCCCCATATCATACGCCATGTGTTCTTTGGCTCCCAGAACTAACTTCTCTACGTACATTGGCGGGGCCTGTGCCTAGATTTGCATTCAAAGCAATAAGCTAACTAACATCCACTGGCTCCACATTTGGCACTTCCCCAGGGTTTATCGATGGTACATCGAGCCCTGGAGCAATTACGTTATCATTTTCTCCGTGAAAACCATGACGTCGTTGTTATGAATAGGAGCATTTTGTGAGCTAGACATGTTTCAGCTTGAGAATCAAAACTTCTTGACAAGAAAAAGTGTAAAAACAACATGTGTAATGAGAATCAGTAAGGAAATAATCACTATTATCTTTATCCCACGGTGGGCGCCAGATTTTTTGCCTAAATACGAGTAATAATTAAATTTGATTTGTGGTTTTAAAGATATGTGATTTAATTCACTACCAATTGATAATCAAAAATCATAAAGTAGAAATGAAAGAAATAAATGAATCAAACCAATGTTATTAAACATTGGTGACCTCGAGCTTAGTGGCCTTGAGATGAACTAAGAGCAATAAAGTAAGAACAATAAATGTAACGGACAATTCTGATGTAAAGTAAGAGCGAAAAGTAGGATAGTATATTCTTTTTCAATCATTAGATGATGATACAAATGATTGGGGTCCCCTTTATATAATAGGGGAACCCTAAATAAGGGACATTTCAATTTACAGTAAACAATCTTATTAGTACAGTTGTCTAACCGCCTAGTATGGAATCGTACAATGCTATTTCGGGATTTGCACCTTGATTTTGGGGACATGGCAGGAATCTCGCTCATTCTGTTAGGAATCCATAACGGTATTATTTTGGGGTCGAGCATACTCGACTTCGGTGTCTATTGTACTTTGGTCCTCGGGCATGCATCCTATCTTCGAGCTCTGGTCTGTCCATCGGGCTCAAACTCGACCTGAACTCGGGCTTAAGATGAACCCTCGAGCCTATAAATTAGAGGCATATGATTTTGACTGTATACAACTATCATATTCGAGTCCACTATTTATCTCAACTTCATCTTGAGTATGAGTCTCCTAATTCTAATATGATCACATATACAACTTAAGAAATTACAACAACAATGACCTAGTAAAATCCTACAAATAGGGTTTGGGGAGGGTAGTGTGTACACAGATCTTACCCCTACACCGAGGGAGTAGAGATACTGTTTTCGAAATAACCTCGACTCAAGAAGACGATAAGAGACAATATCAATACCACCAATAAATACCTAATGAATAATAACATCATAATAAAGATACTATGTTACCAATGAATAATCAGACCCCCCTTTTTATAGTAGGGGAGTCCTTCTCTAGGTACAATTCCATAAAAGGTAAAAATCATCTGTTTAATTCATCACTGCATTTTTTGTCGGTACGTGCCGAGATCCACGCCATGATATCCAGCTGGTCATGGATACTACGGCTTTATGTTAATCGTGTTCAATTTCTTGATAAAGATCTTTGAAGTTTTTGGGATTTGGACTGATCCGGGGTTATGGCCCTAATATTCTTGAGGGCGGGTGTCGTACCCCCGAAACCTATCCTGATGACTCCCTTACCTTGATTTCGGCTCCTTGTCATCATGTTCCTTACTCGATTTATTTTATTGAAAGCCAAATCGACTTATGGGTCCAGTTTCACCCGTATATAGATAGTTCCCTCGTTCCTCGTAGAGTAAGTTTCACGGAAACGACGAGGAACGACATGAGTTCTCTGATCTCTTCTTCAACACGTTGCGACACAAAATGACAAAGAAATCGAAACTTCCCAACAGTCGCGTCATAATGACCCTCAACGCATGTCAGCCATCGGAAGATCATTCCTGAATGTGAAACGGCGCGAAGCCCTAATAAATACTTCTTTCACGTTCATTTTTTACTTTTGACCAAGAATCTACCCTCGATCTTTCAAGATATCACTTCCTTCCTTCATTCTTCAATATTCTTACCTTCGTTCTCCAAGTTGCAACATTTCTTTTACCCCTCACTTAAGCCAGAGTGCTTTATTTTCTTAGAAAGTTCTCACCATTCATCTCCTCATTCTTCTTCGTCTTTTCAAACCTTTTTATCCAGATAAAAATGGCGAAGACTTCCAAGATCGTTCCCCAGAAAGGTGCTCCTTCTTCTTTGGAGCCCACCACTAAGGTCGAGGAGACCATCTCCGATGTGCTTGTCCTCGAGAGGACCTCTCTATGCATGACCACTGATGAACCGGCGGTCGAGTCCCCCTTGAAAATGTTTATCCCTGGGGGGTGTTCGGTTAATGACGACTTTAAGGTCGAAAATCCCTCTTCATTTCAAGGCCGATGTGAGGCGGTGTCATGGTACATCTGCTCCATTACTGAGGTCGTTCTTCATGTGGTTCGAAAGGACTGCGGCTGGATGGATAAGGACGTAGTGATTCCCGAGCCTGATGACGACATTACTACACATATAGAGGTATATCTGAGTATTTACACTTATCCCTTTACATTGGTCCCGGTGGACCCTGTCATCTTAGACTTCTGTAGGAGTTATGACATATGCCTCGGCCAAATCCACCGATCGTCGTGGAGGATCGTGATCCTCCTACAATTCTTTGAGAACAAAATCTATTCATGCATGTTCACCATCAATCATCTACTCCTCTTGTACAGTCCTCGAATCTTCTGGGGGCACTGATAAAGCTTGTACACCGTGCCAACAAAGCCCCATTTTAAAGTATTGACGAGGACCGGGATCGGGGTTTGCAAGGACACTTTGCCCAGTGAGGACCGTCGACCTGATACTTTCCGAGTAGAGGTCGTTCCCCCAAAAGTGGAACGTATCACGTAAGTATAACTCCCTTTTAAACGTCGATTTTATGTTTCATTTTCCTTTTTCTCATTGGTGTTTGTTGTGGTGCAAACCTCGCTCGAGTCACAAACACTATTAATTGGCTCAAGGAGTAGATCGGAGGCATTTGTTCGCAGATGCCTTATGCCGAGCGCTCGTGGCGCGATCTATTGAAGGGCCACTAGGAGGCTCGTTCTCATGGTAAGGTTCCTTTTCATGGATAAGTAGTACTAGGCTTTCCATTTCAACACTATGTTTTCATTCCTTCTTTTCTCATTTTTGCAGTCTACCTAAGACCATCGATCTTAGGCCCTTATTAGGGGGTGAGGACCTACCCGCCGATACGTCTACTTTGGGGTAGCCCGGAGCTGTAGCAGGAGAGAAGAAAAGAAGGTGGGATCCGAGTTCCCCAAGCTCAAAGAAAAAGAAACCAAGGAGAAGCTTGGCTCGTAAGCCAAAAGAAAGCTCTGGTTCCTGGGTTCCTGGCTCGGACTTGCTTTACCGGCTCAGGGGCGAGCCAAAGGAGGATGATATTCTTATAGCCTGCGAGCCGTCCGTTCCCAAGGAGTTGGTGGATACCGAGGGGGAAACAACGGAGGCTAATCCCTCTCAGGTTCGGGAGGCTAGTGCAGAGGTGAGGGCCGAAAACTCTCGAGATGTCGGCTCTGCTCTCCTGATGTTATAAAAATTTTGGGATCGCCTTCATTTACAGAATCCATGTTCAATGAAGCCCAAGCGACGAAGGAGTGATCCAACGAGGAGGCTCATGGAGCGGACAATCCCCTCTGCTACTTTTTTTATAGTATGGACTCAACCTCCCTAGAGGACTTCTTCGGGCTGGGTGACTTAGAGGTATAGAAGAAAAATCCATCTTCGGAGGTTGGTGTGTTGAATTCGAGCCCAAGGTTGATCATCCGGTTTCCCGCTCCGAGCATGGATCCTAGCCGAAAGCGGTATGTTATTATCACCATCCTGGAGGATGCCCGAATTCTTTTCGCCCCTATCGGGGTGGCTTACTACCTTTGGTGCCTGGTAACTGAAGAAGACCAGGCAAAAATGAGCGAGGTGGATGCTCCGTGCTTGGCCAACAAAGCACAACAGGCACTGAACCAGGTAAGGTGTCATTCCACTCTTTTATCTTCGAATTTAATTTTTGATAACTCTAATGCCTTTTCCTTTTCACACTTTTGCAGGCTTTAGTACTCCACCATGAAACCTTTCTTTTGTATCGGACTAAGCTTAGCCAGCTCGAGTCTGAGGTCAAAGAGCTTGCTAAGAAAAGGGATATGTATAAACTTCTCAGCGAGCATAGCAAAGGACAAGTTAATAACTCCAAGTTGAGTTGGACGCGGCTCAGAAAAAACATGCTGACCTAGTGGAACAGGTAAAGATCTTTGAAGTTAGTGATGACGAGTTAGACATGGCGACTAATGGTCAAAACCCACAGGTCCAGCAGAAGCTTGACCAGATCAACCAACTTCGAACCAACATGGACGAGGTCAAAGCCGAGGCCAAAAAGTGGAAGGGCAAAATGGACAGATTGGCTTCAGAGAAGGAGATTGCTGAGAGCAGCTGGCCTCGGTAGAGGTCCAACTTTGAGCGGTGAGGGAGAAAGCTAAGGCCTGGTCCCAAAATATCAAAGACCTCCAATCTCAACTGGGGTAGGCCATTGCTGAACGGGACACCCTTGGCAAAGAGCTTAAAATAGCCAAGCCAGTGGCGGAAATAACTAGGGACGATGCTAAAGATATTATGGCCTAGTACATAGATAACATTGAGGTAGCCCAGAATTGCCTGAAAGTCACTGTCGAATACGTGAAGTGGCAGTCCCGAAGAGAAACTTTCAAGGAAGTTCATGCCTGAGGCCAAGAAGTGGTAGATCCTGAGGACGAGGAAGGCTTTGAGGGTTTCGGAAAATTCGAGGGCGGAGAAGACCCCGAATGTCCCAGTGATGAGGCGAGCTCCGTCGAAGATTAGGCCTAGGTGCCTTGTAGATTTTTCTTTGTTTTTGTATTTTTTATATTTTGTTGAGGTCGTTTGTCCTTTTGTAAAGATCTTTATATATATATATACAAGGCCTTTCTTTTGTCCCTTTGGCAATTTTCAAGTTTGTTTCTTTTGGCTTTTTCTTTACGATTGCAATAATTTCAAATGCCTTAGCACGTAGTAATAAAATCTCGTTTGGAGGTTCGAACAAGGCTTGTTGTCAATGTAATTTTGCTTAAAACTCATGGGGGCTTGGTGTGACCGGAAGCTTTCCCAAAAGTTCTCACTTAGAATTTTTTAGATTATAATTTTGTCAAGGGTATCTTTTGAACCAGTTTGAAATTTTTGAAGGCCTTATGTTTTGGGTACGGGTTTTGACATCTCTGAGCCGTTTCGAGTATGGTTGTAGCCTTTTGAATTTGGGTATTTCCCAATAGGCTTATTACCCTGGGCTTCGATACTCGATCCGTCCGGGCTTGCCTAGGACGATAGTCCCCAAGTGGAGGTGGTCGTAGCCTTTAAAGTTTGGGCACTATGTAATAGGTTTTTATGCCTCTGGCTTCAACAACCTGAGCCATCCGAGTTTGCCTTGAACGTCAGTCCCCTAGTGGGGTGATCTCTTGGATCTAGATAGAGGTGGCCCTTGGGCTCGATATCCTTAAGGAATAAAATGTAGTAGTTTTTAGGAGACAAAACATATATCTGCAAGGTAGAAACTTTCTTTCATTTCTGTGCGCAACATACAAGATTGCAAATGTGAACAAGCTTCGTGTTATGGCTTAAGTGGTCTATGTGGTCACGGTTCATTTAACCATTTGGGCCTTACAATAAATCCTATCCACTGAGCCCAGACTGTTCGAGCGTCCTTCCTTGCTAAAATCACTATCTGAGGGTAATGGCTCCCAGTATTTGAGGCCAATTGTAGAGAGGGATTGGATAATGTTTATATAACCATCGACTCCGGTTCATAGTCGGTCATCAATTATAAGTTAGAACGATCTACTATTGCCTAGTTATAAACCTTACCGGAAAACCCATTTGGGACAAAATTGGTTCAAGGGAAATAGAATGCAATGTGTGCGTTGAGGCCTAATAAATGCACCATTCTTTCGTTGTTGCCTGCAAGTTTTAGTTCAACTCGTAATATATGTAAAGAAAGGAATGAATGGGATCGTACCTTAGCAATAGTACCTTTTTAAGTGGGTCACGTTCCAGTTATTCGATAGTCACTCAACGTTCCCTGCTTGGAGTTTGTATGATCTTTTATCAGTGATCTCGATAATATGATCTGGACCTTCCTAATTCGATCCCAACTTACCTTTATTTGGGTTCTGGGTGTTTAGTATCACTTGTCTTAACACCAAGTCCCTGATATTGAAGTGTTAGAGGTTGGATCTCTGGTTTTAATACCTTTCTATCCGTAGTTTTTGGGCGAAAAACCAAACGAGGAAGGTCTCGCGCCTCTCGTCCAACAGTTCTTGGCTTATACTTATGGCCTCGTCGTTTGACTCTTCGGTCGCATATCAGAACCTAAGACTTGGTTCTCGTACTTAGACTAGTATTAGCACTTTGGAGTCGTAGACCAACAGGGATGGGGTGGCCCCGATACTACATTTTGAGGTCATACGATATGCCCATAGGACTTCGGGCAAAATTTCCTTCAATTTTTCTTTGGCGTCGGTCAACCTCTTCTTAAGGTTTTGGAGTATGGTTTTTTTCATAGACTCTGCATGCCTATTCCCACTAGGGTGATAGGGTGTTGATCGGAACCTTTTGATCTTATGGTCCTCGAAATATTTCCTCATCTTCCTGCCGATGAACTGCTTCCCATTGTCGCACATGATCTCGGTCGGCATTCCGAAATGGCATATTATGTTGTCCCAAATGAAATCAATAACTTCTTTCTCCCTGACTTTTTCGAATGTCTGGGATTCCACCCACTTAGAAAAATAGTCAATCATAAATAATATGAATTGAGCCATACTGGGTGCCTATGGCAGGGGGCCGACGTTGTCCATTCCCCATTTCATGAATGGCCAGGGTGACATGACCGAATGTAGTAGCTCTCTAGGCTGATGAATCATTAATTCATGCTTCTGACATCCGTCATATTTTCGTACGAACTCCCTTGCATTTTTTCCATATCGATCCAATAGTAGCCAGCTCTGATTACCTTACAAACCAATGATTCGACACTCGAATGGTTCCTGCAGGTGCCTTCATGAACTTCCCTTAAAACATATTCAGTATCTCCCAGTCCTAGACATATAGCGTGTGGGCCATCAAACGTTCTCCTAAATAGGGTGTTGTTTTCAGATAGGCTGAACCTGGCCGCCTATGTGTGTAGAGCTCTCGATTCTTTAGGATCAGAGGGCAGCTTCCCAGTCTTCAGGTAATCTATATACTTATTTCTCCAGTCCCAGGTTAAGCTTTTCGAGTTTATCTCGGTGTGGCCTTCTTCCACTACCAATTTCATGAGTTGTATGACCATTCCTGAGTTGAATTCATCGTCATCAACCGACGATCCCAAGTTATCAAGAGCATCGGCTTTGCTGTTTTGATCTCGAGGTACATATTGCAAAGTCCACTCTTTGAACCGATGTAGCATTACATGTAGTTCATCCAGGTAGCTTCGCATTCGTTCCTATTTGACTTTGAATTTCCCGTTGACTTGGTTCAGTATAAGAAGGGAATTGCACTAAGCTTCGATCACCTCGTCCCCCAGGCTTTTAGCCAGTTCGAGACCTGCAATTATGGTCTCACACTCAGCCTCGTTGTTAGTCAATTTTCAGTTCTAATAGATTATCTAACTACATTACCCATTGGTGGCTTCAACATGATGCCAAGTCCAGACCTCTTTGCGTTCGAGGCAACATCCGTAAAGAGGGTCCAGATTCTCGAGGAAGTCCCCGAGTTCAACAACAATTCCCTTTCGACCTCGTGTATTAGGGGCAGTGTGAAGTTGGCCACGAAGTCCTCCAAAATTTGAGATTTGATGGCAGTTCGGGGTCGATATTCGATATTGTACCCACTGATTTCCATGACCCATTTGGCCAACTGACCTGAGAGCTCATGTTTATACATTATGTTTCTCAACAGGTAAGTAGTTACAGCATATATGGGATGGCACTGAAAATACGGTTTTAACTTTCTAGAGGCACTTAGCAAAGCGAGCACTAATTTTTCTAGGTGAGGATTCCTAGTTTCGGCCTCGCTTAGAGTCCTGATAACATAATAGATAGGAAATTGCGTACCTTCCTCTTTCCGGACCAGGACTCCACTTACTGTTATCTCGGATACCACTAAGTATAGGTATAGTTGTTCGTTTGCCTTCGAAGTATGAAGCAAAGATGGGCTCTAGAGGTACCACTTGAGTTCCTCTATGACTTGTTATCACTCTGGGTTCCATGAGAAGTAATTCTTCTTCTTTAATAACGAGAAGAATCGATGGCTCTTATCGAAGGACCTCAAGATGAATCAACCCAAGGAGGCTATGCATCCAGTTAACCTTTTAATGTCCTTGACATTGTACACCACGTTAATGTCCTCTATGTCCTTGATCTTATTGGGATTAATCTCAATTCCCCAGTTGGACACCATGAACCTGAGGAATTTCCAAGGACCCAACTTCGAATGTGCATTACTCCAGGTTCAGCTTCATATTGTATTTTTTCAATATGTTGGAGGTTTCCTGCAAATGTTTCAAATGGTCCTTTGCTCGCAGGGACTTAACTAACATATCGTCAATATAAACCTCCATTAATTTTCCTATTTGCTCCTCGAACATCCGATTTACTAGGCGTTGGTAAGTGCCACCGGTGTTTTTTAGTCCGCACGACATTATGTTATAATAGTAGGTGTCGTATTTAGTGATGGAGGATGTGCTTTGCTGGTCGCCCAGGTCCATCCGAATTTGGTTGTACCCGGAATAAGCATCGAGAAAGCTGAAGATCTCGTGGTCAGTTATTGCATCAATCATACAATTGATGTTGGCAAAGGAAAAGAGCCCTTGGGGCATGCTTTGTTCAAGTCTTTGTAGTCTACACACATTCTTAATTTATTCCCCTTTTTAGGGGCTACTACTACGTTTGCTAACCAATCTGGGTATTTAACTTCCCCAATATATCCTATTTTAAGGAGTTCAAATGCCTCATCTTCTCTATAATACTTCGGATTGGGGCATCCTTTTCTGTTTGACCGGGTGGAACTTCGGATCCAGCTCAGCTCATGAGTATATATTTCCGGCAGTATCCTTGTCATGTCAAGGTGGGATCAAGCAAAACAAGCTATGTTAGCTATAAGGAATTAATGAGTTTTTTCCTAAGTTTGGGACTTAACCCCGTGGCCAGGTATACCTTACGAGGCAGATGCTTGATCTATATGACTTGCTCCAGTTCCTCGACCATCGATTTGGAGGCATTTGAATCATCGGGGACAATGAAACACATGGGAACACCATATTCACTATCCTCGCCCATCCCCTAATTTTTTGACTCGGTCGGTACTGGAATCTTTGATTGCTATTTGGTTTCTTCCTTGGTGATTGAACTTGGATTATTTGGTGTTAAGAGTGCAGATATCGGGACCACCTCATCGACTCCGAACATCTCCTTTGAAGCTGATTGTTCTTCGTAAATAGTTTTAACCTCTCCTGGAGTTAGGAATTTCAACACCTGGTGTAGTATCGAGGGCACTGCCCTCATATTGTGAATCCATGGCCTTTTGAACAGAGCATTGTATCTCATATCTCCTTCGATCATGTAGAACTTTGTTTCCTGAATGGTTCCGGCGATGTTCACATGTAGGGCTATCTCCCCTTTAGTGATCTCACATGCCATGTTGAATCAGTTTAGAACTCAAACTGCAAGCACAATTAGGTCTTGAAGACCCAGCTGCTCTAAGACCCTCGATCTAATGATATAGGCCAAGCTACCTGGATCAATTAACACACGCTTAACTTGAGACTTATTTATGAGTACAGATATTACCAGTACATCATTATGTGGTTGCATGATGCCTTCAGCGTCTTCATCATTGAAGGATACAGTTCCCTCTGGCATATAATCTCGAGTCTATTTTTCCCTTATGATGTACACTTTGGTGTGCTTAATTTAACATCGGTCCCTATGGGACGTCGACTCAATCGATGATCAAGTTAATGACGTGGTGAGATTTTTCCTACTCGGTCTGCTTATTGGAGTCTCTATTCCTAAAATGATTTTTCGCTCGATCACTCAGGAACTCTTGGAGGTGTCTGTTGTTGAATAACCGGGCTACTTCCTCTCTCAGTTGTCGGCAGTCTTCAGTTCTTTGGCCGTGAGTGCCATGATATTTTCACATTAGGTTGGGGTCCCTTTGGGCATGATCGGATTGTAAAGGTTAATGCTACTTGGTATATTTGATGCATCCGATGGCAGATACGATGGCAGCAGCATCGACGTTGAAGTTGTACTCCGATAAACTTGGTGATTCTTTAGGCCCGATGGGTCTGTCAAAACGTTCTTGCTCATGAGACCCCGATTATTATGACCTCAGTCACTTCTTCTCTTACTCCTCACAGGGTTGCGTCTAGACCCATTACCTCTTCAGTATCTATTGTATGGTTGATACCGGTCTCTATTTGATCTTAGTTCACGATCAATGTCTCTTTTGGATCGGTCACTAGCTTTGACGGGATAAACAGATCCGAAAGGGGCCCCAAGCTGATCATCTTCGACCCTGATTGGTATGGTTGTGGACGACGGCGCAAGTTACTGCCGAATAATCTATCAGATTTTGCTTCAACTATTGTAAAGCAAATGAGCTTCGAGTATTAAGTCCTTGGGTGAAGTCCTGAACAGCCCAATCATCTATCATAGGTAGCAGATTCATCCGTTCCATTTGAAACCTTGACACGAACTCCCTGAGCATCTCATTATATCTTTGCTTTACTTTGAAAATGTCTGACTTCCTGGTCTCGACCTTGATGGCTTCAGTGTACGCTTTTACAAAGGCATCTGTAAGCATATGAGTCCATATAGTTGGGTGTAAGTTGCGATACCATATCATAGCTCCTTTTGACAAGGTCTCTCCGAACCTCTTCAGCAGGATAGACTCGATCTCATTATCTTCCAAGTCGTTACCATTGATGGTGCATGTGTAGGAGGTCACATGTTCATTTGGCTTAATTGTTCTGTTGTACTTAGGAATTTAAGGCATGCGAAACTTCTTTGGGATCAGCTTCGGAGTAGCACTCGGGGGGAAAGGTTTCTTAACAAACTTCTTAGAATCCAGGCCTTTCAGTATTAGTAGTGCTCCCGGGATTCGGTCGACCCTGGTGTGTAGGTCTCCACCTTTTTGTCATTAGCTTCAATTTTCTTTTCTTCCAATTCTACCCATTTTGTCAATTCCTCGAGCATCTTTACTATCTCAGAGTTGGTCCCAAATTCAGCTTCACTTGGCCTTTCTATTACTGGTTCATTTATGTGAGTGTTTTCCCCGGATGGTTGGGGCTCCACTCTACTGGAAGCGCGGCTTTGGTTCTGAAATTGGGATATCGCTGCCTGTTGAGCCTGTAGTATTTCGAAGTTCACCCACAAGTTGATCTCATCGCCTTCACCGCCTTGCGTATCCCTGGCTATCGACTTGGCTCCCCCGCAATGCTATTTTCCGAATCGGTGGAAAGTTAGCATTGATGGCCACATGGGAGTTGGCATCGATTGGATCTACGACCGGGACCCCGTTGGGGTCAGCAGGGTGAACCTCGTTATTGGGCATTATATTGTATTTCTCGCCGTGGTGGCCAGATTCAGCATCAACTTTTAAGTGAGCAGACTAAGAGTTTGACATCTTTATATTTTCCTGAAATTAAGATCTCAAAGAGCAAGAGTAAAGGTGAGTGTGTTGTGAAAATCTGTATCAAATAGCCACTATTATCCTTAGTCCTACGGTGGACGCCAAACTGTTTACCTTTAAAAATTGATAACAATTAAATGTGTAAGTGAATTTAAGGATACATGGATTAATTCAATACAAACGATAAATTGCATTAAATTAAACATATAAAGATATAGTAGTAAATTATCAAACCACTTGAGGAAGATGATTCCAGCCTTGATGAAATATTCGCCCTCGATCCGGGCTCACAGTAACTAAACACTGATGAACAAGAATAAGAACTCTGAATAACAAAAAAAATAACAGTATATTGCCTAGGTATGCATGTGTTACCATGTTGCTAATGAATAATCAGACTCCCCCTAAATAGTAGGGGAGTCCAATTCTAGGTACAATTCCATAGAAGGTAAAAATCTTTCGTTTAACTAATCACTGAATTTCCGCTGGTACGTGCGGAAACCCACACCGTTATATCAGGCTAGTTATGGATACTACAGTCTTCTGTTAATCGTGTTCGATTTCGCGATAATTCTCATTGAAGTCTTTTGGGATTTGGACCGATCCGGGGTCATGGTTCTAATATTCTTGAGGGCGGGCGTCATGCCCCCGGAACCTGTCTCGATGACTCCCTTACCTCGATTCTAGCTCCTTGTCATCACATCCCTTACTTGATTTATTTTATCGGAAATCGAGCCGTCTTATGGGTCTGGTTTCACCCATATACAAAGAGTTTAATTACCATTAATAAGATAATTTAATAAAATAATTTTTTAAGGGGAGAGCAAACTTATTTAGTATTTGTCAATATTAAATAATATTTAATATATAATTATTTAGTGGTGAAAAAGTAGATTAAAAAATTATTCATCTATATTATCCACTAAAAAATGAATTGTATAGCTATTTTTCTTAAAAATAGGTGGATACGATCCATATTATCCACTTAAAATATGGATACTTGAGAGTCTAACTTTTACATTTGTAACGATTCATATTGGGCATTCTTCAGATTTGGAAGATTAAAAATTCTCCAAAAAGTGATCACATTTAAGAAGTCATGAATAATATAGGTATCCATATTATTCACCGATTAATCTATTTTCTATTCGTATTAAATATAGGCGGGTCGAATATTTTATCCGTTTTTATGTTACCCATTTTTAACTCGCCCAGATCTGATCTGACTTGCTCGTTTGCCACCCTTATAAACTTTTTAATCATGGTTAAGTAAGAAAGTATAAAACACATGAATTACATTTATTACTTTGGTGTACTTGTTACCTTTTCGTGTGGTTGGGATTGCGTTCCGAGAAGGTGAAACCAATCCTCGGTTCCTATTTGACCAACTTATTAATTAAAAATTAAATTACTCGCGGGCAACAATGAAGTTTCATTTATTTATTTGGTGAAAAACAAAACAAGGATTAAATTAATGGATAAAGAGGGATATCTAGACTATAGATAAATTATAAATTATGGATTTATACTTACCCGCATTGGGTGTTTACACCAAACCAATAGATACATGACATGTGTCTTGCATATGGACTTCAATCACTTAACCATGGTAAATTATATGCATTCTCATCTAATTAAATTAATTAACCATAGTAAGTTAATATAGTTTGGTGTAAACACCCGATGTGGATAAGTGTTTCACAGGCCCCACTTTATTATTTAATCATTTCTATTTTACATATATATAACCACCAAATTATAGAAGAGAAATCAAACAAACTCGAAACCTTGTGATCTGCTCTTCTACATTTGTACACAACATATTACAGCCAAAAAAAAAAAACACAGAACTGAGAGTTTTACAATCTTTCATTTGTAGATTTTTTTCAAATTTGTATAGGGGACTTTATTTAAACTTAGGAATTTGTTTTGGGTATATGGTATTGGTACAACACGAGGACGAAATAATGCAAAGTGAAAAGAAGAAGGGAATGCGAGTGGGAAAATACGATGTTGGAAGGACTCTTGGTGAGGGCAATTTTGGTAAAGTGAAGTACGCAAGGCATGTTGACTCTGGTCAACCTTTTGCCATTAAGATTTTGGAGAAGGCTCCAATTCTTGACCTTAATTTTATCGCTCAGGTTTATCTCTGTTAAACTGACATATATATATATATATATATATATATATATATATATATATATATATATATATATATATATAAAACTTAAACCAACAATTTCTCTAAAGAAAATGGAAGATTCAGTGGTGAAATTAGAAAAAGTTAATTTGCCTCTTTTATTTAGTGGCCATTTGTCGAATCGGACACTTAACCCCGCCCCCAACTACAGGGGAAGTCACATTTTAACTTGCTGTCTTGATCTATGCCCTCACATCGATCGTTCTGTCTACTCGACACTATATAGTAACACGAAGTTGAAAATTAAAATATCTCGAGCTAATAAATTTATAATGAGTTTCATATTTGTATTGCAGATTAAGAGGGAGATTGGAAGTTCAAAACTCCTCAAACATCCTAACGTTGTAAGATTGTACGAGGTACGTATATTTTTTCTTTGTATATTTTCTTTGCATTGTTTTGAAATACTTGGAATTAAAAACATACAAAAAGTGAGTTTTCTTAACGTAAATTTTGTCCGTTATATAAATGTAAGATATATCGCAATAATTAAGGATATAAAGTCAATGGATTATATGCATATATATTTGCCGTTCTTTTATTGTGAAAATCTGTATTTAATAAAAAAATATAATTTGAGGGGATTGTGATATTAATTTTAGTTGGTGGAAAATAATAATTTGAAGCCATATTATGAGATTTTTCTTGACGTTACCACATTATGGACTACTCAATACCATAAGAGTCAAAATCAATGATTTTTGTGGAGATGGGACCTTAGCTGCAGGACCAAGTGAGAGAGATGGGTTCAGTCAAGGACCCGAAAACGACGGAGTCGAGATTTAAAATTTATGAGTTTTAAATTTGCCATTAAATTTATTGCTCGTCTTAATTATCATATTCGAAATTTTATATATATAATATTTTTCTAATACAAAACAAAATTTAAGCCAATATTACTGGATTTCATCGGACCTATACCTAATACTCTAGTTTTGTCCCTGCATAAAACTTAGGTGGCAACTGACAAGATTGTTTTGGTTTTACATTATTACAAAATTAAATAGTCCTTTTGTTAAGTTAATTTTGTTAGCTGCTTGTGTCTTAGTTTGGAAGATCGATAACTTCAAGATACAAGAATATTTGTGGTACTTATAGATTTAAGTATATTTATGCGTCTAGTTTTATTTCTTAATGATTTGACATGATAATTTTCGAAGAAGATGATAGTGTTCGTCTAAAGTTTTCATTTTATCCCAACAAAAACTACTTAATTCAATCACAATTTAATTTAGTAATAATAAGTTCCTGACAAAAAAATTATCTTTTTTTTCCTTAGGTTACTTAGAAAAAGATGTAGTAATTAATGTCTGTGATGACTTTTAACTCAAGCTCGCAAGCAAGTAGTATAGTACTAATAATAAGTTCCACATGATTCGCACCTATTTTAATTTGAATTTATTATCATAACGTCCCCACTAAACGTTTATATATTACCAAAAATGTCACGTACTGAGTTTGGAATTATTAATTTAATTACAATATAATTTCATCTAAATTTTTCGTATTATTGTACGTTATGTTCTGTCATTTATTCCACTATTTCCAAACATTTTCCTTGACTCACGCTCCAAGTTTATATGAAACATAGAATATAATTTTCTACCGACTTTCCTTTTCCCCATATACGCCGGCAGGATTTGAAGTTTATGAATCCTTATATACATCGATCTCAAGTTAATACTATAATAATAATTGAATTCACAATCAAGTAATTACAGATATTTAGTAAATTTCTTAATATATATTATCTTCGCAAAAATTACTGAATTATATATATCCATATTAACCTGTAACCAACGCGGTAGATCTGCCCCTATTCACGGTGTTTCTTTTTATATTGTCTGGTCCTTGCATGGGTACATGGTTTTGAGTTTATTTAATTAGTATTTTTACCAATGATGAATTACTGATAATAATAATTAGACAGGTATTAGCAAATAAAAGCAAGATATACTTGGTGCTAGAATACGTGAATGGTGGTGAATTATTTGACAGAATTGTAAGTAACTTTGACAATAAACTTGTGTTTCTGCATATTAACATTTCAATTCTTGAACTCTAATTTGACTATAATCCTCATTAATTAATTAATTAACTAATTAATAGGCTTCCAAAGGAAAACTCAAAGAGGCACAAGGTAGAAAACTCTTTCAACAATTGATTGATGGTGTTAGTTACTGTCACAATAAAGGTGTCTTCCACAGAGACCTCAAGGTAACTATTGTAATATTTTTTTTTTACATTTTCAGTGTAAAATAACCTGTTATAACTGGTTACATACCATTTATTTGATGTTATTCGTCAATGCTAGTATTAAATAGAATTACTAATAATTATTTTTTAAGTGACTTGATTGTATAAATATTTCTGACTCGTATGTGATTATGAAATGCAGCTAGAGAACGTCCTCATTGATATAAAAGGGAACATAAAAATAACGGACTTTGGGCTCAGTGCTTTACCTCAACAATTTTGGGTACGTATGGAGCTTAATTGACGATATGCAGTTACGTTCCTCACGTGCCGGTCTGATTATTTTTTATGGATCAAGTACATAGAAATTTTTATTAGTAATGGGTGGCAATAAGTCTTGAATTCAGAACTTCTGTCTGCTCTGATACTATATTAAATTATGTGGCTATCTCATAAACTATTAAAGAAACATACTTTTATTTATTTAAATATTAATTTTATTAATTATGCTTAACGAGTTTTTTTTTGCTTATTTATAGGATGATGGTTTATTGCATACAACTTGCGGTAGTCCCAACTATGTTGCTCCTGAAATTCTTTCTAATAAAGGATATGATGGCGCAACATCAGATACTTGGTCATGTGGTGTCATCTTATATGTAATTCTCACTGGTCAATTACCCTTTGACGATAAAAACCTCGCAATACTTTATAAAAAGGTAAAAGAAATTTCTTGTACTTTTTTCCTTTGTGTATGATATTCCATGTCTTATATGGCCTCTAGAGATAAAACAATTTATAACTATAATTTTTTTTTATATGAAATCAGATAATTAAGGGAGATGTTCATATACCAAAATGGCTATCCTTAGGAGCAAAAAACCTTATAAAGAGGATTCTTGATCCCAATCCACGTACTCGTATAACAATGGCAGAAATCAAAATAGACGAATGGTTTAAACAAGATTATGTTCCTGCAAATCCATATGAAGAAGATTTGGAATGTGATCATATATCAACAGATAATCAAGTCTTAACGGTACAAGAAGCAGCAGTACGTACTTCCATTTTATGTGACGCGCTTTCCTTTTTAGCAGTAGTATGTACTTTTCTTTTTATATATAGATTACGTGTTTGAACCGTGAAATATAACAGCTTAGCCCACTAGTGATATTTTTCGCTTTGGACCTAGGTCCGCACGGCTTTAAAACGTGTCACCAGAATCTAAGACCTGTCTACTTATATATACCTAATATCTCTCCCGTGTTTTGTCGATGTGGGATTCGCCTAGGGTATCACATATACCCTCTTAGGGATTCAACGTCCTTGCTATGCCGAATCTTACATCGACAAAATACGGGAGAGATACTGGATATATAAATAGACAGACCTTAGACTCTAGTGACACTTTTTAAAGTTGTGGGGGTCTATGCCCAAAGCGGACAATATCACTAGTGGGCTGAGTTGTTATATGGAATCAGCCACTGATACTTATATCGAGGTAGGCTGCCTACATCATACTCTCTTGGGGTGCGACCCTTCCCTAAACTATACACGAGTGCGAGATGCTTTGTGTCCTTTTTTAGAAACAATTCAACTAATGTAAACTTCTTATTTTACCTATAATGAGATAATTTATAATGATACAAATATCTATGACTTATTTTACAGCCGGTTGACGCGCAAAGAGATCGAGAATCACATTACCTTATCAATGCCTTTCAACTAATAGGGATGTCATCATGTCTAGATCTTTCTGGATTTTTTGAGAAAGAGGTAACCTCTAATTTTGAATTATTTACCATATTATGCAATGAAAAAAATAATAAAACCTGGGCTTATATTTTATTTTGAATCATTTTAGGACATTTCTGAGAGGAAAATCAGATTTACATCAACTCTCTTACCAAAACAGTTGCTGGACAGGATTGAGAATACAGTAACACAAATGGGATTTCAAGTCCAAAAAAGACATGGAAAGGTAATTAGTATATATTGAATTTGATACATCTATCTACATTTGCATGGGCTTATAACGTAATAATTACAATCGCTAGTCAAATATATAAAAGATATACACTGATTATGTATAAAATATGTATATTTTATATATATTAATATACATTTTGCCAGCTACTATTTTGAAGCATATACAAGAAAATATATACATTGAATTAATTTTTCTGTATTATAATTAAATTTTCAGACACGTAAAACTGATACACAAATGTCTTATATACATTCTTCATTCACATATATTGCAGTTGAAAGTGTTACAAGAGTACAAAGAACAGAAATGCCCAACTACTCTCTCGGTAATCGCAGAGGTACGTACGTAACATTTTACAGTAGTTTAATTTTTATACACTAACGTTATAAAAAAATATTTAATAATTTTTTCTCGATGCACAATTTGCAGGTATTCGAGATTAGTCCATCCTTGTATGGCGTAGAGTTGCAAAAGTCTTCGGGGGATTCAATAGTATATAAACAGGTATATATACGTCGATATTTTGGTCTACGTACCTTGTTGAAATAAAATTGTAACGCAATTCAAATTAAACATGCGAAACTAACTGTAATACTTTTTGTATGCAGTTGTGTAATAGGGTATCGAGTGATTTGGGTGTACAACGGACTAAAGAGATCTTAATTTAGCTAATTATTTGTTGTGAAATTTAGAAACTTTAATTCTAATTTTGTTCTTTTAATTTCTGTTGCTTCCAAACGCACACACAAGTATACGTGGTCATACAAGTAATAAAATGATAAGTCGGGTGTCGAACCCACAGAGACTTATATCAACTACTCACTAACACAACAATATTGTTATTCAGTCAAGCTAAGTTCGAGTTCAAGAGTTTAATTATGCTAACTACAATTCTAAGTAATAACTAAATTATCAAGCAGTAGAATGATTGTTATGTATTCAATAGAGACAACTATTCCAGGGTTGTGATCGATTCACCAATCCTATTGTGTTCTAATTAACTCTCTCTTTCATATAATTCACTCATGGTTGCTAATTAATCGATAAATGCTCTCATAGCCTTCTCCCGAAGTACTACTCACCTATTCTCAATAGATTAACGCCTATATTCCTATGAAATCAATCTATTAAGAACGCATTAAGATCACGATATTTAATTAAGCACGGTGACTAGGTATATTCCTATCCTAACCACAAATCCGCTCCCCCCTAAGGGTTAAGATCATGCTCTCTTCAATTCTTCTCTAATCTAAACATGGTTTTCCCAAGCATAGCATAGATAGTAAATAGAACATAACTGCTGGCCAGACAATTAAGCAATTAAACACAAAATTGAAGAAACAACCATATATTGGTGAATTATAATCAAGGTTAAGTTAATGTCAAACAACAATATTCATGGCTAAATCACAACCCCACAACAATGGGTGTTTAGCCACTCATGTTGAAATCAAACAATTGCATAAGTTTTGAATAATTAAAAATACTAGAAAAGATGACGAAATCTGAGATGTTCTTGTGTGTATTTTTACTCCAAAGTGCGTCTCTCCAGGCTAAGCTCCCTCCAAAATCCTCAAAATAACGTTTTTATATGTATTTATACCAAGTAGGGTTGGGCCCAGACGAAAACACCTTCTCCCGTGCGAAATAGGACTCTGGCTCTATAAATTTTGTACAGTCGCGCCGCACCATGCGCCGCGCTAATGGAGTTTATCAGCAGCCTCAACTTTTCACATCAGGCAACATTTTACACTGTTGTGTCGCGCCTTGTGGCGTCCCATGCGGCGCGGCAGTGTAATTTTCTCAGAGTGAACTTATTTTGTCCTCTTTTAACATCCGGACTTGGTACAGGACCTCCGAACACGATCCCAGCTTAATGTCTTGGGCTTTTACTTAGACTTCAAAGTTCCAAATCACTTGAATTCATTCCATAACACCTACATAGATCGGAATCACTCCTACAAGGTATAAAACACATATTTAGTGCAAAACACTAGCGATTAGAGATCAAACTCAATTAAAGTGCAGTAAATTAGAGTGTAATAAGCGACCAAAATACACAATTATAGCCTATCATCAACACCCCACACTTAAACCATTGCTCGTCCTCGAGCAATCAAACTACACTTTATATACACACAACCTTTTAAACAATTCTCCTAACTCATCATACCAAGAATATTTAAAATAGACTAAGCACAAGAGTGTAACATCTTCACCTCAAGATTTGACTCACAAGTACCACGCATTATTCACAACTCACTCACTTACTCTAATATAGAGGTCAATGACATTACCTTTCCTTCATGAATCAAGTGCTCTCACACAACAAAAGAGAGTAGTTCCACATACTAAAATTTAAGAATAATTAGGAACTCAAGATAGAAAGAATTCGCTCACTCTCAGAAATAACATTCATATGCCACAAAAGATGCACCATAAGCTTGCCCGTAGTGTACTACTCTATTAATTGAGCTCATTCAGTCTAGGATCAAGTAGGACTTTATTTGGATGTAATGTAGGTTGTGGTACGGGTAGGATACATTTAGATATAAGAGTGACTATACCTCTCTAAGCACTTTAATACATACACTTTAACATTGAAAACCCCACACTTATGTCAAACCATCACTCCACCTTCACATCAATATACATTAACTCCCCACTTCTTTAAGCACAATTACATCAAGAGTCACCACTATCAAAGAATTCTTTTCACAGCAATACAACTATTTTTTTTCTTTTCAATTCATGTGGCTCTTACTTTTTCAAAACAGTGCACCTTTCTCCTTATTTCATTAGTTCCACTCAAAAGTCAAACCAACCACCCCACACTTTAACTTTTACAAAGTTCATAACAATTCAAGTGCCCATGAGAGGTGAAAAGGTTCAAATAGATAGTTAATTCAAACAAATGGGTAAACTTGTAATGTGGTTGCCAAAGAAACAGGATTACAGGCTCAAAGGGGTTAACTATGATACATAACAATTAGGAGGGTAATATATTTATATGGCTCAACAAAAAAATGTCTATATCACTTCCAAGGTTGAACAAAACTACTATTTCGCTTTGCAAACACACGGGGCAAGTTCTAGACATCAAATGTAATGCACAGAATAACATGAAACCTTACACACACATGGCACATAACTCACTCAGGATTGAACTCATCAAGACACTCTAGTCAAAGAAGTTAAGCAAAGTTAAGATCATATAATTTAAGGTACTTATATAAGAGTCAAAAACTGAGCCTAAGCGTCACAACTAAAGTACTCACTATTCTCAAGGCATGACAAAGTTAAAAGATATTGCTTCAATTTCAATCATAACACAATGGCTATCCTCCTAAAAAAATAAAACTACCTACACCCGGTTTAAACAAAACCCTTGGAAAAGAACCGTGGCACAAAGAAAAACCAAGGGGGAATTGCTACACTACCTACAAAGAAAATCTTTTTGTCCTTTTTCTTTAGACTTAGCTCCCTCAAGAAAATTGTCTAGGAAATCCATCATCGGGAAAAGTCCAAATTTTATTTTATTTTTTTTCCAGCTAATAAATGCTACAACTTCCTACTAATCATCTAGAGAATTCTCCCACCCCACACTTATATTATGCATAGTCCTCGATGCATGATCATAAAGAAATATTAAAAGAAGGGTGAGAAATACTCCCTGAGACCCTATCAGACCTAGCTCGGACATGATCCTCAATATTAAGGGTCGGGATGACCCCACACTTAGGCTAAAACATGCTCATCAGCTTCATGTGATGACCCAAAGGGTCATCACTGTAGTTCTTCCTTGATCCGTGCTTCTGAGGCCTTGAAAACCTCGCTTTTAGTTGCCTTGATTTGCGTGCGTAGTTCGGGCGCGTAGCCGAAAAGTTTTTATGTTAGAATATGTGTATTTTGTGAAACAATTTGATGAATTTTGATATTAATATGCATAATATTGACTTCGATCAACATTTTGGGTAAACAGACCCGGACCTGTGATTCGACGGTCCCGGAGGGTCCGTAGAAAAATATGGGACTTGGGCGTGTGCCCAAAAGTAATTTCCGAGGTCCCAAGCCCGAGAAATAAATTTTTGTGTGAAATTGTTTTCTGAAATTAATTAAGGAAAATAAAGAAGAAAATTGATCAGAAAAATTGTGGTATCGGGCTCGTATTTTGGTTTTGATGCCCAGTATGAGTCTTAAATAAGTTTTAAGCACTATCTGTAAAGTTTGGCTAAAAACGGACGTCATATGACGTGTTTCGGACTTAAAATGGGAATTTGAGTTTTATGAAAGTTGAAAGAAAATCATGTGTGTTGAGGTTTGATTCTATGTATATGATGTTATTTTGGCGATTTGATCGCACAAATGAGACCGTAAGATGTTTTAAGATCATATGTATGTTTGGTTTGGAGCCCCGAGGGCTCGGGTGAGTTTTGAGTGAGGCCCGGGAGGTCTTAGACATAAAAAAAATGCAGGTTCAGGTGTTGCAGGCCCAGCGCGGCCGCGACCGTTTTCACGCGGTCCGCGCTGGTAGCCACGCGGCCGCGGTGCTTTTCTGTGCGATCCGGGTGGTGGGGGTTCAGAGGGTCGGTAGCCAGGTCGACCAGCATGGTCGCACACCAAATCAGTGCGGTCCGCGCTGGGTGGGTTCAGAGAGCCCACTTCTTCCCTCCCTCAGCGTGGCTGCGGTACATTTCCGTGTGGTCCGCGCTGGCCGCCATGCAGCCGCGGTGCATTTCTGTGCGGTCCGTGCCATCCCCCAGCAAAAATATATTCGGGATTTTCAGTCATTTTTCCACTTTTCAAAAACCCAAAACCTAAGAGGCGATTTTCCAAACAACTTTTCTTCTTCAAAATGATTGGTAAGTGATTTCTAACTTAATTTCTTTATTCCTTGACATCTTTTAACATGATTTCAAATTCAAATCAAAGATTTTCATGGGGGAAATTGGGTGTTTTGGGTAGAACCTAGGTTTTCTACAAATTGAGAAGTTGGACCTCAATTTGAGGTCCGATTTCAAAACAAATCATATATTTGGATTTGTGGGAGAATGGGTAACCGAGTTTTGGTCCGAACCTTGAGTTTCGACCACGTGGGTTCGGGGGTGTTTTTGACCATTTTGGGAAAAACCTTGTCAAATTTATTTTCATGCATGGGGAGTGATTCATTTAGTAATTATTAATGTGATTAAGTAACTTATGACTAGATTCGAGCGGATTGGTGGTGGAATCAAGAGGTAAAGCTATACTAGAAGCGTGAGTTGAGTTTGGAGCATTCAAGGTAAGTGTTTGTTCTAACTTTGGCTTGAGGGAATAGGATTAGGATGTTATTTGCTACTTGCTAATATGGAGTACGGTGTATAGGCATGGTGACGGTTATCTATGCACCGGAGTCTAGCATGACCGTGAGTCTTAATTGCTTTTAATTCGAATAACGTGACACAATCTCCTTGGTTATTTGATGAGTTTCATATAATGTGAATGGTTGAGGTAAAATTGTGATTGGTGTACTTTTGGAGCGTTAGCTCGAACATGAATGTGTTAGTTGAGGAAGAAGGGATTTAAAAAGAGAATGTGTTGTGATTACTCCCTTGCCGGGATGTGTAGACCGATATATATACTCTCCCTTGTCGGGATATTTTGGGTTGTTAGTTGTACCCTTGCCGGGTTAGAGTGACATGTTGTTGATTTCCCCCTAATGGTACTCTCCTTAAAAAATTAGATGTTTCGAATGATATTATGGGATCGTGTGGCACGCCGTCCATGTATATATGATATTATGGGATCGTGTGGCACGCCGTCCACTTATAAAGGAAAATTGGGATCCTGTGGCATGCCGTCCACTTATATATGATATTATGGGATCGTGTGGCACGCCGTCCACTATATATATATATATATATATATATATATATATATATATATATATATATCATGGGAACCAGAGTTTCTTCTGTTTATTTCCGATATTTCATTTTTATTTGTTACTCTCCGATAGCATGTCCCCTCCTAGCTTTACTTTGTATTATCTTGTTATTGTTTTCTTGCACTTGTATATATATCTGTACAGGTTAATTGTGGTAGATCATGTCTAGCCTCGTCACTACTTCGTCGGGGTTAGGCCAGGCACTTACCAGCACATGGGGTCGGTTGTGCTGATACTACACTCTGTGCATTTTTGTGCACAGATCAAGGAGCAGCTTACGAGCCACAACAGTAGGACTTCTAGGAGCTATCTTCAGTCCAGGGACTCTCGAGGTAGCCTAGCTGGCGTTCGCAGGTCGAAGTCCCTTTCCATGCTTTTCGTTTGTTCATCTTGTATCAGGCAAACATGATGTATTTCCCTTCAGACATTGTTTGTAGTATTCCGTAGTAGTCCATGAGCTAGTGAGATCAGACCTTGGGTAGTGATATGTATTAACTCCCGCACTTTTGGTTTTCAGTTGCTTTAGATTTAAAGTCTTCCGCTTAAATTTTGTCTCGTTTATTATATTGGTTGAAAGAAAGTAGGAAAGGTGTTTTAAATATTTGGCTTGCCTAGCTCCGATAGTAGGCGCTATCACGACACCCGATGGTGGGAAATCTGGGTCATGACAAGTTGGTATCAGAGCACTAGGTTACTTAGGTCTCACAACCCACGGACAGCTCGGTAGAGTGTGAGGGATCGGTACGGAGATGTCTGTATTTATCCCGCAGAGGCTACTGAGTTAGGAAAATTTCACCTTGTTCATTCTTGTCGTGTGATTCTATTTCTCAAGTACTGATTGTCTTTCCACTCTGTTCTTTCGCAGATGGCGAGGACACGTGCTTCCTCTTCTACCGCGCAGCAGCCCGAGCCCTCAGCAGCAGCTCCTATCAGGGGCAGGGGGCGAGGTCGTGCCTGAGGCCGAGGCCGGGGCAGAGCTCAGCCCCGAGCGTCAGTCCCAGAGGTGGAGCCTCATGTTAACTACGACGAAGGGGTTCCAGCTCCAGCAGCTCTGGTGGGCCCAGCTCAGGTCCCAGAGGGTTTCATAGCCACTCTAGTGTTTCAGGATGCTTTGGTCCGACTGGTAAGCTTTATGGAGGGCATTTCTAGAGCGGGTTTGCTTCCCGTAGCTCCAGCCACATCTCAGGCTGGGGGAGGAGTTCAGACTCCCGATACTCGTACTCTTGAGCCGGTAGCTCCTCAGGCTTAGGTTCCAGCAGTTCAGCCAGCCATGGCAGTTCAGCCAGCTGTGGCAGCCCAGCCAAGTATTGCGGCTCAGTCCAGCGATGGTGCGGCTATGTCCGCGGATGCTTTGTGGAGGCTTGATCATTTCACCAAGCTCTTCACAACCACATATAGTGGCACCCCCTCAGAGGATGCTCAGGATTTCATATTCAGTTGTCATGAGGTTCTACGGACTATGGGAATTCTAGAGACCAATGGGTCGACTTCGCCACTTTTCGCCTGGCAGGATCCGCCAAGACTTGGTGGAGGGATTTCTACTTAGCCAGGCCAGCAGGGTCGCCATCATTGACCTGGGATCAGTTTTCAGAGTTATTTCTGGGGAAGTTTCTTCCAGTTACTCAGCGAGATGCTCTTCGCAGGCAGTTTGAGCGTCTCCAGCAGGGTCCTATGACGGTCACCCAGTATGAGACCCAGTTCATTGATCTTGCTCGTCATGCCATTGTGATGCTCCCTACCGATAGAGAGAGGGTGCAGAGGTTTATTGATGGGTTGGCCCAGCCGATCCGTGTTCAGATGGCCATAAGTGTCGGTAGTGAGATTTCATTTCAGGAGGCGGTAGATGGTGCCCGCCGGATAGAGATGGCACTTGCTCAGGGAGGTGATCATGGGTCTGATAAGAGGCCCCATCATTCTGGTAGATTCAGTGGTACCTCGTCTAGAGGTAGGGATTCTTATGGTAGAGGCCATCCTTTGAGGCCCTTTCAGTCAACTCTCCAGGCTTCTCATGGTACACCAGGTGGTCGTGGTTCTCAGCCGCAGTATTCTGACCAGTAGCTCTTCAGTTCACCATCACCACCTATCAGTGCACCACCACTTCATTATTCTCAGCAGCCGAGGGCTTATTATACTTGTGGCGAGGTGAGTCACATTGCTAGATATTGCCCTCGAGCTTCCAGCAGCTCGCAGCAGCAGGGTCCTCGCCTGATGATCCAGGCACCAGTTGCCTCACAGCCTGCCCAGCCAGCTAGAGGCGGGGTAGAGGACATCAAGGTGGAGCTAGAGGTCTTAGAGGTGGATCTCAGACCGCTAGAGGTAGGGGTCAGCCAGCTGTAGATCGTCATAGGGATATGATTCAGGGAGGTGGGGCCCATCCCCGTTGTTATGCCTTGCCAGCCAGGCCAAAGGCTGAGTCATCAGATGTTGTGATTACAGGTACTATTCTGGTCTATGATAGGGATGCTTCTGTGTTATTTGATCCCGGATCTACGTATTCATATGTGTCGTCCTATTTTGCACCCTATTTGGTTATGCCTAGTGAGGCCTTGAGTATTCTTGTATATGTGTCTATGCCAGTGGGGGATTCTATAGTGGTAGACCAGGTTCATCGTTCATGTGTTGTGGTATTCAGGGGTCTTGAGACCCGTGTTGACTTGTTGCTCTTGGATATGGTGGATTTCGACGTCATATTAGGGATGGATTGATTGTCCCCATATCATGCGATCTTGGATTGTCATTCCAAGACTGTGACCTTAGCCTTACCGGATTTGCCCCGTTTAGAATGGAGAGGGACTCTTGGTCATTCTTCTCGCAGCGTTATTTCTTATGTGAAGGCTCGACGCATGGTCGAGAAGGGGTGTCTAGCTTATCTGGCTTATGTTCGCGACTCCAGCACTGAGGTCCCGTTTATTGATTTTGTTCCTATTGTTCAGGAGTTTCCCGAGGTCTTCCCTTTACACCTGCCGGACAGGCCGCCCGACAGAGATATTGATTTTTGTATTTATCTGGCTCCGGGCACTCAGCCCATTTCCATTCCGCCGTATCGTATGGCGCCGCTAGAATTGAAAGAGTTAAAGGGTCAGCTTCAGGATTTGCTTGAGAAGGGTTTCATTAGACCTAGTGTTTCGCCTTGGGGCGCACCGGTGCTATTTGTGAAGAAAAAGGATGGTTCGATGAGGATGTGCATTGATTACCGGCAATTGAACAAGGTGACGATTAATAACAAGTACCCACTGCCAAGGATCGACGATTTCTTCGACCAGCTTCAGGGTGCGACGATGTTTTCAAAGATAGATTTGAGGTCTGGCTACCACCAGCTGAGGATTAGGGCATCTGATGTCCCTAAGACAGCATTTCGCACACGGTATGGGCACTATGAGTTTTTGGTCATGTCATTTGGATTGACTAATGCCCCAGCAGCGTTCATGGAGTTGATGAACCGAGTGTTCAAACCTTATTTGGACTTGTTCGTGATAGTCTTCATTGATGATATTCTTATATACTCCCACAGTCAGGAGGAGCATGAGCAGCACCTCAGAGCGGTTCTTCAGACCCTGAAGGATAGTCAGTTGTATGTTAAGTTCTCGAAGTGCGAGTTTTGGTTGAGTTTGGTCGCATTCCTGGGTCATGTCATATCAGTAGCAGGTATTCAGGTAGACCCGAAGAAGATAGAGGCAGTCAAGAACTGGCCTCGACCAGCTTCAGCTACGGAGATTCGGAGTTTCCTGGGGTTAGCAGGTTACTACCATCGGTTCGTGGAAGGGTTTTCATCCATTGCAGCCCCTATAACCAGATTGACCCAGAAAGGTGCCCAGTTCAGATGGTCAAATGAGTGTGAGGCGAGCTTTCAGAGGCTCAAGGCAGCTCTGACACGGCACCGGCATTGGTTTTGCCCACAGGTTCAGGGCCCTATACAGTCCATTGTAATGCATCTCGTATTGGACTTCGTGCAGTGTTGATGCAGGATAGCAAGGTCATTGACTATGCCTCGAGGCAGTTGAAGGTTCATGAGAAGAACTATCCAGTGCATGATTTGGAGTTGGCAGTCATTGTTCATGTATTGAAGATTTGGAGGCACTACCTGTATGGTGTGGCATGTGAGGTGTTCACGGATCATAAGAGTCTTCAGTATTTGTTCAAGCAAAAGGAGTTGAATTTGAGGCAGAGGAGGTGGTTGGAATTGTTGAAAGATTATGACATCACTATCTTATATAATCCGGGAAAGGCCAATGTGGTGGCCGATGCCTTGAGTAGGAAGTCAGCTATTATGGGCAGTCTAGCTTATATTCCGATCGGTGAGAGACCGTTTGCTTTGGACGTTCAGGCTTTGGCCAATCAGTTTGTGAGGTTGGACATTTCTGAGCCTAGTCGAGTATTAGCTTGCACGGTCGCTCGTTCTTCGTTATTGGAGCGTATCCGTGATCGGCAATTCGATGATCCCCATTTGTGTGTCTTGAGAGACACGGTGCAGCATGGAGGTGCCAAGAAAGTAACCTTAGATGATGATGGCGTATTGAGATTGCAGGGGCGAGTTTGTGTGCCCAATGTTGATGGGATTCGAGAGTTGATCTTAGCGGAGGCCCACAGTTCTCGATATTCTATTCACTCGGGCGCCGCGAAGATGTATCAGGATCTGAGGCAGCACTATTGGTGGCGTAAGATAAAGAAAGACATCGTTGCGCATGTGGCTCGGTGTTTGAATTTTCAGTAGGTTAAGTACGAGCATCAAAGACCTGGTGGTCTATTTCAGAGGATTGCACTTCCCAAGTGGAAGTGGGAGAGGATTACGATAGATTTCGTTACTGGACTTCCGATGACTCGGAAGAAGTTTGATGCAGTTTGGGTCATTGTTGATAGGCTGACCAAGTCAGCGCATTTTGTTCCTGTTGCAGCCACATATTCGTCTGAAAGGTTAGCCGAGATTTATATCAAGGAGATTGTTCGCCTTCATGGGGTGCCGCTATCTATCATCTCGGATCAGGGTATGCAGTTCACCTCGTATTTCTGGAGAGCGGTTCAGCGAGAGTTGGGCACCCAGGTTGAGTTGAGTACAGCATTTCATCCCCAGACGGACGGTCAGTCCGAGAGGACTATTCAGATTCTTGAAGATATGCTCTGAACCTGTGTTATTAATTTTGGAGGCTCGTGGGATTAGTTTTTGCCTTTAGCAGATTTCGCCTACAACAACAGCTACCAGTCTAGCATCCAGATGGCTCCGTATAAGGCGTTGTATGGTAGGCGATGTTTGTCTCCAGTTGGATGGTTTGAGCCGGGAGAGGCTCGATTATTGGGTACTGATTTGGTTCAGGAGGCCTTGGACAAGGTCAGGATTATTCAGGATAGACTTTGTACAGCTCAGTTCAGACAAAAGAGTTATGCATACCGCAAGGTCAGAGATGTTGCTTTCATGGTTGGGGAGCGGGTATTGCTCCGTGTATCGCCTATGAAGGGCGTGATGAGATTTGGGAAGAAGGGCAAGCTCAGCCCTAGGTTCATCGGTCCATTTGAAATTCTTGATCGTGTGGGAGAGGTGGCTTATAGACTTGCCTTGCCACCTAGCTTGTCAGTTGTGCATCCCGTGTTTCATGTATCTATGCTTCGGAAGTATCGCAGAGATCCATCGCACGTGTTATATTTCAGCACTGTCCAATTGGACAAGGATCTGTCATATGAGGAGGAGCCGGTGGCTATTCTAGACCGGCAGGTTCGACAGTTGAGGTCGAAGAGTTTCCTTCGGTGCGTGTTCAGTCGAGAGGTCAGCCTCCTGAGGCATCAACCTGGGAGTCCGAGTCTGATATGTGGGGCCGTTATCCTCATTTATTTCCCGACTCAGGTGCTTCTTTCTTTTGTACGTTTGAGGACGAATGATTGTTTTAGAGGTGGAGAATATGATGACCCAAAGGGTAGTTCTTCCTTGTTCCGCGCTTCCGAGGCCTTGAAAACCTCGCTAATAGTTGCCTCGATTTGCATGCGCAGTTCGGGCGCATAGCAGGAAAGTTTTTATGTTAGAATATGTGAATTGTGTGAAAACATTTGATGAATTTTTATATTAATATGCATAATATTGACTTCGGTCAACATTTTGGGTAAACGGCCCCGGACCTGTGATTCGACGGTCCCGGAGGGTCCATAGAAAAATATGGGACTTGGGCGTGTGCCTGGAAGTAAATTCCGAGGTCCCAAGCCCGAGAAATGAATTGTTGTGTGAAATTGTTTTCTGAAATTAATTAAGGAAAATGAAGAAGAAAATTGATCAGAAAAATTGTGGTATCGGGCTCGTATTTTGGTTCTGACGCCCGGTACGAGTCTTAAATATGTTTTAAGCACTATCTGTAAAGTTTGGCTAAAAACGGACGTCATATGACGTGTTTCGGACTTAAAATGGGAATTTGAGTTTTATGAAAGTTGAAAGAAAATCATGTGTGTTGAGGTTTGATTCTATGTATATGATGTTATTTTGGCGATTTGATCGCACAAATGAGACCGTAAGATGTTTTAAGATCATATGTATGATTGGTTTGGAGCCCCGACGGCTCGGGTGAGTTTTAAGTGGGGACCGGGAGGTCTTAGACTTTAAAAAAAATGCAGGTTCAGGTGTTGCAGGCCCAGCGCGGCCGCGGCTGTTTTCACGCGGTCCGCGCTGGCAGCCACGCGGCCGCGGTGCTTTTCTGTGCGATCCGCGTGGTGGGGGTTCAGAGGGTCGGTAGCGAGGTCGACCAGCGCGGCCGCGCACCAAATCAGTGCGGTCCGCGTTGCGTGGGTTCATAGAGCCCACTTCTTCCCTGCCTCGGCGTTGCCGCGGTACATTTCTGTGCGGTCCGCGCGGTCCGCGCTAGCAACCATGCGGCCGTGGTGTATTTCTATGCGGTCTGCGCCAGCCCCCAGCAAAAATATATATATTCGGGATTTTCAGTCATTTTTCAACTTTTCAAAAACCCAAAATCTAAGAGGCGATTTTCCAAACAATTTTTCTTCTCCAAAACGATTGTTAAGTGATTTCTAACTTAATTTCTTTATTCCTTGACATCTTTTAACATGATTTCAAATTTAAATCAAAGATTTTCATTGGGGAAATTGGGTGTTTTGGGTAGAACCTAGGTTTTCTACAAATTGAGAAGTTGGACCTCAATTTGAGGTCCAATTTCAAAACAAATCCTATATTTGGATTCGTGGGAGAATGGGTAACCGGGTTTTGGTCTGAACCTTGAGTTTCGGCCACGTGGGTCCGGGGGTGTTTTTGACCATTTTGGGAAAAACCTTGTAAAATTTATTTTCATGCATGGGGAGTGATTCATTTAGTAATTATTAATGTGATTAAGTAACTTATGACTAGATTTGAGCGGATTGGTGGTGGAATCAAGAGGTAAAGCTATACTAGAAGCGTGAGTTGAGTTTGGAGCATTCGAGGTAAGTGTTTGTTCTAACTTTGGCTTGAGGAAATAGGATTAGGATGTTATTTGCTACTTGCTAATGTGGAGTACGGTGTATAGGCATGGTGACGGTTATCTATGCACCGGAGTCTATCATGACCGTGAGTCTTAATTGCTTTTAATTCGAATAACGTGACATAATCTCCTTGGTTATTTGATGAGTTTCATATAATGTGAACAGTTGAGGTAAAATTGTGATTGGTGTACTTTTGGAGCGTTAGCTCGAACATGAATGTGTTAGTTGAGGAAGAAGGGATTTAAAAAAGAGAATGTGTTGTGATTTACTCCCTTGCCGGGATGTGTAGACCGATATATATACTCTCCCTTGTCGGGATATTTTGGGTTGTTAGTTGTACCCTTGCCGGGTTAGAGTGACATGTTGTTGATTTCCTCCTAATGGTACTCTCTTTACAAAATCAGATGTTTCGAATGATATTATGGGATCGTGTGGCACGCCGTCCACTTATATATGATATTATGGGATCGTGTGGCACGTCGTCCACTTATAAATGAAAATTGGGATCGTGTGGCACGTCGTCCACTTATATATGATACTATGGGATCGTGTGGCACGTCGTCCACTTATATATGATATTATGGGATCGTGTGGCATGTCGTCCACTTATATATGATATTATGGGATCGTGTGGCACGTCGTCCACTTATATATAATAGTATGGGATCATGGGAACCAGAGTTTCTTCTGTTTATTTCCGATATTTCATTTTTATCTGTTACTCCCCGATAGCATGTCCCCTCCTAGCTTTACTTTGTATTATCTTGTTATTGTTTTCTTGCACTTGTATATATATCTGTACAGGTTAATTGTGGTAGGTCCTGTCTAGCCTCGTCACTACTTCGCCGGGGTTAGGCCAGACACTTACCAGCACATGGGGTCGGTTGTGCTGATGTTACACTCTGTGCATTTTTGTGCACAGATCTGGGAGCAGCTTACGGGCCACAGCAGTAGGACTTCTAGGAGCTATCTTCAGTCCAGGGACTCTCGAGGTAGCCTAGCTGGCGTTCGCAGGTCGAAGTCCCTTTCCATGTTTTTCGTTTGTTCATCTTGTATCAGGCAAACATGATGTATTTCCTTTCAGACATTGTTTGTAGTATTCCGTAGTAGTCCGTGAGCTAGTGACACCAGACCTTGGGTAGTGATGTGTATTAACTCCCGCACTTTTGGTTTTCAGTTGCTTTAGATTTAAAGTCTTCCGCTTAAATTTTTTATCGTTTATTATATTGGTTGAAAGAAAGCAGGAAAGGTGTTTTAAATATTTGGCTTGCCTAGCTCCGATAGTAGGCGCCATCACGACACCCGATGGTAGGAAATCTGGATCGTGACACTTCAACTTTGGGTATTCAGACTTTCCCTACTCTGCAAAAATAAAAATAACACAAAACTTGACACAAAAAAATTAATCAATAGATAAAAGATATGCAGGTTGGGTTGCCTCCTAACAAGCGCCTTATTTATAGTCGTGGCACGAATCTGCTATTCTGCTCAGGCTGGGCACTTTCGCTTCTTCTTTCTCCCATGAAATCTAGCCTTTTTTCACGCTCTCGTAAGGTCTCCTCTTTCATCTCTGGTTCTTTTCTCAATCATCTTAACACGTTCAGCTGGAAATACCACCTCCTTTAACTCAGTTGTCCCATCTGGATCAGTATAATCCACATAAGGACTCTGCTTTATCCCCTTCGATTCTACCACAGTAATCATGCACAAGTCCTCATAAAGCTTAGGAAGCTTAAGTGCCTTGTACACATTAAAAGTGACCTCCTCATCGTCAACTCTCATTTTTAACTTTCCTGCTCTCACATCAATAATTGCTCCACCAATAGCTAAGAATGGTCGTCCCAAAATAATGGGCACTTCCACATCTGCCTCGTAATCAAGAACAATAAAATCAGCAGGAAGAATAAACTTTCCTACTCGAACTAACACATCCTCAATAATTCCTTCGGGCATGACTAGTGACCTATCTTCTAGCTATAAAGTGATTGTAGTAGGTCTAAGCGCCCCCAGTCCGAGTTGCTTGAACAAAGAGGATGGCATCAAATTTATACTGGCCCCTAAATCACACAAAGCTCTACCAACTTCTTGTTTTCCAAGAGACAAAGGAATTGTGAAACTCCCAGGATCCTTCAACTTTGGAGGAAATTTACTCTGAACTCTGGCACTGCACTCTTCAGTAAGTGCAACTGTTTCAAACTCTGCATGTCTTTGTTTGTTTGTCACAATATCTCTGAGATACCTTGCATACTTAGGCACTTCCTGCAAATTTCCACCAAAGGCAGATTCACACTCACTTGGCTCAAAATATCTAGGAATTTCTTGTACTTAGCATCATCTTTTTGCTTCTGGAGTCTTTGTGGAAACGGAGGTGGTGGCCTAGTCTCACTTACTGGCTTGAGTCCTTTATCATCTTTATCATTCCCCTCAACTGGCTTGGGAGCTAATTCTCCTTCAGGATGATCTGTATTCTTCTTTTTCTTTGGAACTTCTTCTAGTGCTCTTCCATTTCTCAAGGTAACCGCATTGACTTGAGCTTTAGGATTGGGCTTAGTATCACTTGGAAGAGCTCCAGCTGGCTAGTGTTTTGAGCATTGGCAAGTTGTCCCATTTGGCGCTCCAAATTTCTGAAATCGTTCCTGAGCTATTGATTGTCAAGCAACAACTGCTTCAACAAATCATTCCCTTTCTCTTCTACCTGTTGAGGTGGCTTCTGAGGTTGATTCGGCTGATTTCCACCCCATGAGAAGTTGGGATGATTCTTCCAATTTGGGTTATAAGTTTTCCCATATTGTGCATTCTGATTCATTGGACCCCTGCTCTACTGTCCCACATAGTATATAGATTCTGGATTCGTGGAGCACATGTCACTCATATGGTTGTCACCACATAGTTCGCAGCAAAGAGACATCTGTTGTACATGTTGCATCTGTTGTGTTTGTTGCATTGTCATTCTATTCATTTGGTTTGCCAATTTTGCTATCTTCGCTCTCATGGCCGAGAGGTCATCAAGCTCAATCAACCCGGCTGTCTTCTATTTACTTGCCTTGCATGAATCCCATCTCCTTGCCAGTTATGATCATTAGCAGTGAAGTTATTCAGCAAGAGTTGAATTTCACTATATGGTTTCGCCATACAACTACCCCCACAAGCTGAATCAAGATTCATCTTTGAGGCCTCATCTAGCCCATCAACAAAAGTGTTTCCAAATACCTCATCAGTCTGACAATGGTGTGGGCGATCTCTGAGTAGCTTCTTGTATCTTTCCCAGGCTTGACGAAGTGTCTCTCCATCCCGTTGTTTGAACCCAAGGATTTGACTCCTCAATGACTTTGTCTTATTGGTAGGGAAAAACTTGATTAAGAATTTCCTTGCTAGATCATCCCAAGTGTGGATTGAGTTCGCGGGCTCTTTCTGTAACCATTCCTTAGCTTCCCCCAGCAGTGAAAAGGGAAAAAGTGTCAGCCTGACATAGTCCTTGGAAACGTTCAGATAATTGTAGGTGTCCGTAATTTCCAAGAAATTCTGAATGTGCCTCTACGGATCTTTATGAGATAGACCTACATATTGCCTTGTGGACTGAATCAACTGTACCATGAACTGTTTGAGTTCAAAGTGCCCTGTGATCTCAGGCTTCACAATAGCCTGAGTCATATTAGCAAGATCGGGCCTTGCGGCTTCTATCACCGCACGCTCTACATTACCTGCCATCTCTATTGGATGTGGTTGAACTATGATGTCCAACTCTATTTCTATTCTAGTTCTAGCTTCGACCTCCCTCCACACTCTGTGAAGTGTCCGTTCAATTTCAGGATCAAGAGGAAGGAGATTGTTTGCGCTTCTACTCTTCCGCATTTAAGAGAAGAGCATGTGCTAACACAAACAAGGTAAACTGAAAATTAAAACTTGAACAAATAACTAATAAAGGCTTAAGTCAGCAAAGTAGCTAATTTTTACGTCCCCGGCAACGGCGCCAAAAACTTGTTACTTCCAAATGCACACGCAAGTATACATGGTCATACAAGTAATAAAATGATAAGTCGAGTGTCAAACCCACAGAGACTTATATCAACTACTCACTAACATAACAATATTGTTATTTAGTCAAGCTAAGTTCGAGTTCAAGAGTTTAATTATGCTAACTACAATTCTAAGTAATAACTAAATTATCAAGCAGTAGAATGATTGTTTTGTATTCAATAGAGACAACTATTCCAGGGTTGTGATCGATTCATCAGTCCTATTATGTTCTAATTAACTCTCTCTTTCATATAATTCACTCATGGTTGCTAATTAATCGATAAATGCTCTCATAGCCTTCTCCCGAAGTACTACTCACCTATTCTCAATAGATTAACGCCTATATTCCTATGAAATCAATCTATTAAGAACGCATTAAGATCACGATATTTAATTAAGCACGGTGACTAGGTATATTCCTATCATAACCACAAATCCTCTCCCCTTAAGGGTTAAGATCATGCTCTCTTCAATTCTTCTCTAATCTAAACATGGCTTTCCCAAGCATAGCATAGATGGTAAATAGAACCTAACTATTGGCCAGACAATTAAGCAATTAAACACAGAATTGAAGAAACAACCATATATTGGTGAATTATAATCAAGGTTAAGTTAATTTCAAACAACAATATTCATGGCTAAATCACAACCCCAGAACAATGGGTGTTTAGCCACTCATGTTGAAATCAAACAATTGCATAAGTTTTGAATAATTAAAAATACTAGAAAAGATGACGAAATCTGAGATGTTCTTGTGTGTATTTTTACTCCAAAGTGTGTCTCTCCAGGCTAAGCTCCCTCCAAAATCCTCAAAATAACATTTTTATATGTATATATACCAAGTAGGGTTGGGCCCAGACGAAAACACCTTCTCCCGCGCGAAATAGGACTCTGGCTCTATAAATTTTGTACAGTCGCGCCGCACCATGCGCCGCGCTAATGGAGTTTATCAGCAGCCTCAAATTTTCACATCAGACAACATTTTACACTGCTGCGTCGTGCCTTGTGGTGTCCCATGCAGTGCGGCAGTGTAGAGTGAACTTATTTTGTCCTCTTTTAACATCCGGACTTGGTACACGACCTCCGAACACGATACCGGCTTAATGTCTTGGGCTTTTACTCAGATTTTAAAGCTCCAAATCACTTGAATACATCCCATAATGCCTACATAGATCGGAATCACTCCTACAAGGTATCAAACACATATTTAGTGCAAAAGACTAGCGATTAGAGCTCAAACTCAATTAAAGTACAGTAAATTAGAGTGTAATAAGCGACCAAAATACACAATTATAGCCTATCATCAATTTCCTCCTCTTCTACATTTTTTTTGAAGAGTTGTGAGCAGTAAGCACAGAATGTTGTAGTTTGGTCGTTTAAATACTTACTTTGCGTGAGCAATTATTGGATGAGTTTAACTTATAAGCGTGTTTACCTTAAAAACGGATAACAATTGAATTTATACGTGGTTTTAAGGACACATGATTTTACTTGGCACAAACTGAAAAAATACGTAAATTGATATTGAAATTAATTGCAAATAGAAATAAAAGAAAACCAAAGGAATTGTATAGCTTTGGCCTTCGAGCTAGGTCGCCCTCGAACCAAGCGAATACTCTAGTGGAAAATATGAACAAAGTAATAGAGTATTGAGAGCTTAAGAGAAAGGTAATATATTGCTTTGTATTGCATGAATATGATGCCTTTTACAAATGACCAGACCCTCTTTATATAGTAGGGGAGTCCTACCTTTAATATAATTCTAAATACAGTAAGAAATCCTATGATTAGCTAATTAATCGGCCTCTTCTTGATATGTGCCGAGATTTCTGCCGTGATCCTCGCTCGATTGCGGATATTTTGGCTTTCCGTTATTTGGCTCGGTAAACTTCCCTCGATCTTGCTAGATCTCTATCCCGACTGGTTTCAATCTTGGCCGACCTCGATCTCGATCGGTCTCTGGGTCACGAGCTCAGCAATCTATCTTTACACTGCGGTCCGATATAACATGGGATCGAACCTTGGCCTGCCTTGTTCCAGGACAAGCCCGATTTTGGCCGTATTCAAAGCGACAGTATATATAAGTAAAAAATTTATACTATTGAGTCATATCCCAAGAACATTTACAGATAAGCTCCCTAATTAAAATGTGAGATTTATAATCTTGAAAATAATACAAAACTCGAGTTTGACAAATTTCTCTCCTCTTGCCAAAATCAAGAAATTACCATGGCATTCTAATATACAAAACAATATTGATAAGGGGGAAAAAAGAAATAGCTTGATTTATAATTGATAATTGAAAAATAGTTAGAGTTTCAAAAGTAATCAGAATTTAGGTGTTTTTCATATAAAGATAAAATCTAAACAAAACATCCTTAAAAATCTGAAAACATTCTAGAATAATATGATGGAGTTCGAATTTTTTACATATGAGATTCCACAATAATGTCTTTCATAATGTGATGGAGTTCCAGCATAATATACTGTAAGTTTATACGCTGAAGCTCCATAATCCAGCATATTATTCTGGAACTTTTCGTGTTTCAGCAAGGATATTTTTGTCCATATTTATTTTCGCATAAAATAATGGCTATTTTTAGTGACTTAATGTCACACCTCATTTTTGCGCGCCCGCCCCGGAGGGTAAAATGCGCGAGGGAGTTTTTCCAATTTAAGTGACAATATTCGAAGTGAGATTATTTATTTAATTTAGAGTCGCCACTTGGGAAAGGTTTGGCTTCTGGTGTCTCAAGTCACCGGTTTATCTTGAATCCCAAATCGAGGAAAATATTCGACTTTCCAAATGAAGTCTGCGAACCAGAAATTCTAAGTAAGGAATTCTGTTGACCCGAGGGAAGGTGTTAGGCACCCTCGAATCCCGTGGTTCTAGCACGGTCGCTTAAATTGTTATAATGGCTAAATATTTGATTTAATACATGTTATAACTTATGTGCTTTTATTAAGTTTAAACCGCTTTTATTATTATTAATTTTATAGAATTGCAACGTCGTGAAAATGCATCTCGAACCACGTCACAATCAATGCGCTCGTGGTTGTTAACACATTCCAACTCCGTTGAGATTTGAATTTGGGTCACATAAATGCGCACCCGAATTTAAGAATGTAATTTAATTAAGTCACGCCTAAAGAGTCTAACGCGTTATTATCTTTGGGGAAGGCAGTGAAATTCACTAAACAGTCCATCCCGAATTCTACGTATTTTATTACGACCAATTATTGAGGGCCTCGCAATTTGCATTTTTTTATTTGGAGAGGCTCGTCTCATTTTTTGAAAGGATAAACCTACAGCGACTACATTTTCTATTATGTTTGTCTCTAAAAATGAAGGAAAGTACACGCTAATTAAATTAACATGCTTGGCCAGCTACGGCCTCTTATTAATTATCAGATTAATTATTTATGAGGCGGGGAGTTGTTTCATGCCTTATTCCATGAGCGAACATGCTTTTAATTTAATAAAGAAAATTGCATACAAGATTAATAAAATGCTAAACTCACGCTAAACATTCTTCAAGTTGAATTTAAACTAACTTATTTAAACTAGATTAATGGAATTAACTACTAGAGGATACTACTAATGGGATTCGAACACTGCCTAATGGAATCCGATTTTGACAGAGTTAGCTCAAATGACTTAAAACTATATTGCATTTTTGCCAAATTAGAAACAACCTGCCTTACGTATTTAAAATAGGAATAGAGATGAGATTTAGCTATCGATATACTAAACACCTGTGCATTCCATGTCATACAGACAGCTAAATAACTAAGATCACAGTATTAAACAAACTAAGTTTCAATTAAGTACAAGCTACCTAATGTATTTTCTATTGAGCTACAAACTAAAGAATTACACCAATCTAACAAAATTTTATAAAGCTGTAAGTACAGCAGCAAATGATTAAACTCCTTCGCATCTTTCATTTCATGCTTTTACTGTTACATCAGTGATAGATTCAAATGTGTACCTAGAAAGTGCTTACAATTGAAGAAGAAGAAGAAGAAGAAGGGTCAGTAGAGCAGTAGTGGCATACATACAGCAACAGTATGTTCGACAACAACAGAACCAGTAAAACCAGCAGTGGCAGCAGCAGAAATCTCAAAGACAGATTAAACCAAAGAAAAAGGGCAGTAGCTTGAAGAACAATGCCCGAAAAACCAACAGTCAAGACAAGCTGCTAAATGAAAGCCCAGCAGTACCAAAAGATCACAGGCAGAGGCAATAAAACAGTGATTTCTGATTTTTGAATGTTTGAGCAGAAAAAACAAACTCAAGCTCTTTGTTGGGGAACCTAGCTTTAATACCCTAAAGTCCTCGAAAATTCTCTCTTTTCTGATTTTTAACTCTTGGTCCGACCCCCCCCCCCTTTCTGGTTTTAAAACTCCTAATCTCTTGAAAATGTTGTATCAAACTCTCTACTATTTTTTTCTACAGTTCCTCTTGATGTTCTGCCCAAACTCCCCTCTATTTTTTCTAATTCTCTATGTTGCTGAAATTAAAGGGAGATAGATTTTAGAGAGGTTTTTGATGGCTGAAACTTTTGAGTTTTTCAGGGGTGTCCTCCTCTCTTTTTCTTTCTGATCCCTCTGTCTTTTATATCCCAGCTCAACCCATTCCAACAGCCTGTTCAAAACCCATTCAAACTGAACTCCCCCCATGTTCTCTTTTCTGTTTCTCCACTCACAAGTTAAAAGAAAGGTACCCCCATGAGATTCCCCTGACAGCCCCTTTTTCCTTATTATAAAGGTTTATCTTTTATTAGTTTAAACAAGTATGGGCAGCAGGAGTATGTCCTGACAGCACATGATGTCCATTCTACTACAATGCACATGTTGCCCAAGGTCTAACATGGGTAAACATGCCATCAATTCAAACTAAACTCTGAAATCTATACTAAAACTAACAGCTATAACCAATCCTTAAGTGATTTTGATTCAACTAAACAGGCTAACACACAGTGTAATCAATTCTCAACTGATTCAAGTAAGAATTAAACAGCGTGAGTCAGATTACTACTATTCCAAACTGAAACTAATTGACGACATGTATCGAATCGACTGTGTGAATTACAACGCGCACAAATCAATAGCAGATAACCAAACTTGAACAGGCACAGAATATGATTTTATGTTGATAGGCACGGGGATTTGTGGAAAACTTAACTGATCGACGGGAATTATTCGACTCGATTACACAAACTGTAATTATACGTAATAAACACACAGAAACAAATTCGATCAAATAAAGATCTGGGTGAGATGGACAGAATAGTCGACACAATTGAAAACATATCAAATTAACATTTAAACATACGAACAAACATTAACAAAACAAACAACATGGAACTAACAAAGAAAAGAAAAAGAAATACCTTAAAGAATTGAAAATCAGACTACCCTGTCTCGGATTTTGAATCGAACCTCTTTTGGGGTTGAATGGACTTTAATCGAAGTGTTCTCAACTGAGAACACTTCGATTAAGGTCTATTAGACCCCAACCCTCTCGTTTAAAAGGGCAAAAACTTCAGATTCTGGATTTCTAGGGTTCTTAGGGCTAATTTGGGACTCGGGGTTTTCTGGTTAGATTCGGACCAAACCAAGTTTGGTTTGGTCACGAGGGAGGTCAGGGGGTACCTGGTATGGATTTGGGGGGGTTTGGCATAGGTTGGGGTCCGGCTCGAATCTTCAAATGAAGATTCGAGACGGTGGGGGAAGATTCGAGACCCATGGTTTATAGATCCGTGTTCAGGGGGTCGAGGTGTACTAGGGGTGTTAGTCTGGTGGTCACTGGCATCGTTGCCGCCGGGTTTACGGTGAGGGAAAAGAGGGACGACGCTAGGGTTATAAGGGGTTTGGGTTCAGTGAGAGAGACGAAGAGAGGGGGTAGCTTAGGGGGTGTGGGGTGCGTTGGAGAGTATATATATGTGATGGGTGAATGAATCCAAGCCATTAGATCTAATGAGATCAACGGTTTGGATCACTTTACTTATATAATACGGGGTCGTTTTGGTCTCGTGGGGACTGGGTCGAAGATGGTGCTGGGTTGGGTTGGCTGAGATGGGTTAGGGTTGTGATACGAGAGTCGTTGGATTGATCCAGATCGAGCGGCTGTGATCTTTGATGACGAAACGACGCAGTTTCAATATTACACTACGTTGTTTCGCATGTCTTCGAGACCGGCTAGACTGGACCGGGCGGGGGTGGGATTTGGGACTGGTTTGGGTCCAATTTGGATGGCCCAAATTTGTTTTATTCCAATTTTAACTCATTTCTTTTCTTTTTCTCTTTTTAGTTAAAATATGAATTTACAAAAATCCTAAAATTAAAATTATATCACAAGACATTAATTGATTCTTTTTTTTAGTAATAATTAACACACAATATCATATATTAATTAAACAAAAGTCAAACTTTAACGACAAAAATGACAAAAATTAACAAAGATAATATTTTTGTGATTTTTACTCATTCAAAACCAAATATGATTTGATTAATTCCTAATAGTAGAACAATATCCTAAACTTACACGCGACATATATTTTTTGTATTTTTATTTGATAAAATTAAACAATCACAGACAAAACTACAAATAACTACCAAAAAATGCCACGTAAATTCCAAAATTGTACAACAAGACCATTTGTTTTATTTTTCGATTTCTTTTGGAGTAATTGTCGTGTAAACAAAATCACGTGCTCACAGCTGCCCCTCTTTGCCCGAAAACATGCGAAGTTTTCGTGCAAAGATAAAGTGAGCGGATATGAGCGATTTTTGCCAGTTGGAATACTCCGTGCGAAGCACATTTTTGAAAGATTTGACCAAATCTTTGCTTCAAAGATTTCCTACATATCCTGGGCTAAACAGGAATCAGGTCAATGTAGTTCGGGAATTTTTGGTAGTTGGGACTACCGTGGGATTGCAATGCTTGCTGTTACTGCTGTTGTTGTTGCCGCTACTGCTTTACCGACCTCCTTATTACAACCAAAGAAAAATGGAAGCTGAACTAACTACTTATGCCTGCCAATCATTAGTTACAAGATTCCTATCTATAATTCTTTTGCAACTTGATCTTGGGTCTTAGCTGATTCTGCTTGTAGACTTCGATCCGAATCTTGATGCTCGCAAGTTGTAGGCGCTTGTTTATTTCTGCAGTATTGAGTGAAACGGGATTGGCGGAGCTCGGGAATTTCATCAAATTTTGAGCAACCTGCCCTTTGTTTGTTCCAATATTTGGGAACATCTTCTTTTTGTTCTTTTCTTCTTTTCTTTATTCTAGATTGAAACTCATCCCGTAGGTCGTCCCGATCCATGCGCCTCGAGGTCAGACCTACTGAGACAACAAAATAAACGAACGAAATTTTCTGCCCAAGTTTCACTAGGAAAATTTCGTGAGTTAATTGCTATAAAAATTTACAGAATTGATGAGGGGATTGGAAACCTCAAGTCTAAAAGGCGCAACTCAGGGATTGGAGCCCTAATGTCGCAAAAGGTAAAAACGCGCAACTTAGGGATTGGAGCCCTAATTTTGGTTAAAAAAGAAAAAAAAACGTTCGACTCAGGGATTGGAGCCCTAATGTTGGCTAGAGGAAAATCGCTCAACTCAGGGATTGGGGCCCTAATGCTGGCTAAAGGACAATGCTCAACTCAGGGATTGGAGCCCTAATGTCGGCTAAAGGAAAATTCGCTTAACTCAGGGATTAGAGCCCTAATGTTGGCTAAAAGGAAAATCGCTCAACTCAGGGATTGGTGCCCTAATGTCGGCTAAAGGGAAACTACCCAACTCAGGGATTGGAGCCCTAATGTCGGCTAAAAGTAAAAACGCTCAACTCAGGGATTGGAGCCCTAATGTCGTCTAAAGAAAACTGCTCAACTCAAGGATTGGAGCCCTAATGTCGGCCAAAGGAAAATTCGCTCAACTCAGGGATTGGAGCCCTAATGCTGGCTAAAGGAAAATTGCTCAACTCAGGGATTGGAGCCCTAATGCTGGCTAAAAGAAAATCGCTCAACTCAGGGATTGGAGCCCTAATGTCGGCTAACAGGAAATTGCTCAACTTAGGGATTGGAGCCCTAATGTCGGCTAAAGGAAAATCGCTCAACTCAGGGATTGGAGCCCTAATGTCGGCTAAAAGAAACTGCTCAACTCAGGGATTGGAGCTCTAATGTCGGCTAAAAGTAAATCGTTCAACTCAGGGGTTGGAGCCCTAATGTTGGCTAAAGGAAAAACGCTCAACTCAGGGATTGGAGCCCTAATGTCGGCTAAAAGGAAAATTGCTCAACTCAGGGATTGGAGCCCTAATGTCGGCTAACAGAAAATTGCCCAACTCAGGAATTGGAGCCCTAATGTCGGCTAAAAGGAAAAAGGCTCAACTCAGGGATTGGAGCCCTAATGTCGGCTAAAGAAAACTGCTCAACTCAGGGATTGGAGCCCTAAAGTCGGCTAAAAGCAAATCGCTCAACTCAGGGGTTGGAGCCCTAATGTTGGCTAAAGGAAAAACGCTCAACTCAGGGATTGGAGCCCTAATGTCGGCTAAAAACAAATTACTCAACTCAGGGATTGGAGCTCTAATGTCGGCTAAAGAAAACTGCCCAACTCAGGGATTGGAGCCCTAATGTCGACTAAAAGGAAAAACGCTCAACTCAGGGATTGGAGCCCTAATGTCGGCTAAAGAAAGCTGCTCAACTCAGGGATTGGAGCCTTAATGTCGGCTAAAAGCAAATCGCTCAACTCAGGGATTGGAGCCCTAATGTTGGCTAAAGGAAAAACGCTCAACTCAGGGATTGGAGCCCTAATGTCGGCTAAAAACAAATTACTCAACTCAGGGATTGGACCCTAATGCTGGCTAAAGGAAAATCGCTCAACTCAGGGATTGGAGCCCAAATGTCGGCTAAAGGAAAAAACGCCCAACTTAGGGATTGGAGCCTTAATGTCGGCTAAAGAAAATTGCTCAACTCAGGGATTGAAGCCCTAATGTCGGCTAAAAGCAAATCGCTCAACTCACGGATTGGAGCCCAAATGTTGGCTAAAGGAAAAACGCTCAACTCAGGGATTGGAGCCCTAATGTCGGCTAAAAACAAATTACTCAACTCAGGGATTGGAGCCCTAATGCTAGCTAAAGGAAAATCGCTCAACTCTGGGATTGGAGCCCTAATGTCGGCTAAAGGGAAAAACGCTCAACTCAGGGATTGGATCCCTAACGCTGGCTAAAGGAAAAACACTCAACTCAGGGATTGGAGCCCTAATGTCGGTTGAAGGGAAAAACACTCAACTCAGGGATTGGAGCCCTAATGTTGGCTAAATGGAAATTGCTCAACTCAGGGATTGGATCCCTAATGTTGGCTAAAGGAAAATCGCTCAACTCAGGGATTGGAGCCCTAATGTCGGCTAAAGGGAAAAATGCTCAACTCAGGGATTGGATCCCTAATGCTGGCTAAATAGAAATTGCTCAACTCAGGGATTGGAGCCCTAATACTGGCTAAAAGAAATAGTTGGGGATTCAAACTAACCCTCTTTTTTTGAATTTTCTTCTTACTTCCTTTTTCGTTTTTTTTTTATTATTATTTTTTCATTTTTTGTTTAGTAAAATGCAGGGGAGAATTTGGGGAAACTTCCCTTTTGGGTTGATTCCTTATTGCAAAGTTGTTTCTTGCATTCACGTATTACTTTTCCTTTTGGGCGGCGCCTGCTTCTTGCACGGTTGCTTTGGATCGCACATGTTTCAATTTTCCAAACAAAGAACAATTGTCAGTTTGAAAACGGTGGTTGATTCGGTGGCCTTGATTGTTCCAATTGCTCGGTCCCAGCCTCATTCCTGTTGAGAAACGCTACCATTGATTGGATTCACAGGCGAACCCTTTTTAAACTGATCAGACTCGCATTTCTAGATTTCGCGATGATTCACCCGTGTAAGGTTTTGGTTCTTTCATCCCATTTTGCTTGGGGATTTTTACCGAGGTAGACTCAGTGAGGATTTTTATTGGGGCAGATTCGTTGGGGATTTGCTTGGGCAAACTCTTTGGGGATTTTACAAGGGGAGACTCTGTGGGGATTTGCCGGATTTTTTTTTTGTGTGTGTGGCTTTACTTTGAAAGCAATCAACATCATGATCAGTCGGGATTGGACTGACGTACCAACTGAAGCGGGGTATTTTCTTCACTTCTTACTAAACGGAGCTCCGTGAAACCGGTCCTGCCAACTTTTCTTTCCAGCACATTTTGGAATTTAGGGTTAAAACGAAAGGGATTCAAAGAAAGGTAAAACAAAGAGCGGAGAAAACGAATTTAAAAAGAGAAGTGTCCCTTTTTGGGACAAGAAAGACTTATCTGAGGCACGTGCTGACTTTAAATTGACATGACATGATTTTTGGACTGGATGCCCGACCTTCATGAACTTGCATTTCCTCATGAACCAAAAACAGATCTATGCTTCCAAAACTAGGGAACCTTGCCAGAACCTTCTGAGGTGGAATCATCTTTTCGGCTGACAGCGCCCTTTGCGGGTTTTTGCTAGTCGACATCTCTCATTTCTCTTCTTACTGTCGCCTGATAGCACTCTTTGCGAGTTTTTTACTAAACAAACTCTCTCATTTTCGATTTCTCTACTCCCATCGCCTCATGGTTCCCGAAGGTTTCACCGACAAGACTGTCTCATTTTATTTCTCTCAATTTTGAATGTATCGGCTTCCAACCATGATATATCTTGGCTTCTCACGCCTTTGGCAATTGATCCAAAGGACTTGTACTTGGTTTTTTTGGTAAAAAGAAATGTGGATGAAATTACAACTTCTGAACCATTTGGTGGGCCCCAGTTTCAACTTCAGGGTAAATTGGATTTTATTTTTGGTGTGACTGAACCCCAGGGAGAGGCTGCCTACGTATCCTTTCGGAATCAAGTCAGACGTAGTTCAGACTCAATCAATGTTGGTTTTTTTTTAATTAGGTATCCAAAGAAATGTAACCGGCTCAAAGGGCTTGTAAAGAGATAGTGTTTGGGTCGTGGGAATAAAACCTTCATCATCTCAAATGTGCTAAGACATCACCGAAGTAAACTCAGACATAGTACCTTTTGACTGCATCCGCATTCACCGCTGTCTCATGATCATTTACTTCAATATCACCCAGACACAATGCTCCTCTTGGCAGTATCTTCTTGATGATGTACGGGCCTTTCCAATTAGGAGCAAATTTTCCTTTCGCTTCCTGGTGATGTGGCAGAATGCGCCTTAATACCAGTTGACCTACTTCAAAATTCCTGGGTTGTACTTTCTTGTTGTAAGCACGGGCCATTCTTTGTTGGTACAACTGCCCATGACAAACTGCGGCCATTCATTTCTCGTCAATCAAAGTCAACTGCTCCAATCGAGTCTTAACTAACTCGCTATCTTCAATTTCTGCTTCAACAATGGTTCGGAGCGAAGGAATTTCTACCTCTGCTGGTATCACAGCTTCGGTCCCATAAACCAACAAGTAAGGGGTTGCCCCTACTGATGTGCGTACTGTAGTGCGATATCCCAGAAAAGCAAAGGGTAATTGTTCATGCCATTGTCGGGAACTCTGGATCGTCTTCCTCAAAATCTTCTTGATGTTCTTGTTTGCTGCTTCAACAGCGCCATTGGCCTTGGGCCGATAAGGAGTGGAGTTCCTATGCGTTATTTTGAACTGTTCGCATACATCCCCCATCAAGTGACTATTCAGGTTTGCCGCGTTATCTGTGATGATAGTTGCAGGAATACCAAAACGACAAATGAGATTTGAATGTACAAAATCCACCACAGCCTTCTTAGTGACCGATTTGAGAGTGACAGCTTCTACCCATTTTGTGAAGTAGTCGATAGCGACCAATATGAATCTATGCCCATTTGAAGCTTTTGGCTCAATCGGACCAATGACGTCCATACCCCAAGCGACAAAAGGCCAAGGCGCCGACATAGGATGTAGTTCTGTGGGAGGTGCATGAATCAAATCACCGTACACCTGACACTGATGACACTTCCGAACGAAACTAAAACAATCATTTTCCATGGTCATCCAGTAATAACCCGCTCGAAGGATTTTCTTTGCTAAAACATACCCATTCATGTGGGGCCCACATACTCCCGTGTGTACCTCATGCATGATTCTTCCTGCCTCCTCGGCGTCAACACGTCTTAACAAGTTGAGGTCTGGGGTTCTTTTATACAATACCTCGCCGCTCAAAAAGAAACCACCCGCATGCCGCCTAATAGTCCTCTTTTGATCTCCAGTAGCATGTTCGGGGTATTCTTGTGTCTTCAAGAACCTCTTGATATCATGGTACCATGGTTGGGTATATGATCCTGCCTCGATTACATTACAGTAACTGTGTCTTTCCCTGATTTGGATTTCCAAGGGATCGACGTGGGCGTTGCCTGGGTAAGGTAACATTGAAGCTAAGGTGGCAAGTGCATCCGCTAGTTCATTGTGACACCGCGGGATATACGTGAACTCTATTGATTTGAATCGCTTGTCGAGATCCTCCACGTGTTGTCGGTAAGGAATAAGCTTGACATCCCGAGTTTCCCATTCACCTTGGGCTTGCCGGATAATCAGGTCAGAATCCCCCATAATCAATAAATCTTCAACATCCTGATCGACCGCCATATGCATGCCCATGATGCAGGCTTCATATTCAGATGTATTGTTTGTGCAAAAGAAGTGAAGCCTAGTTGTAGAAGGATAGTGCTGACCAGTGGGTGAGATCAAGATTGCCCCAATTCCTACACCTTTGGCATTTATGGCCCCGTCGAAGAACATCTTCCAAACATGAGCGTTTTCCGAGACTACTTCTATGGTGTTTATTTCTTCATCTGGAAAATAAGTACTCAATGGTTGGTATTCCTCATAAACCGGGTTCTCGGCCAAATGATCCGCTAATGCCTGGGCTTTCATCGTCGTGCGAGTGACATAGACTATGTCAAATTCAGTAAGCAAGATTTGCCAATTGGCCAGTCTGCCAGTAGGCATTGGTTTCTGGAATATGTACTTTAACGGATCCAACCTGGTTATGAGGTAAGTAGTATGAGCTTGGAGATAATGTCTCAATTTTTGAGCGACCCACGTCAAAGCACAACACGTTCTTTCCAACAAAGTGTACTTGGCCTCATAGCTAGTGAATTTCTTGCTCAAGTAATAGATCGCCTGCTCTTTCTTTCCGGTTATGTCGTGTTGCCGGAGGACACACCCAAAGGAACTTTCCAATACTGTCAGATACAAGAACAGGGGTCTCTCTGGCTTTGGTGGGACCAAAACTGGAGGATTTGAAAGGTATTCTTTGATCTTGTCAAAAGCTTCTTGACACTTAGCCGTCCATTTGATTGCTGCATCCTTCCTCAATAGCTTGAATATGGGCTCACACGTGCTAGTTAGCTGGGAAATGAATCGACTGATATAGTTTAACCTGCCCAATAGACTCATCACGTCTTTCTTCGTTCTTGGAGGAGGTAAATCTCGGATAGATTTATCTTTGTTGGATCTAACTCGATACCTCTCCTGCTTACTATGAAACCCAAAAGCTTGCCCGATGGGACTCCGAAGGCACATTTAGCCGGATTCAGCTTCAGGTCATACTTTCTTAGCCTCTTGAAGAATTTCCTCAAGTCTTGGATATGATCGTCCTGAGTCTTGGACTTGACTATCACGTCGTCCACATACACCTCTATCACTTGATGCATCATATCATGAAAAATGGCAGTCATGGCTCTCATGTAAGTTGCCCCAGCATTCTTCAAACCGAATGGCATAACCCGATAACAGTAAGTACCCCAAGGTGTAGTGAAGGCGGTTTTCTTGGCGTCTTCTTCATCCATCAACGCCTGATAATATCCAGCGTAACAATCTACGAAAGACTGTATCTCATGTTTGGCACAATTATCAACAAGGATGTGGATGTTGGGCAATGGGAAATTGTCTTTGGGACTCGCCTTATTCAAATCTCGATAATCCACATATACCCGGGTTTTCCCATCTTTCTTTGGTAATGGAACTACATTCGCCAACTACGTAATGTACTGGACTACCCGGATTACTCCTGTTTTCAACTGCTTGGTGATTTCTTCTTTGATCTTATCACTGACATCAGTCTTGAACTTTCTCTGCTTCTGTTGAACTGGAGGACAATTAGGGAAAATTGGCAATTTATGCACCACTAGATCAACACCTAATCCTGGCATGTCATCGTATGACCAAGCAAACACATCTTTAAATTCAAAAAGGAGTTGAATTATCACGTCTCGCGTTTTCTCGTCCGTGTGAATGCTTATTTTGGTCTCTCGGATTTCTTCAGGATTTCCCAAATTAACCAGTTCAGTGTTATTCAAATTCGGCTTAGGTTTATTCTCAAAGTGTTCCAATTCTCTATTTATTTCTCTAAAAGCCTCTTCTTCGTCATATTCCGGTTCTTGGTTCATTATTTCGCAATTAAACAGCTCGTTGGGATCTGGGTGTGAAGTCCGCAAGCATGTCATATTATTTAAAGCCGCATTATTATAACTGAAAGGAAAAGATAAAGGAAAAATAGCAGAAATCAGAATAAAGGAAAAATGAAGAAATAATGATTTTATTCCTTGGAATTGGGAAGATAACAAGATTTATAATTCAGGAATTCAAAAACAGGAAACTAAAGAAAAACATCCGAGTTACATCCTGGGATAACTCGTGATGCAGGAAAGGTGGCAGGACAGGTCTACCCGGACTCCTGCCTAGTTGGGAATGGCGTGGCCTCCCAATTCTGAAGCTTAGCATTTGGCCCCACATATAGCATCTCAGCGGTGCTTGTGCCTTCTCCTGGTTGAACCATGTGAGTTTCATAGAGCATTCCTCTCATTGCCCCACATATTTCTTCGATCTCTTCAGCCGTAAAAGCCTCGTCGTCTTCTTCTTTGATATATTTTGGTCCGACGAAAGTCTCGTATAAATGTGGCAATGGTCGAGGCAGCTTCCAACCCTCATTTTTCCTCTTCTTTGCCCACTCTTCATCTTTTGGAGTGGGTTGGAAACCTATTCCAAAGAGTTTCTTAGTGGAAGGTAAGGTGATGGGTTCCATTATTCCTTGCAGCGTTCGTCCAAGCCCTTTCCCTGGTTTGAATCCATGTCGGATAATTTCTTTAGCCACCATGATTGAGTCGTTGGACAGGAAAGGTTGGGGGCAAGGTCTTCCTTCTTCATACTGCTCTGCCAGCACAACTTCGAAATCCTGATAAACCGTGTGCTCACTCCCTTCCCCTACTTCCAGATATGGGATGGATGGGTCCCGATAAATAGACTATTCATCTTCTCCGTGGACCACAATTTCCCGATCTTCATATTCAAACTTCACCATTTGGTGAAGAGTGGAAGGTACAGCCCCTGCCGCATGAATCCAAGGTCTGCCGAGGAGAAAGTTATAAGACGTGTCCATATCAAGTACTTGGAAAGTTATTTCGAACTCCACCGGTCCTATGGTCAATACCAAGTCTATTTCCCCGAGGGTGTCCCTCTTAATGTCGTCGAAAGCCCTTACGCAGACATTATTGGGGCGAATTATTTCGGTCCCAACTTCCATTCTCTGCCGCGTGGATAGCGGACAAATGTCAACACCCGAACCTCCATCCAACATTACCCGCTTGACGTAGTAGTCTTCGCATTTGATTGTCAGATGTAAATCTTTGTTGTGAGTCGCTCCCTCCGGAGGTAAGTCGTTCTTGCTGAAAGAAACTTGATTAACTGAGAAAAACCTTTTCATCATTCGTTCCAGTTGTTCAACTGAAGTCTCAGCCGGTATATACGCTTCATTCAGGGTTTTGAGCAAGATATTCTGATGTTCGGTCGACCTCATCAGCAAAGATAACATAGACACTTGCTCAGGGCACTTGCGTAACTGATCCACCACTTCGTAGTCAGGCATTTTCATCTTTTGGAAGAAAACTTCCGCTTCTTCAACGCTTACAAGCTTCTTGGGTGGGAAGCGTTTCCGTGTGGCGTTGTTTAACTCTTGAGTGTCTGAATATCTTCCAATGAAAGTGTTCTCCGGAAGTTCCCCCGTGACTTCTCTGCCTTTGTACGTAACCAATGTTCTTTGATAGTTCCATGGTACTGTGGACGGGTCTGTCATCGGCTTTTGTGGTACACGTCCAATAACCACTGGCTCATTCAGCCGAGGTGGTTTAATCATTCCCCGGACCACATAGGCCCCTTTCGATACGTACATTGGTTTTGCCCTTTTGACTTCGAATCTCTACAGCTTCTCTAATCGACCTTGTGGAATGTAAAGAACTTCATTCCTCGCAGGCAACATCGTGACTGTCTTTGTCTCGACCTTCTCTTCGAGCTCAACCTTGACAGTACTAGTCTTTTTTTCCCCTTTCTCTAGCTTCGAGCCGGCTTTAGGCTTTTTCCCTGCATCGACGATGGCGATTATAGCTTTTAGGGCAGGATCAAACTCATTGTCCTCACAAATCATTCCAATCAACGGCCCGTTATTGTGAACGGGCAACGGATTGTTGGTCACATTTGGGACCTCCTCTTCCCTCAGTACTATCTTTCCCTGCTCTATTAAGTTCTCAACCACCCTTCTCAAAGTCCAACAATCATTGGTATCATGCCCTTCTGCTCCCGAATGATAAGCACACCTGACACCGGCTTTGTAAGTAGGTGATGCTGGATTGTGCCTTGTCTGAGGGACTGGTTGCAGGAAACCCATCTGGACTAGCTTTGGAAATAAGGTAGAATACGGTTCACCAATGGGCGTGAAAGTCCGTCTTCTGGGTGGTTCCTGAGGGCGGAAGTTATTTTGAGGTGGTTGTGGATTATAGTGGTTCCGGTAAGGAGGCTGATTTCTGGGAGGTGGAGCTTGGCCTCGATTGGCTTGTTGCGGTGGCTGGACATAAGGCTGGGTATTCATGACCATGTAGGGTTGAGGAGCATAGGTCACATTTTGGTGGGGGTAGTAATGTTGTGGGGTTATTTCTGGAAAACGGGGCCTGGGATTACGATATTCCCTTGCTTCTGATGCTGCCATGGACGTTTCTTCCTTTTTCTTCCCTCTTGCCATTCCTCCGGACGCGCTTTGGACGGCTTGGGAGGTTGCCCTTATGGCTGCCTGACTCAAAATTCTACCCATTTTCAAACCATTCTCCACCATCTCCCCGATCTTAATCGCTTCCGCGAAAGGCTTTCCCATGGCTGACATCATGTTTTGGAAGTAATCTGATTCTTGAGCCTGGAGGAAAGTAGTGACCATTTCTATTTCGTCCATGGGAGGTTTTACCCTTGATGCTTGCTCGCGCCATTTAATAGCATATTCTCTGAAGCTCTTCGAGGGTTTCTTTTTCAAGTTTGACAAAGAATTTCTGTCCGGTGCGATGTCAATATTATACTGAAATTGTCTTACAAAATCTCTGACGATATCATCCCAAATATGCCATCGAGATATGTCTTGGTCCATATACCACTCTGAGGCTATTCCTACCAAGCTTTCTCTGAAGTATGCCATCAACAATTCTTCTTTGCCGCCGGCTCCACGCAATTGGTTGCAATACTTCTTGAGGTGAGCAATGGGATTGCCATGCCCATCATATTTCTCAAAATTTGGTGTTTTGAAACCCACGGTTAGGTGAACGTGAGGGAACATGCACAGATCAGTATAGGAAACACTCTTCTGCCCGCTTAATCCTTGCATGTTTTTCAAACTCTGCTCGAGGCTCCTCATTCTTTTTGCCATCTCATCTTGTTCAAAAGCTTTGGGGTTTTGGTCTTGCCCAGGTGTAAACTCGTATTGAGGTTGTTGAGGATGAGTGTTGGTGGTAAATCGAGTTGGTTCCAGTGAGAAGGATGGTGCTTGAAATGTGAATGAGGACGAATCAAAATTCGGCCTGTGTGTAGCGGGTTGTGCCACGATTAGGCAGGGTGGTGCCGTGAATGTGCCTGTAGCTACATCTGTTGTTGACATCCAGGGATAAGAATCAGAGGGTGATCCAGCAGAGTGGGTTGAAATGGCCGGGTACCCGAATGGGGTAGGTGGGTAACTTATGGGGACGTTCGAAGTCCCACTCGTCCTAGAAAACAACTCGGGGAATCCAGGGATTACACTCGGTGGCTCTTTTCTGTTGTTCCAGCCATCCAACATTTCCAACATGCGGAGCCGCAAGATTCTGTTTTCCTCAGCAGTTGCTAACTTGGGAGTTGGGATGGCCGAGATTGAACTCTCCTCGGAGACAGGAATTGTCGGCAAAGGAATTTCTGAAGACATCTCTATACTTCCCTTTGATCTCGTGAAGTAAGTGTGAATACTTCCTCTCGGCTTAGTGACGGGCAACTGAACACTTCCTTTCAACCTCGTGAAGTATGAATGTGAGGTCAGGCCTCCACCAAACCAAACCACCTTTTCTAAAACCTGGACTTAGCAGCAAGCAAACGGTTAGTTTGAAACAAATAACAGACAGGTAATCTCACGTTGGGGCGTGATGCACCTATACAGTTAAGTGAATTTCTACATGTTTGCAACGATGACATGCGTCATTCCGGTTTCTCTTTAGGCTTCCCTTTATTTATTATACATTTTTGTGTTTTTTTTTAATTTTTTATTTTTTTATTATTATTTTTTATTATTATTATTTTCATTATTTCCAGTTAAAATGTGATCGGATCCGATGAGGATTGCCTACGTATCACGATGCCGCATGAATCAGATCATTACGTAGTTCAAAACAAATGAGTGTAGAAGAAGCACACATTTTTATTACTGAAACAATCTATTACAAACTAACATTTTTTGAAAAAGGGGAAAATAACAAGGCTTGAAATAAATACAAACTCAACAACTTGATACACCCTGATGCGAAAAGACGGACAGAAGATGCTAAGATACAGACTCGACCTATAAATACATTAAGGTTTCAAGAATTGGCGCCCTCGGGGCATCGTTCGGCCTCGCCGCGGTCTTAGGTGTGAGGTCCCTTTCAAGTTGTTCCAGCTCATACATGGTCTGCTTGACATAAATCATCACTGCCGAGAGAACGGTAATGCTGGTCATGTTTTCACATCGTAGACACCTTCTGATGATGGCATGGGCAATGGTCTTGATCTTATCCCTGGTTTGCCTCTTTTCTTTGAGTAGGTGCTCTATTTGATCATTACGGGCTGTCATAATCCGAGAATCCTGGAGATATTGATTTTTCCACTACTGAATTTCTACTTCCATTTGGGCTAGGAGCTTGTGGCAATGTCTATTTTCAGCTTCAAAGGTTCGGGTTTGCTCAACCGCTCTGTCCTCAAGAGTGACCACCTTTTTCTTCAAATTGGCAATGGTTTGCTCGTGATCCCTTTTCAACGTTGCAGGTACCGGTTACGCTTTTCTGTCCTTCTTGCCCAGTGTGTTTCGAGTCCTGCTATGGTATTTTCAAGATTTTCTAACACACTCCGGCACTCCCCAATTTCCATTCTTAAACCTTTTATCAATCGTTCATCCGACCTGCTCCTTTGTTGGTTATCAGCGTCTATCCTCATCTGTTCGATCTGGGCCCTGAGCATCTCGTTTTCCTTGGTCAACCTGTTCTTTTCTCCCAGATCAGTAGCAACTTGCATGTTGTGCTCATATTTTAGACCTTCGACTTGTCGCTTCAATTTGCTGATTTCGGCACGATAGCCTCTTTCTTTTGCTAACCAATCCCACTGCTTTTGTGACGACTCGGTAAAATTCAGGATGTGGGTCTTTTATCCGGCCTTTCGTGTTCAAGTTCTCTTCTGTACCACGCAAGGTAACCTGGCGCCATTTCATTTTTGGCCCGATCCTGCACACAAGTATCCGCTTTCAAATATTGACATTCATTCCAGATCTGGCGAACTTTTGCTTCAGGAAATTGTCCGTCAAGGCTAATCTCGATTGTTTGAGCACTAAGATGTTCCTCGTGTGGCACTATCTGGCATCTCCGGAGTTGTCTCAAAACTCAGCAGGGCGCGTAAGGTTGAATGCTCTTAAGTCCCATTAGTAGAAAGTGAGTTCTAGCTGCTGGCATATACATGACCTCATCAACAGGCAACCATCCCAGTGTCCACTGTATTTGGTTGGCAGTGAGAGTCTGAAAGAATGAAGTCCATGCCATAACTCCTTCGGGCAGACTGACCTCCTTGGTTCTCGTGTAAAACTCTTCTATGCAAGTTTTCTTCGAGGAACCATGGCTCAAAAGCTCGGGACGATGGCAGAGATGTTCAGTCATCCATATTTGTAGCAGCAAGTTACACCCTTCGAAGAAATTCCCCCTGGCTTTGCAGGCTGTGAGAGCTCGAAAGATATCAGATACCACCATAGGCGCGAGAGTACTCTCATTCTGCGTGAGCAAAGTACTGATGACCCCGGATATTTTCAGATCAATATTTTCGTCTTTCCTTGGAAATACCAGAAGGCCCAAAAATGTTATCATGAAAGCCACTCGTCTGTGCTCATCCCACTTTTGACGGCTACCTTTGCTGCATAGCTTGTTAACCGGATTATTGAATCCTCCTATATAACCATATCTGTCGAATATGAAGCATGGATTACAAAAACCTGCGGCCAAATCTGGGTTATGGACCGTCCTGGGTATCTTTAATGAATCTAGAAATCGATGCACCGTGACAGCTCTTGGGGCAACTAGGTATTTTTGCCTTAATGGAAGTTCAGCATTACCGATGTACCCAGCTATTTCCTCCAGAGTCGGGGTGAGTTCAAAATCGGAGAAGTGGAAGACATTGTGCAATAGGTCCCAGTAGGTGACCAAAGCTCTTATGATATCTCCCCGAGGCTGGATTTCCAATAAACCTGTGAGACCTTTCAGATATTTCTTCACCTCATCTTGCCCTTCAACGCCTAGATCATTCCACCATAGCCGCAACTTGACAGGGATTTTGGTCATTATCGAAAAGCGTTCATTTTGCATTGTGCTCATCCTGCACATTTATTAAGGTGACTTAAGCAAAAATGATTTGGCTCAAAAATGTTTTGACTATATTTTAGAAAGAAGGATCCGATTTTCGAACACGGCCTTTCAGCACTTCGGGGATGAAAATTTTAAGGCTATGATGGTTAATCGATCAAAACTCTAAAAAATGATCAAAAGTGGTCGTTTATGCAAAGTCAGCCTTCCGTCGTCCCTTTCAGGAATATTTGGCTATTTTTGACAAAAACAATCACTTGATTTATTTATGACTCTCTTTTTTTTTAGTAATGACCCGACATGGGGAACACGGCCTCACAGAGCCTCGGGACGAGGATCCTAAGGCCATTGGGCAATTTGGCCGGAAAAATAAAAATGAACAACAATGGCCGTTTGTGAAAAGTCAGTCTTCCGGCGTCCCTTTCAGAAACATTCGGCTATTTTTGACAAAACGGCATCACCCAACTCACTTATGACGGAATTAAAATTCTAACATTTTGGCTATTTTTTGAAAAAGGGGAGGTTGGACCCGATGAGGGTTGCCTACGTATCTCGCACCCTGTAAGAATCAAACCGGCGTAGTTCGGGCGGATCAGGAATAGGAGAAACAAACTAAAGGAGCAAAAAAAATATTTTTTTTCTGGATTTTTATATTTTTTATTTTTTTTTGAAAGGAGACGAAGACTAAGGAAATATTTTTTCTTTGAATTTTAAACTTCTTTTCACTCTTTTTTCTTTGCAATTTCGAAAATATTTTAGGGAAGTACTTGGACTATTAGTCTGAATTTATGAAAGCGATACTGCAAAAGAAAAATATTTTTTGAATTTTGAATTTTCCCTTTTTTTTTATTTTTAAACAAATACACTTTTTTTTTTATTTTGAAAGTGATTAAAAGAAATTTTTTTTTATATATGTTTTTTTTTTAATAAATCAAACTAAAGACAAATTTTGTTTTTTTTTAAGAAAATTCCGGCGAGGTTTTGACACTACATGGACATTGGTTTTATTTTTCTAAAAATAAGTAATTATCTCCCTACGCTGCTATTTTTCTTTTCCTTTTTTCTTTTTTTTCAGAAACCGGTCAGCATGCAGATCTGAAGCAAATAAATGCGCAAAACAAACGGGATGCAGCAGGATGGTCTTTTCATTTCGGGTTGCTTGTCCTAGACGAACCCAACCCCTGTGTTGAGTCCCCTATGTCAAATGCAACGTGATGCAAATAAGCGTTCCTACTAGGGATCGGGCATGAGGTTTTGTTAGGTTCATCCTAGGTATGTGTTCTAGACTGTGTACCCGAGCGGACAACTCGAGTCGAGGAGGGGGGCTACGTACCGGGGACCCGCGAGATCGTCCGGCTTTGTAACTTGTCCGGCCTCTTTCTTATTTCAGGGTATGACACTAACATAATAGGGAGTCTTGACCAGCAAGCTCCTCCCCGGAGGTAAGAAGAGAAGGGTTTCGGCACAGTTTATATACAGTTCAGATAATATCAAAGCAAAGATAACATTTAGCACGTTATGCCAAAACATGTAATAAAGATCAGATAATAAAGCCAAATATAACAATTATTCTAAGCTCGAATTCTGAACCCTGAACAAACGTTCTGGGTTAAATCCCCAGCGGAGTCGCCAGAGCTGTCACACCTCCTTTTTGCGCGCCCGCCCCGGAGGGTAAAATGCGCGAGGGAGTTTTTCCAATTTAAGTGACAATATTAGAAGTGGGATTATTTATTTAATTCAGAGTCGCCACTTGGGAAAGGTTTGGCTTTTGGTGTCCCAAGTCACCGGTTTATCTTGAATCCCAAATCGAGGAAAATATTTGACTTTCCAAATGAAGTCTGCGAACCAGAAATTCTAAGTAAGGAATTCTGTTGACCCGAGGGAAGGTGTTAGGCACCCTCGAATCCCGTGGTTCTAGCACGGTCGCTTAAATTGTTATAATGGCTAGATATCTGATTTATTACATGTTATTACTTATGTGCTTTCATTAAGTTTAAAACCGCTTTTATTATTATTTATTTTTTATGGAATTGCAACATTGTAAAAATGCATTTCGAACCATGTCACAATCAATGCGCCCATGGTTGTTAATACATTCCGACTCCGTTGAGATTTGGATTTGGGTCACATAAATGCGCACCCGAATTTAAGAAGGTAAGATTATTAAAATGCGTGCCTAAAGAGTCTAACGCGTTATTATCTTTGGGGAAGGCAGTGAAATTCACTAAACAGTCCATCCCGAATTCTAAGTATTTTATTACGACCAATTATTGAGGGCCCCACAATTTGCATTTTTTTTATTTGGCGAGGCTCGTCTTATTTTTTGAAAGGATAAACCTACAGCGACTACATTTTCTATTATGTTTGTCTCTAAAAATGAAGGAAAGTACACGCTAATTAAATTAACATGCTTGGCCAGCTCCGGCCTCTTATTAATTATCAGATTAATTATTTATGAGGCGGGGAGTTGTTTCATGACTTATTCCATGAGCGAACATGCTTTTAATTTAATAAAGAAAATTGCATACAAGATTAATAAAATGCTAAACTCACGCTAAACATTCTTCAAGTTGAATTTAAACTAACTTATTTAAACTAGATTAATGGAATTAACTACTAGAGGATACTACTAATGGGATTCGAACACTGCCTAATGGAATCCGATTTTGACAGAGTTAGCTCAAATGACTTAAAACTATATTGCATTTTTGCCAAATTAGAAACAACCTGCCTTACGTATTTAAAATAGGAATAGAGATGAGATTTAGCTATCGATATACTAAACACTCGTGCATTCCATGTCATACAGACAGCTAAATAACTAAGATCACAGTATTAAACAAACTAAGTTTCAATTAAGTACAAGCTACCTAATGTATTTTCTATTGAGAAACAAACTAAAGAATTACACAAATCTAACAAAATTTTATAAAGCTGTAAGTACAGCAGCAAATGATTAAACTCATTCGCATCTTTTATTTCATGTTTTTACTGTTACATCAGTGTGAGATTCAAATGTGTACCTGGAAAGTGCTTACAATTGAAGAAGAAGAAGGGTCAGTAGAGCAGTAGTGGCATACACAAAGCAACAGTATGTTCGACAACAACAGAACCAGTAAAACCAGCAGTGGCAGCAGAAGAAATCTCAAAGACAGATTAAACCAAAGAAAAAGGGCAGTAGCTTGAAGAACAATGCCCGAAAAACCAACAGTCAAGACAAGCTGCTAAAGGAAAGCCCAGCAGTACCAAAAGATCATAGGCAGAGGCAATAAAGCAGTGATTTTTGATTTTTGAATGTTTGAGCAGAAAAAACAAACTCAAGCTCTTTGTTGGGGAACCTAGCTTTAAGACCCTAAAGTCCTCGAAAATTCTCTCTTTTCTGATTTTTAACTCTTGGTCCGAACCCTCCCCCCCCCCCCCGCCTTTTCTGGTTTTAAAACTCCTAATCTCTCGAAATTGTTGTATCAAAACTCTCTACTGTTTTTTTCTACAGTTCCTCTTGATGTTCTGCCCAAAACTCCCCTCTATTTTTTCTGATTCTCTATGTTGCTGAAATTAAAGGGAGATAGATTTTAGAGAGGTTTTTGATGGCTGAAACTTTTGAGTTTTTCAGGGGTGTCCTCCTCTCTTTTTCTTTCTAATCCCTCTATCTTTTATATCCCAGCTCAACCCATTCCAACAGCCTGTTCAAAACCCATTCAAACTGAACTCCACCATGTTCTATTTTCTGTTTTTCCACTCACAAGTTAAAAGAAAGGTACCCCCATGAGATTCCCCTGACAGTCCCCTTTTCCTTATTATAAAGGTTTATCTTTTATTAGTTTAAACAAGTATGGGCAGCAAGAGTATGTCCTGACAGCACATGCTATCCATTCTACTACAATGCACATGCTGCCCAAGGTCTAACATGGGTAAACATGCCATCAATTCAAACTAAACTCTGAAATCTATACTAAAACTAACAGCTATAATCAATCCTTAAGTGATTTTGATTCAACTAAACAGGCTAACACACAGTGTAATCAATTCTCAACTGATTCAAGTAAGAATTAAACAGCGTGAGTCAGATTACTACCATTCCAAACTGAAACTAATTGACGACATGTATCGAATCGACTGTGTGAATTACAACACGCACAAATCAATAGCAGATAACCAAACTTGAACAGGCACAGAATATGATTTTATGTTGATAGGCACGGGGATTTGTGGAAAACTTAACTGATCGACGAGACTTATTTGACTCGATTACACAAACTGTAATTATACGTAATAAACACACAGAAACAAATTCGATCAAATAAAGATCTGGGTGAGATGGACAGAATAGTCGACACAATTGAAAACAGATCAAACTGACATTTAAACATACGAACAAACATTAACAAAACAACAAAATGGAACTAACAAAGAAAAGAAAAAGAAATACCTTAAAGAATTGAAAATAAGACTACCCTGTCTCAGATTTTGAATCGAACCTCTTTTGGGGTTGAATGGACTTTAATCGAAGTGTTCTCAACTGAGAACACTTCGATTAAGGTCTATTAGACCCCAACCCTCTCGTTTAAATGGACAAAAACCTCAGATTCTGGATTTCTAGGGTTCTTAGGGCTGATTTGGGACTCAGGGTTTTCTTGTTAGATTCGGACCAAACCAAGCTTGGTTTGGTCGCGAGGGAGGTCAGGGGGGTACCTGGTATGGATTTGGGGGGGTTTGGCATAGGTTTTGGTCCGTCTCGAATCTTCAAACGAAGATTCGAGACGGTGGGGGAAGATTCGAGACCCATGGTTTGTAGATCCATGTTCAAGGGGTCGAGGTGTACTAGGGGTGTTAGTCTGGTGGTCACCGGCATCGTTGCCGTCGGGTTTACGGTGAGGGAAAGGAGGGGCGGTGCTAGGGTTCTAAGGGGTTTGGGTTCTGTGAGAGAGACGAAGAGAGGGGGTAGCTTAGGGGGTGTGGGGTGCGTTGGAGGGTATATATATGTGATGGGTGAATGAATCCAAGCCGTTAGATCTAATGAGATCAACGGTTTGGATCACTTTACTTATATAATATGGGGTCGTTTTGGTCTCGTGGGGACTGGGTCGAGGATGGTGCTGGGTCGGGTTGGCTGAGATGGGTTAGGGTTGTAATACGAGAGTCGTTGGATTGATCCAGATCGAGCGGCTGTGATCTTTGATGGCGAAACGACGCAGTTTCAATATTACACTACGTCGTTTCGCATGTCTTCGAGACCGGCTAGACTGGACCGGGCGGGGGTGGGATTTGGGCCTGGTTTGGGTCCAATTTGAATGGCCCAAATCTGTTTTATTCCAATTTTAACTCATTTCTTTTCTTTTTCTCTTTTTAATTAAAATCTGAATTTACAAAAATCCTAAAATTAAAATTATATCACAAGACATTAATTGATTCTTTTTTTTAGTAATAATTAACACACAATGTCATATATTAATTAAACAAAAGTCAAACTTTAACGACAAAAATGACAAAAATTAACAAAGATAATATTTTTGTGATTTTTTACTCATTCAAAACCAAATACGATTTGATTAATTCCTAATAGTAGAACGATATCCTAAACTTACACGCGACATATATTTTTTGTATTTTTATTTGATAAAACTAAACAATCACAGACAAAACTACAAATAACTACCAAAAAATGCCACGTAAATTCCAAAATTGTACAACAAGACCATTTGTTTTATTTTTCGATTTCTTTTGGAGTAATTGTAATGTAAACAAAAATCACGTGCTCACACTTAACAAACACTAACTATTTTTCGATAACCAATTCAAAAAATGGCTAGTCCTGCTATTTTCACCAGTGATAATTAATGTCAATAGTTGGATGTTTGACGAAATTGTTATGGAAGCCAAATGTATATAGTGTGAATGAGTCACAACTACTATACCAAAAGTTATGACAGCCACCAAATAATAAATAAGACAATAAAATAATAATAAAAGGAACACCACAATTTACGATGTTCGGCCAATTTTGCCTACTTTCTCGGACACGACCAATATTTTATTCCACTCTAAAAATACAAGTGAAATAATACTAAAGAGAAAAGATACAAATGTATTAAGAAGATAAGAAGGCAAATGAGAGGTGTGTTTAAATCCTAAACATTAGGCCTTCTTTTATAGGGTGAAATTCTCCCCCAAATGAAGTCCCCCACCGATGTGGGGCGAACTTTTGACATATTCAGCAAATCTCCACCTTGGCAAAATTCCACATCTTTAATTTTCTCTTAATAACAAATTTTGGTTGTGTCTTCATCTTCAATCTACAGTGTTCAACAATGTTGATCAAATCCAAACAATGTTGAAACTTGACCGCAGTAACACTTTTGTCAACATATCAGCAGGATTCTCTGTAGTATGAATTTTCTTCACCATGACTCCACCTTCTTCTATGATTTCTCGTACGAAATGATACCGAACATCAATGTGTTTCGTCTTTGCATGATAAAATTGGTTCTTCGCTAATTGAATAGCACTTTGACTATCAAAAAAAATTGTGATACTTTTTTGTTCAACACCAAGCTTTTTTAGCAACCCCTGAAGCCAAATTGCCTCTTTCACAACTTCTATAATAGTCATGTACTTCGCCTCTGTTGTAGACAAAGCAACTGTTGACTGCAAAGTAGACTTCCAACTAACTGGTGCCTTTGCAAAAGTAAACACATAACCAGTAGTTGATCTTCGTTTGTCCAGAGCACCGGCAAAATATGAGTCACGATATCCAACTACAAATCGATTATCTTCCTACTCTAAAACTAACCCATCATCTACAGTATTATGAATATACCGTAGAATCCACTTTATAGCTTGTCAATGCTCCTTTCCTGGATTATGCATATATCTGCTAATAACTCCAATAGCTTGTGAAATGTTAGGTCTCGTACAGATCATTGCATACATCAAGCTACCAACAGCATTTGCATATGGTACCCTTAACATATACTCTCGTTCAGCTTCATCCTTTGGCGACATAGTAGTACTTAGCTTAAATGGGGAGCAAGAGGGGTACTAACTGGCTTAGTCTTTTCATCTATGCCAAAACGTTGTAGTACTCTCTTTAAATATTCCTTTTGAGATAAACAGAGTTTCTTTGAACGTCTATCTCTTATTATCTCCATGCCAAGAATTTTCTTTGCCTCTCCCAGATCCTTCATCTCGAACTCCTTCTTCAGTTGAATCTTCAACTTATCAATTTCTTCTGAATTCATGGAAGCTATCAACATATCATCAACATATAGGAGAAGATATACAAAGGAAACATCTTCAAGCTTGCGCAAATACACACAATGATCGTATTTGCTTCTTTTGTACCTTTGCCGCTACATAAACTTGTCAAATCGCTTGTACCATTGTCTAGAAGATTGTTCAATCCGTACAATGATTTTTCAAGTTTTCATACCATATTTTCTTTTCCAGCAACTTTGAATCTTTCTGGCTGAGTCATGTAGATTTCCTCCTCCAAGTTTCCATGTAAAACGCAGTTTTTACATCCATATGAACTAGTTCCAAATCCAACTGTGCTACCAAAGCCAACATAATTCTAATGGAGGAATGTTTTACAACTGGAAAAAATACTTCATTGTAATCAACTCCCTCCTTTTGAGCATATCCTTTGACCACCAATCTTGCTTTGTAAAGAATATCTACTTGGTTAGGAAATCCTTCCTTCTTTGCATAAACCCATTTGCACCCAATTGCTTTCTTGCCCTTCAGGAGATTGGCCAATCTCCATATATGATTCTGTTGAAGGTACTATATTTCATCATTCATGGCAATCCTCCACTTATCTTCTTCTGAACTTTGGACTGCGTCTTTATAAGTGGTAGGAACATCATCAGCTACAATTAAGGTGGCACAAGCAATCGTCTCTGTAAGACGAACAGGTTTTGTTATTGTCCTTTTTGGCATGTTGGTTACTATTGATTCAAGTTGTTGTTGAGGTTCCTGAGTTGGAATCTCCCTCTCTACTGGCTCTTCTTCCAGAGTAATCTTCATTTGTTTCCTCCTCTGCTTCTTTTGTAGGAAAAATAAATTTTCCCTCAAACTCCACTTGTTTAAAAGCACCCTCATTTTGTTTGGTATCTTTTGTTACCTTATTTACCATAGCAGATTCATCAAAGGTAACATCCCTACTGAATATTACTTTCTTTGTCATAGGACACCATAAGTGGTATCCTTTGACTCTAGAAGTAATTCCCATAAAAATAGCCTTCTTTGCCCTTGGATCCAATTTTGACTCTGTCACACGATAATATGCAGTTGAGTCAAACACGTGCAAAGAGTCATAATCTACAGCAGGCTTTCCATACCATTTTTCAAATGGTGTCTTGCCATCAATAGCAGCAAATGTAGACGATTAATGAGGTGGCATGCATATGTAATTGCCTCAGCCCAAAATTCTTTGCCCTAGCCAGTAGGGCTATGCACGGATCGGATTTAGCATATTTCGGATTAAATTTTGGATTTCGGATTATAGAAAATGCAATCTGAATCTGATCCAAATTATATCGGATCGGATTGGATTTTAAAGTTTGGATCGGATCGGATATCAGATCGTATTATTATGCCTCAAAGTTAAACTAATATGTATATTTTCTTTGTAAAAGAGGCAATACATTAAGAAAAATTCATGTTTATGCAATTATGAGAGTACTATGGTGCCAATATAGCTAAATCTAGCAATTGTAAAGGTAATAACTTGGAGGTTGATGTAAATTAAAGTGTAGTATTTATACATGTCCTAATAATTTCGGATTTCGGATTGGATTGGATTAAAATATACCAATCCGAAATCCGATCCGAAATCCGAAATTTTAATAAACATAATCCGAAATCCGATCCAATCCGAAATTCAAAATTGAATGGATTGGTTCGGATTTCGGATATCCGATCCGAATGAACAACCCTACTAGCCAGCATTGGACAACATACACTGTACCTTCTCTAGCAAGGTCCGGTTCATACATTCTGCCACTCCATTATGTTGTGGTGTATGTCTGACAGTGAAGTATCGGACGATGCCATAATTTTCATAGACCTTATTGAAATGATCATTTTTGTATTCACCTCCATTGTATGTGTGAATACACTTGATCCTCCTGCCTGTTTGATTCTCCACCATTGTTTTCCATTTGAGAAAAATTCTCAACACTTCATCTTTGCTCTTCATTGTATACACTCACACTCTTCGGAAAAAATCATCAACAAAGGTTACAAAATAGTGTTTCCTACCCAATGAAGGTGTTTTGGAAGGACCCCAAACATCAGAGTGTATATAATCCAAATTGCCTTTAGTATTATGGATCGTTGTACCAAATTTAACCCTTGTCGATTTTCCTCCAGCATGTCCCAAGAGCATGTGTCATAGCCTGGTTGCTTCTACCTCTTTGTCGCCACTGGATGTCACTGTCGTTGTCCCAATAACTGTACTACTGTGATAACAATACATGTTATTGTTCTTCTGATTGTCCTTCATTACCACTAGTGCACCGGAGCATACTCTCATCACTCCATTTTCTGCAATGATTTTGAACCCTTTTGATTCTAGGGCTCCCACAAATATGAGATTTTCTTCAAATCCGGTACATATCGAACATCTGTTAATGTTCTGATCGTTCCATCATGGTTCCTTAATCGTATTGAACCAATACCATATGAGGTAAGAGGGATGTTATCCGCTGTGTAGATGACTCCATATTTCCTTCTTGAAAATCTACGAACCAGTCCCTGTTGGAACACATATGATAGCTACAAGCCGAGTCCATCAACCATATGTCTGATGATGTTGATAACTCTGTTGTAACTAATGAGAAGTCTGAATCATCACAATCAGCTACATTTGAATCCATAATGGCCTTTCCATTGTTATGTTTGACCTTATTCTTCAACTTTGGACAGTCTTTCTTCCAGTGCCCCTTTTCTTGACAAAAGGCACATTCATCTTTGCTGGGTCTAGATCTTGACTTGGATCTTCCCTTCTTTATCCTTATTTGATTTTGAGGACAACCCCTTACAACCAGTGCTTCTCCTTCTCCGCCCTTCTGTTTTTCTCCCTTTCTTTGTTCATAGTTGTACGAAGCCGAACAAATTTCTCTTAGAGAAATTTCGTCATTTCCATGGAGTAGAGTAGTTTCAAGGTGCTCGTACTCATCAGGAAGTGACCCCAACAACATCAAGGCCAAGTTACCATCATCAAAAGTTGCATCCATATTTTGCAAATCTGTGACCAACTTATTGAAACTGATGATATATTCATTCATCGTGGTACTAGGAACATAGGTGAAGCGAAATAGTCTCTTCTTTATGTACAATTTATTTTGACTATTTTTCTTCAAAAATTTATCCTCCAGTGCTTTCCATAATTTACTTGTAGAAGTTTCCTTTGTGTATGGATATTTCTGCTCTCTAGCAAGGTAGGATCGAATGGTACCGCAAGCAACACGGTTGATAATTCTCCAATCTTCTTCTCCAATAACATCTGGTATTTTTTCTTCAATGGCAAGATCTAACCCTTGTTGAAAAAGGACATTTAAAACCTCGCCTTGCCACATTCCAAAATGTCCTGACCCGTCAAAATATTCTACCGCAAATTTCGCATTTGACACAATTCTTATCATAAGAGAAGATGTCAATGATGACGTATTGTTGACACTTGATGTAGATTCTTCTTATTTATTGTCTCCCATCTTTGACACAAATATTATTTAATAGCTGACGACTCATATCAAGATTATTTCCTTTCTGGTATGGAAGATCAGACTAAGCTGCAACCACAAAGCATACTCAGACAGAACTTTGACTCAGTTACCAAGATAAATTTTTTCTGATGTGGAAGATCAGACTATGCTGCAACCACAGAGCATACTTAGACAGTACCTTGGCTCTGATACCAATTGTTGCGGAAGCCAAATGTATATAGTGTGAATGAGTTACAACTACTATACCAAAAGTTATGACAACTACCAAATAATAAATAAGACAATAAAAGGAACACCAAAATTTATGAGGTTCGGCCAATTTTGCCTACTTCCTCGGACACAACTAATATTTTATTCCACTCCAAAAATACAAGTGAAATAATACTAAGGAGAGAAGATACAAATGCCTTAAGAATATAAGGAGGCAAATGAGAGGTGTGTTTAAATCCTAAACATTAGGCTTTTTTTATAGGGTGAAATTCTCCCCCAAATGAAGTCCCCCACCGATGTGGGATGAACTTTTGACATATTCAGCAGAAATAACTTCGTAGAACAGCATTAGATATAATTAATGCATAACAAAAGATTTTATTTTATCAATAAACTACAATAGTGACGTTGAGAAGTAATATAGAAGTTGAAGTCAATGTAAACGAATAAAGGATAACCTTAGCCACTACTTCCCATGTTCCATGTTCCTACCACTTTTTTTCATTTTCTCTTATGTATGTATGTATGTATGTATATATATATATATATATATATATATATATATATATATATATATATATATATATATATATAATTAATGAAAATTAAAACAAGAAAAGATCTTGGTGACCCACTGATCTTTTTTTCCCCCTTGGAGTCCATTATCCATTTTAGGGTCTCGACAAATTTGATTCGCACTGCGTAAAGTCCACTAAAAGAGGAAGTGCTCCTTACTAAATTTGTTTTTTCTATTCATAAGGTTTGATCTCGAAAGCTCTTATTAAGATGAAGGGTCCTATCCATCCTATCACGGCCTTCAGTCGGTTGAACCATTATAACAAGAAAAAGGAAATTACGTGAATTTAACAATAAAAAGTCTCTTAACCCTCAAACCATATCCAGGATATGAGCTACCTACCTAACATGAGAATTACCAAAATAAAGATAGGTGCATTGTAGTTGAGATCATATCAAGAAAAGAACACGGAGATAAATTTTTAAATCTATTTTGTTCAACTAAAATAGGAAGATCTAATGATATTTTTTTTTTTGAAAATATTAAATCCATTTTCTTTAGATGCCTCATATTGGAAGTTGCAACTAATGTTATTCTCAACAATAACTATGCTTCAGTCTTGAGATGCAACTAATAAATTTCGAATCACTTTTATCCAAATGGAACTAATTATGTGAAATTCTAATTTTTCTTTCTTTATTTTAAGTTACAACAAACAACAATAACAACAATTCAGTAAAATCTCACTAATGGGATATGGGGAGGATAGTGTGTACGCAGACCTTATCTCTACCCCTAAGAATATAATTAATGCATAACACAAGATTTTATCAATAAACTACAATAGCGACGTTGAGAAGTAATAGAAGTTGAAGTCAATGTAGACGAATAAAGGATAACCTTAGCCGCTACTTCCATGTTCCTACCACTTTTTTCATTTTCTCATTTACAATTTGGATATATAATTATTAATAAAATTTAAATCAAGAATAGATCTTGTTGTCCAGTGATCCATTTTTTTGAAAAATGACACCGTATAGCCGCTCTCAAAATAATAGCCGATTTTATTTTTATATTTTTTATATAATATATATACACGCACACACACACACACACACACACACACATTTTGTATGTTATATACAAATTTTATACACTTTTTCGGCTATCAAATGTAAATAGTTTCTGGCGCAGGCGAAAAGTAAAAAACGCCCTTTTCTTTTCTACTCGAGGCCCGTTATTGGTTTTGGGGTCTTGACTAATTTGAATTCACATTGCGTAAGGTTCATTAAAGGAGAGAAATTCAAAAATAGCCAAATTTACAAGTGGTCATTCAAAAATAGCCACAGTTTTAAAAGTAATCAAAATTTAGCCACTTTTCATGTAAAGATAAATCTGAACGAAAACATTGTTCAAATCCGGAAAAATACTCCAGCATAATATATTGGAGTTCCAGTATATTATACTGGAACTCCAGTCTAAATTTAGCCACTTTTCATGTAAAGATAAATCTGAACGAAAACACTGTTCAAATCCGGAAAAATACTCCAGCATAATATATTGGAGTTCCAATATATTATACTGGAATTCCAGTCTAATATACTAGAGTTCCAGTATAATATGTCGGTCCAGCATAATATACCGGAGTTTGAAGCACCAGTCTCCGGTATAGTATACTTGAGTCAGCAAAGTATACCGGTCCAACATAATATGATGGAAGTTCATATATAGGTGCACCGAACTCCAGTATATTATGTTGGATCGGTCTATGTTGCAGCAAAATAGTAGCTATTTTTTATTGACTTGGTAAACGCTGGCTATTTTTGAATTATCAGTTCGATAACTGGCTAGATCATGCTATTTTTACTCATTAAAGGGGGAAACACTTTTTATTCGGATATTTTTTATTCTCAAGGCTCGATCTCGAGAGTTCTTATTAAGATGGAGGAGCCTTATCCATCTCATCACAATCCTTGACTGGTTGAACCATTATGAAGAAAGCGATAAGAAAAATGAAATTATGTGAATTTAACGATAACGAAATCTCTTTAACTCTCAAACCATATCCAAGATATGAGTTACCTACCTAACATGAGAATTACAAAAATAAAGATAGTTACATTATAGTTGAGATCATATCAAGAGAAGATCAGGGAGAAAAATTTTCAAATCTATTTTGTTCAACTACAATAGGAAGATCAAATGACACGTATTTTTAGAAAATATTAAATTCATTTCTTTAGATGCTCATATTGGGAGTCGCAACCAATCTCCTTCCAATCCATTTTAATTATTGTAGTTACTAAAAATACTTGATTGTCATTTTAAAAATCATGATAGAAGTATTTATTTTTTCCATCTTAACCCTTACCCTAATAAATGTGGGGAGAAATTAATGTGGTGGAAGGAATAGTAGTATTAAATTAAAATCGAGTAATAAATGAGGGTAATTTAGTTATATTTAATTCTTACTTTTCTTTATTTAAGTTAAAGGTGGAATATAAATGAAGCAACTACTCCACCCGTCTCATAATATGTGTCGTGGTTACTAAAAAATATTTGTCTCAAATTATTTGTCATTTTAGAAGTTCAAAACAAAATTAATTATATTTTTCCTTTTTACCCTTAATAATCAATTGCATTCACATTTAGTAAAAATATTGATAATGTCATTGATAGAGATGACACATAAATTGAGAAAACATTTAATAAGGGTAAAATGGTCAAAAACTATTCTTTCTTAAGGGTTGTGCACAGGAGAATCACGACACATATTATGAGACGGGGGGAGTATTACGTTCGGGGATGACAAACGGGCAAGTCGGGTCGGATATAGCGGGTCGAAAATGGGTAATGCAAAACGGATAAATTATCTGACTCGATCCATATTAGATACAGATAAAAAACGGGTTAACCGGCGTATAATATGGATATCTATATTATCCAAGGCTTCTTGAATATGATTACTTTGGGGAGAATTCCTAGTCTCCATGACTTGAGGAACCTCGTAATTTAAGACTTTACAAATGTAAAAGTTAAACTCATTAGTTATCCATTTTCTAAGTTGATAATATAATTTTTATCCATATTTGACCAGTTTTTAAACATTAGCTATTATAAGTAGAATATGAGAAAAGATTTTAAAAAAACAAAAAAGTTACTCCAATCACATAGAAGAATTGAACTCAAAACCTATATATAGCTTTATAGATTGTTGATGTGTTAGTCAATCCTGTCAATTGAATTAAACTTATTAAAGTTATAAAAGTAACGTATTATGGTTCAGTGGATTTTTAATTACTTCTAACCCTTCACGATAAACAAAATTATATTAGGCTAAACTTTTTACTAAATCCGTGTAGAGTAGATCCTTTAGGTCAATCGCACCCTTTGAAACTCAAAGATAATGACCTCTAATCTTCTCCACTTAAATATTAAAGTCAGTTCGCTTGGTGTAGGACTCGAATCTATTATCTAAGACACAAATCCAACCTTTGCCAATTGAGCTAATCCCGAGGTTACAAAGATTTTGGGTTTATTGATGGATATAATAGAAACTTCATCAGCTTTTATTTTTTACCACCTAATGAACATGAACCAAATGTGTGAATTAATAAAAGCATTTCTATTTCTACCACCTAATAAACATAAAATAAATGTATGAGTTGGTAAAAGCTTAGAGATCACGACAGATTTCTAACTTTTGTAAATTCCTTTTATTTACTTTGATGTTTGATAGATACTTATCAGCTATATACTACTCGAAAAATTGGAAGTTCCAATGTGCAAAATTGAATTCACCAAAATATTTATCACAAGTTGAATGACTATTTTATGGTTCAATCACAATATTGATTGCGTGTACTTTTTTCCTTGGTATTGAAGTTGTATGTTACAGCATCTAACACTAATTGTAGGCTTGAATAAATTATCATAATCATCATTATCAAAAGGAATCTTATAGAAATATCCCAAAAAGTCCCAACTTACAAATCTCTCTGGCCATTAATCATAGACTTACCAAAATTATTCAATTGCATATAAAATTGAAAACCCAAAAAAATAAGGTTCTTTCTCTTCAAGAATTACACACAAAGATCTCCTTCCATAATTTTAAGCGTGATTAGCAACATTAGATGCAAGATGGAAAGGAATTTCATGGATTAGGTGGCAAATAAGGTGATAATATATATATATATATATATATATATATATATATATATATATATATATATATATATATATATATATAAGATTCCAAAAATCTAAGCTAAAAGAGACTTTTTTCAATGGGTATGGTTGAGATTCATTGAAAACATATAGATGAGTCAATATACAAAATTTGAGGAAGATTGGAGGTGATTTGGACTGATTTGGTATCAAAATTCATCGTTAAAATCAAGTTTAAAAAAATTCTTCCATGACACATCTATCAAACATGTATCTCACACGCATGTATACATGTGATACACATTTTATACAAATATGATACATATCTAATATACAAGTGATACACATTGTGATACACATCATTTTTTTCATGTTGATATTCTACTTCGAATTTTCAATTCAAACCACCTCAAAACTCCACCAAATCATCCAAAAGTGAGATTCAAGCTCCTTAAGATGTACCAAATCTATCTTAATAACACCTGCTCAGAAGAAAGCAAAAATTTGAGCTTTTTTTTGCTACAAATAGCTAATTCGCCAATATTAGTAATATTTTATGAAGGCGTAATGGCTTCCTGTCCACGTAAACTTGTACCGGTTTGTAAAGTCGATATATGAATTTATATTTTTCTCATTTGAACACTTCAACTTGACGAACTGAACATTAATAAACACATTTGACCATTGACCAAGCCTATATAAAAGTGGCACAGCGGATATGGCTAAATTGTGTGCAAATCACTTTGCCAAAGCGCGTGAATAGTTTTATTTCTATTAAAAAAATATTAGAAATAAAATATAAAAAAATAAGAAAGAAAAAAGAAAAAGAAAAAAAGATTTTTCTCTCTCCCCTGCTCTTTTTCCCGCTCCTTCCACCTATCTCATCTTCCCGAGCAAACTCTCATCCCCATCTTGTAAAAAATTTTATTTTCTGATAGGGTTAGATGCGGTGGTTAGGTTTGCTCCATTTCACAGAAGTAATCCAACTTTACAAACCGGTACAATTTTCCTATGGAGCTTCAAGAGTAATCCTACTGTGGTTAGGTTTGCTCCATTTCATAGAAGCTTCAGTGCATAACTACAATTGTGAGAAATTCGCGAGCAAAGACAATGCATTTGTTGTCCACGGCGGCAACGAAGGAATTTACGCCTCTACTCCTAACTTCACTGATTCTTCTTCTCCCTCCGACTCTTTCATTCAGTAATCACTCTCTCCAGAATGCAATTTATCCAGATCTGTGTGAAAAAATTGTTAATTTTATATGCCAGCAAGGCTAGGCGTCAGTTGAGCAAAGCACAGATAGCTTTGCAAGCTTTGGCTACTGCTACTAATGGCTTCTTGGAGGTAAAATTTCTGATCCTTTTTTTTTATGTTTGGAGATGATAATGTTACTAATTTTGTATAATGTCACGTCAATTTTTTTTTAAATAATATAGAACCAAAAAATCCACATGTCATATAATAAAGACCAAACATGTGACATGGCATCCATGTCAGCGCGATTGGCGAACACGTTCAACAAAAAGTGTTTATTAGTGTTCACTCCGTCAAGTTGAAGTGTTCAAATGGGAAAAATATAAGTTCATGTATCAGCTTTACAAACCGGTACAAGTTTAAGTGGCCAGGAAGTCATTACGCCTTTTATGAATTGGCCAATTTTGTAATAATTTACTTATAAATGGACATAGCTGGCATTTCCATATCAAACCCACAATTTTAAAAAATAAAGAAGCACAATTCTATTAATTATAAAGCAAATAGACTTAGCCAGAAATACAGCTAACCTCTGTTTCTATTCTACCAATCATAATCTCACCTGCATAATATTGACAACATTCAAAGTTAAGTTACTAGTACTTTGGTTATGTGATAGTAAATACAGGGATAGTAATATTGACAACATTCAATTACAGACTACTACTAGTACTACTATGCCTCAACACCAAGCAGGAGCTAGGGTCGGCTATATAAATCCAAACTATCAATGTCGCTCCATTTAAACCCGTCTCAAATTCTGAAGTCCAATAATTATTTACTAATCTTTACCCTATTTCTCCACCTTCCAAATACAGAGGAGGGGATAAGCAGCAATCAAGAGGGAGGAGCTTCCACTGCTTTTATATGTGGTTGGATCACAAGTCATTCTTGAACTTGAACTGGCAGAACTATTATACTCTGAGTCCACTATTCATCTCAACTTTACCTAGAGCATGAGTCTCCTAATTCTAATATGATTATGATCGCATATACAACTTGACAAAGTGAATTACTACAATGACATGACTAGTTAAATAAAGACTCCATAGGGATGAATAAAGAAGGGGAGTCTTGGCGTAACTGGTAAAGTTTTTACCATGTGACCAGGAGGTCACGAGTTCGAGCCGTGGAAACAGCCTCTTGCAGAAGTGCAGGGTAAAACTACATACAATAGACCCTTGGGGTCCGGCCCTTCTCCGGACCCCGTGAATAGCAGGAGCTTAGTGCACCGGGGATAGGGATGAATAACTGCTCGGTTTCAAGTGTCATCCACAGGCCGCAAGCTTTGAATTGAAGTTGCTCTAACAAACATCATATAAGGAATGATATTTCATAGGAGGTGAATTTAAGGTCACTTTGTACATAAAATAACAGATCTTGGTGAAAGATGTCGGCGACTTTTTTCCTTTTCTTGGGATAAAGTAAAACAACACACACACACACAAAAAAAAAAAAAAAAACCCAAATTTTGTTTCCATTTCCATAGGGGCAGAAAGGGTGGCAAGGTTGATTCTCATAATGAAATCTGACGGCGAAACTTCTGAATATAAGACTTTCACTTAAAAAACTAATTAAGATGGCATTTCCATTTAGGATATACAAGTCTACCTGAAAAAAGACCCATCAGCTTCTGTTCCGAAGGGATGGCTAAGACTAGTATCTAGAGACTTTAGAAATGACTTTCTTATATACATAGGAGAAGAAGATACCAATCTCATGCAGTGACTTCGGGTTCTTCAGCAGCCACGGTAGTAAGCAAAGGATCAGATCCGTCAAACTTATTTGCCTTCCTGCTTCCCAAGAAAAATAAAAACAAAAACGACATTGGGTCATAGACTGCCATATTTTAAATGTTAGCAGGTGAATATACAAATCAAAGCTGAAAAAGATTTATCAACATATACTTACACTCAGTTGCAACTTTACAATCACACCACAAAAATTCTGCTATAGCCATCAAAAGTGTAATGACACAAGAAACAGATGATTTCATGAAATAACAGCATAGACAACAACAACAACAACAACAACAAACTCAGCTTAATCCCATACGTGGGGTCTGGGGTGGGTAGTGTGTATGCAGCCTTACCTCTACCCTATAAAGACAGAGAGGCTGTTTCCGATAGACCCTCGGCTTAAGGAACAATAAAAATAAAGCAATAAGCAATAGCAGCAGTAATGTAATATGGTAATGGAAGCGAAAATAACAGCATAGAATGCTGTTCAGCAATCAGGGAAGTTTGGACAACACATTCATCTCCGACAAGCAAAAGATTTGTGCATGTCTCAAACCATCACCTCCCAAGAGAGAAATCGAGAATGTAACTAAAATTAATCAAAAAATGAAAAAAGGAGAGAACATGTAATGCATAGTTAAAAACCCTATTCTAGAGGCCTGGACTTTTATGATTTGTTTTATCCTATTATTTTCCTTTTCTCAAGTGAGCTCTTTGGTTCTGTAAAGAAGTTGATTGGTATTGGCTATAAGAGTAATTTCTATTGTATAAAACTTCAGTTCAGAAAGTCATTCTCTCGTAAATAATAACCATATTTATAATTTGATTTAATAAAAGAAGACTGATTAAATCGTATCCAAACCAAATAGGCTGTAAGTGCAGAAGCAAATGACATATGCACGATTTTTTTACCTTTTTTTTGGAAGGACAAACAGAAGAAATATAAAAGCAACAACGGGGCCGAGATATAGCAGTGCACAAGTAAAAGAAAAGATCTTAAAGTAAGCAAATTGACAAGTACCAATAAAATAAGCTAGTCTAGAAGAAACATAATTTCCAAAGTTACAAGCCAGAGAAGTGTCAGAGGCACCTACTCGCATGTCTTCTTATTGTGGCCGAGGCCCTTGCATTTGCTACACTGAAGTTGACGTTTAATTATCTCAACCGAGTCCGGTTGTTTCATCTTTGGTCGTCCAGGTGGACGTTTTGTTGGAGGAGGACTCACAACGATTGCCATATCTACTTCACCTTTTACGGACTTTTCCAGAAGAGGTACTGGGTTGATTGATTCTGAGTATGTCAAACAGTAGCTCTCAGTTGTGAAATATCTGGAGCAATAATCATACGGGATCCTTCCCAGACATTCGAGAATAGCAATAGCATGGCAGCACGGCAAACCACTGAGCTGCCAGGTTTTGCAACTACAGTCCCAATTGTCAATATCAACTATATCAACAGCTTCGCCACGAACCTCAAATGTGCTCCCATGTGAGTGCAATACTTGAAGTGATCTTGCCTTTAACGTCTCATTCTGAAGCTTTTCTTCCATAGAAGGCGTCAATCTTGTAAGCCACTGACTAGAATCAACACGCCTTGTATAAATCAATTCCATCATCTTCCCACGCAAGGCATCAATCATCTGAGTAATTGGAAGCTCACTTACATCGGATACCCAATCACGAAAAAGTTGTCCAAAGTTAGAAGTCATGTGGTTATACCTTGCCCCACCGAAAAAGGCATTTGCCCAATGATCAGGCTCACTTTGTACGACCCAACTGTAAGCATCAGGCGAAATGGCCTTTATGTTCTCAACACAGCGCTCAAAATCGTTCAGTTTTGGAGCATAAGCAGCAGCATATAGATCTTGGATCATAAGACGCCTTGCTTCATGTGAAAACCTCCCATGCAGATCCTTATTTAATTTCTCACCAAGGTACCGAAGACAATAACCATGGTAGCAATCTTTGCTGAATATATCACATAATGACTCTTTTATACCATTTTGGAAATCAGAAACAAATGTTATTGGTTGAGAGGTTGAGACAGCAGATTTAAGTTCAGAAAGAAACCAATGCCAGTTGTCGTCTGTCTCCTCATCTACAACTGCAAAGGCTACTGGAAAGACACCATCATTCCCATCTGCACCCACGGCAGCCAATAGGGTTCCTTGATATTTTGCATAGAGAACAGTGCTATCAAGGAAAAGAAGAGGGCGGCAGCCTTGTTGAAAGCCATATATTGAAGCATGAAACGAGACAAATAGCCGGTGGAAACTCGAGTCCTCCTTCGTGGCAAATGTAGCAAGACTACCGGCATTAGTTTCCATGATACACTCACAAACTAAAGGTACTTGGCTGTATGCTTCTTCATAAGAACCCTGAAGTTGCTCTCTTGCAATCTCTTTTGCACGCCATGCTTGAGAATAGTTCAACTGAATGCCATATTCACGTTTGATGTCAGTGGCGATATCCTTAGGCTTGTAATTAGGAGAAGACTTCAACTTTTCCTTAATTATACTTCCCACCCATCCCCTTGTTGCTCGATATCCGGCTTTCACGGCAGCTCCTTCGCATGTATGGTTTTTATTCATTTTCTTAACACATATCAGCTGGGTAGTAGCCAACCTTGACGCATATATACGCCAAGGACAACCCTCAGACTTGCATTTAACCGTTACTCTGTGACTATCATTCTTCTTATATTTATATGTAAATCCATGCGCAATCGAGTACTTATGTAAGGCTTCACGAAATTCAGTAAAACTACTGAATCTTTGGTCCACACCAGTAATGGAGTTCTCCCACTGTGTAGCTGCCCTACGGTGCTTGTCGTCATTGCTACTCGGAAAAGTACTTAATGGTGTCGTATCCATGGGCGTATCAACCATAAGTTGATCGTCGGGATGTGTCATATCCACAGGGGTAGAAGGAGAAAGTGCTGTCTCGGACATAGTTATCTTGCTGGACCTGAATAATTCAGCAGGCCATAGATGCATTAGCAATCAGAGTGCAGTAAAGATAAGTCCTGGTTGTCACATGTTGAGTTCAAGAAACGAATAACACCAGCATTGAACTGAAAATTTTGGAATTCAAGGTTAACTATTTAAAGGAAAATAGAGAAGGAAAAGGAAAATAATCATAATCAAGATAAGTGTGTTGAAATGTCTAACTACCTCATCTAAAACCTTAAGTTGTTCGATAGGGAACAATTTTATTTATTTACATCTGCAACATGCCTCCTCACGTGAAGGCTTGACTCTTTTAATTGGACAGAGCTCGTGGAACTATTTTTGCTGATGGATAACAATGATAATTGAAAATTTTGTCTGTTCTAATATCATTAAACCTTCTATCTTTTATAATTCAAACCTTGTGCTTTGCTTTAGCACTGCTTACTTACTTTGCCACACAATTTAATGATAGTGAAACTATCTCCTCTTCTAAGCTTGAGAACCCCTATCCGCTAATCTTAAAATCTTAAACGGTTAGTGAGAGAACACTATTACTCCATCCTTCCCAATTTATGTGCCGTTCTTTGATTAAGCATGGAGTTTAAGAAAGACTTTAAAACTTGTATAAATTAAATCATAGACATTTTTGTGACAGTAAATTATCTCATTACGGGTAAAATGGACAGTAAGTTAAACTGTTTCTGAATGTCATTCCTCTTGTAATAGACTAAAAGGGCAAAAGTACCACGTAAAAAAGGACAAAGGGAATATCTATTTAGATTTTAAGTTATATATACACCGTCACTGTAATTCTTTACACTATCAGGTCACCCAAATGATAAAAACATGTAAGCTTCCTTAAAATATGAATTCGCAACTTACCTACTACAATAGATAAAGGTGATCTGATAGTGTAAAACTTCGTTATACTGACAGTATATATAGCTTAATCTCATATTTATGTATATAACGGTGCAAATTGGAAAAGAAAGAAACTACACTTGACATTAAGAAAAGAAAATACCTACTGGCAGGCAAAGTGGACACATTGGGTGCAACAACAGCTTCTTCAGCAACAACAAAGACTTCCACTTGCTCAGAATCCTTAAAAAAGTTGACCATGCGCTTTAGGTCCTTATCTTTGGATACTGTGATCAGGGTCTTTTTATTCCCGGGTAGAAAATACTTTATAGTAATCTCCTCAGTACTAAACTGAAATGTGTCAGCTAATTCTTGCTTTAAAACATTCACGTTCATCTTCTCATCAATATCTACAGCATATGCATCACCTCCTGTGTAACTCAATGTCCCATTTTCCTCATTGGTCATAAATTCACCACCTGATTGGCATATTGCAATGATTTTCTTTGCAGCCATAACGAGGGCGACATAAACAACAACAACAACAATAACTACGCCTTAGACTCAAACAAGTTTTTGAGTCGGATGTATATTCTCACTGCTTCAGTTACACCATCATAAGTGCAACATATAATGTCTAACAAATTGTGTCGAACTAATCGTGCTGACACGAGCCCCTGATGTTGCAAATCCTATACTAGTATACTAGCTAAGAAATAATTGCATGACAAAAATATCAACCTGCACAAAAGATCAAAGTTGAAATCTTTAGAATGTTAATAACTAATCCAATTTATATATAGCGTCTGATTAGGCACGAAGTTTAACAAGTAAAGAAAGACTTTTGAAAATTATGTTCTAAAACAAGAAACTAGTGGTGAGAAGTGTATTAATTAACAACTATGATTTAGTGATAAGACTATATCAATTCAGTGCGGCTATAAATAATCTCATTAAACATAAATAACAAGCAAATATAGAAAAAAATTGAAGGGGCATTGGATCAACGGTAAAGCTGTCTCTGTGAGATTTCGAGCCATAGAAGCAGTCACTAATACTTGCATTAGAGTACACTGTCTACATCACGTCGTCCCTAAGAATGCGGCCTTCCGAGCCTAAGTGAACGCGGAATGCCTTGTGCACATAATTGTCTTTTTTTGTAGAAAAAAATTACTATTCTTTTTGGAACACACTATCACATACAAATTGGGATGGAGGATATAACAAGTAAATAATGGTAAATATAATAAAAGAAGAAGCACGAAATGTAATCAAACACATAAAAATTAGAAATTAATATGAGAAAAACAGAGACGAAATTAGAAAGAAAAGACAAACACATGGAGATTTGGACAGGACGAACTAACGAAGGGGTTCATCAGCTCAGTTTTAGACAGGAAATATAATTCGGAGAAATTTGTGGGAACAAAGTGCAAAATCGCGTTTCTAGATTCTTCTTTTTAGAGGGGAAGAAAATGAAATTACCTGTTAAAGATGGGGTATTCTTTTAATTTCTCTTTTGCTTCTTTTTAAGTATAAATCTGTTCTCACGGCGCAGAGAGAAAAGATGAAGGGTAGTAATCTGCAATTGAAGGGTTCTACCAGTTGTGTCCCTTTCCAAATACCATGGGAGGTGAATGCAATTTGAGCTACTTAATTTTTTGACATTTTGCACCCTAGATTTTGCAAAACATTGTCAAATCTTCCTTTACTATTTCGTGATACGTAATTTTCACCCCAGTTTTGGAAATTGATAATAACATGTCAACACTGGCGGAGGTAGGATTTCCGCTAAGAAGGTTCAAAAACGAAAAAAGTTAAAAAAGATTGTAACTAGTGAGAATTGAACCAATAACCTTACAAAGGTTTTGAATCTCATTTGATCACTAAGCTATTGATTTTGGGCTATGTCAAGGGAATGCAAAATATAATATATAAAAATAAAAATCAGATTTTGCTTTATATATATACAGCGGCGAAGGTGGTTCAGATGGCCCCCTTCCGCCTCTGAATCCGCCCCTGCATGCCAAAATTAATTTGGACTTTGGACCAAGTCCAATAACAATTCAATGCCAACATCTAGCTTGATTGATCACATCATAGACCAAGTCACGGGTTTGAGTCATGGCGTACTGGAAAAGTTGATGTCATGTGATCAGGAGATTACGGGTTCAAGCCATGGAAATAATCTCTTGCAAAAATGTAAGATAAGACGCACACAATAGATCATTGTGGTTCCAACCCTTCCGCGGACTCCGCGCATAATAAGAGCTTAATGCACTAGATTGCTCTTTATAGACCAAGTCAAGCCTCAACAATTTTGATGCTCTATCACCTCAATAGCTTCACAAGATAAACATCATTCTTAAGGGAAATGGAAAATCGAATATCTTATCTCTAATTGACTCTTCTCAACTCGCTAATGTTCCATCATTTTTGCTTGATTAACACTTTAATAGCTTTGTTCTGCTCAGTGACTCAGGAACCAAAAAAATACACATTTTAGTTAGTTGTAAGTTAAACGTGAGTAGCCAATTATTTCAAGGACCAAATTTTAGATTTACTAATAATTAAGGGATTAAAAATGCAAATATCTAACTAACAGGAGGGATTATAATTCGAGGGGTAAGATAGACAGACGAATTTTTGCTCTAAACGGCAAAGGAAATTTGCGGCCAAATTTTACAAAAAGATGTCTAGAGAGAAAATGAGAAAAATGGTCCCTTTTGCTTGGAGATAGGTTTAAGATAGTCCTTTATGTTATAAATATATTATATTATGGATGTTGATTTAGTATTCCGTTGTAAATAAGCTTCCTGAAAAAGCTTATCCATATGGGAATCCATCGTAAATATGTTTATCTATTTAGTACTCTATTGGAAATAAGCTTCCTGAAGTAACTTATCACTTCGGTACCCGATTATAGATAAACATTACCCCGGTAGAAGATTATCCATACCGGGTATAATAAGCAACCTTTCGATACTCCATTATGGATAAACATTATCCCGGTAGAAGATTATCCACACCGGATACAATGAGCTTATCCTTTCAGTACTCCGTTATAGATAATCACTACCCCTAGTAGAAGATTATCTATATTGGGTACAATGAACTTATCCATTCAGTACTCCGCTATGGATATCTGGTATAATAGCAACTTACACGGCAACTTTCGTTTTTCTATAAATAGAAGAGATTTCAGTTCATTATGTACATCGGTTTGAATTCGAATAATATATCAGTTTCTCTCTATATTTGTCTTTACTTTACAGTCTTTATTTTATAACATGTTATCAGCACGAGACTCTGCCATCTCGAGTAAATACTTTGAAAGTATTAGAGGTACGAACTTTCTTTTCCTAAATAATGTCAAATCTTTCTAAACTTGAATTTATAGCCCTGGATATATCGGGCAAAAGCTACATGTATTGGGTGTTTGATGCTGAAATTCATCTTGATGCGATGGGTCTGACAGACACCATCAAAGACAAAAATCAGGCATCAAACCAAGACCGTGCCAAAGCAATGATATTCCTACGCCATCACCTTGATGAGGGCCTGAAAATGGAGTATCTTATTGTTAAAGATCCAGTCATACTATGGAATAATTTGAAAGATAGATATGACCACCTGAAGATGGTCGTTATTCCACAGACACAATATGATTGGACTCATCTAAGGCTACAAGATTTTAAATCTATCAGTGAGTATAATTCTGTTATGTTCAGAATTATTTCCCAATTGAAATTATGTGGTGATAATATTACTGATCATGATATGTTGGAGAAAACTTTCACCACTTTTCATGCCTCGAATATGCTCCTGCAGCAACAATATCGAGAGATGGGATTTAAAAAGTATTCTGAACTTACCTCACATCTTCTTATAGCCGAGCAACATAATGGGCTATTAATGAAAAACCATGAAAGCCGACCTACTGGTTCTTGTCCATTCCCTGAAGTGAATGAGACGAACTTCCACCAAGCTAAACGTGGAAGAGGTCGTGGCCCAGTCATGGTCGTGGTCGAGGAAGAAATTCCAATCATGGTAATAATAATGCACCATAGAAGCCTCCTCACCACCGCAGTGGAAAAGGAATGAACAAAAGTATGAAGCGGCGCAAACACCAAATGCAGAAAATGCATGCTATAGATGTGGAGGAAAAGGGCATTGGTCACTTACCTGTCGTACGCCAAAGCACCTGGTTGAGCTTTATCAAACCTCCCTGAAGAAGACAGAGAAAAATGCTGAAGCAAATTTTATTTTTGAAGATAATTTAGACTTTATGCATTTGAATGTAGCTGATTACTTTGCACTCCCAGAAGGAGAAACAAGTCATGTAATCGGAAGTGAATCTGTAGAAATGTAAACATTTTAATTTTTATTGTTTGTAATAGATAGTATGGTTATGTAATTGTTGTACATAAATAAAAGTTATGCTTTGATAATGATGTTTACTAAAATATTATTTATTTAGGTTATTTTTAAAGAATATGGATAATCCTCAAATTATGTTTGGATCAAAGACAAATCATGAAGATATTTGTGTTATTGATAGTGGAAAAACTCATGCGATATTCAAGGATCAGAAATATTTTTCTTATTTGCATAAGGAAAAAGTAAATGTTTCAACAATTTCTGGTAATATAAGTTTAATTGAAGGCTCCAGAAGAGCCATTATATTTCTGTCTAAGGGAACAAAACTTATTATATGCAATGCATTGTTCTCCTCCAAGTCCCGAAGAAACTTATTGAGTTTTATAGATATCCGCCGAAATGGGTATCATGTTGAGATAATAGATGAAATGAACAGGGTATATCTTTGTATTACAAAAAATATTTCTGGCCAGAAATGCATTGTAGAAAAGTTACCAACTTTATCTTCTGGTTTATATTATTCAAAAATTAGTACAATTGAAGCACACTCTATCGTAAACCCGAAGTGTATGGATTCAAAGATTTTTGTGCTTTGGCATGGTCGTTTGGGCCATCCTGCATCAATAATGATGAGACGAATTACTGAAAATTCGAATGGGCATCCATTAAAGAACCTGAAGATTCTTACAAATGACGAATTTTCTTGTGTTGCTTGTTATCAAGGCAAAATGATCACTAGACCATCACCAATGAAGGTTGGCATTGAATCCCCTGCCTTTTTAGGGCGTATATATGGGGATATATGTGGACCTATTCACCCACCAAGTAGGTTGTTTAGATATTTTATGGTCATAATAGATGCATCTTTAAGATGGTCTCATGTGTGCATACTATCATCTCGCAACCTGACGTTTGCAAAACTATTAGCCCAAATAATTTGATTAAGGGCATAATTCCCAGATTATCCAAAGGCTATTCGCCTTGATAATGCTGGAGAATTCTCATCTCAAGCTTTTGATGATTATTGTCTATCAGTTGGGATAAAAGTTGAATATCCTGTAGCTTATGTTCATACTCAAAATGGCCTTGCAGAGTCATTTATTAAATGCCTACAATTGATAGCAAGACCACTACTTATGAAAACAACATTGCCCACTACTGTTTGGGGCCATGCTATCTTGCATGTTGTAAGCACGTGATTTTTTCCCTATATGAGAATTACTCCCAAAAAATTCAAAAATAAAATGATTTTTCTTTGGTGTGCAATTTTGTGATATTTTGTGATATTTTGAATAATTATTTGTATTTGTCTGTGCGTGTTTATTGGCTAAATTAATAAAAAAATACAAAAATATGTTGCATTTTGCATGTAGGATTTAATTCTACAATTGTTAGTAATTAAATTTGTTTTACAAAAAATTAAAAATTACAAAAATAGGCATCGTTTGCATTTTTAGCATTTAATGTCCAAATATACAATTTTATGCTTAATTATTACTTAATTGTGCGTTAATTGTTATTGGGAGTTAATTTACACTTTTATAACTTAATTTAATTCTTAATAATAGTTTAAGTATTTTTTATAATTTAGTTTTAGAGAAATAAAAGAAGAAAGAGAGCGAAAATATAAAGAAAGTCGGAATTGGGCCTCTTCTTCGATTTCAAGCCACAGGCCCAAAAAATGGTCCAATCTTCCCTACGACCCAGTCCATTTCGAACTGGGTCGACCCAGTCCATAACCCAAAAGATCCAAACCCCTTTGTCTTACATTTTACAAAACTAAACAAAACAAAAAAGAAGAAGAAAACCCTAAAATTATACTAACCCATCCGCCCCCCCTCCCTATCTTCTTCTTCCCCAAAGCTCCAAACTTTCCAACCATGGCTGCCCAACATCGACCACCCTCCAGTCCGCCTACCCAAGCCATGAACGCCCAAGCTCCTCCGGTCACGTCGAGCTCCCATGGTTACAACGTTGCGCCTTCTTCTTCCTCGTCAAAGCTCCAAACGTTGCTGTTTTTTTTTTCTTCTTCTTCCTTCACCTTACGCTGCTGCTTGATGTCCAGCAGCTCTCCATCTCGTGAAGTTTCACAACCCACCATGGACGTTGCTAGTGATGCTTCGTCAAGCTTCTATTATCGCCAAACACCCCATCATCGAGCAAACAAACCCCATCGCTGCCCACGCCGCTGCTGTCGCAGCTTCTTCTTCTACTCCTTCTGCTGTGTCGACCATGGCTTGGTCCTCCACCTCGTCGCTGCTACTTCCTAGTCGTTGCTGCTGCCCGCGTCCAGCTACGATGAGCAGCCATGGCTGCGCCAAGCAGTGTCGCTGCTTCAAGATTCCAACCTCATCGACGCGCCGCTGCTGCATCTTCCATCTCCTCGACCAGCTGCTGCCATCCGCCATAGCTGTTGCTGCGATGTTGTTGTTGCTCGTCGCAGCAGCTCCCTACTGCTTCATGCCTCTCCATCATCTTCGTCGTTGTTTTTGAATCGGTTAGTTGGTTTATGTTTCAAATTTCGTCCATATTTTTTGTTCGTTGTTTTTCGGATCCAAAATCGATAAATGATTCAATTCTTGTTTTGTTTGTCCGTCGTTGAAATAATTTTAGTTTGTTCATGTGTTTTGTTGATTTTAATTTTCAGATTCAAATGGTAAATTAATTAATTTGTTTTTCATGTTTATTTCATATTTGTTTTATTGTTATGTAAGATTTTGTTAGTTTGATGTTTGTTAGATTCAAATTGAAATTTAATTGATTATTTCTTCAATTTGTTTCATGTGTTTATGTATTGTTAGAAATTGTTGATATTGTTAAGTTCAAGCTTAAGTTCATAATTGTTTATTCGTCGATCTTGTTATTTGTCTAAAAAGAATTTAGTTGTGTTAGAGAAATATGTTGGTTTAATCGTTTGAATCCGTCATGTTTATTGTTTAAAATAGATTTAATTCATGTTCATACTTTGTTTGATCATTCTTGAATCCGAAATTTGTATAGCTTGATTTCTTGTTTACCATTTATGATTATTTCTTGAATTTGTCTCATAATCTTGTTTAAAGTTTAATATAGGAATTGTTTGTTGTAATGTTGTTAGAGTTAATATTGAAGTTAGAAGTCTAAATATACTTGTTTGATTGTTGTTGTTGTTGAATCCGAAAATAGGCTTGTTGTTGCTAAAAATATTGTTCAATCAAATTTTAGTTGTTCTTTGTTGTTCAATTTGTGTTCATGTGATATTGTTGTTATGATGTTCATCCGTGTTCATATTGTTGTTTGAACATTGTTAGAAATTGATTATATTATCTATATTTTGGTTAAGTTTGATTAATTGTTTGTTATAGCTGATGGGGTATTTTGGTAATTTGTAGTATGTTCAGGAGTAAAATAGTAATTGTAATAAGGTCGGAGGGGTAGTTTAGGAATTGTACATTTTGTAATTGTTTATTTGAAGCATGGGGGACAAAATGAAATGGGGTGAGTTGTGATATGGTTATTTAATATAAAGGGGGACAAGACAAAATTTAAAAGGGGGAATCTTGTATTATTTTATGTTAGGCATGGGGGACAAAATATAATGGGGTGGTGTGATATGTTTATTTAATGTAATGGGGATGAGTGGGAAGATAATGGGTTGGGTATAGAAAAAGTATGGATTTTAACTAATTGAAAGGTTTATGGGATGGGTTATAAGTAGAAGTCTTGAAATAGAGAAGAGATATACGAGATAAGAAAAAATACACAGATAAGAGAAACGAATCTGAGAAGAAAAAAAGAAGAGAGAAAAAAGGGCTAAACATTTAAGAGAAAGAAAAATTCCGAAAAATATTTAAGCTTTCAAAATAAAAATAAAAACTAAAAAAATCTTCTGCTTTCTTTCTTTGTTTGAAATTAGTATTAATGGTTGTTGTGTCATTCAAAGCTTGAAGTTTTTGTTTTTGGGATTACTGTTCTACTGGTTTGCAAACTCTGTTCCTGGGTTGTTACTGCTGCTGGATTGTTGTTGCTATATTGTTATTACTGCCGCTGATTCTCATCATCATTTTCTTTTGCTTCCAATATCAGGTACGTATCTGTAAATTCATGTCATGAAAAGCTTCAACATGACATATTAATGAAGTTCGGGAATTATAATTCTGTTTTCCATTCGTTCAAGTTCATTAGTTTAAAATTTGGTTTTGTTTCAGTTGATTAATATAGTAGTATGTTTGACGTGATGAATATAAGATAACTGTTACCTCTTAAAGTTCGTATAAGTGTTGTAATAATATCACCTATTTCGGAATTTTCATTAAGTGAAGTCATGATTGAATTATCAAGGTAGGGAACATGACATAAAATGGGCCATTGATTATATCCCGTAACATTGTTAGCTAAATGTAAAGTAGAATAGAAATATCAAGAAAACTACATTACTAACCTCTGTTGTTGAATAAGGTTAAAATGATGTTGATTGTATTTTTTCATATATGGTAAGATAACGGGTATATGTATAACCATAAGAAAGATGAATTGATTAGCTTGTTACGACGTTAGAATATTATGAATGGTTCAGACGAACAACTATGTTGTATATAAAGCAATTTTATTGAATCAGTTTGTAATATTTCTTTTTCTTATCAACTTGACTCTTATCTTCCATTGCAAACATTAACCAAACCATTGTAACTTTGGACTAAAACAAATACATGAGAAGGACATGGGATTTATAAACGAATCGTGGCATTTTATGTAAAAGATATATAGAAGAAGAGTTCGCCTTAAATGAAACAATGAAGATTCTGCGGAAATTATTAATTTGTTTATCATTTTAAGTTCTTTCCCAATTTTATACATGATTCGATTTATGGACATCCAAATGTTGTATTCACGAAAAAATGTTAGTTTTAGATACATATTGTCTGTTTTCTTTTTCACGTCATTAATTCTTTAAAATTTGAGGTATATGATTCATATGTGTAAAACAAGACTCGCGGTCAACACATAATAACAATTTGTAGAGAACCTTATCAAGAATATTTTTGTGATTAGGGATATGTTCGCGTAACCTGATTATATTTCTAAAAGCAATTCGGATTATGCGTTCGCGCAACTTCGATCGAATATTTAATAAAAGGGATTTCTCGGAGAATATCATTATTAATTTCATAAAAACCCGAGATGTGAGGTTCACTACTTAATTATACCAAAAGGGCGAATGTTCTTGATTTTATTTAAAGCATAATTTCGAAAATAATTATTTTAATAAAAATATTATCTATATTATTGTGTACACGTGCGCGTGACACAACTCCGCATGTTTTAAAAATATAATTTATAACACGAATATACGTACGCGTGATTCGATTCAAAGAAGGGACTTTAAATCTAAATAGAAGCGGTAACAATAAAATCATGCAATAAAAAATGTATTTAACAAATCAAATAATCAAGCCAAATATAACAGTTGAGCGACCGTGCTAGAACCACGGAACTCGGGAATGTCTAACACCTTCTCCCGGGTTAACAAAATTCCTTATCCGGATTTCTGGTGCGCAGACTGTTAAATAGACAGAGTCATATTCTCCTCGATTCAGGGATTAAAACCGGTGACTTGGGACGCCTTAAAATTCCCAGGTGGCGACTCTGAAACAAACAAACAAATCTCGTTTCGACTGTCCTTTAATTGGAGAAAACTCCCTTGTACCCTCTCGGGTATGTAAAAAGGAGGTGCGACACATGCAACATCACTTATCTGTCTCAGACCGACACATTATAATAAATATTCTCCGTCACAATTAGTTTTTGGTCATGAACCAAATATTGTCCATCTACGAATTTTTCGATGTGCTGTATATGTGCCCGTAGCACTACCATAACGCAGTAAGATGGGACCACATAGAAGGATAAGAATATATGTTGGGTTTGAATCACCCTCTATTATTCTCTATCTTGAACCATTGACAGGAGATTTATTTACTGCTCGATTTGCAAATTGTCGGTTTGATGAAACAAATTTTCCACAATTAGGGGGAGAGAAAAAGGGAATCAAAAAAGAAATTGTGTGGAAAGTTTCATCATTATTTCACTTTGATCCCCGTACCTCTATATGTAATCAGAAGGTCCAGAAGATTATCCATTTATAGAATATAGCAAATAAAATGCCAGACGCATTTACTGATTTGAAAAGGATAACTAAATCACATATCCCAGCAGAGAATGTGCCTATCCGAACTGATGTCCCAGTAGGACCATCTACTAGCATGAGAGCTAGTGAACCTAAAGCACACCTGAAGCGTGATAGACCTTTAGGTTCTAAGAATCGAAATCCTCGAAAAAGAAAATCGACAAATGATCAAAATGACACTATGAAGGGATCTCCTGAAGAGATCCAAGATCTGATTAGTTCTAGGATTCCTGAAGAAATCAATGAACTAGAAGCTCATGTGAGTGAATAACTTTTAATAAGTTTGACCGGTGATGGGATTAATTTAAATTGATCTGAAATAGTGGTGGATAATATTTTTGCATATAATATTGCACTTAATATTATGCAAGATAGTGAGGATCTTGAAACTCGATCTGTCGAAGAATGTCGACAAAGATCTGATTGGCCAAAATGGAAAGAGGTAATTCAATCGAAATTAAAGTCACTTGCTAAAAGAGAGGTCTTTGGACTAGTAGTCCAAACACCTACTGGTATAAAACCAATTGGTCATAAATGGGTTTTTGTGCGAAAAATGAATGATAAAAATGAAGTTGAAAGATACAAAGCTCGCTTTGTCGCACAAGGATTCTCACAATGACTTGGAGTCGATTTTGATGAAACATATTCACCTGTTATGGATACCATAACATTTCGATATCTCATCAGTTTAGCACTGCATGAAAAGCTTGAAATACATCTAATGGATGTAGTTACAGCTTATCTGTACGGTTCACTTGATAATGAAATTTATATGAAAATCCCTAAAGGATTTAAAATGCATGAAGCGAATTCAAAATCTCAGGAAATTTATTCAATTAGATTACAAAGATCTTTGTACGGTTTAAAGCAATCTAGGTGCATGTGGTATAATCGCCTTAGTGAATATTTGTTGAAAGAAGGTTACATAAATGATGTTATTTGTCCATGTATTTTTATAAAGAAAATGACATCAGAATTTGTTATACTTGTTGTTTATGTTGATGACATAAATCTTGTTGGAATTCCAGAAGAGCTCCAAAAGGCAATTGAATATCTGTCACACCTCCTTTTTGCGTGCCCGCCCCGAAGGGTAAATGTGCGAGGGAGTTTTTCCAATTTAAGTGACAATATTCGAAAGGGGATTATTTATTTAATTTAGAGTCGCCACTTGGGAAAGGTTTGGCTTTTGGTGTCCCAAGTCACCGGTTTATCTTGAATCCCAAATCGAGGAAAATATTCGACTTTCCAAATGAAGTCTGCGAACCAGAAATTCTAAGTAAGGAATTCTGTTGACCCGAGGGAAGGTGTTAGGCACCCCCGAATCTCGTGGTTCTAGCACGGTCGCTTAAATTGTTATAATGGCTAAATATCTGATTTAAATACATGTTATGACTTATGTGCTTTTATTAAGTTTAAACCGCTTTTATTATTATCATTTATTTTTTAGAATTGCAACGTCGTGAAAATGCATCTTGAACTATGTCGCAATCAATGCACCCGTGGTTGTTAATACATTCCGACTCCGTTGAAATTTGAATTTGGGTCACATAAATGCGCACGCGAATTTAAGAAGGTATTTTAATTTAAATCGCGCCTAAAGAGTCTAACGCGTAATTATCTTCGGGGAAGGCAGTGAAATTCACTGAACAGTCTATCCCAGATTATAAGTATTTTTATTTTTGACCAATTATTGAGGGCCCCGCGATTTGTATTTTCTTATTTGGCGAGGCTCGTCTCATTTTGAAAGGATAAACCTACAGCGACTACATTTTCTATTATGTTTGTCTCTAAAAATGGAAGAAAGAAAATACATGCTAATTAAATTACATGCTTGGCCAACTCCGGCCTCTTATTAATTATCGGATTAATTATTTATAAGGCGGGGAATTATTTCATGCCTTATTTCATGAACATGCTTTTAATTTAATAAAGGAAATCGCATACAAGATTAATAAAATGTTAAACTCACGCTAAACATTCTTCAAGTTTGAATTTAAACTAACTTATTTAAACTAGATTAGTGGAATTAACTACTAGAGGATGCTACTAATGGGATTTGACCCTTGTCTTATAAACTTCTTAATGGAATCCAATTTTGACAGAGTTAACTCAAATGATTAAAAGCTATATTGCGTTTGGCAAGGTTAGTAGCATTCTACCTTATACATACAAAATATAACTAAAAATGAAGTCTAATTATCGATATGCTAACTACTCGTGCATTCCACAAATTGCATGATTATATCATTCATACAAACAAACAACTGTAAATCACAATACTTAAACAGACTAAGTTTCAATTAAGTACAAAAACTACCTACTGTATTATGCTATTGAGTTACAACCTAAAGCATTACACAAATTTACTAACATTTTATAAGACTATAGGTACAACACCAAATGATTGAAAATTCTTTGCGTCTTTCATTTCATACTCATTGTTACTGTTACATCAGTGTGACATTCAAATGTGTACCTGAATTGGAAAGTGAGAAGAAGAGGAAGGTCAGTAGAAGCAACAATAGTATAGCGACAACATCAACAACTATAGTCACAACAGCAGTAGCACCCCAGGCAGAAATCTCAAGGACAGATTGGAAAAAGAAGAAACCAATGGTTTGAAGAGTGGTACTTGAGAATCAACAGACAAACAGGCTGGCAGATAAATCCCAGCAGTACAAGAAGATTGCAGGCAGAAGCAATAAAACAGTAGCTTCTGATTTTGAACTTCCGAGCAGAAAACAAACTGAAGTTCTTTTTTGTGAAACCTAGCTTTAAAACACTAAGGTCCTGGAAAATTCTCTCTCTTTTTTTCTGGTTTTAAACTCTTGGTCTCCTCCTCTCTTTCTGATTTCTTTCTCTCTCCCTAAACTCTTAATGTCCGCCCCTAAAACCAGTGGAAACCTTCTGTTTTTATATCCTAGAATCAACCCATTCACCAGCCTGTTAAACAACTGAACTCCCCCCATGTTCTCCTTTCTGTTTTTCCACTCACAAGTTAAAAGAAAGGTACCCCCCATGAGATTCCCCTGACAGCCCCCTTTTTCATTGTTAAAGTGGTCTATCTTTTATTAAATTAAGCAAGCATGGGCAGTATGAATATGCCTTGACAGCACATGCTATCCATTCTACTCTAATTCATTAACAACTAACAAAGCACATGCTGTCCAAAGTCAAAATGAGTAAACATGCCATTAAATTAAACTACAATCTGAAATCTATGCTAACACTAACAGCTATAACCAATCCTTAAGTGATTTTGATTCAATTAAACCGGCTAACACACAATGTAATCAATTCTCGACTGCTTAGAGTAAAATTAAACCAACATGAGTCAAATTACTACCATTCCAAGCTGAAACTAATTGACGACATGTATCGAATCGACTACGCGAATTACAACACATTCAATTCATACCAAATGAATCAGAATCGAACAGTATTAACAGGAGGTGCAAATTGTACTGTCAAAACAAAGTTAACCCCGAAACTAATTAATCGACCAAATTCATTTTCAGTCGATTATATAGTTTACACACATACACCCAATCAGTAAAATAGATAAAAACTCGACCAAATAAAAGGTCCGGGCAAGATGGACAGAATAGTTGACAATAAAAATAAATCAAATAAACATTTGAACATACGGACAAAAAATAACAAAACAAACAACATGGAATTAACAAAGAAAAGAAGAAGAAATACCTTAAAGGGTTAAAAATCAGACTGCCCTGTCTCGGATTTTGAATCGAACCTCTTTTGGGGTTGAACGGACTTTAATCGAAGTGTTCTCAGTTGAGAACACTTCGATTAAGGTCTATTAGACCCCAACCTTCTCGTCTAATTGGACAAAACCCTCAGATTCCGGATTTTTAGGGTTCTTGGGCCTGATTTGGGACTTGGGGTTTTCTGGTTAGATTCGGACCAAACCAAGCTTGGTTTGGTCACGAGGGAGGTCAAGGGGGTACCTGGTATGGATTTGGGGGGGTTTGGCACAGGTTGGGGTCCGGCTCGAATCTTCAAACGAAGATTCGATACGGTGGGGGAAGATTCGAGACTTATGGTTAGTAGATCCGTGTTCAGGTGGTCGAGGTGTACTAGGGGTGTTAGTCTGGGGGTCACCGGCGTTGTTGCCGCCGGGTTTACGGTGAGGGGAAAGGGGGGCGGCGCTAGGGTTCTAAGGGTTTGGGTTCAGTGAGGGAGACGACACGAGGGAGAGGGGTCTGGATTTGGGCGTGGGGTGAGAGGGGCAGGTTTATATACGGGGTGGATGAGTGAATCCAAGCCGTTGGATCTGATGAGATCAACGGTTTGGATCACTTTAACTATATGAAACGGGGTCGTTTTGTCTCAGAGGGGGCTGGATCAGTTTTGACGGGAATGGGTCGGGCTAATGAGGTGTGTTGGAGACCGTAGGATTGACCAAGATGGACGGCTCCGATTGAATATCCTTATACGGTGTTGTTTGGTTTAAAATGGGAGTTGAAATGGACCGTTAGATATGTTTGATCAACGGTCCAGATCTAATAGTCCCTAAACGACGTCATTTGGTGAGGCTATAGAGATCAGGGAAACGGACTGGGTTATACCATTATTGGGCCCGATTTCTTGGTCTCCAATTTGAGCCCAATTCCAGATTTCTTTAATTTTTTCTTCTTTTAATTTCTAAACAAAACAAATTTTAATTAAATTGTAAAAATCAAAAATAAAACTTGTACTAATATTAATTACTACTTAAACAACAATTATCACACATATTAACATTTAATTGAAATAAAATCACTCAATTGACAAAAATGATGCGTATCTTTTGTGGTTTTTTCCTAAAACTAAATTATGGTTTGATTAATTCCTAATAGTAGAACGATATCCTAAACTTACACGCGACACATATATTTTTTATTTTCAATTGATAAAACTAAACAATCACAGATAAAAACTACAAAAATGCCAAGCAAATTCACAAAATTATACACAAAAGACAATTTATTATTATTTTTTTATTTCTTTTGGAGTAATTGTCGTGTGAACAAAAATAACGTGCTCACAGCTGCCCCTCTTTTCCCGAAAACATGCGAGGTTTTCGTGCAAAGATAAAGTGAGCAGATATGAGAAATTTTTGCCCGTTGGACTACTCCGTGTGAAGCACATTTTTGAAAGATTTGACCGAACCTTTGCTTCAAAGATTTCCTACATATCCTGGGCTAAACAGGAATCAGGTCAATGTAGTTCGAGATACTTTGGTAGCTGGGACTACCATGGGATTGCAATGCTTGATGTTACTGCTGCTGCTGTTGCCGCTACTGCTTTACCGGCCTCCTTATTACAAACAAAGGAAATTGAAACTGAACTAACTACTTATGCCTGCCAACCACTAGTTACAAGATTCCTCTCTATAATTCTTTTGCAACTTGATCTTGGGTCTTAGCTGATTCTGCTTGTAGACTTCGATCCGAATCTTGATGCTCGCAAGTTGTAGGCGCTTGTTTATTTCTGCAGTATTGAGTGAAACGGGATTGGCTGAGCTCGGGAATTTCATCAAATTTTGAGCAACCTGCCCTTTGTTTGTTCCAATATTTGGGAACATCTTCTTTTTGTTCTTTTCTTCTTTTCTTTATTCTAGATTGAAACTCATCCCGTAGGTCGTCCCGATCCATGCGCCTCGAGGTCAGACCTGCTGAGACAACAAAATAAACGAACGAAATTTTCTGCCCCAGTTTCACTAGGAAAATTTCGTGAGTTAATTGTCATGAGAATTTACCGAACTGATGAGGGAATTGGAAAACTCTAGTCTAAAAGGCGCAACTCAGAGATTGGAGCCCTAATGTCGCAAAAGGTAAGAATCCGCAACTCAGGGATTGGAGCCCTAATGCTGGCTAAGGAAAGTTGTTCAACTCAGGGATTGGATCCCTAATGCTGGCTAAAAGAAAAATTGCTCAACTCAGGGATTGGAGCCCTAATGCTGGCTAAAAGAAAAACGCGCAACTCAGGGATTGGAGCCCTAATGCTGGCTAAATGGAAAAAATGCTCAACTCAGGGATTGGAGCCCTAATGTCGGCTAACAGAAAAACGCTCAACTCAGGGATTGGAGCCCTAATGTCGGCTACCAGGAAAAACGCTCAACTCAGGGATTGGAGCCCTAATGCCGGCTAAATGGAAAAACTGCTCAACTCAGGGATTGGAGCCCTAATGCTGGCCAAAAAGCAAAACGCTCAACTCAAGGATTGGAGTCCTAATGTCGGCTAACAGGAAAAACGCTCAACTCAGGGATTGGAGCCCTAATGTCGGCTAACAGGAAAAACGCTCAACTCAGGGATTGGAGCCCTAATGCTGGCTAAATGGAAAAATGCTCAACTCAGGGATTGGAGCCCTAATGCTGGCTAACAGAAAAATGTTCAACTCAGGGATTGGAGCCCTAATGTTGGCTAAAAGACTGCTCAACTCAGGGATTGGAGCCCTAATGCTGGCTAAATGGAAAAACTGCTCAACTCAGGGATTGGAGCCCTAATGTCGATTAAAGGGAAAAATGCTCAACTCAGGGATTGGAGCCCTAATGTCGGCTAAAAGCAAATTGCTCAACTCAGGGATTGGAGCCCTAATATTGGCTAAAGGAAAAACGCTCAACTCAGGGATTGGAGCCCTAATGCTGGCTAACAGGAAAAATGCTCAACTCAGGGATTGGAGCCCTAATGCTGACTAACAGGAAAAATGCTCAACTCAAGGATTGGAGCCCTAATGCTGGCTAAGACAAAATGCTCAACTCAGGGATTGGAGCCCTAATGCTGGCTAAATGGAAAAATGCTCAACTCAGGGATTGGAGCTCTAATGCTGGCTGACAGGAAAAATGCTCAACTCAGGGATTGGAGCCCTAATGCTGGCTAAGACAAAATGCTCAACTCAGGGATTGGAGCCCTAATGCTGGCTTATAGAAAATTGGGGATTCTAACTAACCCTCTTTTTGAGTTTTCTTCTTACTTCTTTTTTTTATTTATTATTTGCTTAGTAAAAATGCAGGAGAGGATTTTGGGGAAACTTCCCTTTTGGGTTGATTCCTTGTTGCAACGCTGCTTCTTGCATTCACGTATTCCTTTTCTTTTAAGGGCGACCCCTGCTTCTTGCACGGTTGCTTTGGATCACACCTGTTTCAATTTTCCAAACAAAGAACAATTGTCAGTTTGAAAACGGTGGTTGGTTTGATGGTCTTGATTGTTCCAATTTCTTTGTCCCTTCCTTATTCCTATTGAGAAACTCTGTCATTGATTGGTTTCACAGGCGAAACCCTTTTAAACTGCTCAGACTCGCATTCCCGGATTTTGTGATGATTTACCCGTGTAAGGCTTTGGTTCTTCCATCCCATTCTGCTTGGGGATTTTTACAAGGCAGACTCATTGGGGATCAGCTGGGGCAGACTCTTTGGGGAATTTTTACAAGGGGAGACTGAGATTTTTACAAGGGGAGACTCTGTGGGGATTTTTACAAAGGGAGACCCTGTTGGGATTTGTACAAAGGGAGACCCTGTGGGGATTTGTCATTTTTTCTTCTTTTTTTTTGTGTGTGGGTGTGTGTGGCTTTACTTCGAAGGCAACCAACATCATGATCAATCGGGACTGGACGGACGTACCACTGAAGCGGGGTATTTACTTCTTACTAAACGGAGCTCCGTGAAACCGGTCCTGCCACCTATTCTTTCTAGTATATTTGGAACTTGGGGTTAAAATGAAAGGGATTCAAAGAAAGGTAAAACAAAGAGCGGAGAAAACAAATTTAAAAGAGAAGTGTCCCTTTCGGGGCAAAAAAGACTTATCTGAGGAAAACATGCTGACTTTAAATTGACATGACATGCTTTTTGGACTGGATGCCTGACCTTCACGAACTTGCATTTCCTCATGAACCAAAAACGGATCTATGTTTCCAAACCAGTGGAACCTTGCCAAGACTTTCTGAGGTGGAATCATATTTTCGGCCGACAGCGCCCTTTGCGGGTTTTCGCTAGTCGACTTCTCTAATTTCTCTTCCTGTTGTCGCTTGATAGCACTCTTTGCGAGTTTTTACTAAACAAGCTCTCTCATTTTCAATTTCTCTGCTCCCGTCGCCTCACGGTGCCCGAAGGTTTTCACCGGCGAGACTCTCTCATTTTATTTCTCTCAATTTGAATGTGCCGGCCTCCAATCATGATGTCTCTCGGCTTCCCCTGCCTTTGGCAATTGATCCGAAGGACTTGTGCTTGGTAAAGGAATGGTAGATGAAACTACAACTTCTAAGTCATTTGGTGTGCACCGGTTTCAATTTCAGGGTAAATTGGATTTTATTTTTGGTGTGACTGAACCTCAGAGAGAGGCTGCCTACGTATCCTTTCGGAATCAAGTCAGACGTAGTTCAGGCCATCAATGTTTTTTTTTGCTTTTTTTTTTCATGTAAGGTAGCCAAAGAAATGTAACCGGCTCAAAGGGCTTGTGGAGAGAGTTGATAGTGTTTGGGCAGTGGGAATAAAACCTTCATCATCTCAAATGTGCCAAAATATCACCGAAGTGAACTCAAACATAGTACCTTTTGACTGCATCCGCATTCACTGCTGTTTCAGGATCATTTCCTTCAATATCACCCAGATACAGTGCTCCTCTCGGCAATATCTTCCTGATGATGTATGGGCCTTTCCAATTAGGAGCAAATTTTCCTTTCGCTTCCTGGTGATGTGGCAGAATACGCCTCAATACCAGTTGACCCACTTAAAAATTCCGGGGTCGGACTTTTTTGTTGCAAGCACGGGCCATTCTTTGTTGGTACAACTGCCCGTGACAAACTGCAGCCATTCGTTTCTCATCAATCAAAGTCAACTGCTCCAATCGAGTCTTAACCCACTCGCTATCTTCAATTTCTGCTTCGACAATGGTTCGGAGCGAAGGAATTTCCACCTCTGCTGGTATCACAGCCTCAGTCCCATAAACCAACGAATAAGGGGTTGCCCCTACTGATGTGCGTAATGTAGTCCGATATCCCAACAATGCAAGGGGTAACTGTTCATGCCATTGTTTGGAACTCTGGATCGTCTTCCTCAAAATCTTCTTGATGTTCTTGTTTGCTACTTCAACAACGCCATTGGCCTTGGGCCGATAAGGAGTGGAGTTCCTATGCGTTATTTTGAACTGTTCGCATACATCCCCCATCAAGTGACTATTCAGGTTTGTCGCGTTATCTGTGATGATAGTTGCAGGAATACCGAAACGACAAATGAGATTTAAATGTACAAAATCCACCATAGCCTTCTTCGTGACCGATTTGAGAGTGACAGCTTCTACCCATTTCGTGAAGTAGTCGATAGCAACCAATATGAATCTGTGTCTATTTGAGGCCTTCGGCTCGATCGGACCAATGACGTCCATGCCCCAAGCAACAAATGGCCAAGGTGCAGACATGAGATGTAGTTCTGTGGGAGGTGCATGAATCAAATCACCGTGAATCTGACACAGATGACACTTTCGAACGAAGCTACAACAGTCATTTTCCATGGTCATCCAGTAATAACCTACTCGAAGGATTTTCTTTGCCAAAACATACCCGTTCATGTGGGGCCCGCATACTCCTGTGTGTACTTCATGCATGATTCTTCCTGCCTCCTCGGCATCAACACATCTTAACAAATTGAGGTCCGGGGTCCTTTTATACAATACCTTGCCGCTCAAAAAGAAACCTCCTGCATGCCGCCTGATAGTCCTCTTTTGATCTCCAGTAGCATGTTCGGGGTATTCTTGTGTCTTCAAGAACCTCTTGATATCATGGTACCATGGTTGTGTACGCGATCCTGCCTCGATTACATTACAGTAACCGTGTCTTTCCCTAATTTGGATTTCCAAGGGATCGACGTGGGCGTTTCTTGGGTAGGGTAACATTGAAGCTAAGGTAGCAAGTGCATTTGCTAGTTCATTGTGACACCGTGGGATATACCGGAACTCTATTAATTTGAACCGCTTGTCGAGGTCCTCCACGTGCTGTCGGTAAGGAATAAGCTTGACATCCCGAGTTCCCTATTGACCTTGGGCTTACCGGATAATCAGGTCAGAATCCCCCATAATCAATAAATCTTCAACATCCTGATCGATCGCCATATGTATGCCCATGATGCAGGCTTCATATTCAGCTGTATTGTTCGTGCAAAAGAAGCGCAGTCTAGCTGTAGCAGGATAGTGCTGACCAGAGGGTGAGATCAAAATTGCCCCAATTCCTACACCTTTGGCGTTTACGGCCCCATCAAAGAACATCTTCCAAACATGAGCGTTTTCCGAGACTACTTCTATGGTGTTTATTTCTTCATCCGGAAAATAAGTACTCAACGGTTGGTATTCCTCATCAACCGGGTTTTCGGCCAAATGATCTGCTAACGCCTGGGCTTTCATTGTCGTGCGGGTGACATAGACTATGTCAAATTCGGTAAGCAAGATTTGCCACTTGGCCAGTCTTCCAGTAGGCATTGGCTTCTGAAATATGTACTTCAAAGGATCCAACCTTCTTATGAGGTAAGTAGTGTGAGCTTGGAGATAACGTCTCAATTTTTGAGCAACCCACGTCAAAGCACAACACGTTCTTTCCAGCAAAGTGTACTTGGCCTCGTAGCCGGTGAATTTCTTGCTCAAGTAATAGATCGCCTGCTCTTTCTTTCCGGTTATGTCATGTTTCTCGAGGACGCAACCGAAAGAATTTTCCAGGACTATCAAATACAAGAACAGGGGTCTCTCTGGCTCTGGCGGGACCAAAACTGGGGGTTTGAAAGATATTCTTTGATCTTGTCAAAAGCTTTTTGACACTCGGCCGTCCATTTGATCGCTGCATCCTTTCTCAATAGCTTGAATATGGGCTCACATGTGCTAGTCAGCTGGGCAATGAATCGACTGATATAGTTTAACCTGCCCAATAGACTCATCACGTCTTTCATCGTTCTTTGGGGAGGTAGATCTCTGATAGATTTTATCTTTGTTGGATCTAACTCGATACCTCTCCTGCTTACTATGAAACACAAAAGCTTGCCGGATGGGACTCTGAAGGCGCATTTGGCCAGGTTCAGCTTCAAGTCGTACTTTCTCAGTCTCTCGAAGAATTTCCTCAAGTATTAGATATGATTGTTCCGAGTCCTGGACTTGACTATCACGTCATCCACATACACCTCTATCTCTTGATGCATCATGTCATGAAAAATGGCAGTCATGGCTCTCATGTAAGTTGTCCCAGCATTCTTCAGACCGAATGGCATAACCTGATAACAGTAAGTGCCCCAAGGTATAGTTAAAGCAGTCTTCTCGGCGTCTTCTTCATCCATCAACACCTGATGATATCCAGCGTAACAATCTACGAAAGACTGTATCTCATATTTGGCGCAATTATCAACAAGGATGTGGATGTTGGGCAATGGGAAATTGTCTTTGGGACTCGCCCTGTTCAAATCTCAATAATCCACATATACCCGAGTCCTCCCATCTTTTTTCAGCACTGGGACTACATTCGCCAACCACGTGGTGTACTGGACTACCCGAATTACTCCTGTTTTCAACTGCTTGGTGATTTCTTCTTTAATCTTGTCACTGATATCAGTTTTGAACTTTCTCTGCTTTTGTTGAACTGGAAGATAATCAGGGTGAATTGGCAATTTATGCACCACTAGATCAACACCTAATCCTGGCATGTCATCATATGACCAAGCAAACACATCTTTAAATTCAAAAATGAGTTGAATTATCGCGTCTCGCGTTTTCTCGTCCATGTGAATGCTTATTTTGGTCTCTCGGATTTCTTCAGGAGTTCCCAAATTAACCGGTTCAGTGTCATTCAGATTCAGCTTAGGTTTATTCTCAAAGTGTTCCAATTCTCGATTTATTTCCCTAAAAGCCTCTTCTTCGTCATATTTCGATTCTTGGTTCATTATTTCACAATTAAACAGCTCGTTGTGATCTGGGCGTGAAGTCCGCAAGCATGTCATATTATTTAAAGCCGCATTATTATAATTGAAAGGAAAGATAAAGGAAAAATAGCAAAAATCAGAATAAAGGAAAAATTGAGGAAATACTGATTTTTATTCCTTGGAATTTGGAAGATAACAAGGTTTATAATTCAGGAATTTAAAACAAGAAACTAAAGGAAAAACATCCTTGTTACATCCTGGGGATAACTCGTGATGCAGGAAAGGTGGCAGGACAGGTCTACCCGGACTCTTGCCTAGTTGGGAATGGCGTGGCCTCGCAATTTCGAAGTTTGGCGTTTGGCCCCACATATAGCATCTCAGCGGTGCTTGTGCCTTCTCCCGGTTGAACCATGTGAGCTTCGTAGAGCATTCCTCTCATTGACCCACATATCTCCTCGATCTCTTCGGCCGTGAAAACCTCGTCGTCTTCTTCTTCGATGTATTTTGGTCCGACGAAAGTCTCGTATAAATTTGGCAATGGCCGAGGCAGTTACCAACCCTCATTTTTCCTCTTCCTTGCCCACTCTTCATCTTTTAGAGTGGGTTGAAAACCTATCCCAAAAAGTTTCTTAGTGGAAGGCAAGGTGATGGGTTCCGTTATTCCTTGCAGCGTTCCTCCAAGCCCTTTCCCTGGTCTGAATCCATGTTGGATCATTTCTTTAGCTACCATGATTGAGGCGTTGGACAGGAAAGGCTGGGGGCAAGGTCTTCCTTCTTCATGCTGTTCCGCTAGCACAACTTCGAAAGCCTGATAAACCGTGTGCTCACTCCCTTCCCTTGCTTCAAGATATGGGATGGATGGGTCCCGATAAATAGACTGTTCGTCTTCTCCGTGGACCACAATTTCCCGATCTTTGTATTCAAACTTCACCATTTGGTGAAGAGTGGAAGGTACAGCCCCTGCCGCATAAATCCAAGGTCTGTCGAGGAGAAAATTGTAAGACGTATCCATGTCAAGCACCTGGAAAGTTATTTCAAACTCCACTGGTCCTATAGTCAACACCAAGTCTATTTCCCCGAGGGTGTCCCTCTTGACGCCATCAAAAGCCCTTACGCAGACATTATTGGGGCGGATTCTTCCAGTCCCAATTTCCATTCTCTGCAGCGTGGAGAGCGGACATATGTCAACACCTGAACCTCCATCCAACATTACCCGCTTGACGTAGTAGTCTTCGCATTTAACTGTCAGATGTAAGGATTTGTTATGAGCCGCTCCCTCTGGAGGTAAGTCGTTCTTGCTGAAAGAAACCTGGTTAACTACGAAGAACTTCTCCGTCATTCGTTCCAGTTGTTCGACTGAAGTTTCAACTGGTATGTACGCTTCGTTCAGGGTCTTGAGCAAGATCTTCTGGTGTTCGGCCGACCTCATCAGCAGAGATAGCATATACACTTGCTCGGGGCACTTGCGTAACTAATCCACCACTTCATAGTCGGGCATTTTCATCTTTTGGAAGAAAGCTTCCGCTTCCTCAACGCTTACAGGCTCCTTGGGTGGGAAGCGTTTCCATGTGGCGTTGTTTAACTCTTGAGTGTTCGAATACCTTCCAATGAAAGTATTCTCCGGAAGTTCTCCCGTGACTTCTCTGCCTTTGTACGTAACCAATGTTCTTTGATAGTTCCATGGAACTGCGGACGGGTCTGTCATTGGCTTCTGTGGCACGCGTCCAATAACCACTGGCTCATTCAGCCGAGGTGGTTGAATCGTCCCCCGAACCCCATAGACCCCTTTCGGTACGTACATTGGTTTTGCCCTTTTGACTTTGAATCTCTGCGGCTTCTCTGCTCGACCTCGTGGAACGTAAAGAACTTCATTCCTTGCAGGCACCATCGTTACTCTCTTTGTCTCGACCTTCTCTTCGGACTCAACCTTGACAGTACTAGTCTTCTTTTCCCCTTTCTCTAGCTTCGGGGTGGTTTTAGTCCTTTTCCCTGCATCGATGATGGCGATTATAGCTTTTAAGGTAGGATCAAACTCTTTGTCCTCACAAATCATTCCAATCAACGGTCCGTTATTGTGAGCGGGCAACGGGTTGTTAGTCACATTTGGGACCTCCTCGTCCCTCAGTACTATCTTCCCCTGCTCTATTAAGTTCTCGACTACCCTTCTCAAAGTCCAACAATCATTTGTATCGTGCCCTTCTGCTCCCGAATGATAAGCGCACCTAACGCCGGCTTTGTAAGCAGGTGATGCCGGATTGTGCCTTGTCTGAGGGACTGGCTACAGGAAACCCATCTAGACTAGCTTTGGGAACAAGGTAGAATATGGTTCACCGATGGGTGTGAAAGTCCGTCTTCTAGGTGGTTCCTGAGGGCGGAAGTTATTTTGAGGGGGCTGTGGATTATAGTGGTTCCGGTAGGGAGGCTGATTTCTAGGAGGTGGAGCTTGGCCTCGATTGGCTTGCTGTGGTGGATGGACATAGGGCTGGGTATTCATGACCATGTAGGGTTGAAGAGCATAAGTCACATTTTGGTGGGGGTAGTAATGCTGTGGGGTTCTTTCTGGAAAACGGGGCCTGGGATTACGATATTCCCTCGCTTCTGATGCTACCATGGACGTTTCTTCCTTTTCCTTTCCTCTTGTCATTCCTCCGGACCCGCTTTGGACGACTTGGGAGGTTTCCCTTATGGCTGCCTGACTTAAGATTCTACCCGTTTTCAAACCATTCTCTACCATCTCCCCGATCTTGATTGCTTCCGCGAAAGGCTTTCCCATGGCTGACATCATATTCTGGAAATAGTCTGATTCTTGAGCCTGGAGGAAAGTAGTGACCATTTCTATCTCATCCATGGGAGGTTTTACCCTTGATGCCTGCTCGCGCCATTTAATAGCATATTCTCTGAAACTTTCCGAGGGTTTCTTCTTCAAGTTTGACAGAGAATTTCTGTCCGGTGCGATGTCAATATTATACTGAAATTGTCTCACAAAATCTCTGGCGAGATCATCCGATATATGCCATCGAGATATGTCTTGGTCCATATACCACTCTGAGGCTATTCCTACCATACCTTCCCCGAAGTATGCCATCAACAATTCTTTTTTTGCCGCCGGCTCCCCTCAATTGGTTGTAATACTTCTTGAGATGAGCAATGGGGTCGCCGTACCCGTCATACTTTTCAAACTTTGGTGTTTTGAAACCCATGGGTAGGTACACATGAGGGAACATGCATAGATCAGTATAGGAAACACTCTTTTGCCCGCTTAAACCTTGCATGTTTTTCAAACTCTGCTCGAGGCTCCTCATTCTTTTTGCCATCTCATCTTGTTCAGCAGCTTTGGGGTTTTGATCTTGCCTAGGTGCAAACTCGTTTTGAGGTTGTTGAGGATGAGTGCTAGTGGTGAACCGAGTTGGTTCCAGTGAGAAGGATGGTGCTTGAAATGTGAATGAGGATGAGTCAAAATTCGGCCTGTGTATAGCGGGTTGTGCTACAATCGGACAGGGGATGCAGTGAATATGTTCATAGCTACATCTGTTGTTGACATCCGGGGATAAGAATCAGAGGGTGATCCAGCAGAATGGGCTGAGATGGCCGGGTACCCGAATGGGGTATTTGGATAGCTTATGGGGACGTTGGAAGTCCTGCTTGTCCTGGAGAACAACTCAGGGAACCCAGGGATTACACTCGGTGGCTCTTTTCCATTATTCCAGTCATCCAACATCTCCAACATACGGAGCCGCAGGATTCTGTTTTCCTCAGCAGTTGTTGACTCGGGCGTTAGGACGGCCGAGATTGAACTCTCTTCGGAGACAGGAATTGTCAGCAAAGGAATTTCTGAAGACATCTCTATGCTTCCCTTTGATCTTGTGAAGTAAGTGTGAATACTCCCTCTCGACTTAATGACGGGTAACTGAACACTTCCTTTCGACCTCGTGAAGTATGAATGTGAGGCTAGACCTCCACCAAACCAAACCACCTTTTCTAAAAACCTGGAGGACTCAGCAGCAAGCAAACGGTTAGTTTGAAACAAATAACAGATAGGTAATCGCACGTTGGGGCGTGATGCACCTATACAGTTAAGTGAATTTCTACATGTTTGCAACGAAGACATGCGTCATTCTGGCTTCTCTTTAGGCTTTTCTTTATTTATCATCATTTTTTTTTATTTTTTTTAATTATTTCCTATTATTATTGTTTTCATTATTTGCAGTAAAAAAATGTGACCGGATCCGATGAGGATTGCCTACGTATCACGATGTCGCGTGAATCAGATCATTATGTAGTTCAAAACAGATGAGTGTAAAAGAAGCACACACTTTATTACTGAAACAAGTCTATTACAAACTAACATTTTTGAAAAGGGGAAAATAACAAGCCTTGAAATAAGTACAGACTCAAACAGGACTAATACACCCTGATGCGAAAAGACGGACAAAAGATGCTAAGATACAGACTCGACCTATGAATACATTAAGGTTTCGAGAATTGACACCCGCGGGGCATCGTTCGGCCTCGCCGCGGTCTTAGGTGTGAGGTCCCTTTCAAGTTGTTCCAGCTCATGCATGGTCTGCTTGACATAAATCATCACTGCCGAGAGAGTGGTAATGCTGGTCATGTTTTCACACTGGAGACACCTTCTGATGATGGCATGGGCAATGGTCTTAATCTTATCCCTGGTTTGCCACTTTTCTTTGAGTAGGTGCTCTATTTGATCATTACGGGCAGTCATAACACGAGAATCCTGGAGGCATTGATTTTGCCACTGCTGAATTTCTACTTCCATTTGGGCTAAGAGCTTGTGGCAATGTCTATTTTTAGCTCCAAGGGTTCGGGTTTGCTTAACCGCTCTGTCCACCTTTTCCTTCAGATTGGCAATGGTTCACTCGTGATCCCTTTCCAACTACCACAGGTGCCGGTTACGCTTTTCTGTCCTTCTTGCCCAGTGTGCTTCGAGTCCTGATATGGTATTTTCTGACTCACTCCGGCACTCCCCAATTTCCATCCTTAAACCTTTTATCAATCGTTCATCCGACCGGCTCATTTGCTGGTTATCAGCGTCTATCCTCATCTGTTTGATTTGGGCCCTGAGCATCTCGTTTTCCTGAGTCAACCTGTTCTTTTCTCCCAGATCGGTAGCAACTTGCACGTTGTGCTCATATTTCAGACCTTCAACTTGTTGCTTCAATTTGCTGATTTCGGCGCGATAGCCTCTTTCTTTTGCTAACCAATCCCACTGCTTTTGCGACGACTCGGTGAAATTCAGAATGTGGGGTCTTTTAGCCGGCCTTTCGTGTTCAAGTTCTCTTTTGTACCACGCAAGGTAACCTGGCGCCATTTCACTTTTGGCCCGATCCTGCACATAAGTATCCGCCTTCAAATATTGACATTCATTCCAGATCTGGCGGATTTTTGCTTCAGGAAATTGTCCGTCAGGGCTAATCTCAATTGTTTGAGTACTAAGATCTTCCTCATGTGGCACCATCTGGCATCTCCCGAGTTGTCTCAAGACTCGGCAGGGCGCGTAAGGTTGAATGCTCTTAAGTCCCATCAGTAGAAAGTGAGTTCTTGCTGCTGGCATATACATGACCTCATCAACAGGCAACCATCCCAGTGTCCACTGTATTTGGTAACTCCTTCGGGCAGACTGATCTTTTTGGTTCTCGCGTAAAACTCTTCTATGCGAGTTTTCTTCGAGGAAACATGGCTCAAAAACTCGGAACGATGGCAGAGATGTTCAGTCATCCATATTTGTAGCAGCAAGTTACACCCTTCGAAGAAATTCCCCCCGGCTTTGCAGGCTGTGAGAGCTCGAAAGATATCAGATACCACCATAGGCACGAGAGTACTATCATTCTGTGTGAGCAAAGTACTGACGACCCCGGATATTTTCAGATCAATATTTCTGTCTTTCCTTGGAAATACCAGAAGGCCCAAAAATGTTATCATGAAAGCCACCCGTCTGTGCTCATCCCACTTCTGACGACTACCTTTGCTGCATAGCTTGTTAATCAGATTATTGAATCCTCCTACATGACCATACATGTCGTATATGAAGCATGGATTACAAAAACCGGCGGCCAAATCTGGGTTATGGACCGTCCTGGGTATTTTTAGTGAGTCTAGAAATCGATGCACCGTGACAGCTCTTGGGGCAACCAGGTATTTTTGCCTTAATGGAAGTTCAGCATTTCCGATGTACCCAGCCATTTCCTCCAGAGTCGGGGTGAGTTCAAAGTCGGAGAAGTGGAAAACATTGTGCGTTGGGTCCTAGTAGGTGACCAAGGCTCTTATGATATCTCCCCGAGGTTGAATTTCCAATAGACCCGTGAAACTTTTCAGATATTTCTTGACCTCATCTTGCCCTTCAGCTCCTAGATCATTCCACCATAGTCGTAACTTGACAGAGATTTTAGTCATTATCGAAAAGTGTTCATTTTACATTGTGCTCATCCTGCACATTTATTAAGGTGACTTTAAGCAAAAATGATTTGACTCAAAAAATATTTTGACTATATTTTAAAAAAAAAATAAGATCTGATTTTCGAATACGGCCTTTCAGCACTTCGGGGATGAAGATTTTAAGGTTGTGAGGGTCAACCGATCAAAAACTCTAAAAGATGACCTAAAGTGGCCGTTTATACAAAATCAGCCTTCCGCCGTCCCTTTCGGGAACATTTGGCTATTTTTGACAAAAACAAATCACGCGATTTATTTATGACTCTTTTTTTTTTAGTAATGAACCAACATGGGGAACACGGCCTCACAGAGCCTCGGGGACGAGGATCCTAAGGCCGTTGGGCAATTTGGTCAGAAAAATAAAAATGACCAATAATGGTCGTTTGTGCAAAGTCAGCCTTCCCGCGTCCCTTTTGGGAACATTCGGCTATCCTTGACAAAACGGAATTACCCGACTCATTCATGACGAAATTAAAATTCTAACATTTTGGCTATTTTGAAAAGAGGAGGTTGGACCCAATGAGGGTTGCCTACATATCTCGCACCCTGCGAGAATCAAACCGGCGTAGTTCGAGCGATCGTGAATAGAGTAAGTAAACTAACTCTTTTTTTTCTTTTTGGAATAATTTTTTTAAAAAAATGCTTTAAAAGAATAAAGGTTTTTTTTGGATTTTTGTTTCTAAAAAAAATGCTTTAAAAGAAGAAAAGGATATTTTTTTTGGATTTTTGAATTCGACTCTATTTTTATTTTTGAAAGAAAGACATTTTCTTTTGATTGGAACTTTGAGAATTTTAGAAGTAAAAAAAAAATATTTTTGTTTGAATTTTCATTTGTTCTCTCTTTTTCTAAATAAGAAAGAAAATATTTTCTTTGGATTTTGGCTGTCGCCTCTGAATTTTCAAAAGAGGCACTTTTAAGAAAATATTTTGGATTTTCTAGTTTTTTTTTTGTTTTTAAATTTACAAAAGTACTTCTAAAGAAAAAATGAAAATATTTTTAGACTTTTAATTTTTTAATTCTATGACATTTACGAAAGAAAGACTTTTAAAAAAGAAAAGTCTTTAAAAGAATGAATATATATATATATATATTGATTCTCTTTTTTTAATTTTTTTTTGATTTTTTGGAAAAATACTTCAAAATAAAGGAAACCCGTATTTTGGATTTTGATTTTTTATTTCTTTTTATTATTTTTTATTTCTTTTTCAGTATAAAATACTTCAGAAAGAAGGAAACTACCCCTTAAAAAAAACTTCTTCTTTTTTTTTGAGTTTTCTAAGGAAAGATTTCTAAAGAAGGAACTAATGAAAAATATTTTTTTGGATTTTTTTGAAAATTGGGGTCGGAACCGATGAGGTTTGCCTACGTATCTCACATCCGGTGAGAATCAGACCCGCGTAGTTCGGTCCGATCAGGCGTAGAGGAAATAAACTAAACCCCTTCTGAATACAATCTTTTAAAGAAATAGAAAAAATATTTTTTCTGGATTTTTATATTTTTTTTTTTGAAAAGAGATGAAGACTAAAGAAATATTTTTTCTTTGAACTTTTTTTTTACTTTTTTTTTTTTTGAAATTTCGAAAAATCTTTTAAGGAAGTATTTGGACTATTAGTGTGAATTTATAAAAGAGATACTACAAAAGAAACATATTATATATATTTTTTTATTTTTTTTTATTTTTAAACAAATACCTTTGTTTTTGGATTTTTTAATAAATCAAACTAAAAGACAAATTTTGTTTTCATTTTTTCTCTCTCTTTTTTTTAAAGCAAATTCCGGCGAGGTTTTGACACTACTTGGACATTGGTTTTATTTTTCCAAAAATAAGTAATTATCTCCCTACGCTGTTATTTTCTTTTCTTTTTTTTTTAAAGTTTTTTTTAGAAACCGGTCAGCATGCAGAACTGAAGCAAATAAATGCGCAAAACAAACGGGATACAACAGAATGGTCTTTTCATTTCAGGTTGCCTGTCCTAGACGGACCCAACCCCTGTGTTGAATCCCCTATGTCAAATGCAACATGATGCAAATAAGCGTTCCTACTAGGGATCCGACATGAGGTTTTGTTATACTAAGTTTATCCTGAGTATATGTTCTAGATTGTGTACCCGAGCGGACAACTCGAGTCGAGGAGGGGGCTACGTACCGGGGACCCGCGAGATCGTCCGGCTTTGTCACTTGTCCGGCCTCTTTCTTATTTCAGGTATAGACACTAACAGAATAGGGAGTCTCGACCAGCGAGCTTCTCCCCGGAGGTAAGAAGAGAAGGGTTTCGACACAGTTTATATACAGTTCAGATAATATCAAAGCGGTAAAAGACAACATTTAGCACGTTATGCCAAAACATGTAATAAAGATCAGATAATAAAGCCAAATATAACAATTATTCTAAGCTTGAATTCTTGAACCCTGAACCAGAGGTTCTGGGTTCTGTCCCCAGTGGAGTCGCCAGAGCTGTCACACCTCCTTTTTGCGTGCCCGCCCCGAAGGGTAAATGCGCGAGGGAGTTTTTCCAATTTAAGTGACAATATTCGAAAGGGGATTATTTATTTAAATCAGAGTCGCCACTTGGGAAAGGTTTGGCTTTTGGTGTCCCAAGTCACCGGTTTATCTTGAATCCCAAATCGAGGAAAATATTCGACTTTCCAAATGAAGTCTGCGAACCAGAAATTCTAAGTAAGGAATTTTGTTGACCCGAGGGAAGGTATCAGGCATCCCCGAATTCCGTGGTTCTAGCACGGTCGCTTAAATTGTTATAATGACTAAATATCTGATTTAAATACATGTTATGACTTATGTGCTTTTATTAAGTTTAAACCGCTTTTATTATTATCATTTATTTTTTAGAATTGCAACGTCGTGAAAATGCATCTCGAACCACGTCGCAATCAATGCACCCGTGGTTGTTAATATATTCCGACATATTCCGACTCCGTTGAGATTTGAATTTGGGTCACATAAATGCGCACCCGAATTTAAGAAGGTATTTTAATTTAAATCGCACCTAAAGAGTCTAACGCGTAATTATCTTCGGGGAAGACAGTGAAATTCACTGAACAGTCTATCCCAGATTCTAAGTATTTTTATTTTTGACCAATTATTGAGGGCCCCGCGATTTGCATTTTTTTATTTGGCGAGGCTCGTCTCATTTTGAAAGGATAAACCTACAGCGACTACATTTTCTATTATGTTTGTCTCTAAAAATGGAAGAAAGAAAATACATGCTAATTAAATTACATGCTTGGCCAACTCCGGCCTTTTATTAATTATCGGATTAATTATTTATGAGGCGGGAAAATATTTCATGCCTTATTTCATGAACATGCTTTTAATTTAATAAAGGAAATCGCATACAAGATTAATAAAATGCTAAACTCACGCTAAACATTCTTCAAGTTTGAATTTAAACTAACTTATTTAAACTAGATTAGTGGAATTAACTACTAGAGGATGCTACTAATGGGATTCGACCTTTGTCTTATAAATTGCCTAATGGAATCCAATTTTGACAGAGTTAACTCAAATGATTAAAAGCTATATTGCGTTTGGCAAGGTCAGTAGCATTCTACCTTATACATACAAAATATAACTAAAAATGAAGTCTAATTATCGATATGCTAACTACTCGTGCATTCCACAAATTGCATGATTATATCATTCATACAAACAAACAACTGTAAATCACAATACTTAAACAGACTAAGTTTCAATTAAGTACAAAAACTACCTACTGTATTATGCTATTAAGTTACAACCTAAAGCATTACACAAATTTACTAACATTTTATAAGACTATAGGTACAGCACCAAATGATTGAAAATTCTTCGCGTCTTTCATTTCATACTCATTGTTACTGTTACATCAGTGTGAGATTCAAATGTGTACCTGAATTGGAAAGTGAGAAGAAGAGGAAGGTCAGTAGAAGCAACAATAGTATAGCGACAGCAGCAACAACTATAGTCACAACAGCAGTAGCACCCCAGGCAGAAATCTCAAGGACAGATTGGAAAAAGAAGAAACCAATGGTTTGAAGAGTGGTACTTGAGAATCAACAGACAAACAGGCTGGCAGATAAATCCCAGCAGTACAAGAAGATTGCAGGCAGAATCAATAAAACAGTAGCTTCTGATTTTGAACTTCCGAGCAGAAAACAAACTGAAGTTCGTTTTTGTGAAACCTAGCTTTAAAACACTAAGGTCCTAGAAAATTCTCTTTTTTTTTTCTGGTTTTAAACTCTTGGTCTCCTCCTCTCTTTCTGATTTCTTTCTCTCTCCCTAAACTCTTAATGTCCGCCCCTAAAACCAGTGGAAACCTTCTGTTTTTATATCCTAGAATCAACCCATTCACCAGCCTGTTAAACAACTGAACTCCCCCCATGTTCTCCTTTCTGTTTTTCCACTCACAAGTTAAAAGAAAGGTACCCCCCATGAGATTCCCCTGACAGCCCCCTTTTTCATTGTTAAAATGGTCTATCTTTTATTAAATTAAGCAAGCATGGGCAACATGAAATTTCCCTGACAGCACATGCTATCCATTCTACTCTAATTCATTAACAACTAACAAAGCACATGTTGTCCAAAGTCAAAATGAGTAAACATGCCATTAAATTAAACTACAATCTGAAATCTATGCTAACACTAACAGCTATAACCAATCCTTAAGTGATTTTGATTAAATTAAACCGGCTAACACACAATGTAATCAATTCTCGACTGCTTAGAGTAAAATTCAACCAACATGAGTCAAATTACTACCATTCCAAACTGAAACTAATTGACGACATGTATCGAATCGACTACGCGAATTACAACACATTCAATTCATACCAAATGAATCAGAATCGAACAGTATTAACATGAGGTGCAAATTGTACTGTCAAAACAAAGTTAACCCCGAAACTAATTAATCGACCAAATTCATTTTCAGTCGATTATATAGTTTACACACATACACCCAATCAGTAAAATAGAGAAAAACTCGACCAAATAAAAGGTCCGGGAAAGATGGACAGAATAGTCGACAATAAAAATAAATCAACTAAACATTTGAACATACGGACAAAAAATAACAAAACAAACAACATGGAATTAACAAAGAAAAGAAGAAGAAATACCTTAAAGGGTTAAAAATCAGACTGCCTTGTCTCGGATTTTGAATCGAACCTCTTTTGGGGTTGAACGGACTTTAATCGAAGTGTTCTCAACTGAGAACACTTCGATTAAGGTCTATTAGACCCCAACCCTCTCGTCTAATTGGACAAAACCCTCAGATTCCGGATTTCTAGGGTTCTTGGGCCTGATTTGGGACTTGGGGTTTTCTGGTTAGATTCGGACCAAACCAAGCTTGGTTTGGTCACGAGGGAGGTCAAGGGGATACCTGGTATGGATCTGGGCTGGTTTGGCACAGGTTGGGGTCCGGTTCGAATCTTCAAACGAAGATTCAAGACGGTGGGGGAAGATTCGAGACATATGGTTAGTAGATCCGTGTTCAGGGGGTCGAGGTGTACTAGGGGTGTTAGTCTGGAAGTCACCGGCATTGTTGCCGCCGGGTTTACGGTGAGGGGAAAGGGGGGCGGCGCTAGGGTTCTAAGGGTTTGGGTTCAGTGAGGGAGACGACACGAGGGAGAGGGGTCTGGATTTGGGCGTGGGGTGAGAGGGGCAGGTTTATATACGGGGTGGATGAGTGAATCCAAGCCGTTGGATCTGATGAGATCAACGGTTTGGATCACTTTAACTATATGAAACGGGGTCGTTTTGTCTCAGAGGGGGCTGGGTCGGTTTTGACGGGAATGGGTCGGGCTAATGAGGTGTGTTGGAGACCGTAGGATTGACCAAGATGGACGGCTCCGATTGAATATCCTTATACGACGTCGTTTGGTTTAAAATGGGAGTTGAAATGGACCGTTAGATATGTTTGATCAACGGTTCAGATCTGATAGTCCCTAAACGACGTCGTTTGGTGAGGCTATAGAGATCAGGGAAACGGACTGGGTTATGCCATTATTGGGCCTGATTTCTTGGTCTCAAATTTGAGCCCAATTCCAGATTTCTTTAATTTTTTCTTCTTTTAATTTCTAAACAAAACAATTTTTAATTAAATTGTAAAAATCAAAAATAAAACTTATACTAATATTAATTACTACTTAAACAACAATTATCACAATATTAACATTTAATTGAAATAAAATCACTCAATTGACAAAAAATGATGCGTATCTTTTGTGGTTTTTTCCTAAAACTAAATTATGGTTTGATTAATTCCTAATAGTAGAACGATATCCTAAACTTACACGCGACACATATATTTTTTATTTTCAATTGATAAAACTAAACAATCACAGATAAAAACTACAAAAATGCCAAGCAAATTCACAAAATTATACACAAAAGACAATTTATTATTATTTTTTATTTCTTTTGGAGTAATTGTCGTGTGAACAAAAATCACGTGCTCACAGTATCTTAGAAAGAATTTGAGATGAAAGATCTTTGAAAGACAAAACTTTGTCTTGGTCTGCAAATTGAACATTTAGCAGACACGATCTTTATCCATCAATCTACCTATACAGAAAGGGTCTTAAAACGCTTTTACATGGACAAAGCGCACCCATTGAGTACACCAATGGTTGTTCGATCACTTGAATTGAATAAGGATTTGTTCCGACCTCCAGAAGAGGACGAGTAACTCCTTGGTCCCGAAGTACCCTATCTCAGTGCAATTGGTGTACTAATGTATCTTGCTAATGCTACAAGGCCTGACATAGCATTTTCTGTTAATTTACTAGCAAGATATAATTCTTCTCCTACACGGAGACATTGGAACGGGATTAAGCATATATTGCGATATTTAAAGGGAACTCTTGATATGGGTTTGTTTTATGCTAACAAAGATAGTGCAGATCTTGTTGGTTATGCAGATGTATGTTATTTATCTGATTCCCATAAAGCTAGATCTCAAACCGGGTACGTATTTACATATGGAGGTACTGTCATATCATGGCACTCCACAAAACAATCTATTGTTGCTACTTCTTCAAATAACGCTGAGATAATAGCTATTCATGAAGCAAATAGGGAATGCATATGGTTGAGATCAATAATTCATTTTATTCGAGAAAAATATGGTTTGGAATGTGAGAAAACCCCCACATTTTTATACGAAGATAATGCTGCATGCCCAATTGAAGGGAGAATTTATAAAAGGAGAAAGAACGAAGCACATTTCACCAAAATTATTCTACACACACGATCTTCAGAAAAGTGGTGACATTGATGTAAAACAAATCCGTTCAAGTGATAATCCAGCAGATTTATTCACTAAATCTTTGCCAATTTCAACTTTTGAGAAGATGGTATACAAGATTGGAATGCGGAGACTCAAATATTTAAAACAAGGTTTTTATCAGGGGGAGTAAAATACATGATCCACTCTTTTTTCCTTACTAAGATTTTTTTTTCATGAGGTTTTCTTTATAAGATTTTTAATGAGGCACATAGCAATGCGTATTACTAAATATGTGTACTCTTTTTCCTTCACTAGGATTTTTTCCACGTGATTTTTCTTAGTAAGGTTTTAATGAGGCACATTATCTTTTAATGAACATCCAAGGGGGAGTGTTATAAATATATTATATTATAGATATTCATTTAGTACTCCGTTGTAAATAAGCTTCCTGAAAAAGCTTATCCATATGAGAATTCGCCGTCAATATGTTTATCTATTTAGTACTCTATTGGAAATAAGCTTCCTGAAGTAACTTATCACTTCGGTGCCCGATTATGGATAAACATTACCCCCGGTAGAAGATTATCCATACCGGGTATAATATGTTTATCCTTTCGATACTTCGTTATGGATAAACATTATCCCCGGTAGAAGATTATCCACATCGGGTACAATGAGTTTATCCTTTCAGTACTCCGTTATAGATAATCATTACCCTTAGTAGAAGATTATCTATACTGGGTACAATGAGCTTATCCATTCAGTACTCCGTTATGGATAAACATTGCTCTCAGTAGAAGATTATTCATATCTGATATAGTAGCAGCTTACACAATAGAAGAGATTTCAGTTCATTATGTACATCAGTTTGAATTCGAATAATATATCAATTGCTCTTTATACTTGTCTTTACTTTGCATTCTTTATTTTATAACACTTTAAATATATTCAGAGTATTTTTGCTTCTTTAAGTTTGTCAAAACGAATTCAATATTTAACAAATTTTAGTTGCAAGATTTAACGAAAAAAGGTGAAAAGAAATTACTATGATTTATGAGACACGTCTGGAGGTGCAAATCTTACAATTTATGCTACTTTTTAAATCTATTTCTAATATCTGGAGGAGGTTTTTAAGTTACAATCTATATTTGATTTATTTCTGATGTGTTTTGCAATTTTTGATGTAGTTTCTAGAGTGATAATTATCAATTCTTCTTTTACAGTTCCGTTAAATCTAACAACAAGAGCTTGTTAATTGTTTTATATAGATCAATCTCACTTTTAACAAACTTAATGGACTAAAATTACACAAGAATATACTTAAGAGACTATTTTAAACCTATACCAAACATAAGAAACCCTTTTTGTCATTTTCTCCCAAATTTTTTAACAAGAGTCCAGATAAATGAACAGATTTTCGGATTTAACACTCACAGCTGAACTCTGATTAGAAATTGGAAAAAAATTCGTAGACTGATAAATGTGAATGAAGAATGTGTTTTCCAGCAGCTTTGGCACTTCCATCACTTCCCACTCTCGAGCCGTCTTCTTCCAATTCTACCTCTGTATGTTGCTATTCTGTTGTCACTTGACTTTACCTTTTTTTTTTTTTTTTTTTGTATTTTCAAATTGATGCTTAATTGTAATATACTAACAGAATTGGAGTGGAAAGGACGAAGATCCAAATAAGGGTCAAGCGGTGAAATTGTCATTACCAGCTTATAAATGGCGTTTTGTTATTGCTTACGACGGTACCAGATTCTCAGGTTTTATTTTCTCCTTGGTTTTTAATTTATATCACTTAGTTTGACTAATACGGAATTTTAAGAAAAAAAAGAAAAGTTTTGAAAGTTGTGATCTTGAACATGTCATAACATTGTGGCTATGCAAGCTTACTCATTAAGGTAATATGAGAATAAGTTTATATTTAAATTGTTTCCGAATTTAGTTTTATTTTTATTTTTTTTATTTTTTTATTATAGAATAGGCTAATAAGGAAATGACCAGTAAGGTGTGGTTATCGCGGATTAGGGTTGTAAGTTGACAAGTAGTTGTGAATTTCTACTAGGCTTACCTGTAGTGCTATTATTGTATTCTCTTGTTCCTGGTTCTTTATTACATGTTGTACCATTCGCTTCTATTACCCTATTACATTGCTGTTGGTATTATTTGTTGCTTTATTTTTATTGTTCCTTGAGCCGAGGGTCTATCGAAAACAAACTCTCTACCTTTCTAGGGTAGGGGTAAGGTTTGCGTACACGCTAACCTCTCCAAACCCCACTTATGGGATTAAAGTGGGTTTGTTGTTATTGTTGCTAATAAGGAAATGGTGCCACATAAATTGAGTTCGAGGGAGTATGATATAGCATGAAGTTGGATACCTCTCTCATAGTTTACATTCTTTTGTACCTTGATTGGAACTTGTTGTCTTGAACATGTCAGTTTCACTAAGGGTAGAAGTTTAAATTTGAATTGTATCTGAAAATGTCATTTTTTTTCTAGATAGACTAATAGGAATTTGTGTCACATAAATTGGATCTGACGGAGTATGATATAGTGTGAAGTTGGTTACTTCTCTCTTTGTTATTATAAACAGCTAATTTGTTCGTCTATTCATATTTCGCCATAGTATATTATCATAGACTTCTTTTGTAAGAGAATAAATAATCAACGACATCTGTAGAAAATTAATGAAGGTTTAGAGTTAGTTTAGGGGTCTAAAATGTCATTTTGGCATCAAATTCATCTCAAAATCATGTGCACATCTGCTGGACATTGTTCGTTCACGTAATCTTTGAGGGGTTGAGTTGGGGGGATCCTATCCTTTTTAGAGTTTCTCATCCAGGTTTCCCCTTTTTATCTAATTACTATTCAAAGAGCAGTAATATTCTTCTTTTGTGACCTTTATGATTATCTATCAATCAATTTGAGGGTTCAAACTTGGTAGTTAGTACTGTTTTTGATGTAGTATTAATATATACTTATAGATTTGAAATATATATAAATCAATGTCCGATGTTAGACTGAAAATTAATCAAGTCAACCCTGATGAAGTGAACTAGGCAAGTCAGACGGGCATAGTAAGATTTTGAAGGTAGTAGTAATTGGAAATTTGACACCTTAAAGTTTGTTCCCCTTTTCTCTATTTCGTCCTAGCGTCTGATGTAGGTGATTTGAGTTTGTTTTTCTCCAAGGTCGTCTTTTTTCTCTTTTGTGGTTCTTTATCAGCCACAATGATCTCTTAGATAATATCATGTTGAACTTACCTGCTTAATGTTTTTACTCTTTAATTCCCTTTATTTAGGGAGTGTATGTTGGGATGCAGTTGTTTATGTCTACAATCCTGAATGACGAATAACCTGTAGGATGGCAGTATCAGCAGTCAACACCTACTATACAGTGCATTCTGGAAGAAGCTCTGACTAAAATAACAAAATTAAACCGCAAAGATCTTTGTTCAGTTGGTGCAAGTCGAACAGATGCAGGAGTTCATGCATGGGGTCAGGTCTGCTTTCCCTGCCAATGGATTCTTACTAACCAAACGAAATGATTTTTAAAAAAATAGACTTAGAGCCAACTTTGGCTTTCAGGTGGGACACTTCATTACGCCTTTCAACTATGAAACGTTAGAAGGCGTTCACCAAGGTTTAAATGGTCTTCTTCCTCTTGATATCAGAGTTAGAGAAATTAGCCCTGCGGTGCCTGAATTTCATGCTCGTTTCTCTGTCACAAGCAAGATTTATTGCTACCAAGTGTATAATTCCACTATCATGGACCCATTCACGAGGCACTATGCTTACCATAGCACATATAAACTTGATGCTGCTGTCATGAGAGAGGCTGCAGGGCATTTCTTGGGGAAACATGACTTTTCTGCCTTCGCCAATACATCACGAAATGACCGGGTGCCAAATCCAGTGAAGACGATTTTTCGCTTTGATGTTGTTGAAAAGGTACTATATTCATTCCTTTACTGAATATGAGATATCAATTAGCCTACACAAAATACACTTGAGCTGGCTTATTGCCAACGGCGGCTCAAGGGTAAAGCCACTCAAGCAATTGCTTGAAGCCCCATATCTAGAGGGGCCCCAAAATTTTCTGGTACTGTATTAAATAGTTGTATCTGTATTTGATGAATTTTTTTTAAAAATATTTAGTATATATAAAAAAAATATATCTTTCATAAATAAGGAAATTATGGGACCGATGGAGATAATTTGGGAATAAAAATAGTAACTTACGTGTGAATATATTTCTTGTCTCCTTTATATATTATGATTATTATCACAAGACCCACGTTACTTTTATTACTTTCTCTTTAAACTAGTTTTTACTTAATCTTTTATATTCCTTTTAGCCTTTCTAGACTTATAAGTCCACTGTATCATAAAATATTCTGTCAAATATGATAGCAGAAAGCAATTTCGCACTCCTTTTTTGTCAAGCTTTCCCGGCATTGCACCAAAATTATTGAAATAGCAAAAGTAATATCAAGTTATCTATGACTATTTGTTAAACTAGGTTCAATTGTTCTATACTTTTTTTTATTACTTTCGTCTAAATTTTTTTTTAATATCTTTTGTTTGTAAGTATATGTATTATCTTTTTTAATTTATTAGAATTTTAATATGTTAACAAAGAAATATGAACCCGCATATAAAAAATACCAAAAAAAGAGAGAAGAATTGAAATTTTAATACAATTCCCAAAAATAGGAAGAATTTATGGTAGATAAACAAATTACTAATATAATTGAGCTAGAAGAGAATGGAATCCAAGAAGAAGAAGAAGTTGGTGAGAGTTTAACAAAGATGTTTTAGAAAATCTGGAAATCCTAAAAGAATTGAATAATAACTCTAGAAAGTAGAAATATATATATATTAAGAAATCGATTATAAATAAATTATTAAAAAATTTACATCTCAAAAACCTAGAAAAATAAACTTCAAAATAAAATTTTATTAAATGAGTTTTTAAATATGAAAAACTTAGGGCCCTTCGTTGAAGTTTGGCTTTAGGCCCCGGATACTGTTGAGCTGCCCCTGCTTATTGCTCAAGGTCACATGCATGTGGCTTTCATATTAAGTTCCAGTCATTAGGCACATCACTTCTCCGGGCTTAAAAGCTCAATGAGTATACGTATTCTTTACGTTCATGCTACCAAATTCCTTTTCACTGTTCTTGAGCCGAGGGTTCATTGGAAACATCCTCTCTTCTTTCATAAGGTAGGAGTAAGGTCTGCGTACACATTACCCTTCCCAGACCCCACGTGTGGGAGTGCACTGTTTTTTTTTTTTTTTTGTTGTTGTCACCTCTATCCCATTTTGATCTAATATATTTTGACTATGTATGGAGATTTAAGTATTTAATTCAATTCTTTATGGACAGTAAAGTGGTTGATATAAGTTACTTTCGATTAGAAAAGAAACAGCTCACTTCCTTGTTAAAGTTTCAATTTTTGATAAGATTAATTTCTTAACATGAGGGTAACTAAGTCTTGTAATGTTATTATTTCGCAAGTGTGTCAATATCATAGCATGTCTCAGAATACAAATTGGAAGAAAGAGAGTATAAAGTGTTATAAAAAGTACATGTCAGTATAATTTATATTAGAAGCATTCCTTTGAAAAAGAATTGCTGTATTGATGTCAAATGAGTATCTGTGAATCGTAAGTTCTAAAGTTCCATACTTGTGATATATATATATACACACACACACAAGCAGTAGATGGGACTATCTTATCCTGAACATAGAAATCCAAATCCTCCATTTATATAGATGAGATTATCTTATAGGACAGGGAAAAGGCTATCATGTGTCGTGCTGTGATGCACGTAAACTGAGCACTATTGACACTTTCCCCCTTAAAAAGATCTTTTTTGCACTCTATCCCTTGAATTTTTGTTTTTTTGAAATGGTAAAAGTTTTAGTGATAGAAGGTACCAAGATGGTACAAGTAGTACAATAACAAAGGGAATGCAGATCAGAACATAAAGACTGCATCTACTGTCTGCCCCCTAGAAATTCATATACTCATTTGTGCTACCAATAAGACTACCCGTACACCATAAGAAAAGATTCTGTAAACACTTGTTCTTAATTCTAAATGTAGGTTTCTTTGTCCTTCAAAACAAGCTCTATTCCTCTCCAGCCATAAGATCCAAAATATGCATATAGGAATAGTATTCCAAATCTGCTTCAAGCCTTTTCGAATCCTCTGCCCTTTCCAGCACTCGAGTAAGCTCCTTATGCTATTAGGTATTGCCCAAGAGATACCACAGATACTCGGAAAAAGGTCCCAACACTGTCTAGAAATTCTACAATGCAGAAAAAGATGTTCAACTGATTCCTGATCCTCCTCAAATAAGTAGCACCTGTTAGCCAGAAAAAGACCTCTTCTTTGGAGATTTTCTTGAGTTAAACAGGCTTCCCAAGTTACAATCCAACCAAAGTAAGCTACTTTTGTAGGGGCTTTTGTCTTCCAAATCATTTTCCATGGCCAATTGTGTTCCCAATAACCTGTCTGCCTCATTATCCCTTGAATTATTCAAAATGGGCGCAGGCACCCACCCCATCCACCATCCAAACGGTGGGGTGATGGCAGATGCGCAACCTTCTATAACTTGGTCTATATTGCAGTATCAATGAAGAACTTTTGTTAAGCTGGCATTTCTGTATTACGAGTAGGAATGGAAAACTGGCGCTTGATGCAGAAAGCATTAAAGGGATACAGTTCAGTACCTCTCATTTAGGTTTGACTTTTTGTTTACTTTACCTTGGTGGCACTAGTCTGAAAGGCCTAACAGTCATTGACCTTTTGCTGACTTCTTACAGGAGTTAAGGGTTGTATACATTGCTTTAAAATTTTGTACTTTATGTTGTGTAAAGAGTTGGCACATATTTGGTGCCTAATAAACAGACTCTTTTCTAGCACATATTTGGTGCCTAATAAACACTCTTTTCTACTTATCAAAGAAGATAGGAGAAGGCTCAACCTTTCTCAGTCTTCGCCTTTGCTGTTTATTCACTCTTCTGCAATTCATACTTGTTTCTTTGCTGTAAATATCTCCTGAACCAAATTGTTGTATTTTCAGTTATGTAATATCTCAGATTGCACTTTACAAATTTCGCTAATAGTTTACCAAAGCTAGAGAAACAAAATTAAAGTGAAAATGAAGGGAAAAGCTTACTGTCCATCACCGCTTCTGACTTCAAAATCAGCCAACCTCCTTCGCCCTCCAAACTGACACTTTTATCCCAACAAAATTGATTTTATCATTTCAGTTTTCCGTAATTCGATTTTGGATGCTCTTCTCACACAGAGCCATCAATGAAGTTTTGAGGGAAACCAAAGTTTGGGTCATATATCCATCAATGAAGTTTTTAAGTTGAATTTTGCCGTGCTTTGCTTTTAGGGACCTCTTTTGCGGCTTGAAGTTGAAGGATCTGGTTTCCTATATAGACAAGTTCGGAACATGGTATGTTACTTGATTATTCTTACCTTGGTAATTGAAATTAAGTGAGAGTCGATATAACTTTGGCGACAGAGTTTCATAAAACTTCCTCTGCTTTTTAATGATTTATCTATGTAAAATAGGGTTTTTGAGTGATAGGCAAATGCTTATAAATCTTCAGTTACTTTGTCATGGCTTCATGATTAAATCTCCATTGAATTAAAAGGCTTTTGAGCAATGCAGCTGAAGATAACGCATAGTGTTTTCTTTCAAAATCATTGGCAGGTTGCTTTGCTGCTTCAAGTTGGAAGACAAGCAGTTCCACCAGATATTGTTGTTAGGATTTTGGAATCTCGTGATAGGAAGGAACTTGCGAAGTATGCCTTGCAAGTTCCACCTCACGGCCTTTGTCTCGAGACTATCAACTATAAAGAAGAACATCTCAGACTTCCAACAGATTCCCCTGCAAGTAGTTTTGGTAGGCACCATAGTATAAGCTATTGTAAGGTGCCATTCATATGACTAGTCGATAATTTAAAAAATGAAAGCATGTACAATGAATTCTGCCCTTTTTAACACATCCATAAAAAGCATTTGCTGTCTTGGTAGCCATTGCTTGAATGCATGGCAAGAGTGATAACCACTCATACTATCTCGCTTCGCATGTTTGTCGTGCCATGTTCATGGTGGAGGTCTTGCCCGTGCTTCGGATCGTGTGATCTGTGGTTGTTATTATTCCATAAACATATCTGAACGAGTGTCAATTGCTGCGTTGAGTGAAGGTTTCACGAGGATCCGTTGTGAATCCCAGTTGTGTTCAAATTGCTTTAATTCTGGACCTCTTTTTGGGACAGTAGTGCACTTTCCTCCAGATGGAAGTAGTTATATACGAAAGGGAACAGATAAACATGCTTAAAAGGATATAGTTTTGCAGATGGGATTGTGATTCTCATGAATGATGGCCATTCTCTTGTATCAGAGTTTTGTTGCTTCACTAGGTCAAATGTTCGAACCGTAAAAACAACTTCTTGCAAAAATGCAGGGTAAGGCTGCGTATAACAGATCACTGTGGTCCGGCCCTTCCTCGGACCCTGCGCATAGCGGGAGCTTAGTGCACTGAGCTGCCTTTTTGAAGGGGAGACTTGGCGTAACTGGTAAAGTTGGTGCCATGTGACCAGGAGGTCACGGGTTCAAGCCGTGGAAATAGCCTCTTGCATAAACGCAGGGTAAGGCTGCGTACAATAAACCCTTCTGGTCCGGTCCTTCTCTGGACCCCACGCATAGCGGGAGCTTAGTGCACTAGGATGCCCTTTTACTAGCTCTAAAAGACTCATTTTAGCAAGCTTTTCACGGATGTGGCAAGTAAAGTGCTACAAGTTACAGCTAAATATGGGTTGAACTTGAACTATATTTTTGACGTAGAGCAAATTACTAACGTTTTAACAAATATTAAATTCCGACTCCATAATTTCAAAACTTTATTAGATCACTTTAAAAGTTGAACCTTTGGAGTTAAAATTCGAGATTTGCTTTTGTTCTTTCAGGTTTTTGGTTTGTTTTGTTGTTAAACTAATGATGATTGAAGTAGATATAGGAATTGGAGTTGAAATGTATGATCTGTAAAGCCTTTGACATTTGGAGCTTCTTTCGTATGATCAGAATATTGATTCTTTTTTACTTTAGAATATTGATTCTTTAGGAGGAGAGCTTTGGCGTAGCTGGCAAAGTGCTGGCATGTGACCTGGAGGTCTTCAAGCCATGGAAACAGCCTCTTGCAGAAATGCAAGGTAAGGTTGCGTACAATAGATCCTTGTGGTTCGGCTCTTTCCGGGACCCAGCGTATAACAGGAGCTTAGTACACCAAATTCCTTTTTTTTTTACTTCAGAAAAGGTTGTGCAAATGACACCAAAAAAGAAAAGAAGGAAGTTTCATGGGAAATAGATGCTACACGTGAGACATTTGGAAGCAACATTGTATATATTCCTTGGACTTAAACCTAATAGCACAATTTTATTTATTTGATTATGTTTCCAATACGTCTCTTCACGTACGGGCTTGATTCTTTTTTATGAGTCAAGCACGTAAAAATTCTTTTGATATTGAGTGGCGATGGGACTCAAACTCAAACTTCTGCCTGCTCTGATACCATGTTATAGTATATGACCATCTCATATAAAAGCTTAAGCTGCTAGAGAAAACATACTTTTATTTACTTAACTATGTCTCCAATATAATTTCAGATTCTCGCCATAAAATTCTACGATGAAGGACAAAGAATAAAGAAGTATTTATTATTCCATCACAACTCTTTTGAGCGTCGTTATGCATGAATAAACTTGTCTATGACCCGACTTTTTTTTTTTTTTTTTTTTTTTACAGAAACTTGAAAATCATGCTAATAAAGTTAGTGCAGCACCTCAACCAGATTCGGGAATTAGAATTTAGAACTATAATTATGGGATGCGTTAAATTCTTTTCAGACACTTATCAGATTGGATAAAATGAATAAATAATTAATTTTTACTGCATCGAGATAATTACAAAATACAAACCCAGTACAGTGAATCTATCCATGATTTTCGTTGATCATAGAAAATAGCAAAAAAGAAAAAAAATGGTGTCAGAAGAAGTTGTTGAGTCTTTGTTATGTTTTTCTTCATTTTTTCCCCGGTGGGGGGTTTGGGGGGGGGGGGGGGCTACCACTCTATGGAATAGCATCAAAATTTTCAAAATCTTGTTTTTTTGGGCGTCAGTTTGGTCACCACATCAACAAGATAATGAGAAAATATGTACAATATGTTCTTGATTTAGCTTGAAAAAACAAAGATTTCAGGTTCTAATGGCCTTGGACTTGTCTAAAATTGACCACATCACCTGAACATCTTCATATGCACAAGCCATTACTTCACCCTGCAAATCTACTACATGGTTCTCTGAATCTGCAAATACAAAAAAATATGTGCAAAAATTAAACAACAAGGCCAAAAAATCGACCAGAGGCGAATTCAAGATTTAAAATCAACGAATTCAGAACGAATGTAGTGGATTATATATTTTCACTTTAATTTTTTGGCCTATGTATAAGTGAAGGGCAGCCCGGTGCACTAAGCTCCCATATAAGTGGCTGGTCCGGTGATCCGGCGAAGGGCCGGACCACAAGGGTCTATTGTATACAACTTTATCCTGCATTTTTTCCAAAGGTTGTTTCCACGACTCGAACCCGTAGCCTCCTGGTCACATGGCAGCAACTTTACCAATTACGCCAAGGTTCACCTTCCGCCTATGTATAAGTGAATCGAACTAAAAATAGTAGATTCAGTTGAACCTACTCAAGCGGCTCTAAATCACACTAACACACTAAGGCGAATTCAAGATTTAGAGTCAGATTAGATATGAACTATTATACATATATTTGCTCTTCAAAATTTCCTTTTTTGCATATATAAGTGATTTTTATCAGAAAGCAATGAGTTCAGTTGAACTTACGGACCCGTTCTAGATTCACTTATGAACTAACACAATATAAACTGGATTATCATACACAAATATTGCATGTACATACCTTCTTCTTGTGACTTCTTATCTCTTGGTGAATCTCTTGGTGATTGTTGATTATTGAAAAAAGTACGAGCTTTTCTAAAAGGAGTAGTAATTGTTTTGACCCAAGAAGTCATTTTTCTGTTTTGACAAAGAGTTATATGTCCAACTCTCTATTTACAAAGAATACAAAAGGGTTTATATAGAATGTACATCTCACCTAGACTACAGTTTTTTAAAAGGATAGCGTGGGAGCCATAATAAGGCAGGCAAGATCCGTTAGATAAGCTTTTATGTACCCTCACATCTCTCTCCTTTATTTTTTTAGCTGGTTGATATTCACTGATTCGACTAATTCGAATTTATGCATGCTGTGGAAAAATGACTTGTTGTTTTATTATATCGTATTTTTACTGTTGATATTGTACTTATTTGAGCCGAGAGTCTATCGGAAACAACTTCTCTATCTGTATAAGCTAAGCGTAAGATTCTGCATGCACATTACCAAGAAGCGGAGCCAAGATTTGAACCTTATGGGGTTCGGGATTGTAATCATTTTAAGTTACTAGGTTCTAAATTAATAAGTTGTACATATTCAATGAGGATTTCTTAAGAGAAATATATAGTTTGAACAAAAGCTACTGGGTTCGGCCGAACCCGCATTCCGCATTCTGCCTCCGCCCCTAACACTATCCTCCCCAAACTACAATTATGAGAATATACTATATATATTATTGTTGCATGAAGTGCGGGCCCGATATAAGGATAAAGCACCTACTATATATTAAGAAGTCCTCTATTTAGCCACAAAGTTCGATCCCGAGATTTCTAATTAAAACTGAATAGATCTCTCTCTTTCTTTATGTTTTTAATTATTTAGCATTCGAAATTTATTGATTCGATTAATTTAAAATTGCGCGTGCAGTACGAAAGTTTTTTTATGTTGCATTTTTTTATTGTTGATATTGTGTTTACTTGACCCGATGGTCAATCGGAAACAACTTTTTTACCTGCATAAGATAAACGTAAAGTCTGCATACACACTATCGCCCTAAATCCTAATTGTGAAAATATACTGGATATATTGCATGCAGTGCAGGCATGATATAAGGATAAAGCACCTACTATTAAGAAGTCCTCTACTTAGTTACAAAGTTCGATCCCGAGATTTCTAATTAAAACCGAAGAGATCTCAATCGTTTCACCGCACTCTTTGAATCGTGGTCTTTCTCTCTCTCTTCTTTAAGTAGTTTTCTTATCCCTGCACTTCCAAGTTTTGTGCTGCCGACTGCCCTTCATAACCACATGGCTACGGAACCCTTCCACGTGAAGACATATTATCTTCTTGAATGTGACGTATAATGATTTATGAGCCCAAAAAATGATACAAACAAAGTAACGTCTTGTGTGTACAACTTGTGTACTTTGTATTTTGACTTGACATTCTCTTATTAAATCATTTTTTTATTATGAAAATCACATGGTGGTGGTACCCTTGGTATTGATTATTGAACCGTGTTGACTTCCCTTATTTTTTTCTGTTCCCACTCGGTGTCTGATATCTGTATAGGGCCCCACTAAATCCGAATTTACATTGGAAAATCTCATATGGGATAAAACATTTCCTAATAAAGGCGATCGACTCCATATCCAGGACTCAAACGTATTTTTTTTATTAAGAATGAAGAAGTGTTTATTACTCCGCCACAATATTTGTTTGGTGATTTCCCTTGCCTTATGCAAGTTGTTGATGGCTCCTAAATTTTACCTAGGTTTCTAAAAAAGTACACTTCTATGATTTAAAAGGTTAATTTTGAGAAGGTATTAATTTGACGTCAACTCTATACTTTTGGTTAGGAGTGTACATAGGCCATGCTGGTTTGGATTTTACAATTATCAAATCAAATCAATTATGTCGGGTTATTAAATTTAAAGACCAAATCAAACCAATAAAATTCGAATTTTTCAATCTTAGTTTTTCTCGGGTTTTCGGGTTATTCGGTTTTTTTCGGGTATTTTTTCCGATAAAATCTTCGTAGAACAAAATATATAACATTTTCTCAAAAAAATTCTTTAATCCTAGTAAGATACAACTATATAAAGTATTTTTCAAGAAAATAATATAAAATATGAGATGTGTCATGACATTATCCTAAAATATTCAACAATAAAGACAATAAAATTATGTAATATAAATATTGCTAATTAAAAAGCCATAAAAAAATAAACATAATCTAAAAGTACTAAGTCATGCTAAAATAAATAGACTAATAAGGGAGTATTAATTACATGACCAAACGCTAAAGAAAAATAAAAATAGATTATGCAGTTTTATCTAAATTGTTGCAAAATAAAAAATAAATATTTAATACATTCCCGTTCGTAATATTGAATTGAATGTCTTTTGTTAGCATTAGTATTGATTTGATTTTTGTTTGGAATTTTGTTAGCATTATTTAATTTACTAATATTAATGGCTATAAAATTTATTGAAGCATTCAAAAGTTCTAAGTCCAACCTTGAAATAATACCTTAAAAGATAAAATTATGAAATTTTTTAAGAAATATTTATAAATTACATCACAATAAGTATATTTATATATTAAATATATCTAAAATTTCTATATATGTAATGTCGGGTTGGTTTGGTTTCGGTTTGACTTTCTTTAGTTAAAACCAAACCAAACCAATTATGGTCGGGTTTTTTTTCCAACACCAAACCAAATCATAATCGAATTTTTTTCTCGGTTTAACTCGGATTAATTATCGGGTTGGTGCGATTTGTCAGATTCTTTTGTACACCCCTACTGTGGTTAGAGGCTAAAATTACTGCATTCTCTTATTATTAGCACAAGACGCTAATTATAAAGTAGTTTTTTTTTTTTTGCATTAAGGGTAAATATTGATGAGTGCACAACAAAAGTGTAAAGTTAAAGCTTGTGCTTGTCAAATATAATAAGTTATGACTGCAGAGTCGGTTAAAAGTTTTAGTATTAAACCTATTATATTTTTAAAGCTATAGATTTATATCTATTATTTTTATAATTTTAATAATTTTTACATATAATTTTTTACTCCCGTCGAAAATTGTGGTTTCAATTGAACCCATCCAGTATACACGGCATCCGCCCATGGTTATGAGTACCTTTTTCGATTACACACTCAACTATTACGACCTTTTAAACTATGGATATATAAGTACTCTTCTCGGTTATACTAATATATGATTAAGGAATCATAATACCTTAATTAAGTTTTGAAGATTCTTCATCTAATCAATGATAGATACGAGGAGAAAAATTAACCATAAAATTAAGTCATAAGATCCATCTAAATCCAATTATAAGAAAGTTGCTCTATAATATGTTCCATTTGCTCATTTTCACTGCTCCCTCCAGTTTACAATAAGTGATTTTTTGGCTTTTTTCTTGTGGTCCAAAGTATTTGATTTTTTCATATTTCAAGAATGAATTAATTATTTTTTCTTACGTTGCCCTTGGAGTAAATAATATTGGAGTATGTGTTAGGAGTGTTTATGTGAATAGATAGTAAAGGTTAATATGATCAATTTTATTGCTAATTAATGTTAAAAGGTGAATTTCTTAATCTGTGTGAAAACAACCAAAAATTCACTTATTGTGGATCGGAGGGAGTATCATTTTTGTACTCATCATTTTAATCCGAGCGACAAAATGGACATAATCTTACCATTCAGATGCGGATGTAGGCATGATCTATACATTTAACTGAACATATGATTTTCAACTCGAACTATATATATAAATATAATAGAAAAAAATTTAAAAACATGTATATATATATGTATATAATTAAATCATATATTTATTTTGAATGTACTGGCTCTAAATCGAATGTACACTAGTCTTTTTTGCTTCTAGAGGTTTTCCTGGTCTCATCTTTAATCTACTAGAGAAACTTTATTTTTCTTTAGAAGTTTTGGTGGATAGTGAATAATCAATAGTTAAAAGATAGATTAAATCGATGGAGTATTTATGGTAGCTCAAGCCCGCAACTAATTTATTTGTGTGTGCGCGTTTCCAAGCTCTTAAGGTAATCAAACCGAGCCCCGTATTAATATTTTCTCTTTTAGGCTAAACTTGTACAATTTTTTCCAAAATATTTCACGTCATTAAGAGATTCTTATGCTTTATATGTAGGCTCCAAATATTTTCAGCTACTAATGTGGGACTTTGTTCATACATCCAACAAATAAAACAACAGACGACATATGTGAACTATACCCAATTAATGTAGGGTTGAATTATAATGTAATCTATTAAAAAATATTTTCTATATAAGTTATTGAGGCTCACATGACTGTGTTCTGAGTTGTATAATTTCCATCATGAGGAATATATGTTTAATATTCCATCAGAATCTTAAATGCAGGCACATAAAATATTAAATATTACTTTATGCTGAATTCATTTATCTTGTATTCTGAAAATGCGAGCCTAGTTATTGGTTGAATGAATCTGATCGTAATTTTGATGGTGGTAAAATTGAGGTCCATAAAATTAATTTTATGTACTTTTCAGTGCAGCATGTTAGAACAAATATAGAATCACGTTAGCTTCTGAAAATCCATGTTCTTGATACCTTGTGTATGTGATGCCTCGTTTGTCACGTCTAATGATAGATATGCAAAGATGGGGTTTATTTATTTTTGGGAAAACGATTATGTATAGTTGCTCTTAAAATAATAGTCGAAAATATATATATATTTATTGTGTGTATATATATATATATATATATATATACATTTTTGTATGTTGAGCGGTTGGTTTTGACGGGTACGAGAAGAGGTAGAAAGCGGCCTAAGAAGTATTGGGGAGAGGTGATCAGGCGGGATATGGCGTGACTTCATATTTCCGAGGACATGACCCTTGATAGGAAGGTGTGGAGGTCGAGCATTAGGGTTGTAAGTTAGGAGGTAGTTGAACATTTTTCTACTTTCGTACCGGTGTGAGGCTAGTCTGATAGGGTTTTTATCTTAGATTGCCCGTGGTTAATATTGTGTTCACACTATTTTTCTGTTTATTATAGTACCAGACCTTTTTTTACTGGGTATTGTTATTGTTTTTCATCTATTTTTTTATTCTTATGTCTGTTGATGGTATTAATATATTATCTCTTTTTGTCTTCTTGAGCCGAGGGTCTATCGGAAACAGCCTCTCTACTACCTCAGAGTAGGGGCAATGTCTGCGTACACATTACTCTCTCCAGGCCCCACTTGTGAGATTTTACCGTAGTAATTTGACCAAAAGCGGATCATCTATAGCAATTCGATCGGAAGCAGACCATCTGCAGCAATTCGACTCGAATTACCGATCGTTGGCAATTCTCACGTGGCGGATGAATCCCTTATTTTCACAGTCTGATTAAACTTAGATTTGGATGCAAAGAACTAATTCTAGCCGACCTCTCTTATGAATAAGTGAATCTTCTAACAACCATAGTAGCATTTAACAGGGAGAAATTCAAGAATAGCCAAATATACAAGTGGTAATTAAAAAAAACACAGAGTTTCAAAAGTAATTGAAATTTAACCGTTTTTTATGTAAAGATAAATCTAAACGAAAACACTATTCAAAATTCGAAAAATATTCCAGTATAATATACTGGAGTTCCAGCATAATATACTGGTCCAACATAATATGCTGGAAGTTCATTTAGAGGTGCTCTAATCTTGAGTATATTATGCTGGAACTTTCCATGTGTTGGAGTTCCAGCATAATATATGCTGGAAGTTCATACACAGGTGCACCAATCTCCAGTATATTATGCTGAAACTTTCCGTGTTGCAGCAAAATAGTGGCTATTTTTCAACGACTTTGCAATCGGTGGCTATTTTTCAATTACCAGTCCGAAAACTGGCTAGCCCGTGCTATTTGGGGCAGGCTAATTGTTAATGAAATTTTTACCTCCTGTAACAAAGGTTAACACCTTATTTATTTTAAATAAATACCATTTAAAAAATTATATTCTATAGATACCTTTTAATGTTTATGGCAAAATATCTAGTTTTGGTTACCTCCTGTCCCTAAGCCACTAAATACGTTATTCAGTTACACTATTTCTTTTCTCTCTCTACTTTGATACATGTCATTCTCTTCCCTCATTCCCTGAAAACACGATGCTCACATCACCTCTCTGCACCAAAACCCCTCTTTGTTCTCTCCACAGAGAACTTCCCCTGTCTCATACTATCCATTTTTACTTTATCCCAATTCAATTGAGAAGCGAGCAGTTGTTGACGACATGGACTCGAAAACGATATGCTAATTCTCTCCACAGAGAACTTCCCCTATCTCATACTATCCACCCCTGAACTATTCCTCTCTAGGCTCGTCGTGCTAACAGCTATGGGAATTATGATGGCCACTTGACATTGGCCATAATGGTTTTGCTCCAGCGTCTTTGTAATACCTATTTTCCAAGATAGTGATCGAATCTCAATGGCAAGTCATGTGATCGTAATTATTAGGGTATCTATAGATAGCTAATTACCACTAAAAGATAGTGTTTTATAAAAATTTTCGTTAATTAGCTAGCACCCTTATGGGTGTAATAAGCCCAAAAGACTGATTTTAAAATAGGCATCTCTTAACTACTGCAATTTCATCATCAAGAATTCTGGTGGCATTGATAAGATCTTAATTAAAGAACTCAGGTTCAAGTTTCGTGAAAGTAAAAAATTCTGATAAGAAGTATTTTTCCTTTTAATGAATTTTATATAATATAAGTTTAAATTAATCAGAATACCTAAATGAATATTGAAAAAAGGAAAGAAAAAACTCCATACATGTGAATATGTCATGTGGAAGACATGTAATTGGGAAGGGGGGACAAGATCTTTCATATCCCTTGTTTCAGAAGGCTGTTCTTCATCTAGATAAGTTAATCTTGCTTTTCATTACATTGTTCGATTATTTTAGGGGAAAATGACACTGTATAGCCGCTCTAAAAATAATAATCGAATATATATATATATAGATATTTTGTATGTTATATATCAAAATTATACGAATTTTATATACTTTTTCGGCTACTGAATATAAATAATTTATGACACGGGCTAAAAGTGAAAGAAGCCTTTATTTTAGCGTTAAATAATCCCATTATTTAAAAGAGGTTATGTGCCTCGGAAATATGTATTTAGCGTTTGATGGTGTAAATTATACTTATACCATCAAATCACTTAAAAGGACAATTACAAGTAATTATATTTAACAAGCATTGATTGGTAATATATAATAATAAGTGACATGTTATAACATGTTAAATTATACAAATAATGTAAAAAAATTATACTATCAATGTATATAACTTAAGATAGAAGTTGTATATAAATAGTAATTAATTATAATTGATTAGGTTTGTTCTTACTTTATTTTTAGAGTTTAAGTTATATACATTGACATATTTACTTGTTATAGCATATAGTATGTCTTCTTTTCAAGATTAAAAATCTCTATATTTTATGGAAACTTAAATGTAAATATCCTTTAAATAATTTGATAATAAATATTTACACTGGTAATGCATATAACTTAAAAGACTATTTTTAAGACTACCATATTAAGCTTGTTATGAAAATTTACCTTTGTTTATAAGTCAAATGATGGTCTTAGAAACTATACAACTTCTATAGTCACAGCTTAGAATATACTATAGTCACACTTAGAATCTTATCAAGATTCTCTACAAATTAATGTTTTGTTAGGTATTATAATTATGTCTGGTTTAATTACTTAGATAGAAAGAATGAATTCATTAATTAAGCAATTTTAATTAGGCATAGTATTATACTTGGTCGATTCCCTTTGTTTTCTATTGCATAACTTCAACTAAATTTATGGGCTTAGAATATTTTACACTGGTCTAGACTGTTCCTTTTCGATTAGCTTTTCCATCTAATATATTTTTTGTTATTAGGCCTGCAAATTAAAAAGATTTTAATTAGATGTGACAAAAATAATTAGAATACACATATTATCGTCCTTCAATTTTTTGTCAAAGTGCTAACCGAATCTTTAACTGAACTTTTAAACTATATCAAGTTCATTGTGTGGTGTAAATTGTATTGGCTTTAATAAAGAAATAATAAATTACTATTTAATTTAATGTACGAATCAAGAGAGCTAATACCGACGTTAATTTATTCTATATAATAATATGTCCGGAGATAGTTAACTTTTCTTGATTGACGAGTTCTTGCCATATTTTATTGGAAAATTCACACAGTAACCGCTCCAAAAAACAATAACCGACAATATATATATATATTTTACACATAATTTTTTATATATTTGACTAACAAATATAATATTTTTTTGGCTGAGCGGTCAAATATATAACTTATTATTTTTTATTAGGGATTGTTACCTAATAAAAAATGAATTTTTCAAAACAAATTTTCAGAATTTTTTTTCACACATAAAACTGTAATATTTTTTCGAAGAATACAATTTTTATGTCCAACCGCCTACTAAGTACAGTTAAATTTTTGCCTATGTGGAATCTGAGAAAGGAACACTGAAAATAAATGGTGTCTTAAACTGAGGCATCACATCTATCTGCAAATGGATAGACATTGTTTGCATGTAACAATATATAATATCCAAATGAGAAAAAGAGAAAGGTCTGCAGAAAGTGACAAGTGTCCCTCCACCTGTTCACATTTAAAGCAATTAAGCATGACACGTACAATTATAATTTGTACACTTATTGTCTATATATGTTATATACACCACCTTTGCATTTCTGTCCTTATATAAATTAACGTTAGAAAAAGAATAAAGTTAAAGTTTTCTGGTCTAATTTTGCAAATCTGTGGAAGGAAAGAGAAGTAGTTGGTTATCTGCAAGAAAAAATGGCTAGGACTGTGGCAAGAAGTGTTGCAGCTCCATTACTGTTTCTGAATTTAGTAATGTATTTTATTGTTTTAGGTTTTGCTAGTTGGTGTCTCAACAGGTACATTAATGGCCAAACTAATCATCCTAGTAAGTTCTCCTCTCTTCTCTTTAATTACCCTTTAAAAATAGGATTTTTTACACAAATAATCAATCGGTGATTCACTGTTTACTTTTCTTAGTCGGTATATATAGATTATATATGAACTATACATAGTTATATACATATTATATATATATATGTTACTATATTTTTTTTGGATATTTTTACTTTAAACAGTTGTATTTGTTGTATTTTTTTAGTTTTAGTGGTTATATAGCTCGGGTATTTTTAATTTAAGCGGGTGAGTGAGCGACTACCTATTTATGTTGATTCTTCTTTAAATATTGGTCAAGGACAAGTTGTGTACTATTACGAGAAGCTTATTTATTGTTTTTATGCTAGTTGTATGCTTTAATTTTTTATTGTTCCTAAGCATAGAAATTAAAGGACACTTGATTTATTTATTCTTTTATAAAAAGATTACTGATATTATATTTTCTTAATATTCGGAGGTTTTGGTGGAAATGGAGCCACAATGTTCTTTTTGGTGTTCGCGATACTGGCGGCCGTCTTGGGAATAATATCAAAGTTTATGGGTGGAAATCATCTGAGGGTATGGAGAAATGACAGTCTTGCTGCCGCTGGTTCATCAGCTATAGTTGCATGGGCTGTGACTGCTCTAGCTTTTGGGTAATAAAATTTTTACGCAGATTGTTTTATCTTTACTTAGGACACTTTTAATTACTTTATAAATGATCTGATTGCGTATATATATATATTTTTTAATTCGTCTATGTATAAATGTATTGGAAATAGTTTTTCTGTCCTCTCGGTTGAAAGTTGTATCCTAGTTTGCACACATACATCCGCCCTAAGGGTAAGGATGAGGGTAAGGGTAAGGTCGCGTACACATTACATTTTTCAAAATTCCTCTTTTGTATCTGAATATATTTGAAGCGGATCTAGCATTTCTCGAGGATCTAAAGGATGCGTGAACCACCAAAAAGAGAGTAAAAAGTATTATATGGGAATTGATCCTTATTATTTTGGGTTAATAACCTAATATTCAATTAAGTGTACCATTTGTTCTTTTTAGAACATGGGTGTCAACAAATAATATTAGATCACTCTCAGAAAATGCGTATATTAAAAAATTTTATTTAGCGCGAAGATATGGATTTACGTGTCCCATGATTCGGTTCGGCTGGTTTAAACCCTACCCACAAGGGTAGGGGTAAGGTGCGTTGATAATGTATACACGCGCCAAACAACACCAATATTTGTGGGAATTCACTGTTTGTTGTAGTTGTTGTCTTTATTAATGTATAATAAACATTTTTGTAGGTTGGCATGCAAAGAGATAAATATAGGAGGATGGAGAGGATGGAGGCTAAGAGTACTTGAAGGATTCGTGATAGTTCTAGGATTTACTCAACTGCTCTATGTTCTCATGCTTCATGCCGGATGGTTCAGCAGCCGTTACGGTCCCGGCTACCGGGAAACCGAATATGGCGTCGGTGCACCCGCCGGAGAAAAGGGCGCCACCGCCGCCGGCGTACCTACAACAGGGGTGTAATGAAGCATGCCATTTTGTAATGATAAGCTTTGGGCTTTCACTACTAGGCTATATGTAAATTAAGTTCTATAAGCTTTTGATCTTTAACTGGACAATGTAGCAGTAGGTTCTTTCACATTTTGTTCATTACTATATGTATGTAGAGTTAGAAATTAAATGTGTGTGTGGGTTTTTGGGTTTTTAGTTTTGTTCTCTCTTCAATATATACGTAAAGAAGTGTCTACTGTATGCATTGATCAGGTGTTTAATAGGTAACAATTACCATAGTTAAAAGTGTCTAGGGTTGTTTACGAATTTAATTTGCCCAATTATTTTTTTAAAAATAAACAACTGTTGTGTTTTTTTATTTCTATTTAAAGTATGAAACAGCAACACGATCGATGTGAATAAATTATATCCAATGAAGACCACATTCAACATGATCAAACTCGATCAAAACCAAAAGTCAAGATTCAAATACATATTAACACACACAGGGGCGGCTCAAGGGTCAAATCACTAAAGCAAAGGCTACAAATTTTTCTTTTTGTTTTTTATTCGTATTTGTATTGAGCCCCCAACTAATCTAGATTCATATTGCATAAAGCCTAGTAAAAAAGAGAACATGTTTTAACAGGATTTATTTTAACTACATAACTCGAACCCAATATAAGATAAGTTGGATCATATACATCTCACAACAATCTTTAGAAGTAGGGTCTAAATATATGGGGTATGTTAAAATTAAAAAAAATAAATTATTTTATAAAAAGTAAGTATAATTTTTAATTTAGTATTGATGTAACCGTTTAAGCAAAAATTGGAGAAAGAGAACCACTCCCCCTAAACCATCGTCACGAATATAAAACTTTTTATTATTTAAATTTGATGATTCACATCATTAGTGAGTTATCTATATTATTGTTCTTTTTTTACATTTCTCACTAAAAACGTACAATTCAATAGTCCAAGTTTTATTTTTTTATCTTTCTCATCAGAAATGGGTACTACATTCTTATATTCTCTTCTTGATTTTTACAAAAAAAGCTTAAGTTCTCGATAAGTTATATTGTTCTCTGTAGAAAAAAAAAGAGTTTTATTTTTTCTATAAAAAACAAGAGTTGAAAAGCACCGTTGAATAAAATTATATTGCACATTCTTTTTTTTTCTTCCTTTTTTCCCCCTCAGGTTTCAAGCATTTCAACAAGTATATATTAGAACATCAAAAATTATTTTGATATCAAGTTATAAACTTTTTGAATCTAGTTCAATTATCTAAGATCAATAATATCTTAGGAGAGATTAAATTATTTATAAAAGAAATTATTAACAACTTTACATCTTAAAAAAATAGAAAAATAAGACTTCCATTAAAAATATAGATGATTTTTTTTCCTTTTGATAGGTCCCAGATTAAAAATTGGCTTTAGGCCACCAATCTTCTTGGGCCGCCCCAGAACACACAATTTCATAGACAAATAAAAAAGAAATCGAGCATAAAATGGACTATATAGCCCATTTTACGTTGTCCCTCCTTTCCTAGAATCTAGAGGAGGTAGGATTTTTGCCAAGGGATTCAGAAAAGAAAATAAATTACATAATTATAAGAGATTGTGGCCATATAGAATTAAACCGGCAATCTAACAAAGATTTTAAATCCCTTTGATTATTGAGCTATGTTTTTGGAATGTGTTAAAAAGATATAGAGGTATAAGTTGGATTTTGTCTTATATATGTGGTACAGTGTAAATATTCCAGCGAAGGGGATTCGGTTAAAGCCCCGCCCCTCTAAATCCATCCTGCTAGTACCTAGTGAAGTTAAAATGAAGGCAAATCACAAAGATAATGATGTGCAAACCGTGCTTCAACTTAGTCCACAATTTAATGAAGCACAACTTCGTCGGGAAATATTTTACGAAATATATGTATTAATACGATAAGGAAATATATAAGTAGGAAAAAATGACATCATTTGATACAAATTATCTCTTTTTTTTTGGTCCGCTAGGCAAACGCCTAGGGCAAGTTTTATTAATAACCATATAGAAAACGAAATACAATGTCATGATAAGAATCCTATTATCAAAATTGAGTATTACACTCAACATTGATGTCACCTTAATGCAATTAAACTTTGAAATACAATTCTACATCCAAGAATGTGCATGTGAAATTCACACTACTTTGATCCTTGTTTAACGCATGCATTACTTTGTTTCCATATCGGGTTCCCTCCATCCTCCATTGTATATTTTCCTCTAGGTACCCGTTCGCATGCTGTTGACGTACGAGTGCACTTAAGTTGTGCACGCCATCTGCTCGTGATGGAGACGAGTTTTGCTTCTTCTTTGTTATCGATGAAGCCGAGTATTGAAGACAACTTTGTGTTGGGGAGCAGTTGAGCTCCACCTTTTAACCCATGCGTGCACATTCCAATGCACAGTTAGATGTAGCTGTCGTGCTCGTTGTCCCTTGTTATTTTGCAGTTGCTGATTTTAATATCCTTTATGCGTGCATTCACGTCTGAAGTTAGTGTCGATTTCGTGCTGTAAATTCCACTCCCCAAAATCACAAAATCAGCAACTTATTTGAATCCGCAAACTATCGTGCATGGCCTCTTTTCCCGTTGCTGCATTCATTTTGCCTTATCGATTGAGCTGATGAAGATAGCTTTGTGGTGGGGAGCACGTGAGCCCCACCTACAGTTGTATCATAAAGAAATATATCACATATTACCTTCATCCTAGAGTATTGCATGCTTTTATGTATCCTAGATAACTTTCCATGTGCATTCCACTTTTCCATTGTATTTTATTCCTTTGCTCACCAGCATGTTTTCTGCGAGGCCTTCTTAATTCGAAAATTGTGTTGAAGCATGCTTTTTTGTTGCCTGCTTTTCTCGAAAACATATTTGTTGTACATGCTAGTTGTGTTTCCAAGCCATTTGCTTCTTGTTTTGCTCGACATGAAGAGTAATCAATTTTATATTCCCAGATCCTTTTTGTAACTGAACCATGCGTGTGATATAAAACACTTTTGCACCATGCTGGTTGTATATCCAATGAACTGAAAGCACGTTTTCACCCCATGCTGGTTGGGTTGCCAATGACATTATTCTTTGTTGTTGTGCTCGATTATTGATTTTTTTTTTTTTTTTTCTCTTTTGCATCAATTATCTCGAAAGTTGCAGCATGGATTGCCATAAGCATCGTAGTTGCACCTGCATTAGAGAAAAGAAAGTTAGAAATACCAACCCTTATATCCTCATCCCTTAGGATTTGAATATAGTGGTCGAATAAGTTAAGCCTCTTGCACTTCCTTTTTTCTTTGCTTCCTATCTCCTGTTCACCTTCACCCTTAGATTTGGACATTGCAGCTTATCTTCATTAACCAACCTCCTTCCTTGTGCATCTAGATGGCAGAATTGTTGGCATTCTATTTCTCCATAATCTAAAGCATAATTAGCCAAGTGGTCTGCCAGTTTGTTGCCCTCCCTATGAATATGAGTAACTGTGTAATTGCTCCCATTCATAAGTTGCATCATTTCCTCTACCTGCTCAGAGATGATCCATGGTGGTTTCCAGATCCCATCCATAATCTTTTTTAATAACATTGAGTCAGTTTCATGTGAGTATTGATGAGATCTGCAGAACCTTAGTGCTTCTACCATGGCCTTCGCTTCAGCTACTGTGTTTGTTGTCTCCTCAATCTCTTTCCCTACTAACTTAACTATGTCACCCTTTTCATTTCTTATACAAAAACCTATTGAGCTCCTGCCTGGATTTCCTCTCGATGCACCATCCGTATTAACTTTTAGCCATCCTGCACTTGAAAATTCTCACATGACTTTTGTAACCTTAAGTTTAGGAGTGAAGTTTTCCATCATAGCTAATAGATCTTGCCATTAGTGAGGTACCATGTCCATCCCAGGCTTTCTCACTTTCACCAAAGCCTGTATATTTGATGAAACTTGATAAATCACCCTGCTAGTTGTCACCGCCTCCCCATACTTCATACTATTTCTTCTTTTCCAAAGTTCCCAGACTACACATGAGGGGAGTGCTTGCATTACTGGTTTTAATCTTAAGCACACATTTGCAGTCCAACATTTTGTGATTGCTTGGTGCAATGTAAGTCCCTCCACATCTATTCCTGCCCTTGATAGAAAATACTTCCAAGTTGTCTTTGCAGTTTCTGATCTAAAAAACAAGTGCTGAAGAGATTCCTCGTCAGGTTGTACACAACACCAACATTTTGATGGCATGCAGTAACCAACCCTTTTCAAGAAATCATCTAAAGGTAGCTTTGATTTCCACACTTTCCACATGAAAAATGCTATTTTAAAAGGCAATCCCTTTACCCAAATCATTCTATAAGCTTTTCTTGGTTCGTCTTTTCTTCTCGTATACTCCCATGCTGACTTAACACTGAAATATCCTCTTGTTTCCAGCATCCAAAAGGGCCTGTCAAGAACCCGCATTGTTGAAGGTGGTTTGATTTTCTCCAGAATGTGTACTGCTAACTCTTCAGGAAGCATTTCAAATAGCCTGTCCACATCCCACTCACCGTCTAAGGTAACATCATGTACATTATGTACATTTTCATCAATTCCAAAGTCCTGAGGAACTAAAAAATATAGTGCCCCAAGACCTGTCCAGTTTTCATACCAAAATAATGAGGATCCCATTTTTGTTTGCCAAAGGATTTGGTGTTCAATCAGATCTCTGCATTCCAACATTTTTCTCCAGATGTGAGACCCCTTTTCCACGGAACAATTACAGGATTTAATTTTTTACAGTATTTTTGACATACGAAAGAGCTCCATAGGCTTGGTTTTGTTCTGAAATTCCACCACAACTTGCTGAATAATGCCTTTGTTACATCATGCAGTGACCTGAAACCTATTCCTCCTTCCTCAACTGGCATGCATAAGGTATTCCATGAAGCCCAATGCCTACTAGTTCCTCCTACAGTGCTGCTCCAGAAAAACTGAGCAAACAATTTGTGCAACCTATTTATCACATACTTTGGGGGGTTTACAGCTGACAGTAGATGCATAGGCATACTTTGCAATACATGGGATATAAGAACTGCCCTGCCCCCTACTGATAATAACTTGCCATGCCATGATTGCAGTTTGTCCATTACCTTAGTAATTAGGGGCTGATAGAATTCCAACTTTCTCCTTGCATAAAATATCGGACAACCTAAATATATGATAGGGAAATCATTCCTATGAATGCCTATGATCCTTTCCACCTTGCTGACCACTTCCATGTCTATTAAATGATGCAGGTACATAGCTGATTTGGTCTTGTTAACAAGCTGCCCAGATGCATTTTCATATGCCTTCATCACTTGCATAATTAGCATCAGAGATGTTTCATCTGAGGATGAGAAAATAATCATGTCGTCTGCATACGCCAAATGATTGATCTTTGGACTCCACTTTAGCATCCCAAATCCACTAAAATACAGGTTAGTATGTAGTGCATTGAGACCCCTAGATAATGCTTCTGCTGCCAATATAAACAAAGTTGGAGATACATGATCACCTTGTTTTATTCCCCTTGAGGACTTAAAGAAACCATGAGCTTGACCATTTATTAGAATAGAATACCAATTGTTTGAAACTAATCCAAAGACAATCCCTATCAATCTTTCTTTGAATCCCATTTTTCTCAGTACCTTGGTTAGAAATAGCCAAGATATTCTATCATAAGCTTTGGTCATATCTAGTTTCAGGATGACATTAGGTCCAGCCTTAGTTCTAAGTCTAATGTCCGTCACTATCTCCTGAGTTAGAAGGATGTTTTCTACTATATTCCTACCCTTAACAAAACCTGCATGTTCCTCCGATATCAGACTTGGGAGAAATTTCACTAGCCTTTCATGTATCACCCTTGATATAACCTTATTAGAAAAATTACTGAGGCTTATTGGTCTTAAATCAGAAAAGGTGGTAACTTCTTTTTTCTTTGGAAGAAGAACTAGGTTTGTGTGTGTTACACACTTGGGTAGCTCATGACCATTGAAAAAAGCCCTCACCATGTCGTACAAGTCATCCCCTATTAAGTCCCAACAAGAATGATAAAATTTTCCTGTCATACCATCTGCCCCCCAAGCACTATCACCATTAAGTCCAAGTACTGCCACTTTAACCTCCTCTTTTGTTGGTTGTTTAATCAATTCTGCATTCTGCTCAGTGCTAATCAGATTAGGAACATGCTTTACGATATCAAATGATGCAGGAGTAGCTGTTTCTGTGAATTGTTCCTCGTAGAATTTGATAGCCTCTTCTGCAATTTCTTGTTCTTCTTCAATCCAGGTTCCTCCACTGTTTTGAATTCTTGTAAGTTGAAGTCTCTTCCTCCTACCTCTCACTTGTGCATGGAAGAACTTTGTGTTCCTATCCCCTTCCTTGAACCAAGTCATGCCTGCCTTTTGTTGCCAATATTTCTCCTCTAGTGCCAGACATTTGATCAATTCTGCCTGAACCTTTTGTAGTCTTTCCCTGTTCATCCCTGTATGATTTGCTTCAAATTCTGCTTCATGAACCATCACTACCTCTTCCATACTTGCTATCTTTTGGAAAATATCTCCAAATGTAGGCTTACTCCACAATGATAGGGCCTTCTTTAATTTTTTTTAACTTGTGATTAAAAAGAATAAAAGGATTTGCACTGAAATCAGCAGACCAATTCTCTTTCACCACATCTTTAAAAGTCGCATGTTCCACCCAAAAATTCAAGAACTTAAAAGGTTTTTTTATAGGTGGAGTCTCAAAATCACACTTCAGATACATTGGACTATGATCAGAGCCAGTCTTTGACAAATGTTGCACCTCTATTCCTGGAAATGTTTGTTGGAACTCACCATTTGCCAAACATTTGTCTAGTCTTTTGAATATACAGTCTTCTTCTGCTCTCCCATTCCACCATGTAAATATGTTGCCTTTAAATCCAAGGTCGAATAGATTGCAAATGTTGATGCAGTGTCGAAAATCATCAATTTCATTCAATGACACAGGTAACCCACCAAACTTCTCTTCTTCGTCCCATATTACATTGAAATCACCTCCTACAAGCCATGATGCATCCATATCCCTTGCCATTGAATATAATGAGTCCCATAATTCTATCCTCTCAATTGCATCACATTTTGCGTATATCAATGTTAGGACAAACTCCACATGCGTTTCAGTATGAAACAATCTTAGTGTTAATTGTTGCACCATATTGTACATAACAGTTACCTCAAATACCTCATCTATAAAAGCCCAGATCTTGTTTGATACATTTGAAATTGCCTGTGCAAGTCCTATCTTGTTTCTGTACCTTTCCAGTTTTTTTGCTTGTTACTTTGTCTCCATTAATCCTACAAAAGCATAGTGATTTTGCCTATGCATCTTTGTCAACCTTTCAAAGGCCTGTTGTGTGTTGACTGACCTTATATTCCAGATGAGGCATTCATCACTGATTGTTGGATTTAGTTAGCGTTCTCCTTGTGTGCACCCCAGCTTTTGGTGCTGCAAAATTATCTTTTTGTTGCTTCTTCTTACCTTTTGCTGCTGATTTTGCCTTTTCCACTTGCGTAGGTGATAAATCACCTTTCCTTGCAGCATTCATAAAGTGTTGGGTAGTTGATTCTTGATCCATGTCGTATCCTGTTTTACCAGGTTCTTCTTCCTCTTCATTGTCTTCCGTCCCTGCTGATGTAGCTCCAAATGCATTCTTTTTAGGGACCAAGGCTTTCTCTTCTCCTCTTTTTAACAGCTGCACCTGATTTTTCTCCAATGTAACAGTAATATTTACTATTTTTGTTTTTTGTTTTGGTTGTTTCTCCTTCTCTGTTGTGATGTGTCCTTGTGGATCTTCTTGTAATTTCTAAAGTTGATCTTCTTCTGTTCCTCCAGGATCATTTACCTCTGGGCCTCTTCCTTCATAGTTGCTAATTTCTGTGACTTCTGCTGTCTGAAAATTATTGATGTGCTCAAGATTTTTTGATCCTTTCTTTATTAAATGAAAACCAGTTGTATTGTTGTCATTGGCATGAATCTCTCCATTTACACTTTGCTCATATTCTTCTTTGTCATTCTCATTGGGTTCATCATCAGCTTGTGCTCCTAGTGGTACTTCGTTCTCCTCTGAATCGTATTCTCTTTGTGCCTCCCATAGCCTGCCTCCACATTCTTGCACTCTTTCTTTAAATGTAGACGATTTTGACCCTTCTGCTTGAGAATTTGGATTTTTATTAAGTACCTTGTTCACTAATGTATCTTGTTATGGGATTTCCTGGCATGGTTTATTGATCTTCACAATTCCTTCTCCTGTTTTATCCTTGAAGCTTCTTTCTACCCATTGTGCGGCATCGTTTTTTGATTTTGATGCCTCATTTCCATTGTCTAGACCATTATTCGAAATAATCCCCGATGAGTTAAGATGAAACGCTTGTGCTGCTGGATTTAACTTTCCCCAATTATTGACCATATTCTTTTGTTTTTGCTTTGTAGATGCTTGGTTATGAAGTGCTGAAATGTTTGTTGCTACATTAGCTGCCACCATTGCCAATTGATTAACAGGTTCTTCCTCTTCAACCATCCCTTGTAATATTGCAAACTTATTAGCTACTTGAACATGATCATTATCTTCATTGTCTACTGCCTCCAAATCCTTATCATTGCTGCTTTGTGCTTCTACTTGTCTCTCTATAGTGCTTGTACCCTCCCTGTTCTTATTATTTTCAAACTGCTTAGGTGGTGCCATCTCCATTTCATTATTAGTGAGACTAGTATTTTGATTTACTACATTTCTAACTCTGTTGTCCTTCACTTCCTTCCATTGCTCTTTTGCTGTAACATTCACATTACCCACGACCTTTCCACTAGATAACATCATTATAGGCTGTGAGTTCCCTATGTCCTGCTTCTTAGCTGTATCTGCATAGTTGTCATTCTCCTTCTCCACATATAGTTCAGGGTGTATCCTCCAGCATTCAAATTCATTATGCCCTTGAAGTTTACAATGTCTGCAATATTTAGGAAGCATGTCATATTGAATTCTCACCCATTCAGTTCTTGTTGTTCCGTTAGCTTCGTTGACTATGTCCATCCTCACCTTTTTAGGCAGATCTACAAGTAAGTCAACTAGTACCTTCACCCTAGCACAACTAGGTCTAGTTTTGTTAATTGTTGCCATGTCTAGATGCATAGGTTTACCTACTGCTGAAGCTAAGGAGAAGAGGCATTCCTTTACAAAAAAGTTGGCAATAGACCTGGGAATGAAATCCAAGCCATTGCCTTGGGTGTTTCTTCATCTGCTCTAAACTTTGAGTCATAAATCAACGGCCTAAGCTGATATTGATAGCCATCCCTGTCCTTTATGTAATGAGTTTTTGATGAGAAATGAAGATAGTCCTGCCTTAACGTCATTCTAACTAAAATACGTCTATCCCTTAGAAAACCAATGTTACATTCACCTTTAATACCGCATTGAATTGGTATTAACTTACGCAGTTGTTGAATTTATGGGCTTCCATAAGAACATTTACCAACTATTGCATATTGTAATCCTTCGATGATATCCATCCTTTCTACTTCTGCTTCTGTGAATTGAATAACATGTTCTCCATTCAGTATTGTAGGTGGACGAATAGGAATTGGCTCAACTTCCTGTTACTCTTGCATTGCAGCATTTAAAGTGCAAGGTTTCAAAAATTTGGAGTAATCCATCGGCTGTTTGTTGTTATTTGTGTTCCCTGATGCTTGTGCCAAGTTTGGAGGAGATTGTTTAGGCAGCGCAACCTCTAAATGTGGCTGGCCACCTGCCAGTGTGTCCATTACAGTTGTAATTATTTAGCACTATACTTACATGACACAGGAGCTTTGCAAGTAAACGATGCTACTGTAATTTGAACTAACTTCCCTTTACTTACTGCATATGGCCGTGAATCCAAAAATGAATCTTAGAAATCAAACCAATCTTAGAAGAGAAGAGAACACTTTCATGAATCTTAAAAACAGTAGCGCTGGATTTAGCTGAGTTGCTAGAATTGAATGAAGAAAACTGTCTGCTACAGTAACTCGTGAAAATGAAATTAAGATCTACAAAAATTGACTATAGATCTGAAGTTGAAACCAATTGGAAATTATTCGTAAGGAAATTATGTATCTTTTGACACCAAGTTTGGTAAGTTCCACCACCGGATTCAAATTATCTCTTGGTGTGTGGGTTATTTGTGTTATTTTGCTCTAAGAGATCAAATATTTGAGTCTTTGTGGTTAAATATAGTGATGAAGTAGAATTGAACTAAGGAACTTTTCTAACTTAAGACTCAACAAACAAAACTAATAGAATAAAGCTATTTCTTGTTTAAAAGGACGATAATTAAAGTAATAATTAATTAAAGTTATTATTACCGTTCTTTTATAAATTTCGACACCGCTTACAAAAATTCTTGCGTACGCCCTTATGGGTACTTACTGGTTTTGTTGTTGTCATCGTCCGTGTATAAATGTAAAATTAACATTTTTGTAGGTTGGCATGCAAAGAGATAAATATAGGAGGATGGAGGCTAAGAGTACTTGAAGGATTTGTGATAGTCGTAGAATTTACCCAACTGCTCTATGTTTTCATGCTTCATGCTGGATAGTTCAGCCGTCATTATGGTCCCGGCTATCGGGAAACCGAATACGGCGTTGGTGCACGCCCCGGAGAAAAGGATGTCGTCGTACCTACAACTAGGGGTGTCAATGGATATTTGAAAATTGACTAAACTGACCGAACCGATATTTAGGTTTCTTTTAAAGAAACCGTAGGTTTTTATATAAATCTATAATCGTACCGAAAATTAGGGTAGGTTTTTTATTTTATAAAAATAAACCGAAAAAATACCGAATGTGAGCACCTAATTTTTGACCATATTTGAATCTTCTTCCCACTCATCTCACCAACTCTCTCACGTGAGTACCTAAATTAGTCAAATAACCTTTTTCTCATCTTCCTCACAGCACCCACTCCACTTTCTTTTATCCCCACTTCCACTTTCCTTTGTTCCCCACTCCTTGTCCCCTGGTCCCCCACGCTTTGTCTCCACACTCACAACACATACCTCATAATTTCCCTTCACTCTGATGTTCACTATAATATACAATTCAACAACACACAGGGGTGGTTCCTCTCCTTCACATTCAAAAAGAAAGGCTCGAAGCTCACCTTCTTCATACTGGAGCCAACAGCCATAAGCGAACACACATAGAAAAGACATCCTCCCCACGTCGATCTTGTTCTTCAAAAAAAAAAACACAAACAACCACTTTAGACCTTCTTCTACAAACAAAGAAGTAGCCCGAAATTATAGCAAAAATTGTCCCAAAAATGCAGCAAAATAGCTGCAAAACCTGGCTCCATTAATGCCAATCTTTCAACTCCAAAACTAAACAAAACGCATCGATTCTCCCTCCAAAAACCACCTCGCAAACATCACAAAACTAGCAGGAAAAAGTCACTCTTGGTCGCTAAAAATTGAGTGAAAACAGTTCGGGAAAAGCCTCCGACGAGATCTTGGTTCTAGGTTCCGGCGTGCGGTCAGTTAGGAGTTGACGATAAAGGTCTCATTTTTGTTTCTGGATCTCTTCACTTTGAACGCGATTATGTACCAGTCAGAGATCCTTTCTTATCAATATATTTGAAAACAATTGCATATTCCAGGTTCGTTTCCATGCTCTTATCAGTATTTCTACTAAAGTTTCATGTTTTGAATTATCGTTGTGATTATGTGGTGTGTTATTTAACTGTTGAATCAATATGAATGTTTGAGTGGTTTATTGCTCTTTGTTTCATCAACGACAAATTCTATTGTGTTTTGAATCAATCTTTTATTAAGTGCATATGTTGTTTAATAGTTATTCTTGTCAAGTGGGGTCCTTATGGCTTTATGTTAGGTGTGAGTATTAATCATGAATTGGAAAAGTCAAATAAGCTACTGCTTGATTTGGTAGAGATCACGTTGGAGTTTAGCATGAATTTTTATTTTATTCCATTAATTTTCTTCGTCAAGAATTAATTCTAGATAAAATAGAATGAATAAGTAGGATTTATATCACGACCCAAAATCCCAACCCGGTCGTGATGGCGCCTCTCGTGAGGACAAGGCCAGCCAATCAACAAAACAGTACATCTCTTTATAATTACTTAGCAGGAATAAGTCTAAATCATGGGCAATATAATCTTAAATGCGAAATAAACGTGATAGAACAAGGAAAACCCTCCCAACTCAGCCCGAAATCGGGGTGTCACAAGTCATTAGCTACTACAAAGTTTACTAATATTTTACAAAGTCTGGAATTATCATAAATAACAAAGATAAGGGAGAAAACGGGGCTGCGGACGTCAACAGCTACCTCGTTACTCCTAGTCACCGCCTAGTCTGGAAAGAATCAGCGCTCAGGAGCGAACGCAGCCCTGCCTGTATCTGCACACATGGTGCAGGGAGTAATGTGAGTACTCCGACCTAGTGAGTATAAAAATAAATAACGACTGAAAACATGAAATCTCATAACGGCACAATATAGCGTTATCCCAAGCAGTAAAATCAGTTATACAGTAAAATAGTGAGTATCAGATAATTCTTCTTTTAAAACAGTAAAGACAAATAATTTCCACAGTAAGGATAAATCAAAAGCTTGCCTCTCGGGCTCAATATGTAAATCTCAGTATAGTATCAGCCCCTCGCGCTCACTCCCAACTCACCAGCACACAACATCAGCCCCTCGGGCTCACTCCCAACTCACCACACACAAGCAACGGCCTCTCGGGCCCATTCCCAACTCACCTGGGTACCGTACGCTCACTGGGGGTGTGTACAGACTCCGGAGGGGCTCCTACAGCCCAAGCGCAATATCAATAGGCCTGAAAGCCTTCACACATCACACACGAGGCCTGAAAGCCTCCTCATATAACACTCAAGGCCTGAAAGCCTCCTCACATCACTCAACATATCCTCACGTATGGCCCTCAGCCTCAATCAGTCCAGAAAATAATCATAAGCCTCTTAGGCATCAGTAAAACAATAGTGCTCAGTTCAACAACATTATAAATATCATTAAATCTCGAGTTGAGTATAAATATAGTCGAGTTCACAAAATAATATAATTCAATTGGACTGAGTTCAAATAATATTTCAATTCGTGAGGAAAATAGTGATGTAAATTCACAAAAGATTTCAGATAATTGGCACGAAGCCCAAATATGGCAATAAGCCCAATCATAGTGAAAAACAATAAATCTTTATCAATTACGCGGTAAAAATATCAACTGGGATGGACTAAGTCACAATCCCCAATAGCAAATGACCCCACGCTCGTCATACAACGCGTGTCTCATCTCAACATAGCAGTATATTGTGCAATCCGAGGTTTCAAACCCTCAGTGCATCATTTAAAATCATTACTCACCTCAAGACGGTCCAACGTCTACTCCGCTATGCCCTTGCCTCTCGAATTTACCTCTTCGCGCGTCGAATCTGGTCAAAACCACAATGAATACATTACAATAGGCTAAGGGAATATAACCCAATCGAAAAGACTCGAAAAATATCGAAATTCACGAAATTCGCAAAACCCGAGCCCCGGGCCCACTTCTCAAAAAATTACGAAAGTCACATCACCGGATTCCTCGTCTCGCCACGAGTCCGTACATATAAAATTTACCAAAATCAGAGTTCAAATGACCCCTCAAATCTTCAAATCTTATTTTCAAATCCCTAGGCCTAAATCTTCAATTTACTCCTCAAAAACATGTAATATAGTCGTATTACTCGATGATAATTCAATATTATGGAGTAGAAATAATCACAAGTGACTTACCTCAAGATTTCCCAAGATTTCTTGCTAAAAATCGCCCAAAATCCGAGCTTGGAAGTCAAAAAAAATGACCAAACTCGGACTGCTGGACATTAAATCTGTCCAGAAATTTTCGGTACGGTTCACGCCGGGGCACTGTTCATGCGCGTGAGGTTACTGTTCACCGTTCACCCGTGCGGTTACTGTTCACGCGCAGGTAATGTTCACTGCTGCAGAAAATACAAACAGCTTTTAAGAAATTTGCAGCACAATCATTTTTCACTAAAATAGCTCTAACTCCATCATACGAACTCGTAATTAGACGATTATTGTTCCTATGAGTCACAAATAATAATACGAACACAACCCTTCAATCGAAACTCAATTCGGAGCTCGTTTTCCCAGTTCAATACCCATTTCGCTCGTTAAACAATTAACTCACATTTCACGTCAAAAACCCAATCGTGACTTGATGAAATTAAACCAAAATTTCCAGATCAGTCCTATAATTCATGACTTAAATTTTGGAAGTCTCGAAATCAAATTTGGATCTCTAGAACTAAAAATGAACCTTTAGATCATTACATTTATGCTCAAAACGGCAAAAATCTTCCAAAAATGACCCGTTGGGCATCCGAAACACACCCGAGGCCCCCGGGACCCCGACCAATAATACCAACCAGTCCCAAAATACATTATGGACTTGCTCGAGGCCTCAAATCACATCAAACAACGCTAAAATCATGAATCAACCTCCAATCCAAGTTTTATGAACTTTAGAATTTCCAACTTCTATTTCTGATGCCGAAACCTATCAAATCACGTCCGATTGACTTCAAATTTTGCACACAAGTCCAAAATGATATAACGAAGCTATAGAAATTCTCAGAATTCCATTCCGACCCTCGGATCAAAATCTCACCTATCAACCGGAATTCGTCAAAATACTAACTTTGCCAATTCAAGCTTAATTCTACATCGGTCATCACAAAAATATTCCGGACACACTCCTACGTTCCAAATCACCTAACGAAGCTATACAAATCATAAAATTTGTATTTCGATCCCTCTAACACATAAGTCAATATCTTGTTGACTTTTCCAACTTAAGCTTCCTTAAAAGAGACTAAGTGTCTCAAACCTTACCAAAACTAGTCCGAATGACTTCAAATTTTGTACACAAGTCACATTCGACATTGCGGACTTGCACCAACTTTCGGAATCGCATTTCGACCCCGATATCAAAATTTCCACTTCCGGCCGAATTTTCTCAAAAACCTTCAAATTTCTATATTTAGCCAAATGACTTCATAATGACCTCCGGACATCCAAATTCACTTCCGATCACGCTCTCAACTCCAGAATCACCATACGGAGCTATTCCTAGACTCGGAATCCCAAACGGACATCTATAACTCTGAAATGACTTCCAACCCAAATTTATGAAATTCTTCTAAAATACTAACTTCCACAATATACGCCAAAATGCTCACGGGTTATCCAAAACCAAATCCGGACATACGCCCAAGTCCGAAATCATCATACGAACATGCTGGAACTTTCAGATCCCAATTCCGAGGTCATTTACTCAAAATTTCAATCTTAGCCATTTTCTTCAACTTAAGGTTGCCGCAATGAAAAGTTTCTTTCCAATTTGACTCCGAATTTCCCGAAATTCAACTCTGACCATACGTACAAGTCAATATACCTGAAATGAAGTTGTTCATGATTTCCAACTGCTGAACGACGCGCTAGAACTCAAAACGACCGGTCGGGTCATTACAATTTATTTGCTAGTCGCATCATCTTACTATACCCGACATAATTGACACCTCCAGTAATCTTTAATAATCAATCTTTCCTTTTTCATAATTTTACCATGTAACCTTAGAGCCTCACAATAATTCCAAACTTAGCAAATAATTAAACTACTTTGAATATTGTGGTGTACTTTAAATGCGGCCAATAATAAATTATCGTGACTATGAGTACAGTTTCTGTGACATAATTATAGTACGTATTTCCAAATTCGAGTGCACGCTTGTGTAACTTGACCTTAACTGCAAAGTCATAATAAAATTATAACGTTATTTACAATGTAATTTTGTCCTTCAATAATAATCAAGCGATGAAAGCGGGCATAGGTAAAATATGAGAACCAAATAAAACACAATTTATTCAAAATAATATTAGCCAAATATAGTCGATAAAGCGACCGTACTAGAACCACGGGACTCGGGGAATGCCTTACACCTTCTCCCCGGTCAACAGAATTCCTTATCTGGACTTTGTTTTCGCAGACCAATAATAATAGAGTCAAATTTTCTTTTGAATAGGAATTTCAAATAAAAGGTGACTTGGAACACCCAAAAATCAAATTCCAAGTGACGACTCTGTATATAAAATAATCTATACTCAAATTTGTCACTTTAATTGGAAAAGCTCTTTAACCCACAATCCATAACATTACATATCACTTGGAGGGGTAGGAAAAGGGGTGTGACAGCTCTGGCGACTCTGCTAGGGAAACCCCATAAGAATTCGAGCTTGTACATGTTGAATTTTTATTTGGCTTTATTAATTTTGTAAATATTGTGATTTATTTGTGCCTAATGTGCTGCCTGTTCTCTTTTTATCATTTTGATATTGTTGAACTACACATATAAACTGTTTTCTCACGCACCTCCTCTGAGTCTTCTTGAAATTAAAAATTGGGCATTTGCTTGACATAGCCCGCTTTCTTTGAGATAGCCGAGGTGCTTTTCACCCGGTGAAGGATTTTAGCCACACATATTTTTAGGCGGGGAGCACCACCAGTTAAGCCGGAAAGCAATGCTATCGGTACACTGACCCTCCTTGGCTCGAGTTGTCCGCTCGAGCAAGCCAGTCTAGATACCTTCTCCACCAGGATTTAAACCTAAAAGAATAAACCTCATGCCGGATATCCCTAGTAGGTTCGTTTTATGTGCATCACATGCATTTGACTTAGCGAAACTCGGCACAGGGGTCGGGTTCGTATAAGACAGGTATCCTCTTTGAGACCATCATGGCCACTTATGTGCTACTTGATACATCATTTGGAAGGCTTACTTGCATTGTCGACCGGCTTTAGAAAATTAGTGTAGCGGAATTATTAAAAAAAAAGGTTACCCAAATTGACCGAACTACGCGGGTCTGATTCTCATCGGATGTGAGATTTTGTAATAGTCTGGTGTGAGGTGTAAAGATTAATTTTTATAAAAATCAAAAGAGAAAAGTACTCAGTTTCACCGAACTACGCTAGTTTGATTCTCACCGGATGTGAGATACGTAGGCAAACCTCATCGATTCCGGCCCCTAATTTTCAAAACAAAAAGAATTCAAAATTATTTTCTTTTACTTCCTTTCTTTAAAAAAGAATTTCTTAGAGACCTCAATTTTAAAAAATAAATTCAAATATTTTCTTCCTTTAAAAAAAAATATCTTCTTTCTTTTGAAAATTATAAAAAAAATGAAATCCAAAAAATGAATCTTTCAAAATTTCCAGAAAAAAGGGTTGAATTCCAAAATATATTTTTTCTGCTTCAGATTTTTTTCTTTCGAAAATTGAAAGGAAAATTTTAAAATTCAAAAATATTTTATTTCTTATTTAGAAGTTCTTTTTCAAAAATTCCAAAATAACCAAAAAATCAAAATTCGTAAAAACAAAATGTAAATCAAAAAATAAAATCATTTTTTAGAAGTCTTTCTTTCAACAATTCCAAAAACAAAATGAAAAAAAACAAAATTCAAAAAAAAAAAATTTGCTCTTCTTTAGAAGTCCTTCTTTCAACAATTAAATAAAAAAATTTTGAAATCCAAAAAATATCTTTTTTTTGAAGTCTTTCTTTCTACAAATATAATTCAAAAATATTTTCCTTGTTAGGAGCTTTCATGGAGTTATTTTGTATATGAGTAAAAACAAAAGAGCGAGAGTTAATTTGTTTACTTTATTTCTGATTTTTTTCAAATTACGTAAGATCTGATTCATGCGGCGTCATGATACGTAGGCAATCCCCATCAGATTCGATCATAGTCATAGAATTAATTGAGTGAAAAAATAAACCAAAAAAAAAAAGAAAAATATTGGAAAAAAAAAAGAAAAATAAAAGATTGAAAAAAAAAAGTGATACAAACAAGAGAGAAGAGGGAGCCATGATAGCTTCTAGCTCGAGAGGGTGCCACATGTCATTCAACCAATCATACATGCTTCCTAAGGTCCCACAACACCATTATCCCCATCAAGATGTTTGTAGACACCTGATTTTTGACCCTCCCCGAGAATTTTCACATTTTAAGCATAAATATGTAATTTAGGTCTAATATAGCTATTTTGACTATTTTTGCTTTATTTCGCTGCAAAAAGAAAAATTACAAAAAATATATATATAAATTTTTAGTTTATGTATTTCTCCTAAACTTGAAAAATACAAAAAAATAGTACCTTATTTTGTACTTTATATAATTTCGAAAATTACCAAAAATATATAGTTCTATTAATGCTTTATAGTCATTTTAATTTTGAAAAATATAAAAATATATTACTTTATATTTTATTTTTATATAAAAATGAAAATTACAAAAAAATAATTTTATTAATATTTTGTAGCTATTTTAAATCTTGAAAAATATACTTAAAAAGATATAGTTTTGTTTAAATATTAGTCTTATTTTTGGTAGTTATTTTGCTTACATAGGACTAGTTAAGCAACGTCGTGTTCTTATTCTCGGATCCGGGCAAAAGAATAATATTCGGGTTCAAACTACCCGGTTTTAGGCCTAATTTTCGGACCTAGCCCATAATAATCCGAGTCCACGACACACGGGGAACCCCACCACGCGTGGGGGACACAAGTCTCGAAACCACGCGTGGGGCTCATTTTTCTTGGCAAAACTACACAAATACACGGACAAGGGGCTTGGAAAAGGGGGGAACGAACATGGTTTTGAAGAACCAACTGGGCACTATTCATCTTCTTCCCAAAAAAAGGAGAAGAAGAACAGAAAAGCCAACGGAACCCTAATCCCTCACGTCCAAACCCACCATCCTCCCACCAGCAAACACCACCACCAAACCATCACGTCTCCTCCCAAACTCCGTCGCAACCAACTCCCTCCATCCCGTCCAGCTTCTCCGTCGACCACTGCACAAAACCCACCTCCGACCAGCCTCACCAGTCGACGACCAAACGACCCAGCTCCCGCTCCACCGTGAAACCACCATAACCAAACAAAAACCAGTCGCAAACCCCCCCTAACGCCTGAACACCACCGGACAACCCCGACCAGAGCTGCTCCACCATTTTCAGCTTCGCTGCATTTACGAGCAGCTGTTTCTGCATGCTTTCGCCGTCGTCGCTTCGCCGTCGTTGCACCCCCCCCGTCGTCAACAACCCACCACCAGTCGACCATCCTCCTGTCTGAACTCCCGTCGTCACCCCCACCAAGCCAACATCTCCATTTCGACAAACAAAACAAAATGAAAACACTACCATCAAACGGGCTCGTTACCAGCTCTCTCCATCGCCCAAATAACCCACTGCCCGTCAAGGTCGTAGAGAGAGAAGGTGAGCGTCGAGGTCGTTGACAATCTTGGTTCGAGTTTTCGTTTCCGTTGAGGTCGTCGTTGTTCGTCGAGGTCCGTTACGTTGAGGACAAAGAAAGGTCCGTTCCTATCACTCTCTTTTATTGATCCATAGATATATTACACGATTCCATGAGTTTCGGAATCTACTATGGTCCTAATGTTGGTCACTGATTGTATTTTGTTTAAGTTGGGTTTTAATGGTTGAACTATGTGTTGAATGCTTTATTCAGCATATTTCAAAAAAGAAAAGAAACGAAAACATTGCAAGTTTGAGGTCCAGTTTTATTCTCTCTTTGTTCTGTTCTTGCATGATTACATTTTTAGCCGGAGTGATACTTGAATCTCGAATGAATACGTGATATTGCTTTAGTCGAAAATTTCCATCTTTTGATTCTCTGTTTCGGGATTTTCCCTTAGCATGCCTCTAAATTTCTATGATTGAATGATGTAGCGTGAATTTAGTTTGTGTATGAATTATGAAACTGTTAGTTCTCATGAACGAATGAGCCTTGATCGTTATTTTTATTAATTATTTTGGTCGTTATGAACATTCGTAACTTACTTTAGGCATGTATACAAATCATCATCGTAACTAGGGGTACGGTTCCCATGACATGGTTACAATGCCTAAAATTCGGGGGTACATTTTATGTGACCCGATTATAATGACTTTAAGATCTTAGTGAATAAATTAGGATTTTTTAGAGGCGAATAAAGTAGATAATCATAGTTGTTTTTAGGCTTGCCTTAAATAAAAATGAGACGAGCCTCGACACACAAAAATGCACAAGCTGCGGGGCCCTCCAAACGTGTTTATTAAAATACTTAGAATTCGGGACAGGCCGTTTAGCGAAATTCCACGGCCTTACCCAAAAATAATAATACGCTAGTCGCTTTAGGCGCGCCTTTAATAATTTAATTTTCTTAAACTCGGGTGCACATTTATGTGACCCAAATCCAAATCTCAACGGAGTCGAAATGTGTCTCTAATCACGGGTACATTGATTGTGATGTGGTTTGAGATACATTTCCATGACGTTGCAAATTCCTTTCAAAGAATAAGAATGAGATGAGCCTCGCCAAATAAAATACAAAATAGCGGGGCCCTCAGTAAATATTTGCTTTGAAATTATTTAGACTTCGGGATGGACCGTCTAGTAAAATTCCACGGCCCTACCCAAAGTAAATGATACGCTAGTCGCTTTAGGCACGCCTTTAATAATTTATCTTCCTAAACTCGGGTGCACATTTATGTGACTCAAATCCCAATCCCAACAGAGTTGAAATGTAGCTCTAACCACGGGTACATTGATTCTAACGTGGTTCGAGATGTGTTTCCACGATGTTGCAATTCTTGATAAAAATAATAATAAAATGATAAAAGCGGTTAAAAGTTAAATTTTGCGCATAAGTTCATATTTATATAAAATCAGATAATCAAGCCGAATATAACAGTTGAGCGACCGTGCTAGAACCACGGAACTCGGGAATGCCTAACACCTTCTCCCGGGTTAACAGAATTCCTTATCCGGATTTCTGGTACGCAGACTATAATATAGAGTCATTCTTTTCCTCGATTCGGGATTAAAATTGGTGACTTGGGACACCCTAAATCTCCCAAGTGGCGACTCTGAAATAAATGAACCAATCCCGTTTCGATTGTCCTTTAATTGAAAAAAACTCTCTTGCACCCTCGCGGGTGCGGAAAAAAGAGGTGTGACAATGTTGTTTATGTCGTGGCACCACCTCCCTATGCAGTAATGAACGCGCAACCCTACCCGCGGCCACAACATTATCCGCAAAATCGAGCTCCACTTCCCAGAAATGCCCATCCTTACCAAGCTCCATATAATCCTCAACCAAATGATCCCCAATACAATCCTCGTCAAAGAGAGCCTTTCAGAAAGAATCAGTTCACCCCTATTGGTGAATCGTATTCAAGCTTGTTCCAAAAGCTAATCAGGCTAGATCAATTGCAGCCAGTGGTCCCGAACCGGCTGAACCCCGAGTCCCCCTCGCACCGAGTTGATGCTAGATGTGAATACCACTCTGGAGCAGTAGGACACAGTACATAGGACTATTGGACCCTCAAAAGGGCAGTTGAAGATTTGATTGAAGTTAAAAGAATTATTTTTCAGGATGAAGAAGCTCTTGATGTGATAACAATTTGTTGCCTGCACACAACATCAGGCCACTAGTCGGAATGATTTGTGAAGATGAGGAATTTGATCCGGAACTAAAGGTCATTGCAACCATTGCCGAGATAGAAGAAAAGCCAAAAAACGGTCGCCAAACCTGAAAGTTCCCCATCAGACGGGAGTCTCAGTAGCCAGTCTTGCTATTCTTTCTGCATCCAGATTATCTCAGGGTGTGATCCGGATGTTTTACTTTATTGTCTTACTTTCTGATGTAAACCATTCTATCTTCAAAAATTGAAAAAAAAAAATCAAATGAAATTAATATTTCATTGTCCAGGAATATCTATTTTCTTAGTCTTGTCACTTTTCTTATTTTTCTTTTCAGTTTTGTTAAATGCAGATTTTAATGACATGACATGTTTGCGGACTTCATGTCTAGATCCTAAAATGTTGTCAGACCCCGACATAATGAATCACGAAGCAGAATGTATTGAAGATAAGGCTTGTAATGAAATATACAAAGAATTGGAATAGTAAGCCTAAACAAAGTCCAAATGAAACCGCCCTTACGTGATTGGTTTATGGCATTGAAGCCATGATACCAGCAAGAGTTGAAATTTCCTATTTTTGGATCTTTGTTGAAACCGAGATCAAGGATCAAGATTGTATCAAAATTCGGTTAAAATGGTTGATTTGAATGGCTGAAAAAATGGTTAGCTGCGATCAGCCACAAGCAGTTGTACCAACAAAGAATGCCTCATGCCTATAACAAGAAAGTGTGTTTCAGAAAATTTGAAGTAGGGCAACTCATGCTCAGATGTATCCTCCCGCATCATGAAGAAGCTGAAGAAATGTTTGCTCTAAAATTGAAAAAGGTCCATATATTATAACAAGAGTTTTGCCAAAATGAGCGTTGTATTTAGGATACATCGAAGAAAATGCCCTCGATACAACTGTCAATGTGGATGCAATCAAAAGGTATTATGTTTAATTCCTTGTGCAACATTAATATTCTCTGATTGGGATGACAAAGGCTTTCTTTCTCGCTATCCAAACACCATCAACCCTGTGAGCCGGTTACCTTTCTTTGATTACCCTCTTTGGAACCTAAAGGTGTTATTGAAAAACATCAAAAAAATGAAATGAAAAATGAAAAAAAAATCAAAACAAGTTCAAATCGTCCTGAACTACGTTCGACTTGATTCCGAAAGGATACGTAGGCAGCCTCTCTTTGGGGTTCAGTCACACCAAAATAAAAATCCAAATTCCCCCAAAAGTGAAACTGGGGAAGATGTTATAATGGTTCGGCGGTGGTTCGCCTGAAAGGTTCCAAAATTGTAATTCAGTCCAAACTCTTTTTACCCCAAATCTTGTTCAAGTCATTCCGATCAATCGGTAAGGATGTCCAAAATTAGAGGATACAGCTACTTGGATCCGATGCAATCAAATGAGAGAAATAAAATGAGAGAGTCTTATTGGTGAAAACCCACACGAGCACTATTTGGAGACAATAATTAAAGAAATAAATGAGAGAGACTTATTGGTGAAAACTCACACAGGCACCGTGAGGCGACAGTAAGCAAAGAAATCAAAATGAGAGTCTTGTTAGTGAAAACTTGCAAAGAGCACTATTAGGCGATGGTGAGTAGAGAAATGAGAGAGGTCAGCTCATGAAAACCCGCAAAGGGCGCCCCTGATCGAAAGAGGATTCTCACAACCATCAGCATCGACAGAGTCCTGGCTAGTTTTCTCGATTTTGAGGCAAATGTTGTGATGAATTTTCTGAGAGTCGGACGGTTTACACAGATCAGGCATCTAGTCCAAAAGGCATGTCATGTTCAATGAAGTCCGCATGTACTCCAAATAAGTCGTTCTTTCCTTTTCCCGAAAGGGACACTTCTTGTTTTAAATACATTCTCCATTCCATTGTTTGTTTTCTTTGAATCCCTTTCGGTTTAACTCTGTTCCGAAACTAAGACAAAGAAAGGATGGTAAGACTGATTTATAGGGTTCTCATTTGATACAAGCTAATATGCAAAAAGGAACCCAGCCTCGTCAGGGGGCATAAGTCGGCCTCGACTGGCCATGGCGGCCTATGCTTCGAAATCAAAACTCTTGGAAGGAGAAAATCAAATTGAAGTGCCTATAAAGGCAAATGAAGTTGAAAAGGTTGAATCTCACGTGACCAACCATCTCGGCAAAAGTTTGGAAAGCCAAGGTCTCAAGAAAATAATACAGAGCAGTCAAGCATCTCGGTGCCACGCTGACAGAATCGGTTCTTCGACGGCAGTGGCCGCGAATCAAACTACTCAGGGCATCAAGGCCACAAATCAACCACCACTTTGAAAACTCACAAATTTTTCTTTGTTTGAAGCAGGAACAAATCATGTAGAATGGTGATTCTAAAAGAACGAATGTCACCAAACGTAAGCTCTTTAAAATCTCCATTTTTCTTTTACTTTCGGCATACATCACTATTGTTCACACCACCTATTTTTACGCAGCTTAACCCAGGTAGAACCTTTTCGCCTAGGGGGATCCAACTCATAGTTCCGGGTAGAAGTACTCTTCGCTCAGGTTGTTTTTACGCAGCTTAACCCAAGTAGAATCTTTTCGCCTAGGGGGATCCAACTTATAGTTTCGGGTAGAAGTACTCTTCGCTCAGGTTGTTTTTACACAACTTAACTCAGGTAGAACCTTTTCGCCTAGGGGATCCAGCTCCATATTTCCGAGTAGAAGTACTCTTCGCTCAGGTTGCTTTACATATCTTAACCCAGGTAGAACCTTTTCACCTATGGGGATCTAGCTCATGGTTCCGGGTATAAGTACTATTCGCTCAGGTTGTTTTTACGCAGCTTAACCCAGGTAGAACCTTTTCGCCTAGGGAGATTCAGCTCATAGTTCTGGGTAGAAGTTCTCTTCGCCCAGGCTTAGTTTTCATAACTTAACCCAGGTAGAACCATTTCGCCTAGGGAGATCCAGCTCCCATTTCTAGGTAGAAGTACTCTTCGCTCAGGTTGTTTTTATGGTAGAACCTTTTCGCCTAGGGGGATCCAGCTCATATTTCTGGTTAAAAGTACTCTTCGCCTAGGCTTAGTTTTACATAGCTTAACCCAGATAGAACCTTTTCGCCTAGGGGGATCCAACTCATAGTTCTGGGTAGAAGTACTCTTCGCTCAGGTTGTTTTTACGCAGCTTAACCCAGGTAGAACCTTTTCGCCTAGGGGGATCCAGCTCATAGTTCCGGATAGAAGTACTCTTCTCTCAGGTTGTTTTACATAGCTTAACCCAGGTACAACCTTTGCACGTAGGGGGATCTAGCTCATAGCTCCGGGTGGAAGTACTCTTCATCCAAGTTTACTTTTCTTAGCTTAACCCAGGTAGAACCTTTTCGCCTAGGGGATCCATCCTATATTTCCCAGTAGAAGTACTTTTCACCCAGGTTTACTTTTCTTAGCTTAACCCATGTAGAATCTTTTCGCCTAGGGGGATCCAGCTCATATTTTCGGGTAGAAGTACTCTTCTCCCAGGCTTATTTTTCGTAGCTTAACCCAGATAGAACTTTATCACCCGGGGGAATTCAACATTTTTGTAAGTAATATAGGGTGCCAACCCCTGGTTACATTTCCTTTTTCAGTAATACATGGCACTAACTCCTGGTTACATTTCTTTTTTCAGTAATACATGGCACTAACCCCTGGTTACATTTCCTTTTTCAGTAATACATGACACTAACGCCTGGTTACATTTCCTTACCAATATAGGGCACGCCAATCCCTAGATTTATTTTCCAACATAAGATACATCAATCCTTAGTTGAGACACCATTTAGACAATCAAGATACACCATTACCAAATAATCATGATTTCCTAGGGTACACCAATCTTGACACTTTCATGATTTTAATAAAGTAATTTAGAATTTTATTACAATAACTCACGAAATTTTTCTAGTAAAAATTGGGGCAGAAAAATTTCGTTCGTTTGTTTGTTTTGGTGCCTGAGCAGGTTTTGTCTCGAGTCACAAAGTTAGAGATGGCCAAGAGAAGTGTCAATCCAGCATTAACAAAAAAGTGAATTCAAAATGCAACAATAGATGAAAAGATTTGGACTACTCAAGACATGACTGAAGTCACGATGCATTGTATTTTCCCGTTTTGATAAAAAGAAGCTGTAGAGGAGTCAGTCAAGAAACAAGATCAAGTTTTTGAAGACATAGATAGGATCTTGTAGTTTCCTTTTCTTTAATGTAACTTTTTTTTGATATCTTTGATGTAATAAATAAGACTGCGGACCGGAGCCTCGACGGAACCTCACTTGACTCCTCAACTCGGCATTCCAACCTTTTCCTTGAACTACACGCGACCTGATTCCCCTATAACTCGAGATATGTAGATTGTCCAAAACCAGGACTTGGTTGCACTCTATCTTTTATTTCTCCCCTTTTGAATAAAGGTATGGCCAAAAATTAGTCATATCGCTCATTTTGTCTTTGCCTGAAAACTCTTCGTGTTTCCAAGCAAAGAGGGGCATGTTGTGAGCACCTAATTTTTGACCATATTTGAATCTTTTTCCCACTCATCTCACCAACTCTCTCACGTGAGTACCTAAATTAGTCAAATAACCTTTTTCTTATCTTCCTCACAGCACCCACTCCACTTTTTTTTGTCCCCACTCCACTTTCCCTTGTTCCCCACTCCTTATCCCCTGGTCCCCCACGCTTTGTCTCCACATTCACAACATATACCTCACAATTCCCCTTCACTCTGATGTTCACTATAATATACAATTCACACAACACACAGGGGTGGTTCCTCTCCTTCACATTCAAAAAAAAAGGCTTGAAGCTCACCTTCTCATTCTGGAGCCAGCAGCTATAAACGAGCACACATAGAAAAGACATCCTCCCCACGTCGATCTTCTTCTTCAAACAAAGAAGCAACCCGAAATTACAGCAAAAGTTGTCCCAAAAATGCAGCAAAATAGCTGCAAAACCTGCCTCCATTAATGCCAATCTTTCAGCTCCAAAACTAAAAAAATGCATCGATTCTCCCTCCAAAAACCACCTCGCAAACATCACAACGCCAGAAGGAAAAAGTCACTCTTGGTCGCTAAAAATTAAGTGAAAACAGTTCGGGAAAAGTCTCCGACGAGATCTTGGTTCGAGGTTCCGGCATGCGGTCAGTTAGGAGTTGGCGATAAAGGTCTCATTTTTGTTTCTAGATCTCTTCACTTTGAACGATATTATGTACCAGTCAGAGATCTTTTCTTGTCAATATATTTGAAAACAGTTGCATATTCCAGGTTCGTTTCCATGCTCTTATCAGTATTTCTTACAAAGTTTCATGTTTTGAATTATCCTTGTGATTATGTGGTGTGTTATTTAACTGTTGAATCAATATGAATGTTTGAGTGGTTTATTGCTCTTTGTTTCATCAACGACAAATTCTATTGTGTTTTGAATCAATATTTTACTAAGTGCATATGTTGTTTAATAGTTATTCTTGTCAAGTGGGGTCCTTATGGCTTTATGTTAGGTGTGAGTATTAATCATGAATTGAAAAAGTCAAGTAAGCTACTGCTTGATTTGGTAGAGATCACATTGGAGTTTAGCATGAATTTTTATTTTATTCCATTAATTTTCTTCGTCAAGAATTAAATCTAGATAAAATAGAATGAATAAGTAGGATTTATTTGCTAGTCACATCATCTTATTATACCCGACATAATTGACACCTCCAGTAATCTTTAATAATCAATCTTACCTTTTTCATAATTTTACCATGTAACCTTAGAGCCTCACAATAATTCCAAACTTAGCAAATAATTAAACTACTTTGAATATTGTGGTGTAATTTAAATGCGGCCAATAATAAATTATTGTGTCTATGAGTACAGTTTCTGTGGCATAATTATGGTACGTATTTTCAAATTCGAGTGCACGCTTGTGTAACTCGACCTTAACTGCAAAGTCATAATAAAATTATAACGTTATTTACAATATAATTTTGTCCTTCAATAATAATCAAGCGATGAAAGCGGGCATAGGTAAAATATGAGAACCAAATAAAACATAATTTATTCAAAATAATATTAGCCAAATATAGTCAATAAAGTGACCGTGCTAGAACCACGGGACTCGGGGAATGCCTTACACCTTCTCCCCGGTCAACAGAATTCCTTACCTGGACTTTGTTTTCGCAGACTAATAATAATAGAGTCAAATTTTCTTTTGAATAAGGATTTCAAATAAAAGGTGATTTGGAACACCCAAAAATCAAATTCCAAGTGGCGACTCTGTAAATAAAACAATACCTACTCAAATTTGTCATTTTAATTGAAAAAGCTCTTTAACCCATAATCCATAACATTACATATCACTTGGAGGGGTAGAAAAAGGGGTGTGATACCGAACCGTACCGAATAAATTTTACATGTGGAAAATATATTTATATAGTAAGTTTAAAACTAATAAAGCATTAAATTTTTTATTGGGCCTTGGAATTATGAAAACTGTTACAAGACAATAAGTAATTAAGCTCAAAATACTAATTCCTAAAACCTATTATGCTACTTATACTTAAACTAAGTTATTTCAAGTATCTTTATTAGCAAGACACAAAGTATTCTAGCGATTATGAGTAGCAAACTACAATGTATTGAATATGTTTCCTTCATATAATTTAGATTTATCTTTTTGAATATTTAATATAGACTTTATTCTTTAGTACCTGCTTGGTTAATATCTTTCCACTCGTATGATTTATATGTTCTTTGCTTTTACTTGGGTTTCTTTTACGTTGTTGTCGAATAGTTGTGTATCTATACTCGAGTCATCTTTCATGTTTTTTGGTTCATCACCCTTTAAGCAGTAAAAATGTCTAGAGAGTTTGTTAAGTTCTATAAAAGAATGTATGTTATTGCATTCTACTTTTACTGGTGAATTTTACATGACATTTAGAAAAATACCGAAAATTAACCGAATCGTACCGATACCGAAGTAAAACCGATATGATTGGGATGGTTTTGAAGGGGTGTAATAAAGAACGCTACTCTGTGGTGATAAAATGTAAGCAGAATATCCGAAGAGAGTCTTTAGGTCTCCACTAAACTATTATGTAAATTACTAAGTTTATAAGCTTTTGGTCTCTTATTGGACTATGTGAATTATGTCTTTTACATTTGTTATTTACTCTTATGTAGAATTAGGAATGTGCTTTTGGGCATTTGGGTTTTTGGGTCTTCTCTTAAGGTGGATTGGCTTGTAAGTTGTAACCTTGAATTCATCATATGTTGTATTTTGTTTGGAAGTGGCATGTCTCAATTATAATTTTGAAGAATATTCAGTTTCTTCAAGAAGTCATGTTGACACTGTTTGACTCAAAAGATATTGAAATCTTTTTGAATAAATCAATTAAAAAAATGAAGGGGTAAATCTTAGTCAAACATAATAAACTCCAGATTAATAAACTAATTGGAAAAATAATGTATAAGATGAGATAGAGGTAACCAATCTTAGTGAAATTTTCCGTTGTGGCCCTCATTAATCAATGGAGGAGACTATTTTACATATTTTCTTGGAGATTGCTTCGTTCTTCTTTTCATTATGAAGATTACAGAAGAGAGAATTAGGGAGAGAGGAAGAAGTGAAAAACCGTCCTCCCATTACCGAAGGTTTTACCCCGTTATATATAGTCATGGAACATTTGCTATATACTTGGTCTGATGCTCTTTTATATTATGTCTGCCTTGTTCGTCCCCTGAACGTTGTTTCTTTGACTCGACAGGTATCATGAGTGCAGGATATGGAATAGACCATGTCGTCTTTCGCTGCCTTGCCGCTTGGACGGGATGTTGGTCAGCTTGACCGTAGCGGTTGGATTTTGACCAATACAGTTAGTCCTTCCATCTATTGGGGTCTTCCCATGTCGATCCAGGCAGACAGATTATGATTGCTACAAATCCAAGAGAAATCTGACTACTTACCCCTTGGTTATGCTCTTTAGGTTCAAGTGAGGTGATGATACTCTTTCGATACCCTGGACCGTTGCGGCTGTTTCGAAATCGAAACGTCGTTTGGGTTGAAATGTTGTTTCGTGGTTGTCACCATTATGACACACGTTCCTAGGGAATCGAAATGTTTTGTGCCCTATCAGATTCGATTCGACTCTTGTCGTGCTTGGGGGATTTATGTCTCTTATAAATAGAAGGAATGCATCATTCGATTGACACACTTCTTTGCTCTTTGCTTGAAAGAATTTTGCAAATATACTCTCTTCCTGATGCTCCTAATTTTCACTCGCCCCCAGTTAACTGAAAACCTTCATCCTTCCTTTTCATTGTCTTTTTATTACACTAAATTGACACAATGGCTGGTGATTCTTTTCGCGCTGACCTTCTTGTCATAATTTCGGCGCCGGAAAATGTTGCTCTAGCCACCAGAGGAGTAGAAGTGGTGGAAGATGAGGAGGTCCCGTTGGTAGCCGAGATCTTGCCTCGTTCTGGGAAAGAATGGAATGACTTTTGCAGTCGCGCCGGGGAGGAGCCGGAACCTGTCCCCTCTGTTATAAAAGAGGAGGAAATCGCAAAATTGAAAGCTAGGTGGGGAATTCCCCGTTACTTTGACATGCGGCCGGCGGTAGGGGATGACATAGTCCATTTTGACCGCCTCGGGTACTGCGTGTTCTACGCCTACCCTTTCTTATTGGGTACACACTTTCTCTCCCTCTCTTGGTGGTAGACACACTTCCTCTTATTGGGTACACACTTCCTCTCCCTCTCTTTGTGGTAGATTTCTGCCCATTTTACGAGGTATGCCACCCTCAACTTTCATCGTACCTGTATAAATTGTTCCTTATGTTGCTCAAGTTCGCGGAGCTCGCCGGTCGTGAGATCACTTTGGAGCACATCCTTAATATCTTACGCGTAAGCCCTCAGCTCATTCGCGACACGATGATTCACATGCACCATCGAGGGGTCGAAGAGTCTGGTGGTGAAGATGGACGACAGGGCTAACCGTTGTTTCTACGAGAATTATTTCTATGTGCGGACCGAGCGCCTTGTGGCGGATCCAACAGGGTTCCCTAAGAAGTGGAACCTTGCACGTAAGTTCCTTCTGTTTTTAGTCGGAGAGATGCCCGACCGCTTTCTATTACAGTACTAAACCCTGTTATGTCTCTGCAGCTGCGAAACTGCCCCATCCACCTGTCGAAGGTATCCTCGAGTGGGTGAGTGCTATCCTTCGCACATGGTCGGCCTTTTATGAAAAATTTGGAGGCAGGTCCCTTACATGTGAGATATTGTTTCAGTTTGGTATTTTTCCTCTCTTTTTACTTAGTTTCTTATGTGTTGTTTTCGATGCCACGGAGAGTGTGGAGAGCGAGGGATCCTCCATTAGCTTTTCGTCAGCCTGCTTCGTTTGCTCGCCCTACTACAGCATCTACCGCCCGGTCTTCGTTGAAGGCTGCTTCAGTTGAGTCTATGACTGTGGTTATTCCTACGGAGGCCACTTTTCAGACTGAGGTTCCGACTCGTGCCGCTCGTCTGACAGGTGAATCTCCCCGTGCTACGAAAGAAGAGGGGCCGTCCAAGAGGCGACGAGTGGAATTCGAGACAACCCCTCCAACTGTAATACATCTGGATGACTCTCGCTTGACAGGATCTGGGGCGGGGGTTGATACCACTCCGCCCGTAGAGATGGAGCCAGTTGTTGTATCTGCCCGTCGACGGAGATTCTTGCCACAGTCGTTGATCAGCAACCTGCTGTGACGGGGGGCCAGATATCTGAGGCCGCTGTTGTGGTTTCGAATGTGACCTCAACCTCCATACCTAGTCGTAATTCCTCCTCGGCTGCTGAAAGAGGAAAGGGCGTCGTGGTCGACGACTATGAATTTGAGTCAGACCTTGATCCTAATGATGTTAAGATGTTTGAGGAAGGTATCACCCACTCAGTGGTTCATGCGGGAGGCCTGTCCCGTATTCTTGAGATCTCTTTTGATATTAATCTCCTGGGGGACACGGAGGATCTGGTGCCGCAGTTTGACATTTTGTGCTTTGCTGCCGAGAACGAGGCTCTCCAAAACATACCTGATATCGACTTGATGCATGAAGTGGCCGTTATGGGCCTGAGGGTACATTTCGCCTTTCTTTCATGTTTCTTTTATTTTTCTGGATGATACGATCTTAACCCGCCTTTTCATTTTTTAGACGCACATGTTGGAAATTAAGAGCGCTCGTAGGGCTGAAATTCGGACTAAGATTTTATTGAAGGCGTTGGAGAAATATCGACATTATCGCAATAAGCACCATGAGATACACGAGCGACTAGAGGAGAATCCTGGTGCTCGATCCCTTGGCGAGGAATTGGAAGAGAGATCGGCAGTTGATGGAAGCCGTTCGCAGAAATAGTGTGCTCGAAGAGAAACTTCATGCGAAGGACGAAGGGCTTGAGTTAAGCAAGGGGTAGTCGCAGAGTGTGACTATCTTCAGGGGAGACTGAGTTCAATATAGTTCGAGATGGATCAGAACCTTATCCGGGTAGAGGCAATGAGCGCGAAGTGGATGGAAAAATTGGCTGAGTTAGAGAGAAAGGTTGTCGAGTTGGAGAGTATCGAAAGTACCTGGTCTTCGGCTTCGGCAAGGGTGGCGGCCCTGGAGAACACTATCCATGTCTTCCAGTCCGAGCAGGAGTCGGAGAGAGCGACGACCACGCTAATGGAGGTGAGGCTTGAGGAACGCATTGGTGAGATCGACTGGGAAGCATCGACCTTAGGAGATCGGTTCGCCACTCTGGAGGCTGAAAAGGAGCAACTGTTGGCTCAAATTGAGTCTTCCTCCGCCGATGTTCCCCACTGCTTACACGAGTTTGGGGTTCATGCTGAAGCTCAGCGAGATATATACAAGAGTTTGTGGGAGGCGGGAAATGTTACTGAGGCCGCATATGAAGGAGCACGGGCAAAGGCGCGAGAGGCTCGTGTCAACTGTGGTTATGACTCTGTGACATTGGAGGCAGATAAGGGCGCAGATGATGAGGGAGGACTTCCTGGAGATGGTGGCGATGATGGTGGCGGTGATGACGCTGAGTGAAAGAATGTTGTCTTTGTCTGTTTTCTTGTGTTTTTTTATTCATTATTGGTTGTCGTTGTTTCTTTCTTCTTTTCTCTTCTTTTCTTTTTTACTGTTGGCTTGGGCTGTATGTAATATGCGACCGTTTGCACAGTGACTTTGTATAAAGAGGATTCGTTGTTGTATGCCATCTGTATATTTTTTTGTTTTGTTCTTTATGACTATGGTGCGAAGTATGTTCTCGCGTGACGAGTTCCCTATTCTTTGGGAATTTAGTGTCACGCGGGTTGAATGGAATCTTGGCGACGGCTTTGGCAGATGCATCGATGTTTTCGAACTTGCGCCGAGACGCTGTCCCATCATAGTCCGAATGGTATCCAATGATTTTTCCAATAACGGTTTTAGCCGTAGAGATATTACTTCCGGGTTCATATGGAAGTATTATCCCGTCGCGAGTCCCAATCTTTCTTTCCTTGGCCTTAAGGGCACTTATCTTGAATTTTTGTCGAGATATCAATCTGTCGACGTTCGATCGAGGTCGAACTCTTTCTTTTTGACGAAGGCCCTTGGCCTTAAGGGCGTTATTTTGAACTTTCTTCGAAATATAAGCCCGTTTATGTTCGATCGAGGTCGAACTCTTCTCTTTGGCGAAGGCCCTTGGCCTTTAGGGTGTTATTTCGAACTTGTCGAAATTTTAACCCGTCATTGTTCGATCGAGGTCGAACTCTTCTCTTTGGCGAAGGCCCTTAGCCTTTAGGGTGTTATTTCGAACTTGTCAAAATATTAACCCGTCGTCGTTCGATTAATGTCGAACTCTTCTTTTTGGCGAAGGCCCTTGGTCTTTAGGGTGTTATTTCGAACTTGTCGAAATATTAACCCGTCGTCATTCGATTGATGTCGAACTCTTCTCTTTGGCAAAGGCCCTTGGCCTTTAGGGTGTTATTTCGAACTTGTCGAAATTTTAACCCATCGTCGTTCGATCGAGGTCGAACTTTTCTCTTTGGCGAAGGCCCTTGGCCATTAGGGTGTTATTTCGAACTTGTCGAAATTTTAACCCGTCGTCGTTCGATCGAGATCGAGGTCGAACACTTCTCTTTGGCGAAATTTTAACCCGTCGTCATTCGATCGAGGTCGAACTCTTCTCTTTGGCGAAGGCCCTTGGCCTTTAGGGTGTTATTTCGAACTTGTCGAAATATTAACCCGTCGTCAGTTCCAGTTTTTGGAGAATCAGGTATCCTCTGGGGGAGGCCCAATTCGCTTGATTTTGTTCGCGTCGGAGAGTGTAATGTCGAAGAGTACGAAACGTTGATGTTTTGCTCACGTTCATTTCACACATACATGTTTCCTTATCTAATCTTTTCGCTTTTCGGTCTGGAGATGTCATTTGTGGGCGATATTTTGGTTGTTTTGTAGTGGTTTCTCATTCTCCGGTTGAGGTGTTTCTATGCTCGCTCGCCTGCGCAGCGCTTGTGTTCCTGTTTGAGCAAAGAGCAGGAGGTGAGTCAAAATGATATTTTCCTTACCCCGATCCTATGAGCGGGTGAATGAGGGTGGATTAAAACGTTGCTCGTTTTGCCTGGCGTTTCAATGGTTGATGGGGTAATGGTTTCTAAATTCGGTGACTGTATTCAGCTCTCTTTCTCCTTCAGTGTTGTGCTTTTGCCCTGCATGGGTTGGGCTTTGCCTTAGCACTCTTTTCGATGGGTAATCGTGTTTCCGATTTTTTATCTGGAGGAGACTATGAAATTTCACTAAGAAATCCCTACAGACGACGCCAAATTGTTTGACTCAAAAGATATTGGAACCTTTTTGAATAAATCAATTAAAGAAAATGAAGGAATAAATCTTAGTCAAACATAATAAACTCCAGATCAATAAACTAATTGGAAAAATAATGTATAAGATGAGATAGAGGTAACCAATCTTATTGAAACTTTCCTTGTGGCCCTCATTAATCAATGGAGGAGACCATTTTACATATTTTCTTGGAGATTGCTTCGTTTTTCTTTTCATTATGAAGATTACAGAAGAGAGAATTAGGGAGAGAGGAAGAAGTGAAAAACCGTCCTCCCTTTACCGAAGGTTTTACCCTACTATATATAGTCATGGGACCTTTGCTATGTACTTGGTCTGACGCTCTTTCACACTATGTCTGCCTTGGTCGTCCCCTGAACGTTGTTTCTTTGACTCGATGGGTATCGTGAGTGCGGGATATGGAATAGACCATGTCGTCTTTCGCTGTCTTGCCGCTTTGACGGGATGTTGGTCAGCTTGACCGTTATTACAGACACAATGAACTATAATTTAGAAGAATATTTGGTTCTTCATATTTTCTCATCGAGGATTACAACTCAAAATTTGTTCATTGTATCAACATGACTGCAAATCCGATGCAGAGTTTCTTTATCACTTCTGAATAGACGTCCTCATCCACCTATGTTTTATGGGCTAATAAGAAGGTTTACTTTTGCTTTGATAATGAAACTTTTTTACTATTTGATGAAACTATTTGGACTAGCTCTTGTAATGACTTTGGTAATCAAAGAATAATAATTATTTGACTATTTATTATAGTTAAATTATACCATTGATATGGTAAATGCATGACAAAAAGATATAACTAGCTAGCGGAGTTTATTGTCTTTTCGAATTTTGTGGCTATATTATTTTATCATAGCAAATAATTATAGTTATTAAGCAAATTATTGCCATGATTATTCATGACATGAATAAAAAGATAATATTTTACATTCAGTGTTTCTTGCAAATTATGTTAATTACATCGTTGTGATTCATAGTTATATTGGCCGTGTATATAATAGCCAATATATAATTTCATTCATCTGGTCATACGTATCGGTCACTAGTTATTCATAGCATCTATATAAATCCATTGACTAAAGTCGTAGTCATATAACCTATGTTAATTACATCGCTGCGATTCATAGTTATATTGAATTGACCATTTATATTGTAGCCAATATAATTTTTCATTGATTAAGGTCATACATATCGCCCAATAGTTATTCATAGCAACCATATAGTCCGCTGACTAAGGTCATAGTCTTATAACCTATGTTAATTACATCGTTGCAATTCATAGTAATATTGAATTGACCATTTATATAGTAGCCGGTATATAATTTCATTCACTAAGGTCATACGTATCGGCCACTAGTTATTCACAACAACCATATAAGTACACTGACTAAGGTCGTAGTCATATAATCTATGTTAATTACATCATTGCGATTCATAGTTATATTGAATTGACCATTTATATAATAGCCAATATATAATTTCATTCATTAAGGTCATACGTAGCGGCCACTAGTTATTCATAGCAACCATATAAGTCCATTGACTCAGAAAAATTTAGACAAATCTAATAAGAATTAAGAAAATAAGTTTTACTCCTATTTTTATAGTAATAGCTTTTGAAAGCTTTCAAAAAATAAGATTCTTATTTTAATAGTTATTCACTAACCATGTGATCCGTTTTCTTCCATTCCAACTTTTCTTTAATTTTTTAAAAACACTATATAGAGAAACAAAATAATAGTAGGAACGTTGTTACAATATTATATATAATGTGTTTAAAAAATAAGAAAATAGTTTTTTATGATTAATATCTTAATTGAGAGTAATTAATTTAAGTCGTGACGCATAAGATGTTTTTTTAAAGTATGGGTCCAATTTAAAAAATAAAAGGATAAGACTTATTTGAATTTGAGATGAGATTTTTCTTTTTGAATATGAGCAATAGGGTCAAAGTTTCTTTTAAAATAATTTTTTGTTTTTTATTTGTATTATATTAAAATGAGTGTGCTGCAATACATATTAAATTCAAACATCGTATATTTTTATTAAATAAAGTATATAATTACTTTTTAATTAAATAAACCATATAATTTGCTATACACATAAAATACATAAAGTATATAGAGACTTTTCATCTTCATATATATGAAAACATGAATCAATTTTAGTTGCTCAATGTATTTTGGGAATAGAGATAAGTTACTGTATTTATTAGTGTGTTTTTTGAGGGAAAATTATTTGGGGGAAAAGATTTCATTGGAGGGAAAATTATTTACAAATGAAAAAGGGGCTAATGCTTCTAGAAACTCCTTTCTCGCATGACCCAACGTAACTTTTCGGATCCAGAATTTTAAGCTTATGAGTTCCTATAACAATCTTAAGTTAATCTACATGATAACTGGACCAACGAACTGAGTTTCAAACTAAATATTCTTATACTTTTAATGAATTCTTTAGTATAAATACAGGATCTATGCAAAAGTTATTCGGTTCACGGGAACCAGTAACCTTTGATTTAGATCCGCCACTGAACTTTTCAACTTAAGCAAGACGAATCACTTTGGGGTATTATCATTTTTAGCTCGTACCAGAAAATATTTATATTTAATAATCGAAAAAGCATATAAAATTTGTATAATTTTTATATATAATATACAGAATATATATCTACAAAATATATATAATTAATCTATTATTTTGAAAGCGATGTCATTTTTTTAAGGACTTTTAATTTTTTAAAGAAATCCACAACATGACAAGAATCTCCGAGCTATAATTCTAATCCAAATCTACTTCGAATTGATCTCCATCCCTCAGATAAGATGTTTTCATATCGTGTGTTTATATCAAATAAATGAATATAAACATACTTAAATTTTTAATTGCTAAGATTAATTTTTATTTGTTTGCCCTAAATAAATAGGTGCGTGTAAGTATTTTACTCATCTCTCCCCTCCCCAAAATAAAAGTTAAAAGAAATTTGACAATATTGTGAGGAGAAGGGAGATCAAATTTGTGCTTGTTTGGAGGGATCATCATAAATAATTAAAATATTGGGTATTCAGTTCACGGTTTAATTTAGGGTCCTGTAACTAAGCCTATAATTGATCCTCAAAATTATTAATATACATTTGCATAAAGAAAAAAAATTAAAAGTACAAAATTTTTTTTTTAGGAAAAATAACGTTGTATAGCCGTTCTTAAAATAATAACCAAAAAATACATATTTTTGTGCGTATATGTATATATATTCTGCATATTATATACAAAAAATATATAAATTTTATATATTTTTTCGGCGACTAAATGTAAATAGTTTTTGGCGCGGGTTACCGGCGAAAAAACCCAAAAAATTTAACTAAGAAAAGCAAGAATCTAGGCAACACACCTGTTCCAAAATGACGTACTAAGAACATGCTTTAGCTAATATATTAAGTGGAAATATTTTTATTTTAATGACCCCCAATACCCAAAATGGCATCCAACAAATTATAATTAATTATCACATAATGGTGATTATCCTGCACCTATATATCCTTAAGAGGCAAGCAAATCCACACCTGGTTCTTTCTTATTGGATTGCCAGTGGCTTTCACATTGAACGATTAGCCACCCAATTAATTTACTAATTTTTGTACTTAATTTGCAGAAAAAATCAAAAGGATAAATCTTTTTTTAAAGGCTTTTTAAGCGTGTATTAGTTGTCCAGATTCATTACCCTAGGTAATACGTGGCCTTTCTAGCCTCTTTTAAGTGCACTAGCTCATCAAATTTGGGGGCAAGTGCACATATAGCCATTCTCAGTGATATTATTTAAAAACTAATCAATACTTATTTTGTCCTGAAATTTTAAACTAAATTTTTTAATTTTAAGACAATTCAAAATATTTTTGTCCGTAAAAACTGAACTGAAAAATTAAAATTCAGAACGCACTGGCTAATTCTTAAATAACAACTCTTTAGAGTGGCTACTTACTGTCATTTCTACCCAATTTTGTGTTTAACCTTAACTAAATATACTTTGACGATTGAGCTTAGTTATGTGCACAGTCAATATAAGAAATTTTTACGCTATCAGACTATTTTTACATGTCCTAGATAATAACCTATCTTTATTTTCAATGTTACAAATTTTATATTTTAAAGAAATTTATCATGTTTTTACGTTGATGTGTATTGTACTAATTTTGCATAAAAGAATTAATTTAAATAGTCGATCATCCAACCGTTTAAGCTATATATATATATATATATATATATACAACGTGTGTGTATCCATGTATAAATACATATAATTATGTATAGTCAGAATATAATCTATGTATACTGGTTTAAAAAGATAAACAGAAAATTTTATCTGTGGTTATCCAAATAAATTTTCAATGGTTTCTTTGATTTTTCTAGAGTATAGTAAAGTAAAACGGTAAGAACTACACGTAACTAATTTAGGAAGAAAGTACAAAATTGATGAGGACAATTAATATTTTATTATTAGTGCTATAATAATAATAATAGAGAGAATTATGGAGGTCGAGCATTAAGGTTGTAGGTTAGGGGAAAATTGGGAATATTTCTACAGCACAATAGAGTGAGACTATCCAGTTAGGAGTTAGACTAAGAATGTCATTGGTCGTCTATTGATGCAGGGCTTTACCTGCTAGTTTTTACTATACTAACCATCTATTTCGTATTTCGTATTGTGTATTTCATATCTCCAATATTGCTGTTATTTTATTATGCATTTTTTATGGTACTAATATATTGTCTCCTGTTGCTTTTTTTGAGCCGAGGGTCTCCTGGAAACAGCCTCTCTACCCTTCGGGGTAGGGGTAAGGTTTGCGTACATATTACCCTCTACAGACCCCACTTGTGGAATTATACTGGGTCGTTGTTGTTGCCATGTTTAGCTTGTTGAAGAGAGGAAATTGATGTCTAAAAGGGCATAGAAATTGACTGATGAGAAGAACTAACATGAGGCTTTAGTGCAAATATAAATAGCAACAAAACTTGTTGATTATGTCACAGAATATGGAGGTCCCCTAAAACTAAAACTTATTTTCGAGACAGTGCCCAGATCGTTACGCCTTTTCTCGGGAAATGAAAAAATGGGGAGTTATAGAAGAAGAGTGGAGAAAAGGCCCTTGGACTGCTGAAGAAGACAGATTGCTCATTGAATATGTCAATTTACATGGTGAAGGCAGATGGAATTTTGTTGCTAGACTTGTAGGTAATAATAACTTCTATTTTAAATCTTTCTATTATTTTCTTTTCGTTATATGAGTTCATCTGGTACTAGCAGCTATATCAAAAGAGTGGAAAGTAGTTCATTTTATTGTAGATAAATAATTTTTTTATTTTGGTTTATACAGGATTGAAAAGAAATGGAAAAAGTTGTAGGTTGAGATGGGTGAATTACTTAAGGCCAGACCTTAAGAGAGGGCAGATAACTCCATATGAAGAGAAGATTATTCTTGAGCTTCATGCTGTATGGGGTAATAGGTAAATGTTTGACTTAAAGTAATTCTTCATTATTGTTAAATACGATTATGAATATCAATAACCTCATAAGAATAAATAGGGATCCTTACACAAATTGCCGGCCAAATTTACTGTTTATTTTTTTAGCTGTTAATTGGTATACATAAGTTATATACATATTATACATGTATTACACACATAAATTATATATCTGTTGCCTATGTTTAGTTTAAATGATTATTTAGGTTAATTCATCTAAAATATATGCAGATGGTCGACAATTGCTAGAGGCTTGCCAGGGAGAACTGATAACGAGATCAAGAACTATTGGAGGACTCATTTCAAAAAAAAGGTCAAGAAATCAAGTACTGAGAATTCTGAAAAAGCTAAAGCTCGTCTTTTAAAAAGACAACAGTTTCAACCGCAACAACAACAACAACAAAAACTAAACGATCAAATAGACATGAAAAGAGTCATGTCATTGTTTGAGGAAAATGAGAATAATAAAGTTCCAAAATTGTCTCAAGGGAAGCAAGAAATGGCACTTTTGTACCAAAATAGAGCTGATCAGCAAGAGCAAGGTGGCTTCTTCTATTCCATGATTAATGGATATGCTACTGTTTCAATTCATGAGGTCTCTCTAAATCATGAAGACATCATGTGGGATTATGGCTTATGGAACTTGGATGAATTTAATGCCAATTTAAACATTGGATCTTATAACAAAAGTTCACCTTGTCTGCAAACACAGCTTGCTACTCCTTTCTGTTGAATCATATAATAACCGCCAACGAGTGTGGTGAAATGGATGGCATCCCTCTTTCTAAAATGAGAGTCTCGGGTTTGAGTCTTGTGAACAGACAAAATCCTAATAAGGAGCATTTCTCCCTTAATCGGCTCTATATATTTGGGGCTCCATCATACGGCTGGCAAACGGACGGGTTGGAGCTGAATTTGGACGGGTTAAGATGGACTGAAGCAATAAATAAGTCATTGCTCAATCCTACCTAAAGTTTACTTGGGCTAAGATGGATTGGATCAAAATAGACCGAACAATGAGTCATAACCGTAACCACCCAAATTGAACCATCTTTTGTATATTTTTGAGAAACTAAGAATATCAAGATGCTCTTCTTTGATTGCAATTGTTTTCACTCATGCTTTAACAAATAGAGTTAATTTGTTGTACTTTCTGGATAGAAAAGAAAAAGTCAAAGGTGAATCAAAGTAATAGAATTGTACTTTATCTTATTTAGAAGTTAAGGATATTAAATTTAATTACAAATAAAACTCAATGTATTTAATTGGCTAGTTAGTGAAATTTAATTACAAATAAAATTTTATACATAGGAAGCACAAGCTTATTTTAGGCAAAATTATTAGAATTTGCTAAGGAACTACTAGTATGTAATAAAATAATGACTTATTTCCTTAAAAGTTATGTAATGAAAATGTTCAAATATACCAAACTATATTATCCTCCCTATTCAAATTTTACTATAATTATATATTATATACCCAATTACTATTTATGTATATTTTAGGGGAATTAATAATAATAATTAGTGTCCTAAAATCACTCTAATATATCTTCCACTCTTCCAACGTTTCTCTCTCCACATCCCACCACCCCCCCACGTATCTTGTACAAGAGAGCAGCAATTCCACCATTGACAACCATTAAAAAGCTTTGAATTCGAATTTGGGTTTTCAAAAAATATTATTTTTTTGAATTGGGTGTTATTACAAAGAATTAAAAATTCTCTCTACGTCTCTCCTATCTCTCAATCTCTAATTTCAGTAATGTAAAATAAAAGAAAAGAGAGCAGCAGTTCTACTATTGACAGCCATTAAAAAGCTTTAAAGCTTTGACTTCGAATTTGGGTTTTCAAAAACCATTATTTGTTTGGATTGGGTGTTGTTGCGAACAATTGGGAATATGATTTGGAGTTTATATCTCAGTTTTGAGGGTGTTTTGGTGAAGATTAGACTTGATTTTCGCTGAATTTCATATTGAAACTCGAAGAAGAAGAAGAAGAAGAAGAAGAAGAAGAAGAAGAAGAAGAAGAAGAAGAAGAAGAAGAAGAAGAAGACATGATATACATTATATTTACGAAATTATAGAAAACTGTAGAAAATTTTTATTATATTGTTTATATATTTTTTTATTTAATTATTGTATGAAAGTTGAACAATATTGTATAAAAATTATATTTAAGTTGTATATACTGAGTAGAAATAATGTATGAAAATTATAGATAAGTTGTATAATATATAATTAGTTGTATGAAATTTATTTTTACTATGTATAAATCAGATACAAAATATACAAAAGAAATATTGTATAAAATTTGTATATAAGTTGTATGTCATTGTAGTTGTATTTAACTGGGTAGAAATAATGTGTGACAATTATAGATAAATTGTAAATAAATTATATAATATATAATTAGTTGTATGAAATTTATTTTTACTATATATAAATCAAATACAAAATATATAAAAGACATATTGTATAAATTTTATATTTAAATTGTATGTTTTTGTTTCACATTGCTTGAGAATTGTATGTTCTTACTAACTGATGCTATTCAAAGTTTCTACTCCTACATAATCGAGGGCGACACTCAGCAGCACAAGAGAAGGTCGATTAGGACCTAGAATAGAAGTAAATTTGATAAAAACCTTATTATGTGTGATGACCGACCTCACTTGTTTTGGAAATAAATTTTGTATTCCGAGGTCTTAAAAACCTCTTTCTGTCTCACCTCGATTTGTGTGTGCAGTACGGGCGCATATCCGGAAAGCCATTATGTGAAATTCTGTGAAAAACGATAAATGTTGCTTTTAAAATGAATTTAAGTTGACTTCGGTCAACATTTTGAGTAAACGAACCTGGACCCGTGATTTGACGGTCCCGGAAGGTCCGTAGGAAAATATGGGACTTGGGCGTATGCCCGGAATCGAATTCCGAGGTCCCAAGCCCGAGAAATAAATTTTTTAAAAAATTATTTTCTGGAATATATATGAGTTTTTGAAAATGAAATATGTTGGGAATTTGATGGTATCGGGTCCGTATTTTAGTTCCGTAGCCAGGTACAGATCTTACAAGTAATTTAAGTCGAGCCTGCAAAATTTGGTAAGAAACGGAGGTCATATAACGTGATTCGGAGCCTTAGTTGTAAAATTTGAAACTTAGAAAGTTCTTGAGATTTTCTTTGATTTTGATGCTAAATTCAACGTTGTTGATGTTATTTTGGTGATTTGATTGCACGAGCAAGTCCGTATGATGTTTTTGGGTTAGTGTGCATGTTTTGTTTGGAGCCCCGAGGGCTCGGTGAGTTTTGGTTAGGCCACAGAGTAAAATTTGGACTTAGGAAATTTCTGGTGTGTTGCAGGTCTGCAGTCTTCGCAATTGCGAAGCCTGGCTCGCAAATGCGAATTTTGGCCTGAGTTGCCTTGGTCGCAAATGCGATGTATTTATCGCAAATGCGACAGCAGCATCGCAAATGCGAAGAGGACTGGAATCCTCAGGGTTCGCAAGGTCGCAATTGCGACATTTGCGACCTGCAAATTCATGACTGAGCCGAAAATCTTTCATTTTTTAAACTCTTTCAAAACATAAACTCTCTTGGGCGATTTTTCAAAGAAAAGTTCTTCTCCAAATCGATTATAAGTCATTTCTAACTCATTTTCTTCAATCTTTAACATCTTTTCACATGATTTTAACTTAAAATTAAGGGTTTTCATGAGGGAAATTGGGTGTTATGGGTAGAACCTAGGTTTTTCAAATTTTGGGGATTTGGACCTCGATTTGAGGTCCGATTTCAAAACAAATTATATATTTGGGTTCGCGGGTGAATAGGTAACCGGGTTTTGATTCGAACCTCGAGTTTTGACCATGTGGGCCCGGGGTCGATTTTTGACTTTTTGGGAAAAACTTTAGAAAACCTATTTCATGCATTGAAATTGATTCATTTAGCATTTATTGATATAATTAAGTAACTTGTGGATAGATACGAGCGAATTGGTGGTGAAATCAAGAGGTAAAACGATAATTGTGGCTTGAATTGTGTTCGCAACATCGAGGTAAGTGTTTGGTCTAACCTTAGCTTGAGAGATTAAGAGTTGTATCCTATTTTCTATGTGCTAGTTGTTGAGTATGACGTATAGGCATGGTGACGAGTATCTATACGTTGGTGTCAAGCATTCCCGTGTGTCTTATATTATGATTAATATGACTCTATTTGTATTGCTCGTGCTTTATGTGATGATTTCTATTGTTGAGAAAAGCTTGTGAAAGTAATTGTATTTGAACATTAAAGAGCGTTGACTCAAGTTGTAAAGTGAATTGCGGAAGTATAATTGGCAATTGAACCTTATAGAGCATTGGCTCAAATATTGAATTGAGTTGTGAAGTAAAGGTGAAAAAGAAACGAAGATTATATTAGTGTCTCCCTTGCCGAGATATTGTTGTTTAATGTTGTCTCCCTTGCCGGGATGTTATTGTTGAAATTATTTCCCTTACCGGGATATGACTGTTGTACTATTATTTCCTTGCCGGGATTTAATTGTACATTTGTTGATTTCCTTTCCCTTATTGCTTTGTGATTGTTGTTTGGGTGAGGAAGAGTGTTAAATCACGAAGGGTGATGCCGTACATTATTTTGGTGAGAGAGTGTTAAAGCGCGAAGGGTGATGCCGTGTATGATATTTGTGAGAGAGTGTTAAAGCACGAAGGGTGATGTCGTGCCGCACGATGTACCATTCAGTGGCTTTATATGAGTGATAATGCATGAAGGATCATTCTGTAAAATAATTATGTGAGGTAAAAGCACGAAGGGTGATGTTGTGCCATTTATATTGATTTTATGGTGAGGACGAGAGTAAAAGCACGAAGGATGATGTCGTGCACTTGTCCTTGATTTTCCTGATTCTTGCTGATAATTGAGTTATGGTGTTCTTTATGTTTATTTACTTATTTTCTGTTGTTACTTGATTTTACTGTAATGTTATTGATTCTCTTGCCCAAATTACTTTGTGATTGTTGCTTGGGTGAGGAAGAGTGTAAAGCACGAAGGGTGATGTCCTGCATGTTATTTGTGAGAGAGTGTTAAAGCACGAAGGTTAATGTCGTGCACTTGTGTTTGATTTCCTGATTTTTATTGATAACTGAGTTATGGTTTCTCTACATTTAATTGTTGGTTTTCTGTTGATACTTGTTGTACCCCGCAGCATTATTCCCCCTTCCTATCTTCAATTGAACTGTGGTGATCCTTATATTCACTTGTTGTTCTTCTGTTATTATTCGATGTCCCCACAACATGTTTCCCCCTCCCATCATTAACTGTACATTTCTGCTTTTATTTCCGTTGTATATGATTTATCTGCATAGGTTTATTTTGTAGTCTGGTCCTAGCTTTATCACTACTTCGCCGAGTTTAGACTAGGCACTTACCAGCACATAGGGTCGGTTGTGCTGATACAACACTCTGCATTGTGTGCAGATCCCGGTGCAACGTTTTTGAACCCTAGCTTTGGATTGCTGCCTTCAGTCCATTCGGAGATCCGAGGTAGTCCTGCAGGTGTCCACAGGCCTTGGCGTCTCCTTCTATCCTTTTATTTTGTTTCTTTTATGTATTTTTGAGACAGTGTTGTAATAACTCTTTCGGACCTTTATTTGTAGTAGTCCGAGATAGTCTGTGAAATTGTGACACCGGTCTTGGGTAGTTTACGTATGGATTGGTATTGACATCTTTATTAATATATTACGTTTTAGTCTTCCGCTTTTAATTTTCGTTGTTTATATAATATTGGTTCTTAATTGTTAAAGGATTAAAAATAGGAAAAAGGTAAATAATTCAAATGATTGGCTTGCCTAGCTTTCACTAGTAGGTGCCATCACGACTCCCGAGGATGGGAAATCCGAATCGTGACAAGTTGGTATCAGAGCTCTAGGTTACTTAGGTCTCACAATTCACGGACAAACTTAGTAGAGTCTGAGGGATTGGTACAGAGACGTCTGTATTTATCCCTATAGAGGCTACAGAGTTAGGAAAAGTTTCACTTCTATTCTTCTCTATCGTGCGATTTGTTCTCTCACTCCTAAATAGAAACCTATACTCTTGTCCTTTCACGAATGGTAAGGTCATGTACCGCTTCTTCAGCCAAACAACAGCACAGACCGGTGATAGATCAGCTACGTCTTCAAAGGCTTTGTGGAGGTTGGATAGGTTTCACCAAGCTCTTCACTACCACTTACAGCGGTGCATCTTCTGAGGATCCCCATGATTATTAAGACCGCTGTCATGAGGTTCTTAAGAACATGGGGATAGTGGAGACCAATGAGGTCGACTTTGCTACTTTTCGCTTGTCTGGATCCGCCAAGACTTGGTGAAGAGATTATTGTTTGGCTAGACCAGTTGGGTCACCATCTTTGACTTGAGATCAATTTTCTCAGCTATTTCTGGAGAAGTTTCTTCCTGTCACTCAGAGAGAGAGATCTATCGGAGGCAGTTTGAGCGTCTCCAGTAAGGTTCTATAACTGTTACTTAGTACGAGACTAGGTTTATTGATTTGACCCGTCATGCTCTTCTTATACTTCCCACTGAGAGAGAGAGAGAGAGAGAGAGAGTGGGGAGGTTCATTGAGGGACTCGTTCACCCCAGCTAAAGGTGGAGGTAGATGTGCTAGAGGTGGAGGTTAGGCCGGTAGAGGTGGAGGCCAGCCAGCAGTAGACCGTCCTAGAGATATAGTTCAGAGTGGTGGGGCCTAGCCCCGATGTTATGCTCTTCCAGCTAGGCCTGAGGCTGAGACTTCCGATGCAGTTATCACAGGTACTATTTTGGTTTGTAGTAGAGATGCTTCAGTTCTATTTGATCCAGGGTCTACATACTCCTATGTGTCATCTTATTTTGCACCGTATCTGGTCATGCCTAGTGATTCTTTGAGTGCTCCTGTATATGTGTCTACGTCGGTGGGTAATTCTATTGTGGTAGATCGTGTTCATCGTTCATGTATAGTTGTGATTGGGGGTCTTGCGACTCATGTAGATTTGTTACTTTTAGACATGGTTGATTTTGATGTCATATTGGGGATGGACTGGTTATCACCTTACCATGCTATCTGGGACTGTCATGCCAAGATTATGACCTTAGCCTTGCCGGGGTTGCCTCGTTTAGAGTGGAGAGAGACTCCTCGTCATTCTACCCGTAGTGTATCTCATATATGAAGGCTCAGCATATGGTCGAGAAAGTGTGTTTGGCTTATTTGGCATATGTTCGTGATTCGAGTGCCGAGGTTCCTTCTATTGATTCTGTGCCTGTTGTTCGTGAGTTTCCTGAGGTATTTCCTTCAGACCTGCCGGGTATGCCACCCTACAGAGATATTGACTTCTGCATTGATTTGGCTCCGGGCACTCAGCCCATTTCTATTCCGTTGTATCGTATGGCCCCGTCTGAGTTGAAAGAATTAAAGGAGCAGTTGCAAGACTTGTTTGATAAAGGCTTCATTAGACCTAGTGTATCGCCTTGGAGTGTGCCGGTGTTATTTGTTAAGAAGAAGGACGAATCGATGAGGATGTGTATAGACTACCGACAGTTAAACAAGGTTACAATCAAGAATAAATATCCATTGCCGAGGATTGATGATTTGTTTGATCAGCTTCAGGATGCCAAGGTATTTTTGAAGATTGACTTGAGATCTGGCTACCATCAGTTGAGGATTAGGGCATCCGATGTCCCTAAGACAGCTTTTCAAACTCGCTACGGGCATTATGAATTCTTGGTGATGTCATTAGAGTTGACAAATGCCCCAGCAGCTTTTATGGATTTGATGAACCGAGTGTTCAGGCCTTACTTGGATTCGTTCGTGATAGTCTTCATTGATGATATTTTGATCTATTCCCGCAGCCGGGAGGTGCATGAGCAGCATCTGAGAGTGGTCCTTCAGACTTTGAGAGATAGTCAGTTGTATCCTAAGTTTTCGAAGTGTGAGTTCTGGTTGAGTTCAGTTGCTTTCTTGGGTCATGTTGTTTCAGCAGAGGGTATTCAGGTAGATCCGAAGAAGATAGAGGCAGTCAAGAACTGGCCTAGACCAACATCAGCTATAAAGATCCGGAGTTTCTTGGGTTTGGCATGCTATTACCGTTGGTTTGTGGATGAGTTTTCATCTGTTGCAGCTCCGATGACCAGGTTGACCCAGAAAGGTGCCTAGTTCAGGTGGTCGGACGAGTGTGAGGTGAGCTTTCATAAGCTCAAGACAACTTTGATTAAGGCGCTAGTGTTGGTTTTGTCCACAGGTTCAGGGCCATATACAGTTTATTGTGATACATCTCGTATTGGACTTGGTGCAGTGTTGATGCAGAATGGCAAGGTCATTGTTTATGCTTCGCGTTAGTTAAAGATTCATGAGAAGAACTATCCGGTTCATGATTTGGAGTTAGAAACAATTGTTCACGCGTTGAAGATTTGGAGGCATTATCTGTATGGCGTGACATGTGAGGTGTTCACGGATCACAAGAGTTTGCAATACTTATTCAAGAAGAAGGAGCTAAATTTGAGGCAGATAAGGTGGTTGGAGCTATTAAAGGACTATCATGTCACTATCTTATATCATCCGGGAAAGACCAATGTGGTGGCCGATGCTTTAAGTAGGAAGTCAACCAGTATGGGCAGTCTCACGTATATTCCGGTCGGTGAGAGACCTCTTGCTTTGGATGTTCAGACTTTGGCCAATCAGTTCGTGAGGTTGGATATTTCTGAGACTAGCTGTGTGTTAGCTTGCACAGTCGCTCGCTCTTCTTTATTGGAGCATATCCGAGATTAGCAGGATGATCCTCATTTGTGTGTCATTAGGACACAGTGCAGCACGGAGGTGCCAAGCAGGTTACATTAGGAGATGATGGAGTTTTGAGGCTTCAAGGTCGATTTTGTGTGCCTAATATAGATGGACTCCGAGAGTTGATTTTAGAGGAGGCCCATAGTTCACGATACTCTATTCATCTGAAAGCCGCTAAGATGTATCAAGATTTGCGGCAGCATTATTGGTGGAGGAGAATGAAAAAAGATATCGTTGCATATGTGGCTCGGTGTTTGAATTGTCAGCAAGTAAAGTATGAGCATTAGAGGGCTGGTGGTATTTTCCAAAAGATTGAGATTCCTGAGTGGAAGTAGGAGCGTATCACTATGGAGTTCGTTGTTGGACTCCCACAGACTCAGAGGAAGTTCGATGTAGTGTGGGTTATTGTTGATAGGCTGACCAAGTCAGCATATTTCATTCTTGTGGCAGTCTCCTATTCTTCTGAGAGGTTAGCTGAGATCTATATCCGGGAGATTGTTCGTCTTCATGGTGTACCTGTGTCTATCATTTCGGACCGATGTATGCAGTTTACCTCTCATTTCTTGAGAGCAGTTCAGTGGGAGTTAGGCACATGGGTTGAGTTGAGCACAGCATTTCATCCTCAGACGGACGGGCAGTCCGAGTGCACTATTCAGATTTTGGAGGATATGCTTCGAGCCTGTGTCATTGACTTTGGAGGCTCGTGGGATCAATTTTTGCCTTTAGCAGAGTTTGCCTACAACAACAGCTACTAGTCGAGCATCCAGATGGCTCCTTATGAGGCTTTATATGGTAGGCAGTGTCGGTCGCCAGTAGGATAGTTTGAGCCGGGGGAGGCTCGGTTGTTGGGTACAGATCTAGTATAGGATGCCTTGGACAGGGTCAGGATAGGCTTCATACAGCTCAGTCCAGGCAAAAGAGTTATGCCGACCGTAAGGTTCGTGATTTGGCATTCATGGTCGGTGAGTAGGTATTGCTTCGGGTGTCGCCTATGAAGGGCGTGATGAGATTTGGGAAGAGGGTCAAGGTTCATTGGCCCGTTTGAGATTCTTGATCGGGTGGGAGAGGTAGCTTAAAGACTTGCGTTGTCGTTGAGCTTATCAGCCGTGCATCCAGTGTTTCATGTGTTCATGCTTCGGAAGTATCACGACGATCCATCCCACGTGTTAGGTTTCAGCACTGTCCAAATGGACAAGGACTTGTCCTATGAGGAGGAGCAGGTAGCTATTCTAGACCGGTAGGTTCATTAGTTGAGATCAAAGAGTTTCTCGTCTGTTCGTGTTCAGTGGAGAGGTCAGCCTGTTGAGGCATCGACCTGGGAGTCCGAGTCCGATATGCAGAGCTGTTATCCCATCTTTTCTCCGACTTAGGTACTTTCTTCTTATGTCCGTTCGAGGTCGTTGTTTTAGAGGTGGAGAATGTGATGACCCAAAAGGTCATCACTTGTTTTGGAAATAAATTTTGTGTTTCGAGGCCTTAAAAACCTCTTTTTGTCTCACCTCAATTTGCGTGCGTAGTCTGGGCACGTGTCCGAAAAGCCATTATGTGAAAATCTATGGAAAATGATAAATTTTGCTTTTAAAATGAATTTAAGTTGACTTCGGTCAATATTTTGGGTAAACGGACCTGGACCCGTGATTTGACGGTCCCGGAGGGTCCGTAGGAAAATATGAGACTTGGGTGTATGCCCGAAATCGAATTCCAATGTCCCAAGCCCGAGAAATAAATTTTTAAAGAAAATTATTTTTTGGAATATATATGAGTTTTTGGAAATGAAATATGTTTGGAATTTGATAGTATCGGGCACGTATTTTGGTTCCAGAGCCCGGTACAGGTCTTATATGTGATTTAAGTCGAGTGTGTAAAATTTGGTAAGAAACGGAGGTCATATGACGTGATTCAGAGCCTTAGTTGTAAAATTTGAAACTTTGACAGTTCTTGAATTTTTTTTTGATTTTGATGCTAAATTCATAGTTGTTGATGTTATTTTGGTGATTTGATTGCACGAGCAAGTCCACGTGATATTTTTGGGTTAGTGTGCATGTTTGGTTTGGAGCCCCGAAGTCTCGAGTGAGTTTTGGTTAGTCCACGGAGTGAAATTTGGACTTAGAAAATTTCTGGTGTGTTGCAGGCCTGCAGGCTTTGCAATTTGCGAAGCCTGGCTCGCAAATGAGAACAATGTGTCGCAAATGCAAATTTTGGCCTGGGTTGCCTTGGTCGCAAATGCGACAGCAGCATCGCAAATGCGAAGAGGACTGGAATCCTCAGGGTTCACAAATGCGAGGTTGGCAGGTTCTGAAGGGTTAGCAATTGCGAACCCTGGTCGCAATTACGACATCTGCGACCTGCAAATTCATGACTTAGCCGAAAATCTTTCATTTTTCAAACTCTTTCAAAGCGTAAACTCTCTTGGGCGATTTTCTAAAGAAATGTTCTTCTCCAAATCGATTGTAAGTCATTTCTAACTCATTTTATTCAATCTTTAACATCTTTTCACATGATTTCAACTCAAAATCAAGGGTTTTCATGGGGGAAATTGGATGTTTTGGGTAGAACCTAAGTTTTTCAAATTTTGAGGATTTGGACCTCGATTTGAGGTCCGATTTAAAAAAAATTATATATTTTATGATTTCGTGGGTGAATGGGTAATCAGGTTTTTATTAAAACCTCGAGGTTTGACTTTGTGGGCCGGAGTCAATTTTTGACTTTTTGGGAAAAACTTTAGAAAACCTATTTTCATGCATTGCAATTGATTCATTTAGCATTTATTGATATAGTTAAGTAACTTGTGGCTAGATACAAACGAATTGGTGGTTGAATCAAGAGGTAAAGTGATAGTTGAGGCTTGAATTGTGTTCGCGGCATCGAGGTACGTGTTTGGTCTAACCTTAGCTTGAGAGATTAAGAGTTGTATCCTATTTTCTATGTGCTAGTTGTTGAGTATGACGTATAGGCATGGTGACGAGTATCTATACGTTGGTGTCAAGCATTCCCGTGTGTCTTATATTATGATTAATGTGACTCTATTTGTATTGTTCGTGCTTTATGTGATGATTTCTATTGTTGAGAAAAGCTTGTGAAAGTAATTGTATTTGAACATTAAAGAGCGTTGGCTCAAGTTGTAAAGTGAATTGCGGAAGTATAATTGGCAATTGAACCTTATAGAGCATTGGCTCAAATATTGAATTGAGTTGTGAAGTAAAGGTGAAAAAGAAACGAAGATTATATTATTGTCTCCCTTGCCGAGATATTGTTGTTTAATGTTGTCTCCCTTGCCGGGATGTTATTGTTGAAATTGTTTCCCTTGCCGGGATATGACTGTTGTACTATTGTTTCCTTGCCGGGATTTAATTGTAAATTTGTTGATTTCCTTTCCCTTATTGCTTTGTGATTGTTGTTTGGGTAAGGAAGAGTGTTAAAGCACGAAGGGTGATATCGTGCATTATTTTGGTGAGAGAGTGTTAAAGCACGAAGGGTGATGCCGTGTATGATATTTGTGAGAGAGTGTTAAAGCACGAAGGGTGATGTCGTGCCGCGTGATGTACCATTTTGTGCCTTTATATGAGTGATAATGCATGAAGGATCATTCTGTAAAATAATTATGTGAGGTAAAAGCACGAATGGTGATGTTGTGCCATTTATATTTATTTTATGGTGAGGACGAGAGTAAAAGCACGAAGGATGATGTCGTGCACTTGTCCTTGATTTTCCTGATTCTTGCTGATAATTGAGTTATGGTGTTCTTTATGTTTATTTACTGATTTTCTGTTTTACTTGATTTTACTGTAATGTTATTGATTCTCTTGCCCAAATTGCTTTGTGATTGTTGCTTGGGTGAGGAAGAGTGTAAAGCACGAAGGGTGATGTCGTGCATGTTATTTGTGAGAGAGTGTTAAAGCACGAAGTGTGATGTCGTGCATGTTATTTGTGAGAGAGTGTTAAAGCACGAAGGTTAATGTCGTGCACTTGTCTTTGATTTCCTGATTTTTATTGATAACTGAGTTATGGTTTCTCTACATTTAATTGTTGATTTTCTGTTGATACTTGTTGTACCCCGCAGCATTATTCCCCCTTCCTATCTTCAATTGAACTATGGTGATCCTTATATTTACTTGTTGTTCTTATGTTATTATTCGATGTCCCCGCAGCATGTTTCCCCCCTCCCATCATTAACTGTACATTTCTGCTTTTATTTTTGATGTATATGATTTATCTGCACAGGTTTATTTGGTAGTCTGGTCCTAACCTCGTCACTACTTCGCCGATGTTAGGCTAGGCACTTACCAGCACATAGGGTCGATTGTGCTGATACAACGCTCTGCATTGTGTGCAGATCCCGGTGCAACAGTTTTTGAACCTTAGCTTTGGATTGCTGCCTTCAGTCCATTCGGAGATCCGAGGTAGTCCTGCAAGTGTCCACAGGCCTTGGCGTCTCCTTCTATCCTTTTATTCTATTTCTTTTATGTATTTCAGAGATAGTGTTGTAATAACTCTTTCGAACCTTTATTTGTATTATTCCTAGATAGTCTATGAAATTGTGACACCAGTCTTGAGTAGTTTACATATGGATTGGTATTAGCATCTTTATTAATATATTATGTTTCAGTCTTCCGCTTTTAATTTCTGTTGTTTATATAATGTTGGCTCTTAATTGTTAAAGGATTAAAATTGGAAAAAGGTAAATAATTCAAATGGTTGGCTTGCCTAGCTTTCACTAGTAGGCTCCATCACGACTCTCGAGGGTGAAAAATCTGGGTTGTGACATTATGTTATATTGTTATGTATATGATTGTGCAGTCACTAAACGATAGCATGCTAATTTTTCGGGAAACAGATGTGGAGAGATAAAATAGAAGTGAAGTTCAAGCAAATAATGGATTGGGAATTCTCAAGAAAATAAGTCAGAGAGGACAACTGACTTTTAAGGAGAATTTATAATTTCCCTTATTGTTTCTTTGGGTAGATCGGGGTTTGGGGGAAGGGGGTGGTGTGGTGTCACGACCCGGATTTTTCACTTTCGGGAGTCGTGATGGTGCCTACTAGTGAAAGCTAGGCAAACCAATCATTATAATTATTTAACCTTTTTTTCATTTTCAATCCTTTAACAGTTGTGAATTAATATTATATAAATAAGGGAAATAATAAAGCGGAAGAATGAAATGTAACAATTTAATAATGCCGATACAAATCCATAAACAAAAGCTACCCCGAACTGGTGTCACAATCTCACAGACTGTCTAGGAATACTACAAATAGGGGTCTGAAAGATAACTACAAGCTGTTTCTGAAATACATAAAGGAAACAATATGGAAAGATAGAAGGAGACAACAAGGCCTGCGGACGCCTGCAGGACTACCTCGGGTCGCTTGATAGATTGAAGACAACAACCTCACTGTGGTCCAAATGTTGCAGCACCGGGATCTGCACACAGTGCAGAGTGTAGTATCAGCACAACCGACCCCATGTGCTGGTAAGTACCTATCCTAACCTCAGCGAAGTAGTGACGAGGCTAGGACCAGACTACCAAATAAACTTGTGCAGTTAAATCATATACAGCGGAAGAATAAAGGCAGAAATTTACAGTTAAAGAGAGGAGGGGGAAATATGCTGCGGGGAATATCAAGTAACAACAGAAAATCGATAGAGGAATGTAAAAAACGCCATAATTCAATTATCAGCAAGAATCAAGAACTCAACAACACGTGCACGACATCACCCTTCGTGTTTTTACTGTCATCCTCACCATATAAATTAATAGAATCGGCACGGCATCACCCTTCGTGCTCTTACCTCACATAATCATGGCACAGAATTATCCTTCGTGCATTATCACTCATATCATGGCACGACATTGTACATCATGCGGCACGACATCACCCTTCGTGCTTTTACCTCACAATATCGGCACGACATCACCCTTCGTGCATTAACACTCTCAAAATTATGCACGGCATCACCCTTCATGCTTTACATTCTTCCTCTCCCAAGCAACAATCACAAGGCAATTTAGGCAAGGGAATCAATAAAATCCCGGCAAGGTAACCATAGTATAATAACAATATTCCGGCAAGGAAAACAATATCATGAGTAATAACATCTTGGCAAGGGAGATAATATCAAAAGCAATAACATACCGGCAAGGGAGACAATATCATAAACCTCTTCTCTTTTCCACATTTACTTCACAACTAAATTCTCAACATAAGCCAACGCTTTACAATGTTCAATTACCAATAATACTAACACAAGCCTTGTTCAACAACAGAAATCATCATACAAAGCATGAACAATACGAAACGGAGTCACACTAATCATAGGATAAGCCTCACGGGCATGCTTGACACTGACGTATAGATACTCGTCACCATGCCTATACATCGTTCTCAACAATTAACACATAGCAAATAAGACACAACTCATAATTCCCCAAGCTAAGGTTAGATCAAACACTTACCTCAATGCCACGTACACAATTCAAGCCTCAACTACCGCTTTACCTCTTGTTTCCACCACCAATTCACTTGTTTCTAGCCATAATTTATTTAACGAAATCAATAATTGCTAAATGAATCAATTCTAATGCATGAATATAGGTTTTCTAAAGATTTCCCCAAAAAGTCAAAAATCGACCCTGGGCACATGGTCAAAACCCGAGGTTCGAACCAAAACCCGATTACTCATTCACTCACGAACCCAAATATATAATTTGTTTTGAAATCGGACCTCTAATCGAGGTCTAAATCCAAAAAAATTGAAAATCCTAAGTTCTACCCAAAACATTCAATTTCCCCCATGAAAACCCTTGATTTTGAGTTGAAGTCTTGTAAAAAGATATTATGGATTGAAGAAAACGAGTTAGAAATGACTTACAATTGATTTGGAGAAGAACTATTCTTTAGAAAATTGCCCAAGAGAGCTTAGGGTTTGAGAGAGTTTGAAAAATGAAGAAAAATACGTCTAAGTCCTAATTCACTGGTCGCAAATGTCGCAATTGCGACTAGGGTTCGCAATTGTAAACCCCTTCAGGACCTGTTGCCTTCGCATTTGCAATAAATCAATCGCATTTGCGATAGAAGTATCGCATTTGTGACCAAGGCCTGCCCAAGCTAGGTTCGCATTTGCGACACCTGGTCACAATTCCCATGTCTGAGGACTTCGCAATTGCTAAGCCTGATCTCGCAATTGCGAGATCAGAGGTCTGGGCAAAATATCAGATACCATCAACCTTTTCCTAAGTCCAATTTCACTCTGTGGCCTATCCAAAATTTACCCGAGCCCTCTGGGCTCCAAACCAAACATGCACGCAAGTCCAAAAATATCATACGGACTTGCTCGTGTGATCAAATCATCAAAATAACATCAACAACTATGAATTAAACCTCAAATTTATGAAATCACTCAAGAACATCAAAGTTACTATTTTCTCAACTATGCATTCGTTTTATACCAAACCAACTCCAATCTTTACCAAATTTTACAGATTCATCTTAATTATTATTTCAAACTTGTACCGGGCTCCGGAACCAAGATACGGGCCCGATACCATCAAGAAAATGCATCAATTCACTTCTAAAACCTTTATATTTTCCAAAAAATAATTTTCTTTAAAAAATTTATTTCTCGGGCTTGTGACCTCGAAATTCGATTCTAGGCATATGCCCAAGTCCCTAATTTTACTACGGACCCTACGAGACCGTCAGGTCACGGGTCCGGGTCCGAGTGACGACCTGGCGAGTCATCTCATGAGTTATCGCTCCGTTTCCCTCATTTCTGCTTCCTTATGCTTCGTTATCCGTGTTTTATGTGATCGGATTTATTAGTTTGAGTTCGAAGAAGATTTGGTAAGAAAAGAGACACTTATTCTCTTTTAAGAAGGTTCAAGTTGGAAAAGTCAAACAGATGTTGACTTATGTGTTAGAGGGCTCGGATGTGATTTCCAACGGTTCGATTAGCTTCGGGAGGTGATTTGTGACTTAGGAGCGCGACCGGAATGGGGTTTAGAGGTGTAGAGAAGATTTAGGCTCGAATTGGCGAAGTTGATATTTTGGCAATTTACGGTTGATAGGCGAGATTTTGATATAGGGGTCGAAATGGAATTTCGAGAGTTGCAGTACCTTCGTTGTGTCATTCGGGATGTGTGTGTAAAATTTCAGGTCATTCGGACGTGGTTTGGTTGGGTTTTTGATCAAAAATGTATTTCGGAAGATTTTAGAAACTTAGGCTTGAATCCGATGTGTTTTGGGTGATTTTATGTTGTTTGAGGTGTTTTGATGATTGCAACAAGTTTGAATGAGGTTTTAGGATGTGTTGGTGCCTTTAGTTGAGGTCCTGGGGGCCTCGGGTGAGTTCGGATGGTCAATCGAACCATTTCGTGCCTTAGAAGATTGCAGAATTTGCAGGTTCAGCTATTGTAGAACTTTGCTCTATGCGATCGCATAGGGAGTCCTGCGATCGCATAGAAGGATTTGAGGGAGCTGTCAAGTTGTTCTTCGCGTTCGCATAGTGTTAAATGGACCTGGGGGCTTGACTGGTCTTTGTTCAATGCGAACGCGAGAGTAAGTCCGCGATCGCGTAGGGTCAGGAGCTCAGACATTGCGATCGCAGGGGCTTGGATGCGATTGCATAGGGTAAATTTGAGAGCTTAGATTTTGTGCTTCGCGATCACGAAGGTTTTCCGCGATCGCATGAAGGAAATGAGGCCTGTGCAAAATGTTTTTAAACTCGTCTTGTTCGCGAAGGTGGGCCTATTTTCACACATAGCTGCTCATTTTGAGAGATTTTTGAAGGAGATTGAAGAGGGATTCAAGGGGAATCATTGGAAGGTAAGATTCTTGGACTAAAAACTCAATTATTTTGTGAAATTCACCTAGAAAATCATGGAATTTAAGCCTAAAATTGAAGAACTAGGGCTTGAGAAATTGGACTTTTGAATTGGGAGTTGAAGGACCACTTGAGGTCGGATTAGAGAACTTTTGATATGTATGAACTCGTGGGGAGATAAGGAATCTAATGATGTGAAAATTTTTGAGTTTCGAGAAGTGGGCCTGGGGCTCGGGTTTTGCTAATTTCGGGATTTGTGCCCTTTATTGATTGTTTTCGCTTGGGCTTTGTTCCCTTAGCATATTTTAACGTCCTCGTTCTGATTTTGGATATATTTGGCGCATGTGGAGGCCGATTCGAGGGACAAGGGCGTCGCGAGCTAGAGATTTAGCCGGTTCGATGTGAGTAATGATTGTAAATGATGCTTTGAGGGTTTGAAACCCTGGATTGCACATCGTAGTGCTATATTGAGGTGAGGCACATGCTTGATGACGAGCGTGGGGTCGTGCACTATTAAAGATTATGATTTGGTCCGTCCCGGTTGATGATTTTACCGCATATTTGACTGAAACATATTTGCTATCATCATGATTTGGGCTGATTGCCATATTTGGGCTTCGTGGCAACTACTTGAACCCTTCAGGGATTTTTATTATTATTTCCTCACTGTTTTGACTTATTATTTGAACTCAATCATGTTAATTTCTACTGTTTTACTACTCAGCCATGTTTACTCAGTTTTTAAGACGTAAATGATATTTTAAATGATGTTTGGGTTGAGAAACACTGTTTTACTATTGCACGAGGGGCTTGAGAGTATTTTTGACTGAGCAAGGCCGATGACCTAGTTGTGAGGAAACACTGATACTGATTTAAGGCTGAGGGCCTAATGTATATACGCCACGAGGTGTCTTGATTGATATGAGGCCGAGGGCCTATATTTGATGCCATGAGATGGCTTGTTATTGCGCTTGGGCCGTAAGGGGCCCCTCCCAGAGTTTGTACACCTCCAGTGAGTGCGGGTACCCATTGTGATGAGAGATTGAGCCCGAGGGGCTGGTATTGTTCTAAGATTGAGCCCGAGGGGCTGGTACTGTTCTGATATGTTGCCCGAGGGAAGATTTGTGGATACTGTGCCCGAGGGGCGAACTTCTATTTGTTTACTTTATCTTAATTATCTGTCATTTACCTGTTTACTGGTTGAAAGAGGATTTTACTTGATTTTTACTGGTTTTACTAATTTTAAGTGATTTTTACTGCTTCATTATAGAATGCCTTGTGTTTTACGTGTTTTCTTACTTTCAGTCGTTATTTACATTTGTTACTCACTGAGTTGGAGTACTCACTTTACTCCCTGCATCTTGTGTGTAGATTCAGGCATAGCTAGTTCCGCTCCGGAGTGCTGATTTTCTCCAGTTCCAGGCCGGCCTTTCGGAGATTACGAGGTAGTTGTTGACGTCCGCAGCCCCGTGTCTTTACTCCTCTATCATTTCTGTTCTCCTTCAAACATTTGTAGTATTTTATGACTTTAGCAGACTTGTATTATGGTTTAGAGATGCTCGTGACTTGTGACACCCTAGTTAGGGCTGTGTCGGGACGAATTTTCCGCATCGTTATCGATATTTCCGCTATTCAGTATTATTAAATCATGTTTAGACTATTTTTATTTTGGTTAACTGCTTTAAAAGGTGAATTAGATTTAACTGGATGGCCTTGTCCTCACGAGAGGTGCCATCACGATTGGGTTCGGGGTTAGGGTCGTGACAAGTTGGTATCAGAGCCTAGGTTATATAGGTCTCACGAGTCATGAGCAGGTTTAGTAGAGTCTCGCGGATCGGTATGGAGATGTCTGTATTTGTCCTCGAGAGACTACAAATCCTTTAGGAAAAACTTTATATTCTTGAAATTATTGTCGTGCGAACTTGTTGATCCGAGTACTAAACTTTTGTTATTCTATTCTCTCGCAGATGGTGAGAATGCACGCTACCGGACGTGGTGGACGACCACCAGTGCCACCAGCTGAGGTCACCAGAGGTCGTGGACGCGGTCATGGTCGTGGCAGAGGCAGAGCAGCGAGGGCAGCACCTGTAGATCCACCAGCTGCCCCAGCTTAGGATCAGGCTCCATCTATGGATGCTCCAGCAGTACCAGTTTAGGCACCAGCTGTGCCCATCATGATTTCGGGTCTTCAGGAGGCCTTGGCACAGATTTTATCAGTTTGCACTGGCCTGGCTCAGGCGGTTTCAGCCACTACAGCCGCAGCTACTTCATAGGCTGGGGGAGGCAATCAGACTCCCGCCGCCCGTACACCTGAGCAGGTAATGCAAGGACTTCAGACGCTGGGGGCACACCCAGCCCAGCCGGTTGCAGCTGCTCGTGACTATGTGGTTCTTGTCATGCCGGAGGATGAACAACGAAGGTTGGAGAGATTTGGTAGATTGTAGCCTCCGACCTTCAGTGGCGCAGAGGGCGAGGATGCCCAGGGTTTTCTGGATAAGTGTCAGAGGATGCTTCGTACTGCAGGTATTCTGGAGACTAGTGGGGTTGCTTTTACCACCTATCAGTTTTCAGGAGCTGCTTTTACTTGGTGGGAGAATTTTGAGAGGCATAGGCCTGTTGGTGCAGCACCCTTTTCCTGGCAACAGTTCTCCGTTCTCTTCTTGGAGAAATATGTGCCGTAGTCCCGCGGAGAGGAGATGCGTATGTAGTTTGAGTGGTTGCGATAGGGGGATATAATTGTGTCACAGTATGAGTTGAGGTTTTCTGAGTTGGCTCGTCATACCATCTAGATGGTTCCGACAGATCGAGATAGGATCAGGAGATTTGTTGATGGTCTTACCTATCATCTCCGTATTCTTATGACCAGGGAGAGGGTGACTGGTGCTACCTTCAAGGAGGTTGTTGATATCGCCCGTGAGATTGAGATTGTTCGCCGTTAGGAGCGAGAGGAGAGGGAGGTCAAGAGGCCTCAAGGATCTGGCAGCTATAGTGGTGCTCCTTCGAGGGGCCAGTTTCAGCACAACATATGTCGTTCATTTAAGGCATGCACAGTCAGCTCGCCCAAGTTATCGTGGGGCATCTTCGGGTCATGGTTATCATGGATCTCAGCAGGGCTAGTCATCACTCAGCGCCCTTCCAACTTAGAGTGCATCTCGTGCTCCATCGATTCAGGGTTCTTCTATGTCGAGTGCATCTGCTAGTCACTCCGGTGCGAGGGGTTACCTTCAGTCCGCTTCTCCAACACCTGGGAGTTATTATGAGTGTGGCGAGATGGGCCACATGTGGAGGCAGTATCCTCGTCGTATTGCTGGTTCGTCCCAGCAGAGGGGTCAGTCTTCGGCTTCAGTGCCACTTTCTTCACCACTACCCGCTTAGCCAGCTAGGGGTAGAGGTCAGTCAGCCATGGGTCGCCCTAGAGGGGGAGGTCGATTAGGGGGAGGTTAGGCCCATTTCTAAGCACTTCCAGGCAGACTCGATGTTATTGCTTCAGATGTTGTTATCACAAGTATTGTCTCAATCTGCCATAGACATGCCTCTGTATTATTTGATCCCGGTTCCACCTTTTCTTATGTGTCATCATACTTTGCTCATTATTTGGGTACGCCCCGTGAGTTTCTTTCTTTACCTATTCATGTATCTACCCCGGTGGGCGATACTATTATTGTAGACCGTGTGTATCGATCGTGTGTGGTGACTATTGGGGGTCTGAAGACCCGAGTGGATCTATTACTATTGAGTATGGTGGATTTTGATGTTATTTTGGGCATGGATTGGTTATCTTCGTGCCGTGCTATTCTGGACTATCATACTAAAACAGTCACATTGCCTATGCCGAGTGTGTCACGGATCGAGTGGCGAGGTGTGACTGACTGATTATGTCCCTAGTAGAGTTATCTCTTTCTTGAAGGCCCAGCGTATGGTTAGGCAGGGTTGTCTTTCATATCTAGCGTTTGTGAGAGATGTCAGAGCTAAGACTCCCAGTATTGATTCTGTTCCAGTTGTGAGGAATTTTCCTGATGTGTTTCCTGCAGACCTGTCGGGCATACTGCTGGATAGGGATATTGATTTTGGTATTGACCTGGTGTCGGGCACTCAGCCCATTTCTATTCTGCCGTATTGTATGGCACCAGCGGAGTTGAAGGAGTTAAAGGAGCAGCTTTAAGAACTCCTAGATAAGGGGTTTATTCGTCCTAGTGTGTCACATTGGGGTGCACCGATTCTGTTTGTGAAAAAAAAGGATGGCACGATGAGAATGTGCATTGATTATAGGCAATTGAACAAGGTAACAGTGAAGAACAAGTATACATTGCCTCGTATTGATGATTTATTCGACCAGCTTCATGGAGTGAGAGTGTTCTCCACGATTGACCTCCGTTCGGGTTATCACCAGTTAAAGATCAGGGACTTGGATATTCTCAAGACAGCCTTCAAGACCAGATATGGTCATTATGGGTTCCTTGTTATGTCTTTCAGGCTAACCAATGCCCCAACAACATTCATGCACCTGATGAACAGTGTGTTTCGGCCTTATCTTGATTCGTTTGTGATCGTCTTCATTGATGATGTTCTGGTGTACTCGCGTAGTTAGGAGGAGCACGTGGAGCATTTGAGAGTTGTGTTGCAGAGATTGAGGGAGGAGAAGCTTTATGCAAAGTTCTCCAAATGTGAGTTCTAGATCAATTCAATGGCTTTCTCGGGGCACGTGGTGTCTAGCGAGGGTATTAAAGTTGATCCAAAGAAGATAGAGGCAGTTCAGAGTTGGCCCAGACCGTCCTCAGCCATAGAGATTCGCAGTTTTCTTGGTTTGGCGGGTTATTATTGCTGGTTTGTTCAGGAATTTTCATCTATTGCATCGCCCTTGACCAAGTTGACTCAGAAGGGTGCTTTATTTGTTTGGTCAGACGAGTGTGAGGAGAGCTTTCAGAAGCTCAAGACAGCTTTGACCACAGCTCCAGTGTTGGTTTTTCCATCAGCTTCAGGTTCATACACCGTGTATTATGATGTTTCGAGAGTTGGGATTGGTTGTGTGTTGATGCAGGAGGGTAGAGTTATTTCTTATGCTTCTCGTCAGTTGAAGCCTCATGAGAATAACTACCCCGTTCATGATTTGGAGTTAGCTTCCATAGTTCACGCATTGAAGATTTGGAGGCATTACTTGTATGGCGTATCTTGTGAGGTATTTACTGATCATCGCAGTCTTCAACATTTGTTCAAGCAAAAGGATCTCAATTTGAGGCAACAGAGATGGTTGGAGTTGCTTAAGGATTATGATATCACTATATTGTACCATCCGGAAAAGGCCAATGTGGTGGCCGATGCTTTGAGCCAAAAGGCAGTGAGTATGGGGAGTTTGGCATATATTCCAGTTGGGGAGAGGCCCCTTGCAATTGATGTTCAGGCTTTGGAAAATCGGTTCGTGAGGTTGGATATTTTGGAGCCCAATCGGGTATTAGCTTGCGTGGTTTCTCGGTCTTCCTTATATAATCGTATCAGAGAGCGCCAGTATGATGATCCGCATTTTCTTTTCCTTAAAGATAGAGTTCAGCATGATGATGCCAGAGATGTGACCATTGGTAATAACGGGGTGTTGAGGATGCAGGGCCGGATTTGTGTGCCCAATGTGGATGGGCTTCGGGAGTTGATTCTGGAGGAGGCCCATAGCTCGCGGTATTCCATTCATCCAGGTGCTGCGAAGATTTATCAGGATTTGAGGCAGTACTATTGGTGGACAAGAATGAAGAAAGATATTATGGGATTTGTAGCTTGGTGTCTCAATTGTCAGCAGGTGAAATATAAGCATCAGAGACCGGGTGTCTTGCTTCAGCAGATGGATATTCCAAAGTGGAAATGGGAGAGAGTCACTATGGATTTTGTAGTTGAACTTCCTCGGACTTCGAAAAAGTTCGATGCTATTTGGGTGATTGTGGATCGGCTGACCAAGTCCGCGCACTTCATTCCTGTATGTACTACCTACTCTTCAGAGCGGTTGGCAGGGATCTATATCCGAGAGATTGTTCGGTTGCATGGTGTTCCGGTTTCTATCATTTCAGATAGAGGTACTCAGTTTACTTCGCAGTTTTAGATGGTCGTGCAACGAGAGTTGGGTACTCAGGTTGAGTTGAGCACAACTTTTCATCCTCAGACGGACGGACAGTCCGAGCGCACCATTCAGATATTGGAGGACATGTTGCGTGCTTGTGTCATCGACTTCGGAGGGTCATGGAATGAGTTTCTACCGCTCGCAGAGTTTTCTTATAACAACAACTACCAGTTGAGTATTCAGATGGCTCCGTATGAGGCTTTGTATGGGAGACAGTGTAGATCTCCAGTTGGCTGGTTTGAGCCCGGTAAGGATAGGCTATTGGGGACAGACTTGGTTCAGGATGCCTTAGAGAAGGTGAAGGTGATTCAGGAGAGGCTTCGTACAACGCAGTCGCGACAGAAGAGTTATGCTGACAGAAAGGTTCGAGATGTGTCCTATCTGGTTGGTGAGAAGGTTCTGTTGAATGTTTCGTCCATGAAGGGTGTTATGAGATTTAGAAAGAAAGGAAAGTTGAGCCCGCGGTTCATTGGGCCTTTTGAGGTGGTTCGGAGGATTGGGGAGGTGTCTTATGAGTTTGGTTCCACCCAGCTTGTCGAGTGTGCATCCGGTATTTCATGTTTCTGTGCTCCGAAAGTATATTGGGGATCCGTCTCATGTTCTGGATTTTAGCACGATTCAGTTAGATGATGATTTGACCTATGATGTGGAGCCAGTGGCTATTTTGGGTCGTCAGGTTTGAAAGTTGAGATCAAAGGATATAGCTTCAGTAAAAGTGCAGTGGAGAGGTCAACCCATGGACGATGCTACCTGGGATATCGAGCGGGAGATGCGGAGCAAATATCCTCACCCGTTTGAGGCTTCAGGTATGATTCTTAACTCGTTCGAGGACGAACGTTTGTTTAAGTTGGGGAGGATGTGACGACCCGGCCAGTCGTCTCATGAGTTACCGCTCCGTTTCCCCCATTTCTACTTCTTTATGCTTTGTTATCCGTGTTTTATGTGATCGGGTTGATTAGTTTAAGTTCGGAGAGGATTTGGTAAGAAAAGAGACACTTAGTCTCTTTTAAGAAGGTTTAAGTTGAAAAAGTCAACCGGATGTTGACTTATGTGTTAGAGGGCTTGGATGTGAGTTCTGATGGTTCGATTAGCTTCGGGAGGGATTTGTGACTTAGGATCGCGACCGGAATGGGTTTTGGAGGTGTAGAGAAGATTTAGGCTCGAATTGGCGAAGTTGATATTTTGGTGATTTCCGGTTGATATGCGAGATTTTGATATAGGGGTCGGAATGCAATTCTGAGAGTTGCAGTAGCTTCGTTGTGTCATTTGGGATGTGTGTGTAAAATTTCAGGTCATTCGAACGTGGTTTGGTTGGGTTTTTTATCAAAAATGTATTTCGGAAGATTTTAGAAACTTAAGCTTGAATTTAATGTGTTTTGGGTGATTTGATGTTGTTTGAGGTGTTTTGATGATTGGAACAAGTTTTAATGAGGTTTTAGGATGTGTTGGAGCCTTTGGTTGAGGTCCCGGGGGCCTCGGATGAGTTCGGATGGTCAATCGAACCATTTCGTGCCTTGGAAGATTGCAGAATTTGCAGGTTCAGCTGTTGCAGAACTTTGCTCTATGCGATCGCATAGGGAGTCCTGCGATCGCATAGAAGGATTTGAGGGAGCTGCCAAGTTGTTCTTCGCGTTTGCATAGTGTTAAATGGACCTGGGGGCTTGGCTGGTCTTTGTTCAATGCGAACACGGGAGTAGGTCCGCGATCGCGTAAGGTCAGGAGCTTAGACATTGCGATCGCAGGGGCTTGGATGCGATCACATAGGGTAAATTTGAGAGCTGAGATTTTTGTGCTTCGCGATCACGAAGGTTTTTCCGCGATCGCATGAAGGAAATGAGGCATGGGCAGAATGTTTTTAAACTCGTCTTGTTCGCAAAGGTGGGTCTATTTTCACACATAGCTGCTCATTTTGAGAGATTTTTGAAGGAGATTGAAGTGGGATTCAAGGGGAATCGTTGGAAGGTAAGATTCTTGGACTAAAAACTCGATTATATTGTGAAATCCACCTAGAAAATCATGGAATTTAAGCTTAAAATTGAAGAACTAGGGCTTGAGAAATTGGACTTTTGAATTGGGAGTTGAAGGACCATTTGAGGTCGGATTGGAGAACTTTTGATATGTATGAACTCGTGGGGAGATAAGGAATCTAATGATGTGAAAATTTCTGAATTTCGAGAAGTGGGCCTAGGCTCGAGTTTTGCTAATTTCGGGATTTGTACTCTTTATTGATTGTTTTCGCTTGAGCTTTGTTCCCTTAGCATATTTTGACGTCCTCGTTCTGATTTTGGATAGATTCAGCGCGCGTGGAGGCCGATTCGAAGGGCAAAGGTGTCGCGAGCTAGAGATTTAGCCGGTTCGAGGTGAGTAATGATTGTAAATGATGCTCCGAGGGTTTGAAACCCCGGATTGCACATCGTAGTGCTATATTGAGGTGAGGCACACGCTTGATGACGAGTGTGGAGTCGTGCACTATTGGGAATTGTGACTTGGTCCGTCCCGGTTGATGATTTTACCGCGTATTTGACTGAAACTTATTTGCTATCATCATGATTTGGGCTGATTGCCATATTTGGGCTTCGTGCCAGCTACTTGAACCCTTCGGGGATTTTTATTACTATTTCCTCACTGTTTTGACTTATTATTTGAACTCAATCATGTTAATTTCCACTATTTTACTACTCAGCCATGTTTACTCGGTTTTTAAGACGTAAATGATATTTTAAATGATGTTTGGGCTGAAAAATACTGTTTTACTATTGCCCGAGAGGCTTGTGAGTATTTTCGACTGAGCAAGGTCGATGGCCTAGTTGTGAGGAAATACTGATACTGATTTGAGGCCGAGGGCCTGAGATATATACGTCATGAGGTGGCTTGATTGATATGAGGCCGAGGGCCTAGATTTGATGCCATGAGATGGCTTGTTATTGCGCTTGGGTAGGGGCCCCTCCCGAGGTTTGTACACTCCTAGTGAGCATGGGTACCCATTGTGATGAGAGATTAAGCCCGAGGGGCTGGTATTGTTCTGAGATTGAGCCCGAGGGGCTGGTACTGTTCTGAGATGTTGCCCGAAGGGCGAATTTGTGGATACTGTGCCCGAGGGGCGAACTTCTATTTGTTTACTTTATCTTAATTATCTATCATTTACCTATTTACTGGTTGGAAGAGGATTTTACTTGATTTTTACTGGTTTTACTGATTTTAAGTGATTTTTACGGCTTCATTATAGAATGCCTTGTGTTTTACGTGTTTTCTTACTTTCAGTCGTTATTTACATTTCTTACTCACTGAGTTGGAGTACTCACTTTACTCGCTGCACCCTGTGTGCAGATTCAGGCGTAGCTAGTTCCGCTTTGGAGTGCTGATTTTCTCCAGTTCCAAGCGGGCCTTTCGGAAATTATGAAGTAGTTGTTGACGTTCGCAGCCCCGTGTCTCTACTCCTCTATCATTTCTGTTCTCCTTCAAACATTTGTAGTAGTTTATGACTTTAGCAGACTTGTATTATGGTTTAGAGATGCTAGTGACTTGTGACACCCCGATTAGGGCTGTGTCGGGTCGGATTTTCCGCTATTCAGTATTATTAAATCATGTTTAGACTATTCTTATGTTGGTTAACTGCTTTAAAAGGTGAATTGGATTTAACTGGCTGACCTTGTCATCACGAGAGACGCCATCATGACCGGGTTCGGAGTTAGGGTCGTGACAGTCCGTTTACCAAGAATGTTGACCAAAGTTAACTTTATTCAATTTTAAAAGTTAATTTCCATATTTTACTTAGTTTTCACATAAAAGCTTTCTAGAAACGCGCTCAGACTGCGCACACAAATCGAGGCGAGACAAAGAGAGATTTTTAAAGCCTCGGAACGTTGAATTTACTTTCAAAACGAATGATGACCTTTTAGGTCATTACATGTAGGCTGGGGGAGTCAAATGGGGGAGATTCTCGTGTGTTCTAGTATATTCTTAAGCTTGCAGTTTGAATAAACGTTCTGGCAAATAAAATCAAAATATTTGAAGGTTAATTTTATTGGTCGAAAATTAGTTTAGTGATGATTGTTATAGTATGCAACATGAATTAAATGCCAATCCAGAAGGCATAAAGTTGGACGACGTAAAGTTGGACGACGTAAAGTTGGTTCAAGAAATTGATCAGACAATAATTGTATCAAGTTAAGTTTATTCTCGTATTCTGCTTTGGTCGTTTTATCTGTATATAAGTTCTTTATTTTAATCTGTGGCTGGGATTTGAGTTTGATCAACAATGTAATGATCCGTTTTATAGCTGACTTTTTACTCAATTCATGTCTGTCCGCAACACACATTCTAGAACTTTTTAACCAGGGATATCAAGAGTGAATCTGGAGAGAAGAGGGGAGAGAGGAGAGAAAAAAAGAAAACGGTGTAACTAAATCCTTTGATTTAACGCACAAATAATGAATTGGGAGCCTTTTAAGGTGGATTATATATATTTTGTAAACAAAAATTATTTATGCCGGGTAATTAACTAAACATGGATATTTAGGGTAATAAAGTTTCCAATATTGTATAGAGATGAAAAAACCCTTTATTTAATAATGGGGAGAAATTCAAAAATAGCCACATTTACAAGTGGTCATTCAAAAATAGCCACAGTTTCAAAAGTAATCAAAATGTAGTCACTTTTCATGTAAAGATAAATCTGAACGAAAACACTGTTCAAAATCCGTAAAATACTCTAGTATAATATATTGAAATCTCCAGTGTAATATGCTGGAACTTTCCGCGTGTTGGAGTTCCAGCATAATATGCTGGAAGTTCATACACAGGTGCATCGATTTCCAGTATATTATGTTGGAACTTTCCGTGTTGTAGCAAAATAGTGGTTATTTTTCAATGATTTTGCAAACGCTGACTATTTTTGAATGACCAGTTCGAAAACTGACTAACCCATGCTACTTTTACGTTAGAATGGGTTCTGCCCAAACCTGCCCATCAAAAAATTCTTTATACCCAACCCATTAAATGCTGAACGGATTGGACGGGTTGAATGGGTTTGGACCACTTTTGCCATCCCTACTCCGTCACTATGAGGTGCGAATTTGAGTTAATCGGACCAGTAGCTAGGCTTCCAATAAACCAAAAGAAAAAGAAAGAATACTCTACTAGTGCTATTGCTACTACTTCTAGCAAGTTGGGAACCAAAAAAGGTTCTCCCACAAGAGCTTACAATCTGTTCTGGATTTTAGAATTATTGTGATGTAACCATATGATATCCAGGTTTTAATAAGTTTGTATATCTTTTCATTAATTTAGTACAGCAGTACACTACACTGGTGTAATTGAGTTTGATGGGATGCTAAATAAGCCCAGTGGTTATCAACTTATCATATATGCATTGAGGAAATTGTTTCATAATTGCTAGTATTATTTCATTTGATGGTTTCTTTCATTTTTCAAACCCCATCAGTAGCTTACATGTTTAACATGTAACAAAATTATTACTAGTAATTGATATCTTATTAAGTAATTTGTGGTCATATCCTATTTAAGAGTTTGAAAGACATGTGTTTCTTAAAATGTCTACTAATTCTCTTTTTTAATTAAAGGTGTGAAAGAAAATTACAATTAAAATATTTATTCTTTTAAAAATATCATAAAAATAAATATATGGGAACTTTCTATTTGTATTGCTAATTTGTCTTTTAGTTATTTTATTTTAATAGTATATAGTTATAAATATACCTCATGTTTCTCAAAACTAAACACCAAACACTCTAACAAAATGAAATCATCATCATCATTAATTATGTAGGATTTCTACTCTACAGGAAGTGAAAGTATTTGATTTTAAAATGCGAAAAATATATCTGCATCTGAGTAGTATTGTGTTTAGTGTAATTTAGAACAATTAACCCAAACAACGCCTATCTAATCTCTTAAATTAAAAATAATATATATATATATATATATATATATATATATATATATATATATATATATATATATATATATATATATATATATATATATATATATATATATATATATATATATATATATATATATATATATATATATATATATATATATATATATATATATATATATATCTATATATAACATCTAGAAAAAGTAAACAATAAATTGGCCGGCTATTTATGTAACAATGCTTCACCCATTATAGGATCTTCTGCCGTAGTCGCAATGGCAAAGGGGTGGCCCGAAATGCCATGGAATTGAGGTTACTGTGATAACTATGGCTGTCCAACAGGACGGGACGGGACGGAACAAAATTAATGAGACGGGACGGGACGGGACGACATTTAAGCGGGACAGTGGCGGAACGGGACGAAACGGGACGGGACAAACGGGACGAAACGGTCGGCCCATCCCGTCCCACTAACAAACGGGAGGACGGGATGGAACGGGACGGGATGGCTTCGCAGGCCTTAAGTGCAGTTTTTAGAAAAAACAATGTCCAGTTTTTTGACAATGCCTAAGTTTTTAAAGTTTGCAACGGCTAGTTTTTGACTTATTTAATAAACTTAAATGTTAAAACGAAAATTAGAAAACTAAGTAAAGAATTATAAAATATTAAAACAAAAAACTTGTAATGAAATATTCTATTAATTATAATAGAGTTATAATTTATTTAATATACTTTCAAAGTATTAAGTAACTAAGACAATTCATAAAAAATAAAAAATAAAATCAACGCTTGGAGCCTTTGAATTTATTAATAGGACTTTCAAATCTCACATACAAATATAATTCTTTTAAAGAGCATCTAATCTACGCAGCCACCTTCTAGGAAGGGTTCTGTTTGAACTAGGCCTCTTAATAGCCAATTACAAATTATCATACTAATATTTGTAAGCTCATATATAGCTTCTTTGTAACTTATCAATAATATCTTTCGGACATTGTTTTGGAATTGGCAATGTTGATTGATGTTCCATGAGCTCCATGCCGTCATCGCTCCCAGTCTAAGTATCTCATTGTATTCTTCTTCTTCCCTAGTGATTAATTTTTCAAAACCAAGATTTCTTCATTCTGAATTAATCCAATCTCTGAATAATACGGAAATCTCTAGACTGTCCTCTACTAATGCATGTCTATGATCTCCAATTTGAAATCTTGCCGCACTAAAAGCACTCTCCGATGCTACTGATGATGCTTGAATAGTCAGGATATCTTGGGTCATTATTGAAAGTGTTGGAAAAGCCTTGCCATGCTCCCTCCACCATGCCAAAGTTGTTCGTTGCCTTTTTCGTCTTTAATACTTTCCAATCCTTGATTAAGATAAGAATCAAGTTCATCATCAATAGAGGAATCAAAACATGTTATATCATCCATATCTTTCCATAAAACTTCTGCTCTAGACTTAGAAATAGAAGGAGCAGTTTCACAACCTGTTGTTTCCATAGATTTATATTTATCAAACATTGATCTAGTATAAGAATATATGCTAGCTTGGCATTCTTCGAGAGATGGTTGTTCATTTTCTTGAATTGCTAATTTCTCATAAATTTTACGAACAAGTCCCTTACGCCTCTTAGTTTTAAAGATGAGTTAAGTAGAGTAGAAATTAAATAAACTTGGGGAATAGGGAAAAATTACTTTTTAAATTTTGAAATCATTTCATTAATGGACGATGCATAAGTTGGATTTGTTTTATACTTACCAAATACAACAGAAATTTCACAAATATACCATAATATTTGTGTAACAGTAGGATAATATATACCAAAAAATTATTTTGAAGCATAATAAAATTTTTCTAAAAATTTAGTAAGCTCTTTGATCTCATCCCAATCAGAATCAACAATTTGATCAGTGGGGATACCATTATGCATATTAGATACCTTTTGGATAGGCACCCGATAATCATAAGCAACTTTAAGTATTTCATAAGAAGAATTTCACCTAGTACAAACATCTTTTGGAACTTTTCTAAATGGAAGGTTAGCATTAGCACATTGTTGAGCAAATTCACGAATTCTACTCGCTTTATTAGCACGAAAAAATATAGGCGCAAGCATGTTGTATTTTACTACAAGCATCAGAAAATAAATTAAGGCACAAGTGATGTTTTGGGACGTTTAGCCTTAGGCTTACCCCTTGCAGGGGTTACAGGGGGTAAAGCTCCAAACTGAGATTGACTCTGAGTTGGAGCTTGTATTGCGGGACTAGTGGGTGTTTCATCCAATTCTTCTTCCTCGTTTTCTTCATCCTCATTTTCTTCGTCCTCAAAATAATATCATTGCCAAATTATCTTTGTAAAGGTTCACGATCTAGTTATTCTCCAAAATTAATATTATAACATGCGGGGGATTGGGAAAATGAAGTTTCATCAACATGAGTCATTTCATCTATATGTTTTCTAATTCTAGGAGAAGGGTTAGGATTAGGACTAGGATTAGGGCCAAAGTGTAATTTATAGTAGAAAATAGGGCCAAAGTATAAATTAATAAACTTAGTGGTTATATTAAAAGTTTGGGGGGAGAGGGGATAGGGGGTGGGGGGGGGTAGAGGCCATTTTTGACCCTTTTTGACCGTTGGGAACGACTATTTTTGCAATTGGAGCCGTTGCCCAACGGTTAGAATTTTAAAAAAAATTGCGGGACAGGCGGGACGGGACAGGACGAAACGGGACGGGACAAACGGGACGAAATGGCCATCCTGTCCCATTTCGTGTCCCGTTTAATATTGGCTCATCCCGTTTAACATGAAGTGGGCCGGGACGGCCCGTCCCGTTAGACAGCCATAGTGATAACTGCACGCAAGGAGAAAGAGAAATATTGTAATATAAGCCTTTAAATATTTGGGTGACATTAAAAAATAGTCAGATTTACAAGTGGTAATTGAAAAATAGTCACAGTTTCAAAAGTAATCGAAATTTAGCGACTTTTCATGTCAAGATAAATCTGAACGAAAACACTGTTCAAAATCCGAAAAATATTTCAGCATAATATACTGGAGTTCGAATTTTTTACATGTGAACTTCCAGCATAATATACTGGTGTTCCAGCATAATATATCGGAGTTCCAGCATAACATACTAGTCCAGTATAATATGCTGGAAGTTCATACACAGGTTATTGGAGATTGGTGAGTGAGTTAGGGTAGTTTGGTCCTTTCTCACTTACATTTAAAGAGTCAGTTATGTACTTTATTAGTAGACAGATATTACAAATATTTTGTACCTATGAACGGAGATTGAGAAATACAATTTGAGTTCCTTTTTCTCCTCTTCACTCCTTCTCATTTAGATCTCATTTCTTATCAATGGATGAAATCACAGATTCCATCACATGTGCTCCAATCTCCAGTATATTATGCTGCAACTTTCCATGTGCTGGAGTTCCAGTATAGTATGCTGGAAGGCCATACATAGGTGCACCAAGTGTACCAATCTAGATCCCCATTGAAAAACATAGGAGGAAATGTTACTGGAGCAAATCCACACCTAGGGATAGCAATGGAGCGGGGCGGGTTTCAGGGCTTGTGGTGCAGGGCGGGTTAGAGCATTTGCGGGTGCGGGACGGATTACGGGTTGGATATTTAAGTCTTTTGAAGTGAAGACCTAAAACGATGTCTCTCCGGTCTCTATACTCTCTTCGTCAATCACAACCTCACTCACACATCCATGAAGTTGAATATTTTTCTGTTTACTTTTAAAAAAAAATATATTTTATAAGAATTAGAAGAATTACAATTAACTGTTTACTTCTTTTTCTTTGGTTGAGGGTACACTTGGACCTTTACCATATAGGAGTATTAAATAAAACACCTTTTCCAAATTCATTAGCATAGCAATATTGTTTTTTTTTTTTTTTTTGCACAATTAACTCTTTCATCCCAACATTGTGAAAGAAATTCAACGAGTGTGTATGGCAAATCATCATTAGCAGTACTTAAATAAAGTTTTGGTTCGAAGTATCCATCTACTTCTTATAATTTGCATCCGAAAAGGCGAAAAAAATATTCGATCTACTATGTGGCTTCTTGATTTTGTTTCAATCTGGCAGAAAATTCATTAAAGAAAAAAAAAATATGCAGGCCGGGGCGGGGCGGGTTTCTGCAAGGCGGGGCGGACTGAAAATAACAAATTATGCTATGCGGGGCGAGGGCAGGGTGGGTTGAAATTTTTGCGGGTTTGCCTTGTAATCGCCCTGCCCCATTTGCCATCTCTATCCGCACCCTATTTGCATATAAGTTTTTTTTTTTTGCATATATATATGTTTCTGCAACAAATAGGCAAATTCCTCACTATATTAATAAGAACTAGAACATGATTACAATAGGGAGAGTAATTGCACCATTCAAACTATTGAATTACAATGGAAAATATTGAAATTACACGTAACTAAGGATCGATCTAAGAATGGAAAAACTTAAACTAAGAGCAAAGGGATGAGAGAACATATATTTTTCTTAAACAATATGCATAAACCCAAATCACAGACCATTACTCATTTGAGAGAAATTCAAAAATAGTCAGATTTACAAGTGGTCATTCAACAATAGCCACAGTTTCAAAAGTAATCGAAATTTAGCCACTTTTCATGTAAAGATAAATTTGAACGAAAACACTGTTCAAAACCCGGAAAATACTCTAGCATAATATACTGAAGTTCCATCATACATATAATGGAACTCCAGCATATATTATAGTGGAGTTCCAGCATAAGTATACTGGAACTCAAGCATATTATAGTGGAGTTCCAGCATAAGTATACTGGAACTCCAACATAATATACTAGAGTTCCAGTATAATATGCTGGAAGATCATACACATGTGCTCCAATCTCCAGTATATTATGCTGGAACTTTTTCGCGTGTTGGAGTTCCAGCATAATATGCTGGAAGTTCATACACATGTGCACCGATCTCTAGTATATTATGCTGGACCAGTCCCTATTACAGCAAAAAAGTGGCTATTTTTCAATGACTTTGCAAACGCTACTATTTTCGAATGACTAGTCCGAAAACTGGCTAGCCCTTGCTATTTTAACTACCCGGTTTGATAGATTTTTCTTATGCCCACTACTCAACCTTGATCGCAAATTAACTTGACCCTATTGCTTGTTTTCGGCTCAATAGTTCTTGTCAGCCGAGTAACTACTTGTGTGAAATTGGCAGGTGCAATGCCGTGTAACTTGTCTCACAAAAACCCCAGAGGCGGCCCAACGAATTTTATGGCTTAAATCCAAACTTTATGAGGGGCCTTATCTTTTTTTTTAAAAAAAAATTATTTTTTATTTGAAGTCTATTTTTTAAGATGCAAAGTTAATAATAATTTTTTTATAATCAATTTCTCCTAATAAGTCTTTCTCAATTGACAATATAGCTAATCCATTTCTCTCTTGAGACATTGTTGATCTTACGCAAAAGTTTATAAAATTTAATTTTGAAAAACTTCTTTCTGCCGAAATAACGGTAACATGAGTTATTAACATTATTCTATAAGCAACATAGGCGTCTGGAAAAGAATCAAATCCTTTATTTGATTGAGTATATTAATTAAACTGTCATATTCTAATTGTACTATTTTTCTTAACACTTTAAATTCATAAAAAAAATTTAAACGATCAATATCAGATTGATCATTATGCTTTAAAGAATATTCAAGATTAACTCAATATTTTTTTAAATTTTCATTATCTAGTGATCCCAGTTTTTTACCGCTAAATAGAAAACCTAAAATATTTTTATATGTTTTGAATTGTTCAAATCATTTTAAAGTGAAAAAAATAGTCTTGTCTACTATGTATAAAAAGTAATCAACTCTAAAAGACTCTTCGAGAGATTTTGAGATTTCATTATCAACATTCTCATCAAATTATTTCTTCTTATATATCACATGTTTCTTACGAAATTCGTGTTCGATATTCATTTCAAATGCAATTTCCTTGACAGAAATTATAGGAGTTGCAAATCCTTCTTCTCTATATTTATTAAAGAAAGAAATCAAACATTTTTACCTCACATAACTTTTCTTTTTAATTTACATATACCCTATTAGGTGTAACAAAAAATAAGGCCCCAAATAGACTATTAATACATTTTTACATATGACAAGAGTAAAACGATCCATATAGGGATCTTCTTCTCAATTTCGTCACTAGTCATGCAGAAACAAGAAAAGAAAAAAAGTAAAAATAAAAAAAGAGAATAATCTTCATAGTTGAAAAAGGAAAATCAATCGATAACAAAAGTAAATCGTGATTGAGGAGGGAAATGAAATTAATCAAAAAGGTTTTAATCATAATTGTTACTTACTAAGTATTTATCTTGGATACGTTGAAAACATATTACATTTCTTTTAATATTAAGTGACCCACTTGAGAGATTCATTAGTTGGATTAAAAATGCTTAGTTGTTGTAAACTTAAAGATCACATATATTTAATGTAATACTTTAGGGACTAAAATAGACTTGCTTCCAAACTTAAAGAGATTATTTGGATTAAAAACTCCATATTCCTCCCATTCTTTTCTTTAAGAACAAGCCAAACACAATTCAGAAGAGAAAGAAGTTTTAGTTTTCTCTCTCTCTCTCTCACACACACACACATCGCAGCTGCTTCGTCTTGCATCGAGTTTTTCAGCCATGGCGGCTCTACAGTATTTGGAATCAGTTTGCAATGCCCATCCAGAACTCTCCGATTGGTACACTACGCTATCAGATCTGTACCAAAGAAAGCTCTGGCACCAGCTTACTCTCAAGCTCGACCAGTTCGTTTCACTTCCCCTTTTTCAGGTCCTTATTAAATTCCATTTAATACCTGTGAATTTCGTTTTGTTTTAATTGTATTTAGACGTTTTTTGGTATGAATGCTATGGGTTTAGGTGTGTAAAAAGTTAGGGTTTTGTGGAGGGTTTTGTTTTAAGTTGAATTCTTATTCTTATTTGCATTTGTTTCATTTAGCATGAATTAGCATGTAATATGTTGATAATTTACCTAATTATGGAATGCAATGCATCTGGATTAGCTTATATGGAACTAATTAGGACACTGTTTCCGAACTTAGTGGCAAAATAAGCAGATAGATTATCAAGTCAAGTGAAGTTAATGTGTTTTTATCTGCTCTATCCGTCCCAATTTATGTGAGGATGTTTGACAGTTCATGGAGTTTGGGAAAGAAATATTGGCTTTTGAAACTTATGGTCTAAAATAAGCCATAGATATTTGTGTGACTAGAAATCATCTCATTAAGGGTAAAATAAGAGGGTTAAAATTAAATTGTTTAAAAATATATAAATTTATTGTTCTTTGTTGGGACAGACTAAAAAGGAAAGAATATCACTAGGACTGAGGGAGTGTTAGTTTAAATCATCACAATTACATATTCCCCAAAAGAAATGCTCAATCATCTAAATGGGTGCTTTATTGGTTATCTTTGTCCTGTACTCGTGGTGTAAATTGAAGTGGACCTGGTAAAACTAAAATAGTTTAGTAATAAATCTTATCACTGGGGGTCCATTCTCCAGGAATGGTGATGTTTTTGGAGCTTAGACTGTATTACTACTATATGTGTCTTTATTGCATGAAAGTTTGTACCTTTTGCTTCGGACAATCTATTTGTACCTTGCTACATTTGTGCGTGATTGATTCTGAAGAACGTTACGTAAACGGGTGTTTGTTTTATTTTGTTGTTTTGGCATCTAACACCTCTCTTCTCCCTTTAGGCTGGTGACACACTAATACAGTTGTATGACAACTTCATCACTGATTTTGAGACAAAGATCAATCTTCTCAAGCTTGCACATTTTGCGGTCATTGTTTCTCGGCAATACCCTGAGAAAGAGGCTGCTATAGGTTACCTTGAAGGAGTGGCTGAGAAACTTCGTAATACTAAGGAGACACGGATAAAGGAGCCGATTCTTTTTATTAAGATGCAGATTGCCCTGTTTAAGCTTGAGCAAGGGGATCAAAAAGAATGCCAGAAACTTTTAGATGAAGGGAAGACTACACTTGACAGTATGACTGACATTGATCCATCTGTTTATGCGAGCTATTATTGGGTTTCATCTCAGTATCATAAATCTCGCCAGGACTTTGCTGAGTTCTACAAGAGTTCTCTTCTTTATCTTGCTTACACTTCAGTGGAATCTCTTTCTGAATCATTTAAGCTGGTACTTTGTCATTTCTTGTTTTGTCAACCTACCCTGCCCCATTTGCTTGTTTGTATTACTTAGCTAATTGTGTATCAATTGTCCATTTATTAAATTATTTTACTTAAATAGGGTAAATTGTTGGGATCATTGAGAAGATAGTGAGACTGGGGAATATTTGTAGGACATCTCTTTGGCTGGATTATATCTGTAGAAACCACAACTATTTTAGGCATTTAGAAGAGCCTCTTACTTAGTCTTGGTGCTTGACAGAAATGAGTTCAAGGCTCAAGTGGTACCTTATATGATGTCTTTTATAATCTATGCTACTTGATTTTCAAGAGTATATGATGGAATCACTGGTGTGAAATTTTCTTGAATCCCTGTCACATTATAGTCACCATCCTCTCTTTTTAATCAGTTATTCAGTTAACTAGCAAGAGAATGAAAGCAATTTAAAAATGAAATTGTCCCCCCCCCCCATGTGATATTTTTCTAAGTTGCTCGACATGACACTAGTATGGGTGTAGGTATGGGATCCGTACCGGATCTGGTCAAACAATTTTGGGTACTTTGACCACGACGGACGGAAAATTTAGACGAGATACAATTTGATTCCCGAAATCAGAACCAAAACTAGGGTAAATTTGAAGAAAATAACATACCTTATCTAGGAAATCAATCATTTACTTATCTACAACTTGAGAATAAAAAAGAAATCCATACTTTACAAGCTATATGTAAATAGTATTCCACAAAATTTCTCATATTTAGAGATATATTTATTTTTTTGAATTATTTTTGCCGGATCTCCGCACCCGTATCAGTACTAGGAATAGGATCCATATTCCTGAATCTTAGAATTACCATCTAGAAGAATCCGACTTCTAGATCCGCACCCGCGTCCGAGCAACTTAAATATTTTCTAGGTTAAAGAGCTGTTAGAAAAGCCTATAATTATGGACACAGTTTGCTGTGTCTCCGAGTATTTAGTCTTCTCATCCTTGACTGCAGTATCATCTCTAAGGATGTGTAAAGTATTAAGGAATGATCTCTTCTTTTTTTCCTAACAGAGGAAGCTTTGCACAGTATAGTGAATCTTTTGAAGGTCTTCGTTTAATTTATTTTTATAATGATTTGCTATTGGATCGAAATTCTCTAATATGCTCTTCATCATTTCCAAGTTCTGCATAGATTCTTCATGATTTACCCATACAACTCGTATTAAGTCAGAGACGTCACAGTGCTATGGGCTTAAGCATTAATTCAGTACTTTGACAGTTGCTACTTGCTAATCAATCAAATGCTGAAAAAATGAAAGCGTTATTGTTTAATTGCTTATTGTATCAGTGTCGAGGTGGTCTTTTCTAACAGCTGCTTCAGCCTTTGAGTAGAAATACTTGTTAGTTGTTTATGTGATTTGCAGTATTTTCTGCAATTTCAGTCTTTTAATTATAATGCATCTGAAAACGGTTGCTGTTTCTTCTGTTTTGTTTAGGATTTGGCTTTCGATTTGTCCCTGTCAGCATTGCTGGGAGACAACATATACAACTTTGGAGAACTACTTGCTCATCCAATTGTAAGTTTATTTGACAGATTCCCTCTTTCTTTTATGTGCTTTCCATGCGCTAGAGTTATGTTCAAGTAGCTGGAAATTATCTGTTAACGCTTCTTTCTTGTGGAAATGGCTAAGTGGACTGCCCATTCAAGGAATGTACTTGGTGTTCTTCCCAGCTGTCAGAATATGTCTTCAGGTCTTATTGTGTTGTCATCTGTAGTATGAAAAGGGAGCCGCAGTTAGCAGGATCATCTATTTTTCTGCTTTTTTCTGTCTTTTTGTCTCTTGCTCCAAGGGTTTCAACTCACTTCTGGAAACTTCTAAACATGAATATTGGACCTTCATTATGAGTCTGCTTCTACTTTTTTGTTCACTGCTGAGAACAGTTAAACAAGATAGTTGGACCTCCACTACGAGTCTGCAACTCTTCTCCACCTACCCTCTCGAACCTTCTGGGGCAAAAACAAAAAAACAAGTATTGGATTCTTTCTATGAAGAGTCGTCCCTATTGGTGACGATGTTGGTCCTGGGATAAGTATAATGTTGACCCAATACGTATGGATGCAAAATTGTGCCCTAGTCATTGCCGGTTATTCCTTACTTTTTTTTGCTTTTGTAGAAATATAGTTCTTCTCATTGGCTCCACTGTATTCCTCTAATGGTCCCAAATAGCCATCTTTTGCTACTTAGTTTTCTGAGTTTTAGTGCATACTTTTACATGGATGACTGGAATTTCCCTTCTCGTAAGGCATTTAGTTGATATAGTATGGGGGAAGGTCGAGACCGTGTATACAAGGACTAAGAGATACCCGAATCAAACTGACAATAAACTAACTACTAAGGCATTTTATCTGAGAACTCACTGAAATCTCAATAAATACCTTTTTATCCATTATATTGACTTCAGTTGTGTGGGATGGACTAGATTTATGTGCTGACAAGATTGTGTATATTCAATCTATCATGACTTATTCTTATTTGTTACAGATACAGAGTCTGGTAGGGACTAAGGTTGAGTGGCTCTATTATATTCTTGAAGCCTTTAACACCGGTGATTTGGTTCGCTATCAACAATTATGCCATGTCCATCAAGCTGCTTTGAGTGCCCAACCAGCATTGGTGCAGAACGAGAAAAAGCTTCTCGAGAAGGTCAACATTCTCTGCTTGATGGAAATTATCTTCAGGTACTGTATCAGTTTCGCAGATAATGGAGTTTTATTTACTTATGCCATTAGGATTGATACTAAAGCTTTGGACAATACATTTGCATGCAGTCGCCCAGCAGACGATAGAACTATTCCTCTGAGTGTGATTGCAGAGCGTACAAAGTTAAATGTGGAGGATGTAGAATATCTACTCATGAAGAGCCTTTCTGTAAGTTCTTTTTAGTTAAATTAGAATTTAACCTCTGTTATTCTCACCAACTTCCTTCATTCATGACGGCACAGTAAATGTGCATCTTTTGTTGTATTCTTAATTGATATCAGCATCTTCTGTTTTTCTATGGGTTGAGAAACATATCCTTTTGCCCTTATGTTTTTTGTTTTTGCTATTCTCCCGAACTAATTTAAGCAATGAGTGCAAGCTCCTCCATTTGGGCCGTTCTTCGTTACTTTTTCCTAGTACTAATACAGTCTTATCTGAGATGATAAAAATGCTTGATCTTTTGGATTTGCATATAGAATGTGAAATTGTACATTTCTTTTTCTAGGAGTGTTCTTCCAGATATCTTTGTTATATATGTACTTGGTTAGGCCATTTATTGAAAAAGGAGGAGGAAAGATGCTGTTGGATGTTTATTGTTCAGTGTTGTATTCATACTTTTCCTTTCCCTTCCCATCACTATTTCATCTTGCATAGATTTGTCATAACTTTCTTTTTATGAGAATAGTAACCTCTTCATCTTTCTATATTAGTTAACTCTAGTTTTTATGTTGGGTTTTGCGAATCCTAATGCAAACGATAGACATGTTAGTTAGTAATTAGCAATTAACACTTATCCTGAATTTTTGTACTTTTCCCAAGTCCCCTGAACTTTCTACTTGGGCAGTCTTGATGCTGCATGTCGTCTTCTTTTGTAGTTCATGTCTTTCTCACGGTTGGTTTAACGTTGTCCTCCTGTAGGTTCATCTCATTGAGGGAATAATTGATCAAGTCGAAGGGACAGTTTATGTCTCCTGGGTGCAACCAAGAGTTTTGGGAATTCCCCAAATCAAGTCATTGAGGGATCGGCTAGACAATTGGGTGGATAAAGTACACACGGCTTTGTTATCTGTGGAGGCTGAAACTCCTGATTTAGTTGCTACATAATCCTTGGTTTTCCCAGTTCCCTTTCAGGTCTCTGTAATAGCCCCGCCACATCTTTATATTTGTTTTGATTCTGAAAAGAGCTGGTAATACAGCTGAGAAACTAGGGACAGTGTTCTAGTACTCTTAGGCGTTTATTTTTATGTCCCAGTTTTAGCTTGAGATATTATTGATCTCATTGAATTTTTCCCTCAGATAGCTGGTTGTTCTTGTATTCGATTACCAGAGTTCATAGTGATGACATTCAAAAGGGATAACTGGAGCCAAGTTGTGAAATGGCTTATTTTTACGACTGTTAGAATTTTATTATTTCCTGGACCTTTTGCACTACAACTAAACAGAGCCAATAGTATGTGATTATATATTTCCTTTTCTAGGAAGAGTGTTCTTCCATATATCTTTGTTATATATGTACATTGGAAGGTTACATAGCTTTGTCACAATTCTTTCCTTTTTTTGAGAATACTAACCTAGCATCTTCATCTTTTCTATATTAGTTAACTCTAGTTTTTGTGGCAAAACCATTTCAAATACCAAACTAGTTGTCCTTAGTGGGGGAACTAAGATTTTCACTAGGAGGTTTCAAAGTATAAAAAGTTAAATATATCGAAAAGTCAAGGGGAGTTAATGCATATTAAATATACATAAAGCAAAAAATTTATCTAGTAATATTGTGTAATTTTCTGGTGAAAGGGTGTCACCCCTTGGTTGAATGTGGCTCTGCCATTGCTTGCCGTTTTTATACCACGCTTGAGCGTGTATAAAGAAAGACGACGATTATTGCTTAAAATAGACTCCCTCCGTTTCAATAAATGGGTAATATTTTTATTAGTTCATTACAACAAGACTGTTACTTTTCTAAAATTTTAAAAATAATTTATTTAAATTTTTCATTTTACCGTTAATAAATCTTATAGTCGTACGAAAATTAATCATGTTTAAGAACACAAATTTAATTCCTTTTTAAGACCTTTTAATCATAATAAAATTCTGCACTCAATGGGGGCAAAAAGAAGGAGAAAACAAAAGATTTAGTGTCAACTTGTCAGTTGTCACTTAGTGAAATGTAAATAATAAAGAATGGCCCGTTATTGCATTTTCAGTGGCTATAATTTCCTTGTCCATCACTCTATTCAAATATCACTAACAACCAAAACCACAAAAACCCACCATATAATTTCCTTGTCCATGCTCTCATCTGCTCATGGTTATTTTGGCCGATTGATCTTCTAATACGCCAGTTTCAACAACTCTCGTTCGTTACACTTCTTCCTAGCTGCTCGGCCCGTAGTCTCTCACTCAGAAAATTTTGAAAGAAAATGAGTATGAATATTGAAGAATGCAATAAAGGTGCTATTGATTCAGACCATGCACGTCTTCACGAACTTGGCTACAAACAAGAACTCAAGCGCGATCTTTCGTAAAACCCCGCCTTCATATTAATATACTTCCTTCGTTTCAGTTTACGTGACATACTTTTTCTTTTTAGTATAAAAAGGGCAGTCCGGTGCATTAAACTCCCGCTATGTGTGAGGTCCGGGAAAGGGCCAAATCACAGGGGTCTATCGTACGCAGCATTACCTTGCATTTCTGCAAGAGGCTGTTTCCACGGCTCGAACCTGTGACCTCCTGGTCACATGGCAACAACTTTACAATATCATATTTTCCTGAAACGTCTTATTTTATCAAGATAATTTATAGTCATATAAATGTGCGACTGACATTGAATTTGGAACTTTTTTGCAGGGTGTTATCGAACTTTGCATTTTCATTTTCTATAATATCAGTGCTTACTGGTTTAAACACATTGTTCGGAACTGGATTAAGTTTTGGTGGGCCAATTTCTTATATATATGGATGGCTAATTGCTGGTTCATTTACTATGGTTGTTGGTTTATCAATGGCTGAGATTTGTTCATCTTATCCAACTTCTGGTGGTCTTTATTATTGGAGTGCTATGCTTGCTGGTCCAACTTGGGCTCCTTTTGCTTCTTGGATCACTGGCTGGTAATTAATTTTCTCAATTATTTTCACTAATTAATTACTTTTCTAGTTTAAATTTAAGTAAATTATGTCATATATGAAGGGAGTCTTGGCGTAATTAGTAAAGTTGTTGCCATGTGACCATGAGGTCATGGGTTCGAGCCGTGAAAACAGCCTCTTGCAGAAATGCAACGTAAGGCTGCGTACAATAAACCATTTAGTGCACCGGGCTGCCCTTTATATAGTCTAATTGCTACCATTTGTCATTAATCGTCGACTTAATTCCCTTAATACAAACATTCCAGTGCCTTATTATGCCATGCCCTGTTTTCTTAATTCATTCAAGTTACATGCACCGACAATGTATTTAATTCTTTACGTATTAATATAATTTAACCTGTTATAGTAGGTTACTTATCATTTATTTTGGATTACCGATTAATATTATTAAATACAGTTACCCGCTACCTTTTAAGTGACCTGGTTGTGTTAATACATTTTACTATCAGCGTATAAAACTTAAATTCTATCGGGGCATTATCTTGTAAGAAAAATTTGTATCCTGTTAGCTTATGTTTCTCTTTGTTGTATTATAATAATCACCTGTCATAACTTATTATACTATATTAATGATGATTTTCTACTTTTAAGTTTTGTCCCACCACATATTGCTTCCTACAGTAAATTGTCTTTCTTTCAATCCATTTGCAGGTTCAACATTGTTGGTCAGGTATAAAGAAGAAATACTCAGTAAATATTGCTCTAACATGCAGTTCACAGTTCTTTAGTTGTAGTGTCTACTGTCTAACCAGGTATATCTTCTTCAATTCATATAGCAATATAGCAACTCTAATATATAATCGCTCTGCAGACTTATTTGAAGATAGGACACAATGGAAGAAAAAAATCCATGTCGGTGATATCTACTAGTCGGGAATAGGTTTTAATCTTGTTAGAGAACTTCTAATATTGTTATAACTATTACTAACCCCCCTCCCCCCCCACCACACACACGCACACACACATATATATATATATATACGCCGCAGCAGAGTGCTTTGTCCATGCTGCTATCCGTTGCCGAAGGGGAGCTTTGGCGTAACTGGTAAAGTTGTTTCCATGGGACCAAGAGGTCATGAGTTCAAGCCGTGGAAACAACCCTTGCAGAAATGAAAGGTAAGGCTGTGTACAATAAACCCTTGTGGTCCGGCCCTTCCCCGGATCCCGCGCATAGCGGGAGCTTAGTGCACTGGGTTGTCCTTTTTTTAAATATATATGTGGCTTATTTTTCACTATTTTATTTGTCTGTGAGCTTATATGGAAAAGTGAGGATTCATATAACCGACCCCAACTTGTTTGGGATTGAAGCATAGTTATTATTGATTGCAGTGGGCAGTGACAACAAGTGTAGATTATTCATTGGCACAATTGCTTCAAGTGATAATACTCCTTAGCACAGGTGGAGTGAATGGAGGTGGATATCAGGCCTCTAAATATGTAGTTATTGCCTTACATGCTGCAATTCTGCTCTTACATGCTATTTTGAATAGTCTTCCTATCTCTTGGTTGTCCTTCTTTGGACAACTTGCTGCAGCTTGGAATGTTTTAGGTACTATATATATCATATATAGTAAATCCAACTTATTTTTTATCTATATATAACAGCTCTGATTGATAGAGTTGAGGAATATTGCAGGTGTTTTTCTTCTTATGATACTGATTCCTGCGGTTGCAACTGAACGAGCCAGCACTAAATTTGTATTCACTAACTTCAATACTGAAAATGAAGGTGGCATTGGCAATAAAGTCTACATCTTTGTTCTTGGACTTCTCATGAGCCAGTATACATTGTTAGGTTATGATGCTTCTGCTCATATGGTGAGTCCTTTTTCTTAATTTCTTGTTTGTGTGCCCCTTCTTGATTTTCCGAAATTGACTTCTCCGCGATGAAACAAAGCTAGTTTCCTTTCAAATTGCTTTGTTATGAAATTCTAGCTGGACTAGATGATGCTCTGAATGCTAATGAGGATCCCTCCCCGACTAGAACTTCTTGTTTCTGAGGTCGGAAACTGGGATTTGATGGTATCTGTAGAGCGGATCCCATGAGCTTCTCTGGTTGAGCTTGGTTGAAGATGATGTGACGCAAGTGAACGTCTATGAAAAAGCTGTCGTAAAGTTCCATTTTTCGTTCTGTCGTTGATCAATCTGTCACTGAATCACATCCCGCTCTGTCATTGTCTCTTCAAAGTGTTCTTTCATAGAATTTTTCCCTTTGCCTTGTCTCTGATCACTTCTTTTTGCAGACAGAGGAAACAAAAGATGCAGATAAAAATGGGCCAAAAGGAATTGTAGGTGCTATTGGCATATCACTAATTGTTGGATGGGCATATATACTTGGTATAACCTTTGCAGTTACTGACATACCTCATCTGTTGAGTAAAAACAACGACGCGGGTGGTTATGCGATCGCTCAAATATTTTATGATGCATTCAACAACAGGTTTGGTAGTGGTGTTGGTGGAATTCTTTGCTTAGGCATAATTGCTGTTGCTATATTCTTCTGTGGCATGAGCTCACTGACTAGCAACTCTAGGTAATTATATATCCTTTGTATCATTCAAGCAAGCTCTTTTGAGACTAGACACAAATGAGGAAAATGTTGTTTGCGCCCTCTAGGATGGCTTATGCATTCTCGCGAGACGGAGCAATGCCATTTTCGCCCTTCTGGCGCAAAGTAAACGAGCAGGAGGTTCCAATAAACGCAGTCTGGATGTCAGCGCTTATAGCATTTTGCATGGCATTGACGGTACAACTCCTGATTATTTCATATACAGTCAAACTTCTCTATAGCAGTTCATAATAACGGCCAAGTTTTCTTTGAAACCAATTTTTATGTGATGATATAATATATGTTCTCTATAACAACATTTCGATATAATGCAGTCTATCTCTATAACAGCATCCCTATATAACAACCATTCACTATAAACGCCAAGGTTTTTTAGAACCGATTTTTATATTATGTTATACTATATGTTTTCTATAACAACACTTCACTATAGCAGTCAAAAAAATCGAAACAAACGAGGCTGTTATAGAGAAGTTTTACTGTATATTCTTTCTCATTTAAGTTCTGTTATGTTCATTTCACTCCCTTCCAAATGCTAATATAACAGTATACTACTTTTTTGTGTGTGGTTTCGTATTAAAGTCTCTTGGAAGCTTGGTAGCATTTCAAGCGATGACATCAATAGCAACAATCGGGCTATATATCGCGTATGCCTTGCCATCCTTATTCAGAGTGACTTTGGCTCGAAAGTCTTTCACTCCAGGACCGTTCAACTTGGGACGCTATGGGGTCGTTGTTGGTTGGATCGCGGTGTTGTGGGTTGCAGTCATCTCTGTGCTCTTCTCTTTGCCTGTTGCTTACCCTATTACAGATCAAACTCTCAATTATACTCCTGTTGCAGTTGGTGGCCTTCTTATTCTTCTTCTTTCTTCTTGGTTTTTTAGTGCTAGGCATTGGTTTAAAGGTCCTATAACAAATATTGAAGTATAGTTCAACTAAGGAAGTGTTAAACTCTGATTCCTTTACTTGTATTGGACCATGTTCAAGTATGTTCAAGCGACATAGGCCGGCAAAACTTGCCCGTGTTGTTCAATTATTCACATAGTTTTGCCGAACTGACAAGACTTAGTACTATCTTCATTCTACTTATCTTGTTAAATTGTTCATAGGTCGTGTCAGATTGGCAAAACTTGTCTGTGTTGTTCAATTGTTCCTGTAATTGTATTGCACAAGGTTCAAGACATAGGCCGGAAAAACTTGCCCGCGTTGTTCAATTATTAACATAGTTTTGCCGAACTGACAAGACTTAGTACTATCTTCATTCTACTTATCTTGTTAAATTGTTCATAGGTCGTGTCGGATTGGCAAAACTTGTGTGTTGTTCAATTGTTCCTGTAATTGTATTGCACAATGTTCAAGTATATACTCCAACTACTATGTACCTTTGCCGACATAGGCCGGCAAAACTTGCCCGCGTTGTTCAATTATTCACATAGTTTTGCCGAACTGACAAGACTTAGTACTATCTTCATTATACTTATTTTGTTAAATTGTTCATAGGTCGTGTCAGATTGGCAAAACTTGTCTGTGTTGTTCAATTGTTCCTGTAATTGTATTGCACAAGGTTCAAGGACGTAGGCCGGAAAAACTTGCCCGCGTTGTTCAATTATTAACATAGTTTTGCCGAACTGACAAGACTTAGTACTATCTTCATTCTACTTATCTTGTTAAATTGTTCATAGGTCGTGTCGGATTGGCAAAACTTGTGTGTTGTTCAATTGTTCCTGTAATTGTATTGCACAATGTTCAAGTATATACTCCAACTACTACGTACCTTTGACGACATAGGCCGGCAAAACTTGCCCGTGTTGTTCAATTATTCACATAGTTTTGCCGAACTGACTAGACTTAGTATTATCTTCATCTTACTTATCTTGTTATTCATATGTCGTGCCGGATTAGCAAAACTTGTCTGTGTTGTTCAATTGTTCATAAGCTTTTCCGGACTAGCAAGACGTGCTACTATCTTGCATGTGTTCTTATTCTGCCCCCCCAAACAATAAACAAACCGATAGTAATCAAGGTATGGGAACCAAATTTTAACTTCTATGAGGAAGTGCATAGAGGTTTAAATACGGGTGAAATTCCTAAATTGGCCTCTGAATTGTTGAGAGATGGAGACCCTAATCACTAGTGTGCTAGGGAATCCAATTTATGATAATGAGTATACGACAAGAGTGGAGAGATCCGGTAGCCCGGATTCATGCAAATGGCGTGGAGTATTATAACATACGAAAATTTAGAAATCAGCCCGAATTCCAACTTCTTAGCCGTAAAATGCCAAAAAAGAAGGAACGGTCATGCTGAAGCCATGGTTATAGTTTATTAGGTCATTTTTTATGGCCCCGCAAAATTTTAGGCGATTCGGATCCAATAGCCCAGATTCATGCAGATGGGTGGACTATAGCATACGAAAATTTAGAAATCAACCTGAATTTCAGTTTTTTGGCCCTACAACGCCAAAAAACAAGGAACGACCATGCCAAAGACATGAATATTGTTCATTAGGTCATTTTTATGGCCTCACATTATTTTTTATTCATAAAATCTATACCTATAGCATTTGCAAGTCGGCTGTTAGGCGATTCAGATCCGGCAGTCCGGATTCATGCAAATGGCGTGGACTATATATAGTACACCAAAATTTAAAAATCGACCTAAATTCCAATTTTTGGCCCTAAAATACCACAAAAACGAGGAACGGTCATGCCAAAGCCATATCTATTATTCATTAGGTCATTTTTTATGGCACTGCAAATTTTACGGGATTCAGATCCGGTAGCTCAGATTCATATGGATGACATGGATTATGCACACGAAAATTTAGAAATCGACTAGAATTCTATTTTTTTACCCTAAAATGTCAAAAAACGAGGAATGATCATGTCGAAGCCATGACTATTATTCAACAGTTCATTTTTGATGGCCCCGTAAAATTTCAGATGATTCGGATCCAGTAGCCCGGATTCATGTAGATGGCGTGGACTATAGCACACAAAAATTTGGAAATCGGTCAAAATAAAAAAAAAATTGTCCCTAAAATACCAAAACATGAGGAACGATCATGCCGAAGCCATGACTATTATTCATTAGGTCATTTTTTATAGCCCCACAAAGTTTTAGGCGATTCGAATTCGGTAGCCTAGATTCAATGCAGATGGCGTGGACTATAGTATACGAAAACTTGGAAATCAGCCCGAATTACAGTTTTTTGTTCCTAAAATGCCAAAAAAGAGGAACGATCATGTCAAAGCCATGACTATTGTTCAGTAGGTCATTTTTTATGGCCTCGTAAAGTTTGAAACGATTCTGACCCGGTAGCTCAGATTCATGCAGATGGTGTGGACTAAAACACATAAAAATTTAAAAATCGGTTTGAATTAAAGTTTTTTGGCCCTAAAATACCAAAACATTAGGAACGATCATATCGAAGTCATGACTATTATTCATTAAGTCATTTTTTATGGCCCCACAAAATTGTAGGCGATTCGGATCCGTTAGCCTAGATTCATGTAGATGACGTATACTATAATATACGAAACTTGGAAATCAGCACGAATTACAGGCTTTTGGCCCTAGAATACTAAAAACGAGGAACGGTCATGCCTAAGCCATGACTATTATTCATTAAGTCATTTTTATGGCCCGCCAAAATTTTAGGCGATTCGGATCCTGATGTCCGGATTCATGCCGATGGCGTGAACTATATAACACACGAAAATTTAAAAATCGGCCTGAATTCAAGTTTTTGGCCCAAAAATCCAAAAACATGAGAAACTGTCATGCCAAAACTATGACTATTGATTATTAGGTCTTTTTTTATGGCCCCGCAAAATTTTAGGCGATTCAGATCTGGTAGCCCGGATTCATGCAGATAGTGTGGACTATAGCACACGAAAGTATGAAAATCGGCCCAAATTACAGTTTTTTGCCCTAAAATGCCAAAACGAGAGAAATTATCATGCAGAATCCATGACCATTATTCAATAGGTCATTTACTATGACAGCGCAAAATTTTAGGCGATTTGTATCCGTTAGCCCAAATTCATACAAATGGCATAGAATATGCACACGGAAATTTAGAAATCGACTTGAATTCTAGTTTTTTGACCCTAAAATGCCAAAAACCAAGAAACGGTCATGCCGAAGCTATGACTATTATTTATTAGGTCATTTTTATGGCCCCGTAAAATTTTAGGCAATTTAAATTCGGTAGCCCGGATTCATGCAGATGGCAGCTCACGAAAATTTATAAATCGGCCCGAATTCTAATATTTTGGCCCTAGAATTCCAAAAAATAAGGAACGGTCTTTGCGGAGCCTATTATTCATTTGGTATTTTTTGATGGCCCCGTAAAATTTTAGGAGATACAAATCTGGTAGCTCATATTCATGCAGATAGCGTGGATTATAACACATGAAAAATTGAAAATCGACCCAAATTTAAATATTGTGGCCTTGAAATCCTAAAAATAAATGACAAACGGTCATTCCGAAGCCATGACTATTGATTATTAGGTCATTTTTATGGCCCCACACAATTTTAGGCGATTCGGATCTGGTAACCCGGATTCATGTAGATGACATGGACTATAGCGCGTGAAAGTTTGGAAATCGACCTGAATTCCAGTTTTTAGGCCCTAAGATGCCAAAAAGTGAGGAACAATCATGATTAATCCTCGACTATTGTTCATTAGGTCATTTTTGATCGCCCGCATAATTTTAAGTGATTCAGATTCGGTATCCCGGATTCATGCAGATGGCGCGGACTATAGCACACGAAAATTTAAAAATCGTCCCGAATTCCATTTCTTTGACCCTAATATCCCAAAAAATGAGAAACTGTCATGCCGAAGCCATGGTCATTTTTATAACCCCGCAAAATTTTAGACGATCCGGATCCGGTAGCCCGATTCATGCAGATGGCGTGGACTATAGTTCACGAAAATTTAGAAAATCGGCCCAAATTACAGTTTTTTGGTCTCAAAATACCTAAAAACAAGAAACGGTAATGCGGAAGCCATGAATATTATTCATTAGGTCATTTTTATTGTCCCGGATTCATACCAATATAGCATACGAAAATTTAAAAATCGGCCCGAATTCTAATATTATGTAAAATGCCAAAAAAGAGGAATGGTCATGCCGAAGCCATGACTATTGTTCATTAGGTCATTTTTATGGCCCCACAAAATTTTAGGTTATTCGGATCTTGTAGCATGGATTCATGAAGATGACGTGGACTATAACATACGAAAATTTAAAAATCGGCCTGATTTACAGTTATTTGACCCTAAAATCCCAAAAATGAGGAAAGGTCATTGTTGCTCCTAAACGCACACACAAGTATATGTGATCGTACAAGTAATAAAATGATAAGTCGAGTATCGAACCCACAGAGACTTGTATCAACTACCTACTAAATTCAAGATTGTTATTCAGTCAAGCCAAATTCAAATTCAAGAATGTGATTATACTAAATTATAATTCTAAGTAATAACTAAATTATTAAGCAGTAAAATGATTGTTATGTATTCAATAGAGACAAATATTCCAGGGTTGTGATCGATTCACCAATCCTATTGTGTTCTAGTTAATTCTCCCTTTCATACAATTCACCCATACTTGTTAATTAATCGATAATTGCTCTCATAGCCTTCTTTCGAAGTACTAATAGATTAACGTCTATATTCCTATGGAATCAATCTATTAAGAACGCATTAAGATTACGATATTTAATTAAGCACGATGACTAGGTATATTCCTATCCTAACCACAAATCCCCCCCCCCCAAGAGATATGATCGTGCTCTCTTCAATTCTTCTCTAATCTAAACATGGCTTTCCTAAGCATAACATAGATAGTAAATAGAACCTAATTGCTGGCCAGACAATTAAGCAATTAATCATAGAATTGAAGAAACAACCATATATTAGTGAATTGTAATAAATGTTAAGTCAACGTTAAACAACAATATTCATGGCTAAATCACAACCCCGGAATTATGGGGTTTAGCCACTCGTGATAGTATCAAACAAATTCATAAGTGTTGGATAATTGAAAATGCTAAGAAAAGATGAAGAAAACGAAGATCTCTTCGCTCCCAGATGTTTCTCGTGTGTATTCTCCCTTCAAAGTAGCGTCTCCCCTTTAAAAATATGCTTAGTCTTTCTTTTATACGTGTTGGGTAGGTCAAGGACCGAAATAACCTTGTCCTAGGCAAAATTGGACAAAATTCACGCCACCAATGCCCAGCCCAGCGCTAGGAGATGTCCCTGAAGCTGGTAATTTAGAGTATACTGTCTCTGGGGCCACAGGTAGCATGGGGTGCTGCCTCTGGCGCCACAGGTAGCGTGGGGCGCTGCCTGTGGCGCTAAAAATGTCATTTTGTCTTTTCGTCCGTTTTGGCTCTAATCTCGCACCTTTCGCCCCCAATTTCTCCCGGATCATTCCTACATATAAATTATATTAAATTAATATAATTTAACACATTTTACATCCGAAATCCACGAAACAAAAGTAAAACATGAGGCGATATACATATAAATATATACACTTTAAGCTAAACATCAGTCATGTCGAAGTCGTGACTATTATTCATTAGGTCATTTTTTATGTCCCCTGCAAAATATTAGGCGATTCGTATTTGTCACACCTCCTTTTTACTCGCGCCGCAAGGGCGCAGAGGGAGTTTTTCCAATTAAAGGACAATCGAAACGGGATTTATTTATTTAATTCAGAGTCGCCACTTGGGAGATTTATGGTATCCCAAGTCACCGATTTAATCCCGAATCGAGGAAAAGAATGACTCTGTTAACAGTCCGCGAACCAGAAATCCGGATAAGAAATTCTGTTAACCTGGGAGAAGGTGTTAGGCATTCCCAAGTTCCGTGGTTCTAGCACGGTCGCTCCACTATCATATTTGGCTTAAATATCTGGTTTTATACGATTATGAACTTATGTGCAAATTTTAACTTTTAACCGCTTTTATTATTATTAATTTTTTTTTATTTTTTTTAACAATGTGAACATCGTTTAAAACCTTTCTTTGGATTGCGTCACATGAAATGCACCTGCAATCCGGAACACATTTTATTCAATATTTTGGGATTTGGATTTTGGTCGCATGAAATGCACACCCGAGTTTAAGAAGGTAAGATTATTAAAATGCGTTCCTAAAACGACTAGCGCGTGGTTATTTTGGAAAAAGCCGTGAATTTCGCTAAGCGGCCGATTCCGAGTTCTAAGTAATTAATACAAACATTTGTGAGTGCCCCGCAATCTATACGTTTTACTAGGCGAGGCTCATCTCATTTATTTTTAAATGGACAATTCTAAAATGACTACATTTTTTCTATTAAAATTAGTCTTTAAAATAAAGAAAGAAAATCCTACTTAATTAGGAGCTTTCAAAAAATTAAGAAAACGTAACATACTAATTGCTAGATTAAGACAAATATTAATGGAAAGAATTTTACTAAAAAAAAAAAGGAAAATTCGAAATTATAAATAAAATAAGAAATTCGTCAACTAATATTCAAAAGAAATCAAATATAGCTAGATTGAAGCTCGCATTTTTATATATAAAAAACTATTGGAATTAATTTTTCACAACCATTTGAAACTAGATTTAACCATAATTACTAAAGCTCATTAGAAAGTTTACTAAACTTAGACATTATCTAGTCATGTTTGAACTCAAATCACGCCTTAAATAAATTTAGCTACCTGTTCACGATTAACCTACTTTTGACAATATTAAAACCTTCATAGCTAGTGAATTAACCCGTTTTGCCAAGCCGATTCACTAAAGACCAACTTATGTTATTTTCCTCTTATTCCAATTATTAAACAGTTTGACGGTAAGGAGCATGCTTAAACATATACTACCTAATAACCGAACTAAAACAGAGTACTATTTAGTACATCACTATAAGATGCCTAGTTATGCAAAGCGATAGAAATTTATAAAATAATAATACCTGAAATAGCCTAAATACAATCAGTAAAAGAAACAAGGAAAAAGCTAAATTAAAATTTCAAAGTTCCATTCTTCATATGTATTCATGCTTTCACATTTTTAGCTTGCAATAACTAGTATTACAGTCGTGTACCGGATCGGAACGATGATGAACTCGAACGAAAACAAATCTGCCCGGAGACCATTATCGCACCAAAATAATTCGACGACGAAGACGACCATGAACGGATGACTCGTGACTGGAAGATCTCGTCTATTGAGGACGATACGTGAGGGTGATGTGCGATGAAGAAGACAAAGTAGTAGAGCAGCCATGGACGTGGTGAAGCAGTAGTAGTTGCTACTGCTGAACATGCTGGGCAGTCCGTCGATGGAGGAGCTGGTGGTCGTCTGTTCAGGTGTGTCGTTTGGTGGTTATCCATGGCAACGTGGCAGAACCAACAGAAGCGACTGGAGAGCTGGGTCGTCCATGGTGCGAGGATGGTCGTCGACGATGGACTGGTCGAGCTGCTGGACGTGACAGTGGTGAGGCAACGAGGGGGAGGTGTTGGTTCGAAGGCAGTCGCGGGGGAGACATCCATAGTCGCCGGAGGTGAAGCTCGTTTTGGACTGGTTTGCTGCGTGCCGAAGAAGATGACGAAGCAGCGGTAGGCAGCCATGGTTGCCGGAGGTGATGGTGGTGAAGCAACGAGGGGGGGCAGCCATGGCTGCTAGGCTTTTGGAGAAGAAGAAGAGGGAGGGTGGCGGGTAGCTTGGAGCTTAATTAGGTTTAGTTTTTTTTTTGTTTTGTGAAATGAAAGATAGGGTTGTTGGATCTTTTGGGTTATGGACTGGGTCGACCCGGTTTGAAATGGACCGGGTCGTAGGGGAAGGTTGGGTATATTTGGGCCTGTGGTTCAAAATTGAAGAAGAGGCCCAATTCCGATTTCCTTTGTATTTTTTGCTCTCTTTTCTTTTACTTCCTAATTAATAAAACTAAAAATTCTAAATTAAGTTATAAACTAAATTGACTTATCAAAAATACTAATTAATTCCTAGCGACAATTATCGCACATTTAAATAGCAATTAACGATAAATTTGCACAATTTGGACGTTAAATGCTAAAAATGCAGCGTACATTATTTTTATGATTTTTTTCATTTTGTAAAACAAACTTAATTAAATATCAAATGCAAATGCGACATATTTTTATATATATATTTTTGATTATTAATTTAACACATTAACATGCACAGGCAAAAATACAAATAATTATCCAAAAGTGCTACAAAAATTCCAACATTGCACATAAAGGAAAATTGTTTTATTTTGAATTTTTTGGGAGTAATTCTCATATAGGGCAAAAATCACGTGCTCACAGCTGCCCCTCTTTGCCCGAAAACACAAAGAGTTTTCGTGCAAAGATAAAGTGAGCGGATACGAGCGATTTTTTGCCCGTTTGGGTACTCCGTGTGAAGCATTTTTGAAAGATTTAATCGAACCTCTACTTAGAAGGTTTCCTACATATTCCTGGCTAAAGGGGAATCAAGTTAATGTTGTTCGGGATGTTTTGGTAACTGGGACTACCATAGGACTGCAATTTTGTTGTTACTGCTGATGCATGTTGTTAACTACTTACCGATCTCCTTATTACACCATGATTAAAAGAAAAATCAAGAAGCTAGGCTAGACTACGAATTACAAGATCTCATCTATATTCCATTTGTTCTTGATGCCTTGCTTTCTTGTCGGCTTGGGTCTATTCCGGTGCTTCTTTCTTCCGAGAACTGACGGGGATGACACCGGCCTCTTGATTTCCTGAACACCAGTTTGCATCTTTTTGTTCTGTCCGCTTGAGGATGCAGCTTCCTGCATTATGCTGTGGATCTTTTGTTGTAACCTTCTGCCTTCTAGTGGGTTACGGATTTCAAGACCTCAAATGTAAAGACTGTAAAATATTCCCTCGTTATACAGGTGGGCGCCTAATTGTTAAAGACATGAAATGTATTCCCTTGTTATACAGGTGGGCGCCTAATTGCTAAAGACATGAAATGTATTCCCTTGTTATACGCCTAATGGTAAAGACATGAAATGTATTCCCTTGTTATACAGGTGGGCGCCTAATTGCTAAAGACATGAAATGTATTTCCTTGTTATACAGGTGGGCGCCTAATGGTAAAGATATGAAATGTATTCCCTTGTTATACAGGTGGGCGCCTAATTGGTAAAGACATGAAATGCATTCCCTTGTTATACAGGTGAGCGCCTAATGGTAAAGACATAAAATGTATTCCCTTGTTATACAGGTGGGCGCCTAATTGGTAAAGACATGAAATGTATTCCCTTGTTATACAGGTGGACGCCTAATTGGTAAAGACATGAAATGTATTCCCTTGTTATACAAGTGGGTGCCTAATGGTAAAGACATGAAATGTATTCCCTTGTTATACAGGTGGGCGCCTAATGGTAAAGACATGAAATGTATTTCCTTGTTATACAGGTGGGCGCCTAATGCTAAGACATGAAAGTATTCCCTTGTTATACAGGTGGACGCCTAATGGTAAAGACATGAAATATATTCCCTTGTTATACAGGTGGGCGCCTATGGTAAAGACATGAAATATATTCCCTTGTTATACAGGTGGGCGCCTAATTGCTAAAGACATGACAGGTGGGCGCCTAATTACTAAAGACATAAAATGCATTCCCTTGTTATACAGGCGGGCGCCTAATTGCTAGAGACATGAAAGTATTCCCTTGTTATACAGGTGGGCGCCTAATTGGTAAAGATTGAAAAATATTCCCTTGTTATACAGGTAGGCGCCTAATTACTAAAGACATGAAAAGTATTCCCTTGTTATACAGGTGGGTGCCTAATGGTGAAGACATGAAATGTATTCCCTTGTTATACAGGTGAGCTCCTAATGGTAAATACATGAAATGTATTCCCTTGTTATACAGGTGGGCGCCTAATTGGTAAAGACATGAAATGTATTCCCTTGTTATACAGGTGGACGCCTAATTGGTAAAGACATGAAATGTATTCTCTTGTTATATAGGTGGGCGCCTAATTGCTAAAGACATGAAATGTATTCCCTTGTTATACAGGTGGGCGCCTAATTGCTAAATAATAACTTGAATTTGTTTCCTCGAATCTCCGAGAAAATTTCCATCTGTGGTAGAAAATTTTTTGCCCCAGTTCTGGCGATCTTTCTTATGGCGTGTCTTTCGGTCATCATCAACACTTTATTTTTCCTATTCAAATCAAAGAAAATTTAGTTAGTTATTAAAATATGGCGAGTAGTCATGTCACTCCTGATGGGGGATGATTGTTCCCTTCCCCTTATTCCTGTTTGACGTTCCCAAAACTTGTTGGGGATGACGTTATTGCTAGGGATAACATTCTGCTGAGGATGGCTTTTCCATTTATCTCTTCCCCGTTTTGTGTCTCAAAACTTGTTGGGGGTCATTTTGCTGAAGATGGATTTTCCTTTCTTCCTTTCCCATTCTGTATTGTCCGACCACCTCGGAACTTGGTCGACAATCGGTCGGGGTCTGCTGGGGATCCTCTTGGAACTTGGCCCACAATTTCCTCAACATGTTGTTTTTCCGGTTCTTCCCCGTACTTTCCTTGCCATTTTAGACCAATATTATTCGGCCTTGCAATCAAAGTCTTTTGTCTTATTGCCTTGTCTCTGGTCTGTCCTCTTCACATTTTGTGTTGTACCATTTGGCAACTGGTAGTAAGCTCTGAAAGACCTTTCTCAAAAATAAATTTCTGGAAAAAGTCTTTTAAATAAAGAAATAAAAAGATGGAAAAAGAGAAAATCTTTCTGAACAAATGCTGGGGAAAAGAAAAGAAATGAACTTATCTGGGTGGTATAACCGATTCCAACTATCATGTCGTGCATTCCGGATTCATCAACCCAGTCTATTTGTGTCGATCAATCTTTCTGATGTCTTCACTTGCTGGGGATGAATAGGTGCCCACCACTTCGCAAAATGCGGATCCTTTCCGCCAATCTATCTTGTCGCCTCATAATGCCCTTCGCGGGGTTTTCACTAATAAGAATCTCTCATTTCTCTCAGTTCCCGTCGCCTTATGGTGCCTGTGAAGGTTTTCACCGATAAGACTCTCTCATTTTGCTTCTCTCAGCTTACGTCGTCTTATGGAGCCTGTGAAGGTTTTCACCGATAAGTCTCTCTCATTTTGCTTCTCTCAGCTTACGTCGCCTTATGGTGCCTGTGATGGTTTTCACCGATAAGACTCTATCATTTTGCTTCTCTCAGCCTACGTCGTCTTATGGTGCCTGTGAAGGTTTTCACCGATAAGACTCTCTCATCTTATTTTCTCAACTGGGGATTGGAATGTTGCTGGTAAGATTATCTTTGCTGGGAATTCTTATGGCTATCAATTCTTTCAGCTCATGATCCTCATTCGGTCGGGGACCGGCGTGTTATTCTCGGCTTTCATTTGCCTGTCTTGGCACCTCTCAGATACTGATTGGGAGGTCTTTTTTGGACATCAATATGGGTTTTATGTGGGGCTTAAAATAAAAGGATATAAAAAATTCAAAATAACTTTGATGGGTAAAACATTACAACTCTTGGAATCAAACCCTTTTTTTTTCAAAATTTAAAAACATAACTTCTGCCCCAGTTTTCTTGCTTGGGGAATTTTTGATTTTTGTTACATTATGACCGAGTCGTGAGGTGCCTACGTATCCTCTTTGAGGAATCAGGTCGAACGTAGTTCACTTGATTCCTTTGTTTTTCTTGCGACCTTCCTTTTTTTGTTATTATTTTCCTTCTTTTCTCTTTTACATTTTTCTTTTTCATTAATAATTCCAAGAGAGGGGTATAAAAGGATAAGTAAGGCTCAAAGGGGTAAAGCAAAGGTTAAAAGTATTTGGATAGAATATAGAATTGCCTCCGTCATTTCATTATCCGATAAGTACCAAGTACAAACAAACAAATAAACAACAAAAGAAATTACACATAATATCTCTTGACTGCATCAGAATTGATAGCTATGTCGATGCATCTTCCTTCGACATCTGTCAGACGTAAAGCGCCGTTTGATAATACTCTTGTCACAGCATACGACCCTTGCCAATTCGTGGCGAACTTTCCTTTTGCCTCAATCTGATGTGGGAGGATCCGTTTCAATACTTGTTGTCCTACTTCAAATTTCCTAGGGCGCACCTTCTTATTGTATGCTCTTGCCATTCTCTTCTGATATAACTGGCCATGGCATACTGCTGCCAATCATTTTTCATCAATTAAGCTCAACTGCTCCAATCGGGCTTTGACCCATTCATCATCATCAATACCGGCCTCAGCGACAATCCAAAGGGATGAAATTTCAACTTCTGCTGGTATCACTGCTTCAGTTCCGTATACCAACGAATAAGGAGTGGCACCTACTGATGTACGAATAGTAGTGCGATAACCCAACAATGCAAACGGTAGCTTTTCATGCCACTGTCTAGACCCTTCTATCATCTTCCTCAAAATCTTTTTTATGTTCTTGTTGGCTGCCTCAACTGCACCATTCGCCTTGGGACGATACGGGGTGGAATTACGATGTGTAATCTTGAACTGTTGACATACTCCTTTCATCAAACTGCTGTTAAGATTAGCACCGTTGTCCATGATGATCACTTTCGGGATCCCAAATCTACAGATGATATGCGAATGGACAAAATCCACCACCGCCTTTTTGGTCACTGACTTGAAAGTCTTAGCCTCCACCTATTTGGTGAAATAATCGATGGTTACCATAATGAACCTGTGACCGTTTGAAGTTGCCGGCTCAATAGGCCCAATGACATCCATGCCCCATGCCACAAATGGCCATGGTGTTGACATTGTGTGAAATTCCGTTGGTGGAGAATGAATCATATCTCCGTGTATCTGACACTGATGGTATTTTCGCACGAAACTGATACAATCATGCTCCATGGTGAGCCAATAATATCCTGCTCGCAGAATCTTCTTTGCCAATACATATCCGCTCATATGGGGCCCACAGACTCCCGCATGTATCTCTGTCATCACTACCGTGGCTTGACCCGCGTCTATACATCTCAATAATCCCATATCTGGGGTTCTTTTGTACAATACTCCTCCACTGAGGAAAAATCCATTTGCCAATCGTCTAATGGCTCTCTTTTGTTCTCCGGTTGCCTGCTCCGGATATATCCCCATCCTGAGGTATTCCTTGACATCATAAAACCATGGTTCGCCATCCATTTCTTCCTCTATAATGTTGCAATAAGCATGTTGATCACGAACCTGAATATGCAACGGGTCAACATAGATCTTGTCTGGATGGTGCAACATTGATGCTAAAGTTGCCAAAGCATCGACAACCTCATTGTGAATTCTTGGGATGTGTCTGAACTCCACTGATCGAAATCGCTTGCTCAGGTCGTGCAAGCATTGCCGATATGGTATAAGCTTTAAATCCCGTATTTCCCATTCACCCTGGATCTGATGTACCAGAAGATCCGAGTCTCCCAAGACCAAGAAGTCCTGGACATCCATGTCCGCAGCTAAACGTAAGCCTAGAATGCATGCCTCATACTCAGCCATGTTGTTGGTATAATAGAAACGTAGATGAGCTGTAACATGATAGTGATGTCCTGTTTCAGAAATAAGTACCGCTCCTATTCCAACTCCTTTCGCATTCGCAGCCCTATCGAAGAAAAGCTTCCACCCTGGTTCCTCAGTCGGTTCTAACTCCTCTATATGCATCACTTCTTCATCTGGAAAATACGTCCTCAAAGGCACGTATTCTTCATCAATAGGATTCTCAGCCAAGTGATCGGCCAATGCTTGGGCTTTCATGGTCGTCCTTGTCACATAGACAATGTCGAACTCTATGAGTAATATCTGCCATTTTGCCAATCTTCCTGTGGGCATAGGCTTCTGAAAAATATACTTCAATGGATCCAGGCGTGAAATAAGGTAAGTAGTATATGACGACAGATAATGCTTAAACTTCTGTGCTACCCAGGTTAGAGCACAACATGTCTTCTCAAGTTGAGTGTACTTAACCTCATAGACTGTGAACTTCTTGCTGAGATAATAGATGGCTTGCTCTTTCCTTCCTGTGATGTCGTGTTGCCCCAACACGCAGCCAAACGAATTCTCCAGGACCATTAGATAAAGGATTAATGGTCTCCCCGGCTCAGGTGGAACCAACACAGGTGGATTTGATAAATATCCTTTGATCTGGTCAAATGCCTCCTGACATTCTGTCGTCCATTCTATCGTAGCATCTTTCTTCAGTAGTCGAAAGATGGGTTCACAAGTTGCTGTGAGTTGAGCAATAAATCTAGTGATGTAGTTCAACCTTCCCAACAGACTCATTACTTCTGTCTTGTTCTTCGGCGGTGACAAATCTTGGATAGATTTGATCTTTGACGGGTCCAACTCAATACCTCGCCGACTGACGATGAATCCCAAAAGCTTCCCAAATGGAACACCAAATGCACATTTGGCCGGGTTGAGCTTAATATCATACCTTCGAAGTCTTTGAAAAAACTTCTTTAAGTCTGCTACGTGATTTTCCTGATGCTTGGATTTTATGATCACATCGTCCACGTACACCTAAATTTCTTTGTGGATCATGTCATGAAACACAGTGGTCATCGCTCTCATGTATGTTGCCCCAGCATTTTTCAAACCAAATGGCATTACCCGGTAGCAATAAGTTCCTCATGGCATAATGAATGCCGTCTTTTCCGCATCTTCCTCATCCATCAGAATCTGATGATACCCAGTATAGCAATCTACAAAAGATCCAATCTCATGTCCGGTACAATTGTCGATCAAGATATGGATGTTGGGTAAAGGAAAGTTGTCCTTTGGACTCGCCCTGTTCAGATTACGGTAATCGACACACACCCTGATCTTCCCATCTTTCTTCAGCACCGACACCACATTAGCCAACCAATCAGGATATCGAGTGACACGAATAACCTTTGCTTGCAGCTACTTGGTTACTTCTTCTTTAATCTTCACACTCATATCCGTTTTGAACTTCCTCAATTTCTACTTGACGGGAGGGCATACCGGGTCGGTAGTTAATTTATGAACTACTAAATCCGTGCTTAACCCCGGCATGTCATCATATGACCATGCAAAAACATCTTTGAATTCAATAAGTGCTTTGATCAATTCCTCCCTGATATTTGGTGCAACGTGGATGCTTATTTTAGTTTCCCTGATATCGCCTACATCCCCTAAATTGATGGCTTCTATGTTATTTAAGTTGGGCTTGGATTTTTCTTCAAACTGGCTTAACTCCCTGTTTATCTCCTCGAAGGCTTCATCCTCATCGTATTCCGATTCATTATCATAATTGACCTCTTGTATAGTTAGTTCGAAATCAGATTGATCTTTTAGAATAGGTTGAAGATCCATTGTGCATGTCATGTCGTTAGAACCAGTATGAAAAGAACTGTTCAGAAAAAGAAACGAAGGAAACAAAATTAAAACATAACATATAAAATAAGGAATAAAGAAGAAACTTTTTCGTTTTATTGAATTATGGGATAACAAGGTTTCACACTTTGTTGAGCAGTAATAGAAATAAAAAGGAATCTGGATTACAACCTTGGAATAATCCAGAAAACAAAAGGAAAATCAGAGCCAACTACCAGGACTCCCTCCGAGTAGGAAGAGGAGTAGCTGTCCAATTGTTGACATTGGCCCTAGGCCCCATAAACTGTATGTCTGCCTTACTAGAACCCTCTCCAGCTTCTATTGTGTTGACATCTGCGAACATTCTTTCTAAGCCCTCATCCAAATCTCCATCTGGCCCAATCAACGGTCCACAAATTTTCGGTACTGACGACCTTGTGACACCTGCTCTAACAAAAGATCTAGAGAGACGCGGAACTGGCTTGGGAAGAACCCAAACTTTCTTCTTCATTTTCCGAGCTCGCTTTATATCTACTGCAGTTGGTTTGAATCCCAATCCGAAAGTCTCTAAATTCTTGGGCAAAGAGACAGGTTGAACAATTCCCTGGAGCTCAGCTCCCAGACCTTTTCCTGGCACGAACCCATTACTTAGCATCTCCGAAACTATCATGACGGTTGCGGAAGCTATCCTGGGTGTGGAATGCTTTTACCCTAGGGAATCTTGTTTGCTGACACTGCATCAAAAATCTGATAAACCCAGGGACGTTTGTCATCGTTGGGTTTTATGAATGGCACAATGGCACCTCCCATGGTGCACGCAGTGTCTTCCCCATGCAGTACGACATCATGTCTGTCCCGTTCAAACTTGACCATTTGATGCAATGTGGATGGCACTGCTTTGGCCGCGTGGATCCACGGTCATCCCAACAAAAGGTTATAAGATACCGCGACATCCAATACCTGGAACTCCATAGTAAACTCGACCGGGTCGATGGTCAACTCGAGTATAGTATCCCCCACGGTGTCTGTTCCACTTTCGTCAAACCCTCGCACACAAACGCTGTTCTTGTGGATTCTGTCATGGTCAATCTTTAACTGGTTCAGTGTGGATAATGGACAAATATTGGCACTTGAACCGTTATCCACCAATGCCCGAGTAACTGCCGAATCTTCACATTTGACAGTCAAGTAGAGAGCTTTATTATGTTCCGTGCCCTCCAATGGCAAGTTGTCATCAGAGAACGTTACCCTGTTTACCTCAAAAATTTTGTTGGCAATCGTTTCAAGGTGGTTCACTGAAATTTTTTTGGGAACATGAGATTCATTTAGTATCTTCATCAGGGCCCGGCGATGCTCGTCCGAATGGATCTATAGTGATAACAACGAGATCTTGGCCGGTGTTTTCTTCAATTGTTCGACAACGGAATAATCCTGCACTTTCATCTTTTTTAGAAATTCCTCTGCCTCTTCTTCTGACACGGGTTTCTTTGTTACTGTTGGGTTGGACCTTCTCAACTCCACGGGAGTAAAACACCGTCCCGATCGAGTCAGTCCCTGCGCCTCACAACTATCCTCCTCCACTTGCTTTCCCTTGTATATTACCACTGCCTTTTCATACTTCCAAGGCACAGGCTTGCTATCAATCACTGGCAATTGGACTACCGGCTTTATGATGACCGGTTCCATGTAGACCCCTTTCACAACAACTATGGGTGCAGATGATGCTCCCGATACTACCAACTTGGCTGGATCTGGTTTCTTTGTAGCGGTGGATGGATTCTTCCCTAATATCACCACTGGCTTGACATCTTCCCCCTTCAACTGTACCTCTGCTTCCCCACCGGTAAATTTTTCTTTCGGAGTGGCACGGATCATCATCACTGTCTGTGAGGGTTTCTTTGGCTCCCCTCCTTCGTGCACAAGATCGATCATGTGGGCTTCGTGGTGCGATGGCAATGGGTTCTGGTTAATGTTGGGTGCCTCTGGTGCCTATACCTTGATCTTGTTGGTATCAATAAGATCTTGTATCGCATGTTTCAGCCTCCAACATTTCTCAGTATCATGTCCGGGAGCTCCCGAACAATATTCACATCTTACCGAGTGATCCATATTTTGGGTAAGGGATTTGGCAACCTAGGCTCAATAGGATTTAATAAACCCAACTGCCTTAATTTGTGGAACAAGGCAGTATAGGTTTCTTCCAACTCAGTAAAGGTTCTTTGCCTCTGCAGTCTTTCATTTCTAGAAGACGGATTTCCCCTGAAGCCCGTCGCTGGAGGGTTCATGTAGGCTCTTGGAGGTGGATAGGTGTTTTGTGGTGGTGGGTAGGTATTATGTGGAGGTGGTTATGTATTGTGGGGAGCTGGCGCGCGCCATTGTGGGCGAGCCGGAGGTTGGGTATATGTCTGGGCTTGATGGATGGAGAAGTGTTGTTCTTGTAGTGGGTAGTAGGGTTGTGGAGGGTAATTTGGAATGTGTGGGTAGTTTGGATGATGGGGTCTGGATTGGTAACGAGGGGAAGGACCTCTAGATCTGGACCAATTGCTTGCCTCTATTGTCGTGACCTCTTCTCTCCTTTTCATTCCGAGCGCACCTCCCGTGCCGCTCTGAATGACCTGAGTTGTTGCCTTAATTGTCGAGTAACTCAGGATCTTATTGGACTTGAGTCTCTCTTCTATCATATCTCCCATTTTCACCACTTCATTGAAGGATTTCCCAACTGACGTCACCAAATGACCGAAGTAAGTTGGCTCTAGAGTTTGTAGAAAGTAATCTACCATTTCTCCCTCTCTCATTGGAGGATCAACTCTGGCTGCCTGTTCTCTCCATCGGAACCCAAATTCCCGGAAGCTCTCCCCGAATTTCTTCTCAAGATTTAGCAATGTGATACGGTCTGGGACTATCTCAAGGTTGTATTGGAAGTGTCCTGCGAAAGCCTGTGCCAGATCATCCCAGGTGTACCACCTGCTCGGATCTTGTCTTGTATACCACTCCAGTGCCGACCCGCTCAAACTCTGGCCAAAGTAAGCTATCAGTAGCTCATCTTTGACCCCCGCTCCCCTCATGTTGCTACAAAACCCTGTAGATGTGCCATAGGATCGCCATGCCCTTCGTATAAATCGAATTTGGGCATCTTGAACCCTACTGGTAATTGGACGTTAGGGAAAGGGCATAGATCCTTGTAAGCCACGCTGACCTGGTTGCCTAACCCGTGCATGTTCCTGAAGGACTGCTCCAGGCTTTTAAATTTTCGCATCACCTCGTCCTACTCTGGGCTCTTAGCCGGCTTTTCAATCTCCGTAGGGACCTCAAAGTGGGGATTATAGGTATGTGGCTCGGGCGCTTTGAGTGTGAGTTTAGGGGGTAATATTGTGTATCGTGAGCCTGAAACAATGGATCACTAGATGATCTGTGCAATGGGGCTGGGGCAGGCGCCGCAAAGACGGGCACATTTGGTGGAGGAGGATTCTGATTGGGTGGTGGAGCTTGGGGATCATAGGCCTCTCTTCCCTGATAGTAGTGATGGCTTGGGAAACTCATTGAAGGGCTGGTAGAGGGGTATTTCGGCGTGTGTCCTGGTAAGAGTGTAGGTGTAATGGGTAGTTCATGCCCCTTTTGGGCTCTAGCTAAGGCTATCTGCATTTCATTCATTTCCAGCCTCATCTTTTCCATTTTTTCCATGGCCTTTTTCAACATCTGATTTGTCGTCTTTTCCGACTCAACACTGTTATCTGAGCCAGTCATGCTTTCTGGTATGGGCCCTTTTGATCTTGTTTGATAATGGTACGGTGCCAGTACGCTTTAACAAACTAACTGGTATAGATTGGCAAAACAACAAACTTGTCAGTGTTAGAGTCTTAACAGATATTGTAATTACACGTTGGGGGGATGCAATGTTCTTAGTAAGTTAACCATTTCTAATATGCTTTTGCTCTGACCGCATTCATCATCCCGTCTTATTTTATTTGTGCCTCTTTCGAGTGTTTCATAGACCTCTCTTTTCTCCTTTTCTCTCTCTTTTTTCTTTTTTTTAATTACGGTCGAATCCTGCAGAGATTGCCTACGTATCGTGACCCCTCACGAATCAGACCAGGCGTAGTTCGTGCAAGAAAAATTTTCAATTTTTCATTACTTAAAACAAACTATTACAAACTAAAACCCTTTTTGCAGAAAGAAAATAACAAACGCAAACTAAGGTTAAATACAAGTTCCAATACTACAGAAATACTTTGGCGCGAAAAGACAACGGACAGACAAACCACAAGTTAAAAAATAGAGAAATACAAACACGAACTACGCATACTCTAAAGCTTCAAATATGGGTGCCCGCGGGGCATCGCTCGGCCTCGCTGCGGGCCTCGGTTCCAAATCCTTTTGGAGTTGCTCTAATTCATTCATGGTCCGCTTTACATAGATTAGCACTGCTGAGACAAAAGTAGTAGGGGTCATGTCTTCACAAGCCCGACATCTTCTGAAAATGGCGCGAGCAATGGATCTAATCCTGTCCATTACTTGCTTCTTTTCTACAAGCAGGCGGTTTATCTGATTACTGCATGCTTTTAACGCCTGAGAATCCTGCAGGTGCTGATTCCGCAGCTGCTGCACTTCTATCTCCATTTGGGCTAACAGATCGTAACAGTGTCTACTTTCTATTTCAAAATCCCTCGCCTGCTCAACTGCTTTACCCTCGAGGGTATCCACCTTTTCCTTCAGTTTGACAATAATTTTCTTGTGGTCCCATTTCAATCGATCTAAGTATTGGCGACGTTCATCTGCCCTCGTAGCCCCCTGTGCTTTGAGTTCTGCCCTGACATTTTCAAATCTTTCTAACCTATCCCGATATTCCCTAACTTCATTTTTTAGCCCTTTTATCAATTGATCATCTGATCGACTCCTCGGTCGTTTATCAATGACCATTTTAGATTTCCGGGTTTGGGCCCTAAGTGTTTCGTTTTCCCGGGTCAATCTATTCTTTTCACCCTGATCCGCATCAATTTGCACGCCGTTATCGAATTTCAGACTTTCAACCTGTTGCTTCAACTTACCAATTTCCGCTCGATAACCTTCTTCTCTTGCCAGCCAATCCCATTGTGCTTGAGATGATTCAGTGAAATCTTGGACGTGGGGCCTTTTGGAGGGCCTCTGCGGAATCAAGAACCTTTTTCCAAACCAAGCATTGTACTTAGGGTCTACCTTACCCTTAGCCCGATCTCGCACTCTGGTTTTAGGCTCGAGGAACCTACACCGATTCCAGATTTCACGGATTTTTCCTTCAAAAAAGACATCTTTTGGGCCTAGTTCAATCATTTGCTTGCTTAGATTTTCGACATTGTGCACAGTTTGAAACCTTCCCAGTTGACGCAAAACCCTGCAAGGGGCATAAGGTTGGATGCTTCGAACTCCCATTAAGAGGATATAGGGAACTTCAGCTGAAGTATATATAGCTTTTGTATCAGGAAGCCACCCTAGGGTCCACTCGATTTTGTCAGCAGTTAATGATCTCAAAAGCGATAGCCAAGCCTCTGTTCCTTCGGGGAACTCAATGCCTGTTATCCGAGTCCCAAATTCTTCAATACAGCTCAATCCCGTCAGTCCATAATTCATGTACCCAACTCGATGGCAAAGGTGTTCCTGCATCCACAATTGCAGCAACAGGTTGCAACCTTGAAACAACTTCCCTCCCTCTCGGCATATAGTTAAAGCTCGATAGATTTCAGCTACGATTAAAGGAACTACTGTGTTGTTGACTCGTTTGGTCGCAACATCCAACATCCCAGCAAGGCCGATCTCTATGTGACCATCTTCCCGAGGGCAAACCACAACTCCCATGAAAGCTACCATGAAAGCTAGAACCCGTCTGGCCTCCCATTTGTCTTTGTTTCCCGCGTGAGTCAAACCAAGTTTGGGCTCTTCGAAGCCTCGAGGGTTACCATAGCACCGATACAAAAACTGAAATGCGCAATACCCGGCTGCTAACTTCTCTTCCTGGGCATTCCGGCTGATACTTAACAAGTCCAAGAATTTGTGTGGCGTTACCGGCCTTGGTGCCAAAGGATAAAGAGTTCTGAAATTTGGGCTGAGACCCGCATAACCCGCCATTTCCTGCAAAGTGGGTGTAAGTTCAAAATCAGAAAACCGGAATATGTTGTGTGCAGGATCCCAAAAAGGTACCAGCGCCTCAATAACATCCACTTTCGGCTCAACATCCAATAAACCAACGAGGCCACCCAAAATTTTTATCACTGCCTTTCTGCTATCGGCTTCTAAATCATTCCACCATATGTGGAGCTGCAGAGGGATCTCTTTAAGGGCCGTGAAGGGTTTATTTTCGGTCGTGCTCATCCTGCACATTTATTAAGGTGATTTAGACAAAAAAGAAAACCTATATTTGACTCAAATATAAAACAAAACTTCTTTTCCATTTAATAACATTTTTCGACATTTTCGGGTTATCTTTTGTAAAAAGGGGAAGTTGGACCCGATGAGGGTTACCTATGTATCTCACATCCGATGAGAATCAAACTGACCTAGTTCCGGCAAATAAACTAACTAATTTTTGAAAACAAACATATTTTTTCCTTTTTCTTTTATAGCAAAAGAAACTATTTTTCCTTTCCGTTTTTTTTTTTGAAAACAAAGCAAACTAAAATAAAGGACTCTTTCCTACACACTTTCTGCTTTTTGGGTAAACAAACAATTTTTAAAAGTAAACTAATTTTTTTTCAAAATTTTGGCAGAGTTCAGACAGTACTTAGACACTGGTTTTTCTAAATTAATCATCTAACTCTCCACTTGCTATTTTTCTCAATTTTTTTTTTCCAAATTTTCTAACATTCCCCTAGATTCAGAAGCCGGTCAACATGCGGGTTCGAAACAAATAAATGCACAGAGCATAAGTAGGATGCATCAGGATGGTCTTTTCTGTTTCAGGTTGCTATTCCTAGACGGACCCAACCACTGTGTTGAGTCCCCTAAGTAAGAAATGCACATGATGCAGATAAGCGTTCCTACTAGGGATCCGGCATGAAGTTGAGTTATTCTAGGTTCAGAACCTGGGTGTTTGTTTTAGACCTGGCTTACCTGAGCGGACAACTCGAGCCGAGGGGGGGCAGCGTACCGGGGATACAGAAGCTCAACCCGGCATTGTAACTTATCCGAACCTCGTTCTAAAAATGGGATTGACTCTAAACAGAAAAGAAGTCACACGAAGTGCACCCTTCTTCATGATTTAGAAGACTCAGAGAGGAGATGGGTTTCGACACAGTTTATATACAGTTCACAAAATATCAAAGCGGTAAAAGCAGTTAGTTAGCACATTAAACACAGATCATGTAACAAAATCAGATAAAGCTAAACACAACAATTTATTCTAAGCTCGATTTCTAACCCTGAACCAGTGGTTCTGGGATTCGTCCCCAGCAGAGTCGCCAGAGCTGTCACACCTCCTTTTTACCCGCGCCACAAGGGCGCAGAGTGAGTTTTTCCAATTAAAGGACAATCGAAACGGAATTTGTTTATTTAATTCAGAGTCGCCACTTGGGAGATTTATGGTGTCCCAAGTCACCGATTTAATCCCGAATCGAGGAAAAGAATGACTCTGTTAACAGTCCGTGAACCAGAAATCCGGATAAGGAATTCTGTTAACCTGGGAGAAGGTGTTAGGCATTCCCAAGTTCCGTGGTTCTAGCACGGTCGCTCCACTGTCATATTTGGCTTAAATATCTAGTTTTATACTATTATGAACTTATGTGCAGATTTTAACTTTTAGCCGCTTTTATTATTATTAATTTTTTTTTTATTATTATATTATTATTTTTTAAGAATGTGAACATCGTTTAAAACCTGTCTTTGGATTGCGTCACATAAAATGCACCCGCAATCCAGAACACATTTTATTCAATATTTTGGGATTTGGATTTGGGTCGCATGAAATGCACACCCGAGTTTAAGAAGGTAAGATTATTAAAATGCGTGCCTAAAACGACTAGCGTGTGGTTATTTTTGGAAAAAGCCGTGAATTTCGCTAAGCGGCCGATTCCGAGTTCTAAGTAATTAATACATACATTTGTGAGGGCCCCGCAATCTATACGTTTTACTAGGCGAGGCTCATCTCATTTATTTTTAAATGGACAATCCTAAAATGACTACATTTTTTCTATTAAAATTAGTCTCTAAAATAAAGAAAGAAAATCCTACTTAATTAGGAGCTTTCAAATAAGAAAACGTAACATACTAATTGCTAGATTAAGACAAATATTAATGGAAAGAATTTTACTAAAAAAAAGGAAAATTCGAAATTATAAATAAAATAAGAAATTCGACAACTAATATTCAAAAATAACCAAATATAGCTAGATTGAAGCTCACATTGTTATATAAAAAAACTATTGGAATTAATTATTTACAACCATTTGAAACTAGATTTAACCATAATTACTAAAGCTCATTAGAAAGTTTACTAAACTTAGACATTATCTAGTCTTGTTTGAACTCAAATCACGCCTTAAATAAATTTAGCTACCCGTTCATGATTAACCTACTGTTGACAATATTAAAACCTTCATAGCTTGTGAATTAACCCGTTTGCCAAGCCGATTCACTAAAGACCAACTTATGTTATTTTTCTCTTATTCCAATTATTAAACAGTTTGACGGTAAGGAGCATGCTTAAACATATACTATCTAATAACCGAACTAAAATAAAGTACTATTTAGTACATCACTATAAGATGTCTAGTTATGCAAAGCGATAGAAATTTATAAAATAATAATACCTGAAATAGCCTAAATACAATTAGTAAAAGAAACAAGGAAAAAGCTAAATTAAAATTTCAAAGTTCCATTCTTCATATGTATTCATGCTTTCACATTTTCAGCTTGCAATAACTAGTATTACAGTCGTGTACCGGATCGGAACGATGATGAACTCGAACGAAAACAAATCTGCCCGGAGACCATTATCGCACCAAAATAATTCGACGACGAAGACGACCATGAACGGACGACTCATGACTGGAAGATCTCGTCTAGTGAGGACGATACGTGAGGGTGATGTGCGATGAAGAAGACAAAGCAGTAGAGCAGCCATGGACGTGGTGAAGCAGTAGCAGTTGCTACTGCTGAACATGCTGGGCAGTCCGTCGATGGAGGAGCTGGTGGTCGTCTGTTCAGGTGTGTCGTTTGGTGGTTGTCCATGGCAGCGTGGCAGAAGCAGCAGAAGCGACTGGAGAGTTGGGTCATCCATGGTGCGAGGATGGTCGTCGACGATGGACTGGTCGAGCTGCTGGACGTGACAGTGGTGAGGCAACGAGGGGGAGGTGTTGGTTCGAAGGCAGTCGCGGGGGAGGCAGCCATAGTCGCCGGAGGTGAAGCTCGTTTTGGACTGGTTCGCTGCGTGTCGAAGAAGATGACGAAGCAGCGGTAGGCAGCCATGGTTGCCGGAGGTGATGGTGGTGAAGCAACGAGGGGGGGCAGCCATGGCTACTAGGCTTTTGGAGAAGAAGATGAGGGAGGGGGGCGGGTAGCTTGGAGCTTAATTAGGTTTAGGTTTTTTTTTTTTTGTGAAATGAAAGATAGGGAGATAGGGGTGTTGGATCTTTTGGTTTATGGATTGGGTCGACCCGGTTTGAAATGGACCGGGTCGTAGGGGAAGGTTGGGTATAGTTGGGCCTGTGGTTCAAAATTGAAGAAGAGGCCCAATTCCGATTTCCTTTGTATTTTTTGCTCTCCTTTCTTTTACTTCCTAATTAATAAAATTAAAAATTCTAAATTAAGTTATAAACTAAATTGACTTATCAAAAATACTAATTAATTCCTAGCGACAATTATCGCATATTTAAATAGCAATTAACGATAAATTTGCACAATTTGGACGTTAAATGCTAAAAATGCATCGTTCATTATGTTTATGATTTTTTTCATTTTGTAAAACAAACTTAATTAAATATCAAATGCAAATGCGACATATTTTTATATATATTTTTTTATTATTAATTTAACACATTAACATGCACAGGCAAAAATACAAATAATTATCCAAAAGTGCCACGAAAATTCCAACATTGCACACAAAGGAAAATTGTTTTATTTTGAATATTTTGGGAGTAATTCTCATATAGGGCAAAAATCACGTGCTCACAGTATTCGGTAGCCCGGATTCACGTAGTGCAAACGAAAATTTGACATTCGGCCCGAATTCTAGTTTGACAAATGTTCATTAGGTCATTTTTATGGCCTCGCAAAACTTTACGTGATTCGGATCCGCTAGGCCGTAATCATGTAGATGGCGTGGACCATTACACACGGAAATTTGGAAATCGGCCCGAAATGGCAAAAAACAAGGAATAGGCGTGTCGAAGCCATGACTATTATTTATTAGGTCATTTTTTATGGCCCCTTAAATTTTCTGCGATTCAGTCTGATAGTCCGGATTCATGCTAATGGCTTGGACTATAGCATACGTAAATTTAGAGATCTACCCGAATTCTAATTTTTTGGTCCTAAAATGTCAAAAATATGAGAAACCATCATGTCGAAGCCATGATTATTATTCATTAGGTAATTCTTTATGGCGCCTAAAAATTTTAGGCGATTCGGATTGTAGCCTGAATTCATGAAGATGACTTAGACTATTATATTTTGAATCCCCTTGATATTGCCCAAAAGCATAGCTTAGTGGTCAAGGGGGTTCAAAACCTTTAGTAGGTTACTGGTTCAATTCCCACTAGCTACAATTTCTTTTTATTTTATACTCCATCCGTTCAGTTTATGTGAACTTATTTATTTTTGGCCAAAAAATGACCCTTTTCTAAATTTGGAAGCAATTTAGCTTAAACTTTCAATTTTACCCTTAATGAGAAGCTTTTATAACCGCACAAATACTCTAGACCCCTTTTTGACTTGTTTAGGACCACAAATTCAAAAAGTCTTCATTTTGTCTTAAACTCTGTGCCCAGTCCAAACAGATTCACATAAAAAACGGAGGGAGTAATATTTTTTCTTTTTTGAACCCCTTAGCGAAAATCCTGACTCTACCACTGCGTGCGGAGTATTCTTACGACCCCAAAATTTCAAAAAACAATGTATGTCATGATTAATATTCCTCACATGGTCGTATCCAATGAATCCACCAATTTTTAGGTCAATCCTAATCCGTCGACCAAATTCAGGAAAATCATCATGTATATGTAGTGATTTACCGTGTGAATACGGCTTCCTTTTCCCCATGAATTTTACTCTTGATAGGGTCAATTAGCCTCGCTTCTAACGGAGAATTTTTTTGACAGCACAAAAGTTTTAATGCAAAGACGGATTATATATAGCAGTTTCCTAATCCATTACTTTCTAGGTTTCTATTTCCAACTCCTAGTGTTTCTGGAGAACTTATAAATAAATAAATAAATGAATAAATACATACATACATACATACATACATATATCTATATCTATATCTATACTATATTAAAAGCACGAAGCCTCTATTGAAATGTTGACCGACTTTTTTACCCTTCATAAGTATATTTTATGGTGGATAAAATTGTAATTGTAATTGTAAATACTAATTATTTTTCTGCATTAGAAAACCAAAAACTGCCGTTTGTTGACTTGTACAACTTATTCTTAATTAGGTTTAGAATTCATTATAAAATTTAGGATTTTTTTGTCAATTAAGGTTACTAATTAATGCTACGTCTTACTTTGTTTAGGTATTCTTTTCTTTTGTTTAGGTATACGATTCACTAAGTTTTTCTTGTTTGGAAAAAACAAAAATTGCCATGTCTTTTCTTTGTTTAGTTTAGGATTCACTATTATTTTCTTTTTGCGGAGGAAAACCAGAAAATTGCCCTTTTTTTAAGAATACAGATTTCCTTTATTTAGGTTTAGGTTCTTTTCTTTGTTTCGGTTTAGCATTGACTAATATTTTTTGGTGGAAAAACTAACAAATTTAGGACTGAAGCATAACTTTTATTATTAATGTAGTCCTTTCAAAATCAACTACAAAAAATTCTATTATAATCATAAAAGACCGAATTAGAATGCACCCGGATATATAGTTATATGCTGAGAAAGAATGTTCGATCTTCAAAAAAGGTAAGGGTAGATTAATCAAAATATAGTTAATATATTCTAATTTTGCGATAGCGATTCATTATTTTATAATCATTTGAAAATAATTACAAGAGTATTTTTTATTGATAAAAAATATTTACAATTTTTATTTGAATCACGGGAAAAAATAAATATGATTCTCTTTTGTTAGTTGTTAACCGGATTGTATCTTGTAGAATGAACTTAAGAATATATAGCTTTTCAATAAAAATTCAGAAAAAAAAACTCTTAAATCTCAAGGATATGTATTCAAAAATTAAAATAATGTAATTATAAAACTGGGTAATATTTAAGTTGAGTATATAGTGACTCACATGATTGAGGGCTTCTATGAGATTAAGCTTCTTGCTATTATCGAGTTATCTAAATATGCTCTAACAATCATTATTTTTAGGAGTCACTTTTTCTATTTAAGTTGTGTCATATACCTCAAAGAACCTTTTAATAAAATACTAATGTGATTTTTTTAAAATTTAATTTAATGAGACAGGGTACACGCGCAAAGCGCGTACCCAAAGACTAATATATATATCCACTTCAAATCCAAATATATTTCAGCCGTTCATCCAATTTATAAAAAAAAAAAAAAAAAAAACAATGAAATATGTATCAAGAAAAGGCCCAGTCTACAAAGATAGGGAACCATTGATTGCATGCAGAGCTTAAAACTCATGCAACGGGCAGCAAAAACCATACACTTGGAAACTGCAGTTCAAACACCCAAAATATCAGTATAAAGGCAACTGAAATTAACCATATTAGAAAGCGTTCATTTAAACACCCAGACAATGTATAACGGTAAAAACTTGTACAAATTACCCCTGTACTTCAAGAGTAAAAAAGATGACCCTTAAAAACATTCAAAGATGTATGTCACGACCTTTCTTCTTTTCCTTTTTTCTGCTTAATTTGTAAGAAATTCAATTCATCTAAAATCCAACTCCTATAGTACATCTGAAGTCATCTTCAGAGAATTTGCAGAAACGGTCCCTCGATTCCCCACCAGCACTTCCTTCCGTCAGGTTAGTACATAGACAGAGAACCCCAGGGTCCAGCAGCCACACGGATAGTAGTTCAAGCGGAGATGTTCTATGAGCCTTCCGGCTTCCGGTCCCTGACGGTGCCACAAGTTTAATCTGTAATGGGTAGGTCAGACAAGCTCAAGTATAAACCTCTTTCATATTCTGTGTACTGCATTAAAACGTGAAGGTTTCATCATCACCAGAAAAAGCACTCAACTTTGCAGCCACTAGCCATGGCCCGAACTAGTATCTTGTTATGAGACCCTGAGCAGTAATACTTGTCAGCATAATCGTTTTGAAGTACTAGAAATAAGCTGGGAAACTCTAAAGAACTTCAAAATTGGATGAAAACAAAAAGACACTAAGGCGCAAGACACCATCTTGATGATACAACTTGAACAAATACAAATAACAGCCTGGAATAAAGTGCAATAAATGCAGAATCGAGATGCATCTTTGTGGCATTTCAATTAACTTAGCCACGTGAAGTGATGACTCCTATCTATGCACTTTAACCACACGCAAAGTAAGAGCAATTGAGTGCTTCAAAATTTGGCTGAGATGATCATTAAAATCCAACACCGTGAAGTGATTCAAAGCATTAGTATGACCTACTAGTGATACTCTGGGAAAACTATACTTGCTTGTTTGCTTGATATTCACAGGAAATCCAGCTCACAATCTTCACAAAACTGAAGATGTTTTACCAAAGAGAACACAAAGCATATGAAATACGGAGTGTCATTATCCCAAAGAAAAATCAAAACAAAGACAGACGGATAAAGAGCCCTAATAAGACACGAGGCCTATTTCCCTTTCACCCGTTTGCCACAGCTTCATGAAGCTAACCAAGGAGCTGTCTTTTTTAATTTTACAACAAGATTACTATTCACAGTGAAAACAATTACAAATTAAAATTACATTGTCAGTACGCCGGGACAGCATTATACTTGAACTGGTTTTCTCCAAGTTCATGGTCTCTATGCCATTTTATCCGACTTTCATCATCAATAGAGACTCATCTTCATGCACTACTTGTTTTAACGCACCCCCCCCCCCCAAACCCAATGGCAGCACAAAAGAACACGGCAAAAGCACCATCTGACAGTACTCTAAAAGCCTATTGAATATTTCCAATCGCAAAAGATATAGGACTTGCAGGAAAGAAGAAAGTGTCCATATCTCAACATACACCACAAAACAAATTTTAGGAGACAAGAATTGTTGACAAATGAAATATACCTATCACCTTTTCCTATCATCAAAGTTACTAGCCTTCTAAAGCATATGTTGGGACCTGCATTAAATTTACAAGATAGCGATGTGAGTAATAGATATAAGTTATCCCATACTAACAATATTCACTTCAATTTCATTGTACCGCATCATGACTTTGGCTTATTTTCTCAAGGCATACGGAGGAAAGGTGGTCATCATATGGAGTCACTAGAACCTCTATTGCGCGAGGACCACCGACGAGGGGGCATGCATAAAAATGGCTTTTGTTTTTCCCCCCATCCAAGGAATGCAAAGTTAGTTCTGTGCTCTTCAGTTTCCTCTCTTTTGGAGGAAGATGTAAAGTAAGTACTGACTATCCGAAATTAAAGTGTAGCATTTATACATGCCCTAATAATTTCGGATTTTGGATCGGATCGGATTAAAATATACCAATCCGAATCCAATCCGAAATCCGAAATTTTAATAAACACAATCCGAAATTGAATGGATCGGTTCGGATTTCGGATATCCGATCCGAATGAACAGCCCTACTTGACTTACCTTTATTGGCTGTAGAAATGTATGTTTTACTTAAAGTCTTTTCTTTTCTCCTAACAGTGTTCTCACCTACAAATGCCTTTTTCCTATCAGTCACTCAGTGGTCCCAATCAACCAGAAAGATGGCCATGGATGAATATTTAACAAGCAGTCTTCATTAGAAGTTAACTATGATTTTCAGTTTAATAAAGCATAAGAATAAGTCTAATTGATATGGCCAGTGATTGATCACAAACACATCTTCCATAAAGGTTTGAGGCAATACAAAGACACTGGAATAGAAATTGGCAAGCTAAATACCCAAACTTCTTCAGAAGAAAACAGTTACTGGAAATTTGGAGCTAAACTGAACAACGCTATTTGCATTCTCAAAAAGAACTTTAGACCCTTACAAAATTTCTAGGAAATAACCATACTATGCATTTTTATTAGTAAATTAGCGATTTAACTTATCCTAGGCAATCAAAAACAAAACTTGATCTATCAACTGACAATCACTGTCTAAAAAACCAATTGCTGGTTAAAAACCCTCTACTCCTACTAAAGTCATGACCAATAAGACTCGAAAAATGTAATTACAAATTCAACTTGGGTCTTATAATACCTCGACAATGTTTTCGACAGGAGAACAGGATATCGTGCGACCCAAACCATTTGAATTGTCATATTGGAGAATCCTCAACTTCCCTTCCTGCAAAATTTAAGGAAAATAAATCATGATGAGAATTTAGAGACGAGAATAGATTTATCTTTAGGACCAAGAAACATAAAAAGTCATTGTTTACCTTGGTTCCATAGACAAGGCCACCACCTACCGAAGGATGGAAGCAAGCGACATTAACCTCATCCTCCGCACTGGGCAGAACTCTCACAAGTTCCATATCAGAAACTCTATAGACCTGATTCGAAAACGTACAAGTTGAAAACTAGAAGAAACAGAATATGCAAAAATAGAAGGGGAAAACCTCTCCTAAAGCTGCCAGCACACAGGCGTCCAATTTCAAGAGATCAATTTAATACTAAGTTTCCCCAATTTAACTGAAGTGCCACTGGGTTTCTTCAACTTCTAGGGTTTTTCTTCACTTCTCAGCTTTCACCTTTAAGGGCTTATTTTATTTGCATGGCGTAGTTGTATTCGACTTAGCTCTTTGAAGCAGATGCCTAATGAAATCACAAAAAATGCTTACTCATAAGCAAGGAAGAAGGGCTGATTTGCATTAATTAAGTTGTTCATGGTACTTTGATAGGGATTAGTCAATTGAACTTGTTGGGGTACATTAGATCAATACATTAATCTATTATGTGGACATATTGTATACCATAACTAAATATTTTATCTTTTAAAGCAATTAGACGTTCTCTAGATTACACTTATCTCTACACAGACACACAAGTCTCTAACTAATCTAAGACGATCCCTGCTAGGTTAAGTTTAAAAAAAACAACTCGGCACTAATTCCAAGTAGTTGATATCACATTAATCGATCATTTGCTTCCATTATGTTATGTTCTTAATCAAATTCGTATTAATTTAGAGAAATTCTAAGTCTTGAGCTACGACTTTCCTCCAAGTAGTTTTAGGTCTAGCTCATCCTGCTTTAGTACATTCACTCATCATACATCAGTGCCCGTCTACTTCCTATCCTTCCAATCACATCCCACTAGACCAGACAGAGAGGTCATGCAACAAAAGGTTAATATAAAGTTCAGACTTTTACTAGTTTGAGCAACAAGGCTCAATTCTCTTATACAGCTAGTTAATGCTGTAGAACAATCTCAAGTTCCCTGGCTGATATAGCAGGCCCACAACCAAGGCCTCAAAGGATTAAGACATACAAAGCACAAGACACAAGCTACATGTGTTTCCTGCTTCATGTTATCATCCATTTTAACATGAATCTAAAAACCTGCAACAAGCATGCCAAGCCAATGGGTAAGCTCAACCCTTGTCAACATTGTAATTATACAAGTGCACCAACGTTCTAGTATATTGCCACAAAACGGGATAAACAAAGTAGCATTGTTTAACAGTTGTATTAAGATTATGTACTGACTCCAGCCCATTTTTTCATTATATAAGGCTAGTAGATCTAAGTACAGAAATCAATTGGTTTCATTAAACTAGCGATATGCTGTGTTTTCAATGAGTTCTACATAAGGAGGCAAAAGATGATATCTTGAGCATTTACATATCCGGGACTGCGACCTAACACAAATAAATGCGTCAGAAGTTCCATAAAGATTAATTATCAATACAATTTTCAAATCATTCAAATCTCATGCATGGATTCTTTATTGTCTGTTAGGGTAGAACATTCATGTGGGATTTTCTTACTTTTTGCGTGTGCGGTACATGTTCCTTCTGTTTCAAATATAAGAAAAGACTTGTAAAAATTTGTTTCATAGATAAAACACTATATCAAGGAACTTTAATTTCTTGAAATTTCGACAGGTTATTAAAAATATTATGATAAGTACATCAAACATATTTAGATGCCCAAAGAGAAAATGTGCAACATAAATTAAGACAAAGTATCAATAAGTGTTTACATGATGTAGCTATAAAAAGCCATGAAAGTAGTATTCTAATAATTTTTTAAGCCCGGCATAAGATGGCTCTCACCTCAAGAATCGTGTAAATGGGTATAGTTGTGTCTCCATCAATAACAACACTTTTAAGTAGTGAACTATGGCGACGCCCATAAGCAAGTAACAGATGCTCTGAAGCTGGAGAAAACTGCAATTACAATGGATGTGGAGCCCCAATCAATGTCTCAGATCAGTAAGCAACAGAGCATAGTCCAAAAAATACAAAGTTAATTATAATGTGTTAATGATTGACTCCTTTTTTTCTTTTGGAGAAGTTATGTGTCAATGCTTGACTAATTTCAAAAAAAGAAGAATTAAACAACTTGTGAGATCCATCTTGACGTCATGCCAAATTCAATTTTTGCATATTGTTTGTTGACTACTATTGGTAATATCTCGCCAGGTACTGGTATGGAGTAATATGGATCAGAACTTCTATTCTATTGATGGGTATATGTAAAGTGCTATGCAAGCTCGATTATACGAGTCAGAATACTGTCCGTAGATGTAAAGAAATCTACAATATAACAATGTCATGAAACTCAATAAAGACTTGACCAGATGAATAACACTTTATGAATTAACGTCTCCTATCTCCTAATTCTCTCTATCTTTGTCCACTTTTTCTCCCTTCTTTCTCCTTTGTCACTTCTGGTACCACATAAAAAATAGATACATTTCATAGAAAGGCTTGTAATTTGCGTGTAACTTTTTGTCAGGAGAGGAGGACCGGCTACACAGTAAAATACTGTGACATTCGAAACTATGGAAGACAAGAAAGAGTCAATCTACCACTAGATAAGGCAACTTTCACATAAAGAGCAGATGTCAGTTCTCAACGAGAGATCAACATCCTGTGCCATCTCTAGACTAACAGATCTTATCATAATCACGTGCTCAATCTCATTTTAGATTTTCATTCGCTACTTTTCTCTTCCATATAGATGTAATATTTTTCCAGTTCCTACAAGTTCTAAAACAAAATGATCAAAACTATTAGATCTAGAGTTTTATTTCCTCAGTCAAAAAAAGGCAAAGAGAAAGAAAAAGATCCAGAGTTTAATATCATAAAGAATGTTCCTTCTCTACCAGAAAACAAGCTTGATCTTACAAAGCCATGTATGTAAATAACACAAACAAAGCATTTACCTGAATTGAAGTTAAACAATGAGCAGCTCTAATTGCTCGAGATGCAAGCACTGAACCAAACCTACACAAGGAGAAAGAGTATCAAGTAACCAACAACCATAGCAGGAAACGAAATAGAGAATGGGGATAAAATACACAAAAAAAAAAGAAAAAGGAATAAAAGAAAAATAGAAGCTACTGTGATTGGGTATTTACGTTGCCTCCTCCAGGGAATATATCCGTAGCTCATACATAACCTGGTGGGCAGCAACTGGATGTCTGGTTGGAGAAGTTCCAGCTGCCATAGTATCATGATGAAGATGGCCATGAAAACCAGGATCAGCATCCACGTTTGGCAGAATACATGCAACACAAGCTGCTAAAAATCTCCCACATGGTGAAAAATGGGCTCCCATTTCACTGAAAATAATACCTCACAGTAAGCATTCAGAAAAGTTCATCTAAAACCATATCTGAGTTCTGACATAAAAATTAGGAACTCTCAAAGGCAGGAAATTTTCTGAAGTATAGGGCTAACTGCTAAGAGGCTAATCATCAACTACTCTAATAGAAATATTGTCCAAGCTAGTTCATCATGACAGCTTAATAGCTCAGTGTCTGTAAAAGCTTATCCATATCAAGCTTCCAAGCCAAAGATTTGAAACAGTAGATATCATTCCCACCTGCAAAGTACAGCATGTGGTATTGTTAAGCGACATCTTTCAGCATGAAGGGGTGCACATGGAACCTTAACATCATGAGGCCATATTCTGAGTTTCACAGTGCAAGGCAATTCAGCAGCCGCTGCTGCAGCCAGCGAAGTAGCTATCTCCGACTGGATGCGACCAATAGAAGTTTGAGAATCACTCTCATCATGCATAACGTTAAGCGAAGCAGCACCAGCACCAGCAACGGGAATCGCTCGAGAGCGTGAAGAACGTTGCCGAGAACCAGATCTTCCGGACCTTGGATGATTATTGCTTGAAATTACCAAGGGAACAGCAGAAGGATTTTCCAGTTCACCATAAGTTGATGGATTAGTGGTAGTACCACTAAGGTTTGGATGAGTTGCTTGTTGGGCAGCCTGGCTTTGGCCAATCAACCATCCTTGCAAAAAAGGCAATTCCCAGTATGCTGGGTCACTAAAAGGGAAAAACTGATTGTTTCTTTCTTCTGGTTGCACATCAGTCTCCATAGGATCAACTAAAGGTTGAGTACCTATATTCTCGTTTTCCCCAACAGAAGAACCAGTATGAGCTTCTTGCGCAGGAGATGCACTTTGCTCAACAGGGGACAATAAAAGTTCATACTGGCCAGACGGAGTTGAATATGTGAGAAGGCGGACAGATGATGAAGTATCTGTTCTGTGCTGTACATTGTCGGTTCCCATATCTATATCAGTTTGCTGCACAGGCATTCTGGGATCACCTCTTGCAATTGACGGCCAGATCAGGAAAGGTAGAGACATGATAGGCAGTTCATTTGCTGAAGCAGATTGATAAGTGGAATGAGCATCAGTCAAATACACAGTAGGGGGAGGGTACTGCAAGTTACCCGGAGAAGTAGCACGTGTCATTGAAGAATCTGATGAATCCAGATCATTGACCTACAAAATAAAGGGTTAATGGCGTCTAAAACAACCAAAATTCACACTTCAAGTCACCAAACACAGTAATACCTCAGCTGTCAAAAGAAATGGGGCAGCATGTGGGTGGAAATGGACAGCACGAAGAGAACGCCGTGTCTTCAGTACAATTGCTGGTGTAGAAGCCTCTCCTCTTCTGTTGTAATGCCATATATAAAGCTGTCATCGATTGCAAAATCAGCACCCATTACCAGAGCTTGGAATATATCACTCAAGAGAATGTTCTCAGGCCAGAATCTTTACCTTGTGGCCTGAAGCAACGGCTAGAACTTCCCCTTGGGCATGGAACGCTATGGATGCGATGGGACGATCTGTAGGAGATGAATATTTCACCAGTTATAATCAAAAGAAAAGAGTAAAGTGCACACAGAGGCTGATCTATAACCATCTGTCTGTGAACCCAGTTACTATTGTAGTATATTAACTTGAGATCTTTCTAGGAACCCATATACTTCAAATCCTGGATCCCCTCTGTGCGCACATTTTCTTCTTTAACTACTGAGATATTACAGGGTATTACAAAAATCTCGCGATCCTATACACTCGGCAGTTTTTGCATCCCACAACCGAACTTCGTGGTCCAAACTTCCACTTGCCAGTATTTCAGGGTACAATGGATGGAAACGAACCTACAGATGTGAACCAGAATGTAAGATCCAGGAACAAAGGTGTTATGCCAAAACATTCAGCAAAGAAAGACAGCCTTACCACCCAAGGTGTCCTGCGGTGTCCACTCAAAACCTTTAAGCACTTCCCAGTTTGGTAGTCAATTATTTTCACCGTGTGATCTCCACTGCCACCATGGAAAAGAAATTATATGTTTGTAAACTTACCAAAGTAGCAAAATTCTAAGTTTAATCCAACCGGAAACAAGTAAAATTGTTGTCTGTCTTATCTATAAGGAGGGAGAATTCACAAATAGCTACACTACAATTTAGCATATATCCAAATATGCTTAGTTAATAGGTAAGTTTGCAAGATGCAGAGAGCTAGACAATTAAGATAATAACTACAATTATATTAAACAGATGGATAAAAAACTAGCATAAGTGCATACCATATCACATATTGTACATGTCTATGTAATCTAAGAGAGACTTACTGAGTAGAAGCAAGTGTCCTCCCATCAGGACTGAATGCTGCTGCAATGGTAGACCTTGGAGGAGGCAACAGTGGACAATACTTGGCCGATAAATGTTGCAGTGACTCTGCCTCTACCCTGCAATATTTAAATGAGACTGACAGAGAAAAAAAAGTGGCAAGATTCTATCAAACATTACAGGGAAAAAAAGGGAGAGCAGAGATTATGAAGTTACCATGATATTAGTCCCCGTCTAGCATCACTTGCCACTTCGCGTTTTAATCCACAGGAGTCAAGAGTACATTTAGTGTTCTCACCCCAAAATTTTCTGGAAGCGCGTTTAGTTCGAGGAGATACCTCCCTTCTTGTTAAGAGCTGAAAGACATTACTGTAGCAGGTAGAAAAATAAACCAAATCAGCAACCAAAATAAAATCAGATAGCACCCTCATTGAGTATGCTCACAAAATACCTATAGGTCAATGAGGCAGCTTATAACTATAATCATTACTTTCATTTGGGACAAGGAAATGAACTATAAATTACCTATAGAATGTTAGAATTGCAAAATCCAAGTCGATAGCACCATTTGAAGCAATATCTAAAAGTACAAGATAAAGATTAAGACTTCTTTCTTTATGAAGATGGTGTCCGAGCCAGCTTTTCCTGACCCGAGGGTCTATTGGAAACAACCTACAAGGTAGGGGTAAGGTCTGCGTACACACTACCCTCCCCAGACCCCACAGTGTGGGATATTATTGGGTATGTTGTTGTTGTTGGTATCCGAGCCAGCTTGTGCACACCTCGACTATTCAATCCGGCACTTTCTTGGTAACTCTTTCCACCAAGGCTTAGGCAGACGAAAACTTATCACCCTGTGTTTTTATCCTCCGCAAGAATTTGAATCTGAGAGTTACCAAGGCTTAGGAGGATAAAAACTTATCACCTAGTGTTTTTATCCTCCGCAAGAATTTGAAACTGAGACCTCATACTTCTCCTCCAACTTCATTGAGCACACCCTTGGGTGCGAAGATTAAGACTTGGTTACGCTGGTAAGCTTCTTTAGGTCCACTGTTCACTAGGAGTTACAGATTTGTATGTCAGCAAAAAATATAGAGAATTACCAGTATTAGACCCACTCGATAGGAAACTGTGGAGGTCGAGCATTAAGGTTGTAGGTTAGGAGGTAGTTGAGCATATTTCTAACTCGTACCAGAATGAGGCTAGGTTGATAGGATTTTGTCTTAGACTGCTAGTGGTCAATGTTGTGTTCACTACTCTTCTGTTTACTGGTTATTATTTTTGTTTTCCATCTACTTACTGGTTCTTGTGATGTTGTCATTATTTATATGGTTTTGTTGATGGTACTGATATATTGTCTCTTTTCGTCTTCTTGAATCGAGGGTCTATCGGAAACAACCTCTCTACCCATCGGGTTAAAGGTAAGGTTTGCATATACAATACCCTCCCAAACTCCACTTGTGGGATTTTACTGGGTCGTTGTTGGTTGTTGGTTTACCAGTATTAGAGGACCTAAATTATTGAATGTTGGATTAAGACGTGTCGAAATGGAGATAGAAACTACTAGTATTGGATTGAGGTATAGTAGTTGTTTCTGTTGTTATTATAGTTGTTGAAACTACAAGATGAAAACATCGGCAATCATCGAAAAGCACACACTTTAACAACATGCCGTCATCTGCCGCTTCAGATCAATCATCAAATCTTAGTTCAATTCCAGACATTTTTTATAAGGAGTTCAATTCCAGACATTAGAGATGGTTAATGAAGAAAAACCAAAGTTTTCAGATCTGTGAATAAGTAAGTAACTAAAGATGCAAAATTGAGATAAAAATTAGGGTTTTAGAGATAGACCTGTGTTTACAATTGGAGTTTCGAGGCGCCGTCGCAGAAGGAGGTGAATTCCGCGAAGTTGACGGCGCACTGCTTGAATTCTCCGGCAAGACAGACGATCTCATGATTTCACCGCATTTCAGTGAACTTAAACAAATTTTATCGGAAAATTCAGATTGATATATATAGAAGAAAATTGAAGTGCGACTTCAATTTTTGAAAATATCCTCGAATTTTGATGAATTTCCCGGGAAAATGGAAAAGGACGGTGAGGGTGTTGAGATCTTGCAGAAGGGCAAAATGGGAAGAGAAAAATTGGAGAAATGAGAAGAGGAAGAAGGAGACGTTAACAGGGCTGGCTGTAATATTTAGACGCTTCGGATTTGGATTTTTCCGGCGTCGGACAGTAATATATTTGCGGATAAATCCTCGAAGGCGCGTGAAGTCACTATCTAACTTTTTAAAAAAAAAAAAAAAATCCAATTGTGGAAAAACTTATATGGAAAAGAAAAAAATATATGAAAAAAGGAATTTAGTGAATGGATATTCGTTAGTATTTTGTTTTACCCTCCATATTTGATATATTTAAATTGAAGTCCTGATTAATTTAAATTTACGATAAAAGACTCATTAGAAATGTTCAACTACTCATAAGTCAAAAATTACAGAATAATTATTAAGGTGAAGAATTAATTAGCTCTAGAAATTGAAATCTAACTTCTGTAAAGCTAAAGCTATATCAACTTATAATATTTACTCAATATTACCAAAAATAAAAATGTCATTAAAATGAGATAATAAACTAAAGTTGGAGAACAGATAAAATCTTGAACCTAGACTTTTAAGAAAGACTTGATATATTGTAGTATAATATTTCAAATTTGTTAGAGGTATATTTTAATATTGTTTCATATATCAATTTGAGTGAGTTTTCACTGATTTTATCTCAGCGTGAGCTCTTGTGGATTTATTAATTGGGTTATTTTTACTTGTTTTGGCATTTGTTGTATAAAATTATTGGACCGATTAATATAAATTTGTATGTAGCATTTATATTAAGCGTAAGTACAAATGTAAAAGTAAAGCAACAACAATAACAACAACCCAGCAAAATTCCGAGGAAGGTAGTGTGTACGCAGACCTTACCCTACCCCGAAGGGATAGAGAGGCTGTTTCCGAAAGACGCTCGGCTCAAGAAAACAAAAAGTCAAAAATGAGACAATATTAGTATCAGCAAAGAAATCATATAAAAAACAGGAACAACATGAAAATCAGAAGAAAGATGCAAAGCAAAAGCGATAGCTCGTAAATAGTTCCTGCGCTGAAAAGTGAAATAGTAACACACAACATTGTCACTAACTATCATAGACAAAAACCTTACGAGACTGGTTAAAGTAAAGCAATTATTTATTTAAATATAAAAAGTGGAATAGATAAAAATGAAATTAAGAGATTATATATGTTGTTCCTTTTACGTTACTCCCTCCGGTCCAAAATAAGTGATTTTTAAGCCTTCTTTTTGTGGTCCAAAATAAGTGATTTTTTCAGATTTCAAGAATAATTAATTATTTTTTTTTTATATTGTCCTTGGAGTAAATAGTGTTGGAGTATGTGTTAGGAGTGTTCATGTGAGATAGTAAAGGTTAATATGGTCAATTTCATTGCTCATTAATGTTAAAAGGTGAATTTCTTAATTTATGCGAAAACATTCAAAAAATCACTTATTTTGGACCGGGTGAGTATTAATTTTCAGAGGACTTCAAATGTTAAATAACTAAATTCTAAATTTTATTCTCACGTTTCTAAATTACACGTGGCAAAACCCAGTTTAAGATAATTATGTTGACTAAATCTTATTATCCGTACTTCTTTATCACTATAAATAGTCCACCTTCGTTATTCTTGTATCTCGAAACTCAACTGTAAAACACAGAAAAAATACTGAAAAAGACTCAAAATTTGCTCTTATATTCTTTCAATTTATCATATATTTTACTTATGGCAATGAGTTTGCCTCATCAAATCGGAGCATTATCAGGAACGGCCATATCATCGGAAACTGAAAGTGTTTCCGGCGAAGCTCCGGCAAAAACAACACTTACTACATCAGCATTACGGAGAGCTTCGGTTACAAATCTCCGAGTATCGATGCAAAATTCAGGAACTGAAGCAGATAAAGTGCTAACATCACCACCTTTGAGTCCGGTGACGTGTCACGCGCTAACGGAGGCGCGTGATGCTTTAGCGGAGACGGCGGAGGTGGAGAAGGAGGACAAACTTGGGAAAGGAGTGCCGGTATATGTGATGATGCCGTTGGACAGTGTGAAAATGGATAATACGGTGAATCGTAAGAAGGCGATGAAGGCGAGTTTACAGGCGTTGAAGAGTGCTGGAGTTGAAGGGATAATGATGGACGTGTGGTGGGGATTGGTGGAGCGGGACGCGCCGGGAGAGTACAATTGGGGTGGTTATACGGAGCTTTTGGAAATGGCGAAAAAGCAAGGGCTTAAAGTTCAGGCTGTGATGTCGTTTCATCAGTGTGGCGGAAACGTCGGTGACTCTTGTTCGTGAGTAGCATAATAACTATACTATTTTGAATGAGTTTAAGTTTTATACCTGCTATTACAAGTTAAAATTCATGATAGTATAAAAAGATTTGTACACGATTAGTGTATATAACTTAAATTCTTTCAAATCGTTAGTATTTCTTTAGTGATCTCTTGAAGATAATTCGAATTGTTATTTCTCTAGTAATCTTCTCTTGAAGATACTGTATATTTTGAAGCTGTTTTTCAACTTACATTACTTCATGTAGGATTCAAGCTGGAATTAGTTAAAGAAGCTAATTTACTTTTTTTCTTTTTGCTCTTTCTATAACTATTAGTAAGCATTTAATAGTGTAGTGTATAGTATAATGTAAATATATATAATTACTTTTTAAGTAGGAGTACTTTTCGATAGCTGATTTATAGGATCTGAGGAAGGGGAATAGGGGAACAGGTGAAGACAAGCAAAAAGTTGCATAATCATACAATTTAAACTTAAACATGTCAATCTTGTCCTTAAACTTAAATGGGGGTTTAAAACCTAGAATTGTTCAAGTATCCTCATAATCTAAGAACTTCCGATCAATTTTAGTTGGTGCACTCCTTCGGATATTAGGCACTAACAACATTTAGCAACTCCTTTAGGTCCTGATGGGGGCTTGTTAGGGTATCAGTAAACATGACATCATTGTTTTTGTGTTTAATTAAACATTCCTGGAAACATGTAACAATATTTCTGTTTCATTTGTATGTCTATTTTGCTTTAGAATTAAAGGGGTAGTTACATTATGTTACAAGGATGGAATAAGCAAGCCAAGTACGAATTGGTTTCTATGTTGCTTCGTCAAGATCTGTGCTTTTTTGAAAAAAGAGTCTGAACAAATCTTTTCTGATAAACATGTATCAGCAGGCTGAATTTGGTTAACTTGGCCTCTTGGAAAACATGAAGTCATCAAAAGTCATTGATATTTTGGCTATCAACACAGCAGAGTTATTTGCAGTGTATAGAAATATTGAATGTGATGAAGTGTTTGAGTTGGAAGAGTATGTTGATCAGTGATTTGATGACTGCTAATATTAGTAGTTGTTTGAAACTGTTTGTTGTAATCCTGTCTTGCCGAGTGTATGTGTATAAAGAGCTCTTCTGAACATGTAGATCCACAAAGAATTCATGGTCACATTGTTAACCACTTTATTGTTGATTAACTTCTAAGATCCGGTGATAACTGGAGAATGCAATATCTCCACCTATTTAGTGATCATCTATTATTCGTTTCTTGTCTTCTTAATAGTCAGTTTTTATATTCTAGGATCCCTCTTCCAGGGTGGGTCGTTGAAGAGATTGACAAGGATCCTGACCTTGCATATACGGATCAATGGGGAAGGAGGAATCATGAATATATCTCGCTTGGTTGTGATACTCTTCCTGTCCTTAAAGGGAGGACTCCTGTTGAATGTTACTCCGACTTCATGAGAGCATTTAGAGATAGATTTGAGAATCTGCTAGGGGACACTATTGTGGTAAGTTTTCACATTTTTTAACCTTAAGCTATGCTGAATGAAATTGCTTATCCAAGTGTGTGGAAGCTCAAGCTTTTTTAACCGGTTTATGTACTCTAGGAAATTCAAGTTGGCATGGGTCCAGCTGGAGAGCTACGTTATCCATCCTACCCTGAAAAAGATGGAATATGGAAATTTCCCGGTATCGGAGCTTTTCAGTGTTATGACAAGGTATACATCAATCTTCTTTTGTTTCCATTTTGTTCTGTATTTCTTGAAAAAAACTTTTGAATGTCATATCTTTGATGAACTGTTCTCACATATCTTATGTTTTGTAGTATATGCTCAGCAGCTTAAAGGTTGCAGCAGAAGAAGCTGGCAAGCCTGAGTGGGGTTACACTGGTCCGACGGATGCAGGCGAGTATAACAACTGGCCAGAAGATACAACCTTTTTCAAGAAAGAAAGTGGTGGTTGGGATTGTCCATATGGTCAGTTCTTCCTCACATGGTATTCTCAAATGCTCTTGGACCATGGTGAGAGAATATTGCAGTCCACCAAAGCTATATTTGAGAACAAGGGCGTCAAGATATCAGTTAAGGTAGCAGGCATTCATTGGCACTATGGAACCCGGTCCCATGCCCCTGAACTCACAGCAGGGTACTACAACACCCGTTTCCGAGATGGTTACCTTCCAATTGCTCAGATGCTTGCTCGACACGATGCTATTTTCAACTTCACATGTATTGAGATGCGAGATCATGAGCAGCCACAGGATGCACGATGTGCACCTGAGAAGTTGGTTAGACAAGTAGCATTAGCAACACGGGAAGCTCAAGTTCCACTAGCTGGCGAGAATGCTTTGCCCCGATACGATGAGTTTGCACATGAGCAGATCCTCCAAGCTTCCTCATTGAATATCGACAGCCAATCCGACAATAGACAAATGTGTGCATTTACTTATCTGAGGATGAATCCAGACCTCTTCCATCCCGACAACTGGAAAAGGTTTATCGCATTTGTGAAGAAAATGAATAACGGAAAAGATGTGCACCATTGTCGGGAACAAGTGGAACGGGAGGCTGAGCATTTTGTGCATGTTACTCAGCCTCTAGTGCAAGAAACTGCAGTTGCCCTCATGCAATGAGCATATTCTCAGCTGTATACTTCTGCCGCTTGTATATGTATGAAATGTATTATAGTGCAATCTTGAAAGATTGGGATATCATATTTTGAAGATATTCCTGAATAATATTGTACGTACTCTCCTTTATTTTCCAATGCTAGCATAGAGGAAAATACCTAGGTTTGCCATGCCAATGCTTCACTCACATGGTATGTTTTTGATATCCAGAAAAATATCGACTTTCTCTTGAACAATAAAAAAAACAAGTAAAATTATGTTTTTTCCCCATCTATCAAAGCCCTACAGCTTGTAGTAGAAATGGCGTGGGGTAGCTACTATTTAAGGTTGTATTTATTTTTTATCCAGCAATTCTAATGTTGAGCAAAAATAGTCATTACTCTATTAAAATTAATATGAAAAGACATTTTTACCCTTTCTTCCATTGCTTTTCTTCCCAAACCCTCGCTTCTCTCTCAAGTTCGATACCCACTCGTTTTTCGTTTTCTTTCCAGGAGATATCCTAGTTTCAATTTCGTTTTCTTGCATTAGCAAAAGCTTGGCTGAGCTGTTGCAGAAGATCAACCAAGCAATGGCTTCGCATAAGTGGCTTCCCCAATGTGTAGAAACCTTTTGCTGCTGCAACCACTTGTAATGTCTTCCCATTGCATATCTTAATTATCTGCAGAGAGTTTTGGCATCATCAAAATCCGAACAAATGCAAAACCAGAAGAAAAGAAAGAAAATAAGGTACCTGTAATTCGAAATAGTCGTCATCTCGCCTTGCTTTAGCATCGTTACAATCAACTCTTTTCAAACCTGAAATAGCGCATTTAGAAGAAATGCACGATAATATTCTGGAAGTTCCAGTTGAAGTGAGAAGAATATCGAAAGGGAGAAGTAAACCATAGTTAGTATAGGCGGAGAGAGGTTAGAGAAAGAGAAGACATGATAAATCCAGCAAATAAATTATCCTTTAAACGCTGCATTAAAGATGGAGATTTAGTAATTGTATACGAAAGACATGATACTATGAAAGCAGTAAAAGTCAGTGAGGATGGTGTTCCGCAGAATCGGTTTGGTGCATCCAATTACAAAAATTAAGGACACTTAGTCCTGAACTTAGAATTATAAGTTCAAAAGTTAAGGATACTTGGTCTTGAACTTAGACTAACAAACTCAAAAATTAAGGACAATAAGTCCTGAACTTACGGTTACAAGTTCAAAAGTTAAGGACATGTAGTCGTGAAGTCCTGAAGTTAAGTTTAAAAGTTAAGGACATGTAGTCGTGAAGTCCTGAACTTAGAGTTACAAGTTCAAAAGTTAAGGACAAGTAGTCCTGAAGTTAAGTTCAAAAGTTAAGGACATGAGCAGAAGGGTATTTTCGTCCGGGCAGTTAAAGTTTATTAAAGCAGTGACTAAAGACTAAAGATATTTTAAAAAGTGACTTAAAAGTAAATATATATGTCATTAGTGGCTAACCGTGCACTTCTCCCACAGCTTGTATTGTATCGTATTGTTATTTTAAATATAATATTTGTTTAGCATTGTTACTTAAATTTTATTGAATCATATCGTTAAATCCGTCGTTACATAAAATGACAAAAAGTGCTACATTATGTAACGTCCGATTTGGTGTGATCGCGTTATTACCTTGCTTTGTTCTCTCATCTTGTCTTTCTCTCTTATTAAATAAACTTATTTTATCCTTTATCCTACATTTTTACGTAATAATTCTATTTCTATCCTTTTTTTTTTCTTTATAATATTGCAATTTTATTCTTCATATTACTGGTGCATCACATCATGAAATGTTGGCAAACGATACAATCTATCCAAATATTTTATTCATCAAAACAACATAATGCAATATAGTACAATACAATACGATACATTATGAGATACATATAACAACCATTCAAACGAGCTGTTGGTGGATAGAGTTATTCGGTACCTGTACTGATGGAAAATAGCCGATACTCCGTAAAATTATTTGAAGTAGATAAATTTTTGGTCGGTAGATAAATTTTCCAGCCAACTACGTTATTGACTTATTGTATCTAAGATTCATGCACCAAATTTCACATCAATATTTAATTAGTGACAGCTCCATTTATATAAAATGAAAATTCTAAAGTTAATAGTGGAGTAAAATACAAGTCTGATGCTTTGACTAGAAATCGGGGAAGAAAAGGAAATGAAATGAAAATGAGTGAATCCTAATTAGTCGGTTTTCAAACCGATGTCAAACACTAGGCGGAAAACCTATATATATATATATATATATATATATATATATATATATATATATATATATATTAAAAGCACGAAGGCCCTTACGAAATATCGTTCGTCTTTTTTATCCTTTTCAAATAGAGTTTGCAGGGGATAAAATAGTCATTTTGTTTATTTTACTATATTTAGGAATAATCATTTAATTAATTTTCTGTTATTTAGGAACAATTATTTAATTATTAATCTAATACTTAAAACTTCTATTTTTGAATTTCTTTTAGATCTAAAAGTTCAAACACTTTTAACTAAAACTAGGAAAGTTTTCATTATTCAATAAAACTAAAAAAGTTTCGTCTTTCTACTAAATTAGGAAAATTTTATTCACTTTCAAGGAAAGTATCGTAAGAAATTTTTTAGTTTATAAACTTTTAACAAATTACTTCTTCAAATAATATTAGGTAAAAACTAATTTTCTTTTTGGTTTTGGAGTCTTTATTTTCTGATAAATCATTAAACTATACATTATTTTACTTTATATAAATCATTTCCTGTTTCAAATTATATACCCAATTTTCTTTTATAAAAGAAGTGACAATTCTATGTTTTCATCATCAAACTTTACGTTATTCGAGTAGTTCGAGTAGCAACTATAAAACTAAGAATTTTTAGGTTCTTCTTTGAGCAATTTTTTTATGGTAGTTGAATTTTGCATTCACGCGTTTATATTAGTAGTTAAATTTTACATTCACGTATTTATATTAATAATTAAATTTTATATTCACGTATCAATAAGTACATCTTTATTGTGGTATTCTTAATTGTGAACCTTGATTGAACATGGGCCTGTTTGGACAAAAACTCAAAAATTATTTATATTTTTAGTTGTTTTATAATTTTTGCAGTATTTCTTATTAACTAAAGAAATAGAATAATTCACATTTTGCTTGTGAGAACAAAATAAAAGACCATTTGTCGGGTAGATGAATATCTTGTGTGTTTTTTAGAATGAACTTAAGAATATATATTTGTCAAAAAAATTCAAAAAAGAAAAACTCTTAAATTGTCGAGAGTTTATGTGCTCCTAATGAAAATATAAAGAAACACGAGAACTTGTGAAATTATTGTAATGAATAAATCTTAAGTTGAAAATATTGACTAAGATGATTGAGGACTTCTATTACCATTATTCTTCATTTATTCAGTTGCTAAACAGAATCAATAATTATCATTTTCAGGAACTCATACTTTTTTCTTAAACTTATTTTACAACTAAAATATAATCAGCTAACAAAGTATTTATGTGATTTTTAAAAAATATATACTTGTTGTGACGGGACACACGCGCAACGCGCGTATTGTATAACTAATATATATAATTATAAAACCATGAATATAGTGTCGGTTTACCAAAATAGCCTTAAAATATCTATTTCATATTGGATAAAATTGTAATAACTAAACTTTTGCCTAATATCTAGACTTTGAGTTCAATTAAGATTTCTAAATAACGTTTGTAGAGGAGACCACTTAAAGAATCTTAGTTTGAATAGCCGTGCTACTGGGTTGATTACAATCTGTATTTACTTCCATGTGTAGTATTCCTTCGAATAGGGAAAATCGTAAGGTAAACATTTTTTCTAAAACTAATACGTAGGTTTCCAAAGTAAATTGTGAAATAATATGTATCATGAATGAGTTAGACGAAAAACCTAGGAGATATAGTTGAACAAAACTAATTAAGCTAATGGATTATTTTCATATTGTCGCGACTCTAAATCCAGACCCGGTCGTAATGACGCCTCTCGTGAAGACAAGGCCAGCTGACACAACACCCAATTAAATTGACAAATAATAATTCCTAATTAAGTCATAAAACAGGATAAATTCCACAATAAAGTAAACGAAAAAGGGTCAAAAATGTCCCTGGACTATTGGGGTTGGTACAATAATACCCTCCATCCACCTATTTTGCAAAAATTACCCTCACCGTTATCTTTTTGGCTCAAAATTTCCCTTACGACTAACAGCCATGTTAGGTAAAAAAAACTTAAATAATTTTCACGTGTCATCGTCCAATTGGCTTAGCTTAAAACTCACCTAAATTAAAATAAATCACCCACATTCTAAGACCCATAAACAAAAATACTTTTTCATAGTCTATCCTTCTTCCTCTCCCTATTTCGTTTCTTTCTCCTCTTTCTTTTCAAAAATATTCCAGCATCTAGAACTCTCATACACCCATTTTTTCCTAAGCAAACAAAACTGTCTCTTATAGTTAATCACCTTCCTCTTCCTATTTCTTTCTCTATTAAATGTACACATCAATACTCCTATTTTTCCATCATAGAAATACCATTCATATCAATTTTTCTTACTACACTTCACTGCTTCATACAATTAGCTCAATCAAGTGTTTATTACAGTCACATTCTCCAATAAGTCATATTCTCAGTCATAGGATCCAAATATTCCTTTTGATTTAACCGTCCCTTTTTTAAAATTAGCGGTGTTGATATAACTTGAAGAGCACCCTCGTACAATAACTTAATTTATGGACATGATCGGATGTTCAGATTATGGTAAGCTACTGTAGAAGAAAAAAGTCGAGGTTCGAGCAGAGATCAAATAAAACTCTGGTATAATCGAAACTGGATGCGGAGTTGTCAGGAAATATACAACGAAAAATATTGCAAATGTTCAGTGACCATTACCATTGACACTCTGTTAGTATTCATATATTCACGTGAAAGTTGTATGACATAAAGTATTGGCGACTAAAAATTTTGGTTGTTTGAAATAAAACTTTAATGGTGTTTGTGGTGATTATTCAAATAGAGTACACGGTCAAAAAAAGGATGAGAAGAAGAAGAAGAACATGAACGCACACACGCTAGGGGGAGGGGAGTGGAGGGGGTAGAGATTTTTTGAGACGGGGGGTATTATTGTACCAACTCCAATAGTTTAGGGGCAGGTTTGACCCTTTTTCGTTATTTTAATTTAGGTGAATTTTAAGTTAGGCCAATGGGACGATGACATGTGAAAATTAATTAAATTTTTTTTACCTAACAGGGTTGTTAGTCGTAAGGGCAGTCTTGAGCCGAAAAGATAACGGAGAGGGTAATTTTTGCAAAATAGGTGGGCGGGGGTATTATTTTACCAACTCCAATAGTCTAGGGGCAGTTTTGGCCCTTTTTCGTAATGTAAAATATAACAACCGTGGAAAACCATACACAATCCGACATCGGGGTGTCACCAGTCACAAGCATCTAACATAAGTCTAGGAATACAGAAAAGGGACTACACAGTCTATTACAGAAATCCAGTACAAGGGAAAGAAATAATGATAAGAGGGAGAAACGTTGGGCTGCAAGCGCCAAGCAGCTACCTAGTGGACTCCGAAAATCTGCTGGAAGCTATCGACTCTCCCTAGCAGGACCTGAAACGCCTGAATCTGTACACAGGGTGCAAGGAGTAAAGTGAGTACTCCAACTCAGTGAGTAATAATAATAAATGAAGACTGAGCGATAAGAAATCACGTAAAAACACAACAACATGCTGTAAAGTGCAATAAAACAGTGAAATCTCATAAAACACCTTAGTTCAGTATAAGCTTCTTCAAAATACCTTTTTAACAAATAAACAAGTAAATGAAAGGCAGCTAGGAAAGATAAACACATAAAATCCGCCCTTCGGGCACAATGTCAACAGAATCATCCCCTCGGACAAAAACATGGAACAACACCAGCCCCTCGGGCTATATCCTATATCACAATAGGTATTCGCGCTCACTGAAGGTGTACAGACTCCGGGAGGGGCCCCTTACGGCTCAAGCGCAATATCAAGCCATCTCGTGGCATAATCAATAGGCTCTCGGCCTCATATCAAGCCATCTTGTGGCGTACAATCTCAGGCCCTCGGCCTCATAATCATAAATCAATGTATTACTGTTGCGGCGTGCAGCCCGACCCACAAGTATCCTCACAACACAGGCCCTCGGCCTTACTAAGTCAAAATCTCATAAGTCATTCGGGCAACAGTAAAACATGATGCTCAGCCCAAAATATTATTTGAAATATCATTTATGTGTTAAAACAGAGTAAACATAGATGAGTTATGAAAATTGTATAATATAGCATGACTTAGTACAAATATAAAAATCAAAACAGTAAGGAAATAGCAGTAAAAATCCCCTAAGGGTCCAAATAGTTGGAACGAGGCCCAAATATGGCATTCAGCCAAAAACATGATGATAACAAACAGTTTTCAATTAAATACGCGGTAAAACAGTCATTCGGTATGGATTAAGTCGCAATCCCCAACGGTGCACGACCCCACGCTCGTCTTCTAGTGTGTGCATTACCTCAATATAGCACAACAATGTGAAATTCGGGGTTTCATACCCTTAGGAGAACATTTACAATTATTACTCACCTCTATCCGGTCCAAACTCTAGCCTGCGATGCCTTTGCCTCTCGAATCGGCCTCCGGATGCTCCAAATCTAACCGAAATCAGAATCGCGGCGTCAAAATATGCTAAGGGAACGAAGCTCATGCGAAAACAATCAATTTCTAATATAAATCCCGAAATTAACCAAAACTCGACTCCGGGCCCACGTCTCGAAATTCGATAAAATTTACATTAATAGATTCCTTATCTCCCCACGAGTTCATACATATCAAAAGTCCCGAAATTTGACTACAAATGGTCCCTTAAATCCTCAAGTCAAGGTCTCCATTACCAAGCCCTAATCCCCAATTTTTAACCCTTAATTTCCATTAATCTTAGGTCAAATCAGTGAAATAATACCATAGGATCAATTATTAGGTTCAAAAATCTTACCTCCAGACGTTATCCCTTGAATCCCTCTTAAAAAGCTCCCAAAAAGCTCCAAAACCGACTTGAAATGGTGAAGAACAACTCAAAAATCGCAAAGGAATTCTTTTATACATTCTGGCCCAGGCATTTCGCACCTATGGTCCAGTACTCGCTCCTGCGCAACCGCTTCTGCGGTCTCAAGCGTCGCTTCTGCGGTCATCACTTAACCCTTCACTTTTCGCATCTGCGATGCACAACCCACATCTGCGCCATCGCAGGTGCGGTTCCCCAACCGCTTATGCGGTTCCTGCCTTCCTTGGTTCCTTCCGCTTCTGCAACTGGACTTCCGCATCTGCGGGGGTCGCACCTGCGGTCTCCCAACCGCAGATGCAGTTATGGCAGCAGACTTAGCTTCAGCTGCTATATCTAACTTCCAAACTTTCCGCCAACCATCCAAAATCACCCTGAGGCCCCTGGGACCTCAACCAAAAGCACAAACAAGTCACATACCACCAACCAAACTTATACCAATCTTCAAAACACCTCAAACAACATCGAATCAACCAAAACACATCGGATTCAAGCCTAAGGTTCTAAAATCTTCCGAATTATGCTTTTGATCAAAAAGTCTACCAAACCACGACCGAATGACTTGAAATTTTGCACACACATCCCAAATGACAAAACGGACCTACTACAACTACCGGAATTCCATTCCGACCCCTATATCAAAATCTCACCTATCAACCGGAAAATTGCCAAAATTTCAATTTCGCCAATTCAAGCCTAAATCCACTTCGGACCTCCAAAACACATTCTTATCACGCTCCTAAGTCACAAATCACCTCCTGAAGCTATCTGAACCATCGGAACTCACATCCGAGCCCTTTAACACATAGTCAACATCCGGTTGACTTTTCCAACTTAAGCTTTCTCAAAAAAGATTAAGTGTCTCAAACCTTATCAAAACCTTTCCGAACCCGAGCCAACCAACCCGATCACACATAGAACCGATAAACAAAGAAATAAGAAGCAGAAATGGGGAAATAGAGCGGTGACTCATGAGACGACTGGCTGGGTCGTCACATCCTCCCCCTCTTAAACAAATGTCCGTCCTCGAACGAGTCAAGAAACATACCTGAAGCCTCAAACAGGTAAGGATATCTGCTCTGCATCTCCCGCTCGGTCTCCCAGGTAGCCTTCTCCACGGGCCGACCTCTCAACTACACTTTCACTGAAGCTATATCCTTTGTTCTCAACTTTCGAACCTGATGCTCCAAAATAACTGTTGGCTCCACATCATAAGTCAAATCGCCATCTAACTGGACCGAGTTGAAATCCAAAACATAAGACGGATCCCCAATATGCTTCTGGAGCATAGAGACATGAAATACCGGATGCACACTCGACAAGCTGAGTGGCAAGGCAAGCTCATAAGACACCTCCCCCAATCCTCTGAAGCACTTCAAAAGGCCCAATGAACCGAGGACTCAATTTATCCTTCTTCCCAAATCACATAACACCCTTCATGGGTGAAACCTTCAACATAACCTTTTCACCAACCATGTAGGACACATCTCGAACCTTCTTGTCAGCATAACTCTTTTGTCTCGACTGCGTTGTACGAAGCCTCTCCTGAATTACCTTCACCTTTTTAAAGCATCCTGCACCAAGTTTGTCCCCAATAGCCTAGCCTCACCCGGCTTAAACCAACCAACTGGAGATTCACACCGCCTCCCATACAAAGCCACATATGGAGCCATCTGAATACTCGACTACTAGCTATTGCTATAAGCAAACTCTGCGAGCGGTAGAAACTGATCCCATGACCCTCCGAAATCAATGACACAAGCACACAACATGTACTCTAATATCTGAATAGTGCGCTCGGACTGTCCGTCCTTCTGAGGGTGAAAAGATATGCTCAACTCAACCTGAGTACCCAAATCTCACTGCATGCGAAGTAAACTGAGTACCCTATCCGAAATGATGGAAACTGGAACACCATGCAAACGAACAATCTTCCAGATATAGATCTCTGCCAACCGCTCTGAAGAATAGGTAGTACACACAGGAATGAAGTGCGCGGACTTAGTCAGCCGATCCATAATCACCCAAATAGTATCAAACTTCTTCAAAGTCCGTGGGAGCCCAACTACAAAGTCCATGGTGATCCGCTCCCACTTCCACTCTGGAATATCCATCTGCTGAAGTAAACCACCCGATCTCTGATGCTCATAGTTTACCTGCTGGCAATTGAGACACCGAGCCACAAATCCCACAATGTCCTTCTTCATTCTCCTCCACCAATAATGTTATCTCAGATCCTGATACATCTTCACGGCACCCGGATGAATGGAATACCGCGAGTTATGGGCCTCATCTAGAATCAACTCCCGAAACCCATCTACATGGGGCACACATATCTGGCCCTGCATCCTCAACACCCCATCATCACCAATAGTCACATCTCTGGCATCATAGTGCTGAACTCTGTCCTTAAGGACAAGCAAATGGGGATCATCATATTGGCGCTCTCTGATGCGATCATATAAGAAAGACCGAGAAATCACACAAGCCAATACCCGACTGGGCTCTGAAATATCTAACTTCACGAACCGATTGGCCAAGGCCTGAACATCAACTGCAAGAGGTCTCTCCCCAACTGGAATATATGCCAAACTCCCCATACTCACCCCCTTCCGACTCAAAGCATCGGCCACCACATTGGCCTTTCCCGTATAGTACAATATGGTAATATCATAATCCTTTAGCAACTCCAACCATCTCCGATGCCTCAAATTAAGATCATTCTGCTTGAACAAGTGCTAGAGGCTACGATGATCAGTAAACACCTCACAAGACACACCATACAAATAATGCCTCCAAATCTTCAACGCGTGAACTATGGCATCTAACTCCAAATCATGAACAGGGTAGTTCTTTTCATGGGGATTCAACTGACGAGAAGCATAAGCAATAACTCTACCCTCCTGTATCAATACACACCCAATACCAACTCTCGAAGCATCACAATATACGGTATATGAACCTGAAGTTGATGGCAAAACTAACACTAGAGATGTGGTCAAGGCAGTCTTGAGCTTCTAAAAGCTCTCCTCACACTCATCCGACCACCTAAATAGATCACCCTTTTGAGTCAGCTTGGTCAAAGGCGATGCGATAGATGAGAATCCCTGAACAAACCGGCGGTAATAACTTGTCAAACTAAGAAAGTTGCGAATCTCTATGGCTGAGGACGGTCTGGGCCAACTCTGAACTGCCTCTATCTTCTTTGGATCAACCTGAATACCCTCTCTGGATACTACGTGCCCCAAGAAAGCCACTGAACTGAGCCAAAACTCACACTTGGAGAATTTTGCATAAAGCTTCTCCTCCCTCAATCTCTGCAACAAAACTCTCAAATACTCCTCGTTCTCCTCCTGACTACGCGAATACACCAAAATATTATCAATGAAAAATATGACGAACAAATCAAGATAAGGCCGAAACATACTATTCATCAAATGCATGAATGATGCTGGGGCATTGGTCAGCCCAAAAGACATCACCAAGAACTCATAATGACCATATCGGGTCCTGAAAGTCGTCTTAAGAATATCTGAGTCCCTGATCTTCAACTGGTGATAACCTGAACGGAGATCAATCTGGGAGAACACTCTCGCTCCCTAAAACTGGTCAAACAAATCATCAATTCGAGGCAAAGGATACTTGTTCTTAACTGTTACTTTGTTTAACTGCTTATAATCAATGCACATCCTCACAGTGCCATCTTTCTTCTTCACAAATAGAACCGACACACCCCAAAGCGACACACTAGGCCGAATGAACCCCTTATCGAGGAGTTTCTAAAACTGCTCTTTTAACTCCTTCAACTCCACTGGTGCCATACGATACGGCGGAATAGAAATAGGCTGAGTACCCGGCACCAGATCAATACCAAAATTAATATCCATGTCCGGCGACATGCCCGGTAAGTCTGCAGGAAACACATCGGGAAAATTCCTCACAGATGGAACAAAATCAATACTGGGAGTCTCTGCCTCGACATCCCTCACAAAGGTTAAATACGAAAGACAACCCTTCCCAACCATACGCGGGGCCTTCAAGAATGAAATTACCCTACTAGGAACATAATCACCCGGCATAGCCAATGTCACTATCCTAGCATGACAGCCCAATATAGCACGACACGGAGATAGCCAATCCATGCCCAACATAACATCGAAATCCACCATACATAACAACAAAAGATCCACTCGAGTCTCCAAACCCCCAATAGTCACCACACACGACTGGTACACATGGTCTACAACAACAGTATCGCCCACCAGAGTAGATACATGAACGGGTAAAATAAGAGACTCACAGGGCGTATCCAAATAACGAGCAAAGTATGATGACACATAAGAATAAGTAGAACCGGGATCAAATAATACATAGGCATCTCTGTGGCAGACTAAGACAATACCTGTAATAACAGCATCGAAAGCAATAACATTGGGTCTAGCTGGAAGTGCATAGAAACGGGCCTGACCGCCACCTGATCGACCTCCCCCTCTAGGGCGACCCCTAGCTAACTAACCTCCACCCCTAGCTGGCTGGTGGGTGGTGGTGAAGTAACTGGTGCTGAAGCCGATGGCTAACTCCTCTGCTGAGATGAACCCGCAAGATGATGAGGATACTGCCTCCACATATGACCCATCTCTCCACACTCATAACAACTCCCAAGTGCTGGAGATGGGGACTGAAGGGAACCCCTAGCACCGGAATGACTAGCAGATGCACCTGGCATAGAAGAGCCCTAAATTGATGTAGCACGGGACGAACTTTGAGTTGGAAGGGAACTAAATGATGACTGGCCCTGATGAGAACTGTGAGAACCATGACCCGATAACGCCCCACGATAACCTGGCGAGCTGGCTGAGCATGCCTGAATGGACAGCCTCTGCCGTGCTGAAACTGACCTCTCAAAGGAGGACCACCATAACTACCAGATCCTCGAGGCCTCTTGGCCTTCCTCTCATCTCGCTCCTGGCAACGAACTGACTCAATATCACGATCAATGTCTACAACCTCCTCAAAAGTAGCACCAGACACCCTCTCCTTAGTCACGAGAATACGAAGTTGATAAATAAGGCCATCAACAAACCTCCTAATCCTCTCTATTTCTGTCGGAACCAACCAAATAGCATGACGAGCTAACTCTGAAAACCTCATCTCATACTGCGTCACAGTCATCTCTCCCTGACGAAACCACTCGAACTGCCTGCGCAGCTCCTCTCTGCAAGACTGCGGCATATACTTCTCCAAAAAGAGAATGGAGAACTGCTGCCAGGTAAGGGGTGTTGCACCAACAGGCCTACACCTCTCATAAGCCTCCCACCAAGTGAAGGAAACTCCAGAAAACTGAAAAATAGTGAAAGCGACCCCGCTGGTCTCTAGAATATCCGTTGTGCGAAGAATTCGCTGGCACTTGTCCAAGAAACCCTAGGCATCCTCGCCCTCTGCACCACTGAAAGTCGGAGGCTGAAGTCTACCAAACCTCTCCAACCTCCGTTGCTCGTCCTCTGGCATGGCATGAGCTACATAGTCCTGAGCAGCTGCAACCGGCTGGGCTGGATGTGCCCCCAATGTCTGAAGTCCCTGCATGCTCGGGTGTGCGAGCGGCGGGAGTCTGAGTGCCTCCCCCGGCCTGAGAAGTAGCTGTGGCTATAGTAACTAAAACCGTTTGAGCTAGGCCAGTGCATACTGATAGAATCTGAGCCAAGGCCTCCTGAAGACCCGGAATCACAACGGGCACAGCTGGTGCTACTGGAGCGTCCATAACTGGGACCTGATCCTGAACTGGGGTGGCTGGTGAATCTGCAAGTGCTACCCTAGCTGTTGTGCGGGCCATACCCCTGCCCTTACCGTGACCACGACCGTGTCCTCGGCCTTTAGTGTCCACAGCTGGTGGTACTGGTGATCGTCCATCCTGACCGGTAACGCGTGTCCTCACCATCTGTGAGAAATAGAATAACAAAAGTTTAGTACTCGGATCAACAGATTCACACGACAAGAATTTCAAGAATATAAAGTTTTTCCTAAAGGTTTTGCAGCCTCTCGAGGATAAATACAGACGTCTCCGTATCGATCTTCGAGACTCTACTAAACCTGCTCATGACTCGTGAGACCTATGTAACCTAGGCTCTAATACCAACTTGTCACGATCCTAAACCTAGACCCGGTTGTGATTGCGCCTCTCGTGAAGACAATGCAAGCCGACACAACACCCAATTAAATTGACAGATAATAATTCCTATTTAAGTCATAAAACATGATAAATTCCACAATAAAGTGAAATATAACAACCGCGGAAAGCCAAACACAGCCCGACATCGGGGTGTCACCAGTCACGAGCATCTAACATATGTATAAAAATATGGAAAAGGGACTACACAATCTATTACAGAAATCCAGTACAAGGGAAATAAATAATGATAAAAGGGAGAAACACTAGGCTGCGAGCGCCGAGCAGCTACCTAGTGGACTCTGAAAATTTGCTGGAAGCTATCGACCCTCGTTAGTAGGACCTGAAGTGCCTGAATTGCACACAGGGTGCAGGGAGTAAAGTGAGTACTCCAAATCAGTGAGTAATAATAATAAATGAAGACTGGGCGATAAGAAATCACGTAAAAACACAACAAAATGCTATAAAGAGGCAGAGTAAAACCAGTAAAGTGAAATAAAACAGTGAAATCTCATAAAACACCTTAGTTCAGTATAGGCTTCTTTAAAATACCTTTTTAACGGTTAAACAAGTAAATGAAAGGCAGCTAGAAAAGATAAACACATAAAATCCGCCCCGCGGGCACAATGTCAACAAAATAAGCCCTTCGGGAAATCACATGGAACAACACCAGCCCCTCGAGCTATATCTCATATCACAATGGGTACCCGCGCTCACTAGGGGTGTACAAACTCCGGGAGGGGCCCTTTATGGCCCAAGTGCAATATCAAGCCATCTCATGGCATAATCAATAGGGTCCCAGCCTCATATCAAGCCACCTTGTGGCGTACAATCTCAGGCCCTCGACCTCATAATCATAAATTAGTGTATCACTGTTGCGGCGTGCAGCCCGATCCAAAAGTATCCTCACAACAAAGGCCCTCGGCCTTACTCAGTCAGAATCTCATAAGCCACTCGGGCAACAGTAAAACATGATGCTCAGCCCAAAAAATCATTTGAAATATCATTTAATGTGTTAAAACAGAGTAAACATGGATGAGTTATGAAAACGGTATAATATAACATGACTGAGTACAGATATAAAAATCAAAATAGTGAGGAAATATCAGTAAAAATCCATTAAGGGTTCAAATAGTTGGCACGAGGCCCAAATATGGCATTCAACCCAAAACATGATGATAACAAACAATTTTCAATCAAATACGCGATAAAACAGTCATTCGGGGTGGACTAAATCGCAATCCCCAATGGTGCACGACCCCACGCTCGTCATCTAGCGTGTGCGTTGCCTAAATATAGCACAACGATATAAAATCTGGGGTTTCATACCCTTAGGACAACATTTACAATCATTATTCACCTCTATCCTGTCCAAACTCTAGCCCGCAATGTCTATGCCTCTTGAATCGGCCTTCGGATGCTCCAAATCTAACCAAAATCAGAATCACGGCATCAAAATATGCTAAGGGAACGAAGCTCATACGAAAATAATCAATTTACAACATAAATCCCGAAATTAACCAAAACCCGACCCCCGGGCCCATGTCTCGAAATTCGATAAAATTTACATCAATAGATTCCTTATCTCCCCAAGAATTCATACATATCAAAAGCTCCAAAACCGACTTGAAATGGTGAAGAACAATTCAAAAATCGCGAAGGAATTCTTTTATACTTTCTAGCCCAGGCTTTTCGCACCTGCGGTCCAGTACTCGCTCCTGCGCAACCGCTTTTGCGGTTCCAAGCGCCGCTTCTACGGTCATCACTTAACCCTTCACTTTTCGCATCTACGATGCATAACCCGCACTTGTGCCATCGCAGGTGTGGTTCCCCAAACGCTTCTACGGTTCCTGCCTTCCTTGGCTCCGTCTGCTTCTGCAACTGGTCTTCCGCATCTGCAGGGGTCGCACCTGCGCCTTCCCAACCGCATATACAGTTATGACAGTAGACTTAGCTTCAGCTGCTACATCCAACTTCCAAACTTTCCCCCAACCATCCGAAATCACCCCGAGGTCCCTGGGACCTCAACCAAAAGCACAAACAAGTCACATACCACCATCCAAACTAATACCAATCTTCAAACACCTCAAACAACATCGAATCAACCAAAACACATTGGATTCAAGCCTAAGGTTCCAAAATCTTCCGAATTACATTTTTGATAAAAAAGTATACCAAACCACGTCCGAATGACCTAAAATTTTGCATACGCATTCCAAATGATACAACGGACCTACTACAACTCCCGGAATTTCATTCCGACCCATATATCAAAATCTCACATATCAACCGAAAAACGTCAAAATTCCAATTTCGTCAATTCAAGCCTAAATCCACTCCAGACCTCCAAAACACATTCCGATCACGTTCCTAAGTCCCAAATCACCTTCCGACGCTATCCAAACCGTCGGAACTCACATCCGAGCCCTTTAACATATAAGTCAACATCCGGCTGACTTTTCCAACTTAAACTTCCTCAAAAGAGACTAAGTGTCTCAAACTTTACCAAAGCATTTCCGAACCTAAGCCAATCAATCCGATCACACATAGAACCGAAACAAAGCAATAAGAAGCATAAATGGGGAAACGGAGCGGTGACTCATGAGACGACTGGCCAGGTCGTCACACATATTTAGAGGTAGGTCTTGCACATAGGACAAAAAAGTACATAGTGTATGTATCTTAAACTTAAAGTATACTACTAATTATTTTCATATTTACGACATTAGACATTATGTCGCAAATAATGTCTTTTAGCAAAGCCTTTTATCTATCCGCTAGAATCTGTTACAAAGTAGACATTATATATTTTTTGTGTGGTACATATTGCAGTGATTAAATCTTTTATGAAAATCCAGGCGAACAAAATCTTTGTTGATTCTGCATGGTCCTAAGAAAGTTCTAAGAGTAAATTTACAAAATTTTAATTGATTTCAAAAGTTATAAATATTAGGAAAATTAATATGAAGATAGTTATGTTATATAGTTCAAACAGGGGGAAAATGTATATAAGATAAATTTTTAATTGATTGACAAGTCCTATATATTAGGATTTCCTACACAATTCAAATGAAGAAATATTTAATAGAAAAAAATTTCATTGATTTCAAAATCCTAATATTATAAAAATAATTAAATGATAATTTTATCCAACATAATTTTTTTAAAGGGTAAAAAATTGATATTTTAAAGGCAAAAATTTTATTTATGAAAGTTTACCCCAACAGAAATATTTATAGTTTAAATTATGTATTGCGTTAAAAGTTTATTATCTTTTACATATAAAATTAACAATAGTAGTTGGGGCTACACGTGCATGGCACGTGAAATACAATGCTGGTTTACAAAAATAATCTTATAATATTAATTATAATAACTCACAATAAAGGACATAACCGGAATTCCAGACATAATTCTTATAATTCTATTAGTTTTAGGACATATTATTACACGTTAGGAATCCTGCATGATTAACTTTAGGAAGCATGTTAGTATAATTATTTTTAGATATAGACATATAATACTATGTGTTAGCATGTAAACCTAATATCTCTAAGAATACGTTAGGTTTCCTATTGCTATAATTACTTTCAGAATATAGACGTATTTTTAGCCATGTAATTCTATTACTTTTAGGATATACTTCTTAAATATTCCTATTACTAATTTAATTTGAAAACGTTTTATATTGTCCTACTATTGATTTGATTTGAGAATGCATTATATTGTCCAATTCCATTTAGAAAAAGGAGAGCCTATATTATATTATAAAAGTATGAATACAAAAATGATAGACTAAAATAGCCCTGAAATATTAAACAAGATAACTATTTGGGAAAGGACATAACCGTAATAACTTATTTTTTGGACTATAATATCTTTTATGTTAGACTTTTTTAATACTTAAGATTTTAAAATTAATAAAATTTTGTCTATTAAATTCTTATTAATAATATGTATGAAGATTTAATAAAATTAATTTCATAAGAATCCTCCGTATTGGTAATACACAACCACTCCATAATGTCCAATATCAAAAATTTAAAAGTAATATTAAATGGACTACATAAATCATTGGAATTGAGAAAAGAATATCTCCACAATAATATATTTTTATATTATATTCGAACTACTTTCCTGCTGAAATAATATTTTTTTATTATCAAGTTTTGGATAATATTAAAAATATACCCAATTATCTTAAAACAACTAAGAAAATATTTAAGAATATACATGTGTGAGAAAGAAAAAAAAATAGTTGGTAAGAGTCAATACCACTAAGGATTCTGAAAACATAAAGATCTAAAATTGGAATGTTAGATCGATATTTTTACTCTTTAAAAATAAAATTTATGGTAGATAAAATTATAATTGCAGTATATATATATATATATATATATATTGGTTGATTAGGGGTATTTGCGATATTAGGCCACTAAGGCAATGGCCTTAGGCCCTCAAAATACTTAGGCCCCAAAATCTATAAATAATATATATAATATTTAATAATTATGCACTATTAATAGAATTTTTAAATTACTTGGTTAAAATAGTTATAGCTAAAAGTTTTACACATCTTACATTGTAGTTAATTACTGGTTGTTTCCTGTCTTTAAGTGGTCCCAACCTAAATCGATTTTCTTACAATGTTAGTTTAAAATAATTTTTTAAATTCTTTGAGCGCCTTTGTAGATATTTTTCAAGCTACTTTGATAAGTAACTATTAAGTTCGTCCTTAACATTGAATGATTCTTGAAACAAAATAGTTACTACAATATTATTTGTCTCAACTTATGTTTAAAATTAAAAGTTTTAAGAGAAACTGTATAAATAAAAGAATACTCTATTTAGCAAACTCAATCAGGTAAAAGTGTTAATTCAATTACCGTTAATAATTTTTATATCAGTTGCCTCGGTTGAAAAGGTTTTTCAAAACTAAATCAATAAAGCAACAGAATAACACAAGAGAGATTAAAGAAATTGGTTAGACATTTACAATAATTAAAACTGATTATAACTTCTTTAGATTTCGATAAATTATAAGAATGAAAAAATTAAAAAAAAATTAAGGCCTCGTTTTTATTTTCGCCTTACGCCCCATATTATGTCAAGCCGTCCCCGATAAGATTTACCTAAAATAAGATCACATTAACTATGTTGGTTTGTCAAATATATACACCAAATCAAACCCAATATAAAATCAGCCTTTTGGTATATAGGGTTTATTTTATCATTAAAATAAGAGAAATCAAAGAAAAAGAGAAATCTGATCATTTATTAACAAAAAAAAAAAAAAAAAAAAACTTTTTGCATGGATAAACATATTCTGTGGAAGGCTTAACAAATATATCCATATGAAGGAGAATCAGAAGCAGCAACACATGCTTTATCAATCAACTAAATCGGTAACCTTTCTATTTATAGATCTCATCCTCATACAAGTTTTCATAATATTAGAAACCAAGTTAAGTATAAATTTCAAAATTACCATATAAGTACTTTTAAGGTAAAATAAAAATAAAAATGGCAAGTGCTCAATACAATGCTGGTGAATCCCATGGCCAAGCTCAGGTAAAAAAGAATTGTACTCTCTCTCTTTTTTCTTCTTGTTTTGAAGGAAAAATCACTTAGCGTCGGTGGGTTCGAAACTCGATGGATAATGAATTTGTTCCTTGATCTTTCTCCATTTAAACATCAGGTTTTTGTCTGCAACTAGATCCGAACCCAAAATGTGCGTCCAACCCACACATTACGTGTCGTGCTCTTACCACTAGATCGAAGGGGAGCCATAGAGCAACGGTAAAGTTGTCTTCATGTGACCTATAAATCACGGGTTCGAATTGTGAAGCAGGCATTAATGCTTGCATTAAGGTAGATTGTCTATATTACACCTCTTGGGGTGCGACCCTTTCGCAAATCCTGCGTGAACGCAAAATACCTTGTGCACCAGGCTGCCCTGCTCTTATCACTAGATCAAAGTCATGGGACAAATTTTTTGTACTCCCTTTATTCAAAATACAATTAATTGTTGATATTCAGTTATTTATTTATTTTTATTTTTAGAGATAAAAAATGTATTTATTTATTTTCACCTATTAAAAGGCCAACACAGAGCAGTGGGTAGATTCAGGCAAGAGTATAGCAAATTCTGCTGTAGACAAAGCTGAAAATGCTACACAAAGAGCTAGTGAGACAGCTGAACAAAACAAGGACCAAAATTCTGGATTTCTTCAGCAGGTAACTCTGTTTGTTTTTATATTCAATTGTTTGCTTATTTTTTAAAAGAGTTTTAATTTTTATATACCAATTAGGTCATTTTAAAGGTAATTGCACTTTAATAATTTCTGATTTCTAGTGGACATCTTAGTAGGATTCAAACTTAGCTGAAGTTCTGATCATCTATCTGGGAAAAAAAGAACGAACGGATGCTATAGGATGCATGTAACTTTATTTAACAAGCACTGAGTGTTGGCCGGTAAAGAATTCACACATCCAAAAAATGAAAGTAGCAGAGATGAGGATGTTGAGGTGGATGTGCGGGCATACAAGGATGGATAAGATTAGGAATGAAGATATTCGAGAGAAGGTGTGCGTGGCCCCCCGACAAGATGCGGGAAGTAAGACTCAGATGGTTCGGGCACATTCAGAGGAGGAGCACTGATGCACCGGTGAGGAGGTGTGAGCGACTGGCTGTAATGGGCACGCGGAGAGGTAGAGAGCGACCTAAGAAGTATTGGGGAGAGGTGATCAGACAGGACATGGCGCGACATAGGATTACTGAGGACATGGCCCTTGACAGGGAATTATGGAGGTCGAGCATTAAGGTTGTAGGTTAGGGGAAACTTGTGAATATTTCTACAGTACAATAGAGTGAGACTAGCCAGTTAGGAGTTAGACTAAGAATGTCATTGGTCGTCTATTGATGCAGGGCTTTACCTGCTAGTTTTACTATACCAGCCATCTATTTCGTATTTCGTATTCTGTATTTCATATCTCTTATATTGCTGTTATTTTATTATGCATTTTTATGGTACTAATATATCGGCTCCTGTTACTTTTTTTGAGCCGAGGGTCTCCTGGAAACAACCTCTCTATCCTTCGGGGTAGGAGTAAGGTCTGCGTACATATTACCCTCCCCAAACTCCACTTGTGGGATTATACTGGGTCGTTATTGTTGTTGTTGTTGTTGTTGAGTGTTAACCTAGAATAAATGGCAAATAACTTGTTTTAACATGTTAAATTACAAAGATGGTGCGAAAGCTTCTATATTGTCACTGTGTATAACTTTAATTAATCCTTATAGAAGATCAATATTCATAAAATTGGGATTAGTAACTTGTAAAATAAAGCAGGTCACCTTACTATAACAAATTAAAGTATACTGATAGTGCAAAAAATTCCGTACATTTTAAATGTATATAAATATTTTTAACATATTTAGTGTGTAATAGTAGGTTTCTCATTAGTTTATTTTATTATTTATTTTTTTGATTTTCGTCAGACTGGAGAGCAAATGATACACATGGCTCAAGGTGCAATTGATGGTGTGAAGAATACTCTTGGAATGGGATCTGATAAGAAGCAAAGAGAAAATTAAACACCAGTTTTACCTACTAATTTCCATATTTATATAAGTTTTGTGATTTCTTGTTTTTAGATCTCTCACTAAGTGCATTTGACTAAGATGCTTAGGATTTAATGTTGGATTATACAATTCATTAATGTAACAGTTGATTGAGATTTTGTAATCAGAATTGTTATGATTATGTAATAAAGATGCTATAAGAAAGTTTATTTGGTATTTGGAATTAATAAGTTGTATTTCCTTTCTCTTGTTCATTGCACTAATATGAGGAAGGAAAAGTTAAATGTTACTCCATTCAAAATCTAAATACAAGTGTATTTGATTTTAAATAAGATGTAGAAAAATTAAATAAAAAAAATTGAACCAAATCAAATAATGAACCAAATTGGCGTAAGAATCGACATGAGCGGATGCATAAGGTGTGCGTTTAGTCGAATTCAATAATTTTGGCATTATATACAAATACTAAATTCTGAATCAAGTAACTTAGTGGGTTCAGTGACATCCCGAATCCACAAAATTTATTTCCTGAATTCACCTCGCATATATCTTTGTGTGGAAAAGAACAACTAAAACTTTATCTAATATTAAATTAAGAACTTATAATTTCGACTATACAATGTGTTTAGGTTAAATCTCAAGGATTAAACCCATCTAATTATCAGATACATGTGGAGCAGGACATACACACACGGTGAACAAGCTGGCCAAGACACCACAATAATATAAAATATAAAATACAAAACAAAAAAATCTGAACTTCACTAACCTCCATTAGACAATAACAGTGGATTAGTAAGCTTGATTAAGGGACGATTAGGGATTAAGAGCAGGCAAATTTGTACTCTGAAAATAGATTAACACTTGGATAAGTGGAGACTGACTTTGAGGTTCTATGTAGTTAATGTTATAAAATAAAGACCGTAAAGTAAAGACAAGTATAGAGAGAAACTGATATATTATTCGAACTCAAACTGATGTACATAATGAACTGAAATCTCTTCTATTTATAGAAGAAAGTAAGCTGCTACTACAAGTTGCTGTGTAAGTTGCTACTACAAGCTGCTGTGTAAGCTGCTACAAGCTGTTGTGTAAGTTGCTACTGTACCAGATATGGATAATCTTCTACTGAGAGCAATATTTATACATAACGGAGTACTGAATGGATAAGCTTATTATACCTGGTATGGATAATCTTCTACCTAGGGTAATGTTTATCCATAACCGGATACCGAAGTGATAAGCTTCTTCAGGAAGCTTATTTCCAATAGAGTACTAAATAGATAAATATATTTACGGTGGAGTCCCATATGGATAAGCTTCTTCAGGAAGATTATTTACAATGGAGTACTAAATGTACATCCATAATATAATATATTTATAACACTCCCCCTTGGATGTTCATTAAAAGATAATGTGCCTCATTAAAACCTTACTAGGAAAAACCACGTGGGAAAAAATACCAGTGAAGGAAAAAGAGTACACATATTTAGTAAGACGCATTGCTAGGTGCCTCATTAAAAACTTTATAAGGAAAATCCCATGGGAAAAAACCTTAGTAAGGGAAAAAGAGTGCATCGCGTATTTTACTCCCCCTGATGAAAACCTTGTTTCAAATATTTGAGTCTCCACATTCCAATCTTGTATACCATCTTCTCAAATGTTGAAGTTGGTAATGATTTAGTGAATAAATCTACTGGATTATTACTTGAACGGATTTGTTGCACATCAATGTCTCAACTTTTCTGAAGATCGTGTGTGTAGAATAATTTTGGTGAAATGTGCTTCTTTCTATCTCCTTTTATAAATCCTCCCTTCAATTGAGTTATGCATGCAGCATTGTCTTCGTATAAAATTGTGGGTCTTTTCTCACATTCCAAACCACATTTTTCTCGAATAAAATGAATTATTGATCTCAACCATACGCATTCCCTACTTGCTTCATGAATAGCTATTATCTCAGCATGATTTGAAGAAGTAGCAACAATAGATTGCTTTGTGGAGCGCCATGATATGATAGTACCTCCATATGTAAATACGTAGCCGGTTTGAGATCGAGCTTTATGGGGATCAGATAAATAACCTGCATCTGCATAACCAACAAGGTCTGCACTATCTTTGTTAGCATAAAACAAACCCATATCAAGAGTTCCCTTTAAATATCGCAATATATGCTTAATCCCGTTCCAATGTCTCCGTGTAGGAGAAGAACTATATCTTGCTAGTAAATTAACAGAAAATGTTATGTCAGGCCTTGTAGCATTAGCAAGATACATTAGTGCACCAATTGCACTGAGATAGGGTATTTCGGGACCAAGGAGTTCCTCATCCTCTTCTGGAGGTCGGAACAAATCCTTATTCACTTCAAGTGATCGAACAACCATTGGTGTACTCAATGGGTGCGCTTTTTCCATGTAAAAGCGTTTTAAGACCCTTTCTGTATAGGCAGACTGATGGATAAAGATCCCATCTGCTAAATATTTAATTTGCAGACCAAGACAAAGTTTTGTCTTTCCAAGATCTTTCATCTCAAATTCTTTCTTAAGGTATTCAATTGCCTTTTGGAGCTCTTCTGGAGTTCCAACAAGATTTATGTCATCAACATAAACAGCAAGTATAACAAATTCTGATGCCATTTTCTTTATAAAAATACATGGACAAATAACATCATTTATGTAACCTTCTTTCAGCAAATATTCACTAAGGCGATTATACCACATGCGCCCAAATTGCTTTAAACCGTACAAAGATCTTTGTAATCTGATTGAATACATTTCCTGAGATTTTGCTTCAGGCATTTTAAATCCTTCAGGGATTTTCATATAAATTTCATTATCAAGTGAACTGTACAGATAAGCTATAACTACATCCATTAGATGTATTTTAAGCTTTTCATGTAGTGCTAAACTGATGAGATATCGAAATGTTATAGAATTCATAACAGGTAAATATGTTTCATCAAAATCGACTCCAGTTCGTTGTGAGAATCCTTGTGCAACAAGGCGAGCTTTGTATCTTTCAACTTCATTTTTATCATTCCTTTTTCGCATAAAAACCCATTTATGACCAATTGGTTTTATACCAGCAGGTGTTTGGACTACTGATCCAAAGACCTCTCTTTTAGCAAGTGACTTCAATTCCGATTGAATTGCCTCTTGCTATTTTGGCCAATCAGATCTTTGTCGACATTCTTCGACAGATCGAGGTTCAAGATCCTCACTATCTTGCATAATATTAAGTGCAACATTATATGCAAAAATATTATCCACCACTATTTCAGATCGATTTAAATTAATCCCATTACCGATCGAACTTATTAAAAGTTCCTCACTCACATTAGCTTCGGGTTCATTAATTTCTTCAGGAATCTCAGAACGAATCAAATTGTGGGTCTCTTCAGGAGATCCCTTCATATTATCGTTTTGATCATTTTGTCGATTTTCTTTTTCGAGGATTTCGATCCTTAGAACCCAAAGGCATACCACGCTTCAGGCGTGCTTTAGGTTCACTATATCTCATGCTAGTAGATGGTCCTACTGGGACATCAATTCGGATAGGCACATTCTCTGCTGGGATATGTGACTTAGTTATCCTTTTCACATCAATAAATGCGTCTGGCATTTGATTTGCTATATTCTGTAAATGGATGATCTTCTGGACCTCCTGATTACATATAGGGGTACGGGGATCAAAGTGATATAATAATGAAATTTTCCACACAATTTCTCTTTTGATTTCCTTTTTCTCTCCCCCTAATTGTGGAAAATTTGTTTCATCAAACCGACAATTTGCAAATCGAGCAGTAAATAAATCTCCTATTAATGGTTCAAGATAGGGAATAATAGAGGGTGATTCAAACCCAACATATATTCTCATCCTTCTTTGTGGTCTCATCTTACTACGTTGTGGTGGTGCTACTGGCACATATACAACACATCCAAAAATTCGTAGATGGGCAATATTTGGTTCATGACCAAAAACTAATTGTGACGGAGAATATTTATTATAATGTGTCGGTCTGAGACGGATAAGTGATGTTGCATGCAAGATAGCATGGCCCCAAGCAGTAGTGGGCAATTTTATTTTCATAAGTAGTGGTCTTGCTATCAATTGCAGGCATTTAATAAATGACTCTGCAAGGCCATTTTGAGTATGAACATAAGCTACAGGATGTTCAACTTTTATCCCAACAGATAGACAATAATCATCAAAAGCTTGATATGAGAATTCCCCAGCATTATCAAGGCGAATAGCCTTTATAGGATAATTTGGGAATTGTGCTCTTAATCAAATTATTTGGGCTAATAGCTTTGCAAACGCCAGGTTGCGAGATGATAGTAGGCACACATGAGACCATCTTGAAGATGCATCTATTAGGACCATAAAATATCTAAACAACCCATTTGGTGGGTGAATAGGTCCACATATATCCTCATGTATACGCTCTAAAATGGCAGGGGATTCAATAACAACCTTCATTGGTGATGGTCTAGTGATCATTTTTCCTTAATAACAAGCATCACAAGAAAATTCGTCATTTGTAAGAATCTTCAAGTTTTTTAATGGATGCCCACTCAAATTTTCAGTAATTCGTCTCATCATTATTGATCCGGGATGGCCCAAACGGCCATGCCAAAGCACAAAAGTATTTGAATCCGTAAACTTCTGGTTTACGATAGAGTGTGCTTCAATTGTACTAATTTTTGAATAGTATAAGTCAGAAGATAAAGTTGGTAACTTTTCTACAATGCATTTCTGGCCAGAAATATTCTTTGTAATACAAAGATATTCCCTGTTCATTTCATCTATTGTCTCTACATGATACCCATTTCGACGGATATCTATAAAACTCAACAAGTTTCTTCGGGACTTGGAGGAGAACAATGCATTGTCTATAATAAGTTTTGTTCCCTTAGACAGAAATATTATGGCTCTTCCGGAGCCTTCAATCAAACTTATATTACCAGAAATTGTCGAAACATTTGCTTTTTCCTTATGCAAATAAGAAAAGTATTTCTGATCGTTGAATATGGCATGAGTTGTTCCACTATCAATAACACACATATCTTCATGATTTGTCTTTGATCCAAACATAATTTGAGGGTTATCCATATTCTTCAAAATAACATAAATAAAATATATTATAGTAAACATCATTATCAAAGCATAACTTTTATTTATGTACAACAATTACATAACCATACTATCTATTACAAATAACAAAAATTAAAATATTTACATTTCTACAGATTCACTACCGATTACATGACTTATTTCTCCTTCTGGGAGTGCAAAGTAATCAGCTACATCCAAATGCATGAAGTCTAAATTATCTTCAAAAATAAAATTTGTTTCAGCATTTTTCTCTGTCTTCTTCAGGGAGGCTTGATAAAGCTCAACCAGGTGCTTTGGCGTACGACAAGTACGTGACCAGTGCCCTTTTCCTCCACATCTATAACATGCATTTTCTGCATTTGGCGTTTGCACCGCTTCATGCTTTTGTTCCTTTCTTTTCCACTGCTGGTGGTGAGGAGGATTCTTTGGTGCATTATTATTACCATGATTGGGGTTTCTTCCCCGACCACGGCCATGACCACGACTGGGGCCACGACCTCTTCCACGTTTAGCTTGGTGGAAGTTCGTCTCATTCACTTCAGGGAATGGACAAGAACCAATAGGTCGGCTTTCATGATTTTTCATTAATAGCCCATTATGTTGCTCTGCTATAAGAAGACGTGAGATAAGTTCAGAATACTTTTTAAATCTCATCTCTCGATATTGCTGCTGCAGGAGCATATTCGAGGCATGAAAAGTGGTGAAAGTTTTCTCCAACATATCATGATCAGTAATATTATCACCACATAATTTTAATTGGGAAATAATTCTGAACATAGCAGAATTATACTCACTGATAGATTTAAAATCTTGTAGCCTTAGATGAGTCCAATCATAATGTGCATGTGGAAGAACGACCATCTTCAGGTGGTCATATCTATCTTTCAAATTATTCCACAGTATGACTGGATCTTTAATAGTGAGATATTCCATTTTCAGGCCCTCATCAAGGTAATGGCGTAGGAATATCATTGCTTTGGCACGGACTTGGTTTGATGTCTGATATTTATCCTTGATGGTGTCTGCCAGACCCATCGCATCAAGATGAATTTCAGCATCAAACACCCAAGACATGTAGCTTTTGCCCGATATATCCAGGGCTACAAATTCAAGTTTAGAAAGATTTAACATTATTTAGGAAAAGAAAGTTCTTACCTCTAATACTTTCAAAGTATTTGCTCGAGATGTCAGAGTCTCGTGCTGATAACGTGTTATAAAATAAAGACTGTAAAGTAAAGACAAGTATAGAGAGAAACTGATATATTATTCGAACTCAAACTGATGTACATAATGAACTGAAATCTCTTCTATTTATAGAAGAAAGGAAGTAGCTGTGTAAGCTGCTACTACAAGCTGTTGTGTAAGCTGCCACTACAAGCTGTTGTGTAAGCTGCTACAAGCTATTGTGTAAGCTGCTAATGTACCAGATATGGATAATCTTCTACTGAGAGCAATATTTATCCATAACGGAGTACTGAATGGATAAGCTTATTATACCCGGTATGGATAATCTTCTACCTAGGGTAATGTTTATCCATAACCGGGTACCGAAGTGATAAGCTTCTTCAGGAAGCTTATTTCCAATAGAGTACTAAATAGATAAACATATTTACGGTGGAGTCCCATATGGATAAGCTTCTTCAGGAAGATTATTTACAACGGAGTACTAAATGAACATCCATAATATAATATATTTATAACACTCCCCCTTATTTATTTTTATTAAAGGAATAATTTTTTGAACATATTTTCATTTCATGATATTTATCTTAATTGCTCTACGACAAAAAAAATAAAAGTCAAACTTCGCCATGCAATTAGAAAAACAAAATAGACCCTCAAATAAATATTAAAATGAGCATACGAATATCATATTAAAATGGTTTTTGCCTTTTTAAAATTTGAGATAAGATCATTAGTTGAGAAAAAGCTTTTATATCATTCATTTTTTACTTTATTGCACTAGAGTTACTACATATCATTTATTTTTGTAACCAAAAAGTGATTCATCATCAATCTCCTTTTCTCTTCATTTTTTGTTCGATTAAATTAGATATCGATATTTTAATTTTAAAACGTTAAATATATATATCAAACTTCTATATAACACAAAAAATTTCAACAGACTATAAATCTTTAACCCCCATTTTGTTTATCTTCTTTTACTTCATTTATTGTTAAAACTACCATTAAACTGATGCAATTTGTAAATATTTCTTTTTCTTTACTATTAGAAAATCTTCATAAAGGACGGACTTTATCTTGGGAGGACCCAATCAGGGTAGAAATGATATCAAGTAGCCACTTTATCGGGCTGTATTTAGAAATTAGTCAGTGCGTCCTGAATTTTAGTTTTTCACTTCAAATTTTTAGGACAAAAATGTTATGAAGTTAAGATTTTTAGTTTAAAATTTCAGGACAAAATAAATACTGACTAATCTCTAAATAACATCTCTGAAAATGGCTATATGTGCACTTGCCCCCCAATCAGGTGTGGTATGATAATAAGCGTTTGATCTAAACATAAAGGCGTAATGGTTTCCTGACCACTTAAACTTGTATCGGTTTGTAAAGCCGATATATGAACTTTTATTTTTCTCATTTGAACACTTCAACTTGACGGAGTGAATATTAATAAACACATTTGACCATTGACCAAGCCTATATGGAAGTGGCACAGCTGACATGGCTAAATTGTGTGCAAATCACGCTGCCAAAGCGCGTGAATAGTTTTATTTCTATTAAAAAAATATTTAAAATAGAATATAATATAAATAAGAAAGAAAAAGGAAAAGAAAAAAAATATTTCTCTCTTCCCTGCTCTTTTCCCCTCTCCTCCCACCTCTCTCATCTTCCCAAGCAAACTGTCATCCCCATCCTGTAAATTTTTTTATTTTCTGGTAGGGTTAAATGCAGTGGTTGAAGTCAGCTGGAGCTTCAGGAGTAATCCTAGTGGTTGGATTTGCTCCATTTCACAGAAGCTTCGGTGAATGACTACAATGGTGAGAAATTCGCGAGCAAAGGCAATGCATTTGTTGTCCACGGCAGCAGCGAAGGAATTTACACCTCTACTCCTAACTTCACTGATTCTTCTTCTTCCTCTGACTCTTTCATTCGGTAATCACTCTCTCCAGAATGCAATTTATCCAGATCTGTGTGAAAAAATGTTAATGGATGTTGGGGATGTTGCCAGCAAGGCTGGCCTTCAGTTGAGTGAAGCAGAGATAGCTTTGCAAGCTTTGGCTACTAATGGCTTATTGGAGGTAAAATTTTTGATCCTTTTTTTTTATGTTTTGAAGATGATAATGTTACTAATTTGTAACGTCATTTTTTTTAATAATATAGGACCTACAAATCCACATGTCATATAATAAAGACCAAACATGTGACATGACATTCATGTCAGCGCGATTGACGAACACGCTCAGCAGAAAGTGTTTATTAGTATTCATTCCGTCAATTTGAAGTGTTCAAATGGGAAAAATATAAGTTCATGTATCGGCTTTACAAACTGATACAAGTTTAAGTGGTCAGGAAGCCATTACGTCAAACATAAACTAACACCTAATTTTTTTTTAAAAAAAAAGACATCAATATTGATATTATACTCTTACACATTCGAATATTAATACGACCAATCATACCATTTCTGTAGTTGACTTAGTGTTTCACCAAGGTAAAAACCATCTGCTTGTACTTTCCAGTAACAAAAATGAGTAGGAAAATCACCTGAACAATATTTAACCAAATGCCTATTAAAAACTTCAAACGCTCTTTGTTTTTTACCCCACCAGAAATGACAGAAGAAGAGAGTACTTTCAATAGCATTTATACGAAATCGCCAATGAAAATCATCGCCCACTTTAGGTTTATGATATCCAAGTTCGTCATCTTTAGATGCGCAATGAAACCATAACGGTATTTTATTATCTGGAAGAGCATCAATGATATGAAACTCGTATTGTAAACCATTATCATTAGCTATAATTTGACGAACATTAGCGTTACACAACGCAATCAGTAAAATAAAAAAGGTTTTAATAATCATGATAATGGAACTCATTTTAGATTTCTTTGTAACAACTTCTATACTTCAACTAGTTTTTATAGCTCAACAATTGTAAAACAAGGCTGACTAATTAAATGGTTTTAAAATCGAGATATGATCAAAATTTAATGTTTTGAAATAATTAGATTCAGGATTTACTCATTTTTACGTCATACATCACCACTTACATCAGCAATTTGTTTTTGCTAACGTTACTAAAGTCAATAAATTTTTATACTATTTTTTAAGGAAAAGGTTACTCAAATTTTGTTGAGAAGAAACCCCATGATTTAATTGCTTCAAGAGAAGAAATACAGAGTTTAGGTGAAGAAGGAAATTCGAAGAGGGTTTCAGACAAGACAAAGGAACTCTTCAGAGTTATCTAAGTCAAAAGATGTATTTACACATTTGGCTTTGACACGTGGCTTGATCTCAGCCCTTGAATGAATTTCTGATGGATTAAATAAGGACCCTTCAGATTATAAGTTGGACAGCTATAGCACATTGGATTCCAAATTTGTGAAACGTGTAGATAAGATAGGAAAGAATAAAATTTAGTTAGTTTGTTATTTCATACCAAATAGATTTTAGACAGCTGTATAGGATTCTATTTTTTTTTTACATAGCTAAGTATTGTATAAATACACTGCCTTGTACAGAAATTAATGCACACAGAAAATTCTTCTAATCTCTCGTTTTTTTATTCCTTCATGGTATCAGAGCAGCAGCTCGATCCCAGCTAAAGCAACCTCTTTTTCTTCAATTTTCTGTCTCTAAAGATCACATCTCACTATGCATGATACTGAAGATACACCTGTTGTTCAATCTGCTCCTACAAATGGTATCAATGTTGATCCAAATCACCCCTATTTTCTTCATTCTTCAGATGCACCTGGTATAACTCTAGTCAATTCGGTTTTTGATGGAAGAGGATACCAAGGTTAGAGGAGATCTAACCTCATTGCTCTCTCAGCAAAGAATAAACTGGGATTCATTAATGGAACATGTTCTGCTCCTGTTCCCACTTCAAAAGACTACCAGCAATGGAGTAGAACCAATGATATGGTAATCTCTTGGTTATTAAACTCACTATCAAAGGATATTGGAGATAGTGTCATTTATCCAAAGTCTGCCAAAGATCTTTGGATAAGTTTGGAGCACAGGTTTGGGCAGTCGAATGGAGCCAAATTGTATCACCTACGCAAGAAGTTGTCTGGATTAGTGCAAGCCACGAGTGACATAGCAGGATATTTCACCAAACTAAAACGTTTATGGGATGAACTAGATTCACTAAAACTGTGATGTAAAATGCATATGCACTTGTGTTTGTGATGGTAAACAGAAATTGGAGAAGTCCTTGGAAGATGAAAGGGTAATTCAATTCCTTATGGGATTGAATGATGTTTACAGTCAAGCAAGAGGAAACATTCTAATGATGAATCCATTACTAAACACCAAACATGCATATTCTCTTTTACTTTAGGATGAGAATCAGAGAGAGGTTTATGCAAACCCTCTAATTTCTACTGATTATTCATCCTTCATGGTTGCCAACCAGAATAATTTTTCAGGACATGGGAACTATTCACAAAAATCTGGAAAACAAGCACAGAGCAACTTTCCACAATCTCAAAGAATAACAAGTAACTTGCAAAAAACAGGAAACATACCCCAAAGAAACACAACTTCCATAGGAAAGAAGACCAAATTTAATCCTAATGTTTCTTGCACCTACTGTAAGAAGATAGGACACTCTGTAGGGGACTGTTATAGAATCATAAGTTTCCCGGATGATTTTGAATTTACCAATGCTAAAGGAAATCAGTTCCAAGTCAGGAGCAATGGGGTGCTTTCAGGAGAACAAGGAGATGAAACTAACAACAGTTATAATGAGGCAATGAATCGGCATCTTTCAAAAGAACAATTTTCACAGTTAGTTCAGCTAATTAAGCAGGTTAAGGTTGCAGATTCAGGAATCTCATCTTTATAAGTTAATGCAAATGCAGTTGCTGGTACTATTATCAAATACACTGGTTCTTGTTTTTCTGTTTTTAATTCCAGCACTTGGATTATTAACTCAGGAGCCTCAGAACATATGTGTTTTGATTCAAATGCTTTCATATCATTAACTCCACTGCATGTTCCCTTACATATAAATCTTCCCAATTCTTTCAAGGTAGTAGTCATTCATACAGGAAGAATCACAGTCCTTCCTAATTTTGTCTTAGAGAATGTCCTACATGTACCTAGTTTCAGATATAATCTGTTATCTGTTAATAGGTTTTGCATGCAGTTTCATTGTATAATCTCACTTACTTCTAGTAATGTCTGTTGCAGGCCCCTTTAATGAAGAGACCTCAAGTTTTTGGTGAAGCAAGAGAAGGCTTATACCTATTGGAACCTAGTGCTGTTAGGACTAGTTCAGAAGACAATGTAGCTTCACTTTCACAACATAGTAGTGTGAGCACGTGATTTTTGCCCCATACGAACTACTCCCAAAGAAATCAAAAAAAAATAATAAACATTGTCGGTTTTATTGTATGCGTTTTTGTTGAATTTTTATTTTTATTTTATGTCATTATTTGCCTATGTCCGTACATATTTATGTGTTTAAATAAATGAAGAATGAAAAATATGTTGCATTTTGGATTTAATTGTACAATTATGATTAATTAGGTAAGTTTTACAAATATGAAAAATCACAAAAATAACGTACTTCGCATTTTAGTGTTTAATATCAAAATTGTGTAAGTTTATTGGTATTTGATTATGTGTGATAGTTATTATTTAGATTAGTATTCTAGGATAATTTGATCAAGGTTAAAATTAGGTTTGCATTTTTATTGAAGAGAAAATGAAAAGAAAAAAAGAAGAAGAAAAAATTAGTCTTCTTAATTAAAAGACCCTATTTGGGCCAATTACAACCCAGTTCACCCCAAGCCCAAATCAGCCCCAACCCACCGGTCAACCCGACCCGGTCCACTACCCCTAGACAAACGACCCCCACTCCATTTCATTTTTCATTTCCCCATCTTCTTCAACCCTAATTAGAGCCACCACCCCCAAATAACACCTCCCAGACCATCGTCCTCTCCACGCCTCCCAACCCCGTCTTCTTCGTTTCCCCACCCAACAAACGACCTCAACCAGCGGTGCCACAGCTCCCTCCTCCATCTCCAACCACAAACCAGACGACTCCAACCAGCCCCATCGCCAAACAGCCACCAAATTCGCGGCGTGTTCAGCCTGAAAATCACGCACACACACACGTAAACATAAGGAGAGAACAAGAGCGAAAAGATGAACTAATTTTCTCATCTCTAATCCACATAGAGGAAACGGACCGAAACAGGGGCAGGGTTAGCATTTCTCTTTACTTTATGGATTCTTTACGTTGCTTTAACCTTGCCGCGAGACTAGCTTGTGCATTCACTAGTGGCGAGATGGAGTTTGTTTGAGTCAGAGTTGAATTCGCTGTTTTTGAGTCGCTGTCGAAGCTCGGAGTCACATTTCGCAGAATCGTTGTTTCCGGTTTGAGGTCCGTTTTGCATCAATGGTTCAAATTTCAGTTGTGTCACTTGTTGTAGCCATTTTGGCGTCCAGAAGTTGTGAAGTTGAAAATTCTCATTAATTGGCAACACTAGGTTCAATTCTTTCCCATCTCTTTTAATTTCATATACATGGTTTTGATGATTGAGTTGATATGGTTTGATTTGTGCATAAGTTTGAATCTGTATAGCCAATACATGGGTTTTGGTTGCTCTATAAAGGAAAATGTCCTCTTCTTACTTTACTGTCATGTTGTAAATATGGACGTTTACCTTATAGTGCAAAGGTAGAATTGCAATCTTCATGTTCTAATTGATTCAGGAAAATCAAGTAAGATACCGTAAAGATAAGACTTGCGCCATTGGTATTCCAATGATATTCAAACTAAGTTGTTGGCCAAATACTTGTTATAGGAAATGTTGGAGTGATTTTATGTCTTTTCCTAGAATATGTTTTCTGGACAGTTTACACCCTTACTGCACAAATGCTGGTGGATTGAACGTAGTTAAGAAGCTGCAGTTATAGATTTTTTTTTTCGTAGTTGTTCTCCGCGGATTTGAAGTTGTTCATTTAGCTATTTGCCCATATGTTTGCTCGAATTAGTTATAGCTGGACATAATGGTTTGCTATTCATCAACTGATTTTTAATAACAACACTAGGATAGTGTGTCACTAATTCAGCAAGTAGACAATTAAAAAATGGAAAAGGAGATTGGTAATGGAAGTTGCACTAACTAATTAATTAATAAGGGAGTGGACACTTGTAACGAGAAAGGCACTGGTTGATTTTAGAGGATTGAAATGGGCATTACTAGTAAAATAAGAAGGCACTAGGGTAGTGGAATAATTAAAAACTGAAAAGATAAGTTGTTAGTGGCAAATGCACTAATGGAATGCCCACTTTAGAGAGCTGGAAATCAGAATAAAAGGGAGGAGAATCCGAAATTGTAAGAAGAAAAAAAACCTGAAAAATAGAGAGGTCAAGGGAGCTTAACAATCTGACGGAGAGCAATAGAGAGGGACAACCTTGGACATTTTGAAAACCTGAGTGAGGAAGTTGAGAATCCAGAAGAAATGATATAAAAGTGTAGAAAACTGTATTGTTGGTTTAAGTTTGATTGTCTGATCTCTCTTAATTCATTCTTCTTGAACTGTTTTCATCAATTTGAAGAGCTAAATTTAGTTTGCATTCAAGCAATTGGACCCTGCTTGGTGTGGTTTTGTTGATTGTGTTCCATTGATATACTATTGGTTCTAAATTGTGAGTTTTAAGTTGGTCCTCTTTAGTCATTCCTGGGTTCATTTGTGCTTGCTGAACACTGATTCTTGCTGCTGCTGAGTCTGCTAAATCTCACTCCCCTCTTTGTTTTCCTCTTTCCAGGTATATCTTGATCATATGGATATCATTTGAGGTGTAAACTTGAGTCATGAATTAAGAATGAGAAAGCTAGTCTACACCCTTTCTTCTTTTAATATACTATCACTGTGTACTTTTGAGTTTTCAATTAATGTATTGTACCCAAAAGGGAGGTTTGTAATTAAAAGTTAAATCACATAGTTTTTGTGTAACTACTTTCTTCCTTATTGTGACTGTTGGACGCTGTAGTTATTCTATGAACTCGTTATTTTAGAGTTTTGTTCAATCAAGTTATTCTGCTTAAATCTTATGGGTTTGGAAATGAATGAATATTTTCATGATGGTATGATTGTTGTAGTGAAGTTAAGTTGTGGTTTATGGTTTCATTTCATTTTCTTGTTAATGGATTTATCATGCTATCCATGGATCTCCCTCTTTTAATTTCATTTGGTCTAATATTGCTTGTTTGTTGCATTGAAGTACCGCATCCAAGGTGAAAAGAATGACTTTTTCTTATATATTTTTTTTGACTAGTACATGAGATTTAATATTTTCTAGAAGTGTTTAAATGTTGATAGCATGAATTTCAGTAGACAAAACTCACTTCTCACCATTGTAAACCGATATATTTTCATGGCAACCACAAGAATCTGTTCTCATGTGAAAAGGGGATTAGCAAAACTAAGAAGAAAGAAAGGATTGAAGTTGTATAGAGGCGATTAAAAGCCTAGTCTCATTTCTTTCTATTTTTGGGTCAAAAATAAGACGTACCAACTACTAGAAGATTTTGTATATTAATTTTTCTTTTATTTTTTTTTTGACATATAACTTAGTTTAATCCCAATAAAAGCTTTTTTTTCCACTAAAAAAAAGCCCTTATTCTCAAGCCGCTTTATTAAGATTGGGTAAGTATTTTATGCAATACTATATACAGTGTGCCGATTTTGTTTAGATGTTGGTCCGAATCCGTCTATTTATTCTGACCAAATAAAGATTATTGCATGAAACATCTTGCACCATATTTGCTTAAACGAATCACGTATTGCTTAGGCAAGGAGCAAATCATGAATATCATAGTTTGGCTCGAGGCGCGCCATACTAATTAAAAAATAACGAAATCTTGGCCCTCGTTTTCAGCCAAAGTGTCGTTTAATCCTTAGAATTCGAGGTGTGTCATTTAGTAAATTTCATGGCCCTCATAAATTGCAAACGTGTTAGTATCTTTAGGCGCGTTTTTTTTTTAATAATATTACTTTCCTAAACTTGGATGCGCATTTATGTGACCTAAATCCAAATCTCAACGGAGTCGAAATGTATTAACAACCACGGGTGCATTGATTGTGACGTGGTTCGAGATGCATTTTCACAACGTTGCAATTCTATTAAAAATAATAATAAAAGCGGTTTACACTTAATAAAAGCACACAAGTTATAACATGTATTAAAATCATATATTTAGCCATTATAACAATTTAAGCGACCGTGCTAGAACCACGGGATTCGGGGGTGCCTAACACCTTCCCTCGGGTCAACAGAATTCCTTACTTAGAATTTCTGGTTCGCAAACTTCATTTGGAAAGTCGAATATTTTCCTCGAATTGGGATTCAAGATAAACCGGTGACTTGGGACACCAAAAGTCAAACCTTTCCCAAGTGGCGACTCTGAATTAAATAAATAATACCATTTCGAATATTGTCACTTAAATTGGAAAAACTCCCTCACGCATTTATCCTTCGGGGTAGGCGCGCAAAAAGGAGGTGTGACAAGTAGTTTTAATCAGTTTCCAGTATCTTTTCCTTTATCTGCAAGTGCAGTTTCTGATGTACATCTTTGGCACATTAGGCTGGGGCATTTGCCTTTTTCATCAATGAAACATCTCAATTTTATTTCATTTCCTCCTAATTCTGAATGTTTCTGTGATGTCTGTCCGAAGGCTAGGCAAACTAGAATGTCTTTTTCTCTGAGTCAAGTCAAATCAAAAAGAGTTTTTGAATTAATTCATGTTGACACCTGGGGTCCTTACAAGGTTCCCACTTATAATGGATTTAAATATTTTCTAACTGTGGTAGATGACTACAACATAGGTACATGGACTTTTTTGTTAAATACCAAGAGTAATGCGTTTGTGGTTTTGAAGAATTTTCTAACAATGGTTGAAAGACAATTTGGGGTCAAAGTGCAGAAAATAAGAACTGACAATGCATTCGAGCTTGGAAAAGGAACTCAAGAGGCTGCATTTCTTAGTTATCAAGGGATAATTCATCAAACATGTTGTGTTGCAACACCTCAATAAAATGGGATAGTTAAGAGGAAACACAGACATCCTTTGGAAATAGCAAGGGCATTTCTTTTTCAATCAAAAGTACTTATTCACTTTTGGGGAGAATGTTTGTTAACTGCGACATATTTGATTAACAGGTTGCCATCTAAGGTTCTTAAAGGAAAAACACCTTATTTAATTCTGTTCAATCAATCCCCCTCCTATCAGTTTCTCAAGAGTTTTGGTTGCCTTTGTTATGTGTCTATATTATCAACTGGGAGAAGTAAACTTGATCCAAGGGCAAAGGCTTGTGTATTTCTAGGGTATCCTTTAGGACAAAAAGGATACAAAGTGATAGAAATAGATACAAGAAAGATTATTGTGTCTAGGGATGTTTACTTCTATGAAGATAAATTTCCCTTTACTTCAAACATTTCACCTCCAGAATGTGTTTTTCCCATTACTACACTTTCAAATACTACCCCTAATAGCCCTTCTTCAAGCCCTGAGTTGACTGATCCTATCATACCCAATTCTCCTAGTCCAACATAGTCTCCATCACCTCAAAATCCATGTTCTCTTGTACCTTCTGAACTAAGAGATACTGTCATGCCTAACTCTCCTAGTCCAACCAGGATTTCATCACCTCACATCCCTTATTCTCCTGCACCAAACACTCCTAGGCACAACAATATCCCTACACCAAATCTCAGAAAATCAACTAGAGTTAGTAAGTGGCCAAGCCATCTGAAAGATTTCATTTGCAATAACATATACCTAACACAGGTAACTTCCAACTGTTTTGCTCAACCAAGTCAGCCTAATATCTATTCTTTTGGAGCACTTTCTCAATATAATCAGCAAATGATACAGTCTATTTCAGAGGTTTGTGAACCTACCAGTTTTTCTCAAGCATCTAAGCATTCAGGTTGGCAAAAGGCTATGTCTACAGAACTTAAAGCTTTGGAAGCAAACCACACTTGGGATGTGGTTCCCTTGCCAAAAGGAAAGAAGGCTCTATCTTGTAAGTGGGTGTACAAGGTAAAATACAACTCAGATGGCAGCATTGAGAGGATTAAATCACGATTGGTTGTTAGGGGGGACATCCAGAGATAAGGGATAGACTACACTGAGACCTTCTCTCTTGTGGTTAAAATGACTACTATACGTTGTTTGCTATCAGTAGCAGTCAAGAAATGTTGGCCAATTTACCAATTGGACGTGAACAATGCATTTTTACATGGGGATTTGTAAGAAGAAGTTTTTATGAAGTTTCCCTCAGGTTTATCCCCTCCTAGTCCTAATCATGTGTGTTTGCTCAAAAAATCTTTATATGGTTTAAAGCAAGCGTCTCACGGCAGTGGTATGCTCGACTTGCGGGGGCTTTGAGTTTCAAAGGAAATTCATCTTCGCTCAACGATTATTCTTTATTTTTTAAGAAGCAGGGTGATCTAATTTGTATTGTGGCAGTTTATGTCGACGACATTATCATTAGTGGCAACAATCAAGAGGAAATCACAGCACTAAAATATTTTCTTAATTCAGAGTTCAAGGTCAAAGACTTAGGAAATTTAAATTATTTCTTAGATATGAAAATTCTGAGGGAAGCACAAGGCATAATAATTTGTCAAAGAAAATTCACCTTGGATTTGTTGAAGGAGTTTGACGTTTCTGCATTGCCTTGTGTTTCTTCACCCCTCGAGCCATCCTCCAAGTTATTTGCAGATGAAGGCCCTTTGCTTCGAGACCCTACTGTATAGAGACACCTTGATGGGAAGCTCAATTATCTTACTCACACTCGACCTGACCTTTCTTTTGTTGTCTTGAAGCTGAGTTAGTATATGCAAAGCCCCCGCCTTTCACATTTTTCGACAGCACTTCGTGTATTGTGTTATTTACGCTCAGATCCAGGTCAGCGGATTATTTTAAACTCAAATCCTACACTTGATTTGCTTGCTTTTTGTGACGCCGATTGGGCTTCATGCCCAGAAACTCAGAGATCTGTGAGTAGTTTTTATATCACTTTTGGAGGTTTACCAATTTCTTGGAAATCGAAGAAACAAACATTTGTATCTTTGTCTTCCACTGAGGCAGAATATCGCTCAATGCGTCGAGTAGTTGCCGAACTGACTTGGCTCACTCGTCTTCTCAACGATATCTCTGTTTCACCATCTTTGCCGGTACCCATTTTCTCTGACAGCAAAGCAGCGATTCATATCACTCGGAATCCCGTTTTTCATGAGAGAATGAAACATGTGGAATTGGATTGCTACTTTGTTCGGCAACAATTCCTTTCCGGGCTGATTACTCTTTCATATGTGCCTTCATCGACTCAACTGGAAAATCTCTTCACCAAGTCGCAGACTGAACCTTCACACAAATTACTGCTTGGCAAGTTGGGAGTAACTTCTTTACCCTCCAACTTGAGGGGAGATGTTGAGAAGAAACCCCATGATTTAATTGCTTCAAGAGAAGAAATACAGAGTCTAGGTGAAGAAGGAAATTCGAAGAGGGTTTCAGACAAGACAAAGGAACTCTTCGGAGTTATCTAAGTCAAAAGATGTATCTACACATTTGGCTTTGACACGTGGCTCGATCTCAGCCCTTGAACGAATTTCTGATGGATTAAATAAGGACCCTTCAGATTATAAGTTGGACAGCTATAGCATATTGGATTCCAAATTTGTGAAACGTGTAGATAAGATAGGAAAGAATAAAATTTAGTTAGTTTGTTATTTCATACCAAATAGATTTTAGACAGCTGTATAGGATTCTATTTGTTTTACATAGCTAAGTATTGTATAAATACACTGCCTTGTACAGAAATTAATACACACAGAAAATTCTTCTAATCTCTCGTTTTTTTATTCCATCAAATTTACCTAATTATCATGAAAATCATTAAATTATTTTTGGAACAAAAAAGATCACTTAAATTAGTCTAAATAACACATAAAGTCAGTATGCTATTGATACAAAAAGAAGGATTAACATAAATAGTCGTAACCGCTTAAATTAAAAATAGTCGGCAAATGTATAATATATGTATAACAGTACATAATCAATTTATAATTTATGCATATTGACTAAAAATATGAATAGCAAATCCGACTGATTATTTATGAAAAGAACCCATACAGAAGTTACAACAACAACAACAACAACAACAACAACGACCCAGTATAATCCCACAAGTGGGATCTGGGGAGGGTAATATGTACGCAGACCTTACTCCTACCCCGAAGGGTAGAGAGGCTGTTTCCAGGAGACCCTCGGCTCAAAAGCAACAGAAGCCGATATATTAGTACCATAAAAATGCATAATAAAAATGCATAATAAAATAACAGCAATACAATAGATATGAAATACAGAATACGAAATACGAAAAAGATGGCTGGTATAGTAAAACTAGCAGGTAAAGCCCTGCATCAATAGACGACCAATGACATTCTTAGTCCAACTCCTAACTGGCTAGTCTGACTCTATTGTGCTGTTCTTGTACTTTCCAATAACAATATTCTCTCCGGTCCACAATAAGTGATTTTTTGGTTTTTTTTGTGGTCTAAAATAAGTGATTTTTTCAGATTTCAAGAATAAATTAATTATTTTTTTCCTACATTGCCCATAGAGTAAATAGTGTTGGAGTATGTGTTAGGAGTGTTTATGTGGGATAGTAAAAGTTAATATGGTCAATTTCATTGCTAATTAATGTTAAAAGGTAAATTTTTTAATTTGTGTGAAAACAACCAAAAAATCACTTATTTTGGACCAGAGAGAGTAATAAATAGGAAGGTTGCCTGAGCAATTGTTAGTCAAGTCTTGGGTAAAAACATCAAACGCATTTTGTTTTTTACCCCACCAAAAATGACAAAAAAAGAGAGTATGTTTAAATAAATGCATATTAAAGCGAAAATGGAAATCATCGCCCACTTTAAGATTATGATATCCAAGATCGTCATATTTAGATGCACAATGAAACCATAACGATATATTATTATTTAGGAGAGCATCAATAATATGAACCTCGTAATGAGGACCTTGATCATCATTGATGTGACTCGACGAACGTCGATAATACACAAGGTAATGAGTAAAATGAAAAATCTTTTGATCATCATGATAATAAAATTTATTATAAATTTAAGTTCTTATATTTATATTTCTTCTTTCAGCTAATTTTTATAGCTCCACAACTGTAAAAACAAAGTGAGTCAAAAGGAATAACTAATTAAATAATTTTTGCCCCTCGTAGAATCTAGATAAGTAATAAGTTAATGTTTTGAAAGAATTAAATTTAGGGTTTAATAAATGTTACTCCCATAAACATTTGTTCTTATCCTGATAGTCTTTCCCAGTGAAGTGTGGATATGATCTCAAGAATGGGCTATAAATTACATCTTTATGTTTATTTATTTATTTTTAAACAATTCCTTTTACAGAGTGAGGTAACAACTTGTTTGGATGGTTGTTATCTATTGTATTGTATCGTATTGTTATTTTAAATATAATATTTATTTTGATTGTTACTTAAATTTTATTGTATCTTATAGTTAAATCCGTCGTTACGTAACGATGAAATGTGCCACTTTATGTAACGACCAATTTGGTGTAGTTGCGTCGTTACCTTATCTTTTTCTCTCAATTTCGCCCTTCATTATTATTAAATAATTTTATTTTATCATTTACTCTACCTTTTTATATATCGTATCATAATTCTTCTTTATAATATTGCAAGCTTTCATCATATTACTGGTGCGTGATAATATGAAATGACGGCAAAACGACACAATCCATCCAAACATTATATTCATCAAACAATACAGTACAGTATAATATAATACGATACGATACATTATGTCACACCCCTTTTTACCCCTCCAAGAGATAAGTGTAAAATGTTATGGATTGTGGGTTAAAGAGTTTTTTCAATTAAAGTGACAAATTTGAAGTAGGGATTATTTTATTTACATAGTCGTCACTTGGAATTGATTTTTACTGGTGTTCCAAGTCACCTTTTATTTGAATCCCAATTCAAAGGAAGGTTTGACTCTATTATTATTGGTCTGCGAAAACAAAGTCCGGGTAAGGAATTCTGTTGACCGGGGAGAAGGTGTAAGGCATTCCCTGAGTCCCGTGGTTCTAGCACAGTCGCTTTATTGACTACATTAGGCTTGAATTAAACTTGGATAGACTGTGGTTTATTTGATTTTTATGCTTTTCTTATATCCGTTTTTATTTATTTAAACAAAATTAAAGAAAATATTTGAATAATAATCTACAACTTAACTAATGAGAGAAAATTATTGTTATGAGTACTAATTTAAAAGATGAGAGTAATGAGAGAAAATTATCAATTGACATTGCTTAAAACCTCTGTTTTAAAAAGCAGAATTGGGACTCGTCCCGGGGCGGATCACTCGTAAAACACCCCTGAGCTTATGTGTGGGGCTTAGTTCCGCGAGACTTACGCCTCGGCCATCGGGGCTTACGGCCCGGACACGCCCAACACCCAGCGTACTGGGCTCGCCACATAGTACTTTATGCAATTGTATGTAATTAACCTTGTAAATCCTCAAATTTTCTTAATAAATTGTTGACTATTCAAAATTATTTTTTTCTTAATCATAAATCATTGAGTTGAGAGTATTTTATGTCATAATTAAAATAAAAATTATTACACACTATCCATTAAGACTGCTATGATAGTTAATTTTAAATAAATCTTTCATTTTAAAAAATATTTATTTATTAACTTTTGTTACGTCTTAAATCTTCAATACTTATTAATTTAATAGCTCAGTATTAGCTAGTAACTATTTACAAATAATTAGTTATCATGGTAACATATGGTGAATTATGTGTCACTTTATTAACTTGTTGAAACTTAAAAATAATTGATGCTAGAGAATCATATTTAAATTGTGAATTATGTTTTTATATAAATTCTCTTTCAAATAGAAAGCATATTAAATAAAAGGAGTATTTTAAGAAAAATATAAAATTATAATATCGTCCTTAAAGAGATACATAGAGGATTTCGTATTGAATACATTACTTTTGATGTTTGAGTTGTAACGACGTTGCAGCTAATTTGCATATTATTATATATGTCATACTTTTCGCATTATTCATAGTTGAATTATAATTTATAAATATTTTAAATAGATTATTTGTTATAATTTTGTGATTTTAATGTAATTTTTATAATTATATTTTATTTTATACTTTCTTAAAATTCTTGAAATTAGTAAAATTTAAAGATCCGTGGGACTTACGCCCCAGGTCTTAGGGCTTACGCCTCGCCTCGTCAGAGGTAAAACGCCTCGCCTCGCACCCCCGCCTTTTAAAACATTGCTTAAAACTAGTAAGATGTGGGCTTGTCTTGACATTGAATGAGGCAACCCACTATTGGGTTGATGAAGTCAAATGGGCTCATGTCCAAGACAAAATCTAAAAACTCATATGCTTTTGGACTTTAAATCTGCAGATATGGCCTTTTAAAGCTATGTTACAGATTTGGCCATATCTTGCTATTTGCAATCCGTAGCCAACTATTTACAAAAATAAGTTTACAGATTGTCTTTCTAATCTACAACTTAACTACCTTACTAAATAAGTATTTTTTAAGAGATAAAAAAAGATTATTGGGACTCTAAAATATAATAATAATAATAATAATAATAATAATAATAATAATAATAATAATAATAATAATAATAATAATAATAATAATAAATAAATAAAAAACAAAAAAAAAACTTAGCTTGGTGATAACAAAGGGACAAACATGGCTACAAGGGTTCAAATTTTAATATATATGCTCCTTTCAGACAACGAAATGCCAGTGAAATTATATCTAATGCTTTGCAAAAATAAAAATAATTAAAGATGCTTAACACAATTTAATTAACTAACATATCGTTATAACATTATCAAACATTCAAGAGCATATAAAAATGAATTACAATAGAAGGATAAAGCTACTAATATTTTGTCACGACCCGGATTTCCCACCATCGAGTGTCGTGATGGCGCCTACTATCAGAGCTAGGCAAGCCAAATATTTAAAACACCTTTCCTGCTTTCTTTCAAATAATATAATAAACGAGACAAAATTTAAGCGGAAGACTTTAAATCTAAAACAACTGAAAACCAAAAGTGTGGAAGTTTAATACACATCACTACCCAAGGTCTGGTGTCACTAGCTCACGGACTACTACGGAATACTACAAACAATGTCTGAAAGGAAATACATCATGTTTGTCTGATACAAGATGAACAAACGAAAAGCATGGAATGGGACTTCGGCCTGCGAACGCCAGCTAGGCTACCTCGAGAGTCCCTGGACTGAAGACAGCTCCCAGAAATCCTACTGTTGTGGTCCGTAAGCTGCTCCCTGATCTGTGCACAAAAATTTGCACATAGTGTAGCATCAGCACAACCGACCCCATGTGCTGGTAAGTGCCTAGCCTAACCCCGGCGAAGTAGTGACGAGGCTAGACAGTACCTACCACATTTAACCTATACAGATATATATACAACAAGTGCAAGAAAACAATAACAAGATAATACAAAGTAAAACTGGGAGGGGACATGCTATCGGGGAGTAACAGATAAAAATGAAATATCGGAAATAAGCAGAAGAGACTCTGGTTTCCCTAATATCATATATAAGTGGACGGCGTGCCACACGATCCCATAATATCATATATAAGTGGACGGCGTGCCACACGATCCCATAATATCATATATAAGTGGACGGCGTGCCACACGATCCCATAATATCATATATAAGTGGACGGCGTGCCACACGATCCCATAATATCATATATAAGTGGACGGCATGCCACACGATCCCATAATATCATATATAAGTGGACGGCGTGCCACACGATCCCATAATATCATATATAAGTGGGACGGCGTGCCACACGATCCCATAATATCATATATAAGTGGACGGCGTGCCACACGATCCCATAATATCATATATAAGTGGACGGCGTGCCACACAATCCCATAATATCATATATAAGTGGACGACGTGCCACACGATCCCATAATATCATATATAAGTGGACGGCGTGCCACACGATCCCATAATATAGTTCATAATACGGCGTGCCACACAATCCCATAATATCATATATAAGTGGACGGCGTGCCACACGATCCCATAATATCATATATAAGTGGACAACATGCCACACGATCCCATAATATAGTTCATAATATCTGACTTCATATAGTAGACCCCTTCAGGGGAGAATAACAACTCAATACCTTTAACCCGGCAAGGGTACAACTAACAGCCCAAAATATCCCGACAAGGGAGAATATATATATCAGTATACACATCCCGGCAAGGGAGTATTCACAACACATTCTCCTTTTTAAATCCATTCTTCCTCAACTAACACATTCATGTTCGAGCTAACGCTCCAAAAATACACAAATCGCAATTTTACCTCAACCGTTCATATTATGTGAAACTCATCAAATAAACAAGGAGCTTGAGTCACATTATTCGAATTAAAAGCAATCAAGACTCACGGTCGTGCTAGACTCCGGTGCATAGATAACCGTCACCATGCCTATACACCGTACTCCACATTAGCAAGTAGCAAATATCATCCTAATCCTATTCCCTCAAGCCAAAGTTAGAACAAACACTTACCTCGAATGCTCCAAACTCAACTCATGCTTCTAGTATAGCTTTAGCTCTTGATTCCACCACCAATCCGCTCGAATCTAGTCATAAGTTACTTAATCACATTAATAATTACTAAATGAATCATCCCCAATGCATGAAAAACAGATTTTTCAAGGTTTTTCCCAAAAAGGTCAAAAATACCCCCGGACACACGTGGTCGAAACTCGAGGTTCGGACCAAAACCCGGTTACCCATTCCCCCATGAAATCCAAATATATGATTTGTTTTTAAATCGGACCCAAATTGAGGTCCAACCTCTCAATTTGTAGAAAACCTAGGTTCTACCCAAAACACCCAATTTCCCCCATGAAAATTTTTGTTTTGAAGTTGAAATCATGTTAAAAGATGTTAAGAAGTGAAGAAAATGAGTTAGAAATCACTTACCAATCGTTTTGAAGAAGAAAAGTTGTTTGGAAAATCGCCTCTTAGGTTTTGGGTTTTTGAAAAGTGGAAAAAATAACTGAAAATCCCGAATTTATATATATGCTGGGGGTTGGCGCGGACCGCGCAGAAATGCACTGCAGCCGTGTGGCTGCCAGCGCGGACCGCGCAGAAATGCACCGCGGCTGCGTGGTTGCCAGCGCGGACCGCGCGGAAATGTACCGCGGCCGCGCCGAGGGAGGGAAGAAGTGGGCTCTCTCTAAACCCACCTAGCGCGGACCGCACTGATTTGGTGCGCGGCCGCGCTGGTCGACCCTCTGAACCCCACCACGCGGACCGCACAGAAAAGCACCGCGGCCGCGTGGCTGCCAGCGCGGACCGCGCGGAAATGGCTGCGGCCGCGCTGGGCCTGCAACATCTGAACCTGCATTTTCTTAAGTCCAAGACCTCCCGGGCCCCATTCAAAACTCACCCGAGCCCTCGGGGCTCCAAACCAAACATGCACACAACCTTAAAAACATCTTACGGACTTACTCGTGCGATCAAATCGCCAAAAATAACATCATATACATAGGATCAAGTCTCAAACACATGATTTTCTTTCTTCAACTTTCATAACTCAAACTCTCCATTTTTAGTCTGAAACACGTCATATGATGTCCGTTTTTAGCCAAACTTTACAGATAGTGCTTAACACATATTTAAGACTTGTACCGGGCGTCAAAACCAAAATACGAGCCCGATACCACAGTTTTCTGATCAATTTTCTTCTTCATTTTCCTTAATTAATTTCAGAAAACAATTTCACACAAAAATTCATTTCTCGGGCTTGGGACCTCGGAATTTGATTCCGGGCATACGCCCAAGCCCCATATTTTTCTACGGACCCTCCGGGACCGTCGAATCATAGGTCCGGGTCCGTTTACCCAAAATGTTGACCGAAGTCAACATTATGCATATTAATACCAAAATTCATCAAATGTTTCACATAATTCACATATTCTAACATAAAAACTTTCCGGCTACGCGCCCGAACTGTGCACGCCAATCGAGGCAACTAAAAGCGAGGTTTTCAAGGCCTCGGGATCACGAAACAAGGAAGAATTACGGTGATGACCCCTTGGGTCGTCACATATTTCCCAGCGTCATTATCTTTCATTCCAACTCGATTTTATGTGTTTACATGGTCCGAAAATTACCTGGACAGCAGAAAGAAGAACAAATACAACAGAGTCAGCTCTTTCCAAAATCAACAGCAAAATAATTAAACGGGCAGCAACAACAGCAAAAGACAGCGACAACCGGCAGATTCAAACCCAAGAAAATAAACTAGAAATACCCCAGCAAAACAGTACAATTATGTAACTCCAGAAAAATCTTTCAAGACTAATTTATTTTCCTTAAACAAGTTTTTCACTTAAGAATCAACTCACAAAAGGGATATTATAGCTACTGATTTTTTTCTCTTTTTTGTGTGTAGAGCTCCCTCACTAAGATGAAGTGTCCTCCTATATATCAAAACAATCAGCTATTTCAAGAAATTAAAAATCAATCTTTTTGACAGATTTTTCTACAAAATCTACTCTTAAATTCAAAATGCCAGACTTTCTGGTTCAAATCTTGTCAAGTATTTTAAACAAAATTTGCTCTCCACTATTCAAAGACAGACTTTTATTCAAACACTGTCCAAAGGTCTACATTTTCTTACCAAACAATTTGACTTTTGAGTGTTGTACTCAAAGAGTCTTGAAGCAGTAAATAAACAACCAAACAAGTACCATATACTCTTAAGTATTTTTCACTACCTCACTTTTATCAATACAAAACTATTTTACTACTTCAACAAATACAAAACAAAAAATTTAACATTTTAAACTTCAAAAACTAATGCTAAAATAATTAATAATAAACAAAAATAAAATCTGAAAAAATAAAAATAAAATAGAAAAAAAACAGCCACAAAAAAGAATAGAATTTTTACCATTTTATAATTCAAGTGGCCGAAAAAATGGTGGTATGCCCAAAGAGGGTATTCGGGGAGGTCGCCGGAATTTGGAAGGATTTTGGTCACCGGATTTTCAGGGTAAAATTGGCATCAATAGCTAGGTCTTGGGGAGCTCTATCCATTGATGTAGGTATTGTGGGGCGGTAGTGGTTGGAGCTTCAAGAATTTGGACAAAAAAATGACGGGAAAGTTTCCTAGATCTAAGATTTAAGGAGTTTGAGATTTTTTTGAAGGATTTGGTTTGGAGATATGGAAAGAAGAAGTTGTGGAGATTACATGGTGTGAATTTGAAGGTGTTTGGAGGTGATCCGCCGGCGGCGGCAATTTCCGGTCGGCGGCGGTGGGCGGAGTTGGGGCGGCGTAGAGAGAGTGAAGAGAGAGAGAAGAGAGAAGGAGAAAAGAATTATGGGTGAAAATGAGGACAATTTTCAGATTTTTGAGACTTTAAATACCTAAGCCAAGAGTGAATGAGATCTATTGGATCAAGATGGAATGGATGAGTATGATTTGATCTTGTTTCATTTAGTGAAACGACGTAGTTTTGAGGCAAAACTACGTAGTTTCAGACCCTTTCAGTGGCAGCCCTTTATCTTGCACTCTTGGACACTTTCTTTCGAATTTGGCCAAATTTCTTCCTTAATCCTACTTATTAAACTAATTTTACACAAATAAATTAATTAAATAACTTATTCTAATGATCAATTAACTAGATTAATTCAACAACTGAACAACTAGTTAATTCTTAAAATGCACAAATGAAGAAAGAACTATTTTTTTTAGTATTTTATGATAGAAAATATGCAATTAAAGTCACCCTGAGCGAAGAGTACTTCTACCCGAAAACTATGAGCTGGATCCCCCTAGGCAAAACGATTCTACCTAGGTTAAGCTACGTAAAACACCCTGAGCGAAGAGTACTTCTACCCGGAAACTATGAGCTAGATCCCCCTAGCCGAAACGGTTCTACCTGGGTTAAGCTACGTAAAACACCCTGAGCGAAGAGTACTTCTACCCAGAAACTATGAGTTGGATCCCCCTAGGCGAAACGGTTCTACCTGGGTTAAGCTACGAAAAACACCCTGAGCGAAGAGTACTTCTACCCAGAAACTATGAGCTGGATCCCCCTAGGCAAAACGGTTCTACTTGGGTTAAGCTACATAAAACACCTTGAGCGAAGAGTACTTCTACCCGGAAACTATGAGCTGGATCCCCCTAGGCGAAATGGTTCTACCTGGGTTAAGCTACGTAAAACACCCTGAGCGAAGAGTACTTCTACTCGGAAACTATGAGTTGGATCCCCCTAGGCGAAACGGTTCTACCTGGGTTACCTGAGCGTAAAATACCCTGAGCGAAGAGTACTTCTACCCAGAAACTATGAGCTGGATCCCCCTAGGCGAAACGGTTCTACCTGGGTTAAGCTACGTAAAACACCCTGAGCGAAGAGTACTTCTACCCGGAAACTATGAGCTGGATCCCCCTCGGTGAAATGGTTCTACCTGAGTTAAGCTACGTAAAACACCCTGAGCGAAGAGTACTTCTACCCGGAATATGAGCTGGATCCCCCTAGGCGAAACAGTTCTACCTGGGTTAAGATACGTAAAACACCCTGAGCAAAGAGTACTTCTACCCGGAAACTATGAGCTGGATCCCCCTAGGCGAAACGGTTCTACCTGGGTTAAGCTGCGTAAAACACCCTGAGCGAAGAGTACTTCTACTCGGAACTATGAGTTGGATCCCCTAGGCAAAACGGTTCTACCTGGGTTAAGCTACGTAAAACACCCTGAGCGAAGAGTACTTATACCCAGAAACTATGAGCTGGATCCCCCTAGGCGAAACGGTTCTACCTGGGTTAAGCTACGTAAAACACCCTGAGCGAAGAGTACTTCTACCCGGAAACTATAAGCTGGATCCCCCTAGGCGAAATGGTTCTACATGGGTTAAGCTATGTAAAACATCCTGAGCAAAGAGTACTTCTACCCGGAAACTATGAGCTGGATCCCCCTAGGCGAAACGGTTCTACCTGGGTTAAGCTATATAAAACACCCTGAGCGAAGAGTACCGAAAACTATGAGCTGGATCCCCTTAGGCGAAAAGGTTCTACTTGGGTTAAGCTACAAAAATGGGAGATGTGAATAATATTGATGCACGCTGAAAAAAGAAAAATGGAGATTCTAAGGATCTTACGTTTGGTGACGTTCATTTTTTTTTTTGGTTCTTTATTTCATGGAATGCAGGAAAGAATTTGGAGGGGACTTCCCTTTTGGATTGATTATTGATGCAAAGCTCTTTCTAGCCCTTGCGCAATTTCTCTTTGGTTGCACCTTCTTCTCACAAGGTTGCTTTGGATCGCACTTGTTTCATGTTTTTAAACAGAGAACAATTGTTAGTTTGAAACGGTGGTTGGTTTTATGGTCTTTATTGTTTTGATCACTTGATCTCGGCCCTTTCAACTAAAACTGGTTGCTTCTTGAATACTGATTGCCTTTCTGACTCTGGAGAAACTCTAGCTTATCTAGACTTTGTCATGATGATTGGTTGGTGGAACTCATCCTTTTCGACTTTATCTTGCCTTCGTAGGCCTTTTCCTTCTGATTTCTTTTTTTTCCCTTTTTATATTCTTTTTTTTCATCATTTTTTTTTCTTTTCTCCGGAGCATTGGGGAACTTTTGGCTCCTCAAACTTTGGTGCAACGGCTAGTCACGTGGGACTTAACCTTTTCCAATTTTATTTCACCTTCGTTGGCCTTTCTTTTCTGGCTTCTTTCTCCCAACTTCAAATTCAGAGCATTTGGGATGCCTTGGATTTTTTCAACTCTTTGCTGAGACGGTTAGTCACGTGGGACTTAACCTTTTCAACTTCATTTGCCTTTATAGGCGCTCCATTTGATTTTCTCTTTCCAAGAGTTTTTATTTCGAAACATCGGCCGCCATGGCTAGTCGGGGTCGACTTGATGCCCGTACGAGGCTGGGTGCCTTTCTGTACATTAGCTCGCGCCAAATGAGAACCCTATAAATCAGTCTTCCTATCATTTCTTTGTCTTAGTTTCGGAACAGTGTTAGACCGAAAGGGATTCAAAGAAAACAAACAATGGAATGGAGAATGAGTTTAAAACAAGAAGTGTCCCTTTCGGGGAAAGGAAAGAATGACTTATCTGGAGTACATGTGGACTTCAATGAACATGACATGCCTTTTGGACTGGATGCCTGATCTGTGTAAACCGTCCGACTCTTAGAAATTCATCACAATTTTTTTCTCAAAATCAAGAAACCTTGCCAGGACTCTATCGGTGCCGAAGGCTGTAAGGATCCTCTTTTCGATTAGGGGCGCCCTTTGCGGGTTTTCACGAGCTGACCTCTCTCATTTTTCTTCTCGCCTTATAGTGCTCTTTACGAGTTTTCACTAACAAGACTCTCTTATTTTCATTTCTTTTCTTACCATTGCCTCATGGTGTCTGTGTGGGTTTTTACCAATAAGTCTCTCTCATTTTATTTATCTCATTTTTATTGCATCGGATCCAAGTAGTCGTATTCTCTAATCCTTGAACATTCTAACCGATTGATCGGAAGGACTTGAAAGGATTTGGGTAAAAATGATTTGGATCGAATTACAACTTTGGAACCATTCAGGCGGGATCATTGTCGGACCATTACAACATCTGCCCCAGTTTCATTTTGGGGGGGAATTTGGATTTTTATTTTGGTGTGACTGAATACTAGAGAGATGTTGTCTACGTATCCTTACGGAATCAAGTCGAACGTAGTTTAGGGAACTTTTTTTTCTTTCGTTTTTCTGTTTTGTTTTGTTTCCTCTTTCTTTTTCCTTTCCTTTTCCTCTTTTGTTTTTCTTTGTCTTTGTCTTTGTCTTTTCTTCCTCTTCTTTTTTGTATATTTGTTTCCTTTTTCTTATTTTTTTTTCATTTTATTTTTCAATAACACTTTCAGGTTCCAAAGAGGGCGATCAAAGAATGGGAGCCGGCTCAAAGGGTTTGTAAAGGGTTGATAGTGTTTGGGTAGCGAGAATGAAAGTCTTCGTCATCCCAATTGGATAATATTAGTACCATATGGAGAATCCAACATAGTACCTTTTGACTGCATTTGCATTGACAGTTATTTCAAGGACATTTCCTTCGATGTGTCCCAAGTACAATGCACTCTTTTGGCAGTACTCTTGATGCAATGTACAGACCTTTCCAATCCGGGAACCAGTTTTCCTTCAGTTGTTCCAACACTTTGTTTTATTTCCTTAAACTTTATCTTCATTGCGATTTAATCCTTGATTCATTATTTTGAGGCCTGACAACTTTCAGAATATGGGCATGAAGTCCGCAAGCATGTCATGTTATTGAAATCTGCATTTAACATAACTAAAAAGAGAATAAGAAAGAAAAATGACAAGATTAAGAAAAGAGACATTCCTGGAAAATGAAATATTAATTTCATTTGATTTTTGATTTTTTTTCAATATTTTGAAGATAGAAGGGTTTGCATCAGAAAGTAAGACAATAAGCTAAAACATCCGGATCATACCTTGAGATAATCCGAATGCAGAAAGGATAGCAAGACCGGCCACTAAGACTCCCGTCTGATGGGGAACTTTCATGCTTGGCGACCATTTTTTGGCTTTTCTTCTATCTCGACAATGGTTGCAATGGCCTTCAGTGCCGGATTAAATTCCTCATCTTCACAAATAGTTCCGACCATTGGCCCGATGTTGTGGGCAGGCAACAGATTGTTCATCACATCAGGAGCTTCTTCATCCCAAAAAATAATTCTTTCAGCTTCAATCAAATCTTTAACTGCCCTTTTGAGGGTCCAATAGTCCTCCGTACTGTGTCCCACTGCTCCAGATTCGTATTTACATCTAACGTCAGCTTGATGCGAAGGGGACTCGGGGTTCGGCCGGTTCGAGGCCACTGGCTGCAATAGATCTAGCATGATTAGCTTTTGGAACAAGGTTGAATACAATTCACCAATAGGGGTGAACTGATTCTTTCTGAAAGGATCTCGTATGCGAGGATTATATTTGGGATAATTTGTTTGAGGATTATATGGAGCTTGGTAAGGATGGGCATTTCTGGGAAGTGGAGCTCGGTTTTGCGGATAATATTGTGGCCACGGGTAGGGTTGCGCGTTCATTACCGCATAGAGAGGCGGTGTCACGGCATAAGTAGCATATTGAAGGGGATAATAGTATGGTGGGACCATATAAGGCACATATAATTGGCTCAATGGCCTGCGGGCCCCCTCGAGCTTGAAACCATCATGGTTCCCTCTTCAACCCCATTTTTGTTCATCAAACCCTCCGAACCATTCTGAACATCTGGTGATGTAGCTTTAAATGCAGCATGACTCAAGATTCGACCCCTTTTTAGCCCACTTTCTACCATCTCTCCATTTTTGATAGCCTCAGCGAACGACTTACCCATAACGGACATCATGTTCTGGAAGTAGTCCCCTCTTGGGCCTGTAGAAAGATCGTGACCTTTTCAATTTCATCCATTGGAGGCTTTACCCTGGCAGCTTGCTCACGCCATTTGACAGCATATTCGCGGAAGCTTTCCGCGGTTTTCTTTTTCAAATTGGACAAAGAGTTTCTGTCGGGAGTGATGTCCACATTATACTGGAACTGGCGGACAAAATCTCGGGCCATATTGTCCCACATGTACCAATGAGTAATTTCCTAATCCATATACCATTTAGAAGCGATTCTGGTGAGGCTTTCCCCAAAATAGGCCATTAACAGCTTCTCTTTTCCACTAGTGCCTCTCCAACTGGTTACAGTATCGTTTCAAGTTAGCGATCGGGTCTTTATGCCCGATGTATTTTACAAATTTTGGCATCTTGAAGCCAGCTGGAAATTGGACATGGGGAAACATACAGAGGTTAGAGTATGAGACACTCTTTTGACCATTCGGACCTTGCATGTTTTTCAGGCTTTGTTCCAGGCTCTTCATCTTCCAAGCCATTTCCTCTTGCTCAGGATTTTTAAAAACTTTTTCTTGCTCCATCGAGATATCATATTACGGAGGTTGAGTGAAAGAGTATGAGGTCACATATGTTATTTCCGATTGAAGCCTTGGATCCTGAAAGGTGAACATTGAATGCTCAATATACGGTCGTGGTAAAGTTGGTTGTGCTCCGGTGTAGACCGGTGCTGTAGAAAACAATATTGGAGGTGCCCAGGAAACTAGCGCCTGGAGGCGAACCACAGAAGGCATGCCAGGATCATTGAACGACATTGGAGGGTGCCTGCATGGGATGAGCGGGTTAGGCAAAGGGGCATTGGTAACCTCACTTGACCTGGGGATCAACTCAGGGAACCTAGGGATTGCACTTGGCGGTTCCCTACCATTAGACCAGGCGTCCCAATTTCCAATATGTGGAGACATAACATCTTATTCTCTTCAGCAGCTGCTGATTCTAGCTGCAGAATAGCCGATACCGGCTATCCTCAGGACCGATGATTGGTAAATTGCTTTCGGAGGCCATATGTGCCTTTGGATCTTGTGAAGGAGGGGAGGCTAGACTACAAACAAAACCAACCACCAAAACCTGGCTAATTTGCACATCCAACAACTTTGTTAGTTCTGAAACATTTAACGTATAGGAAATCGCACATTGGGATGCAATGCACCTAACAGTTAAACGCTTCTACCGTGTGTTTGAACGGTTACATATTTCATCCCGGCCTTAACTAGCCCTTTTCACTCTGTACCTTTTTTCTTCATTTCTGCCTCTCTTTCACCACTCTTATTTTTTTTTTCATTTCTACCGCTCTTTTATTTTTTGGCACTCTTTTTTTTTCGTCACTCTTTTATTTTTTATCACTCTTTTCTTTTCCCTTTCTTCACTCAATTTTCTTCTTTTTTCCATTTTTTTTTACTCAATTATTTTACGGCTATGATCGAATCCGATGGAATTTGCCTACGCATTATGGCGCTGCATGAATCAGATCTTGCGTAGTTCGGGAAAAATCAGGAACAAAGTACACAAACTAACTCTCGTTTTTTACTCATATACAAATAACTCCACGAAAGCTCCTAACAAGGAAAATAATTTTTTTTTGGTAGAAAGAAAGGAATCAAAAGAAGAAAGAATTGTTTTTTGTAGATTTCAATTTTTTTTATTGAATTGTTGAAAGTGAGACTTCTAAAGAAGAGCGATTTTTTTTTTTGAAATTCGATTTTTTTTCATTTTGTTTTTGGAATTGTTGAAAGAAAGAATTTAAAAAACGATTTTTTTTTCATTTTTAAAGTTTCTTTTTTTTTTTGAATTTTTTGAAATAAACACTTCTAAAGAAGAAATAAAATATTTTTGAATTTCGAATATTTTTTTTTCAATTTTTGAAAGAAAAACTTCTGAAGCAGAAAAAAATTTGGAATTCAACAATGTTTTTTTTGAAATTTTCGATTTTTTTTCTTTTTCATTTATTTATTTTTTTTGTGATTTTTGAAGAAAAAAAAATCTAATTTTGTTCTTTTTTTTTGTGGAAGAAAGACTTATAAAAGAAAAAAGAAGAAAATATTTTTGATTTTTTTTAAAAAAATTGGGGTCTCTAAGAAATTATTTTCTAAAGAAGGAAGTAAAGGGAAATATATTTAATTTTTTTTTTTGAAAATTGGGGGTCGGAACCGATGAGGTTTGCCTATGTATCTCACATCCAATGAGAATCAGACCCGCCTAGTTTGGTATAACTGGGTACCTTTTTTTTTAATAATTCTGCTACACTAATTTTCTAAAGCCGGTCGACAATGCAAGAAAGCCTTCAAAATGATGTATCAAGTAGCACATACGTGAACATGATGGTCTCAAATAGGATACATGTCTTATACGGACTCGGCCCTGTGCCGAGTTTCGCTAAGTCAAATGCATGTGATGCACATAGAGCGAACCTACTAGGAAAATCCGGTACGAGGTTTGTTCTCCTAGGTTTAAATCTTGGTGGAAAAGGTATCTAGACTGGCTTACTCGAGCGGACAACTCGAGCCAAGGAGGGTCAGTGTACCGGTAGCATTGCTTTCCGGCTTAACTGGTAGTGCTCCCCGCCTAAAACATGTGTGATTAAAATCCTTCACCGGGTGACAAGCACCTCGGCTATCTCAAAGAAAGCGGGTTATGTCAAGCAAATGCCCAATTTTAATTCAAGAAGACTCGGAGGGGGTGTGTGAGAAGACAATTTATATGTACCGTTCAAAAAATCAAAGCGGTAAAAAGCAAACAAGTAGCACATTATACCCAAATAAATCACAGTATATACAAAGTTAATAAAGCCAAATAAAAGTCAACATGTATAAGCTCGAATTCTGGTTGTCCCCAACAGAGTCGCCAGAGTTGTCACACCCATTTTTATCCCTCCAAGAGATAAGTGTAAAATGTTATGGATTGTGGGTTAAAGAGATTTTCCAATTAAAGTGACAAATTTGAAGTAGGGATTATTTTATTTACAGAGTCGCCACTTGGAATTGATTTTTACTGGTGTTCCAAGTCACCTTTTATTTGAATCCCTATTCAAAGGAAGGTTTGACTCTATTATTATTGGTTTGCGAAAACAAAGTCCGGGTAAGGAATTTTGTTGACCGGGGATAAGGTGCAAGGCATTCCCTGAGTCCCGTGGTTCTAGCACGGTCGCTTTATGGACTACATTTGGCTTGAATTAAACTTGGATAGACTGTGTTTTATTTGATTTTTATGCTTTTCTTATGTCCGTTTTTATTTATTTAAAAAAAATTAAATAAAAGATTTGAATAATAATCTACAACTTAACTAATGAGAGAAAATTATTGTTATGAGTACTAATTTAAAAGATGAGAGTAATGAGAGAAAATTATCAATTGACATTGCTTAAAACTAGTAAGATGTGGGTTTGTCTTGACATTGAATGAGGCAACCCACTATTGGGTTGATGGAGTCAAATGGGCTCATGTCCAAGACAAAATCCAAAAGCCCATATGCTTTTGGACTTTAAATCTGCAGATATGGCCTTTTAAAGCTATGTTACAGATTTGGCCATATCTTGCTATTTGCAATCCGTAGCCAACTATTTACAAAAATAAGTTTACAGATTGTCTTTCTAATCTACAACTTAACTACCTTACTAAATAAGTATTTTTTAAGAGATAAAAAAAGATTATTGGGACTCTAAAATATAATAATAATAATAATAATAATAATAATAATAATAATAATAATAATAAAAACTTAGCTTGGTGACAACAAAGGGACAAACATGGCTACAAGGGTTCAAATTTTAATATATATGCTCCTTTCAGACAACCAAATGCCAGTGGAATTATATCTAATGCTTTGCAAAAATAAAAATAATTAAAGATGCATAACACAATTTAATTAACTAACATATCGTTATAACATTATCAAACATTCAAGAGCATATAAAAATGAATTACAATAGAAGGATAAAGCTACTAATATTTCCCAGCGTCATTATCTTTCATTCCAACTCGATTTTATGAGTTTACATGGTCCGAAAATTACCTGGACAGCAGAAAGAAGAACAAATACAGCAGAGTCAGCTCTTTCCAAAATCAACAGCAAAACAATTAAACGGGCAACAACAACAGCAAAAGACAGCGACAACCGGCAGATTCAAACCCAAGAAAATAAACTAGAAATACCCCAGCAAAACAGTACAATTATGTAACTCCAAAAAAATCTTTCAAGACTACTCTATTTTCTTTAAACAAGTTTTTCACTTAAGAATCAACTCACAAAAGCTGCTAAGGGATATTATAGCTACTGATTTTTTTTTCTTTTTTGTGTGTAGAGCTCCCTCAATAAAGTGGAGTGTCCTCCTATATATCAAAACAATCAGCAATTTCAAGAAATTAAAAATCAATCTTTTTGACAGATTTTTCTACAAAATCTACTCTTAAATTCAAAATGCCAGACTTTCTGGTTCAAATCTTGTCAAGTATTTTAAACAAAATTTGTTCTCCACTATTCAAAGATAGACTTTTATTCAAACACTGTCCAAAGGTCTACATTTTCTTACCAAACAATTTGACTTTTCAGTGTTGTACTCAAAGAGTCTTGAAGTAGTAAATAAACAACCAAACAAGTACCATATACTCTTAAATATTTTTCACTACCTCACTTTTATCAACACAAAACTATTTTACTACTTCAACAAGTGCAAAAATAGAAAATTTAACATTTCAAACTTCAAAAACTAATGCTAAAATAATTAATAATAGACAAAAATAAAATTTGAAAAAATAAAAATAAAATAGAAAAAAACAGCCACAAAAAAGAATAAAATTTTTACCATTTTATAATTCAAGTGACCGAAAAAATGGTGGTATGCCCAAAGAGGGTGTTCGGGGAGGTCGCCGGAATTTGGCTGGATTTTGGTCGCCGGATTTTCAGGGTAAAATTGGCATCAATAGCTAGGTCTTGGGGAGCTCTATCCATTCATGTAGGTATTGTGGGGAGGTAGTGGTTGGAGCTTCAAGAATTTGGGCACAAAAGTGACGGGAAAATTTCCTAGATCTAAGATTCAAGGAGTTTGAGATTTTTTTGAAGGATTTGGTTTGGAGATATGGAAAGAGGAAGTTGTAGAGATTACATGGTGTGAATTTGGAGGTGTTTGGAGGTGGTCCACCGGCGGCGGCGATTGCCGGCCGCCGGTGGTGGGCGGAGCTGGGGCGGCGTAGAGAGAGTGAAGAGAGAGAGAGAGAAGAGAGAAGGAGAAAAAATTATGGGTGAAAATGAGGACAATTTTCAGATTTTTGATGTTTTAAATACCTAAGCCAAGAGTGAATGAGATCCATTGGATCAAGATGGAATGTATGAGTATGATTTGATCTTATTTCATTTAGTGAAACGACGTAGTTTTAAGGCAAACCTACGTAGTTTCAGACCCTTTCAATGGTAGCCCTTTATCTTGCACTCTTGGACACTTTTTCTTTCAAATTTGGCCAAATTTCTTCTTTAATCCTACTTATTAAACTAATTTTACACAAATAAATTAATTAAATAACTTATTCTAATGATCAATTAACTAGATTAATTCACTAACTGAACAACTAGTTAATTCTTAAAATGCACAAATGAAGAAAGAACTATTTTTTTTTTAGTATTTTATGATAGGAAATATGCAATTAAAGTCACAAAAATTGAGAAAAATAATTAAAATAACAAAACACTAATAACTTTAGGAGGTGTTAAAATAGTGCAAAAATTAGGTGTTCACACATTATGAAACGATATATAACAATCATCCAAACAAGCTGTAAATCATAAATGGAGGGACAATGGAAAATTAAAGAGGAGAAAAACCTCTGGTGCAAATTAGAATAGAGAATTACTTGAGTCAAATTTGGACGTGTCCGTCAATAGATGGGTACCATTCCGTCCAAAATCAGTCGAAAAATGTATATTTTTAACCACTCTAAAAAATAATAGCATATAATATGTATATTATATACAAAAATATACATATTTTATATACTTTTTGGCTAGAAAATGTAATTAGTTTCAACTAACCGGCTAATTTTATATTTTGCTCAAATCAAAATTGGACTTAGTATAATTAATGACCCCCTTCTAGATTCTTTTTTTGGGTTTTTCATTTGGTGTTTAATATCTATTTCGAGCTCGACTAATTCAAATATGCGTCGGAAAGTCAAATTTTGGGAGGTAGAATGAGTCCCAACCAAAAACGATCTTATTCTGAGGCCTTGAACCTGAAATCTCCTATTAAGAATAAAAATCGAGACAATTGTTAGCCAAAACTAAGAGGGAAAATTGTGTTTGTATTAGCCAAAGCATTTTTATAAATGGCATTGGAATGCGTTTAATAAATAGCATTCACTTGATAAGTCACATTTAATGATTGAGCTTTATCAACTGTATCCGCTACACCGACTTATAATTGCATTTAATGAGATTTGTTGATATTAATAAATCACATTCACCAATGCGCTTTATATCGTATTCTCTAATTACGCTTTATAAATCGCGTCGTATTCGCTGATCGCACTTGAGCTTTGTGTATAGCCACTGACTATTGCGTTTATAAATCTCATTCATAAATTACATTTTATAAATCACATTCATAAATTGCATTTTATAAATCACATTCTAAGATTGCATTTTATAAATTGGATTCGTACACATTGCATTCCTTTTATTGCGCTTATAAATCGTATTTGGTGATTACACCTTATAAATTCACTGATTTCGCATTCAATGAAAGCGTTTATTAAGATCAACGAATCTCATAGAATGTGATTATAAATCGTTATGAACAAATACTGTTGATTAAGCTCAATCATTAAATGCGACTTAACAAACGCAACACGTGAATGTGATTTGTTAAACACATTCCAATGCCATTTACAAAACGCTTTGGGTAATACAAACGCAATTTTCCCTCTTAAATAAAAAAGGAATTATTAAGCAAAATATTTTTCTACGGAGGATTGAAAATCATTTTTGTTCCTTTCTCAAATATTTATTTATACACACATATATAATTGTGAAGCAAAATAATTTTCACAATTTTATGAATACAACATCCAAATGTAACCACTTTCTCACAATTATATACATTGCAGCGTAGATAATTTTTAACACTATCAAATATTTTAGGTTAGCCTTCTTATAATATAAAATTTATAATCTTAAAAATAAAATAAAGTATTTTAACACATAAATGTAACATTATGATGTAAAATTTTCTTAAGTAAAACCTCTCTATAATAATCTCATTTGTTCCGATATTTTTTGGCCGATATAATGGATTACTGTTATAAAGGACATATATTATAGCATAATATAAAACTCGATTCCGAGAAAACTTAATTTTATAGTAAATGACTGTTATATAGAAACGATGATACACATGTCTCACTATATATAACTTAATTTTTTTTGTCTTTTTGTTTAAAAAAAGAACATCTTTTTATATTTCAAAAGTTTTTCTCTTTTTTATTTATTTTTTATAGATAAAACCCTAAAACCCTAGAAGCTGTTTCTTCTGGATTCTTCTTTTCTTCTCTAAATAAGCCCCTTCAACACGTTTCTGTTCTCTTCCGTCTTTTTTCTCGTTCTTTCTCTTTCTCACTCTGCAAATTTTCATAGTTCCAACTATGTATCGTTTTGCAGCTAAACTTGCTTCTAAAGCCAGGTATTTTCCTCAAATCTAGTTTAATTTTTCAACCAACTCTGTACATTGTGTTAATTGCTGTTTTTTTCTGTGTATTGTATTCGAATTGTGTAATCCTTATTTGAACTAATGCCTTTTTTTTGTGTTGTTGTTGTTTGTACAGTGTTGCCAGAAACAGCAGCCACCAGGTATTTTTTGCTAGTTTTAGCATTTTTAGTAGATCAGAATAATTTAATTTGAGTGTATTTGGTAAAAAGTAGAAAATGTTTTTCTAGTTTCTGGTTATGAAAACATTTTCCACCACAAGTGATTTTGCTCTACAAATATTTCAGCTCAATTACTCCATATCACTTATTTCAATCAGCAGTTAAGCATTGTTTTAGTAGGATTTAAGTGTGTAATGAACTTTTTTACACCATTAGTGTAGTTTAACTACCAATCATCAATGCTATTAAATATGGTTACTTGCAAATTAACTTTTTAAGTGACATGATTGTCGGTGCGCGTTGAAATAAAAGTTTAATAATAAAAAGTATGTCAGAAAACGCTGTACTTATATTATCATATGTCAAACTTTATATCTAGCTGATATTTGAAACTAAAATGAGGATGATGCAGGTGGGTAGTAGGTTGAATTGGAGCAGAAATTATGCAGCCAAGGATGTTAAATTTGGAGTTGAAGCTCGGGGCTTGATGCTTCAGGGCGTTGAGCAGCTTGCTGATGCAGTTAAAGTCACCATGGGTCCAAAGGTAATTGAAGTTACAATATTAGGCATTAGCAGTGCTCACGCTGAAATTCTGAACATTAATTTCAAATACTTGTTGTTAGTGAATTAGATATTATATTGTCTACATGTGTACATTAGCACATTTTACTTCTGATTTGTATTGTGATGAGAGAATGTGATCTTTCTTTTGGATTTGTAACTTGTCGGATTGTGATGCTTTAACCATGAACAAGCTTGTGGATAGAAGTGTTCAATTATTTGGAAAACTGAATTAATGAATGCGCGATTCCATACTGTCTGATTGGGGCAACTGGATGCCTTTTTTAAAAACTTGTTCCTTTCAACTGAAAGTGAGATGTGTTACTATTTTTCTCTTTCCTTGTTAATACTATTTGAGCTTGGAGGATTACTGGCAAGCAAGATTTCTATATGCTGATTTACTCATAGGGGACAAAGTATGAAGTGGACCACCACCGATATATATTTGATTTTGCTGGGAATAGATTCATTGGGTGCAACTAATGCTGTATGTTTATTATGAAGGGTCGTAATGTGGTGATTGAACAAAGTTGGGGTGCACCCAAGGTAACAAAAGATGGTGTGACTGTTGCAAAAAGCATCGAATTCAAGGACAAAATTAAAAATGTTGGTGCCAGCCTTGTAAAACAGGTTGCCAATGCCACTAATGATGTTGCTGGTGATGGTAAGACTTTAGATATACTGTTTCTTTCCCAGTGTCTTCATATGTGCCTAGAGTTTGCATGTTGGAGTTCTAAAAATCTTTTACATGTCAGCTAGAGTTTAACTTTTACATGTCAGCTAGAGTTTAACTTTAGCTTTGTATTTCAGGTACCACTTGTGCAACAGTCCTCACCCGAGCAATATTTGCTGAAGGGTGCAAGTCTGTCGCAGCTGGAATGAATGCAATGGACCTTAGACGGGGTATCACAATGGCTGTGGATGCTGTTGTAACAAACCTGAAAAGCAGAGCACGGATGATAAGCACATCCGAGGAGATTGCCCAGGTATCTTTGCTAGCTTTAAACTTTAATGAAGTACAGTCCAAAGGGTATGTCTTTTTGCGGTACTTAAACATCAACATTTTGAGTAGCAAGCCCTTCAACCCCCGAGCACTTACCCCCCCCCCCCTCCCAAAAGGGCGGGCAAGGATTTCATTTAAGAAAGTGATATCAATCGTCTACCGCAGTGGTCAGTGCTGTATTATTTCCGCTAGAATTCTGATATTGCAAGGATCAAGCAGAGGGGGTAAAAGCAGAATCTAACTTGCTCTTCAGTGCAAGTGAAAATTTCAAAACACTAATTTTCTGGATAACTGAATGAGATATCAATTTTCTGTTCTAGAGTGTCGCAGCTGCACTATTTCCAATAAGATTATGATAGTATGACCTTTTGATAGGTTGGGACAATCTCTGCAAATGGAGAAAGAGAAATTGGTGAGCTAATTGCAAAGGCTATGGAGAAAGTAGGCAAGGAAGGTGTCATCACTATTCAAGTAAGTAATTTTCAGATTTTGTTTTATGTGTATAACACATGATATTTTTGCCATGATGGTCTGAACTTTTCCTTGAATTTCTGGTCTGCTAAAATCATAATTTCTTTATTGCCTTGTCGGATGTATCTGAGAGAGGAGAAGATGTAGAGTTACCTAAAAACTTACTGTGATTTTATTCATTTGAGTTGGTAATAGCAAACAATTGTGCAAGAACCCTGACATTTGGAACTCTGGCACTCTTTTTTTTAGTCTGATAAGAATATTGTGTAATTCTTTACTTTGTGATAACTGAGTTGGAAACGTACGGAATCGTGTTGTAAAGATGTGAACACTAATCTATTCTAATATCATGCAGGACGGAAAGACATTGTTTAATGAGTTGGAGGTTGTTGAGGGGATGAAGCTGGACAGGGGCTACATATCTCCATACTTTATCACGAATGAGAAGAATCAGAAATGTGTACGTCTTCGTTATTAATTTAGCTGCATGATTGCTTTGGCAATATTTACATATTTTACAGCCAGCCTTTTTTTCATTTGAGCTCACAACAATTCTGATGCCCGACAGGAGCTGGATGACCCACTTATTCTTATTCACGAGAAAAAAATCTCAAGCATAAATGCTATTGTGAAAGTGTTAGAATTGGCTTTGAAGGTAGTCTTTCTTCTGACGTTCATAATTCGAGTTTCAACTATGACCTTTAGAGCTGTTTCTTATTCTTACTTCATATGTTCAGAGACAAAGGCCCCTCTTAATTGTGTCCGAAGATGTGGAGAGTGAAATACTTGCTACACTTATTCTGAACAAGCTTCGTGCTGGAATCAAGGTAATATGCTGCTTGAGGAAAAAAAAATATGTTTACTTTTTTGAGGCCAGTGTAATACTTTGTTCGGCTAATTATATTGGCAAATATTACAGGTTTGCGCCATCAAAGCTCCAGGATTTGGTGAAAACAGGAAGGCTAATTTGCAAGATCTTGCTGCTTTAACTGGAGGCCAGGTAAGCATCTGTCTTCGTACGCTCCTGTATAAGATATTTGCTATTTGTTCTTATGCAACCAGCATTTCTTACCTGTGCATGATAGGTCATAACTGAAGAACTTGGATTGAATCTTGAGAATGTGGAGTTGGACATGCTGGGAAAATGTAAAAAGGTATATTTGATAATGTCACTGTAGTATGGATTTGATTGGTGCATCCCCGAGCTTTCGTATTACTTAATGGTGCAAGAAACGTGGTCCCTCATTGCAATTCTTGTTTATTTTCTATTCTGCTGAACAACATTTCTCTGTCTTTCCTAGTCTCACGGCATTTTGTTTTTTAGGTGACTATCTCCAAGGATGACACCGTCGTTCTTGATGGTGCTGGTGAGAAGAAGGCCATTGAGGAGAGATGTGAACAGGTTTTTTTATCTTCACTGATATTATCAATACAAGCGCCATATTATCCAGTGGTGGGGGGTTGAACCTATGTTGTGCTCTTTGTATTGACAGATCAGATCAGCAATTGAACTGAGCACATCTGATTATGACAAGGAGAAATTGCAGGAAAGACTAGCTAAGCTTTCAGGTGGTGTTGCAGTATTGAAGGTATTCAATTTAATTGCAGTCTGTATTATTTCAGAACCTAAATATACAGAAACTTTTAGAAAAGATCCCAACTTCTCTAATACGCCAATTGTAGAAAGTATATTGATTTGAGTTGGTATGGGTCTGCCAGGTCGGAGGAGCTAGTGAACTTGAGGTTGGTGAGAAGAAAGACAGAGTTACAGATGCTTTGAATGCCACAAAGGCTGCTGTAGAGGAAGGAATTGTTCCAGGTTATTACATGTTCATGTCTCTTCATGCGTTGTCCAACTTTCCAAGAGCCCAATAGTTGGAGACTAATCTTGTTCTTGTTGTGCAGGTGGCGGTGTTGCACTTCTTTATGCATCAAAAGAATTGGATAACTTGCCAACAGCCAACTTTGACCAGAAGATTGGTGTCCAAATTATTCAGAATGCTTTGAAGGTCTGCAATTTTACATTCCTCGCTATCGCATTTGCAGAGTAGTTGTCAAGCCATAATTAGCCGACTGGTTATGCTTTGGAATGAATTTGTATTTGATAGGCTGATATGTCTGAACTTTCTAATTGCAGACACCAGTACATACAATTGCCTCTAATGCTGGGGTGGAGGGTGCTGTAGTGGTTGGTAAACTGTTGGAGCAGGATGACCCTGATCTTGGATATGATGCGGCAAAAGGTTCGGATCCTTCTATTTCCTAAAATTAGAGTTAAACTAGGTGGCATGCCAATGCATACAGAAGAAAAAAAATCGATTGATCTTTACGTTCATCTCTGCAACAGGTGAATATGTTGATATGGTAAAATCAGGGATCATTGACCCTTTGAAAGTAATTAGGACCGCCCTAGTTGATGCTGCTAGGTGAGCACATACTCCTTTATATTTCTTCATCCAATGTATTTCTTTCCTTGGCATTCTTACTATGGGTTTAACTTATATCCACGGACGACTTATACACTATTAGTGCAACTTAATCTTGTTATCATCGTCAATGTAAAAGTTACACTGCCGGTGTGAAGAAAGGCTCATGCTTTTACTTTTTTTGTTGCGTGCAGTGTGTCATCTCTATTGACTACAACTGAAGCTGTTGTTGTTGAGCTTCCCAAGGATGAGACGCCATCTCCACCTATGCCTGGTGGTGGTATGGGCTACTAATGCACTAGCAAAGAACAGTGATTCAAGTGCCTGACATACAATTTAGCACACAGAATAAGAAACTTAAGGTTGTCTGATGAATTCTTACGGTAGCGATGGTACCTCAATTGTAACAATAGCAAGAGATGAATGTGAATTCGTGTTTTTGTAGGTTGAGAATTTGTAATATTTGTAAGACAGTTCGGCATCCTCATTTTTTTGTCTACAAAAATTGTTATCCTCAGTGACAGTTGAATTCTAAGAATTTTTGAAGGAGCCACCCCAACCAGCTTTCCTTTCTTAGCTATAATAAATAAAAATTAAAAAGACCTGTTAAAAAAATACTAATACTGCAAAGTCAAGTTTCCTATTATTGACAGATACAAATTTTTCTTTATATAAAGGAGCATACACAATTTAGTAAGGTTCTATTGTACCCAATACCAATACTCTCAAGGAAATTCCAACAACTTAACCACATTTTAATCTCACAACTCCATTTTTCTACATTTCTGATCACTTCTCTTTAAAAAGTGCATGGCATTGTCAATCAAAGAAACATCTCGACTCAATAACACACATCAACAAGAAAGAATATCAATGTCAAGGCAATCATCATCCTCCCTTATTGCAGTTTTATTTGCAGCCATCAACCTTGTAGTTTATAACTGCAGTTGATCCCGAACCAATCCTGGAATTACACATGCATGATATTCTTAAGAGGCAACAACCCGAGGGCCAGGCCAATATTAATGGTGTAGCCATTCCCTACGCCAATGGAGCTTTTCCATCAGCCAATATTAATGGTGTTCCACTAGGAACAGGATTAGCCGCAACATGATTTGGTGGAGGAAGCACGAATGGCCAAACTGTGACCATGGGCAGAGCTAGGGGATGAAAGGGGGTTCGCCAAAAAAATTACACAATATTTGCTAGGTCAAAATTATTTTTTAATGTTTTATAGTAGATGTTGAATCCCCTCGACTTATTCTTATGTTACTTCTTTATATTTTGAAACCCCTTAGTAAAATTCCTGGCTCCGCTACTGTTAGCGACTACCCAACTAGGCCTTGATGGCCTAGGACTTGGCTTTGGAACAATCACTGTTATTGATGATATCTTGACCCTTCTCCTTAGACCCTATAATTCTCCCTTGACGAATGCCACTTTTCTCTTTTATGAATTCAACAACAAACAAGCGAGAGAAGCAAGATTTCAAGCTACAAGCCACATTGGTAATCCATATTCTAAAACCGGTTTCAACATGAATAGAAAAAAATTCTTCATTCTGCTTTTTCTAACCCATGCTTTTATTAAGTGTTAAAGAATGTAAAAAACCTACCAAGTAAAATAACATGAGTTGACTATTCGACAATTACCTGATGCTATAGAAGACCACATTTGGTCTAATGGGCAATGCACACATTCATTGCTCCTCTAAGCATTATAAGCAGCTGATTCTTACTCGGCCAAGTGCAGTAGCTTCGTCAAGTCCATATAATGAATCGATCAATGATGTCCGCAGTGAAGCTGGACCTCTAGCAATGTCCATCCCTATCTCACTAGCGACACCAAAGATAGCCAATGCAGAAGCTGTCGCTTCAATAGCATGGGATGGATCAACTGCGAGAAAGGCAGCAATGAGGGCAGTGACAGAACAACCAGATGCGGTAATCTTTTGCAACATAGGCACTCCATTATGCACACAAACGACCCTATCACCATCCGTAATATAATCAACAGCTCCAGAAACAGCAACTACGCTACCACTTTGTTGAGCAAGGGATTTTGCTGCTTCAACAGCATCTCCTGAACAGTAGACGCTATCCACACCCTTAAATCAATCAAATGGAAAGAGATTAGAAACTATATGCACAAGAATTGAAATTTAGTCGCTTAACAAGAAACAGAATAGGAACGCAAAGGAAAATTGCAATACAGTAACGACGTGTTCTCAGTTCTCACAAACAAATCTTTGCTTACTAAAAAATAGTAATCTCCCATTCAACTTCTTTAAAGTTTAACTATGAGCACATGGTTCTAAATCATGTACAAATAGCAACAGAATCAAGTGTATATCCCTTTTAAGTTTATGGACAACGGTAGCAAAATTTGTCCTAAAGTATACAAATCAAACTACATGAATATTTCATCGAATTACTTGCTCTTCATTAAACGATTTCATTTTCTGTAAATTAACCTGTGTATAACTAGCCATATTAATTGTTATTACAAAATCATTAAGCTGACTAACAATTACCCATTTTCGGCACACTAGTTTCTTCTTCCCAACTCATACATTGAATTTTGGTCACCTTTCGACCTGTTTTAGGAACTTTCTCGGCTACCACTCCACATATACCATCAATAGGTAGCATAGCCCCAATTAACATATTTTCTGATTAAGCACAAGAAATAAGAAATATGAAAAGGAGTTAAGTGTGCAGAAATAGAAGAAGATTCTTCTCTTCCTCCCATTCTTACATCAGTAATATAAAGACAAGGTAATCGTATGCAGGTCATGCGAAAGGAGAGACCAAATTTTTTGATAGACCCAATATTATCAATCCTTGCATAAAAATGCAGCCTTTTGTTAAAACAAACAGATTTTGGCTTGTTTGTCATCAAACAGACAAGACAACACAGAAGGTAATTATTCAATGACGGCAACAACTATGTCTCAATCCCAAACCATTTGGAGTCGGAGATATGAATCCTTACTATCCATTTGGAAAGTTTGGGAGAGGGTGGAGGAAGCGAGGGTTAGGAGGACTGTGTCTATTTCCGAGAACCAGTTCGGTTTTATATCGGGACATTCGACTACGGAAGCCATCCATCTTGTTATGAGGTTGGTGGAACAGTATAGGGATATGAAGAAGGATTTGCATATGGTGCTTATTGACCTACAGAAGCGTACGACAAGGTCCCTAGGGAGGTCCTTTGGAGATACTTGGAGGCTAGAGGTGTTCCTGTAGCATACATTAGAGTTATTAAAGATATGTATGATAGAGCTAAGACTCGGAACATTTTCCGGTTGGGATGGGGTTACACAAAAGATCTGTGCTTAGCCCGTTTTTATTTGCTTTGGTGATGGATGCACTGACGCGTCATATTCAAGGGGAGTTGCCATGGTGTATGTTATTCGCTAACGATATAGTACTGATTGATGAGATACGAGGCGGCGTCACTGAAAAGTTGGAGGTTTGGAGACAAACCTTAGAGTCTAAAGGTTTCAAGTTGAGCACGACTAAGACGGAGTACTTAGTGCAAGTTCAGCGACGTGACAGAGGGAGCACATATGGACGTGAGGCTTGATTCACAAGCCATCCCCAAGAGAAGAAGTTTAAGTATCTTGGGTCAGTTATCCAAGGGAACAGAGAGATTGGCGAGGATGTCACACATCGTATAGGAACGGGATGAACGAAATGGAGTTTAGCATCTAGGGTCCTGTGTTACAAGGATGTACCACCAAAACTTAAATGTCAGTTCTACAAGGCGGTGGTTAGACCGACTATGTTGTATGGGGCAGAATGCTAGCCAGTCAAGAACTCCTTATCCAGAAGATGAACGTAGCTGAAATGAGTATGTTGCAATGGATGTGAATAAAGATATTCGGGAGAAAGTGAGTGTGGCCCTATAGAGGATAAGATGCGAGAAACGAGGCTTAGGTGGTACGTGCATGTGAGATGGAGAAGCCTAGATGTCCCAGTGAGAAGGTGTGAATGGTTGGCGCTGGCAGGTAGGAGATGAGGCAGAGGGCGGCTTAAGAAATATTGGGGAGAGGTGATCAGGCTGGATTACTCTTCCCAGACCCCACTCGTGGGATTCCACTGGGTTGTTGTTGTACTATCCATTTGGACCCGTTTCATTCCAATATTCAATAATTTTGTATTCTACATTTTCTACTAGCAATTAACATACAAATCTCTTAGCAGACAAAACTAAACAGAACTCCTTGTAACCATTGGACATAATGTAAGCATACCATCAATGATAATATTGATATTCCATACTCCATTAGTTTCAATTTATGTGACACTATTTTTTATACTAATTAGTTCAAAAAAAAATGACACATTTATATATTTGAAATTTTTTGCTCGTCAACTGTATATATATATATATATATATATATATATATATATATATAACTGTGCAGGCTGATGAGGCCAGGTCAAACTGTATCATATAAATTGGATATAGAGTATATAGTATGCAAAAACAGCTGATACAAAATATTGTATACTTCTTTCGAACCAACTTATTACTTGTTATCGGTACTATTTTGCTATTCTTTGTTGCTATGTCCGATTTAGTTTTCTAACTATTTGTCTTGCTATCAAGGCTTCCTTCACCTTCTTTAGCCGAGGGTCATTCGGAAACAGTCTTCCTACCCTGGAAGGCTGCGTACATCCTACCTCCCCAGACCCCACTTGGTGGGATTATACTGGGTTGTTGTTGTTGTTGTTGTTGTTGTTGTTGCTTCCGTCCCAACTTATGCTATACTAGTTCCTTTTTAGTTTGTCCCAAAATATTGTCACCTTTCCATATTTAGAAACACTTCAACTTTCAAATTTTCATTTTATTTAGACCATAAATTTTAAAAATCTTCCTTTTTTCTTAAACTTGTTAAGAACGGTACCACATAAATTGAAACGGAGTAACTATATATTATCTTACCTTGGAATTAGAGTCAACAGAACCCTTAAAAAGAGCAAGAATCTCAGACCCATTCCCTCTAACAACACTAGGCTTTAAATTCATCATTTCCAAACACGCCTTTAACCGGAAACTTGTTCCACCAGCAGCTACAGGATCAAGCACCCACGGCTTCTTACACTGGTTAGCCACTTCTGCAGCCAACTTCATACCCGGTAACCAGTCAGGTGTGAGTGTTCCCATATTTATGCAAACTCCGAGGGCTTTTGGTGTAAATTCCGGAATTTCATCAACTGAATGGACCATTGCCGGCGATGCGCCGGCGGATAATAAAGTGTTGGCCATGAAATCCATTGAAACGAAGTTTGTTATGCATTGAATTAATGGTGATTTTGAACGAACTAATTCTAAGTGGGCCCATGCTTGTGGGGCCCACTGTAAATTGGAACCTTCAACTCCTTTTTGGGGTTCATTGGTTTTGATTTTGTCTTCTGCCATGGATGTTTTTGGCTAAGAAAATGGAGTTTTGAGCTGTGTGTCAATTTGGCGAGCTGATATAATACTTAAATAGGAGTTGAAGGATCACACGCTGTTAATTGCAAAAAACTTTTAATAGTAAAATTTTGCACCATTGAACAATTTTGGTCCTTTTAAGTTATAAAAAATGAGTAGTATTTTTTTTCTCAGTTGTTAAACAACAACAACAACCCAGGGTTATGCCACAAGTGTGATCTGTACAGTAGTGTATATGCACACCTTACTCTTAACCCAAGGAGTAGAAAGGTTGCTTCTAATAGACCTGCAACTTAAGAAGAAGGAAATCGACAATATATCAGTACCATTAACAGAAACCATAGAAATAATAACAACATCGTAAGAACTAGAAAATAGTTGAAAGCAATAACAATAGCCAGTAAATAAGGCCCGACACTATGAAAAATGAAAGAGTAGTGTAAACACAATATTAACGATTAGTAGTCTAAGACAAAATCCTATCAGACTAGCCTCTCACTGGTACGGAGTAGAAATATGTTCAACTACCTCCTAACCTACAACCCTGATGTTCGACCTCCACACTGTCCTATCAAGGGCCATGTCCTCGAAAATCTGAACTCACGCCATGTCCCGCCTCATCACCTTTCCCCAATACTTTTTAATCCACCATCTACCTCTTCTCGTACCCGCCAAAGCCAACCGCTCACACCTCCTAATCGAAGCATCTGGGCTTCTCCTCTGTACATGCCTGAACCATCTGAGCCGCGCTTCACACATCTTGTCACCCATAGGAGTCACGCCTTCCTTCTCCCGAATATCTTCTTTTCTAATCTTATCCATCCTGGTGTGCCCACACATCCACCTCAACATCCTCATTTCTGCTACTTTCATCTTCTGGATATGTGAGTTCTTAACTGGCAAACACTCAGCCCCATTGTGAGTTCTTAACTGGCAAACACTCAACCTCATACACAATGGTCGGTCTAACCATCGCTCTATAAATCTTGTCTTTGAGTATCGATGGCACTTTCTTGTCACACAGGAAGGTGTAGTTTTTGCTACTACCAACAAGATTTGCACCGATACCACTTTGCCTAGGCTCATATCCAAGGTTTTAAAGTGACCGTCACACCCTTCTACTCATCGGGGCATTGGCACTTGCCCTGACGGTCGGGTGTAGGTCGGTCGCTTAAGCGCCATCTATTTTCGGGGCTAGTTGATTCGACTGGTGAGTTGTTATGCACTCCTTAACGGATTTCAACTTCCATAACCACTGTTGTACTGTCATAATCGACCAACACCCTTTGTAGGATCTATGTCAGCGCACGAAAAACTTTACTATATGTGTTATGTGAGGCTTTGTCTTGTCTCACAACAAAGTGGACCAAATTCTTACAAATTTGGGTCCACAAAAACTGGGGTCCACTTTGTTGTTAAACAAAATAGGGCCTCATATAACTAGTATTAATTGTGTGAGACACAAAATGAAAAATTTCGTTAGCACACAGTTTGGCACCCGTAACTCGACTTCCGATTCATCCCGAAAAAAGGTGTAGTTTTTGCTACTTTGGTTCTATGTTTGGTATTTGGTACAATTTTTGAGCTTGTTATAAAACAATAAAAGAAGAAGAAGAGTATTGTAGAGAAAAGTAGAGAGAGAGAATTCTTATTGCTTTGAGATTAATTACAATGGAATAGAACCCTCTATTTATCGGGAGAGGGTGACTTAGCCACCAAGTAATGAACCTTAGAATCTCTCTAAATATAGACATTCACCATAAATAAAATTCTATTTATAACACTCCCCCTTGAATGTCTATTCAACAGATAATATGCCTCGTTAAATCCTTAACTAAATAAAATCCAGTGGGAAAAAATTCTAAAGAAGGAAAAAGAGTATACATATCTAACAATACGCCTTTTTGTTGCCTCATTAAAAACCTTGCAAGGAAACCCCAGTGGGACAAAACCTTGTAAAAGAAAAAGAGTGCAACGCGCATTAACTCCCCCTGATGAGAGCATCAATTCACATCTTTAAGCATTTTCATTCCAATCTTGTGCACTATCTTCAAAAGATCTTTGGTATAGATTTGATAAACAAATCAGCCATATTAACTTGAACAAATTTGTTTCACTTTGAAATCATCATCCCTAATAGATGTATTGTCTTCATATGATCTTGTTGGAATCGTCAGTTCAATATCTTCACATAAAGGTGAAAATTCTTGCTATCGTATTATCATGCTTATAGTTATAGTAAGATACATTTGTGCACAAATTGTGCTGAGGAAGTGGTACCTCAAGATCAAGAATTGTATATGCTTTAAGCAGTTTAAATCCTTTGGGGATTGTCATATAAGTATAGTCAAATAAGCCATTTAAAGAGACTTTAGATGCATATCAACTTTTCATGTCATGCTAGACATATAAGATAAATAAAAGTGATTGCACACACCATTGACTTTATACTTTCAAGTGTTTGAACTGCAGGTCCAAAACAACATGTCTTTCATATGAAACCAATTCTACTTGAATTGTTTTTCTAGACTTAAGATCCTCATATATATATTTAGCGCTATTATAGATGTCGTTGACAAATATTTTATATCGGTTCCAAACTCCTTATTTTCATATAGACATAACATAGAGATCTTTTCATTCATATATTCAGGTACCTGAATCTCTCATGAGGTTTTATGAAGTGTTATGTCATGTGATCTTCTAGATCACTTGCCTCCTTATTATGATCGCTTTGATCATTTGCTCATCTTCTTTATCAAGACGTTCTATTTGAAACCGATTTGTCTATACGCTTTAAGCATACCATAGACTTTGTCATTCTAGGACTTAATAGGAGCATTTGCAATGAGAATATAGTTACTTTCTTTGGGTCAGCAAATGCGTCTGGCATGCTTTACAATATATTGGAGAAGAATTTTCCTTTTATGAACTTCAAGTTCATATTGTTTTATTCGAGGATCTAGATGTATAAATAATAATTCATTTCATGTAACTTTTTCTCAACTGTTTATCATGTATCCCCCTCATGTTAGAAAAATTAACTCGTTTCTTCAACTTTGAGAACCCATCTTTGTGTGTTATGATGTTAATCAAAATGTACACTGCGCACATCAATAAAAATAAGATGGAATTATTTGGTTCATGACCCTAAACCACTTGTGAGGGGCGAATGTAATATACTTTTGTATATACATATATCAAACTGATATAGATAACTTTGTTCTCATAAACAATTATTTAGCTATTAAGTGGAGACACTCAATAAATCATTTTGCTAATCAACTGTGATGTAACCCAACTTATCAAGATAAACTATCTTGGATAGAAAATCTTGAAATTATGCTCTAAATTAAATTATTGAGCAAATTACCTCGCAAACACCAAGTTGCGGGTTAATAATAATCGCACATGTAACCATCTCATAGATGCATCTTATGTGGTATACATGACAAGTGAATGAACCCATATTCACTTTTGATATTTCCAGCATTCATGGGATTCAGTCTCAATTTTAGTTGGTTTATTAATTAATAAGAACAAGAATGTAAGATAATTCGTAAAGAACTTTCTAGTTCTTTAATATTTACCCATGTGAATTCTCTTTTATTTTGCACATCATGGCTAAATCAATTATGCCAACTAGATAAATTATCAAAATTGATAAACTTCAAGTTTACACCATGATGTGTGCAATTATCAATAAACTTCAAATTTATTATGATATGAGTTTTTATATCAATAAACTTCTAGTTTATTGTTGCATTCTTTTATTTATGTAGTACAAATTGGAGAATAAAGCGGGTAGCTTTTCACATACATATTACCCCGCTACAAGTTGTAGTAATAAAAGATATTCCTTTATTTATAGTCTCAATATAATCAACCGCCTTCGCGTATACTTTGGAAACTGAATAAGTTTCTTTGAGACTTACTACAACACAATACCTTATTGGTAATCAATTGTGTTTCTCCAAAATAGTATAATTGGCTCTTGCAGAGTTCTCAATTATTTTTGTAGTACCACATATTCATCAACATCCATATGATAAATATCTCTTTGAAGAAGGAAGTTATACCATTATGGTTATGGTCAAAATATATGCAAGATCTGTTTCTTGCATTACCGTTATCTTTAATAATCACAATGCCAAAATATTTTGGCGTACAATAAGTACGTGAACAATGACCATTTATGCCATAATAATGACATTATTTTCTTATATCATCTCAAACCTCCTTCTAGAGGTGAGTGTGGTATATTCACTACCACTAGCACATTCATATTCTTCCAAGAATTAATATATATTCATAAATCAGATGTTGTCACATTCACATCATGAATGAACCATAATCATCTATATGTGCTTTATAAAATCTCATGTTAAATCGATGACAAATATTACTTCCACAAAATGAAGAATTATTTTGAGAATCCTTATTGTTCTTATTACCACAATGATGATGATTATAATTTCGTCTATTTTCACGTCCACATCCATTGATACATTTATAGTAATAATTTTGTCTTCTTTCAGACTTATCACATATTGCTATCACATTCTCTTAAGGGAATGAGAATGAGCAAATTCAATGGGACGAGTTTTCAATAGTTTGCCCACAATCATACATGAATTTGATCATGGCAAGACATAGAAATTTTACCATTTCAGGTGGTTATAATTTCTTACAAATTCCATTAGAATTATAATCAAACTTTGTTGTCTTTGCTTGTATATAAAATCAAATTCTAGAATTTCAAGAATTTGAAAGAGAAAAGTAAAATACTTACCTTAAATTCAGAATTTAATCATGAAGGAAGTTCATGGAACAATTGACAATCATTATGCTCAATCTCAAAGCTTATACTCAATTGATTAGAGTCTCGTGCTGATAACGTGTTATGAAACAATAAAAGAAGAAAAAGAGTATTGTAGAGAAAAATAGAGAGAGAGAATTCTTATTGTTTTGAGATTAATTACAATGGAATAGAACCTTCTATTTATAGGGAGATGTTGACTTAGCCACCAAGTAATGAACCCTAGAATCTCTCTAAATATTCACCATAAATAAAATTCTATTTATAACAGAGCTATAGTTTTTGCTATTTTTAGTCTATGGTATTTTTTGAGATTTGACAATATTTTCTTGATGTTTTTTTGTTAAATTTTTATTACAGTTTCTATTAAATTACTTAAATTTAACCAAAATTTATTAAATATTTGATAAAACCCAAAAAGATATACACTTTTAACAAACCAAAATGATCATAAACCTACCCTTAAACATAAATTCTCACTTTTGGTCTTTCCCGTCTATTTATTGAAAAAAGTTTTAGTTAACATTATTCTAACCAGACCTTACTTGCGGAAAGGATTGGAGTTGTTTGGGTAGTTATTGTCGGGCTTCCCCGTCCCATTTACATCCTTTAGAATATACAATTGGCCGATTAGATTCAGTATTATACATAAATTATATATTTGTCGGCTATTTTTGATTAAACTATTAGGTGGGCGGCTATTTGAGTTAATACTTTTATTTTTTACGTGCCGTCATCACCAAAAACTGAATTAAGCAAATCAATAACATGGATCAGCCGTAGTGATTGCTGTCCGACAAACAAATGAAACCAAAGAAACTTTAGCATTTCCTCTATCGCCGGCAGCAGTAGCATTTGCAACCAAAATGCATAATCACAACCACCTTCAACCACCACCCACCACCATTTCCTCCGCCGCCACCACCACCAGCATTTGCCGCAGCATAACTTTTTCAACACCCTTTATCCTCTTAATCACAACCCTATTCTCTCTTCTCCTTATACTTTCCCTCTCCTTCTCCCCGACCACCGCACCTCTTACCCCCCACCCCCACCCTTCCCTTTTCCCTAACTACCTCAACTCCCCATCCAACCCAAATGACCAAACTACCCTCCCACCCACCCCCCCTTCCATTGCTTACCTCATCTCAGGTTCTACTAAAGACTCTTCAAGAATCCTTAGATTACTATTTTCCATTTACCATCCAAAAAACCAATATTTAATCCATCTTGATAAAAAAACTTCTAAATCAGAACTTAATAATTTAGCACTTTCTGTTCAGTCAGTGCCAGTTTTTAAAGCTGCCCAAAATGTTAATGTTATTGGAAAAGCTGATTTTAGATACAAAATTGGGAGTTCTGCATTGGCTGCTACACTACATGGGGCTTCTATTCTGTTGAAACTTTCAAAATCTTGGGATTGGTTTATTAATCTTTCTGCTGCTGATTATCCACTTGTTACTCAAGATGGTATGATATAGAAAAAAGATTTGATTTTTATTTGTTTTTGTTTCGAATAACTACTCTCTCAGCTCTTTCTGAGTCGAGGGTCTATATTGGAAGCAGATTCTCTGCCTTCACTGGGTAGAGGTAAGACGTGCGTACACACTAGCCTCCCCAGACCCCACTTGTGGCAATATACTGGGTTTGTCGTTATTGTTGTTGTTGTTGTTGTTGTTTTTGTTGTTGTTTGTTTCGAATTACTACTCTATCCGTCACAATTTATGTGGTGTTGTTAGTCCGAGCACGAAGTTTGAGTAAAAAAGAAAGATTGTTTGAAATTTGTGGTCTAAAACAGGGTGAAATGAGAATTGTAAAAGTTAAATTGTTTCTAAATATAGAAATGTGACATTCTGTTTGGTATTGGTTCATTAATCTTTCTGCTGCTGATTATGCACTTGTTACTCAAGATAGTATGAATTAGAAAAAGATTTGATTTTTATTTGTTTTTGTTTCGGATTACCACTCCCTTCGTCTCAATTTATGTGTTGTTTAACTGAGCACGAAGTTTGAGAAAGAAAGAAAAGTTGTTTGAATTTTGTGGTCTAAAACAGGGTTAAATGAGAGTTGTAAAAGTTAAATTGTTTCTAAATATAGAAATGTGACATTCTGTTTGGGATTGGTTCATTAATCTTTCTGCTGCTGATTATGCACTTGTTACTCAAGATAGTATGAATTAGAAAAAGATTTGATTTTTATTTGTTTTTTTGCTTTGAATTTCTCTTACTAGCTAATTTTGGGCTTTTTGTTGTGAGTTTAAGATCTTAATTGAGTTCTTACTAATGAAGACTTTTGAAACTTCTCGTCGTAAACAATGCCAGAATATTTATACGAGTATAAGGCTTTTGAAGTTTGTCTTGTTAAATATGCCATAACATGTGTGTGTTTAAAAGTTTCTCATTAAGGGTAAAATGAAAAGTTTATGTTAAATTATTTCTATATTTAGAAAGAGGTCATTCTTTTTGGAACAGACTAAAAATAGAGTCATACAAATCGGAATAAAGGGAGTATATGTAGGCGATTATCCTTAAGATGACCATTGACCACCTTAGTTGTAAAGGGTGGATTTTTATTGTTGAAAAAAAAAGTCTTTTTCTTTTTGAGTGTTGAATTCCATTTTTTGGTGATTTTAGGATCTTAATTGAGTTCATGCTACGACCCCACCTGTGGGATTACACTAAGTTTGTTGTTGTTGCAATTGAGTTCTTTCTAAGATTGGTTTTTGTCGAACTTAGCCTAGTATTTAAGTGGAGAAGAGTGGGGGATGGGAGGGGGGGGGTATCCCCAAGTTCCGAAGGCTGCAGTTGGTCTTAAGGGTTGGCCCCAGATGAATTTCTCCGTCATCAAAAAGAAAAAATTCCTGAAGTTTAAATACTATAGGAAGGCGAGTTATCTTTAAAATGGCCATTGACCGCTTTAGTTGTGAAGGATTATTCTATGTTGTTGACATTATTCTATGTACTTGATGCAATTTGTTTCTTGGATAAGTTTGTTAGAATCATTGTAGGAGAAGTTCATTGATACTGGTAGCTTCTTTAGTAAGTAAAAATGGCTTACTTGGAAAAGTTTATTGATAGTCGGGTTGGCTTGCTGTTATATTGTCGATCAATGAATCTGTGTAGTTGAACTCCATTTGTCCTTGCACCTGGCTATCTATTCAGTTGATGAGTAATAACTGATGGTTTTGTTGTGCAATTCTTCACTTTGAACTGTGCCATTCGTTGTTTGGATTGGTTTACAGTAGAACCTCAATCGATTATCTTTCCGTTGAACTCAATTTTCAGATCTTCTTCACATTTTATCATATCTGCCCAAGGATCTTAATTTTGTCAACCACTCGAGCTACATTGGTTGGAGAGAGTATGACCATCTCCTTCTCCTGTTATATGATTCTCCTGTACTACTTAAGAATATGAACACACGGGTAACATACAGTTCTATGGATTGTGTAGGTCAAAGAAGTTGAAGCCGATAGTTGTTGATCCCGGGCTTTATCTTGCAGAGGAAAGTGAAGTATATTATGCCACTCAGAAAAGGGAACTGCCAGATGCTTATCGATTATTCACAGGTGAGGATGCTGATGATCATTTTATCTGCATCAACAGTTATTGCAATGCGAGAATAATATTTTTGCTTTTTTTGTCTTGTGATTGAGGGAAAATAAAGGTTTTCTTGATGGAGAGGACAACTATGACATTGAGAACAATCCCTTTTGTTAAAAAGAAAGGAGTAAGGGCTAAAGTAGAAAATAAGATTAAAACCGAAACATTATGCATTAAGAGTAGAGTCCCATCCCTTTATTGGTTTTGTAACATTAGGAAGCAAGGAGAACCATCTTTTTTTTATAACTGTGGTGTCCAAGCGAGCTTGCGCGTACCTCGACTAATTGTCCCAGATATCTGCTACCTCCGACCAGTACAAGTACGAAGTACCCACCTAGGCTTGGGTAGTAGAACCATCATTCTCAAAAATGTTTTCAGTCACATAGCAGGAAGTAAACACTTTCGCATTTCTCTCTAGCCAAAATGATCAAGCAGTCTCCAATGAAACAGATAGCAGAATCCTCATAGAGCAATAAATTCAGAAGTATGCGAATGAAAGAAATGGGCATAAAGATATCCTAAACCTTTAGGAACCTTTTCCACAAGTCCATGCAGAAATGCAATGTTAAAGTTGATTCTTTTCACTTTAATATAAATATTAGTAGGTTTTACTATGGATTCATCAACTTATTCACTTCGGATCTGCAAAAGATCATTCATGTTAAGTCTCGTTAGGGTCTATCATTTATGTCTACCATGCAAATCATAGATTTTTAACGGAATCATAGGTTTGATAGCTGAATAAGGGAAAGGGTGTACAGGACTATTTAGAATTATTATTCTTTACTTTTAAAACAATTTCTTGTCTCTTTTCGTCTTCTTGAACCAAGAATCTATCGGAAACAGCCTTTATACTCCCTCAGGATAGGGGTAAGGTCGTTGTACACACTACCCTCCCCAGACCCCACTTGTGGAATTTTACTAGGTTGTTGTTGTTGTTGTTGGTGGTGGTGTACTTTAAAACAATTTCTTGGAAGTTTTGGGAAGCGTTATGGCTATTTTTAAAAGGCCACTTGGCTAGTAGATCCGTCAACCAGTAAATATAGTGAAAACATAAGATTCAGGCGCTCACACACAAAAGTAGATCACACAACTTGGTCTATCAAATGTCAAAACTATCCTGAAGAGTTTTGCATTTGCCAAGGGAAAATTAGCTTCTTTTCCTTCATATAAGCGATATTCAAGTCTAACTTTGTCTAGTTTTCATTCCATTTATTTAATTGCGGAATTGACAGAATTACAGCATGATATATATACATGGAGACTAATTAGAAAAGATGATGCTTGTGACAAAGCCCTTCTTTCTTTACCTGCACAAGGTAGAGGTAAGGTTCCGTAGTCACAACCAAGGGCGGATTTGGGGGGCAGAAGGGGGTTCGGGTCTTCGCCGTAAAATTACACTCGCTGGAAAATTACCCTGTACATATAATGCAATATCCGTTTGTGCCTCTATATATTATATTTTGAATCCCTTGCCACACCCAAAAGCATAGCTAAGTAATCAAGGGGGTTCAAACCTTTGTGAGGTTGTTGGTTCAATTCCCACTTGCCACAGGCACTTCTAATTTTGTAGCTTTTTCTTTTTTGAACCCCCTTGGAGGAAATCCTACCTCCGCCACTGGCCAAGACTCATCATAAATGCCACTAGTTTTTCATGAGATTCTTCTGCCTCGATCTTCCTATTTATCTGAATTATCTTCGAGAAATTTTTATAAAACAGAATATCTTTACCCAGCCAATATGTTGAAATTAATTGGTTTTACATGAGTTTCATACTACTGCTGAATAATTTGTTCTTACTGCAGGATCATCATCAGCTATATTGACTCGGAAGTTTATCGAGTACTGTATTTTAGGCTCAGAAAATCTCCCTAGAACTCTGTTAATGTACTTGTCAAACTCACCATCATCAGAATCTGTTTATTTCCCGACCATTTTGTGCAACTCGCGGAAATTCAATAGAACGGCAATCAACCACAATATGCTCTATGCTTCTTTTAACTCCAGATCACAAGCTCGCCGGCTCAACTCCAGTGACTTCAATGACCTGTTGACAAGTGGAGCGGCATTTGCCTCACCATTTAAGGTAGACGATCCGGTTCTTGATCAAATTGACCATGAACTTCTCCACCACAATCGTGACGAACCAGTGCCGGGTGGATGGTGTTTAGGTGACAGTGAAACTAACAAATGTAGCGTTTGGGGAGACGCTGAAATCCTAAGACCCGGTCCAGGAGCAAAGAGGCTTGAAAAACATTTTCTTGAGCTTTTTTCTAATGGATCATATTTGTCTGATCAATGTCAATATGAGAAGAGCTCCTCCTGATGATAAACATAGCAAAGGAAGAGACCAAGAGATGAATACGACAACAACAACAACAATTACACATCAGTCCCAAACAAGTTTGAGTCGACTATATGAAGTCACTAGCAAAATAGACAGAAGATATGACATGAGCTACTCATTGAACCACTTGAAATATTAATATTTTTTTGTGTATCATTGTCAGGTAGCCAATTCTTTGATTGGAAGCTGATGGTTGTATATTGAACTTTTTCAGAGTAAGATTATATATAATTTATTGAATTGGGCAAGCCTTGCTGGTAGTTGAATCAATGCTCATTTCATTCATAGTTCAAGATCCTTTGATGTCAATATTATGCTCATTTTATTTTTCCCAACAATACTCCAATCACTACCAAAAAAATAGGGATTAGCGACGAATAAATATTGTAGCTACACAGAAAATTCCTATTTAGCAACGGATTAGCGATAAATTATCGAGAAATTCTGTTAGCTACGAGCGATTTAGCAATAAATTAGCGACGAAGTTCGTAGCTATTTTTTTTGGTAGTGAATACTTTGCAAGTAACACGTAGATCTCGTATTTTTGTTCAAAGAATAAGATATCTGAATCTGAATATATATCCAATTGTTAAGATAATCTCTCTAAATTTGAATGCTGGATACTTAAGACAGTTTATATCTTAGCATCTTAATTTGTACTATAGTTTATCTAAAACTAATAGATTTTGTTTTTAAATGGAAGGATGAACTTTTTTATTTCATGGGCTTCTATTTGTATAAGTTGCTAATCGACTTGATGGTTCATTTGGAATGTGCTTAATGATCTAAGTTAGAATTCATATTTGCAGTTATCGTCCTTCTTGATAAGAAACTTGAGCTTATGTGCAAATTATTAGAGTATGTACAAACCATATCATATTCAATCTTGTAAGAAAGAACTTCGTTTAGTTGGAAGGTAGCATATCATATCGTTACATTTAGTCATACTTTAAAAAGTTTAAACACTATCATTTGCAATTATATCAATATTTACTTACGCTTAAAAAGAAAGACAAATACACGTGTAATGTCATGGGCGGCTTTCCAGCCATGCCCCATGACCTCTTGGGCTCGCCCCGTGGCGTCCTAGCAAGCCTCCCAATGCTTAGCCAAGTGACAAGCGCGCCTGTGCCTCTTTCGCCCCACCGATATCCCTCGCCAGCGCCTAGCCGCAGGCATATGCCAACAGTGTCGCGCGTGCAGACCGTGATGCCAAAGACAATGTTGCTAACAACAGACTTGTTTATGCCTTGTAGAAAACTAAGTCCTTTTCATTGTAAATATAGAGTAGTTTTATTTAATGTGTTTTCACTATGTTTCTCTAGCTTAGTTAAGTCTAGTCTTGTAACTTTGGTTTATTTTTTTAAGCACTATTAGGGAGGATCAAGCAATCAAACTTTCTAGCAAGCAAACAATTCTCTGTACTGGTGTCTCTCCCCCTCGACATCGCGTTGCTGTTCTGTAATAGCTTTCATTAATGCAATCAAGCTTTCTTTCATTCTCAATTCTCATTTTTGTTCTCACAATTGCTCTTGGCATTGGTTTTCCCGTATGCCACTAACAATCTCGTCTAGCGTACGGAGGGGACCTCAGTTGGCGGATAGTGACTGCAATGACATTAATTGCTTAGCCTTACGCCACCCTTCCAAGGAATCTCAGGAAGGCGTCGTGTAACAGTTGGTATTAGAGCCTAGGCTCGACATCGGACGAGGGAACACATTGCCATTATCACCATTTCTGACCATGGTAAATCATGAGGACCGCATTGCGGCCCTCGAAGAGACGATTGAAGTATTACGGCCCATCGTGGATACGATGCCTGAAATAAAAACCAGCCTAGTGCAAAGGTTGGACGACCTAGATCGCAGAATGCTCCAGGCCGAAGTTGACAAAGAAAATATCATTCTAGATTCTGAAAGAGACCAGTAAACGACAGCCACAGAGGCAGTTGAATTTTTTAGCAAATTAGAGAGCCTCCAATAGGAGCGTGCTGAGAATTTAGCCTACAGGGCATAAAAGGCAGACAGGGTGACTGCCATGCAACAAACTACAGACAACTTGACAGGTCAGCTCAATGTTGTCAATGCTGCTTTACAAGGTCTGCTTCGAGGAGGCAGAAACCAAATCGAGGGTGCTGTGAACCTCGCCCCCGTGACACAAAAACTGAAATTCCTGAGCCAAAGCCATACAATGGAGCTTGCAATTCCAAAGAAGTGGAAAACTTCATCTTCGACATCAAACAATACTTCGATGCCGTGGGAGGCCTAGAAAAAGCCAAGAAGGTAGCAACTGCTGCAATGTATCTTCAGGGTGATGCTAAACTCTGGTAGTGGGTGAAGTACAAAGCCATCAGGGCGGGTGAAGATGCTCTCGAGACATGGGCAGAACTGAAGGTTGCCATACACCTACAGTTCTTCCCCCGAAAATGTTGAGTACACAATGCAAGGAGAAAACTATGGGAGCTTCGCTAGACCAAATCAGTGTGGGATTATGTGAGGGAATTCTCCGCACTCATGTTGAACATACATGACATGGGGGGACAAAGACAAACTTTTCACCTTCCTGGAAGGGTTGAAACCTTATGCCTCTATGGAGATGCAAAGACAAAGGGTAGATACCCTACCCAAGACGATCCAGACAGTGGAATGCCTTGGGGACTAACAAGTGGAAACTCGGAAGGATAGGCCTCAACCGCCTACCCGAGCGGGATACAAAGGGGGCCAGACTAGCAATGGTGGCCTTAGCAGAAGTGGAGGAGATCGGAGTGCAACCAAATCTAAGGCTCCCTCCTCAGGCACCAATAGTGTTGCGTCAAACAACAATGACCGGGAGAGAAAACCCCTTCATGATGCCGTCATTGTGGCGGACCATATTGGAATAATGAATGTCCACATGCTCAGATGAACGCCCATCAAGCATTTGATGATGGGACTGATGACGACACAGATGATGTGGACCAGACCGAACTAGTAGGTGCCTTCAATGCAATTGTTGGCTCGATTTTTGTGGCCTTAGCGAGAACCAGTGCTGGTATACGTAAGAAGAAGGACCCCTATCCAAGCATCAAGAAAGGGAATAAGAAGGCGGATGAGGGGACTCTTCTTAAAAAAGATAGGACCTTAATGTTCATCGAGATGAAGGTAAATGGCAAGCTCACTCGGGCGATAATAGACATGAGCGCTACCCACAACTATTTAGCCTCGACTCAGGTGGAGTGCTTTGGTTTGAATTCCTAAGGCAAACCAATACCATACCTGTACCGTATGCCGACATGCTACTGATGATGGGAGCAAAAGGGTCCAAGCCCTGCATTATCCCCCGCATGCCCATGAAAATGGCCGCTGAGAACATCTCGGCCTTGCAGTTGAAAAAGGGGGTCAAAAGACATGAACCTACGTTCCTGGAAACCCTCTGCATTTAAGATATAGAACGCTCCTCGAGTCCCATTCCTGCACCCATGAAGGAGCTGCTACTGGAATTTGAAGATGCCATGCTACGGGACATGCCAAAGCGACTCCGCCTAGGCGCACTGTGGACCATGAGATTGAGTTGGTGTCGGGCGCGAAGCCACCCGCCCGGGCGCCTTACAGAATGTCACAACCCGAACTCACTGAGTTTCGGAGACAGTAGACAAAAATACTAGACACTAGGATCATCGTGCCCTCCAAGTCCCATACGGGTCCCCTGTTCTATTCCAAAAGAAATATGATGGCAGCCTACAACTCTGTGTGGATTATCGAGCTCTAAACAAAATCACCATGAAGAACAAGTACCCCTATTTCGCTAATGACATACTTGTTCGATAGACTGGGTGGTGCGACGGTGTTCACCAAAATAGACCTGAAGACAGGTTATTGGCAAGTTCGGATTGTAGAGGGTGATGAACACAAGACGACCTGTGTGACAAGATATGGGTCGTACGACTTCCTGGTTATGCCATTCGGCTTGACTAACACCCCAGCCATATTTTTCACCCTGATGAACCAAGTCTTTAGAGAGTACATTGACGAATTCGTGGTGGTTTACTTGAATGACATTGTGGTATATAGCCAAACACTAGAAGAACCCCTAGAGCACTTGCTGAAGGTCCTAGCCCCATTGTGGGAGCATGAACTATATGCGAAGCTATCCAAGTGCTCATTTGCTCAAAAGCAGATTGACTTCCTTGGACATGTCATCGAGGAAGGGCAGATCAATATGGAGCAACAGAATATTTAGGCAATTACATATTGGTCGCCGCTTAAGGATATCCATGCCTTGAGGGTGTTCTTTGGCCTATGCAACTTCTATCGGCGATTTGTGAAAAACTAATCCCTCATCGTAGTGCCATTGACATGACTCCTTAAGAAGGTCGCGCTTTGGGTTGGGGACCCAGGCGAGAGGAGGCCTTCAACACATTGAAAACGGCTATGTCTAGTAGCCCCGTCTTGGCCCTCCCTGATTTGGCCAAGCCATTCGAGGTACAAACGGATGCATCCGACTATGCCCTTGGCGGAGTCTTGCTATAAGAAGGGCATCATATAGCGTACGAGAGCCAGAAGCTGCAGAGCGACACTATGCCGCCCATGAGAAAGAATTATTAGTTGTCGTCCATTGCTTACGCCTTTGGAGGAACTACCTATTGGGGACCCCGTTCGTGGTCAAGACAGACAATACAGATGTTAGCCATTTCATGACCCAGCCAAAGCTGAATGGTCGACAGGCTAGGTGGCAGGAACTCCTAGCTGAATTCCACTTCAACCTGGAGTACCGAAGTGGGAAGACCAATCATGTTGCTGATGCGCTCAGTCGGAGAGCTGATCTAGCATCGGTGTGCCTACTCGCCACCCTAAGGGGAAGAGAAATAGCCACCACCATCAAGGACCAGATACAGGATCTACTCATCAAGGATCATGTTGCATAGTATTTGGTTGATTTGGTAGGACAGGGCAAGACTCACCAGTTCTACATGGAAGATGGTTTCCTGAAAGTGAAAGGGAACCGGCTTTATGTTCCTAAAGGAGGAGATCTACGAAGGACTCTTCTGGCAAAATGTCATGATACTCTGTGGGCCAGCCATCCCGGTGAAGAACGCACCATGGCGTTACTTCACTTATTGGCCGATGACGTCGCTCAGTATGTGAAGACTTGTCTAGTATACCAGAAGGACAAGTCGGACCGCTTGACACAAGCGAGACTCTTGGAACCACTAGCTGTCCCAAAGAGACCTTGGGAAAGCGTTTCCCTGGATTTCATTGCCGGATTGCCCAAGGTCGGAGATCTCACAATTATCTTGGTTGTGGTGGATTGATTTTCCAAGTAAGCTACCTTTATAGTAGCCTCACAATATATATCAACAGAAAATACAATTCGACTCATCTTCTCTCATATCGTCAAATATTGGGGCCTGCCCAACATTGTTAGTGATCGCGACTCACGCTTCACTAACAACTTTTGGACCTAACTCTTTAAGTGTATCGGGTCAAAATTGAGTCACGACTCAAGTTTTCATCCGCAATCTGATGGCCATATGGAGCTGTTCAATGGTATGCTGGAGGAATATCTCTGCCACTTTGTAACCGGATCGTAGAAGAATTGGGTGAAGCTTCTGGATGGTGCTCAACTGTATTTCAATTCATAAAAGAGCTCTAGTACAAACAAAAGCGCTTTTGAAATTATTACCGGACAACAACCGTTACTCTCACACACTGTGAATGCACCAAATATGTCTAAATCTCATCTAGATGCTAGCTTCTCAAAAGAATGGAAGCAAAATTTGGAGATAATGCAGAGCTATCTTGTTAAAGCCCAAAAGCGGATGAAGAGGCATGCTGAACAAAATCGTCGCTTTATTGAATACCAAGTAGGAGATAAAGTAATGGTCAAAATCCCAAAGATGTACTTATTTGCGGGGTCCATGGCCCTCACCTATTGCAAAAATACATTAGACCCTTATCCATTGAAAGGCGCATTGGGAAAGTTGCATATTGGGTGGATACCCCAGCTTGGTGGAAAATTTATACTGTCTTCCATGTAAACCTTCTGAAACCTTTTCGGGAAGACACGGAGGATCCTTCACGGAGCCAGCTCACAATACTCAATATTCGAGGCCTCAATTCAATCGGGAAAAGGCGTGTTGAAGCTATCCTTAATGATCGAGTAATTCATGCCTCAAGGAAAGATCACTAAGAGTTCTTGGTGAAATGGCAGGGCTGTGATACAGAGGAGAATACATGGGAGAAGGGAACAAACCTCAAAGCCTACAAGAGCCTAATTGATGATTATCTTGCAAGTAAGGCGCCGAGGACGTCGCCAACTCAGGTGGGGGAGAATGTCATGGGCGTCTTTCCAGCCATGCCCCACGACCCCTTAGGCACGTCTCGTGTCGTCCTAGCAAGCCTCCCAACTCCTAGCACCACGAACGGCTTCGTAGTCTTGGCTGCGCCAAGTGACAAGCGCGCATGTGCCTCTATCGCCCCACCGTTATCCCTCGCCAGCGCCCAGCCGCAGGTACATGCCAACAGCACTGCACACGCAGACCATGATGCCAAAGACAATGTTGCTGACAACGTACCTATTTCTGCCTTGTAGAAAACTAAGTCATTTTCATTGTAAATATAGAGTAGTTTTATTTAATGTACTTCAATTATGTTTCTCTAGCTCAGTTAAGTCTAGTCTTGTAACTTTGGCTTTTTTTTAAGCACTATTAGGGGGGATCAAGCAATCAAACTTTTTAGCAAACAAACAATTCTCTGTACTGGTGTCTCTCCCCCTCGACACCGCATTGCTTTTCTGTAATAACTTTAATTAATGTAATAAAGTTTTCTTTCATTCTCAATTCTCATTTCTGTTCTCTCAATTGCTCTTGACATTGGTTTTCCCGCACGATACTGACAATCTCGTCTAGCGTATAGAGGGGACCTCAGTTGGCGGATAGTAACTGCACTAGCATCAGTTGCTTAGCTTTATGTCGCCCTTCCAAGGAATCTTGGGAAGGCGCCGCGTAACAGTAAACACGTGAGATATCTTATTAAATTAGAAATGATGTTTTCTTTTTGGATTTTCACCCGTATCTAGTAGTATTCACTTTGAGCCCGACAATTCAGATTTTCGACGGAAAGTCTCACTTTAGGGGCAAACAACACTCTACCTAAGACGACTTCATCCTCATGACACGAATTTGATATCTCTACTTAACAATGGAGGAGTACTTATTACTCCACCAGAATTTTTGGTGGTAGAAATAATGTCTAATGTTCTTTCAACAATTAAACTGAATTTTACTGAATTATAAATTACTAAAAGTGTAACTAAGTCCCAACTTCACTCGACCTTTTGTGAAGAACAAGGAAGATCCTCCCTTACAATAATAACAACAACAACATACCTAGCGAAATACTAAGATATGAATTTGAAAAGAATTGTGTACACAGACTCTAGACTCTGTATCTATGTAAAGAGATTGTTTCCGATATACGCTCGACAAGATGCTCATCCTTGACTACAAAATCATTGAGTTGATGTGTATAGGGTCACAAAAGGGAATCTACTTTCCTTCTACTTCAATTTGAATAATACAAAATACAGAACACACAATATGACTTTTTTCTATACTGCATGTGACTATCACATGCAAAATGGGAGAGTAGTTGCAAGCATCTACCCATAATAAATCTAATCATAGAACTTCCAAAACATGGGTGGTCCCTACCAACGGGCAAATTAGCTCCACTGAAAATTATTTTAAAAAGCACCGGATCACAAAATAAAAAAAATAAAAAAAGGTAAGTCATTGGAGATATTCAATTTTAGATTTTCAAAACCATATTTAGACATTACACAAAAAAAGAAGAAAAAAACGAATAAGTCAAGAGAGTCAATGTTACGCTAAAACAAGTATTTTGGGGGTCGGTTCGGAAACAAGATATCCCATAATTAGTTATTTCGAGATTAATTATCCTGAGATTAGTTATTCCACTCTCCTATAGGGATAAAAAATACTATAATCCCGGGATTATTTATACACTACAATTTTGTTCCAACCAAATATAAAATAAACTCATCTCAAATTTAATCCTGGATTAATTATCCCTTATCCCTCATACCAAACGAGCCCTTACTTGTCAAATTTAATGTGGTAGAGTTTAGTAAGATTGTCAAAATACCTAATTTTCATACAAATACATACATTTAAAAAAAAATAAAACTCGCATATTTAAAAACTTACTTACAAGTATTATAAATTAAAATGTTAAAAAATCGAGAATATTCAACAAATGTTCAAAGGAAGAGAATTTTATATTCCGTAAAAAATAACAATGTCACATAAAATAAAATATATGATAGAGGTAAGGACGACGTATACACTATTCTTCGTAGACCTAACTTGTATTAATTTACTGCATATGTTATTATTGTTTATAATATCTCAAGAATAATCTAGCTTCAATTTTATTCATTAGCCATTTCTTAAAAGTTAAAATCTTGTTTAAACTTTTGATTCGAACTTTTGAATTTTTATTTTTTTTTAAAAAAGTCTTATTACTACATCATCGCCGCCACATGCGGTGTCGGAATAGTCAAAGATTTTTCCTATGTAATTTATCAAAGTTAATAACTTAATAACATACGTGGCTCTTTTTAATTGGTTACATTAACGTAATCATTCGGCGAGTTGCTTTAAGCGGCACTCTTGCTAATAATGTAAGATACATGTGTTATGACAATAATGCCCATAATCTCTTAATTATATACATTTGTATCCTACCTTCAAAAGTGGAACACACCATGTGAAGATTCTGTAATAAATAAAGACAATTAATCGTTATAGATTGTGGTGAGATAAATTAGATCTTGCATCTTTAATCGAGTTTTTCAATTCGAGTTCTATGTATAAAAGAATCTTAATAGGAAGTGTTTTTCATTTAACATGCCTTAGAGCCCGTTTGGACGTAAGAAATTTTTTCCTTTTTTCAAAATAAAATTCATTTTTTTTCGAAATTAGCGTTTGTTCATAAAATTTTTAATTTTCACTTGAAGATGTATCTTGAAAATTTTCGAAAATTTTAAAAATTCCAAAAAGTCGTTTTTTAAAATTTTCACTCACAAAACTTCAAAAACAACCCAAAATTTTATTCATGTCCAAACACAACTCTAAATTTCAAATACCATTTTTCTTGAAAAAAATTTTCACCATTTTTTGGAATTTTACAATTCTTATGTCCAAACGCCCACTTATACGACACGAATTCGAAAGGGCAAAATACAAGATTGACTGATCAGCTGAAATTAATTGCATTAGCTAACCAAAAAGTATAATATATATATTAATACATATATATACAAAAAATATATATATTGTCCACTATTATTTTTTGAAGCGATTAAAAATATAGTTTAATACAAATGATCCGGACACCAATACAGATATCGAACATTAGTAAAAAAAAAAACAAGAGACAATGCATATTCCTTTTCAGGTTCACGAAATGTTGGGTGTACGTTCACTCATAATGTACTTTAATTAGTACTATTTCTGGTCTTGTCGATTTGATACAGACCAATACCTAAATATAATTAATGGCAAAGCTATACCTACTTTTTTGAAATAAATAAATATAGACGAGAAAATCTAAGTAAAAATAAAAAACGATAGTTGTCCTAGCAAGATCTTTTTGGTAAAGAATAAATGTAAATCATATTTGAAATTTGAACTAGATTAAATGTTTCTATATCTTGTTTAGTATTAATTCTAATTTCACATTCACTTTCATATTAGAACCACAATTAACATTATTTAAGTACTCTTTTCGTCCACTTTTACTTATTCATGTTTGACTAAACACCTCTTAAAAAAACTAATAATTTTGACTATACCACCCCTAATTAAAATATTAGAAACTAAATTCAAAATGATTAATAGTATTTAATAATAATGGTAAAATAGATATAAAATGGTAAATTATCTCTTGATTTTCGAAACTGGACAAGTAAAATTGAACATCTCTAAAGTAGACAAGTAAAATAAATAGAAGGAGTATCTAACTTATAATAGCTACTCTCTCTGTCTCGAATTATCTGTCGTAACTTTTTAAAATAGTTATCTCAAATTAATTATCATTTTAGAAGTTCAAAACTAAATTAATTATTTTTTCCTATTTACCCTTAATATTAATTATTCTTGAAGACTATAAATGTCTCAATAATGAGTAAATATTAAATGAAGAGAGATTATATCTTAAAAGATAAATAAGAGTAAAACAGTTAAAAACCTCTCCTATTTAATATTTTATTAAGGAATGTGTAAAAGAGAAATATGACAGATAATTTGAGACGAAGGAATACCTTGGTAAAAGGATATTTTTGGTAATAGAGGAAATTGATGCATGGTTTAATAGGAATTTTTATTTCAGCATTCAATATACTCAATAATGATAATCTCATAATTAAGAACACAATTACAAATCCGTTACTGAATCAAGCCAATCTCACCCAAATTCTTGACTCAAACTTATCTCTTGGTCTAAAATCTTAAATGAAGAAAGTAAATGCAATTTTATTACTACCAATCTTCTTTAGAATATGGAAAAATAATTTTGCTCCAGTTTGTTCGAACAGACGTGGAGGATTTTGTAGTGAAAATAATATCCAACTTTACTATGTTTTTAGGTGGTTGTTATGTATCGTTTTATAATGGATCATATAATATTGTATTGTATTGTACCGTATCATTTTGATGTATATAATTTTTGGATAGATTGTATTATTTGCTGTCATTTTATGATGTCATGCACCAACAATATAAAAAATAAACTTACAATATTATAAAGAAAAAGTAAGATATGAGATAGAATTATTATATAAAAGACATGATAAATGATAAAATAGAATTATTTATAATTTACTAATAAGGAAGGGCGAGATGAAAGAAAAAAAATAAGGTAAAGACACGACACACCAAACCATAAACGGTAATGGCATGTTTAACGATATAATACAATAAAATTTAAGTAACAATCAAAATAAATATTGTATTTAAAAAACAATACAATAACAACAGGTAACAACCGTCCAAACAAGCTTTGTTCACGTAGCATAATGTGTTTTGGATATATAGCCACACAATACTATATAGTACTCCCTTCGTTCACTTTTACTTGTCAAATATTCTAAAAATATATTTTCACTTTTACTTGTCATTTTTAGCATATCAAGAGAAGACAATTTCTTTTTTTCTATTATACCCACAGTATTAATTACTCTCATTTCAAATTATTTTCTCAAATCCATTAAAAATAAGCATCAATTAATATATGTGTATCATGATAAATTATGCACTTCATTTATTATTTCTTAAGGGGTATGCAAAGTCCATAATGAACAAGTAAAAGTGAACGGAGGGAGTAATATTTAAGACGAACAAGTTTGAAGATTCTTTTATTTTTAAAATTTTGTGTCGAGTCAAATTACACAATATATAAGTTAAAATAAATACAATAAAAAGTTAGATAAGCAGGGTATCATTTCAATGTGCAAACGTAAAAGGAAAGAAAATAAAATTAAAAAACAAGCAAAAAATCAACATCCTCTTGTTGCCAACTTGCCATCCAAAAAAAAAACTTAATTTTATTGGTAACAATAATAGAGTTTAAAACAATATACCATAAAATTAAAGAAAGAGAGAGGAAAGAGATCAATCTCTCTCTCTCTCTTAAATCTCTTCTCACCCACTATTTCTCCCAAATATCTCTCTCAGTCAACAAATTCAAACCAACTCAAAGCCAAAGAACCAAATTAAGTTTCATTTTTTCTTCTATTCTAAAATTTTTCTAAGTTTTTTCTTTGTGTTTGAAAGAAATGAATATGGTCGAAGTTTTGGACTCAACAACTTGTTTTATGGTTGATGATGATATTTTGAATTTCTCTTTGGATGAAGAAAAACATCCTTCTATTTCTTCTTCTTCTTTGGATTCTTCTCTCCCGGATGATCATAGCCGTTCATTTCATGTAAGTCATTGATTGATATTTCCTTTTCGTAGTTTAATTTGACATAAAGTTTTAAAATAAATTTTTTAAGGTGAGCGATAAGATAACGGTAAAATTGTCTGTGTGATATATAAGTCACAAGTTCGAATCTTGAGGTAATTACTAATGCTTGCATTAAGATAGGTTATCTACGTCAATTCCTTTGGGGTGCGGTTCTTCCCATGCCATGCGTGAACGCGAGAAGTTTTGTGCATCGAACTGACTTATTTTTTTTTTATTTTTTTTAAAGGAACTTCTAAAATTTATGATTTTAAAGGTGCTATAATATATGTATGACTATATAAAATATTTGAAATTTGTGATTTTCAAAATATTTTAATGTTTATGTGGCTATTAAAGTTTTAATATAACATATCATTCTTTTTGGCGTAAGAAATTACTCAAACAAAATGTAACGCGACAATTTTCCGGCGGAGGGAACAAGATACCCTCTGATAAAAGTGGAGGGGTTTAAGAATTTTCCTATTTGGACTATTTTACCCTTGAAACCCTAAGAATTTATTCATGGCATGTTCTTTGGTAAATTCCATTCACAAAAGAAAATAGTAATTCTTGCATTTTTTGTGCTAAGAAATGATAGGGACAGTTTTGGAAATTAAATTTGAGGGTACTTTTGGAATAAAAAATATAGCCGACATATCTTTATGATTGGTACGTTGGTTATCACGAGGCACTGAGCTGTACGAATAATACGACGTATCCGATTTCCACTTGCATTCTATAAATATAAAAAGACATTTTGGTCCCTATGCACAAATTCATTTTGGAATTGACTTTTTTCTTATCAACATTAGCCCCACAAAATATTATACTCCCTCCTAAATATTATATTATATTTATCTTTAATGACGTGTCATTATAGTTAAATAAATATTATATTTAAAATCACACGCTCTATAGTTCACGCGTGGAAACAGTCTCTTGCAGAAATGCAAGTAATACTGCGTACGATAGACTCTTGTGGTCAGAGGCGTATCTAATCCTTACGGTATGGGTTCACGTGAACCCATAATCCTTTTCCTAAACCATGTATAATAATGTTATATTTCTTGATAATTACATAATTATACGCTTGTGAACCCGTACTCAAAGACTCCTATGGTGCAATAATCATTGGGTGCACCTCTACGAGTGAAATTGGTGGTTCAAATCTCACTCCGGACGGTCTTGTTTTCGGCACGGAGTATAGATATATATGTAAAAATCACTAAAAAATTTAAAAAAATATACTTTTGAACTTGTAATTTCAAAAGTGTAGTGGGTATATGGTAGATTCTAAAGTTAAACTCGTCAAATATAAATTCTAAATTCGCATCTTCACAATAGTGCACCCATCCTCTTGAAATCTTGGATCCGCCTCTACTTGTGGTCTGGCCCTTCCCCGGACCCTGTGCATATCGGGAACTTAGTGCAACGGTATATTAAAATCACACGTTCTAAAAGTTTTTTTTTCTTCAAATTTCGAGCCAATCAAACATCATTTAAATTGAAATATCATAGTATTAACAAAATGCATATTGCAGGAATATGTAGAGGAAGAATTGGAATGGCTTTCAAATAAAGATGCATTTCCAGCAGTTGAGTTTGATATATTCTCCGAAAATATCCCAAATGTCATATTTGATCACCACAGCCCAGTTTCAGTACTGGAAAACGGTAGCAGTATCAGCACTAACAATAACAGTTGCATTGAAAACGACAAGGAAAACGCGTTTATGATCGGCTGTGGCAGCCTACAAGTTCCTGTTAACTACCCCGCGCGTGCACGGGGCAAGAGAAGGCGAAGGATTAGCTTCGCTGACTTGACAAATGAGCGTTGTGTATGGGGAAGAAAATTGAAATTCAAGAACAATAAGCAAGAATGGGAATTGCTCTCATTACCAATGACCAAAGCTAAAAGAGCTAGCATTGGTAGGAGATGTCAGCATTGTGGGGTCGACAAGACCCCACAATGGCGTGCAGGTCCTATGGGACCTAAGACGCTCTGCAACGCTTGTGGGGTCCGGTATAAGTCTGGAAGGTTGTTGCCTGAGTATCGTCCCGCGAATAGTCCTACCTTTTCAGCTAATTTACATTCAAATTCTCATAGGAAAGTTATGGAAATGAGGAAACAGAGGATTGGAATATAGGAGGATTACTACATGAAGTATGTTGATATATAGGGCAGGTTAATTAGTGGTGAGTCTATAGCATATTTTCTTGACCTTTTTTCTTCTTTTAGCAAAATTAGTATGGAGTCTAGGTTTGTTGTAATGGCTAGAAGGTTACTGAACCATATTATTTGTTTTAATTTCCATTAAAATTCACTAGGGAATTTTAAAGTTTCAAGCTATACTTTTTGCTTCTTCATTTGCATGGTTTTGGAAATGATGAAATTTTGTGTATTGAGACGAAGTCTGGTTTGACTAGTTGATGGAGAGTTACTACCAATGAGATGTTTTGATGGTTGGGGAAGCTAGTTGTCTTCGTGTGCCCTACAGGTCACAAGTTCGAGCCGTAAAAGCAATCAACAATGCTTGTGTCGGGGTAGCCTCTCTTACATCGTACCCCTTGGGTTACGCCCCCTTTCCCGAATCTTGTATGAATACGGAATGCCTTGTGCACTGAGCTGCCTTTTTGACGGTTGGGGAAGTTGCAGTTTGCTCTGATAGAAGTTTTAACACTAGTTCTAATTCTTACAGGTGTTTGATCATCTTTTACCTTTTCTGGAGTGTTTACCTGATGTACTTCTTGTTGAGGTCTTCTTTTTGTTTTCTTGTTATGCAATGTACATTTTGTTTGCTAGATCATAAAATACTAATGGAAGTTATATGGCAAAGTTCTCAATTTAGTAGACGTCTGAAATTTATAATTCTACCATTGGATGCTGGAATTTCTCATTGTTGCATCTAAGCTGTGAAACTTTTCATTTTTTGAATTTGTTTATGGAAAATGTCCGTCTTGAAATTAAAGAATACTATGGACAGTTCTTAAGATGAGTTGAGATTGATCCTCATCTCTCCTTTTTGATTTATAGATAAGGGATTACCAAGGGATTTGGAGATGGATAGGATTGTCTACTTAACTAGAGGTTTCAAGTTCGAGTAATAAGAGTGGAGAAATTCAAGATAGGGTACACTTCCCCCTTAATAGGTTCTACACAATGCAAATCTGATTTAGTCGGTTAAAAACAACATAAATTGATTACCGATAAATTGATTACCGTGATCGTTGATTTTGGTAAAAATAGCATATGCTGGCCAATTTTCGGACTGATAATTGAAAAATAGCCATCGTTTACAAAGTCATTGAAAAATAATCATTATTTGCTACAACACAAAAAGTTAACAGTATATTAGAGATTGGAGCACCTGTGTATGAACTTCCAACATATTATACTGGACCGGTATATTATACTAGAACTCCAATAAAATATACTGGAATTCCAATATATCATGATGGAGTATTTTTTAAATTTCGAGCAGTATTTTCATTCAGATTCATCTTTAAATGAAAAGTGGCTAAATTTCGATTACTTTTAAAATTGTGGCTATTTTTCAATTACCACTTGTAAATCTGGCTATTTTTGAACTTCTCCCCCATTTTAGAGGTCAGAAGTCAGAACCAGGTCAACCTGGAAAAAAGATGCAGAGCCCAGAGGTGTAGTTTACATATAAATTGGTCTCTCATAATTTCATATGAAAAGAAAAACAGGAAGAAAATGGGAAGGAAACAACTACATCACTTGACTTTTTTGGTCAGTGCTTACATTTCAACTGGCGAAAACATCAAAACTAATTCACACCACATATCGGTAAGTAATATAACGGCCTGCAGTCTCACTTGGTCTGATAATCTTCACGACTTGGCCACGTTTTAGCCCATAATATCTAGCAATAGGATCAGTGATCTGAATTCGAGGAAGCTGTTTTAACAGAAGAAATTATTAGGCATTCGATTAGATAGGAAGATGCAATAGTAATCAACTACGCCTATCCAAATAGCTCAAGTTAAAAGTGGCAGCGCTAATCAAGATGAAGGGAACAAAACAATCCACCAAAAGGTAGAAGCATAAGATAACTACGCCATGACAGCAATAACCAATGCATGCTGGTAGTTTTTTCATCAAAGCTACTCAATTAACAAACATTAGGTTCATCAAAGCATAACTCAATATGGAAACTGAATTGTTCAAGCCGTAGATACGTTTGAGCAAGCCTCCCAGCTGGACCCTAGTTCCTTATAAAATTTCCCCTCAGCCAAACCCCAAGTCATAATAGAGTCAAGCTATAGAAATGCATTAACATAGACGAATAGCTATTCGACACAAGGTTTCAAATGATCTTTCACACAAAAAAAAACGCAAAGAAAAAATTGGTTAATTTCTAGACTACTAAGGGAGATCACGACAATTTTGGCTTCAACACTATAAGGAAGCATGCTGCTTTATCTTCTTCCTTTCTCTATCTTCAATTTCATTCACAATAGGTTGAAGGGAATACAAAGCCATCGCATTAATTCTTTCACTCTTAACCACACTAGCACTAAAAGATTCTGCCTTCAAAATTTTGAAGGCACCATGTGTCTCCTGGTCTTTTATGTATTATATGAGGTCAAAAGTTTAACAAGTGCAATAATGTTATCGACACGAACCTGTGTTTCTTTCACAGTATATCGTTCCAACAAGGTCTTCTTTTCTTCAGGAGTAAGTGGCTGGTGCTCCGGAACTAGAACATGATTTTTTATGTTTACCAAAAGCTCTGCTTCCTGAAATATTAAACACATAGCACGACGATTAAGCACCAATTTTCACTATCTAAATGGATAATTATCAATCACATAAAACAACTAAAGGTGCAAAATGCAAGCTCCCCGATTACCAAGTCAAACAAAGAACAAAAATGCTGCCCCTCCCACACCACAAAAATGAAAAAGGAGGAATACCAAATAATCCTTCATATGAGTGAAAATGCCAGTAGAATCACTCTCGGTCAAAACCCAAAGAAGATGAATTGATAAATTTCATATATGTATAATCCCCCTATCAATATGCACATGGATGCAAATCACAATAACCTCTGATTTTGGTGGTCCTACTACTTGAGATGTAGTGTCAGGTGCTCAAATAAACAATAGTTAGACCAATATAGTAAAAACCAAATAGAAAAGGTAACAAAAAAATGATCACAAAACTAGAGTAAACTAAGCTCCTCAGCTATTTTATAACAATTGCAATCCTTCGTTCAAAGTAGTAAGGACAAAATATTTGTAGAAATAGTAAGTAGTCACCTGGAAAACCTCCAAATGGAATTTTGTAGATATTTCAGAAATGCAGGTACGAGCAAAGGGAGTCAAATTTTGTTGTACAACGAGGATTGCCTGGAAGACATCTTCTTTTTTCATGCGTTCCGTATAAGTTTTCATTGTCTTAACACCAACCTTTGCCTCCTCTGGAAAGAACACATATATCTGGATTCAATAAACCAAGAAAATGGCTCAGACATGGGTAGCAAATAATTTCGCTGAGCAAATTATTCCAAGTGAAATGCAAGAAACTCAAATGTTGAAGCAGCTAAAAGTATCTGAAAATTTTTATGCTAAACATAGAGCAAAACAGATACAAAGGACAAATTGTCATATCACATTAGTTACTATATTACAAAAGCATTTTTACAAGCAAAATTCTGTTGCTTTCATATTGAACATTTTCAATTCCTTTGGTACGGGGATTACAGTGAAAAGTCGGGTAGGGAGGGAAAGGAAGACGCAGGAAAAGCCTCCACCGAGATTGTAACTTTACACCTAAGTGATGCAAGGTAGAGTTGCAACTACAACTACAACTACAATTCCCAACTTTGGTGTTCCTGGATTCTGAACTATATGCATATCGTTTTCCATTATTGAACTAAAAGATAAGGAGACATTATTTCCCCTTCCAACATTGAACTCATTGCTATGTATATAGAAAATCGGAAACAACCTCTCTGCCGTTCCAGGGGTAGGGGTAAGGCTGCGTACATCTTATCCTCCCCAGACCCCACTTGTGGGAAACTACTGGATTTGTTGTTGTTGTTGCTATATATATAGAAAATATGTCCAAATGGAGTGACATGGATAATGAGTATTCATACCACCGGCACCACCTAGCTTGGTACTGGGGCATAGCTGTTATATCCTACATAAGTACACTTCTTATTTTTTCTGATAACTGAGAAATCCCCGAGGGTAAAATGGTGTGTGGTTCTAAAATTGGTGGGGGTAATAGGTTCGTCCCTCTACCCTTCTCCAGTCTCCACTTAAATACCAGACTTTTATCCTCGGCAGGATTCGAACATTTGACGTGCGCCTAACCTACACATCACGTGTTACAATCTTACCGCTAGACAAAAGCTCTGGGGTACAAAAATACACTTTTTATCTTTAAGTCTTTTATTTATATTGTAGATATTGACGAGCTTTTTCTTCTTTTCATTCTCCTAGGTCTCAAAAAAAGTTTGATTCACGTTGTTATTGGTAACAACTTGTATAACATTTCTTCATCAAAAAAATTGATTCACGGTCAAGATTTTTCCAATTGTTTTGGAGAAGTCCAACTTTAATGTCCTTCCTAATTACATTTGCTATATTGTTTTCATTTATCCATAATTAACCTTTAATGTGTTTTCATTTTCTAATTGAAAAACTTTTTTTTTTCTTCCTTTTTCTTCATGATAATGGACAACATTGTTTAACATAAAATATGTTTACTTCACTATGTGGTGGAAAGAAATAGTCATCTTTCTATGATACCCCCTTAACTTGTCTTCGGCAAGATAGTTTATTCAATGTCAAGAGCATCTATTACAACAATGACAAGATACTCTGAGACTTTATCAAAATGAAATCTTCAGTTATACAATGAAGTGACAGAGTATACTAACATACTAGTAGAAAAGGAGTAACTTAACCCATAAAACCTGGAAAAGAATCAATTCTTAGACAAGAAAGGACTGCAAATAAACTGACAGTAAGCTTAGTTAAGATTAGCCAACAACAACTAAGCTTCAGCCCAACTATTAGCGAATACTTTAGTTGAAAATTAGGCAATAAAGGAAATTGAAAGAGCACAGACCAGCTCAGAACTGTTGTTGCGCTTGGCTTTCTGAATAACAAGGTCTTCTCTCTTCATATTCTCACCATACTTCTGAAGAAACTGATGTTTTGACATATTTATCTCAAACTCTCCAACAAGGTAACCCCTATCTGCCAACATTTCCATCAGTGTCTTACGAACTCTGAAAAGTCTCGAGAGCTCCTCTTCCGATAGAGTCATCTTTGCCCTACTAAATTCACAAATATAAATAAAAAAAGGCTATGTTACCAGGAGTTAATGTACCCTTTAAGATATGGGTTCGAACAAGTAGCTTACCTGGGTCCTCCTTTGGCCCCAACACTGTATATGTGTTAAGAAATCCAAAACCTAGTTAGTTACTAGCAATTGATGTCGCTCTCCTAGAATAAGAACCCTGCTCCTCTGAAATTTATAGCAAAATAAAATGATAGAACTACTAGTTAGAGATATACCTTGAACACAAAACACATCAGACAAGAATTTTGACACAATCAATTTACATGTACAATCCACCCTTTAACAATTAGTAATTTTGACACAGAATTTATTACAATATAAAAGTACAATCACACCGCACTACCATCACAACTTTGAGCTACTATCATATGAGAAGCGAATAAAAACATATATTAACTCGCAAAAATCATATATTTAACTAAAAAAACTCGCAAAATCACAAAGTAACAATATATAAAGGTTGATGCATTCTTTGAGAAAGTAAAGCAAATACATAAATATTGATACAAAATCAGTAAAATTTGTTGTTTACAATTAAAGATCAGGGGTTAGGGTTTTGGTCGAAGCAAAAAAAGTACATACAATTGATTCCGGAGCAAAGCGAAGTTTGTCGTCCAGAGAGAGATATGGAAAAGGGAGGGAATAGCAGTAGAGGGTTGGGTATTTAAGGCAGAAAGCTGGCTTTCACTTATTTTTTTGGGCTAAGGCCCTTAATTTCAAATGGGCCATATAGACCATCTGCTTTGGGGCCCAATACTTTTTTGAGGAATTTTAACATGTTATGCTGGAAGTTCACATGTAAAAAATTCGAACTGCCGCATATTATGCTGGAATATTTTTCAAATTTTGAACAGTATTTCTGTTCAAATTTATCTTTACATAAAAAGTGGCTAAATTTCGGTTACTTTTGAAACTGTGGCTAATTTCAATTACTATTTATAAATATGACTACTTTTGAATTTCACCCGATAGAAAAAGGATTATAATGGTGGTCTTAAACTTTTAGGCTTTGAGATAGGTTAGCTAACCATTGGTAAATCTTCAAGGTCAAAGCGAGTATTAATAGTGAAGGGTTGGGTATTTAAGGAAGAAAACTAACATTAACTTATTTTTTTGGGCTAAGGCCTTTATTTTCAAATGGGCCACTATAGACTCCATTTGTTTTGGGGCCACATGGGCCCAATACTTCCTTTGTTGAGATTTTTCCATGTCTAATCCTTTATTTAATATTATTTTCATTAATAATATTATTCTTTATTTATTCTATAAATGACAATTTCTTTTGCAATTATAGCACATTTTAAAAATAAGTTAACCCTCAGATTAAGGAGTTAGTTTTATTCTAATAATATTGATATCATTTCTCTCTCATCATTATAGTAAAACTTTCCTTTTTTCATTCTTTTGTAATGGCACCCCTCCCTCCCTCTTCCTTTATTGTTGCTACCTAAATATTTTTACTTATTTTTATACAAGTAATATATATACACACACCACACGACAAATATACCTTATATATTTTCAACTAAACATACATACATTTTTTATTTTCAATTAAACATGCATACATTTTGTTTATATTTTGTATGTTAATAATGTGATTGGCAGGAATTTTTTTGGTAGGATGTTCATGGTGTAAGCACGTGATTTTTGACCCTCCCCGAGGATTTTCACATTTTTTTAGCATAAATATGTAATTGGGTCTAATATAGCCATTTTAACTATTTTTACTTTATTTCGTTGCAAAAAGAAAATCACAAAAATACATATATAAATTTTAGTTTATGTATTTCTCATAAACTTGAAAAAAATACAAAAATTGCACTTTATTTTGTATTTTATATAAATTCGAAAATTACAAAAAAATATATAGTTCTATTAATGTTTGCAGTCATTATAATTTTGAAAAATACAAAAAAATATTACTTCATATTTTATCTTTATATATAAAAACGAAAATTACAAAAATAGTTTTATTAATATTTTGTAGCTATTTTAAATCTTGAAAAAATATTCAAAAAAGAAGATATAGTTTTGTTTAAATATTAGTCTTATTTTTGGTAGTTATTTTGCTTGCATAGGACTACTAGTTGAGCAACGTCGTGTTCCTATTTCTCGGGTCCGGGCAAAAGAATAATATTCGGGTTCAAACTACCCGGTTTTAGGCCTAATTTTCGGACCTAGCCCATAATAAACCGAGTCCACGACACATGGGGAACCCCACCACTCGTGGGGGACACAAACCTTGAACCCCACCACGCGTGGGGCTCATTTTTTCTGGACAAATGGGCTAATATACACAGACAGAAAAAATTAAAAGGAGGGGAGATTTTGAAAAACCTGAGGCACTGTTCATCCTTCTTCTTCAAAAAGAAGAAGGAACAAAACCCTACAAAAAAAAAAACTAGCAAGCCCCCCCCATGCCTCGACACTGTCCAAAGACGACGACCAACAATCCTACCCCCCGGACTGCCCCATCGGCACCGTCCAAACACCACCCCGTCTCCTCCCAACTCCGTCGACCACCTGCCCCGACGCCATAACCACCAACCTTCGACGAAAAACCAGTCGCACCCCCGTCGCAACCAGCTCCCGCCATCGTCGTCACTGTCCCGCATGCCTCACGTCCGAACACCACCACAAACGACGCCCATCTCCTCCGAATGTTCACCATCATCGTTACCATCTCCGAACATCCCCACCTCCGTGAAACCACCATAGTTGCTCCTTCCTCAAGCCAAACGACCCCCCACACCTCAGCTGCTATCTAGCAGCATCTATTGCTGCATCCAGCAAACGAAAACCACCCCCAACCCTAACCCAAAACCACCACGAAAACCACCAGTCCGTCACCTTCCCCATCACCCTCCTATCGTGAAATCCCCATTCCCTCACGTCGGACCCCAGCTCCTCGACCTCACGTCCAGTGACCATCCGAACTACCAGCCCACGACGACTTCTTCTCCTTCGTCGTAACAAAGGAAAAAATAGTCCGGCGATCCTCCAGTAAATCCGACTATCGCTGCTTTCCGTTCAGCCCCCCTCACGTCCAAATGACCACCTGGAAAAACCAGTCGCAGTCATGACTCATTTTGGTCCGTTCGTGTTCGAGTTTCTGGTGTCAGCTATTCAGTCCGAGCTCTGACGACCTTCTCTATGGTTTTCCGTTCGAGGTTATCCGTCGAAGTCGATGTTGAGGTTTGGTCCATGGCTCTATGCGTTTCTGTTTATTCATGTTAGTAAACATCGATGTATTAGATAAAGAAACTTTACATTAAATGTTCGAAGATGCAATATAGAAATTGGTATGATAATTTTCTGCTTATGTTTCACCGTATGCATTTTAAGTTCATTTTTGTGTTATGTTATTATTGTTTACTTGATGTCATTTGATTTAGTTGTATTAGTAGTCCTAAGACACAGTTTGACGTTGATTCGCTCGTCCCTTCATTGTCTCAGTTTATTTGGACAAAATTAGTATTAGTACCTGTTGTTACTACGCCCGAAACACTCATTCGCTTAACTTCTTTTATTAAATCTTGACAAGTTATGAGATTGTAGTTGTAAAGAAGCCGTAAGGTTTAGTATTGTTAAAGGCGTAAAAATGGCATCCTTTTAAAATATAAAAATAAAAATAAATAATAAAATAAAAAAAACGGGACAAGCTTCGCCAAAAATAAAAAATGTACAGATTGCGGAACCCTCACAAAAATATATGCATTAAATACTTAGATTCCGGGACGGGCCGTTTAGCAAATTTCACGGCCCTACCCAAAATAATAATGCGCTAGTTGCTTTAGGCGCGCCTTTAATAATGTTATCTCCCTAAACTCGGGTGCACATTTATGTGACCCAAATCCAAATCTCAACGGGATCGAAATACGCCTCTAATCACGGGCACATTGATTGTGGCGTGGCCCGAGATGCATTTCCATGACGTTGCAAATTCCTTTAAAAAAAAGAATGAGATGAGCCTCGCCGAATAAAAATACAAATTGCGGGGCCCTCAGTAAATACTTGTTTTAAATTACTTAGAATTCAGGAGGGCCGCTTAGCGAATTTCGTGGCCTTCCCAAAATAATAGCGCGATAGTCTCTTTAGGCGCGTGTTTAATAATTTACTTTCTTAAACATGGGTGTGCATTTCATGCGACCCAAATCCCAATCCCAAAACATCAAATAAAATGTGTTCCGGATTATGGGTGCATTTCATGTGACGCAGTCCAAAGACGTGTTTTAAATGATGTTCACATTCTTTTAAAATAATAATTATAAAAGCGGTAAAAAGTTAAAATTTGCACATAAGTTCATATTTGTATAAAATCAGATAATCAAGCCGAATGTGACAGTTGAGCGACCGTGCTAGAACCACGGAACTCGGGAATGCCTAACACCTTCTCTCAGGTTAATAGAATTCCTTATCCGGATTTCTGGTACGCAGACTGTAGTATGGAGTCATTCTTTTCCTCGATTCGGGATCAAAATTGGTGACTTGGGACACCCTAAATCTCCCAAGTGGCGACTTTGAAATAAATAAACAAATCCCGTTTCGATTGTCCTTTAATTGGAACAAACTCCCTTGCGCCCCCGGGTGCGAAAAAAGGAGGTGTGACAGCTCTGGCGACTCCGCTGGGGAGTAGACCCAGAACCACTGGTTCAGGGTTAAGAATTCGAGCTTAAAATAATTGTTATTATTTGGCGTTATCTATTATCTGATTTTTACATGTTTGAGCCTAATGTGTTAAATGCTGCTTTTACCGCTTTGATATTATTTGAACTGTATATAAACTGTGCCGAAACCCATATCCTTTCTGAGTCTTCTAAATCATGAAGAAGGGTGTACTTCGTACGACTTCTTTTCTGTATAGTGTCAAATCCCAATTTAGAACGAGGTTCGGACAAGTTGCTAAGCCGGTGAAGCTTCTGTATTCCCGGTACGCTGCCCCCCTCGGCTCGAGCTGTCCGCTCTGGTAAGCCAGGTCTAGAACAAACACCCAGGTTCTGAACCTAGTATAACAAAGTCACATGCCGGATCCCTAGTAGGAACGTTTATTTGCATCATGTGCATTTGACTTAGGGGACTCAACACAGGGGTTGGGTTCGTCTAGGACAAGCAACCTGAAAATAATAGACCAGCTTTTGGCATCCTATGTGCTACATGTTGTATTTAGTCAAGGGCGAATGGGTCATTTGGTCATTTCCAGCATGATATTATTTTAATCAAAGCATGGGGAACATTTGTGGAATCCAAGGAGCCTTGGAATTCCCTATGTCCCCCACGCTTCATTTTTGGGAAAAGCACCTAGGGAACATTTGTGGAATCCAAGAAGTCTTGGAATTCCCTATGTCCCCCACGCTTCATTTTTGGGAAAAGCACATGGGGAACATGTGCGGAATCTAAGAAGTCTTGAAATTCCCTATGTCCCCCATGCCACATTTTTGAAAATATAATAAATATAAAAAATAAAATGTATATGTATATATATATAAAAAAAAACATTGAAAATTCGAAAAAAAAAAGATTGTGTATGTTTTCATCATCATCCATAAATTAGAAAATAGTGGAAAATAGGAGAAAATAACAGTGTAAGAGATATAACTACTTATTGTTAGAAAAAAAAAACAAATGTCCAAGTAGTGTCGAAACTCTGCCGAAATTTTGAGGATATAAAAAAAATATATATATGTCTTATTAGTTTGTTTTATTAAAGCAAAGGAAAAGTAGAAAAATAATCATTGTTTTGTCTTCTTTTTTTTTCTTTTTTTTTTCTTTTTTTTTTTAAAAAAAAACATTAATAGAAAAGAAAATAGTTTGTCTTGCCATAAAAATGAAAAAAAGAGTCTTGTTTTTAAAATTTGTGTTATTTATTTGTTTATGAAAATGACAAAATTAAAATAATCCAAAAATATTTTCTCCATTATTGACTTCTTTAGGAAGTCTTTCTAATTGTTTTCAAAAAATAATATAATATAAAAAATAAAAAAAACAGATCCGAAAATATTTTGATTCTTTTTTCAAAATTGAAAAGAAAATTCAAAATTCAAAAAAAAACATTTTGAGAAGCATTTCTTTTATTAAAAGAAAAATTCCGAAAAATATTTTCTTCTTCTTCTTTAGAATAAAAAAAAAAAAGCAAATGAAAATTCAAAAATATATCTTAGAAGTGTTTCTTGTAAAAAGAAAATCAATCAAAAAATGCTTCCTTTCTTCTTTTAAAGTAGTTCTTTTACCCGAACTACGCGGGTTTGATTCTCACCGGATGTGAGATACGTAGGCAACCCTCATCGGGTCCAACCCCACCGTTTTGCTAAAAAGCCAAAAACAAACAAATAATAATCATCAAAAAAAATATATATGTCAAATTTTAATTTTTGTCATAAAGAAGTCGGGTGACGCTGTTTTATCAAGACATAGCCGAATGTTCCCGAAAGGGACGCCGGAAGGCTGACTTTGCATAAACAGCCACCTTTGGGTCATTTTTAAGATTTGGTCCGATTGACCCACACAGCCTTAAAAATCTTCGTCCCCGAGACGTTGACAGGCAGTGTTTGCAGTATTGGGTTTCCTATTTTCGAAAAACAATAAAAGAGTCATAACTAAGTCAGGAGATGCTGTTTGTCATAAATAGCCGAATGTTCCCGAAAGGGACGCCGGAAGGCTGACTTTGCATAAACAGCCACATTTTGGGTCATGTCTAGGAGTTTGGTCCAGTTGACCCACACAGCCTTAAAAAGCTTTGTCCCCGAGACGCTGAAGGGCCGTGTTTTGCAACACCAAGTTTTTATTATAATTTGAAAAAAAAGAGTCGACGGTCAGGTGAATACCGTTCAAATTTTGTCATAATAAGCCGAGCCAGTTTCGGCCGCGTCTTAAACCGTTCTTGCCGAAATAGCCTTAGAGTATCTTTCAGTTGTCGAAAGGTTATTTTCGTAAAAGAATGGACAAGTTTGTAAAGTGTCAAAATAATCCTCCCCGGCCTCAAAATTCATGTGAAAATTGGAAGGGGCCACATTTGCAAAAATAACTGTTTGGTTGCATTTGTCGAACAGAGAAAGGGAGCTAGCCTTTTGTTTTTGAGTTTATAAATCTCTTGATTAGAATAATGTGGGTTGCTTGAGTTTCAAGTTTGTAGGTCATATTCAAACCTTTGAAACCCAGTTTGTTCTAATATGAAAAATGTTTAGTATTGTTTATCTTTCAGCGGTCTGAACTACGCAAGGTCTGATTCATGCGGGGGCATGATACGTAGGCAATCTCCATAAGATTCGACCACAATAAAAAAATAAGAAAATTTTTTTTGAAAAAAGAAAAAAAAGAGAAAAGAAAAAAAATGAAAAAATCTAAAGAAAAAGAAAATACAATATAATAAAATACAGGGGTTCCCAAAGTACTTCAAAGGGGCAAAATAAGCAAGCCGGGATGACGCATGTTGTTTGAAGCAGGGATGACGCATGTTGTTTGAAGCAAAGCATGTTAGAAACGGTTAACTGCCTAGGGGCATTGCATCCTCAATGTGTTGTTATCAAATCAGTTAAACTCTAAACGCTAACAAGTTTGTTGTTTTCCGAATCTCAAACAGTTAGTTGTTAAAGAATTCTGGCAACACACCCTTACCAAACTAGATCCAAAGGACCGATAACAACAAGCATGACTACTTCAAAGAATAGTACCGAGGAAGAAAGGCCGATGAGCCAGTTGTTAAAGGAAGCGATGGAAAAGATAGAAAGGATGAGACTAGAGATGAATGCAATGCAGCTAGCTCTAGCCAAAGCACAAAAGAGCCCTGAGCCACTAGGACACGTGCCCGAATACCCCCACTCCGGCCCTTCAACAAGCCTCCCAAATCACCGTTGTCTTCAGGAGAGAAGCCCTCATGATTCCCAAGCTCCACCATCCCATCAACCTCTCCCAACACCAAATGTTCCCACTTTTGTGGGACCCACATCAGCCATCTTGCACAGAACGACCAGTGAGCCATTGTTTCAGGCTCACGATACGCAATACTATCCCCTTGAGCCTACATTCCATGCCCCCGAGCCACATGCTTACAATCCACACTTGGAGGTACCGGCAGAGATCGAAAAGCCGGTTAAAGCCCCTGAACAGGATGAGGTGTTGAGAAAGTTCAAAAGCCTGGAGCAGTCCTTCAGGAACCTGCACGGTTTGGGCAACCAGGTCAGCGTAGCATACAAAGATCTATGCCCTTTCCCAGACGTCCAACTCCCAGCTAGGTTCAAGATGCCTAAGTTTGATTTATATGAAGGGCACGGTGATCCCATGGCACATTTGCGGGGATTCTGTAGCAAAATGAGAGGGGCAGGCGGCAAGGATGAGCTGCTAATAGCTTATTTCGGCCAGAGTCTGAGCGGATCTGCACTAGAATGGTATACCAGGCAGGATTCCAGTAGGTGGTATACTTGGGATGATCTGGCGCTGGCTTTCGCAGGTCATTTCCAGTACAATCTCGAGATAGTCCCTGACCGTCTCACATTGTTGAGGACTGGAAAGAAGCCTGGGGAAAGTTTTCGTAAGTTTGGTTTCCGCTGGAGAGAACAAGCGGCCAGAGTTGATCCTCCCATGAAAGAGGGAGAAATGGTGGACTACTTCTTGCAAATACTTGATCCAACTTACTTTGGTCACTTGGTGACAACGGTTGGGAAATCCTTCAATGAAGTGGTAAAGATAGGGGTCATGATAGAGGAGAGCCTAAGGTCTGACAAAATCCTAAATTACTCAGCGCTCAAGGCAACGACCCAAGCTATTCAGAGCAGCGCGGGAGGTGTGCTCGAGGTCGCATCAGTCGAAGCAGGTACTGGGTCCAAATTCAGAGGTCCTTCCCCTCACTACCAGCCCAGGCCCAGTCATACAAATTATCCACACACTCCATACAACCTTCCACAACCCTACTACCCACCATCAGAGCCACTCTTTTCAGACCATCATGCCCAAGCCTGCCCCCGAGCTCCACATAATCCGCCTCAGTATTATCCTTCGAACAAGGTCCGATCGCAGGGTCAACCATCAGGTCACCCCCGCTGGCGAGAGCCAACACCACGTAATGCATTCTTGCCTTCACATCGTTTCCAAGCACCCAACGACCCTGGAAAACAGGGGCATGGGGGAAAACAAAGTCAAGGAAACAATTTCACGCCAATTGGGGAGTCCTACGCAAGTTTGTTTGAAAAGCTAAAGCTTTCAGGACTGATTGAGCCGCTCCTTGGCTATACTCCAGATCCATATGCAAAAGGGTTCAATCCTGCTGTACGATGCATGTACCACTCTAATGTCCAAGGACATAGCATTGAAGATTGTCGTTCTTTGAAAAAGGAAATCGAAAGAATGATTCAGGAAGGGGCAATTGTGATCGACGACAGTGACAGGGAGCAGGCGAATCATCTTGAGAACTTGTTGATTGATGTTGATAATACTGAAGTTGGGGATGGTCTTGGCAATGTTGATATAGAGCTCAATGGCTAAAATGTCATGCTTTGCAGTTGGAAGATACTCCATTTTGGGTCAGCCGGAGATGCCGTGCTTGGATAGTTGGAAAGACACTCCATTTTGGGTCAACTAGAGAGGATCTTTGATGGTCTATTTTGTTGTCATTTCCGTTGTTCAGATTAAGAGGATTGTAATTCGGATTTGTTTTGTGTCAATATCTTTCCGCTTATCTTTCCGTTTTGTCATAGCGGTTCGTTTAAGTTTTGTCCAAGTTGTTTAGGATTTTATTCCGGTTTGCTTTGTTTTTAAAACCATTTGTTCAGTCCAATGCAAAAAATTCAGTCTTGGATTATTCCCAGTCATCTTTCTGTTTAGTCATTTTATCATTTTTATTCAACGCCGATTCTAGTGACATGACATGCGTGCACAGTTTGGGCCTAGCATTTAAAGTTAATCATAAAACCCCGAAAAGGTGATCAGACCATTTAAAGGAAATAAGAACGGTTTGAGATTATTCAGAGCCCGAGTCATGTGGAACTAGGGGGCAAGTGAAAACACAAAGAAAAACCGTTAAAAGCAAGATTCGCCAAATTGACATGAGGGCCGTTCAAGATAATGAGGGTGAGAGTGTCACCCAACTGTGCTTTTGAAATGACATGTTTAACATAATTATCAAGTCCAGCACCATCGGAAGAGACTATAAATCTATTGTTTAATTGTGTTGTTTGCACTTGGCATGTTTTTAAAGACTGGAATGACGAAGGCATTTTGTTCTACTACCTAAACACTTTATTCTTCGTTACCCCTTTTGAGCCTTATTTATTTTCTTTCACACCCCTCGTTCGGAATCAGTAGCAACGAAAAAAAAAGAAAAAAAGAAAAAGAGAAAGAAAGAAAACAACAAAACGGAAAAAAGAGAAAAAAAAGAGAAAAAGAAAAGAAAGGAAAATGATAACAAAGAAAAAAAAGTCAAATGAAACAGAGGAATTGGGAACTACGTTTGACCTGATTCCTCAAAGAGGATACGTAGGCGCTTCACGGCTCGGTCATAGTTTTGAAAAATGAAAAAATCAGTTACAATATCCCCAAGCAAGAAACTGGGGCAAAAGTTGCGTTTGTTGTAAATAAATCTGGTTCCGAAAGTTGTAATTAATAACCCAGAATCGATGCACTTTTGAGCCTTTAATACCCTTTCTTTCTAGCCCTATCCAAAACCCACATTACGGTCCAAAGAAAGACCTTCTGATCAGTCTTCAAAAAGATGCCAAGTCAGACAAATGAAGAGTCTTACCGGCGAACATAACATTCTGTTTCGCAGCAGAAAGGACTCTAATCTCCAACAGAAAGAGTCATACCGGCAACACTCCAAATCCCCCAGCTGGAGAGAGATATAAAACGAGAGAGTCTTATTGGTGAAAACCTTCACAGGTACCATAAGGCGATGAAAGCTGAGAGAAAAACCAAAAATGAGATAGACTTTATAGTGAAAACCCTCCGGGCACTACAAGTCGAATAAGATTAAGATGGGGAATCGCTAATTGAAGATCTTGAAAGATGATTGATGGTAAAGGATAGGCCACATACGCATGTCATGGCCATTAGAGTCAGTATCTGCATTTGATAGGTTTTATTTATAGTTTCTTTTGTTAAAGAGTCATTTTTTTCCTTGGTCTTTTTATTATGTTCCCTTTTATCTTTTTCCTTTCATAGAAAATCCCCAATAGAGTCTGTCTGGTCAGAACAAGTGTGAATTGACTTCAGAATATGCCATCAGCTTTCCAACTATGCAAGATAAGATCTGACTATTACATCCAAGTGGTATAGTCAGCGAGGAACAAGCGCGAGGCCAGTGTCAAAAATATATCCCCAGCAAAAGGGAGTTGACGAAAGGATTGACGAGTGTCAAGAGGGATATCCTTGCCAAAACCAAGGTTATAAACCTCAAAGCCAAGGCCCATGAACAAAGCAAGGAAAGCGGTGAGCATGATTTGGGGAAATTCATGCTAGACTAAAAGGCCTCGGAAATGTCGGTTTCCGAGCTATGCCACAAAAGAAGAGGGATATCCCCAGCAGAAGGGGATTATCCCCAGCAAATGATATCATCCCCAGCAAGTTGTGGAACACAGCGCAAGGAAAGAGAAAGGGAAAACCATCACAATAGGAGTATCACAGCCAACCACCATGTTTTAAACTAACAAATTTTGTTTGATTTGAAACAGGTAAAGGAAATGGCATTGATGCAGAAACGCATGCCACAAGGGATATTATCCCCGAGCAGGTAAGTAAATAATCCCTAGCAAGTGTTGAGGTAAGACATTTTCAAGCCTTAAGGATATTTTGGGTTCATCCGCCCTCGAATAGGATATTTTGGGTTCATCCGCCCTCGAATAGGATATTTTGGGTTCATCCTCCCTCAAATAGGATATGTTGGGTTCATCCGCCCTCAAATAGGATATTTTGGGTTCATCCGCCCTCGAATAGGATATTTTGGGTTCATCCGCCCTCAAATAGGATATGTTGGGTTCATCCGCCCTCAAATAGGATATTTTGGGTTCATCCGCCCTCAAACAGGATATGTCGGGTCCATTCGCCCTCAAACAGGATATGTCGGGTTCATCCGCCCTCGAATAGGATATGTCGGGTTCATCCGCCCTCGAATAGGATATGTCGGGTTCATTCGCCCTCAAATAGGATATTTTGGGTTCATCCGCCCTCAAATAGGATATGTCGGGTTCATCCGCCCTCAAATAGGATATTTTGGGTTCATCCGCCCTCAAATAGGATCTTATTTTTAAAGTTATTGTCTTGCGAGGCGCCTACCTGTATAATTAGAGGAATACATTCAGTCTTTACTTTCAAGTGTTGAAGTTGGGAGCCCGCCCAGATAACAGAGGCATACATTCAGTCTTTACGTTTCAAGTGTTGAAGTTGGGAGCCTGCCCAGATAACAGGGGCATAAATTCAGTCCTTTTATTTCAAGCGTTGAAGTTGGGAGCCCGCCCAGATAACAGAGGCATACATTCCCCGTCTTTACCCATAGGAGACGCACTTCCTAAGTTCAGTTTCACCAACAGGAGACACACTTCCTAAGCAAGTTTTTACCAGTAGGAGACGCACTTCCTAAGAATAGTTCACCAGTAGGAGACGCACTTCCTAAATTCAGTTTTACCATAAGAGACGCACTTCCTAAAGTTCAGTTTTACCATAGGAGACGCACTTCCTAAAGTTCAGTTTTACCATAGGAGACGCACTTCCTAAGTTCAATTCTACCAATAGGAGACGCACTTCCTGAGTTTATTGTACCCAATAGGAGACGCACTTCCTAAGTTCAGTTTTACAATAGGAGACGCACTTCCTTAAGTTCAGTTTTACCATAGGAGACGCACTTCCTAAGTTCAGTTCTACCAATAGGAGACGCACTTCCTAGATCCATTGTACCAATAGGAGACGCACTTCCTAAGAAGTTTCACCAATAGGAGACGCACTTCCTAAGAATAGTTGTACCAATAGGAGACGCACTTCCTAAGTTCAGTTTTACCATAGGAGACGCACTTCCTAAGTTTATTTCACCCAATAGGAGACGCACTTCCTAAGTTCAGGTACCAACAGGAGACGCACATCCTAAGATCAGTTTCACCAATAGGAGACGCACTTCCTAAAAAATAATTTCACCAATAGGAGACGCACTTCCTAAGATAAGTTTCACCATAGGAGACGCACTTCCTAAGATAAGTTTCACCATAGGAGACGCACTTCCTAAGTTAGTTTCACCAACAGGAGACGCACTTCCTAAGCAAGTTTCACCAGTAGGAGACACACTTCCTAAGCAAGTTTCACCAATAGGAGACGCACTTCCTAAGCAAGTTTTACCTGTAGGAGACACACTTCCTAAGATAAGTTTCACCGATAGGAGACGCACTTCCTAAGTCAATTTCACCAATAGGAACGCACTTCCTAAGATAAGTTTCACCAATAGGAGATGCACTTCCTAAGTTCAGTTTTACCATAGGAGACGCACTTCCTAAGTTCAGTTTCACCAATAGGAGACGCACTTCCTAAGGAGACGCACATCCTAAGCAAGTTTTACCCAGTAGGAGACGCACTTCCTAAGAACAGTTTTTCCCAATAGGAGACGCACTTCCTAAGTTCATTGTACCCATAGGAGACGCACTTCCTAAGTTTATTGTACCCACAGGAGACGCACTTCCTAAGTCTATTGTACCCAATAGGAGACGCACTTCCTTAAAGTTTAGTTTTGCCCATAGGAGACGCACTTCCTAAGTTTACTCTTACCCCATAGGAGACGCACTTCCTAAATTAAGATTTCACGCATAGGAGATGCACTTCCTAAATTACTTTCATTCATAGGAGACACACTTCCTAGTTCAAAAGCATTAAGGTTTCGCCCATAGGAGACGCACTTCCTAAGACTATTTCACCCCTAGGAGACGCACTTCCTAAGTTTAATTCCATGCACAGGAAACACACTTCCTGAATTAAGTTTTCATTATTAGGAGACACACCTCCTAGTCTGGTTCGCTCAGGTTATACTTTTGCTTCAGGAGATGCACTTCCTAGTTTGATTCATTTTAAGTTCGACCATAGGAGATGCACTTCCTAGTCTAGTTTTTTGAAGTTTACCCGTAGGAGACACACTTCCTAATCAAGGGCTTTCAAGTTTTTAGGAGACGCACTTCCTAAATCAAGATTTTATTCATAGGAGACGCACTCCCTAGTTCTAATCACTGAAGTTTTCACCCTTAGGAGACACACTTCCTATTTTAGCTCATTCCGATTCAACCATAGAAGACGCACTTTCTAGTTTGAGTCATTGAGGTTTTTATTTTAGCAGACACATTTGCTAGCAAGAGTTTTGGTTTTACTCATAGGAGATGCACATCCTAGCCTAGTCTTGAGTTTACTCTCAGCATTGCATCAATAGTGTAAGTAAGTTACAATTTTGCTAACGACTAACAAATCTTCCCAGTACAAACTGGGTTAGGAAATTTTGTTTGTTTTGTTTGTTTTGGTTGTCAGGGACCCGACTGTAGAACGGAGGTTGTTGTATGTCGAAGATCGAAGAAGTCAGGAGTCCGCCTGTAGAACAGAGGAACATTCTTCAAGATCAAGCAGTGACCCACTGGAAAGCAGAAGGTTATAACAGAAATCCCAGCATTCAATCCCAGTTAGAAATAGTAAAAGCTCGCCTCAAGAACGCGAGTCAATAGTCTGGGATGATCAACAGAAGCTGGTCACAAGAACAAAAAAAAACAAGAAAAAAAAAAAAGAACCCAAAATACGGAAGTGGAGAACAAATGTGGTCTGCTCAAGAACTAGCACCTACAACTAGCAAGTATCAAGGTTCAAATCCAAAGTCTGTATGAAGCACCATTCAAGACTCAAGACCAAGTTTCAGAAGACTTAAAGATAGGAATCCTTGTAACTAGTAGCTGATAGGCTTAGTTAGTCTTTTTCAGTTTTCATTTTTTGTTGTAATGACAGGACCGCGGACCGGAACCTCAACGGAACGACACCTCGATCGGCTCCTCACCTCGGTACACTCTACCATCTCTCTCATTTCCGAACTACATGTGGCCTGATTCCTGTATAACCAAGGATATGTAGGCAGCTCAGATACCAGGGCTCGGTCACATTCCTTCTTTTTTTTCCCTAGTGTGGTCCCTCCAAATAATGATCGGGTCAAAAACACGTCTAGTCGTTCTTTGTCGGAAAACTCTTCGTGTTTCCAGTCAAAGAGGGGCAGCTGTAAGTACGTGATTTTTGACCCTCCCCGAGGATTTTCACATTTTTTTAGCATAAATATGTAATTGGGTCTAATATAGCCATTTTAACTATTTTTACTTTATTTCGTTGCAAAAAGAAAATCACAAAAATACATATATAAATTTTAGTTTATGTATTTCTCATAAACTTGAAAAAAATACAAAAATTGAACTTTATTTTGTATTTTATATAAATTCGAAAATTACAAAAAAATATATAGTTCTATTAATGTTTGCAGTCATTATAATTTTGAAAAATACAAAAAAATATTACTTCATATTTTATCTTTATATATAAAAACGAAAATTACAAAAATAGTTTTATTAATATTTTGTAGCTATTTTAAATCTTGAAAAAATATTCAAAAAAGAAGATATAGTTTTGTTTAAATATTAGTCTTATTTTTGGTAGTTATTTTGCTTGCATAGGACTACTAGTTGAGCAACGTCGTGTTCCTATTTCTCGGGTCCGGGCAAAAGAATAATATTCGGGTTCAAACTACCCGGTTTTAGGCCTAATTTTCGGACCTAGCCCATAATAAACCGAGTCCACGACACATGGGGAACCCCACCACGCGTGGGGGACACAAACCTTGAACCCCACCACGCGTGGGGCTCATTTTTTCTGGACAAATGGGCTAATATACACGGACAGAAAAAATTGAAAGGAGGGGAGATTTTGAAAAACCTGAGGCACTGTTCATCCTTCTTCTTCAAAAAGAAGAAGGAACAAAACCCTACAAAAAAAAAACTAGCAAGCCCCCCCCACGCCTCAACACTGTCCAAAGACGACGACCAACAGTCCTACCCCCCGGACTTCCCCATCGGCACCGTCCAAACACCACCCCGTCTCCTCCCAACTCCGTCGACCACCTGCCCCGACGCCATAACCACCAACCTTCGACGAAAAACCAGTCGCACCCCCGTCGCAACCAGCTCCCGCCATCGTCGTCACTGTCCCGCATGCCTCACGTCCGAACACCACCACAAATGACGCCCATCTCCTCCGAATGTTCACCATCATCGTTACCATCTCCGAACATCCCCACCTCCGTGAAACCACCATAGTTGCTCCTTCCTCAAGCCAAACGACCCCCCACACCTCAGCTGCTATCTAGCAGCATCTATTGCTGCATCCAGCAAACGAAAACCACCCCCAACCCTAACCCAAAACCACCACGAAAACCACCAGTCCGTCACCTTCCCCATCACCCTCCTATCGTGAAACCCCCATTCCCTCACGTCGGACCCCAGCTCCTCGACCTCACGTCCAGTGACCATCCGAACTACCAGCCCATGACGACTTCTTCTCCTTCGTCGTAACAAAGGAAAAAACAGTCCGGCGATCCTCCAGTAAATCCGACTATCACTGCTTTCCGTTCAGCCCCCCTCACGTCCAAATGACCACCTGGAAAAACCAGTCGCAGTCATGACTCATTTTGGTCCGTTCGTGTTCGAGTTTCTGGCACGAGCTATTCAGTCCGAGCTCTGACGACCTTCTCTATGGTTTCCCGTTCGAGGTTATCCGTCGAAGTCGATGTTGAGGTTTGGTCCATGGCTCTATGCGTTTCTGTTTATTCAGGTTAGTAAACCTCGATGTATTAGATAAAGAAACTTTACATTAAATGTTCGAAGATGCAATATAGAAATTGGTATGATAATTTTCTGCTTATGTTTCACCGTATGCATTTTAAGTTCATTTTTGTGTTATGTTATTATTGTTTACTTGATGTCATTTGATTTAGTTGTATTAGTAGTCCTAAGACACAGTTTGACGTTGATTCGCTCGTCCCTTCATTGTCTCAGTTTATTTGGACAAAATTAGTATTAGTACCTGTTGTTACTACGCCCGAAACACTCATTCGCTTAACTTCTTTTATTAAATCTTGACAAGTTATGAGATTGTAGTTGTAAAGAAGCCGTAAGGTTTAGTATTGTTAAAGGCGTAAAAATGGCATCCTTTTAAAATATAAAAATAAAAATAAATAATAAAATAAAAAAACGGGACAAGCTTCGCCAAAAATAAAAAATGTACAGATTGCGGAACCCTCACAAAAATATATGCATTAAATACTTAGATTCCGGGACGGGCCGTTTAGCAAATTTCACGGCCCTACCCAAAATAATAATGCGCTAGTTGCTTTAGGCGCGCCTTTAATAATGTTATCTCCCTAAACTCGGGTGCACATTTATGTGACCCAAATCCAAATCTCAACGGGATCGAAATACGCCTCTAATCACGGGCACATTGATTGTGGCGTGGCCCGAGATGCATTTCCATGACGTTGCAAATTCCTTTAAAAAATAAGAATGAGATGAGCCTCGCCGAATAAAAATACAAATTGCGGGGCCCTCAGTAAATACTTGTTTTAAATTACTTAGAATTCAGGAGGGTCGCTTAGCGAATTTCGTGGCCTTCCCAAAATAATAGCGCGATAGTCTCTTTAGGCGCGTGTTTAATAATTTACTTTCTTAAACATGGGTGTGCATTTCATGCGACCCAAATCCCAATCCCAAAACATCAAATAAAATGTGTTCCGGATTATGGGTGCATTTCATGTGACGCAGTCCAAAGACGTGTTTTAAATGATGTTCACATTCTTTTAAAATAATAATTATAAAAGCGGTAAAAAGTTAAAATTTGCACATAAGTTCATATTTGTATAAAATCAGATAATCAAGCCGAATGTGACAGTTGAGCGACCGTGCTAGAACCACAGAACTCGGGAATGCCTAACACCTTCTCCTGGGTTAACAGAATTCCTTATCCGGATTTCTGGTACGCAGACTGTAGTATGAAGTCATTCTTTTCCTCGATTCGGGATCAAAATTGGTGACTTGGGACACCCTAAATCTCCCAAGTGGCGACTCTGAAATAAATAAACAAATCCCGTTTCGATTGTCCTTTAATTGGAACAAACTCCCTTGCGCCCCCGGGTGCGGAAAAAGGAGGTGTGACACATGGTATGTATAAGATATAAATATTTTATACTAGTAATATACTATAAATATAAAAATCTTCAAGAAAAAACCTATGCATATACTAGTATATTTGTAGAATATTTGCAGTATAATACTTAATCACTCTAAATATACACTATATATATATTTAATATATTTGTAAAATATTTACAATGTCAATTAATATACGTTTTATATATCATTAAGATTTAAATATACAAACATGAAAGAATCAAAAATCAAATAACATAAAATTAGTCAAATTATTGTTCAGCGTTAATTTAGGAAGTTAAGGAGAAAAATCGGAACTGCTTTGGATTTTTTTTTGGAATTGAATGCTTTAGATTTTTTAAATCGTGATTCTGGGTCCATATTTATAGCTTCATGCTAAACATATAATTATTTAGGTGCCTTTTTTGTAGAATACCTATTACTACTAGGTAATTGAATTTTTTTCTTAAATATGGCGTACTTATGTTTTTTTCTCTTTTTTGTTTCTGAAAATGCTAGAAATATAACACTATGAGGGTGATCTTTAACTTTTGGCCTTTGAGGTAGGTTACCCTACTATGAGTAAACCTTCAACGTTAAAGCGAGCGAATTAGTAGTAAAGGTTGGGTAAAGGAAGAAAGCTATTTAACTTCTTTTGTAAAAATAGCACGTGCTAGCCAGTTTTCGGACTGGTAATTGAAAAAAAGTCAACGTTTGTAAAGTCATTAAAAAATAGTCACTATCTTATTGCTACATGGGAAGTTCCAGCATAATATACTGGAGATTGGTGCAACTGTGTATAAACTTCCAGCATATTATGTTGGAACTCCAACACGCGGAAAGTTTCAGCATAATATACCGGAGATTAGAGCACTTGTGTATGAACTTCCAACATATTATGCTGGACCGATATATTATACCGGAATTCCAGTATATTATGCTGGAAGTCCAATATATTATGCTAGAACTCCAGTATATTATGCTGGAACTCCAGTATATTATGCTGGAACTCCAGTATATTATGCTGAAACTCCAGTATATTATGCTGGAATATTTTCCGGATTTTGAACAGTATTTTCGTTCAAATTTATTTTTACATAAAAATTGGCTAAATTTCGATTACTTTTAAAACTGTGGCTATTTTTCAACGACTACTTGTAAATCTCGCTATTTTTAAATTTCTTCCTTTTTGGGCTAAGACCCTTACTTTCAAATGGGCCCACTATGGACTCCGTTTGTTTTGGGGCTAAATGGGGCCCAATGTTTTTTCAATGACAGAAATATGACACTTTAAGGATGGTCTTTTAACTTTTGGCATTTGGGGCACGTAATCACCTGCCCGAAGGACCACTTTCAATGTCATTTGTGACATTGAACTTTCTTTTTTAAAGTTATATATTTTGCCGCTCGACCAAAAATATTTATAATTCCTAGTTTATATATATATTATACGCTAGTTATGTGTATTTTACACACTATTGACTGTTTTTTTGGAGGCCGCCCAAGTTGTCTTCTTTTTTAAGATTTTTATGATATTTTCAACCTTAGAGCATATATTAACTCAAATTTCCTTTTCGATTGTTTCAATTGTAATTACAATTCATTTGATAACCTTTTTAGTCGATGAAATCGTAAAACTATACGATTCATCAGAAAAGGGCATAATAGTTACTTTTTTTTTTCTGTATAACAGGATTATTAGTTACTCGTTGGATTTCTTCTGGACATTTCCCACTAAGCGATTTATATGAATCATTTGCATTGTGTTTGAATGGTGAAGAGTCGCCCAATACACCATTAATTGTCTTAAGTTCATTTTTATATGATGGATTAACGATTCACTCCATTAATTGTCTTAAGTTCATTTGTATAACTATCTCGTTTGGTCTTATAAATTGCTTGCCAAAAGGAAGAAGGCAATTATATTATCATAAATAAATCGGGCAACGAATAAATTAAAGAGAAGATAACAATCTAGAAGCAATTTGTAATTCTTCTTTCTTGTAGAACGAATTTATAGAATTTATGCTTGTAAAATCAATATCATGTGAACTAAAGCGACATAAAACAACAATTTGCAAGAAATAAACAAAGGAGAAGCTAATTAATTAATCAACTATCATATTTAGGGGCCGAGCTAATATGTCGATTACGGGTTCAAATCCTAACTCTATCTCTGATCATATACCACGATCCCACCCCGCAATCAACTTCCAATAAACCTTATTCCAACTTCGATAAATACCATGTTCTTTCACCAACCAATAGATATTATGATGACCTTTGTCTCTTTTTGGTTGAAATGCTTTAATAGAAGTGAATTGCAACCCCCAAATGGCTACACAATAATATGTATTTTTCAATTTATATGCTTTAAATAAAAAAATTTGACCTGATTGAAGAGCTTGTGAAATCCTAAAGAATTTGCCCGCTTTGCAATTAATTTGGACTGATTCTGTCCCATTAGCCAAATTGCTAATAAAATGAACAATTGGTGTTTTGTGTGCAAAAGAAGATGAGAATTGAGACAAGGTAAAACACACAACAAAAATGAAAATCAAGAAATGGTTTGTAATGGAAGCCATTTTTTGTATGAAAGTTTGTTATAATTTATTCGTTTTGCCTTCACCACTCTCCTATTTATAGTTGAAATAATGAGTTTTTTAAGGAAAAATAAAGTATTTAGGAAGATTTAACATTTCTGAGACTTGGTAGTTTGGTAAGACATCGTTATCATATTTCCAGATTTGATAAGTTATTAAGTTTAGTACTTTAAACCTTGCATGCGAAATCAATAATTTCTTGAAATAACTGCATGCAAAGATAGAATAAAATTGATGCTTCATTAATGATAATTATTTAGCATAAAATCATATGCGATATTAGTCAAAACCAACAATCTCAACAATAATTCAATCTCCTTCTTTTCATTAACGCTAAACTAAAAAATGTACAAGTTACGTCACTACAAGAAATAGTTTTTTTGTGGCGACTCCCAACGTCTCGTCTCATAAAGTAAGCATTTTGTTGACGACCCAACAAAGTTGCCACAAAAAATCATGGTTTGACGACTGTAATCGCCAGGCTCGATTGCCATAGATGGTAACATTTCACTGGCAACTAAATTGTAGTGATCCGGCCGGTTGTTTCGTGAGTTATAGTCCCGTTTATTCCATTTCTGCTTCCTTATGTATTCCTCAGCTGTATTTCATCGTATCGTGTTGGTTGGTTGGGGTCCGGAGTGGTTTCGGTTTGGAATGAGACACTTAGTCTGCTATTTAGAAGCTTAAGTTGAAAAAGTCAACCGGATATTGACTTATGAGTAAACGATCTCGGAATTGGATTTTTATGATTCAGTTAGCTCCTTTAGGTGATTTTGAACTTGGGATCGCGTCCAGAATGTAATTTGGAGGTCCTGTTAGAATTTAGCTTGAATTGGCGAAATTGAAAATTTGAGCGATTTTGGTCGGTAGTGAAAATTTTGATATCGGGGTCAGAATAAGATTCCGAAAGTTGGAGTAGGTTCGTAGTGTCATTTGTGACGTGTGTCCAAAATTCAGGTTATTGGGAGGTGATTTAGTAGGTTTTGGCATCGTTCGCGGAACTTGGAAGTTTAGAAGTTTTTAAGCTTGAATCCGAGGGTAATCAAGTGTTTTGATATTGTTTTGAATGTTTCGAAGGTTCGACTAAGTTCGTATATTGATATGTGACTTGTTGGTATTTTGGTTGAGGTCCCGAGGGCCTCGGGATGAATTCAGATGGTTGACGGAGAGTTGGGAAGTGGAATAAGGCAGCTGAAGTTGTTGCTTCTGATGTTTCAGCACCTGCAGGACCCGCAGGTGCGATGATCGCAGACGTCGGAAGTGAACCGCAGATGCGGAATTTGGCGCAGGTGTGCGGGATTGCCTGCACCTGCGAGCCCGCAGGTGCGGAAGCTGGTGAGTTAAGTGCAGTTTGCAGGTGCGGCACCTTGACCGCATGTGCGGTCCCGCAGGCATGAGAAATAAGCCGCAGGTGCGAGAAGCCTGGGCAGAAGGTATAAATTGAACCCTTCGCGAATTTTGGTCATTCTTCACCATTTTTATCCGATTTTGGAACTTTTGGGAGCAATTTGAGGAGGGATTCAAAGCGATTTTCATTGAGGTAAGTAATTTGAGCCCTAATACTTGTTTTTATGGTAAATTTCCGTTATTTAATCATGTAGTTAGCGGTGATTAAGGGTGAAAATAAGGGGTTAGAGCTTGAGATTTTGGAGAGTTTGATTGACAATTTGAGAGGTTTAATGGAGTCGGATTTTGATAAATTTTGTATGTATGGACCTGTGAGCGAAAGGGCTTTCTAGTTTTGTGATTTTTGTCGAATTTTGTGACATGGGCCCGCGGGCCGGGTTGAGAGGATTTCGAGATTTGTGCCTAATTTGATAATTTTTCTTGTGGAATTCATTTCATTAGCGTATATTGATGATATTGTTCTGGTTATGGATAGATTCAGAGCGATTGGAGGCCGAGTCGAGGGGCAAGAGCATCGTGGAGCAGGGATTTGACCGGTTTGAGGTAAGTAACAATTGTAAATCTAGTCCCGAGGGTATGAAACCCCGAATTTCGTATCGTTTTACTATTTTGAGGTGACGCGCATACTAGGTGACAGGCGTGTGGGCGTGCATTATTGGGATTGTGACTTGGTCCATCCCATGGCAACAATAAGTTGCGTATTTGGTTAAAACTATATGATACTTATGTGTTTCGGAAAGGGCCTTTTTCTTATTATCCTTTCACTGTTTTTGGTTGAAAATCTATACTTAGTCATGTTATACTTATTGATTTTATAACTCGTCTTTACTACTCTGTTTTGATGCATATAAAATGTTATAATGGGCTGAGCACCCTGTTTTTACTGATAGCCCGAGTGGCTTGGGAGGTCTATGACTGAGTGAGGTCGAGGACCTGTTTTGTGAGGATATTTGTGGGATCGGTCTGCACGCCGCAGTATGTTGTTACTGATTCATGATTTAGTGAGGCCGAGGGCCTGATTGATTTATGCCACGAGGTGGCTTGTTATAGCGATTTGGCTGAAGGAGCCCCTCCGAAATCTACACACCTCCACTGAGCGCAGGTACCCTGAGTGAGTGATATGAGATATGCCGAGGGGCTGTATACGAGCGACTGTGAGGTTTTCCCGAGGGGCTGTATATGAGTGATGTTCTGCCCGAGGGGCTGCTTATGAGTGATGTTTGCCCGAGAGGCCGTTTAAGTTTCCATCATTTTTCTCACTGTTGCATTGAGCCTCTGTTTGAGAACTGTTGAAAAATATCTTCAAATGATTTTACTGAAACTGAGTTTAAAAGAAATGATTTGATTCAAACTCTGATTTTAAAAGCATATTATATTTTTACTGAGATTGTCCTGATATGAACTTATTATGCTTTATTGCTCGTCACTGCTTCTCGGTCTTTATTTACTTTGGTTACTTACTGAGTTGGCGTACTCATGTTACTCCCTGCACCTTATGTGCATATCCAGGCACATCAGGACCCGGTAGCGGCTGTTGACTAGTCCAACTGTAGATTCTTCTCGGAGTTGGCAAGGTAGCTGTTGGCGATCGCAACCCTGTTCTTCTCCCTCCTATCTTCCTGTGGTTTGTTTTGTAGTTACATTTCCAGACTATGTTAGTCTCAGTATCTTGGGATAGTGTTTAGTAGATGTTCATGACGAGTGACATCCCGATGTCGGGTTTTTCTTTCCGCACTTTGTTATTCAAATTTTTCTTATGAAGTTTTATTATTAAATAGCTTGAAGTTATCTTTAAATTGAAATATCGGGTTATTTTTGGCAAGGAGTCGGCTTGCCTAGTACCTCGATAGGCGTCATCACGACATGGGAGTTTGGGTCGTGACATAAATTTAGTGGGCGTTTGAAAATAAGAATTGTAAAATTTCGGAAAAACTTAATTTTTTTTTCAAGTGAAAATAGTATTTGAAAATTAAAGTTCTATTTGGACATGAATATAATTTTGGGATGTTTTTGAATTTTGAGAGTGATCTGAAGTGAAAATTTTGAAAAATTTCGAAATTTATCTTCAAATGAAAATCGAAAATTTCATGGCCAAACACTGATTTCGAAAAAAATGTAGAAAGAATTCGAAAAAAAGAAATCTATTTTTATGGCCTAACGGGCCCTTAGGTTGCCATGAAAAGTGCAGCTCTTTTGACGTCCATTTAGAAGTTAGTCAAGTTACTACTAATTCTATTTTACTTTAAAATAAAGAAAGACAGAACTTCTTATAAGAAATTAAAAATAAAAGAGAGACTAATTTTAATATTAGTCTTAAAAATAAAAGAGAGACTAATTTTTTCTTCTTATAAGAAAAAATACATTTTGACAAAAATGGCCTAATTTGACTGATACGATGCGAGATACATGATGGCATATTTTGATATATTTAGCTGTTAGGGTATATGTAGATATTTTTAGTTATTCACGGACATGCTTCAAATTATTGTAGCGAGTTTATACGACAAACCAATTTAATATTTTATGGATAAGTTTGGCTCTTATAATATTTGTCTACGTGACTCCATCGTAACAGATGCCAGAGCTAAGTTGGACAGAAATTAAATCGAGCAAAATTAATGATACGAGATTTTTATAGACCGAAATAAAAATGAAGGGCAAATGTAAGACAAATCGAATACTTCAGAGATAAATTTAAACTTTCTCCCTTATAAAACCAAATCAAATAACAATTTTCAAGAAATTAACAACAAGGGGGAAGTTATTCAGACTCCCACTCTACTATCAATTTCCAATCAATTTTATTCCAACTTAGATAAAAACCATCTTTTTTTACCCACCAATAAATAATAGAATGGCCTTTATCTCTTGTTGGTTCAAATGCATCAATTAATCTACCCCAAGAAGCTTCACAATTATATTTACCCTTCACATTTGTTGAGTTTATTTTTAATATAGAAAGGTATTAAAAAGAGGGTGAATGAGAAATGGAGGGAAATGAAAAATTTTAAGTTTCTTTCTCATTTTAATGAGACATTGTCCCTCATTGGCAGAGGAAAAGAAGTTTGGTGGGTTTATATATAAATGCACTTCATGTAGCTCTTAGCTCGGCTCGACTTCGGCTACGGCTACGGCTACGGCTTCGGCTTCGACTTCGGATTTGGATTTGGATTTGGTCAAATGATCGATTGATTGATTAATTTTTTGGACCAAATTTATTTGTTAATAGTGAATATTAACGTAATATTATCCGTGTTTGTAACGGATGTTTTCCAATCCGTGAATATTAATGAGCAAGTGCTCATTCCACCATGAGTAGTGCTCCAGCCACCATTGCCATATTGATTGCTCCATTAGTAAACAGCCTGGTGCTCTGTCCACCATGGCCAAGTGCTCCACTTCATGAGTGGCAGCGGGTCCATTTTTAGCAGCTAATTGCACTATAAATAGAGGGTGCAAGCAGCCTGTTGAAGACACACTGAAAACTTGAGAGCAATTGATCTTCCATAATCATTATTTTACAAATACAGGAGGAACAACAAGCTTAGGGAATTTAATAATATTAATTTCTGTATTTGTGTTACTTTTATTATTATAGAAACTTAAAACTTTTGTGGTTTTGTGTACTCCCATTTGGAGAGTAAAGCCTTCGTGGCGTTTTGTTGGAGATTAAAATCTACGTGATTTTTCACTCCAGTTTTAAACGTTTATTAAACGTTTGTTTGTGTCATTTTTACAGTAAAAATGGCGAATGACGGAAATCAAGCTGTTCCGATGATGACTGCCAACATATCGACAAGTCGAACTCTGGCGTTGGCACCGGCAGAGAAACCCAAAAAAATTTTCGGGATGGATTTCAAGCGCTGGCAGCAAAAGATGTTCTTCTACTTGACTACGTTATGTCTACAGAAGTTCATCAAGGAAGATGTTCCTGATCTTCCAGATGAAACTCCAGAGAATGATAGCTTTCTCGTGATTGAGGCGTGGAAGCATTCTGACTTCTTGTGCAGGAATTATATTCTTAGCGGACTGGAGGATAATCTGTATAATGTATACAGTGGCGTGGAGACGTCAAAAGAATTGTGGAATGCGCTTGAAAAGAAATACAAAACTGAAGATGCCGGGATGAAGAAATTCGTCGCTGCAAAATTTTTGGACTACAAAATGGTAGATAGCAAGTTTGTTATTGCCCAAGTCCATGAGTTACAAGTGATTATTCATGATCTACTTGCTGAAGGTATATTTCAAATGAATGCTAATATTGAAAGTAAAATTTTTAGTAATTTTACTAACGGAATTTTCATTGAAGGTCTTGTCATCAATGAGGCATTCCAAGTAGCAGCAATAATTGAGAAGTTGCCTCCATTGTGGAAGGACTTTAAAAATGATTTGAAACACAAACAAAAGGAGATGTCCCTTGAAGATCTCATTGTTCGATTGAGAATCGAAGAGGACAATAAAGCTGCTGAAAGGAGAGGCCGTGGAAATTCAACAATAATGGGAGCAATTATTGTTGAAGATAACAAAAAGAGAAATAAGGATTCTGGTCCGAATTACAACCCAAGCAAGAAGCGGTTCAGTGGAAACTGCTACAACTGTGGGGAAACCGAACACAAATCTACGGAGTATCGTGCTCGAAAGAAATACAAGCAAAGTGGTCAAGCAAACATGGTAGAAAAGCATGATGATGTTGATGACTTGTGCTCCATGCTTTCTGAATGCAACCTGGTAAGGAAACCCAACGGAGTGGTGGATTGATTCTGGAGCCACTCGCCATGTTTGTGCTGTGAGGGAAGCATTTTCTACATATGTTTCTGCTGGACCCGAAGAGACGCTCTCTATGGGAAATGCTGCTACATCAAACATTGAAGGATACGGTAAGATATTTCTCAAGATGACTTCTAGCAAGGTCATGACTTTGAACAACGTCCTTCATGTTCCCGAGATTATGAAGAACTTAGTCTCTACTGGACTTCTTGTAAAGCATGGTTTCAAGTGCGTTTTTGTATCTGATAAGGTAGTGATTAGTAAGAATGAAATGTTTGTAGGAAAATGTTACCTTACTGAGGGCCTTTTCAAGCTGAATGTAATAGTTGTTGAAACTAATAATAAAACTTCAGCTTCTTCTTACTTACTTGAGTCAAATGATTTATGGCATGTATGTTTGAGTCATGTCAATTATAAAATCTTGTGAAAAATGATTAACCTGGAAGTATTGCCTAAGTTTGAATGCGAAAAATCAAAATGTCAAATATGTGTGAAATCTAAGTATGTTAAACATCCTTATAAGTCGGTTGAAAGGAATTCAAATCCTTTAGACTTAATTCACACAGATATTTGTGACATGAAGTCAATACTATCTCGCGGTGCAAAGAAGTATTTCATAACTTTTATTGACGATAGTACTCGATATTGCTATGTCTACTTACTTAATAGTAAAGATGAAGCAACAGACGCATTCAAGCAATACAAAAATGAAGTTGAAACACAACTTAACAAGAAAATCAAAATGATAAGAAGTGATAGGGGTGGTGAATATGAATCTCCTTTTGAACAAATATGTTTAGAATATGGAATTATTCATTAAACAACAGCCCTTACACGCCCCAATCCAATAGGATTGCGGAAAGAAATAATCGTTCATTAACAGAGATGATGAACGCATTATTGATAAGTTCTGATTTGCCACAGAACTTGTGGGGGGAAGCCGTTCTTACGGCCAGCCGAATACTAAATCGAGTACCCCATAGCAAAACACAATCCATTCCATATGAAAGATGGAAAGGAAGGAAGCCCAACTTGAATTATTTTAAAGTGTGTGGGTGTTTAGCAAAAGTGTAAGTTCCTAAACCCAAAAGGGTAAAAATAGGACCGAAAATAGTTGATTGCATTTTCATTGGATATGCGACCAATAGTAAAGCATATCGATTTCTGGTTCATAAATCAGAAAATCCTGACATTCATAACAATATGGTTATAAAATCAGATAATGCTGAGTTCTTTGAATATATATATCCGTATAAAAAGGAATGCGAGTCGATTGGTGAAGGATCTAAACGACCTCGGGAAGAAACAAAAGAAAGTACATTTAATCAGGGGGATCCAAGACGTAGTAAAGGTCAAAGAACGCCTACTTCGTTTGGACCAGATTTTGTGACTTTCTTATTGGAAAATGAGCCTCAAACATTTAAAGAATCTATGTCTTCTTTGGAATCATTGTTCTGGAAAGAGGCAGTCAATAGTGAAATAGAATCCATATTGAACAACCATACATGAGAATTGGTTGATCTTCCTCCTGGAAATAAACCTTTGGGTTCTAAATGGATTTTTAAGAGAAAAATGAAAGATGATGGCAATATTGATAAATTTAAGGCAAGACTTGTTGTCAAAGGGTATAGACAACGAGAAGGTCTTGACTACTTTGATACATACTCCCCAGTTACAAGGATTACATCCACACGGATGTTAGTAGCATTAGCTACAGTGTATGGTCTTGAAATTATCAAATGGATGTTAAAACGACCTTCTTAAATGGAGAGTTGGGGGAAGAAGTTTACATGGAACAACCTGAAGGGTTTGTGGTTCCAGGTAAAGAAAATAAGGTATGTAGACTTGTTAAGTCCCTATACGGACTAAAACAAGCACCCAAACAATGGCATGCGAAATTTGACTAAACAATGTTGTCAAATGGTTTTAAGATAAATGAATGTGATAAATGTGTGTACATTAAAAATGTTTCAAATCACATAGTCATTGTTTGCCTATATGTGGATGATATGCAGATAATGAGTAATAACATTGCCAACATAAATGCTACTAAGCGTGCTAACTAGCAAGTTTGATATGAAGGACTTGGGAATTGCGGATTTAATTCTGGGGATTAAGATACAAAAGTCTCCTCAAGGTCTGGCATTATCACAATCTCATTATATTAAGACAGTACTTGAAAAATTCAAGCACTTGGGCTTTAAAGTTGCAAAGACTCCAATTGACGTAAATCTTGCACTAGCAAAGAATAAAGGCCAAAGCATATCACAATTGGATTATGCTCGTATGTTGGGATGCTTAATGTACATCATGAATTGTACACGACCAGATATAGCTTGTGCTATAAGTAAACTAAGTCGATACACGAGCAATCCAGGCCAATCTCATTGGATGGCAATGAAATGAGTTTTGGGATACTTAGAACATACCCAAAACTTTGATTTGCACTACAGTAAATATCCTATGGTGATTGAAGGATATTGTGATGCAAATTGGATCACCGGTTCAACTGATTCGAAGTTTACAAGTGGATATGTATTCACTATTGGTGGAGGAGCGGTATCTTGGAAGTCGTCCAAACAAACATGTATTGCCCGCTCTACAATGGAGGCTGAGTTCATAGCCTTAGATAAAGCCGGTGAAGAAGCTGAATGGCTCCGAAATTTCTTGGAAGACATTCCATTTTGGCCCAAACCTTTGGCACCAATATGTATACACTGTGATAGCCAAGTGGTAATTGGAAGGGCTAGGAGCGTTATGTAAAACGGTAAATCTCGTCATATACGACGAAGACATAAAACCGTTAGGCGACTTCTCTCTAGAGGAATTATCACGATTGACTATATAAAGTCAAGTGATAACGTGTCGGATCCACTTACAAAAGGCCTAACTAGAGAGGTAGTTGAGAAATCATCGAGGGGAATGGTACTATGGCCGAGAATAAGTCATTGTGGCGGTAACTCTACCTAGAAGACTGGAGATCCCAAGATCTAGGTTCAAGGAGATCAAACAAAGTCATTAATGACGGTTCAACATTGTCAACAAAATATTTTTAGTCCATTCTCGTGATGAGACAATGTTCAGTACCAAGGATATAACATTAAGGCTTTTTAATGATTTCTAAATTTGATACAGGGTATATCAAATAGTGTATCTACAGGATGACACATTTAGGAATCACCTATGTAAGTGTGAAGTGTTAGCCGCTTCAAGGAGAATTTTGCAAGGCCAATTCTCTATGCACTTATGAAACCAGACAGTGTTCATGGCTGAAACGAACACAACAATGTAAACCAAAGACAGTTAAGGGATTGATTGTGTGACTTATGGTTGTCTAGGTATACACTAAAGTTCGACGGTTCAAAGATATCAAATCTACCGATTGACCGAGTATATCCGACATAAGTTCACTACGGAAAGTTCAAAGGTAAACCTACTTATCCAGATGCAATTAATCCTTGCTTGCAAATCACACAAGTTTTTCATGCATACTTCCGTGATATAGCCATTCCCCATTCATGTGGGGGATTGTTGAGTTTATTTTTAATATAGAAAGGTATTAAAAAGAGGGTGAATGAGAAATGGAGGGAAATGAAAAATTTTAAGTTTCCCTCTCCTTTTAATGAGACATTGTCCCTCATTAGTAGAGGAAAAGAAGTTTGGTGGGTTTATATACAAATGCACTTCATGTAGCTCTTAAAGAGTTAAGAAGAAGGCAAGCCTCGCGCCGTCATCGTCGCTCGCTCGGCTCGATTTCGGCTTCGGATTCGGATTCGGATTTGGATTTGGATTTGGTCAAATGATTGATTGATTAATTTTTTGGACCAAATTTATTTGTTAATAGTGAATATTAACGTAATATTATCCGTGTTTGTAACAGATGTTTTTCAATCCATGAATATTAATGAGCAAGTGCTAAGTGCTCATTCCACCATGAGTAGTGCTCCAGCCACCATTGCCATATTGATTGCTCCATTAGTAAACAACCTGGTGCTCTGTCCACCATGGCCAAGTGCTCCACTTCATGAGTGGCAACGGGTCCATTTTTAGCAGCTAATTGCACTATAAATAGAGGGTGCAAACTGTTGAAGACACATTGAAAACGTGAGAGCAATTGATCTTCTCTTCACCGAAAACTCAAATGTTAGCTATACTTTGCACTCCTTCCTCTCAGATTTTCCATACGAATTTCTGACTTCTCCTCCCTTGTTCTGCATTATTTTAAATTACTAAGAAAGCAACAGTAAGTGTGATTTGCTGCCTAACTTTGTGTTCGCTGAAACATTGGGGTTTGAAGTACCGCTACACCAGTATGTAATTCGTTCTATCCCGGAAGGAAATAATCCATAACCTTGGGTACTAGGAGGGGATTAAATTGTTTAAGGAAACACTGTGAATTCAGTGGGCTCAAATTAATTTGTGTTTCATTTATATCATTTATATTTACATTAATAAGCTAACGTTTTAATTTCCATAATCATTATTTTACAAATACAGAAGGAACAACAACATTTGCTGTAAATTGAAAATCTTGGCCTGATTTAAGAGTTAAATCAGCACTAATTGCTCCATTTATTTTGCATTTAATTTGGACTGGGTTTGTACCATTATCTAATTTGCTAATTAACTGAACAATTTGTGGGGTGTCTTCAATAGAAAATGAGAAGGTGAAAAACAAAGCAAGAATGAGAATCAAGAAAGCGTTTGTAATATTTAAAGCCATTGCTCCAATAATATTTGTTATATAATATATGTATTTTGCTTACAATGTTCTCCTTTTTATAGTCTTGAATTCTAGAGTTTGTTACATGACTTAATTTATTGCAAGTTGAGAGTTGGATTTAATGTAATCTAATTATCTAAAATCAGATTTTAGGAGATGAATTTCTTCAAATGTATTAATATGTTGACAAGATTTGAGGGATAGAATTTTTGAATACATGTAAACCCGGGGTCAGGGGCGGATGTATTCACGAAGCAGTGTCACGTGACACAATTTTGTCTGAAAATTTTACATAATATGTGTAATAATACTGTACGGAAATAATAAGATAAAGAAAATGACACCACATAATATATATTGTTGCTTGGCATGCTAGTTAAGTTCCTAATTTTGCTTTAGGGGTTAGAGGTTCAAATCTCAACCAGATCATTTTTTCTTCTCGAATATTTGAGAAAGTCTCTATTGGTAAATATTGTTGATAGGTAGAATTGAACTCATGACCTCTTCTAACTTAAGACTCAACAAAATCAATTGATTAAGACTATCTTATTAGATAATATGAAATTAATATTATTTATTATTCTCCGTTCTTCTTTAAATATCGATTGTTTACAAAAAAATCTTGTGTGTGCCCCTCCATGTGGTAGGCTGAAAAACTTTCTTTAACTTATTTCCCTTTTTTTGTTTAATTTTTTCATCAAATGTTTTGCAAATTTCTGTAGACCTTTTGATAATAAGCGAAATCTGGGTGATTTAGCTATTGTTTATGCTTCTGCTTGATGATATTCCAATGATATATTGTAATTAATTGATAAATTATGGCCTTTAATAGTGAATTGTATACATATCAGGTAAAGAAGCGTATATTATGTAAATCAAATATGATTGGAACCATTTTGGAGCAATAAATGAAAAATCCCTCGAAATTAATTATGGTGGAAGAACAAGAAAAGAATCAAGAATATGGGACAACTGGACTAGCGCGGTCAGGTGCGCGTCCAGATGCGCGGCCGCGCTAGTCCAGATTTCGGGAAAGGTTGTTTAAAGGGGTAAAATTGGAATTTCTTCTTAATCCCACTCAATTTACATAAAGCAAGAACTCCATTATTGGAGTTAAAGAGATGGAGAGCGGAAGATCTGATTTTTAGAGAGAGAAGGAGGAGGAAACTCATCTTCAACTATCAAAAATCAATAGGAACATCAACTTGAAGCAAAGATTGAAAGAGTTTTTCTAAACCTTCTCCTAGTATTTACGTATATTATGTTTAAAGATTTTTATTGTTGTTATTTGTATAATTATGAGTAGCTAAAAACTCTAATATTCTTGGGTCATGGATATTAGATGATCTTGTTATTTGAAGCTTAGATTGAAGATCTTGAATCTATCGTTATGGGTTGTTTATTTGATTCTGCTTCTAATTATTTTACTGCGTAGCTAACAGTGAAATATTATTTATGAATCTTGAGTTAAACTTGAAAAAGGAAATTCTTGATTGCATATAGAATCAAATAGATCAAGATCCGAATCCTGGGCATCGGGTGAAAGATTTGCAATTAAGATAGACATATACTTAATTGCCTTGTTTGGTTGAAAAATAGGAGTTGTAAATGCATTCTTGCTAATATTAATACCATAGACATATAGGTATTAGTTTAACTTGAATAGATGCATAAGAACTCGAAAGATTCTTATGAATATTATTAACCCTATAATCAATAACCCGGATAATTTAATAAATCAATCTTAAGCTAAAATAGTAGCATGATCTCTAGCAAGTCCATGACCCTGGAATATCTTTACCCAAATTTGTAAATTGGTTCTTTATATATTTTGTGATAATTTAGCTTGAATTGATAATTGTTTGAGTCTACATCAGTCGATAAGTTGATCACAATTCCTCGTGGGAACGATACTCTACTTGACTGTCGATCAAGTCGATCGCGTGCACTTGCGTGAGTGTTTTGGTCGCAACAAGTTTTTGGCGCCGTTGCCGGGGTATTGAAATTAGCTACTTGACTGTTTTAAGATTTTATTAGCTATTAATAACAACCTAAATTTTCCATCTACTTTGTTTGTGTTGCGCAGGCTTTTCTCTTGAATGCGGAGGAGTAGAAGCACAAACAACCTCTTCCCTTTTGATCCTGAAATTGAACGAACAATTCATAGAACAAGGAAGGAGTGGGAAGCTAGAAACAAAACAGAAAGAGAGTTAGACATTCAAGTTCAACCACAGCTAACAGTGATGGCAGGTAATCAAGAACGTGCGGTGATAGAAGCAGCAAGGCCAAACCTTGCTAATATGACTCAGGCCATTATGAAGCCTGAAATCACCGGCCACTTTGAGCTTAAACAGTACATGGTGCAGCTGATACAGTCCACTGGGCAATATGTTGGTCTAGCTCATGAAGACCCACAAAGGCACATTCAAATTTTTTTGGAAATAACGAATACTTACAATTATCCAAATGTTTCCAAAGATTATTTCAGGCTGACCTTATTTCCCTTTTCATTATTGGGGGATGCTAGAGAATGGTTGCAAAAAGAGCCAGCTAATTCAATCCACAATTGGGATGATTTAGCAAAGAAATTCCTAATCAAGTTTTTCCCCAACAAAAAGACAAAGTTTTTGCGGAGTCAGATTCTTGGGTTTCAACAACGGGATGGTGAAACTCTTCGCCAAGCCTGGGAAAGATACAAGAAACTACTTTGGGATTGTCCTCATCATTGTCAAACTGATGAAGTACTGGGTCATACTTTTGTTGATGGATTAGACGAAACTTCCAAAATGAATCTTGATTAAGCTTGTGGAGGTAGTTGCATGGCAAAACCATACAATGAAATACAACTTCTGCTAAATAACTTTACTGCTAATGATCATAATTGGCAAGATAAAGGAGAACCAAGGAGAGCAATGAAACAGAAAGCAGGGTTACTTGAACTGGATGACATTTCCGCCATGAGAGCAGATTTAGCAAAATTGGCAAATCAAATGACCAGAATGACAATGGGACCATCACAACCAATGCAGCAGGTTCAACAAATGTTAGTTTATTGTGAAATGTGTGGAGATAATCACACAAGTGGCATGTGCCCAACGAATCCTGAATCTATTTATTATGTGGGGCAACAAAGCAGAGGGCCGATGAACCAACAGGCACAATATGGGAACACTTACAATGCAAATTGGAGGAATCATCCTAATATCTCTTGGGGTGGAAATCAATCAAATCAGAATTAATATAGACCCCAAAAAAATTTTAATCAACCTCAAAGGCCGCCACAACAAGCAGAAGAAAGTACAAATGATTTGTTAAAAAAATTGTTGCAAGACAATCAACAACTCAGAACGGACTTCAGAAATCTTGAAAGGAAAATGGGACAACTGGCTGCAAATCAAAATACTAGACCTGCAGGGGCACTTCCTGGTGATACAGAGAAAAATCCTCAAGTGAGTGCAATTACACTTAGAACAGGAAGGGAGTTAGAAGAAGTTTCATTAAAGAAAAAGAACAAGCAAATACCTGAAGGTGAATTAATTCCCAAAGAAGCACAAGAGGAAAAGAGAGATGATACAATTCCAGCACCTGTAAATATTCCAAGACCACCACCACCTTTTCCACAAAGATTGCAGAAAACGAATGACGATCGCATGTTCAACAAATTTCTCTCTATGTTGAGTCAGATTCAATTGAATATTCCGTTGGTAGATGTGATTCGTGATATTCCAAAATATGCCAAATACATAAAAGACATTGTGGCTAACAAGAGGAGACTGACTGAATTTGAAACAGTTGCACTTACTGAAGAGTGCACTTCAAGGGTCCAAAATAAGCTTCCTCAAAAGCTTAAGGACCCTGGCAGCTTTACTATCCCTGTAAGAATAGGCAATGTTGATGTAGGCCATGCACTTTGTGATTTGGGAGCAAGCATAAATTTGATGCCATTGTCTTTGTACAAACAATTGAGTTTGGGAGCTCCAAAACCCACCACAGTGATGTTGCAACTAGCAGACAGGTCCATAGCTTACCCAGAAGGGGTGATAGAAGATGTGCTACTGAAAATTGGGAAATTTATTTTCCCAGCTGATTTCATTATTTCGGATTTTCAGGCCGATGAAAAAGTTCCTATTATATTGGGAAGACCTCTCTTGGCTACAGGTGATGCTATAATTAAAGTAAGAGAAGGAAAAATGATCATGAGAGTTGACAACGAGGAATCTGTTTTTAATGTATATAAAGCAATTCAACTTCCTCGGCAGTATGAAGAATTGTCTATGATATATGTCATGGAGATTGAAGAACAACTTGTTACCTCAAGTGTATATTTGCAGGATTCTTTAGAAAAAGCAATTGTGTTGTTTGAAAGTTTGGAGATTAATGATGAGGTTGAGGAGATGAAACATAATTTGAATGCAACATGTGAATATATAAAAGGTTTTAATCCCTTTGAACAGGCCAGATGGTCATCCTCTGAAGCCCTCAGTTGAAGAAGCTCCCAAATTGGAATTAAAGCCTTTACCTTCTCATCTTCATTATGCTTATTTGGGTAGTTCTGAAACGTTACCTGTTATTATTTCGGCTGACTTGTCTGAATTGCAGGAGGAGAAATTGTTAAGAGTACTACGTGAGCATAAAAGAGTAATTGGGTGGACAATGGCTGACATAAGAGGTATTAGTCCAGCTTTTTGCATGCATAAAATTCTCATGGAGGAAGGACACAAGCCAAGCATAGAACAACAACGCCACCTAAATCCGAACATGAAAGAGGTGGTAAGAAAAAAAGTGATTAAATGGCTTGATGCAGGTATTGTATTTCCAATATTTGATAGCAAATGGGTAAGTCCAGTCCAATGTGTTCCAAAGAAAGGAGGAATGACCGCAGTAACAAATGAAAATAATGATTTGATTCCCATTAGAACTGTTACTGGGTGGAGGATTTGCATAGATTATAGAAAATTGAATAATGCCACCCAGAAAGACCATTTTCCCCTTCCCTTCATTGACCAAATGCTTGATAGATTAGCCGGGCAGGAATACTACTATTTTTCGGATGGCTACTCGGGATATAATCAAATTGTTATAGCCCCAGAATACCAAGAAAAGACCACATTTACATGCCCCTATGGGACATATGCATTTAAAAGAATGCCATTTGGTCTTTGTAATGCACCTGCGACTTTTCAAAGGTGTATGATGACTATTTTCACTGATATGGTTGAATGATTTGTGGAAGTATTTATGGATGATTTTTCTGTATTTGTATGTTCTTTTGATGAATGTTTAATGAATCTTGATAAGGTCCTTGCTAGGTGTGAAGAAACAAATTTGGTACTAAATTGGGAAAAATGCCATTTCATGGTACGTGAAGGCATAGTCTTAGGGCATAAAGTGTCCAAGAATGGATTGCAGGTGGATAAAGCAAAGGTGGAAGTAATCGAAAAATTACCTCCACCAACATCTGTTAGAGGCATTCGTAGTTTCTTAGGCCATGCGGGCTTTTACCGTCGTTTCATCAAGGATTTTTCAAAAATCTCATCTCCTTTGTGCAGGCTTCTTGAGAAAGATACATCTTTCAAGTTTGATGATGCTTGTCTGAAAGCATTTGATGAGCTGAAACAAAGATTAGTTACTGCACCAATTATCATTTCTCCAGATTGGAAACTTCCATTTGAATTGATGTGTGATGCAAGTGATATAGCCATTGGAGCTGTTTTGGGGCGGCAGAAGGAGAAAATATTTTGTTCCATTCACTATGCGAGTAGAACTCTTAATTCATCTCAAATGAATTACACTATTACTGAAAAAGAGTTGCTCACAGTAGTATGGACATTTGATAAGTTTAGATCCTATCTAGTGGGGACAAAAGTCATAGTTTACACAGATCACTCCGCTATAAGGTATTTATTTGCAAAGAAAGATGTCAAGCCAAGGTTAATTCGATGGGTTCTTCTTTTGCAGGAATTTGATTTGGAGATTCGAGATCGAAAGGGAACAGAGAATCAGGTTGCAGATCATTTATCCAGGCTGGAAAATAGAGGCCATGTCACTGAAGGAGAATCAATCAAAGAAACATTCCCTGACGAACATTTGCTAGCTATCACTTCGGATGAAACCCCGTGATATGTTGATTATGTGAATTTCATTGCAAGTGGGGTGACTCCACCAGAATTCATAGCTGACCATAGAAGAAGGTTCTTACATGATATGAGATTCTACATGTGGGACGAGCCTTTTCTATATAAGCAATGCACAGATCAATTGGTAAGAAGGTGTGTCCCTGAGGAGGAGATGAATGCAATATTGCATGACTGTCATTCTTCTCTTTATGTAGGTCATCATGGGGGAGACAGAACTGCACAAAAGGTTTTGCAATCAGGTTTTTACTGGCCAAAATTATTTAAAGATGCACATGCTTTTGTTAAAAATTGTGACAGGTTCCAAAGAACCGGAATGATCACGAAGAAGCACGAGATGCCTTTACAAAATATTTTGGCAGTAGAACTCTTTGATGTCTGGGGAATAGATTTCATGGGACCATTTCCATATTCTAATGGGCATAGATATGTTTTGGTTGCAGTTGATTATGTGTCTAAGTGGGTTGAGGCCATTGCTCTTCCTACTAATGATGCGAAGGTAGTGGTAAGTTTCGTAAAGAAGCATATTCTCACACGCTTTGGAACTCCAAGAGTGTTGATAAGTGATGGAGGAACACACTTTTGCAACAAATTATTGAAAAATGTCCTAGAAAAATATGGTGTGAGACACATGGTTGCTATTGCATATCACCCTCAAACGAGTGGTCAAGTTGAAGTGTCAAACAGGGAGGTAAAACAGATTTTGGAGAAAACTGTGAGCGCAAATAGGAAGGACTGGTCCGGTAAGTTAGAAGATGCATTGTGGGCTTACCGAACTGCATACAAGACTCCAATAGGTACTTCTCCATACAGGTTGGTTTATGGAAAGGCATGTCATTTGCATGTTGAGCTATAACACAAAGCTTATTGGGCAATCAAAAAGCTAAATATGGATATGGACTTAGCCGGTGAAAAAAGACTGCTACAACTCAATGAACTTGATGAGTTTCGGTTGCATGCTTATGAAAATGCCAAGTTATATAAAGAAAGAACCAAGAGGTGACATGATAAGCACATCCAACGTCGTGAGTTTGTGCCGGGTCAAGAAGTTCTTCTGTTTAATTCAAGGTTAAAGCTTTTTCCAGGAAAGCTTAAGTCTCGTTGGGCAGGCCCTTTCGTTGTAGTAAGCGTGACTCCTCATGGAACAGTTGAATTACGAGACACAAATTCAAGTGGTACTTTCTTGGTAAATGGGCAACGAATTAAACATTATTGGGGTGGTGACATTCAACGTCACAAAACCTCAGTAGATTTAATTGATGTATAATGCAATATGGCATCGTGTCGCGACGTAAAATAAGGTGCTGGTTGGGAGGCAACCCAACGATCATGGTATTTTTTTGATTATGATGTTTATTGTGTACTAATAAATACAGGTGAACGAGGGCTGATGCTAAGGTATCTAAAAAAAAAATTCAGAAACCGCTCAGGTGCGCGGCCGCGCACCTGACCGCGCATTTGACCGCGCTACTTTGGGGTGCTCTCTGTCTTGGCCGCGCATCTGACTAGCGCGGCCACGCATTTGACCGCGCTAGTTCAGTGCCTCTTTGTCTTGGCCATGCATCTGACTAGCGCGGCCGCGCATGTGACCGCGCTAGTTCAGTGAAAGTTTTCGTTTTTTTTTAGTTTTTTTTTGTTTTTGTTTTTTTAATTTGTTAATTAAATTACTATCCTACCCCCCTAATTTCCCTTATCTGAACTCCCTCTCCCCAAAAACCCCCCATTCCAACAAATTATCTCTCTCTCTAACCCAATTTCCCCTCTTCAAAACCCTTCTCTTCTCCAAACCTTTCTTCTACCATTCATCTTCTTCTCCCAAACAATCCCCATCAAATCTTCTTCTCTATCTTCATATTCATCTTCTTCACCATTTTCTTCCAATAAAGGTATGAATTCTTGTTTTGTTTTCTTTTATTTTTCTATTTTTTCCCCAGATTTTTGTTTATATGCAAATAAAGTAGTTATAGTTGTTAAAGTTGGTTTCTAAGAATGGTGTTGATATTATAAGTTGAAATGTTAGTAAGAAATTAGTTTTAAGTTCTAAGTTCTTCTCTTCTTTTATTTTTCTTGTTATTTTTCAGATTTTGTTTTTATGTTTTAAGTAAATATAATGATATTATTGATGGGTATTGTGTAATAATAGTGAACTATTCTCGTATAATTCTTTTATACAGAGAATAATGTTAGTGATAATTTATTTTTATTTTTTATGGCTATTTTTCGAAATTCTATTGAAGTGTTTATACATATGTTGTGTTAATTGTACATAAATTATATGTATAAATTAGTGAAATACTTGGGGGTATTGTTGGTTGATGAGTGTGGGGAGGAGAACCACTTGATTGGTGATGTTTTATGGGTGAATAAGGGTGATTATTGTTCTAACAAGTATAAAAGAGGTTATGATAATACAATTTATGCAATGTGTTTGTGAAAAAGCCCCCATGAATAAGAAAATGTAGTTTGTGACCAATGATGAGTGTGAAGTCTAAGTAACCCCATTGAGCCGCGAATTTTGGATTGGGCTATGTTAATATGTTATTGTCTTGCAGGTATAATGACTAACTCCAGAAAAAGACGTACCACAGGTCCTTCCTCAAGCAACCAAGCAGGCAGAGCTAGGTCACGAGAGGCAGCAATTGCACGCCCATTTGATAATACAAGGTTTGTTTCGGCCAAAGCTCAGGACCGATTTGTAGAAAAAGCTGAAAAGAAACCAATTCCTGAAAGAGGTGTTGACATGAGAAAACTTCAGCGGTTGTGCCCTCATATGCACGATGAGTTGCTGAGAAGGGGCTTACACACATTCGTCAACGAACCAGGTGAGGCAAATCTCATGGTTGTAAGAGAATTTTATGCCAATGCTACAGAGCATATAAATGGAATAGTCACAGTGCGCCAAAGAGTAGTGAATGCTTCACTTGAGGCAATTCGTACTGCTTATCAGCTGCCTGTACCTCCAGAGGAGCATAATGACTTCTATAACTATGGTAAGGCACCCACATACGAAATTTGGGAAAGATTCTTTGAGACCATTTTGGCACCTGGCAAGGAAATTTCCTGGATGACTGATGGGCAGAAATTTCATTCTAATGCACTCACATTTGAAGCAAAGTGCTGGTTGCATCTCATATGCGCCCGATTGATCCTATCACACAATAAAACGAAAGTCAATGGACCCCGAGCTTGTCTTGTCTGGTGTTTTGTTAATGGTCACGACTTTGACGTAGCTAAAATCATGTATGATGAGATGTTCACTCGCTGCAAAATCAAGAGGTATGGATTCTTCTTCCCTTCACTAGTTACTCAACTATGCAGGGCTGCTAGTGTGCCATAATATCAACCTGCTGATGGGTTGGTTGAAAAGGAAAGCAAGTTCCGAGCTGATAAAGTGACAACGGGGAAAGAGCCGGAGGTAGTAGAGGTGGTAGAATCAAGCAGCTCTGATGATGATGATGACGATGATGATGAGGAGAAAATGAGGCAATGAATGTTGCAAGTGAGGCGCAGCCAAAAGCACCCCGTGCATCAGCTGCAAGACTGTCATCAGTTGCGAGACTGTCAAGATCAGCATCACAAGCAGCACCAACAACAACATTATCACGAGCAACTTCATCTTCCCGATCTACCAGATTGCCTCGTCAAAACACATTGGAAAAAGAGGTGGAGGATCTTCGCACCACTATGACTGGGTTGGGCAACCGTGTGGAGGAGATAGCTGACCGACAAGTCAAGTCGGAGAAAAAATTTATGGGTTGGCTTAGAGCATTGGGGCGTGCATGTAATGTGAATCCTGACACTGTCTTAGATCAGGAATGAAGTTTCGGGGAAGTATCTTTGCCTATTTTCTTTTTAGAAATGAAAGTCATCGGGACATGCCTAACGTTTAAGTGTGGGGTGGAAGGATGGTAGTAATTATTATAGATTTTTAGGTTGTTTTAATTGTTTTGGATTGTTGGAATGTTTTGGTGGTGTGGTACAATATATAATGTTTTGGGATTGCGTGATTATTTCACTTTTGTTTTTAAATGTTTTGGTGATTTAGTATTGTTGGAGTAATTGTTCTTAAAACATATTTTTTTTAGTAGTAATATTGGCGCGGCCCGATGACGGATTCTTTTGGATAGGAGTTCTTGAGGGACTGAGCTTATTGAAAATAACAAAAAGACTTTTGTTTTTATTTTTGGTATTTTTAGGTAGTATAACAAATCTCCCTTGGTTTTTCTTTAAGCCACGATTCTTTTCCAAGGGTTTATTTTGAATCGGGCATATGTAGTTTTTTAGTGAGCATATATAGAAGAGAACTCATAGCGTTGACACACCTAAACACAATAGAACTTAGAGTGTAACGCTTAGTCTTAATTGTTGAATCTCACCGAAAGTGCCTTAAATTGTATGTTTGTACTGAATTGAATGCTCGTAATGGAGTGTCTTGATGAGTTGATCTGGAATGAGTCATATGCCATGTGTGGTGAGTAATTGTGTAGTCCATGTATTGTATTTGTGTCTAGAACTTGCCCAGTATGTGAATTAAAGCGAAATATTAGGTGATGCTCGATTTGAAAAATGATGTTAGGCTTTCTTTGACCTTTTTGAGCTTAATTGCTTATTAAAAATAAAATTTGTCCCTAGTTAACCCTTTTGAGCCTTCAGACTTTTTGTTTGGCACCCGCATTACAAGCCTATACACTTTTGTTCTTAATTGACAATGTTTTGATCCTTTTACCTCTTAAAGTACTTTAATTGTGAGAAGAACGCTAAAAGAAGTAAGAAGGAAATAAGTGTGAGGTGGCTTTTGAGTGGAACCAATAAAAGGATGAAAGGTGCATTTATGTTGTAAATGAATACACCACTAACAGAAACTGAGTGACAAGAAAAATTACATTGTGTTTTGCTCTAGTTAGTGAGAATGAATTAATAGAGTGCTTAAAGAAGAATGGCGTATTTGTGGGATGACATTGTGTATAAATGAGAAGTAGGTTGAAGAATTTATGCTGAAAATTGCTCGTGTGATGTGTTAAAGTGCTTAGGGGTTGAGTCACTATTCCTAAATACATCTTACCCATCCCTTAGCCCACATTACAACCATAAAAAAGTCCTAATTGATTTTGGATTGAGCTAGCCTACATTAGTAGAGATTTACATTAAGGGCAAGCTTATGGTACCAATTGCATGCATGTGACTTTTATTGTAAGAGTGAGTGCTTTAATTGATTATTATAAGTATATGACTGGAATGTGCGGAGTAATTACCAAATATTTCTTATTGGCATGATGGTGAGGGCATATGACTTGTGACAGAAAAGAAAATCTTGACTTCTGTGAAGAGCAAGTTGAGGAAGTTTGAATATGCATGGCACTTGAGATTCAACTTTAAAGCTAGGATTGTTCACTGCTAGGAACAACATATGTACATTATTCTCGGTGTAATGCGTTAGGGGAAATAGTTGAGTGAAGGGATCTTTAGAGATAGTTGTAATATAATAGTTTGATTGCTCGAGGACTAGCAATAGATTAAGTGTGGGGTGTTGATAATAAGCGAAATCTGGGTGATTTAGCTATTGTTTATGCTTCTGCTTGATGATATTCCAATGATATATTGTGATTAATTGATGAATAATGGGCTTTAATAGTGAATTATATACATTTCAGGTAAAGAAGCGTATATTACGTAAATCAAATATGATTGGAACCATTTTGGAGCAATAAATGAAAAACCCCTCAGAATTAATTATGGTGGAAGAACAAGAAAAGAATCAAGAATATGGGACAACTGGACTAGCGCGGTCAGGTGCGCGGCCGCGCTAGTCCAGATTTCGGGAAAGGTTGTTTAAAGGGGTAAAATTAGAATTTCTTCTTAATCCCACTCAATTTACATAAAGCAAGAACTCCATTATTGGAGTTAAAGAGATGGAGAGTGGAAGATCTGATTTTTAGAGAGAGCAATAGGAACATCAACTTGGAAAAGATTGAAAGAGTTTTTCTAAACCTTCTCCTAGTATTTACGTATATTATGTTTAAAGATTTTTATTGTTGTTATTTGTATAATTATGAGTAGCTAAAAACTCTAATATTCTTGGGTCATGGATGTTAGATGATCTTGTTATTTGAAGCTTAGATTGAAGATCTTGAATCTTTCGTTATGAGTTGTTAATTTGATTCTGCTTCTAATTATTTTACTGCGTAGCTAACAGTGAAATATTATTTACGAATCTTGAGTTAAACTTGAAAAAGGAAATTCTTGATTTCATATAGAATCAAATAGATCAAGATCCGAATCCTGGGCATCGGGTGAAAGATTTGCAATTAAGATAGACATATACTTAATTGCCTTGTTTGGTTGAAAAATAGGAGTTGTAAATGCATTCTTGCTAATATTAATACCATAGACATATAGGTATTAGTTTAACTTGAATAGATGCATAAGAACTCGAAAGATTCTTATGAATATTATTAACCCTATAATCAATAACCCGGATAATTCAATAAATCAATCTTAAGCTAAAATAGTAGCATGATCTCTAGCAAGTCCATGACCCTGGAATATCTTTACCAAAATTGTTATCAAAATATTGTGTAATTGGTGTAGTAATTTTGTGTTGAATTATTGTGCAATTATTAAGTAAGTTATAAATTGGTTCTTTATATATTTTGTGATAATTTAGCTTGAATTGATAATTGTTTGAGTCTACATCAGTCGATAAGTTGATCACAATTCCTTGTGGGAACGATACTCTACTTACTACTATATTACTTGTCGATCGCGTGCACTTGCGTGATTGTTTTGGTCGCAACACCTTTTTTTGCTCTTCAATTTTCACTTCAATACGTTTTCCTAGTTAACATAGTAACAATATTTGGCATAACCGAATGGTATTATTTGAAGGCATGTCGGTCATTTTGTTTTGTCTTTTTCCTCCCTTTCTCGAAACACGAAATACTTCGTACAATAATTTTTTTTTTATAAATAAAAAATAAATCTAGTTTTGTAGTCAATAACTCAAGAAATGATTTCAAAATCCGATAAAGGTGGTCTTTCTTTTCTCTTCCTATAAAACAATTTTTAAACAATAATTCTTAGAATAATTTAGTTAATTTTTAAAATAATTTCGACAGATTTTCCGCGGCCAGCCTTCTAAAAATCCAGTGGATATACATTGGTAGAATATTCCTTCTATTATCAAAGGCTAGCGGTCGAATTATTTTCGGGATTAAATCATGACATTAAAAATATGATTTTAACCATAAATCCGGCAATAAATAAAGAGAAGATAAAAATCTAATAGAGACAATTAATCTCAAGCAATAAAAGGAGAGGATCGTCGTAAGCTGACAGCTAGCATAAACTACAACTTGTTTGGACGGTTGTTATGTATCGTTTCATAATGTATTGTATAATATTTTATTGTACTGTATTATTTTGATTATACACTATTTGGATAGTTTTTATTGTTTGTCATCATTTCACGATATCATGCGCCAACAATATGAAGAATTAACTTGCAATATTATAAAAAAATCAAGACACGAGATATAAAAAGGCATGGTAAATGATAAAATAAGATTATTTAATAATAAGGAAGGGCAAGATCGATGAGAAAAATAATAAGGTAACGACGTGTCCACACCAAATCGATCATTTCATAAAATGACACTTTTCGCCTATAACGTAACGACCGATATAATATGATTGTTTCATAATGTATTGTATGTTATAATGTACCATTTTGATGTATATAGTATTTGGATATATTGTATTGTTTGACATCGTTTCATGATGTCAGCTGAGACTTCAGCGCCGGTTACTTCACCACCCACCCACCCAGCTAGGGGTGGAGGTCAGTCAGCTAGAGGTCGCCCCAGAGGGGGAGGTCGATCAGGTGGTGGTCAGGCCCGTTTCTATGCACTCCCAGCCAGACCCGATGCTATTGCTTCAGATGCTGTGATTACAGGTATTGTCTCAGTTTGCCACAGAGATGCCTCTGTGTTATTTGATCCTAGTTCCACTTTTTCATATGTGTCATCATATTTTGCTCGTTATTTGGATACGCCCCGTGAGTCTCTTGTTTCATCTGTTCATGTATCTATTTCGGTGGGTGATATTGTTGTTGTGGACCTCGTATATCGGTCGTGTGTAGTGACTATTGGGGTTTTGGAGACCCGAGTGGACCTTTTGTTGCTTTGTTTGGTGGACTTTGATGTGATATTAGGCATGGACTGTTTATCTCTATGTCGTGCTATTTTGGATTGTCATGCTAAGACATTGACGTTGGCTATGCCGGGTGTGCCACTGATTAAGTGGTGAGGTTCGATTGATTTTGTCCTCAGTAGGGTGATCTCATTTTTGAAGGCCCAACGGATGGTTGGGAAAGACAATCTTTCATACTTAGCTTTCGTGAGGGAAGTCAGTGTAGAGACTCCTACCATTGATTTAGTCCCGGTAGTGAGGGACTTTCCGGATATGTTTCCTGCAAACCTGTCGGGCATGCCACTGAACAGGGATATTCACTTTGGTATTGATTTGGTGCTGGGCACTCAGCCTATTTCTATTCCACCGTATCGTATGGCACCGACGGAGTTGAAGGAATTGAAGGAGCAACTTGAGGAACTCCTTGATAAAGGGGTTTATTCAGCCTAGCATGTCACCTCGAGGTGCGCCAGTTCTATTTGTGAAGAAAAAAGGATGGCACTATGAGGATGTGCATTGACTATAGGCAGTTGAACAAAGTTACAATCAAGAACAAGTATCATTTGCCTCGTATTGATGATTTATTTGACCAGCTTCAGGGAGCGAGAGTGTTCTCCAAGATTGATCTCCGTTCAGGGTATCACCAGTTGAAGATCAGGGACTCGGATATTCTTAAGACGACTTTCAGGACCCGCTATGGTTATTGAGTTCCTTGTGATATCTTTTGGGTTGACCAATGCCCCAGCAGCTTTCATGCATTTGATGAACAACGTGTTTCGGCCTTATCTCAACTCGTTTGTCATTGTATTCATTGATGATATTCTGGTATACTCGCGTAGTCAGGAGGAGCACGCGGAGCATTTGAGAGTGGTATTGCAGCGGTTGAGGGAGGAGAAACTTTATACAAAGTTCTCAAAGTGTGAGTTTTAGCTCAGTTCAGTGGCTTTCTTGGGGCACGTGGTGTCCAGTGAGGGTATTCAGGTTGATCCGAAGAAGATAGAGGCGGTTTAGAGTTGGCCCAGGCCATCCTCAACCACAAAGATTCGCAACTTTCTTGGTTTGGGGGGTTATTACCGTCGGTTCATTCAGGGATTTTCATCTATAGCATCACCCTTGACCAAATTGACTCAGAAGGGTACGCCTTTCATGTGGTCGGATGAGAGTGTGAGGCGAGCTTTCAGAAGCTCAAGACTGTCTTGACCACAACTCCAGTGTTAGTTTTGCCATCAACTTCAGGTTCATATACTGTGTATTGTGATGCTTCGAGAGTTGGTATTGGGTGTGTGTTGATGCAGGAGGGTGGAGTGATTGCTTATGCTTCTCGTCAGTTGAAGCCCCATGAGAAGAACTACCCGGTTCATGATTTAGAGTTGGCTGCCATTGTTCACGCGTTGAATATTTGGAGGCATTATCTTTATGGTGAGTTGTGTGAGGTATTTACTAATCATCGTAGCCTCCAACACTTATTATTCAAGCAGAAGGATCTCAATTTGAGGCAGTGGAGATGGTTAGAGCTGCTAAAGACTATGATATCACTATCTTGTACCACTTGGGGAAGGCCAATGTAGTGCCCGATGCCTTGAGTAGGAAAGGGGTGAGTATTGGCAGTTTGGCATATATTCCTGTTGGGGAGAGGCCTCTTGCAGTTGATGTTCAGGCCTTGGCCAATCGGTTTGTGAGGTTGGATATTTCGGAGCCCAGTCGGGGTTTTAGTCTGTGTAGTTTCTCGGTCTTCCTTGTTTGATCGTATCAGAAAGCGCCAATATGATGATCCTCATTTGCTTGTCCTTAAGGACAGAGTTCATGTGATGACCCAAAAAGTCATCACTTGATTTAGAAGTAATTTTTGTGTTCCGAGGCCTTAAAAGCCTCCTTTTATCTCATCTCAATTTGCGTGCATGTCCGGGTGTATATCCAGAACGCTTTTATGTGAAAATTTGATAAAAATGCTAATTTGGCCTTTAAAATTTAATGTAAGTTGACTTCGGTCAATATTTTGGGTAAACGGACCCGGACCCGTGATTTGACAGTCCCGGAGGGGTCCGCAGAAAAATATGGGACTTGGGCATATGCCCGGAATCGAATTCCGAAGTCCCAAGCCCGAGAAATAAATTTTTGAAGAAAATTGTTTAACTGAAATTATAAGAGTTTTTGGAAATTTAAATGTGTTTGAATTTGATGGTATCGAGCCCGTATTTTAGTTTCGGAGAGCAGTACAAGTCTTATATGGTGTTTAAGTTGAGCCTGAAAAATTTGGTAAGAAACGAACTTGATATGATGTAAATCGGACCCTCAGTTGTTAAAATTTAAACTTAAGAGTTATGGAGATTTTTCTTTGATTTTGATGTTAAACTCGTAGTTCGAGATGTTAATTTGGAGATTAGATCGCACGAGTAAGTCCATATGATTTTTTGAGTTAGTATGCATGTTTGGTTTGGATCCCCGAGGGCTCGGGTGAGTTTCGGATAGGTTTCGAGGTGGTTTGGACTTAGGATTTTCTGCTATTTTGCTGCTTCTGGTGTGCTATTGTATTGTTCTTCGCGTTCGCGAAATAAATCTCGTGAACGCGAAGAGTAAGTTAGTCTGAGGGGGATTTTCTTCTACGCGAACGCGAGGCTCAGGTTGCGAACGCGAAACATTGGGGGTGTTACCCTTCGCAAACGCGGCCTAGCTATCGCGAACGCGAAGGCCATTTGGCAGGGAACTGGGGGAAGGGATTTTACCCTACGCGAACACGATATAGGTCTCGCGAACGCGAAGGTCAGGGGGGTTAACCCTTCGCAAACGCGACCGGCTTCTCGTGAACACGAAGAAGACCTGTCCAGTGAATTAAAAACAGAACAAAAAACGGGAATAAGCTATTTTCATATCTCATTCCCTAAAATCAGGCCTTAGGCGATTTTTGAAGAAAAGTTCCAACACCAAATCATAGGTATGTGTTCTTAAACTCATCTCCTTCATTTTTTATTAACACCCATTAGATTTTTAGGACTAAATATTATTCTTCCATGGTAAAATTAGGGGTTTTGGGTAGAATTAGGGCTTTTTGAATAATTGGAATTTAGATATTGTTTTGGGGTCGGATTTCAAAACTAATTGCATATTCGGGCTTGTGGGTGAATGAGTGATCGGGTTTTGGTCAGAACCTCGAGTTTTGACCAAGCAGGCCCGGGGTCGATTTTTGACTTTTTGGGGAAAATGATGGAAAACCTATAATTAAGCATTGGGTATAAATTTTTTAGCATTTATTGATGTTGTTAAATTAATTTGGGATAGATACAAGTAAATTGGAGGCGAATTCTAAAGGAAAAGCGGTGTTTGAGGCTTGAGTTGGCCATGGACGTTCGAGGTAAGTGTTTGGTCTAACCTCAGCTTGAGGGAATGGGTATTGTGCTTTATTTACTATGTGCTAGTGTAGTGTACGACGTATAGGTGTGGTGACAAGTATCTATACGTTGTTTTCAAGCATGCTCGTGAGTCTTAAATTGTAATCGTTGTATTTCTTAATAATACTACAAATGCCTAAATTGTTGATTCTCCGTGTTGGGCAAGAATTATGATTACCTTCGTGGTATTTGTTTATTGTTGAACATTGGCTCTAGTTAAGGTTTCATTTGTGAAGTTAATTGTTGGTACAAGTTTGGTTATAGCTGATTCCCTTGTCATGACGTATTTAATTCTTACTGTTGGTTCCATTATCGGGATGTGCTTATTCTTATTGTTGATTCCCTTGCCGGGATAATATTATTTCCTTATTGTTCCCTTGCCGGGATTCTTTTGTAATTGGTGTTGATTGGTATATTAGGATCGGGTTACACGTCGCAATAATATTATATGGGATCGGGTTGCACGCTGCAACAAGGAGCAATAAGGGAGGACAAGAGGGGTCGGGTTGCACGCCGCAATAATGATATATGATTTGGATCGGGTTGCACACCGTAGTAGTATTTTATGATTTGGATCGGATTTCGCGCCGCAACAATAAAGAACAAAAGTGGACATTGATTAGTTACTGTGTTCCTTATTCTTCCTGATGCGAAATTTAAGATGTTCTTTATGTTTTTCTCCTGAGATTCTGTTGGTACTTGATATCCCCTGCAACATGTTCCCCTTCCCGTCTTTAACTACTAGTTCCCGTTATTATTACTTCCCGTATATGCTTTAATTGCATAGGTTTAATTGGTAGTCTTGTCCTAGCCTCATAACTACTTCACCGAGGTTAGGCTCGACACTTACCAGCACATGGGGTCAGTTGTGCTGATACTACACTTTACACTGTGTACAGATCTCGGTACCAGAGCTTTTGGACCATAGCGAGGTTGTTGCCTTCAGTCCAGCGGAGACCCGAGGTATTCCTGCAGATGTCCGTAGGCCTTGCCGTCCCCTTCTATCTTTTATATTCTGTTTTCATTTACTTTAGAGACAGACTTGTACCTTTCTATTTAGACCACTGTTTGTAGTATTCGTAGATGGTCTGTGATATTGTGACACCAGTTCTAGGTAGAGTTGTATTTTGGAGTTTTCGCACTAGTATTTGGTTAAGTTATCAGATTTTGTCTTCTACATTTCTTTAATTATTATTATTATTATTCTGATGTTGATCACATGTAAATTTGAAATTACTAAAAGGTTAAGGAAAAAGAGTAATAAGATCTATAACGCTCGGCTTGCCTAGCTTTTACGAGTAGGTGCCATCATGACTCCCGAGGGTGAGAAGTCTAGGTCGTGATAGTTCAACACGAAGATGCCAGAGATGTGACTATTGGTAATGACGAGGTATTGAGGATGCAGGGCCGGATATATGTGCCAAATGCAGATGGGCTTCAGGAGTTGATTCTGGATGAGGCCCATAGCTCGCGGTATTCCATTCATCCGAGTGCCGCGAATATGTATCAGGATTTGAAACAACATTATTGGTGGAGAATAATGAAGAAGGTTCTACTGAAGGTATCACCCATGAAGGGTGTTATGAGATTTGGGAAGAAGGATAAATTGAGTCCTCGGTTCATTGGACCTTTTAAGGTGCTTCGGGGGATTGGGTAGGTGGCTTATGAGCTTGCTTTGCCACCCAGCTTGTTGAGCGTGCATCCGGTATTTCATGTTTCTATGTTCCGAAAGTATATTGGTGATCCATCTCACGTCTTGGATTTTAGCACGGTTCAGTTAGACAGTGATTTGACTTATGATGTGGAACTAGTGGCTATTTTGGAGCGGCATGTCCGAAAGTTGAGATCAAAGGATATAGCTTCACTGAAAGTGTAGTGGAGAGGTCGGTCCATGGAGGAGGCTACCTGGGAGACCGAGTGGGAGATGCAGAGAAGATATCCACACATGTTTGAGGCTTCAGATATATTTCTTGACTCGTTTGGGGATGAACGTTTGTTTAAGAGGGGGAGGATGTAATGACCCGTCCGGTCGTTTCATGAGTTACCGCTCAGTTTCCTCCATTTCTGCTTCTTTATGTGTTGTTCAGCTGTATTTCATCATATCGTGTTGGTTTTTCTGTGTTCGGAGTAGTCATGGAGTGAAATGAGACACTTAGTCTCTTATTTGGAAGCTTTAATTGGAAAAGTCAACCGAAAGTTGACTTTGAGTAAATAATCTCGGAATTTGGTTTTTATGGTTCAGATAGCTTCGTTAGGTGATTTGGGACTTAGAAGCGTGTTCGGAATGTAATTTGGAGGTTCGTGGTAGATTAAGGCTTGAATTGGCGAAATTAGAATTTTGGCATTTTCCGGTCGGCAGTGGAAATCTTGATATCAGGGTCGGATTGGAATTTCAGAAATTAGAGTAAGTCCCTTGTATCATTTGTGACATGTTTGCAAAATTTTAGGTCATTCGGATGAGGGTTGATAGTTTTTTTGCACCATTTGTGGAATTCGGAAGTTTTGGAATCCTTAGGCTTGAATCCGAGGGTGATTTGATGTTTTGATGTTATTTCGAGTGTTCCGAAGGTTGGAATAAATTTGAATAGTGGTATGTGACTTGTTGGCGTGTTTGGTTGAGGTCCCGAGGGCCTTGGGATGGATTTGGGTGGTTGACAGAAGGTTTGGAGTGGAATGGGAGTTGCAGATTTTGCTGCTTCTGTAGTTTCCGCAACTGCGGATTGGGGAATGCAGGTGCGATGATCACAGAATAGGATATTGTCGCATGAGCGGATGGTTAACCGCACTTGCTAGCCCGCAGGTGCGAGGCTTGGGGCGCAGGTACGGAAGTAGGTTCTCTTAAGTGAAAACCACTGAAGCGGAGAATTTCCGCAGAAGCGGTAGCGCAAGTGCGCTTATGGGACCACAGGTGCAGAATCCCTGGAGCAGAAACTATAAAAGCTTCCCTTTGCGATTTTCAACCTTATTTCACCATTAGTGTTCGGACTTGGAGCTTTTTTAGAGGGTTTAGAGAGGGATTCGAGGGGTAACACTGGGAGGTAAGATTTTTGAACTCAATATTCGATTCTATGGTGATTTCTAACTGATTAGACATGAAATTAATGGGATCCAAGGGTTAAAATTGAAGGCCAGGGCTTGAGTTTTGAAGAGCTTTGATTAGGGATTTGAGGGGCCATTTGAGGTCCGATTTTGGTGATTTGGTATCTATAGACTCGTGAAAGGATAAGGATTCCAGTGATATAATTTTTATCGAATTCCGAGACATGGGCTTGGGGGTCGGATTTGGCCAATTTCAGAATTTTTGTGTTAATTTGATTATTTTCGCTTGGGCTTTGTTCCTTTAGCGTGTATTAATGATGCAACACTGATTTTGGTTAGATTTGAAGCATTTGGAGGCCGATTGGAGAGGCAAAAGCATCGCAGGCTATAGTTTGGACCGGTTTGAGGTAAGCTATGATTGTAAATGTTGTCACGAGGGTATGAAACCCCGGATTTTACATCGTTTCACTACTTTGAGGTGAAACACATGCTAGATGATGAGCGTAGGGGCATACACCGTTGGGTATTGTGACTTGGTCCGTCCCGTATGACTAATAAGTCGCATATTTGACTGAAAACTATTTGATATCACTGTGTTTTGGAAAGTATTACTATGTTTTGGGCTAAATGCCATATTTAGTACTCGTGCCAAGCTGTTTGGACCCTTAGAGACTTTTTACTATTATTCCTCATTGTTTTTCCGTGTTTTACTGATTTCATAACTCAATCTTATTTACTCCGTTTTGGTATTATAAATGATATTTTGGGCTGAGCACCATGTTTACTGTTGCCTGAGTGGCTTGAGAGGTTTCTGACTAAGTGAGGCCAAGTGCCTGTATTGTGAGGATATCATGGGATTGGGCTGCGCGCCACATCATGTTGTGCTGATTGTGATATATGAGAGGCCGAGGGCGTGATTTATTATGCCACGAGATGACTTGTTATAGCGTTTGGGTTGTAGGAGCCCCTCATGAGTTTGAACACCCCCAGTAAGCACGAGTACCCAGTGTAAGCACGTGATTTTTGCTCCACGAGCAATCACTCCAAAAGAAATCAAAAATAATAAATGGCATCGCGGTACAATTTTCACGGGACATGTGCTGCTAGTCATTTGTGGTTCAGCCCGTGTTGCAATTAATCTTACAAAAACACAAAAAATAAGAACGCCGTGTGTAATCAGGCCGTAGTCCGGTTTTAAGAGAAAATTGAAAAAAAATATGCAGCTTTTACTCTAGGCTGTGATTTAACCATTTTTAAAAAATTCTAATATGTGTGTTTATTGTTGTATGTGTTACCCAATATGTGTGTAGGTTCATTTTAATTATTTGCATTGTTTTTAGGAATTTTTGGTTAATTTGTTGAAATTAAAAAAAGGAAAGGAATCGGTTTGGACAACAAATGAGGCCCAAAGCCAATGCAAAACCAAGCCCAACCCAGGCTGCCCCAGCAGGACCCCAAACGACATCGTATCAATACCCCTGTTAGAACCGTTGATCTGATTCAAACGGACGGTCTTGATCAGACTGCTCGTTTACCCAAACGACGCCGTTTCAGGCAGGATGATCTAAGCCGTCCAACCCCATTGATCCAACGGATCCAGGCCCTCCTCTAAACCCGTCAACATGGCCCGATCCAATCCCCTACCCGGTCTTAACCCACTATCAGCCCCCGAACGACGTCGTCTCTCTTCAATGAGTAGATCCTGGCCCTGGATCTCACTTGATCCAACGGCCAGGATCTAAACCCTCAATACATATATAAACCTAACCCCTTACCCCCACGTCCCAAGCCACCCCCCCTTCAGCCACTGTTCACCATCTTCCCCAGGACCCCTTTCCTCTCAAACCCTAGCAGCCTAGGTTTTCCCCCGTGAGCCCGGTAACCACAGTTCCGATGACCACCAAAATAACATCCCCGATGCACCCAACCACCCTGAACATGAATCCGTTAACCGTTCACCTCGAATCAACCCGTAGCTTCTCGAATCTTCAAACGAAGATTCGAGCAAAAACTAGATCTACACCGATTGACCCCAAACTCACACCACAACCCCTCCTGACCTCCCTCACCCCCTGAATGGCTTTGGTTCCGTTCGAATCTGACTAGAATTGAATGGTTCCCAAATCGAACCTCAAGAGCCCTAGGATTCAGATCTATGGGTTTTTGTCCGAATCAGTGGCAGGATCAGGGCCTAGCAGACTTTTACCGAAGTGTTCTCAGTTGAGAACGCTTCGGTTAAAGTCCATTAGACCCCAAAATCACCTGGCCCGAGTTCGAGCATTGAGTCAGTCTTAGTTTCAGGTCCCGGAGGTATTTTCCCTTTTTTATTTTGTCATCTTAAACTCTATCTGTCGTACATGTTCTGGTTTGTTTTGGTTTCTGACTCGTCTATCCCTGTGTGTACATTTTGAGTTTAAAGTTGATTTGTTTGTTGATTTTGTTGGTTGTTTGCTGTATATTATAGTTCGCGTAGTCGTTTAAATAAGCGTCGTCAACTAAATTCACTTGAAAGATTAGAAAATCAGGAGTTGCATTTCAGTATTGATTACTATGCCTGTTTCTTGTTGGTGTTACTTGTGTCGGCATGACCAACTTGTACCCTTTAATTGGCACCCCTGTTTGATTAAATTGGAATCATTGGCTTGAATTTAGGCTGAAAATTGATTGTTAACTGTGGAAAGCTAACAGATTCACCTGAAGGCAGCATTGAGTTTAAGTTAAGTAGTCAGTAGTTAGCTGAAATCAAAGAGGTTTATATACTAATTATTAAGAGTTATGGTAATACAGTAACATGCCAGGTTAAGGGTAGTTTTGGCATAAGACAAAGTCTGATTAGGGGTTTAACTTAAGAATATGTCAAGTGTTAATTAAAATACTATTAACAATGGGGAACAAAACATAAGAGCATGGGTTCAAATGAATACTTTATTGCACCCATAATCCTTGATTAGAGCAATAGGACAAAGCATGGGGGGCTGATTAAGTTTACCGAGAAAGATGCCTTTAGGCATGGGGAGTTAAGGGGTATGGGCAGATTGCAACTGGCAGGATCCAGGCAGCTTGACTGCACTGGGTTGTTGGCTTATAAATAAGCTGTTGCAGAACTAAAAAAGGGCTGGACTTTTAGTCTTCAGAAAAAAAAAAGAAAAAAAAACAAAACAGAAAGAGATTTCAGAATAGTGTGAATGAGTATCATTTGAAAACTGTGTAAGAGTTCAAGTTGTTCAAGCTGTCTTTGCTGATTGTTGTTGGCTGTTTGCTCAGCTTTTGTGGTTATTGATTTTCTGCTGTTACTGCATTGAACATTCTGGGTTTTCTTGGCTGCATCTTATTACTCTTTTCTGGGATTACTTGTTTGGTGCTCGACCATCTGCTGGTTCTCTTTGTTCTGGAAATTGTTGCTGGTTGTCTGTGGACTGTGGAAAACACTTGTGGGTTTGGTTTGTTGCTGTGTGGTTGCTGTGTATCTGCTGTTGCTGTGTTTACTGCATACTGCCCAGCTGATCATTCCTTTCTTCTTTGTCCTCTATACCAGGTACACAACCAATGCACTGTCAAATGTAATTGGAAAAATTGAGCATGAATACAAATGAAAAGTCCTGAAGAATGTCTTTTATACATAGATTGTTACATTAAATATTCATGTAATGTGTAATAGTTTACATTCTTGTTTTGGATGCTGGAGATAGTCTTCATGCCTAATAAATGTCAACGTATGGTAGTTTAATGTTAGACTGTGTATATAGGTTGGTGATAAGAGTATGCCCAAGGCAGTAGGTTGTATCTCAGATTTAGTTCAATGGTGTAGTATAAGTCTGTAATGTATGCCAAGCATGAAAATCGTACACTACTAGTTAAGTTCTTTCCTTTCCGATAAATTGCCATATATAACTGTTAAACCATGTTTTAAGACAAAGAACACAGGGTTTGCAATCTCAACCCCACGAAGGTTGAGCCCAGGTCAAAACAGACCAAGCAGGCCTGCACCGGACAAATAATGGCCCAGGTCTGGCCCATCACGCACGGGCTGGATTTGGGCCTTTAATTTTTGCTCGGCTGACTGTGTACGTGGCCGTGCTTCTGATTTTGCGCAAGCACTCGGAATTCTGTTATAGATAACTTGCAAGCATGTAATTAATTAGGACTATCTACTGTTTTCAATTAGTAGAGACAAACGTGACAAGAAACGTAGTTGCTATAGGATACCCTTTTAAAATAAGAACGAGATGAGCCTCGACAAATAAATAAAAAACGCGCAAGCTGCGGGGCCCTCGTTAAATGTATATTATCGAAGCATTCAGTTTCCAGGATGGGTCGTTTAGCAAATCTCACGGCCCTCCCAGAATAATAACGCGATAGTCTCTTTAAGCGCGTGCTTAATAATGTTATCTCCTTAAACTCGGGTGCACATTTATGTGACCCAAATCCGAATCTCAACGGAATCGAAATGTGTCTCTAACCACGAGTACATTGATTGTGGCGTGGTCTGAGATGCATTTCCATGACGTTGCAAATTCTTTTCATAAGGAATGAGACGAGCCTCGACAAACAAAGATGTACAAAGTGCGGGGCCCTCTAAATGTATATGTATAAAAATACTTAGAATTCGGGACATGCCGTTTAGCGAATTTCATGGCTTTCCCCAAAATAACAATACGCTAGTTGCTTTAAGCGCGCCTTTAATAGTTTATTTTCCTTAACTTGGGTGCACATTTATGTGACCCGAATCCAAATTTCAACCAAGTCGAGATATGTCAACAATCATGTGTACATTGATGTAACGTGATTCGAGGTATGTTTTCACGACGTTGCAATTCCTTGTAAAAATAATAATTATTATGAAAGCGGTTAAAAGATAAAATTTACACACAAGTTCATATTTGTATAAAATCAGATAATTAAGCCGAATATAACAGTTGAGCGACCGTGCTAGAACCACAGAACTCGGGAATGCCTAACACCTTCTCCCGGGTTAACAGAATTCCTTATCCGGATTTATGGTACGCAGACCGTAATATAGAGTCATTCTTTTCCTCGATTCGGGACTAAAATTGGTGACTTGGGACACCCTAAATCTCCCAAGTGGCGACTCTGAAATAATTAAACCAATCCCGTTTCGATTGTCCTTTAATTGGAAAAAACTCCCTTGCGCCCTCTCGGGTGTGGAAAAAGGAGGTGTGACAGCTCTGGCGACTCTGCTGGGGATCACTACCTAGAACCACTAGTTCAGGGTTAGAAATTCGAGCTTAGATAAATTGTTATATTTGGTTATATCTGATTTTTTACATGTTTGAGCCTAATGTGCTAAATGCTGCTTTTACCGCTTTGATATTATTTGGACTGTATATAAACTGTGCCGAAACCCTTCTCTTCTTACCTCCGGGGAGAAGCTCGCTGGTCGAGACTCCCTATTCTGTTAGTGTCAATACCCGAAATAAGAAAGAGGACGGATAAGTTACGAAGCCGGACGGCCTTTTGGTTCTCGGTAAGTTGCCCCCTCCTCGACTCGAGTTGTCCGCTCGGGTACACTGTCTAGAACATTGACCCAGGTTTTTGAACATAGAATAACGTGACTTCATGCCAGATCCCTAGTAGGAACGCTTATTTGCATCACGTTGCATTTGACTTAGGGGACTCAACACAGGGGTTGGGTCCGTCTAGGACTAGCAACCTGATATGAAAGGACCATCCTAATGCATCCTATTTGTTTTCCGTGCATTTATTTGTCTCGAGCCCGCATGCTGACCGGTGTTTGAATAATGTGAAATTGGAAACAAAAAAAAAAAAAGAAGAAGAAGGAATAGCGGCTGACCGGTGTTTGAATAATATGAAATTGGAAACAAAATACTGTCAAAACTCTGCCAAAATTTTGAGAAAATGAAAAGAAAACGTCTTATCAGTTTTGTTTTATTAAAAGCAAAGGAAAAATAGAAAAAAAAGAGAAGAAAAAAAGGGGTCGTTGTTCTGTTTTGTTTTTCAAAATATATAGTTTGTCTTGTCACAAAAATGAAGATGAAAAAGAGTCTTATTTTTTTAAAAAAAAATGTTTTTTTATAATTTTTATGAAAATCCGAGTAATATATATATATTTATGAAAATCCGAGTAATAATAATAAAATATATATATATATATGTCTTTATTTGTTGCAAAAATATTTGTCTTGCCAAAAAGTCTTGAAAAGTTTTTAGACCCCTAATTTTCAAAAAGTTTGTTTTATTGTCTAAAAAATATATGTCTAAATAAAGTTTTTATTTTATTTTATTCACTTGGCATAATCACCCTAATAAATGTGCAGGATGAGCACGATACAAAACGAACCTTTTTCAGTAATGACCAAGATCCCGTTTGAGTTGCGGTTATGGTGGAACGACTTAGGCAAAGAAGGGCAAGACAAAGTAAGGAAATGTCTGAAAGGTCTCCCGCACCTACTAAACGTTCAGCCTCGGGGTGATATCATCAGATCATTGGTCACTTGTTGGGATTCCGCACACAACGTGTTCCATTTTTCGGACTTCGAGCTCACCCCGACATTTGAAGAAATAGCAGGGTACATCGGAAGTGATGAAGCCCCTTTTAGGTTCAAATACTTGATTGCACCTAGAGCTGTCACGGTACACTGGTTTCTGGATTTCCTAAAAATACCTCGAACGTTCCACCATCCAGATCTTGCCAAAGGATTCTGCAGTCTCCACCTCATATATGCTAGATACGGCCACGTGGGCGGGTTCAATAAGCCGGATTTCAAACTATGCAGTAGAGGCAACCGACAAAAGTGGGACGAACACAGGCTAGTGGCTTTTATGACAGCCTTTCTGGGTCTTATAGTGTTCCCTAGGAAAGATGGAAACATTGATCTAAAGATAACCGGGGTCGTCAATACTTTGCTTACCCAAGATAAAAGTACTCTGGCGCCTATGATTGTGGCTGACATTTTCCGGGCTCTCACTGCTTGTCGAGCCAGGGGTGACTTTTTCGAAGGATGTAACCTACTGTTGCAAATGTGGATGACCGATCATTTATGCCATCGCTCCTCGCTTTTGGGTTATGGTTCGCCAGAGAAAACTTGTATTGGAGAATTCTACACGAGAATCAAAGGGCTCGATTTACCTGAGGGAGTCACATCGTGGACCTCATTTCTCCGAACTCTCACTGCCAGCCAAATCCAATGGACGCTCGGATGGTCACCTATTGAGGAAATCATATACATGCCGGCAACCCGGCCTCGCTTTCTGTTGATGGACTGAAAAATATCCAACCCTATGCACCGTATCGGGTTTTGAGGCAACTTGGGAGGTACCAAGTGGTACCGAAAGATGAAGATTTGAGTACCCAAGTGATTGAAATCAGTCCGAATGGTCATTTCCCTGAAGAAGAAGTTCGCCAAATCTGGAGTGAATGCCAACATCTGACAGCAAACACTTGTGTGATTGATACGGCAAAAGGGGAAGTCTTCCCAGGATATCACGCTTGGTTTAGAGGTAGCCTGTCCTACGAAAGACCAGCTAAGAGACCGCATCTCAAAGATTTCGTAGAATCATCCCAAGGGCAATGGAACTGGTTAGCAAAAGAGAAGGGTTATCGGGCAGAGATTGGTGATTTGAAGCTACAAATGGACAGTCTGAAATTCGATAACAGCGTACAAATCGCGGCGGATCGAAGCGAAAAGAATAGATTGATCCAAGAGAATGAAGAACTTAAGGCCCAAATCCAAAAATTGAGATTGTCTCTTGATGAGCAGCCCAGAAGTCGATCAGACCAGCGGTTGATAAAGGGTTTGAAAAGAGAGATCACGGAATGGCGAGACGGGTTAGAAGAATCCGAAAAGGTCATGGCAGAGTTCAAGGCACAGTGGGGAACAAGAGTAGATAAGCATCGCCGATGCTTGAACCAATTGAAATGTGACCACGAGAAGACTGTTGCCAAAATAAAGAGAGAGATGGCTACACTTGAGTTTAAAGCAGTTAAGCAGGCCAGGGATTTCCAATTGGAGAGTAGATACTGTTACGACTTGTTGGCCCAAATGAAGACAGAAGTGCGGCAGCTGAGGAATCAGCATATACAGGACTCACAGGTATTCAAGACGTGCAGTGATCAGATAAGACACCTACTCATAGAGAAGAAACAAACCAGAGATAAGATCAGGGCCATTGCCCATGCCATCATCAGACGGTGTCGGCGGTGTGAGAACATGACTTGCGTTACCGTTCTCTCAGCAGTGATGGGTTATGTCAAACAGACCATGCACGAGTTGGAGCAACTCGAAAGGGATCTCGCACCTAGACCCGCGAAAAGGCCGAATGATGCCTCGCGGGTCCCTAAGTTGGAAAATTAACCTTTGGTTGAGTCTTGTTTATTTAGGCTTTGATGTTTTCCCATATGTTGTTTTCTATTTTTTCCTTCAATCAAATAGGGTCAAAGAACCGTGGAGTCTGTATTGTTGCTATTCCTTGTTTGAAGTAATTTGTAATAGCAAAATTTTGAGAATGAATTTAATGATTTCACAAGAATTTTGTATTTCTTTACTTTAAGGCAGAACTACGCCTGGTCTAATTCACGCGGGGACGTGATACGTAGGCAATCCCCATAAGATTCGACCACTTTTAATAAAGAGAGAAAAGAAAATACATAATAAAATAAAACACAGGGTTTCCCAAAATACTTTAAAAGAGGGACGAATGAGCAAACCGGGATGATGCATGTTGTTTGAAGCAAAGCATGCAGAAACGGTTAACTGCCTAGGTGCATTGCATCCTCTACGTGTTATGATCAAATCTGTTAAACTCTAACGCTAACAAAGTTTGTTGTTGTCTGATCCAGACAAGTTAGTTGTTAAAGAACTCTGGCAACACACTCATACCAAACCAGATCCAAAGGACCGGTAGCAACAAGCATGACTACTTCAGAGAATAGTAATGAGGAAGAAAGGCCAATGAGCCAGTTGCTAAAAGAAGCGATGGAAAAGATTGAAAGGATGGGACTAGAGATGAATGCAATGCAGCTAGCCATAGCCAAAACACAAAAGAGCCCTGAAACACTGGGACACATGCCAGAATACCCTCACTCCGGCCCTTCCACAAGCCGCCCAAATCCCCTTTATCATCAAGAAAGAAGCCCTCATGATTCCCAGGCTCCACCACCCCATCAACCTCTCCCAACACCCAATATTCCCATTTTTGTGGGACCAACATCAGCCCCTTTGCAAAGAACGACCAGTGAGCCATTGTTTCAGGCTCACGATACACAATATTATCCCCCCAAGCCTACGTTTCATGCCCCCGAACCACAGGCTTACAATCCACATTTGGAAGTGCCGGCAGAGATTGAGAAGCCGGCTAAGGCCCCTGAACAGGATGAAGTATTGAGAAAGTTCAAAAGTCTGGAGCAGTCCTTCAGGAACTTGCACGGGCTGGGCAATCAAGTCAGCGTAGCATACAAAGATCTGTGCCCTTTCCCAGACGTCCAACTCCCGGCTGGGTTCAAGATGCCTAAGTTTGATTTATATGAAGGGCACGGTGATCCCATGGCACATTTGCGGGGATTCTGTAGCAAAATGAGAGGGGCAGGCGGCAAGGATGAGCTGCTGATAGCTTATTTCGGCCAAAGTCTGAGCGGATCTGCATTAGAATGGTATACCAGGCAGGATTCCAGCAGGTGGTACACGTGGGATGATCTGGCGCAGGCTTTTGCAGGTCATTTCCAGTACAATCTCGAGATAGTTCCTGACCGTCTCACATTATTGAGAACTGGGAAGAAACCCGGGGAAAGTTTTCGCGAGTTCGGGTTCCGCTGGAGAGAACAAGCAGCTAGAGTCGATCCTCCCATGAGAGAGGGAGAGATGGTGGACTATTTTTTGCAGACATTGGATCCAACCTACTTTGGTCACTTGGTGACAACGGTTGGAAAATCTTTCAACGAGGTGGTCAAGATAGGGGTCATGATAGAAGAGGGTTTGAGGTCTGACAAGATCTTGAACTATTCGGCACTCAAGGCCACAACCCAGGCTATTCAAAGCGGCACGGGAGGTGCGTTGAGAAGAAAGAAAGAAGAGGTTGCCACGATCGAGGCAGGCAGTTGGTCTAGGGCTGGCAGGCCGCACTACAACCAACCCAGACCTCACAGGTCAGAATACCCATACAACCCACCACAAAATTTCTATCCACCTCGAGAACCACATTGTTCCGTACACCAAGCCCAAGCATACACTCAGCCTCCGGTTCGCCCACAATGGCGCGCGCCGGCTCCCCAGAACATATATGCACCACCACAAAACACCTACCCTCCACCAAGGGCATATAGAAACCCTTCAGGGGCAGGCTTTCGGGGAAATCCAGATGCTAGGAATGACAAGTTGCGGAAGCAGAGAACTTTCATGGAGCTGGGAGAAACCTACACCGCTTTGTTCCACAAACTGAGGCAATTGGGTTTGGTTAGTCCTGTCCAGACTCGAGAACCAAATCCCCCACCTCAGAATTTGGATCGATCAATCAGTTGTGAATACTGTTCAGGGATGCTCGGGCATGATACCGAGAAGTGCTGGAAATTAAGGCATGCCATACAGGATCTTATTGACACCAATAAGATCGAGGTCCAGACACCACAAGCTCCTAACATCAACCAAAACCCACTGCCAGCGCACCACGAAACTCACATGATTGAGTTGGTGTGCGAGGGAGGAGAATTGAGAAAACCCTCACAAACAGTGATGATGATCCAAGCCGCCCCGAAAGGAGTCTCGACCAGTGGAGGAACGAGTGTACAGTCGCAGGGAGAAGGCGTCAAGACGGTAGTGATATTGGGAAAGAGCCTGTCCGCCATAACAAGCAAACCCGAGCCAAGCAAGTTGGTAATATCAAGGATCCCGCCCACACCGGCAGTCGTGTTAAAAGGGGTATGTAGAGAACTGGTGACCATAAAGCCTGTGGTCCAGCTGCCGATGATTGACAGCAGGGCTGTGCCTTGGAAATATGAAAAGGCGGTGGTGATGTACAAAGGAAAACAGGTGGAAGAAGTCAGTTGTGAAGCGCAAGGGCTGACTCGATCAGGTCGATGTTTTGCTTCGGTGGAGCTAAGAAGAACCAACCCAGTTGCAACCAAGAAACCTGTGTCCGAAGAAGAGGCTGAAGAGTTCCTGAGGAAGATGAAAGTACAAGACTATTCTGTGGTCGAGCAGCTGAGAAAAACACCGGCCCAGATCTCACTGTTGTCGTTACTGATCCATTCTGAGGGGCATCGTCGGGCCCTGTTGAAGATATTGAACGAAGCTCATGTACCCAGTGAGATTTCTGTAAACCACCTGTAAACCATTGCCAGCAAGATTTTCGAGGTGAACAGGGTAACATTCTCAGATGATGACCTGCCGGGGGAAGGTACAGAGCATAATAAAGCTCTATACCTAGCTGTCAAATGTGAAGACTCGGTGGTAACTCGAGTATTGGTAGATAACGGCTCAAGCGCCAATATTTGCCCATTATCTACCCTGAACCAGTTAAAGATCGACCACGGAAGGATCCACAAGAACAGTATCTGTGTCCGAGGGTTTGACGGAAACGGAACGGCCACTGTGGGGGATGTTGTACTTGAATTGACCATCGGTCCAGTCCTGTTTACCATGGAATTCCATGTATTAGACGCCACAGTATCTTACAACCTGCTGTTAGGTCGACCATGGATTCATGCAGCCAAGGCGGTGCCCTCCACCCTACATCAGATGGTGAAGTTCGAGTGGGAAAGACAAGAGATCGTGTTACACGGCGAGGATACAACGTGCACCATGGGCGGAACCATTGTACCTTTCATAGAGACCGCTGATGACAGAGGTCTTTGGGTCTACCAGATTTTTGATACGGGGTCGGCCAGCAAAATTTCTGAAGGAGAAATCATCCCGCACCCTAAGGTAGCTGCCGCAACAGTCATGATGATCTCAGAAATGCTGGGTAATGGATTTGTGCCGGGAAAAGGCCTGGGAGTCGAGCTTCAAGGGATTATCCAACCTGTCTCCCTTCCTAAAAATCTGGAAACTTTCGGATTAGGGTTCAAACCAACCGCAGCAGATAGGAAGCAAGCGCGAAAAATGAAGAAGAGGGTCTGGTTTCTACCTAAACCAGTGCCACGTCTCTCACGGTCTTTTGTTAAAGCAAGTGCCAAGGGGTCACCGGTCCCAAAGATTCTAGGACCTTTGATCGGTATAAATGAAGACCTGAATCAGAGTTTTAAGAGGCTATTCACGGATGTCAGTATGGTGGAAGCTGGAGAAGGTTCCAGCAGAGCAGAGATACAGTTTGTGGGGCCTGAGGCCAAGACCAACAATTGGACAGTTACTCCTCTTCCTGTCCGAGGGGAGTCTTGGTAGTAGGCTTTGATTTATGTTTTGTGTGTTTTGTTTTGTCCGGATTATTCAAGGGTGTAATCCAAATTTTACTTTCGTTTTTGTAAAAGTGTGAACCCTTTTATCCCGCAAGTTTAATAAAGTTCTTTTCTTTTGTCCCATTTTAATTTTGTTTTGTTCTTTTTCTTTCTGAACAATTCTCTTTTTACTGGTTCTAATGACATGGCATGCACAGCGGATCTTCGACCTAGTCTAATAAATCAATCTGAATCCGACTCAATGATGCAAGAGGTCGTTTGTGATGATGAATCTGAATGTGACGAAGGTGAAGCCTTCGAAGAGATAAACCGAGAACTGTGCCAATTTGAAGAGAAACCCAAGCCTAACCTAAATGACACTAAGGCTGTGAATCTAGGAGACGCTGATAACGTCCAAGAGACCAAAATTAGCATCCACATTGAGCCGAATGTCAGAGAAGAATTGATCAAAACCCTCATGGAATTCAAAGATGTTTTTGCATGGTCATATGACGATATGCCTGGATTAAGCACCAATTTAGTGGTTCACAAATTGCCCACTGACCCGGCATACCCTCCGGTCAAGCAAAAACTAAGGAAATTTAAAACAGAAATGAGTGTAAAGATCAAAGAAGAAGTGATTAAGCAGTTGCAAGCGAAGGTCATTCGGGTCACTCGATATCCCGAGTGGTTTGCCAATGTGGTACCAGTCCCAAAGAAGGATGGAAAAATCAGGGTGTGCGTCGACTACCGCAACCTCAACAAAGCAAGTCCCAAGGACAATTTTCCATTGCCCAACATCCATATCTTGATCGATAATTGCGCAGGGCGCGAGATCAAATCCTTTGTAGATTGCTATGCGGGTTATCATCAGATCCTAATGGACGAGGAAGATGCGGAAAAAACAGCGTTTATTACGCCATGGGGAACTTATTGCTATCGGGTAATGCCGTTCGGACTGAAGAACGCCGGGGCAACATACATGCGAGCAATGACTGCTGTGTTTCATGACATGATACACAAAGAAATCGAGGTGTACATCGATGATATGATCATCAAATCTTGGCGTCAGGAAGACCATGTAGCAGACCTAAGGAGATTTTTCCAAAGACTCCGAAGGTATGATATCAAGCTCAACCCGGCCAAATGCGCATTTGGGGTTCCATCAGGAAAGCTGCTAGGATTCATCGTCAGTCGACGGGGGATTGAGTTAGATCCATCCAAAATTGAATCCATCCGAGATTTGCCACCGCCAAGGAACAAAACAGAGGTAATGAGTTTGCTGGGTAGACTCAATTACATCAGCAGGTTCATCGCCCAACTCACAGCAACTTGTGAGCCCATATTTCGGTTGCTGAGAAAGGATGCTGCGGTAGGTTGGACGGCAGAGTGTCAGGAGGCCTTCGACCAAATCAAAGGGTATCTGTCTAATCCACCAGTATTGGTCCCGCCGAAGCCTGGGAAGCCCTTAATTCTTTACCTAACGGTCTTGGAAAATTCATTTGGTTGTGTATTGGGGCAACATGATGACACAGGAAGGAAGGAGCAGGCCATCTACTATCTTAGCAAGAAATTCACAGTACATGAGGTCAAGTACACTCAACTCGAGAGGACATGTTGTGCCCTAACTTGGGTAGCTCAGAAGTTGAAGCACTACCTGTCTTCGTATACTACTTATCTCATATCCCATTTGGACCCATTAAAATATATCTTTCAGAAACCTATGCCCACGGGAAGGTTGGCAAAGTGGCAAATTCTGCTCACAGAGTTTGATATCGTCTATGTGACGAGGACAGCCGTGAAAGCCCAGGCGCTGGCCGATCATTTGGCGGAGAATCCCGTTGATGAAAAATACGAGCCCTTAAGAACGTATTTTCCTGACGAGGAGGTAATGCATACAAATGAGTTGGAATTACCTGAGGAGCCGGGTTGGAAGCTTTTCTTCGATGGAGCTGCAAACGCGAAAGGGGTTGGAATAGGGGCAGTACTCATTTCTGAAACAGGACGGCATTATCCTGTTACGGCTCAACTACGCTTCTATTGCACCAACAATATGGCCGAGTATGAGGCTTGCATTCTGGGTCTGCGCTTGGCTGCCGACATGGATGTCCAAGACGTCTTGGTCTTGGGAGACTCGGACCTGTTGGTACACCAGATTCGGGGTGAATGGGAAACGCGAGATCTAAAACTCATACCATACCGACAATGTTTGCATGATCTGAGAAAGCAATTTCGATCGGTGAAGTTCAAACACATCCACAATGAGGTTGCGGATGCCTTAGCCACCTTAGCATCAATGTTGCACCACCCTGACAAAATGTATGTTGATCCTCTGCACATCCAGGTCCGTGATCAGCACGCCTACTGCAATGCCATAGAAGAAGAAGTAGATGGCGAACCCTGGTTTCATGATATCAAGGAATACCTCAGAATGGGGATATATCCAGAACATGCCTCTGGAGACCAAAAAAGAGCCCTTCGGCGTTTGTCGAATGGTTTCTTCCTCAGCGGAGGAGTATTGTACAAAAGAACCCCGGATTTGGGATTGTTGAGATGCATATATGCCAGTCAAGCAGCGACGGTTATGGCGGAGGTACATGCTGGAGTTTGTGGGCCACACATGAGCGGATATGTATTGGCAAGAAAGATCCTTCGAACAGGGTGTTATTGGCTCACCATGGAACACGACTGTATCACTTTCGTGAGGAAATGCCATCAGTGCCAGATACATGGAGATTTGATTCATTCTCCGCCAACAGAGTTACATACGATGTCAGCACCCTGGCCATTTGTGGCATGGGGAATGGATGTCATTGGGCCTATCGAGCCGGCAGCATCCAACGGCCACAGGTTCATTCTTGTGACCATTGATTACTTCACCAAATGGGTTGAGGCTAAAACCTTCAAGTCGGTAACCAAAAAGGCAGTGGTGGACTTTGTTCACTCCCATATCATCTGCAGATTTGAAATCCCAAAAGTGATCATCACGGATAACGGTGCGAATCTTAATAGCAGCTTGATGAGAGAAGTATGCCAACAATTCAAGATTACACACCGCAATTCCACCCCATATCGCCCCAAGGCGAAATGGAGCAGTCGAAGCAGCCAATAAGAATATCAAGAAGATACTGCGAAAGATGGTGGAAGGATCCAGACAATGGCACGAGAAATTACCCTTTGCTTTGTTGGGTTACCGCACTACTGTCCGAACTTCCATAGGCACAACTCCTTATTTGTTGGTATACAGAACTGAGGCCGTAATACCAGCGGAAGTCGAAATTCCGTCCCTCCGAATTGTCGCTGAGGCCGGGATTAATGATGATGAATGGGTCAAAGCTCGATTGGAACAGTTGAGCCTGATAGATGAGAAAAGATTGGCAGCAGTGTGCCATGGTCAGCTGTACCAGAAGAGAATGGCAAGAACATATAATAAGAAGGTGCGCCCCAGAAAGTTTGAAGTAGGGCAGCAGGTATTGAAGAAGATCCTCCCACATCAGGTCGAGGCAAAAGGCAAATTCGCCCCAAATTGGCAAGGGCCTTATATCGTGACCAGAGTATTGTCCAACGGTGCCTTGTGTTTGACAGATGTCGAAGGTAGATGTGTCGACATGGCTATCAATTCAGATGCAGTCAAGAGATATTATCGTAATTTCTTTAATTATGGAAATTTTTGGTTTATTTGTTTGTATTTGGCATTTATTGGATAATGAGATGACGGAGGCAATTCTTTCTTCTATCCAAACACTTTTAACCCTTGCTTCCCCCTTTGAGCCTTAAGTTATTCTTTCATACCCCTCTTTTGGAATCACTAATGGAAAAGACATGAAAAAAGAGAAAAAGAAAAGAAAAAGAAAATGAAAAGAAGGAAAAGAAAAAGGAAGATAAAATCATAAGAAATACAAAACTGCGGGAACTACGTTTGACCTGATTCCTCAAAGAGGATACGTAGGCGCCTCACGGCTCGGTCATAGTATGCATCATAGTGAATATAGGATGCATAATGTACATAGTGTGCATAATAGGCACAGTGTGCGTAATGCACATAGCGCAACATAAGTGTAAAAAATAAATTCCCCAAGCAAGAAAACTGGGGCAGAGGTTATGTTTTAAGTTCCAACAAAGGTTTGATTCCAAAAGTTGTAGCACATCACCCATCAAATTATTTTCATTTTTATAGCCTTTATTTAACCCCACACCAAAACCAACATCAACGTCCAAAAGACCTCCCGATCAATGTCCAAAAGATGCCAAGTCAGGCAAATAAGACCGAGAATAATACATCGATCCCCAGCAAAGAAGAGGATCGTAAGATTGGGAATGAATCGATGATCAAAGGAATATCCAGAAGAGAGGGTCGTATCTACAACACCCCGATTCCTCGAAAGAAATAAAAGGAGAGAGTCTTATCGGTGAAAACCTTCATAGGCACCGAGAGGCGATGTAAGATGAGGAATATGAAATGAGAGAGTCTTATTGGTGAAAACCTTCACAGGCACCATAAGGCGCCGGGAGATGAGAGAAAAGAGAGAGTCTCATCAGTGAAAACCCCTCGAAGGGCACTATGAGGCGACAAGACAAATCAACAAAAGCTACCACATTCGCAATGAAATGGACACTCATTTATCATCCCCAGCAAGTCAGACCATAAGGCAAATCGATTGATACAAATAGACTGGGTCGGGAATCTATGGTGTACGACATGATCACGAGGACCAGTCATGTCCTCCAGATAAGTTCTTCTGAGTTTCTTCTCCCACCGAATATTGGTTCAGAAAGATTTTCTCCTTTTCTATCTTTTATTTTCTATTCCTAAAAATTTGTCTTGAAAAGGATTTTTCAAAGTTTACTACCAGAGACCGAAGGGGAGTTCATCCAATGCAGGATAACACAAACAGTCTTAAAAGCCGGCCCTAGGCAATGCAATAATCGTTCCTCGCAGTTTTGGAGGAAGTAAGCTCCAAAGGGAATGGTTTCAGGAGTAAAAGCAGATTCCCACAGCATGTGCTTAAAGAAAAGCAGAAAAGGGAACAAATTGAAAACCAGCCCCAGAAGGCTAGAGACCCCCAGCAGGCAATTTTGTCCACTAACCAATTATGGGGACATAGAGCAAGAAAAGGGGAAGAGAGGAAAAATCATCCGCCGGAAAGGCACCCTCTACCACCACGATTAAAACTAATTAAATCCTTTTGTCTGCTGCAGGAAAACAAAGGATTGATGATGGCAGCGAGAGGCAACGCCAGGGAAGTCACCAAAAACCGGGGCAGAAAATTTTCTACCGATTGTCAAAATTTTCTCGGAAGAACGGGGAAACAATTTCAAATACATTTAAGTTCTAGGTCGCCCACCAGTATAATGCGGGAATACATTTAAGTTCTAGGTCGCCCACCAGTATAATGCGGGAATACATTTAAGTTCTAGGTCGCCCACCAGTATAATGCGGGAATACATTTAAGTTCTAGATCGCCCACCAGTATAATGCGGGAATACATTTAAGTTCTAGGTCGCCCACCAGTATAATGCGGGAATACTTTTAAGTTCTAGGTCGCCCACCAGTATAATGCGGGAATACATTTAAGTTCTAGGTCGCCCACCAGTATAATGCGGGAATACATTTAAGTTCTAGGTCGCCCACCAGTATAATGCGGGAATACATTTAAGTTCTAGGTCGCCCACCCGTATAATGCAAGAATACATTTAAGTTTTAGGTCGCCCACCAGTATAATGCGGGAATACATTTAAGTTCTAGGTCGCCCACCAGTATAATGCGGGAATACATTTAAGTTCTAGGTCGCCCACCGGTATAATGCGGGAATACTTTTAAGTTCTAGGTCGCCCACCAGTATAATGCGGGAATACTTTTAAGCTCTAGGTCGCCCACCAGTATAATGCGGGAATACATTTAAGTTCTAGGTCGCCCACCAGTATAATGCGGGAATACTTTTAAGTTCTAGGTCGCCCACCAGTATAATGCGAGAATACATTTAAGTTCTAGGTCGCCCACCAGTATAATGCGGGAATACATTTAAGTTCTAGGTCGCCCACCAGTATAATGCGGGAATACATTTAAGTTCTAGGTCGCCCACCAGTATAATGCGGGAATACTTTTTAGCTCTAGATTTTGGAATCAGTAACCCCACCTGAAGGCGGAAGGGTACAACAGAGATCCCCCAAGCAGGAAACAATAAAATCCCCAGCGCCAAAAAGCAGAAAGCTGCAAAAGCAAGCGCGCGATTCAAAAGGAAGAAGGAATGCGTCTCAGAAGAAGCAGTTTGGGAACGTTGTAGCATGCCCAATATAACAATTTTGATGAAGGAAGCCAGACCACTGAAGAAACCATTGAAAGATTTAAAGAAGAAAGCCATGTTCCCAGCAAATCAAGCAAAGTGATGAAAATTGGCATCCAGAAAAGGCGAAGGACCAGCATCATCCCCCAAGTTCACAAAATAAGGGCATCAGAGGAAAGCGTTAGCCGACAAGAAAGCAAGGCAACAAGAACAAGTTGAAGATGGATGAGATCTCATGTTCCATAGTCTAGCTTAGCTTCTTGTTTTTCCTTTTAGAACAATGTAACAAGGAGATCGGTGAGCGGTAGCATCCTACAGCAGCATGCAACAACGCACAACAGCAGCAAGCACTACAATCGCACGGTAGTCCCAGCTACCAAAATTCCCCGAACTACATTGACCTGATTCCTGTTCAGCCCAGGATATGTAGGAAACCTCTGAAGCAAAGGTTCGGTCAAATCTTTTCCAAAAATGCTTCACACGGAGTACTCAGATGAGCAAAATCACCCGCTTTGTCTTTGCGCGAAAACCCTTCGTGTCTTCGGGCAAAGAGGGGCAGCTGTAAATACGTGATTTTTGCTCCACAAGCAATCACTCCAAAAGAAATCAAAAATAATAAATGGCATCGCGGTACAATTTTCACGGGACATGTGCTGCTAGTCATTTGTGGTTCGGCCCGTGTTGCAATTAATCTTACCAAAACACAAAAAATAAGAACGCCGTGTGTAATCAGGCCGTAGTCCGGTTTTAAGAGAAAATTGACAAAAAATATGCAGCTTTTACTCTAGGCTGTGATTTAACCATTTTTAAAAATTCTAATATGTGTGTTTATTGTTGTAGGTGTTACCCAATATGTGTGTAGGTTCATTTTAATTATTTGCATTGTTTTTAGGAATTTTTGGTTAATTTGTTGAAATTAAAAAAGGGAAAGGAATCGGTTTGGACCCCAAATGAGGCCCAAAGCCAATGCAAGACCAAGCCCAACCCAGGCTGCCCCAGCAGGACCCCAAACGACATCGTATCAATACCCCTATTAGAACCGTTGATCTGATTCAAATGGACGGTCTTGATCAGACTGCTCGTTTACCCAAACGACGCCGTTTCAGGCGGGATGATCTAAGCCGTCCAACCCCATTGATCCAACGGATCCAGGCCCTCCTCTAAACCCGTCAACATGGCCCGATCCAATCCCCTACCCGGTCTTAACCCACTATCAGCCCCCGAACGACGTCGTCTCTCTTCAATGAGTAGATCCTGGCCCTGGATCTCACTTGATCCAACGGCCAGGATCTAAACCCTCAATACATATATAAACCTAACCCCTTACCCCCACGCCCCAAGCCACACACCCCCTTCAGCCACTGTTCACCATCTTCCCCAGGACCCCTTTCCTCTCAAACCCTAGCAGCCTAGGTTTTCCCCCCGTGAGCCCGGTAACCACAGTTCCGATGACCACCAAAATAACATCCCCGATGCACCCAACCACCATGAACATGAATCCGTTAACCGTTCACCTCGAATCAACCCGTAGCTTCTCGAATCTTCAAACGAAGATTCGAGCAAAAACCAGATCTACACCGATTGACCCCAAACTCACACCATAGCCCCTCCTGACCTCCCTCACCCCCTGAATGGCTTTGGTTCCGTTCGAATCTGACTGGAATTGAACGGTTCCCAAATCGAACCTCAAGAGCCCTAGGATTCAGATCTATGGGTTTTTGTCCGAATCAGTGGCAGGATCAGGGCCTAGCAGACTTTTACCGAAGTGTTCTCAGTTGAGAACGCTTCGGTTAAAGTCCATTAGACCCCAAAATCACCTGGCCCGAGTTCGAGCATTGAGTCAGTCTTAGTTTCAGGTCCCGGAGGTATTTTCCCTTTTTTATTTTGTCATCTTAAACTCTATCTGTCGTACATGTTCTGGTTTGTTTTGGTTTCTGACTCGTCTATCCCTGTGTGTACATTTTGAGTTTAAAGTTGATTTGTTTGTTGATTTTGTTGGTTGTTTGCTGTATATTATAGTTCGCGTAGTCGTTTAAATAAGCGTCGTCAACTAAATTCGCTTGAAAGATTAGAAAATCAGGAGTTGCATTTCAGTATTGATTACTATGCATGTTTCTTGTTGGTGTTACTTGTGTCGGCATGACCAACTTGTACCCTTTAATTGGCACCCCTGTTTGATTAAATTGGAATCATTGGCTTGAATTTAGGCTGAAAATTGATTGTTAACTGTGGAAAGCTAACAGATTCACCTGAAGGCAGCATTGAGTTTAAGTTAAGTAGTCAGTAGTTAGCTGAAATCAAAGAGGTTTATATACTAATTATTAAGAGTTATGGTAATACAGTAACATGCCAGGTTAAGGGTAGTTTTGGCATAAGACAAAGTCTGATTAGGGGTTTAACTTAAGAATATGTCAAGTGTTAATTAAAATACTATTAACAATGGGGAACAAAACATAAGAGCATGGGTTCAAATGAATACTTTATTGCACCCATAATCCTTGATTAGAGCAATAGGACAAAGCATGGGGGGCTGATTAAGTTTACCGAGAAAGATGCCTTTAGGCATGGGGAGTTAAGGGGTATGGGCAGATTGCAACTGGCAGGATCCAGGCAGCTTGACTGCACTGGGTTGTTGGCTTATAAATAAGCTGTTGCAGAACTAAAAAAGGGCTGGACTTTTAGTCTTCAGAAAAAAAGAAAACAAAAGGCTGGAATTTTTAGAGATTTCAGAATACTGTGAATGAGTACCATTTGAAAACTGTGTAAGAGTTCAAGTTGTTCAAGCTGTCTTTGCTGATTGTTGTTGGCTGTTTGCTCAGCTTTTGTGGTTATTGATTTTCTGCTGTTACTGCATTGAACATTCTGGGTTTTCTTGGCTGCATCTTATTACTCTTTTCTGGGATTACTTGTTTGGTGCTCGACCATCTGCTGGTTCTCTTTGTTCTGGAAATTGTTGCTGGTTGTCTGTGGACTGTGGAAAACACTTGTGGGTTTGGTTTGTTGCTGTGTGGTTGCTGTGTATCTGCTGTTGCTGTGTTTACTGCATACTGCCCAGCTGATCATTCCTTTCTTCTTTGTCCTCTATACCAGGTACACAACCAATGCACTGTCAAATGTAATTGGAAAAATTGAGCATGAATACAAATGAAAAGTCCTGAAGAATGTCTTTTATACATAGATTGTTACATTAAATATTCATGTAATGTGTAATAGTTTACATTCTTGTTTTGGATGCTGGAGATAGTCTTCATGCCTAATAAATGTCAACGTATGGTAGTTGAATGTTAGACTGTGTATATAGGTTGGTGATAAGAGTATGCCCAAGGCAGTAGGTTGTATCTCAGATTTAGTTCAATGGTGTAGTATAAGTCTGTAATGTATGCCAAGCATGAAAATCGTACACTACTAGTTAAGTTCTTTCCTTTCCGATAAATTGCCATATATAACTGTTAAACCATGTTTTAAGACAAAGAACACAGGGTTTGCAATCTCAACCCCACGAAGGTTGAGCCCAGGTCAAAACAGACCAAGCAGGCCTGCACCGGACAAATAATGGCCCAGGTCTGGCCCATCACGCGTGGGCTGGATTTGGGCCTTTAATTTTTGCTCGGCTGACTGTGTACGTGGCCGTGCTTCTGATTTTGCGCAAGAACTCGGAATTTTGTTATAGATAACTTGCAAGCATGTAATTAATTAGGACTATCTACTGTTTTCGATTAGTAGAGACAAACGCGACAAGAAACGTAGTTGTTATAGGATACCCTTTTAAAATAAGAACGAGATGAGCCTCGACAAATAAATAAAAAACGCGCAAGCTGCGGGGCCCTCGTTAAATGTATATTATCGAAGCATTCAGTTTCCAGGATGGGTCGTTTAGCAAATCTCACGGCCCTCCCAGAATAATAACGTGATTGTCTCTTTAAGCGCATGCTTAATAATGTTATCTCCTTAAACTCGGGTGCACATTTATGTGACCCAAATCCAAATCTCAACGGAATCGAAATGTGTCTCTAACCACGGGTACATTGATTGTGGCGTGGTCTGAGATGCATTTCCATGACGTTGCAAATTCTTTTCATAAGGAATGAGACCAGCCTCGACAAACAAAGATGTACAAAGTGCGGGGCCCTCTAAATGTATATGTATAAAAATACTTAGAATTCGGGACATGCCGTTTAGCGAATTTCATGGCTTTCCCCAAAATAACAATACGCTAGTTGCTTTAAGCGCGCCTTTAATAGTTTATTTTCCTTAACTCGGGTGCACATTTATGTGACCCGAATCCAAATTTCAACCAAGTCGAGATATGTCAACAATCACGTGTACATTGATGTAACGTGATTCGAGGTATATTTTCACGACGTTGCAATTCCTTGTAAAAATAATAATAATTATGAAAGCGGTTAAAAGATAAAATTTGCACACAAGTTCATATTTGTATAAAATCAGATAATTAAGCCGAATATAACAGTTGAGCGACCGTGCTAGAACCACGGAACTCGGGAATGCCTAACACCTTCTCCCGGGTTAACAGAATTCCTTATCCGGATTTCTGGTACGCAGACCGTAATATAGAGTCATTCTTTTCCTCGATTCGGGACTAAAATTGGTGACTTGGGACACCCTAAATCTCCCAAGTGGCAACTCTGAAATAATTAAACCAATCCCGTTTCGATTGTCCTTTAATTGGAAAAAACTCCTTTGCGCCCTCTCGGGTGCGGAAAAAGGAGGTGTGACACCCAGTGTGAGTGATGTGATGTTGCCCGAGGGGCTGTTTCTGATTTATGTTGTTGCCCAAGGGGATAATTAGGAGTGATTGTGAGGTAGCCCGAGGGGCTTGTTCTGTTGATCTTTTGCCCGAGGGGCGGTTTATGATACATGTCTTGCCCGATGGGCTGTTTACGTTTCTATCATTTTTACTCACTGTTTCATCACTTGTTTGAAACTATTGAAAGATGTTTTTAAAAGAAAAGGTTTTTACTGAAACTGAGCTTTTTATGAGATAATGATTTTGGTACTGTTTTGGAAATGTACTGTATTTGTTGTAGTGCTATGACGTGAAATTATCTATTTTCTTGCTGCTCAGCTTTCACTTACTTTTATTACTTATTGAGTTAGCGTACTCACATTACTCCCTGCACCTTGTGTGCAGATCTAGGAGTTGCGGGTCTTGATAGCGAGAGTTGATCGTTTATTTAGCAGGACTTGGAGTCGATAAGGTAGTTGTTCCCTAGATTATATTAGTATTGTCTTCCAGACTTTGTTAGCCTTTACTGTACTTAGACAGATCTTGTAGATGCTCGTGACTTGTGACACCCCGATATCGGGCTTGTGTTATATTTCCGCACTGGTTATTTAGACTTATGTTATGAGATTTTTTTTTGTTAATTAATGGCTTAAAAATGACTTTTATGGAATAATGGGTTGATTTGGGAGTCGCGCTGGCTGGCCTAGTTTCACGACAGGTGCCATCACGACCGGATTGGTTTTAGGGTCGTGACAATAAACTTGCAATATTATAAAATAAAAAATAAGATACGAGATAGAATTATTATATAAAAAGACCAAGTAAAGGATAAATAAGATTATTAAATAACAAAGAAGGGCAAGACACTTTTCATAAAATCGGTCCTTCCATAAAATGATACTTTTCATCTATTACGTAACAACAGATATAACGATACAATACAATAAAACTTAAGTAACAATCAAAACAAATATTTTCTGTAAAGGAACAATACGATACAATACAATAAGTAACAATCATCCAAACAAGCTGTAAAGTAGCACCTTCGATCGTTAAGTAACGACGGGTTTAATGATAAGATACAATAAAATTTAAGTAACAATCAAAATAAACATTTTATTTAAAATAATAATAAGATACAATAACATGTAACAACCATACAAAAGGGAAAACTAGTTAACCCAATTTGTAACCCCAACCCAATTAACTCTATCCCAACTCTTAAAAAAACCATTAATTCTAATTGACCAATAAACTATAGGTTTACCTTTGTCATCTTTAAGTGGATCATATGCATTAAACCAAGCATAAATAGCACCCCATTCAGCAAAACAAACATAAATATCATTAACAATACCAGCATCAAATGGAAATTCTTGGCCTGGTACCATAGTTACAGAAAGTAAAGGCAATCCTGTTTGTATTTTACATGTAATTTGCATTGTTGGTGTTCTATTGGTAGGCAAATCAGCAATGAGATGAACACTTGGTGTTGTATCATCTGCAGAAGAAAATGAGAATTGAGACAAAGTTAAAGACACAACAACAATGAGAATCAAGAAAGAATTGGTATTGAAAGCCATTTTTGTTATAATTAATTTGTTTTGCCTTCACTATTGCATATCTTATTTATAGTTTGGAATTTTAAAGTTTGGGACATATGATTTAAGTTAGTTCACATTTGGTTTGAGTAATTATCAACATACTTTAGGATATGATTTAATTTACTTCCCATAAAGTAGCAAAGTGATAAATATTTTTCCTTTCAATAGAAGAGCAAATTACTATAAGTAAACTATTGATTATTGCTCTTGGTAAATTTAAATATTTAACTTAAAAACATTTATCAAATATGGAAATATGATAACGAAAACATATCAAGCTACCAATTTCCAAAGTAATTGGAAATTGGTATCTTCTTAAGAATTTATTTCCTAAACGCTCTTGTTATCATAAAATAAATATCCGTTAATATGCTAACTTATAGTAATTTGCTATGCCGTTGAAGGAAAAATCTTTATCATATCCTAAAAACTGCCCTAGAAGTATTGAAATTGGTACAAAATACCCTTTCTTCCGCCTATTTGAATAAAAATGCCCATATCGTTATTTTTGGGTTCAACATTACCCTTATTACTAACAGAAAATTCAGAAGAAAAAGAAAATTTAATTAATATCCACGTGTCACCGTTTCATTTGCCTAACATAAACCCTACGCCAAATTATAATTAAATTCACCCATAACCTGCCGGATATTGACCCGCCAATTTTTAAACATAACACACACTGTCTCTCTCACACATACATCCCCCCGCCCTCTCCAACACACACACCCCTCTGCCTTTTCGCCATTTTTGTTTTTATGAGTGTTTTTGTACGGATTGTATGTCTATTATTATTCATGAGGCAAATCCAAAATTGAGTTCTCTATTAGAATCATTTTTATGGACGATGGAAGGAAGTGTCATATTCTTCTTTATGCCAAAAAACTTAGATTTTTTTTTGGTTTGTGTAATGGGTATCCCTTATTGTGTAAGTTTTCTTTTTATTTGAAATTTTTTGGGGTTTTGTTCACTAATTTTTGTCATTCCTCTATGAAAATCTGAGGATTATTTTTAATTTTTTACTGTATATGTAATGTGCATTTCTATTTTAAATTTATTTTGCTATTGTTCTATTAATATGTAAGCTTTTCTCCTCTGTATAACGGGTATTGTCACATTTCACACACAATGGGTTCATATGCTATACTAATAATAGCTGGAAGTTTTTTAGATAATTTCTTCACTAGTATCTGTTTTCTTCTTTTGAATTCTATTTTGTTCTCATGGATTCCATTTTCTAAATTAGATTATTGTGCTAAGTCTAGTAAAAAATGAATTTTCTATTCATAATTTGCAAGTGAGATGAGACTTGTGTTTGTTGCTATTTCAGGCGAATTCACCGATGGATTCCGCCAAGCAGCAACGAGGAGAAGAGAGAGAGAGGGAGAGAGGGAGAGAAAGAGGGAGAGAGATGTGTTTTAAAGTCGGAGCGGGTAATATTCGAACGAGTTACTGTGAGTTTAATTATATTTGGGGTGAATCTTAAGTTACGCAATGGAACAGTGACACGTGGATAACACGTGGATATTAATTTTTAAAAAAAATTAATGAATTTTTTGTTAGTAATAAGGATAATGTTGAGCCAAAAAAATAACGGTAGGAGTATTTTTATTCAAATAGGTGGACGAAGGTTATTGTTGTACTAATTCCGATACTTCAGAAGCAATAACATAATCATGAATTATGACTCATGCCAACAACAACAACAACGACCCAATATAATCCCACAAGTGGGGTCTGGGGAAGGTAATATGTACGCAGACCTTACCCCTATCCCGAAGGGTAGAGAGGCTATTTCCAGGAGATCCTCGGCTCAAAAAAGCAACAGGAGCCGATATATTAGTACCAATAGATATGATATTGATTTATTAGCTTTTGCTCAATTTATTTCTTGTAAATTGTTATTTTATCTCGCATGATATTGGTTTTACAAGCATAATTTCTAGTAATCACGTGATGAATTAATTGTTCCTGTTGGATTTTTAATTTTCTCTTTGGTCATTGCCCGATTTACGATAATTATAATCACCTTCTTGTTAGAGATTATTTGGTATAGTGAATAAGTAAAAATAATCCTAGGATAAGAATTTAGTACCGTCTATCCCTTACTTGGTTACTAATCCTGGGATAAATTATTCCAGGATTAAAAATAATATCCGAATAACTTATACTTGACAGATGGTGGAATAGTAATCCTATGATAAATTATTTCAAGATAAAGCAATAAAATTAACAAACCCGAGATTAACACAATATTCCAATTTTCATTATTCGCCCTCTTTTCCTGTCATAAATGTCATATAATGTCTAAAGTGCCCTAATATATGATGTCCTTATCTTGTCCTAAAATTTAAACGATGATGATCTATGAAAGTAATCATTGTAATAAAGATCGAGAAGAATCATCAACACAACGAAGGAGGGTCATAAGAAACTATACTAAAATTGATTTTCAACACGATGAATAAGACATATATGACAGAATTGTAACCAATGAAGAATTATAAACGACATACATTGTAGAAATATTTTTTCAACAATTTTTATATTTCGAGATACTGAATTATTTGAGAAATCAACTACTAACATCAAGATAAATTGTTACTACATTCTCCAACTAACCAATAAATTTAAAAAATATAACACACTTATTCCCAAAGTCAAAACAAAGTCCATCTTGTGTAGTATACAAATTGCAAGTTTGGCCATTGCAAAAAGCTTTATCTCTTGAAAATTGAAACACTTTGAATAAACCATGTTTATTTCCTATGGCCATTTGACAAAAAACACCACCTTGAGTCTCTTCACCTATTGTTACACTAAATGGCCATATTGTTGATGGATTAATTGTTTGTTGGCCATAAAATTTTTCATCTGATAAACATTTGATGATTAAAGGTTGAGTTGCTCTATTTTGAATACGAACATTATATGATAAAGAAGTGACAAAAACTGAATTAAAATTGAAAGTAAAAAGTAAGGAGAAAATAATGAAGGAAATTGAAGAAAAAGCCATTGAATTTTTGTACTATTTTGTTAATGGCGTTGTTGTGGCTAATTAAGCTAATTGATGGCTATTTATATGTGCCATTCAAGAGTATATTTAATATGGAAAAGTTTTGACTAATTATTTTGGATCTTTTTAATATGAAAAAGATATGACTAATTATTTTGAATCTTTATTATTAATGATAAAAGGGAAATTTGTGTTTTTGGTCTATGAATTATCGCCAAATTTTATTTTTGGTTCCTTGTATTATCTGGTTAGACACCTTCAACTAATCAAAATGTCCGCTATTGATCTTTTTGCTTGTTAATTTTCACAAATTTAAGGAGTTATTGACAATTAAATTATTTAAATTTTATATATTATGTTAAATTTGTATTATTACTCCATATTTGAAGGTATTATAGGTCTAAAATAATCTAAATATAAAATATTAAAAAAACTACACAGTTTTAAAAAATAATAGTCACCAAAATATATATATATATATATCATACATAATCAATGTATATTTTTAAAAATTAGTTAGCAAATATAATTATTTTTGGCCGATCAATCCAAATGTTTTACTTGTCTTAAAATATTTACTATGTAAAGGGCCTAAGAACACAAATTTTAATTAATTTAAGATTAAATATGTTTAGTGAAATATTACAAGGACCAAAATTAAAAAATTTCAATAACTATGGGACCACTAGTGCAATTATCTCTTGATAAAAAAAGGTGATAATTCTGCTTTAATATTTGGATACGATTGAATCAATTCTAAGGATTGAGATCTATATAATTACTAATTAGTAAATGTATTACAAAAAATCCTTTAGGATGTTTTAGTCTTTATAATTCTGCAATCTAAAATATTTAATGCAGACTGTTGGAAAAAAACCTGTTTTACGTGCAAACGTCCAATTTATTTTTATTCCTTGATTATGTAAATAAATCCATATATTTTGTTTAAGATTGTTTCTTTAGTGATGTATATATTTCGCTGAAATTTAAAATCTTCAAACATAGAATCTAATACTGAATGCTAAATATATACATATTTACTAGGTACATTCTTGTATTTCATTATTCGTGTAAATTAAAAATCGGTCCAAATTGTTGAATACTATAAAATTGTTGACACTACATTTATTCATTTAAGAAATAAAATTAGCAATTTATTTGATAGGGTTATATTCAATCAGTTCAATTAGCTCTAAAAGTTAACTTTTTTTATATGTTAAATACCGAGAAACCCATCAATTAGAATAGAGGGATTAAATGCCTAAAAATGAAGATGATAGGTGTAAGTATTTTCTGAATTATCTCTACTCCATCTGTTATATTTTACGCACTTATTATTTAATGATTTAAAAAAGAATGCTATTTTTTATACTTAAAAATACTTTAGTGTTAAAACGTCATGTTATTTTAATAATATTATTTTATAGTTACAAAAATATTATAATAATACTTAAAATTATAAAAAAAAATCTTATTTATGGCTGAAATGTTTTGCTAATTTCCGCCCCTTTTTTGTGTGCGTGTCGTATGTTATAAGTAGAGATTATGTGATGGAAGAATGAGGAATATAGGTGGGGAACATGAGTGGAGAGAGTGGGGGAAGTGGGAAGTGAGTGTGAAAAGTGGGAATAAATTCAAACATGGTCAAAAATTAGGTGATCATAATAGCCGGTCGGATTCATTATTTACCTTTTCTAGTGGGTATATATAAGTTATGCATTGATTACATATAATTATAAATAAATTATATATAAATTATACACATGTTATATATTCACCGATTATATTTAGTTTAATCGATTTGGTAGATAACTATTTAGGTTAATTATCAGTGAAAAAAATTAAAGAAATTACTGATTTGGCCATTTTTTCAAACCGAGTTGAAAAGGTCCAGACAATTTAATAGCCATATAAGAGAAGTTTTCTCTTGACCAAAAAAAAAAAAAATTCTCCATTTTCGCAATAAAGTCGCAGAAACCAGACACGTGGCATCCTCTTTGGCTTCCACCAAACAAGTTTACACGACAACACAACAACTAAAATAGGGGACAAACAAAAAGGAAAATATACTACAGAAAAAATCACCGTACCGTCTAAAGCAAAGAAAAAGCAAATTGCAAAATTAGAAGAAGAAGCAATATGGCTAATAACTTGAAACTTGCTTTCACTATGTCCAACTCCATTAATTCTGCTCGAGTTTTAGTCCCTGCTACTAGTTTTTCTGTTTCTAGAGGCTTTGTTACTGCCACAAGACCTTCTGAAATAGTAAGTTTCAATTTTCCCATTTTAGTTTTTAGAATTTGGAAAGAACAATTAGTGTTCGGATCAGTTTGTGAGTATTTAGATTATTTTTTGTGAGTATGTGTTACGTACTATTTCCTAATATGCATCAAGTAATTTTGTTCACCAAGACCTAGGATAGATTAAAAAGACTCGGACTATCCAAGATTCGACGAGTGAATAGAAAGTTGGATCTACATTGAATCTTATCCGAATTATCTGTCCATCCTCTTGAGGAGGAGTTTGGTTTCAAACTCCGATTCAAACAGGGGGAGTACGCTATGTTAATGTGTCTTGGATGATTCACATCTCAGGATCAGGATCAGGCGCTGACGAGCACATTGAACTATCCATGTGACAGAGAGCCCTCGCAGCTCTTTACTATTGAGACATAACCCTCTCTACTATTGAGCTAATAGCCCGTCATGCGAGCCTCCGATCAAGGCTCGCTATGTTAAAAGCGAGAGAGCGCCCTAATAAGTGCGACCGAGGCCCTGAAAAATTGAGCTGCAAAACTAAAATTTAGGACGCATGGGATGATCCACATCTCAGGGTCAGGCGCTGATGAGCACATTGAACTATCTATGGGGTTGAGAAGCCTCACAGCCAAGGCTAGGGGTGTTCAAAACCGATCTGAAACCGAAAACCGATCCGAACCGAAGCTTAATGGCTTACTGGTAACGGGTTAACGGGTTAATAGACGGGGAACAGATTGAATTTTTTTATTAACGACTTATCGATTTAGGGGTGAATTATTCAATTTTCTTAACGGATAATCCGTTAGCCCGTTAGCCCGTTAAGAAAGGTCAGGGAAAATGTGAAAAGTATGAACTGCATGAAGATGTTTTTTTTAGATTCCGATATGTTCTTTTGTGCACTGCGTAATATTATATTCTTCAATTGCTTATTAATTTGGAATTATGAATTCACAAATAGGAAATTTTATCTGAACTTGTGGTCTCTACTTTAACATTAAATTGTATTGTTTTAGTATATGCTCGTGATTATGGGGAAACAATAAGCTTCCACAACAAACAGAGAAGAACCATTTGATCTGTATGGATAAATTGTACTGTCTAGCTAACATGAAGTCCTAAATCTTGCCAATGATACCATCTACCTTCGAATTTATGCCCTTAAATTGCTGCAAATGCCCCAAAAAGGTTATCTTGCTACTATCTCCCATTCTACTGTCATTTTTCTGTAGCGTACAATATAGGTTGAATTAGGCTGTAAACCGCCCGATAAGAGGTAAACCGATACCAATCCACCCGATATCTTATCGGATGGCTAGCGGATTAATACATTTAAAAGCCGATAACCGTTAAGCCAAACTGTTAAGAGTAAATAACCGCTCAATCCGCCCGAAGCAGCCCTAGCCAAGGCACATCAATGCACTTATCAGGGCGCTCTCTACCACTGAGCTAATAGCCTGTCCCGCGAGCCTTCCACCAGGGGCTCGCTATGCCAAAAGCGAAAGAAATTCCATCCCTCTCTTTCCTTTTTTTTACTAGTATTTAGGTCTTGAATTCACCTAATTCATTGACCACTGGAGCACACCATTGAATATATACATAGAATTTTCTTCTTAATAGGTACATGTTTATTTTACTCTTAAAGTGATGATTTGTTTGTATTGTTCTGAACATTTTTTTGTACTTCCTTTCTCTTTTGGAAAATATATAAATTTTACAGGCAAAAGTTGATAAAGAGACGGCCCAAAAGATCAAAGAAGCAGCAGTAGCAGTGAAGGAAGGTGCTAAAGAAGTAAAGAGCGTTGGTGAAACTGTCAAAGAGACTGTCTCTTCTAGTGCTGGAGATGTAATTCCATTTATTATTTACAATTTGTTTTTTTTCCGACTTTAATTTTTCCAAATTTAATCAGACCTATAATGTTTCTTTCATGTTTAATTATTTTGTAGGGTAAAAAATTGAATTATTAATTACATAAGAATCAGTTCCTGAGGAAAATATGTTTCAAATATTTAAACCAACAAAATATGAAAAAAATTAAAAAAAATATTTTTCAGAAAATATTTTCCATCGTACCAAACACAACATATAAGTAGGTAATTATAATTCGAACGAAATAAGTAACACTTGGTTGAAGTTGTCAATAGGCCATCATATTTTTTAATGGCCCACATATCATATATTAAACTGATAATAAGAACAGATACTAGTCAAATATTGTAATGCTATTATTTCATGCCAGCATTTTATTATCTTAATATATACTTGACAACTTATTATGATTCTTAATTTATTTTGATTAGGTAATTTCAGAGATGGGAAAGAAGGTCTTGGACAAGGCAACAGAGAACGAAGAGGAAGAAAAGGGTACATGGGAAACAGTCAAGGAAAAAGTCATTGGCAAAAAGTGACTACAAAATTAATAGGCATTTGGTTTTTCACAATTTTGAATGTCTTGAATTCCATTTTATCAAAATATTTTACCTGTTTATTTTATCAGATTTTTGTTGGTATATTGTAGTAGTAGTAGTAGTGATCAGGTTGGAACTCTTTCTATATTTCATGAATTTTGGTACATCTAATTTTGTTGGATATATATTGTGTAAGCATTGGAATTCTCAGCCCATTGTTTGGATGGTTGTTACATATGGTACGGGGTTGATTGAAGTCTGAGATCAGCCCAAGATTAAGGCCGAGCAACTAGCTACTGCAGGATTGGATGTCTGTCTATGTCACCACCAGGAGCGGAGCTAGAGAGTCCGATGCGGGTTCGGTTGAACCCAGTAATTTTGGTTCGAACCTTGTATTTGTTAGAAAAAATTCATTAAATGTGTACAATTTATTAATGTAGAACCCAGTAACTTAATATGATTAGAATCTCGAACCCACAAACTTAAAATCCTGGCTCAATCTCTGGTCACCATGCACTCTCCTACTCCTATAAAGGCCGGCAGAAGGAATTATCTGCTCATCTTTCTTACGGCTTGTTACCGCAGTGCTCGTTCACCCCTTCGACTTCTTCCATTAAAAAAAAAGGTAATCTTTCTTTGGTAAATAGCGTTTTGAACTGAAGCGAAGGCATTATTGAAAGAAAGAAATGGAGGGTCGGTCAATTGCATTACGTAGGAGATGCAGGACTTGTCTTAACCGCAAGTGCATTTGATTCCATCCCAAATTCCACCAAATTTTGATTCCAAAGTGTGTATCTCTTCTTTACTTTTAAGTGACAAGGTGACAAAAGGTATACTTTCTTTTCTATGTCGTCGTCTCATCAATGAGCGTAGATTAATAGCCAAGCTTACTCTTTTGTGCTTGTCAATCTCTATCCCGTTCTTCAGGTATAGTTTTCTTTGATCACAGATCGACATGTGATCTGTCATTTCTTCCCCTTTCGTCATAAAGCGTGGTCTTACTCTGAGAAAAAAAATTCCTGTATTTAGGTCCCTACTAAGCTGAATTCGTAAATTATACAAAGGCTCTTTGAATATATTGTATTGTATTATTTTGATGAATATAATATTTGTATATATTGTATCATTTTTCGTCATTTTATGATGTCATTACGTACAATTTTAATAACATAACCTAATGAGTAGGAATTGATGAGAAAGCCCTACCAAACCGCAATAGGAAATGATGATAAAGCCCTACCAAACCGCGAACGCATACCGAAAGTAATTGAAGAAATATTAGAGTGATAGTGTGAAAACTAGTATAGAAAATATCACGTGAAAATTTATACTTGTATAGTAAAATGAATTGTTCTTAAAAATGTGTAACTTGTATAGAATAAGTTGTATTGTTAATGAAAGAATGTCAAATTACTTGAGACGTTCCATAAAGAAAAAGAATATCAAATAAATTAAACGGAGGAAATACTAAAGTTGAATAGTTGTAAGACTTGCTTAATAGATTAATTAATATATAGTTGATCACAAATGCAAATACTATATGATTAAGGGTGTGTTTGGTATGAATAAAAATATTTTTCGAAAAATAACTTTTAATTTTCTCATCTTTGGTTAGCTCAAATGTTTTAAACAATATTTTTTTTCATGATCTCATTTCCATCCAATTAGAGGAAATATTTTCCCTTGTCACGATCCAAATCGATAGGCCGCAACGAGCACCCGATGCCATACTCGGCCCGAGTGTACCACTCTGTAACTGTGAACTCTAGAGGGGTAACCCTTAACTTAGGCCGATGAGGTCATACTCTGAATCATCTTAAAATATCATCTCTCTCATTTAAGGGATAAACATACCCAAAAGCTCATATATATATGAGGCCGCCATGAACGTCTACTGATAGACCAAAATATACATAACTCGTCTACAAGCCTCTAGAGATAACTGAACTGTATCATGATCGGGACAAGGCCTCGACCTACCCATCAAACCTGTATATATAAAATAGTCTCCAAGGTAAAGACCTGGTAACTCCGAGAAAATGGAGCGTACGAACCAAGCTGATGTTTGACTCTGTCTACTGGGAAAATCTATCTAACTACCTATCAGGGAATGCAGGCATAAAATGCAGCATCCCCCAACAAAAGGGACGTCAGTACGAAATAGTGTACCGAGTATGTAAGGCAACAGAATAACTGAAAGCTGAAACTGAACTGATAATATAATAACTGAAAGTAACTGAGAGTCAAAGATAATCTGAAGATATGCTTACATGCTGATACTGACTCAACTCTCTCAATATAGTAAGTAAAATAGTTGACTGGCCCTATAAGGCTCAGTATATATATAACTGCTTTGCCGTAGTAGGCTCGCTCATAGGCGCTCAGCCGTACTAGGCTCTGTATCTCGATTATGATGGGCTCGCTCATAGGCACTCGGCCACAGTAGGCTCGGCATATAACTTACCATCTGATCATAGGTTGCCTAATAGGGGTCTGCCCATCGATTATAGCTCGATGGTAATGAAAATACTGTAATACTATATATATAGACTCTCTGCTCTCATAACTGGAAGAAGACAATACTCAATTGAATATGATAAGGGAGAATACTGTAATTTATGAGACTAGAAAAATGTACATAAATCCAGCAATATGAATTTCTCTTTATGCCTCGTTATCAAACTTGTGTAATTACGAGATCATGCCAAAATGGAGGAAGGGATTAGCCTTAACGTACCTGTATGATCTCTTCCTTATTACTCAACCAAGCTCAACATAACTTCTTGCATTTACAACAAGTGAAATGATATTGTCGTTGACATATAATGTCGTACCATCGTATTTGGCTAGTCGCATGACTTAAGAAAAATCGGGCAGCAACTCCCCTATTTTAATATATCCCAAAGACCACTAAGGGTCATCAATAGCCCAACAATAACAAATATAACCAACACTAGCAACAATAACAATATAACCCAATATGAGTTTCTCCAATTATCTTAATAATCATATTGAGCGGCAAGCTCGTTTTTTACTCATAACAAGATATAAACTGAATCCAACTCTTATTCCATAAATTAGTTTACATCCTTTAGAACATCATACTTATATGTACCATATTATTTCTAGTTTAAAACCTCCACAAAATGTCTTCCAAAACAGCCCCATACATCTAGCACCTTAATTTTTATCGTCAATCACTTGTTTTTCATCTTTTCTTCTTCAATAAATTTAATTAACACTTAGGAAAGCTTAACAACAGTAGCCATAACATTATCAAATTTTTTCTCATAATTTGCCGCCACGAACTATGTTTTTAACCACAAAACAGTCCAACCAAAAAGACAACCGTTCTCATGTTCCTTCAAGTGCATCTTATGGTTTTTCACTCAAACAACACAACCAACACAAGATTAACCTTAGGCACAATTAAGAAGATGTTATACATACCTTGGACAGCAGCTACAACTCGAAACTCCATCCCAACTTAGCTCACAATAGCCCTCAATCACACCACAACATCATAGAAGTATTCTCTTGTAGGCTTTAACACCTTTGATGAGAATTTGCGTTGATTTCTCTTGAGTTTAGTTCTTGGAACCTTGGACAAGTTCTTGGAGAATTTGAGAGTATTTTTCTGTAATTGATCTCTGGATATTGACGAAATATAATGGATATAGACAACTTATAAGCCCACCGCCTAAATTCTCCAAGCAGGTCGGTAAGCTGCCTACTTGGCAGCTTGAGCAGTGCCACTTCGTATACTTGTATCTCTCTACTCCGATATTGTATTGACAAACGGTTTGAAGCATTGAAAACTAGACACATAGAGATTTAATTCAATATAAAGATATCCATGTAATTCTCAATATATTGGGAGAAAATTGCATCGCAACTTGGCCTATAAACCTGCCAGTTTCTCCGAAGTGCGGCAACATCACTTGGTGACCCTTAATTTAAAAATCTATATTTCTCTATCTCGATGTCGTATGAATAAATGGGTTTGTCCATTGGAAACTAGGTTCCAAGACCTTTATTTTGGTATGATATATGTCCCAAAATGACATCATAAATCTTACGAATTTAATTTCTCAAAACGGCTCGTTACAAGGCAAATCTTAACTCGATTTTTCCGTAAGTTAAATCCAATTTTTCCAAAACATTATATTTTATGTCCAAACATCATATATATTAATATTATGGCTTTACACTCATTCAATCATGATTAACAAGTCTCATATTCATTATACGTCACCTTAGAACGCAGTGTAATACCAAAAACTTTCGACAAAACTTATCTTCTTCAATTCGTTTAGCTTCTAAGCCTTCCAGCCATCTTGGTACTTTTTATTCATGATCTTAAATATTATTAACTTCCATGATAACATGATTAACTTACTTTATAAATTTTTCAAAGATGATTTCATTTCTGAGCTTACATCAATTGACTTACGACGTACTCCTAAGTACGAAAACATGGGGTGTAACATCCCTGTCAAAATAAGGGAAAATATTTTTCAAAACGTTTTTTCAACCTTCTCCACTCTATTTTCCATCTCACCCACCCATCGCCCACCCTATCTATCCCACCCCCAAACTACCCCCAACCTCGCCCACCACCCACCCTAAATAGAACTATTATTATGAGTACTTTCTTTTCATGTTGTAGATAGAGTATTTTTTTTTTATTTCAGCAAAATATGATGTATTAAAAGTATTTTCTTTCGTTTCAACAAATTAAGTATTTTCTTTTCTTGAAATAGAAAAAGTATTTTATTTCGTTTCAACAAAAAAAGTACTTTCTTTTCATGACGTAGAAAAAATTAAGAAAAAGTATTTTCTTTTATTTCAACAAACTAAGTATTTTCTTTTCCTGATCTAGAAAAAATATTTTCTTTCACTTCAACAAAATGAGTATTTTTTTTGATGATATAGAGAAAGCATTTTCTTTCATTCAATAAAATGAGTAATTTCTTTTCATGTTGTAGAAACGATACTTTCTTTATCAACAAAATAAAGTATTTCCTTTTAAGCTATCAAGTTCAAATTTCAACGTTGTTCTTGTGTGAAAAGCAAAGTAGCAACGCATTAGTTCCTTTGGGTTTGTGTGAACTTTGAAAAGAATAATTAAATTCTTGAAGAAAATAGCATCCGGGTGATGGGGAAGTAGTACAAGAAATATGAGAATTTTGGAACAAGCGGATTGAGGAGAGTAACAGAAAAAATTATTTTCCTATAAATATTTATATTCTCTAACTAAAAACTAGAAAATATTTCGGAAAAAAATTTTCACTCACCAACCAAACAAGAGAAAATAAGTGATTTAGCCACTCATTTTTCGGAAAAATATTTTCTAGGAAAACATTTTTCGGGAAAATATTTTCTAGGAAAACATTTTTCATGGAAAATGTTTTCTGTCATACCAAACACACCTTTACTTTATTTTCTTCAAACACTTTCTAAGGGCTAAAAAGACTTAAATTTGTTAAAGCACGTCATCAAATTATTAGTGCCGGAACAAAAATTTTACGTGCAAATAGTTAATACTCAAATGATTTTAATGATAATTAAATATTAACTTCGAATTTCAACCACCAAACAAAAATTTAAAACTTTTAAAATTAAAGAATTGTGGTGGTTTTTGTGAAAAGAAGAAGAAATGGAAAAAAAGGAGCTGAATGGTATTTAGTCCATAAAATTTTCATTAAACTTAAAAGCGTCTGTTGACAAAAAATAAATAGAGAAATTTTCACAAACCACTATTGTTTAGTGATTATTAGCTAGTTGTAGCTATCATTTACTATATTACTTCCTATAACTATGTTTTCAGGTTTTTAGAGTGTATTCGATGTATTTAAGTTGTTGTGTCCATAAATACAGTAGCATTTCTCTGCGTGAAATAGGGGATTATAGCTAGACAGATTATTGTATTCGACTGTATTCACGGCGTGAAACAGGGGATTACAGCTAGACAAATTATTGTATTCGACTGTATTCACGATATGTATTTGCAAATACAGTAACGTAGCAATTCATGGTCTATTCAACTATTTTTAAACGGAAAGTGAATCAATTAACATAATAGACTCCTAATATAACTCAACTCAATTATAACATACAAAATTTGTATTTTCAGTTATAAAAAAGATTCTCAATCTAAAAACACCCCAAAAACATAGCAATCTTCAGAGAAATTATATAATTATATTGAATACAGTTAAATACATAAAAATACATTGAATACATGAAGTATAGCAGGTCATCTATAGTGCAAAAACATATGAATACATACTGCAGATACATTTGAATACATATATACATCTGAATACATAAGTTATATTAATTAAAAAATATATATATGAATACATTCATGGAATATAGCGAGACAGTGAATACAATGAAATACATGAAATACAGCGGGATACATTGAAATACAATGGAAAAAAAGACAATGAATACAATGAAATACATAGAATACAGCGAGATACATTGAAATACAATGAAAAAAAGGTAACAGGCTCTTCAAGTTGCTCCGCCCCAAACTCCGTCGTCTTTGTTCAAGAACAACCCTAATGTCGTCTCGTCAAGAGGGCCGCGATTCTGACTCGAAACTCACGAATTTTGGCGCAAAAATGAAAGAAATTCCTTATTTTCAATAGCACATTGTCTTCTTTTATTAGTAATTGCGAATTTGGTAGATGAAGAAAAATAGCAATGGAGGTGGTGAGAGGCAAGAGTTGCAGTGGCCATGTCCAGATTTCATTGCAAAGCAACGACCATCAGAATGGGGTGGATCTTTCTCTTTAGGGCTTGATTTCGACATTGATTCAGAGCCCTAGCCCATTGACAATGAAAATTTCGCGAGACAATGGAGATGAATCAGTGGAGAATAGTGGTTGTATTCATGGAGAAAGACTGGAGTTGAGAGAGAGAGGGGGTGGAGAAGAATCTAAAAGAATGAGAGAGAAAAATAATACAAAGAGTATTTTATGGCTTAAGGGTAGAAGGTAATCATAAATAGATATTTGGCTATAAAAATTAAAAGGTAGCTATGAAATATAATTTTTTAAAAGGGTATTTATTTAAAATAAATAAGGTATCAATCTCTGCTATAAGAAGTAAAAATTCCAAATAAATACCAGTTCCATAGAGGGACAATCAATGTAAAAGTTTAAAAGTAAACAGTTAATCCAACCAACTATTTGTGCAAAGATCTCACAAATGTACCCTTTATCTTGTGTGCGAAGTGCACAAACAGCCATTTGGACTGTTATTTACAAATTAGCGATTATTTATTTGTCCTAAAGTTTTGAAATTAAAATCTTAAATTTAGGACAATTCAGAATATTTTTGTCTCGAAAAATCAAAATTCAGAATGCATTGGCTAATTCCTAAATAGTTTCTCTTTAGAGTGGCTACCTGGTGTCATTTCTACCAAGAGGATAAACCAATCAAATCTGACACAATTAAGAAGAATTAACCCAGATAGCCGCTCATCCAATAGCCGGTGAAAGTATAATATATGCATAATTTATATATTATATTTTTATAATTATGTATAATCAATGTATAAACTTTGTATATAACTAGAAAAAGTAAACAATAAATTTGGATGGCTATTTGTGTAAAGATCATTTTCTTCAGGAGGCTAAAAGCCCATTAGAATACGGGCACGACAGTTGACGAAATGCACAAAATCTAAACCCCGTCCAAAAGCAAATGGGCCCAAAGTTAAAAGGTATAAATAACAATGCACCCTCCTCTGAAAGGAAGAATTCAAAATTTGAATTTGAAATCAGATCGCAAAGAGAGAGAGAGAATGGCATCGAAATTTGATATGAAGGGTTTCTATAGGCAAAAGAAGAATAAGAATGGCGGAATCACTAAGCCAACAAATTCAAAATCACCATTTGCTATTACTACGAAGAGATCTATAACACCAAAGCAAGCGGCTGCTATCGGCTCTGAATTTACCCACTCTCCAGCCCTAAATGTCTACGGCTCTCCCAATTTGCAAGGTAAGCATTTTCCTTTGATAATCCATTTAAATTATTTTCCAGTGTTTGATTGAGTGTAAAGTAAGTTACAGATCAGTTATCGTAAGAATTTATGTGATCAGTGGTTGGCGTACGCAGAATTTTTATGTCACATTTAGAAGAGTAAACAGATGATTTACGTTGCAAAAAAAAAAAAAGTAGATCATATCAGCTACACTATTCAAGTAGTACTATTTTTGAACTGTATTCAATAATACCTCATAATTATAAAGGGAATTAAGTTATCAGTAGAATACTTGGTTTGGTGGTGTAGCTGGTTTGAAATCTTTTGGAGGTCACGAGTTCAAAACTTCCCTACTACCTAATGTTTTTAAACAGCTGAAGCTCAAAAACTTAAAAAAAGAGAGAAGAAAATCCATTTGGTATTGGGGCTCGAACCTAAAATCTGTAAGTGAAGCTTCTAATCGGCGGACCAAGTAGTGCAGGTTTAGCAAGTAGTGTCACTTTATATTCTTTATACTCCTTTTTTTCTTGGCATATCATTTATATGTGTATTCGGTAAACTTTTCCGGCAAAGCGATGTGACGGTGACCCTGCTTGGCCCAACATAGATCCGCCCATGTGATACAGTTTGACTGTGCACAAAATTTAAAAAATAATGAAGATTTTTGAGACTTGTGGTCTTAAAACACGTCATAACATTTCGGTGGCAATAAAAGCTTCTCGCTAAGGGTAAAATAAGGTGAAAAGTTAATTTTTTCCAAATAGAAATGTGTCATTCTTTTTAGAATGGATTAAGAAGGAAATAGTGTCATATAAAGTGGAATATATGAAGCATATGATAGTCTGCTGATGCTTTTTCAGACAGTTGTTTTTCTTCGTAGCTAATACACCTAATACTACAATTTCCCTCGCCCCTTATCGTTTTGTATTGACGTTGTGTAATTAGTACGATATATTCTTGGCCCTAATGTTTATTCCCCTTGTTGTTCATGATTAGATTGAAACACCTGAAACTTGTTTAGTTTGGTCTTACAATAATTCGCCTTTTTTACAAGTTGTTTTTGGTTTGAAATGCCAAATCTATTGTTTGTTACTCCATTGTTGATGGCATTTCAAATGATACATGTGGAGTATTAGTTATTGACCATATGAAGCAAATCCTAGTACTCCCTCTGTTAAATTATATGGCACAATTTGACTGGAACAGAGTTAAATAAGAAGAAAGACTTTTTAACACGCTTGATGTGTAACTATAGACCTGTGCGTTAATTTTGTTTATTACGTTATGCTCAAAGTATACTAAATAGAATTACTCTGCACAAATTTCTGATCTAGATAATCAGCAATAAGAAGAAAACAAGATAAGACACTTTCAGTTAATACAAAGACATATGATATAATCAATTTATACACGGTATCAGTTAATCAATGCTAATCGACATGCATATATAGTTATATTTTATTTAGAAATGATCATTAGTGATATATATTCATATTACATTTGAACAACATTTTCTGAAGCGTTGTGAAATTGAAAAGCCGAATACACATTAAAGAGGCTTAGTTTATTAGCACTTTGTGAGTTGTGAAAGAAAAATCATAGACGATTAGTCATTAGTCAATTTTTAAGTTCTTATCCATTGGGTTTTTTATCCTTTGACTATTCTTGCATTGATATTTCTCAAATGATGGACGGAGGGATAAGTAATAAGACCATACCATTTGCTATCAGATACATGCTGTGCAGGATCACTGATCCTCATACTTCCTCATCCTGCTTAATCAATGAACCAAACGTTCACTAAATGACTGTATACATATTCTACGATGTGAAATTATAAGTGATAAACATGCACATTTGTTTGGAGATGATGTTGTTTACCTCATTCATGAACTATTCTCTTGTTGACAATGGATTACATAAGGTAGAGGGTAAAAATTTGCAAGAATGGAGTAAGAGAACCCAGGGTACTTACTTTTTTTCTGCTCCTGATTTGTTTGTGGTATAAATGAGTTGCGAACAAGGCTGCTGAAATTAGCTTTTCGATGAGTTGTCTATATAGAAAGAGAATAGACAAACTTGCTGCTATTCAAGTTGAACACAGATGCTCCATGAAAATCATCAACATAGCCAAGTAAAAATGCTTGTAGTACTATTCTTGATTGTGCTGGTGAATTATCACTAAAATGCAACCTCCCTTAGAAAATTTCTGATAAGTAGTGTGATTGAAAGTCTTCTTTGTATGGTGTTATCAGGGATTGTAGCTTGCGGAATTTTTATGTGTCACTGGTTGGTATTTAAAATAAGGAAATACTCACAATCTTTGGAATCTGCCGACAACTTTTCACTTATTTCAGAACTGGACATATTAAGAATATAACAAGCTTCTGATTATTATGTCTTCTATTCTCCATCTCTTTTTTTTCTTCTTGTATTACCTATTCTTATATCAAAATTTTCAGATGATTATGACGGGAAGGAGGAATTGTTAAGGCAATTTGACTTGAATATGGCTTATGGACCATGTCTTGGATTGAGCAGATTGGACAGATGGGAGCGTGCTAAGAATCTCGGTTTAAACCCTCCAAGAGATGTGGAGCCCCTCTTGAGATCTAGCAAGGTTCGGAATGAATCTCTGTGGGATGGACGCGTTTAACTTTGTTTAATCTTTTGATTATCATCCAGTAACTCTTCTTTTACTTAGTTTTCCTTTCCTGTTTGGGGTGGGGTGGGGTGAGTCTTGTTCTAGGTAGAAAAGCTACAGCATCTAGCTGTATGGTAGTTTCTTTTCGAATGTTTCATACACTTTATTTCTAATATAAGTTTCTTTAAAGTTTGTTGTTTCTTGTTTGGATATTTTCATCTGAGTTCTGTATACCAAATGACATCTTAACTGATGTAGAGAAACAAGAAGCTCTTACTTGGCTTAGCAAATGTTGAAGAAGTGTTCTATTGCACTTCGCAATGTATCTGTTCTTCGGTTAAAAAAAGGGCACGCGCCCGCGTCTCTAAAAGCTCATTTAACACGACTACCTTGTTTTCGCCATTCATTATGCTCTCTTATATGTTGTTCTATATCTTCATGAATCTAGGAACATTTGCTTGTACTTTAATATTTGGTCTATGTACTGGAATTGAGAATATCAGTTACAATACCTATTATCCAAAGAGGAATCCTTCCAGCAGTATCGGCCATTGTTGGCTAATCCTAATCCTAGATAAATATCTCATCTTCTTTGAGCTATGAGATGGCATTGGTTGAGGTATGAGATTGTTTTTGCCAAACCTGCTCGAGTCTGCCTTGTGTTGTAATTAGCAAAACGGAGTAATGGACGTATTTATACATTTGGAGTTCAAGGACAAATGTACCATTTCATAAATAATTTGATCCCAACTCACCAAAAAGGTTAAAACTTACAGCTATATTTCTTTGGCAGTGAAAATGAATTGAGAAATCGAATGGCATGTTCAAATAAGTTGAATGAAAATATTGTGAAATGTTTGATGGACATAATAAAAACAATAATCCATACTCTATGTTTTTGAAGTCTTTTATAAACATTTCTAATCATCTGATTTTTACTAAGGGTGTTAAACGGACTGGGTTAGCCCGGTTCCGGACCGGCCCAGACCGATTAAAACTCGAATCTGCCCAGACCGGTAGAAGGGGTCTGGGTTGGGCTGGGTTAAGGGTGACTGGCGGATTGCACCGTTTACCTTCGAAATAGCGGTTACCCGGACCGGTCTAACTCGGTCAATGAACAATGTTGTTAAACCGGTTAACCGGCCCAGATCTAACCGTTGGCAACGACCCAACAGCTGAATTGCACAAATAGCCCAATTTTGGATTTTTTTTTAAAAATTAACTCCCCTTTGAAAAACTATAAATACCCCCTCCCTCTTTCTCATTTCTTCACTCATCTCTCAATTCTCATATTCTCTTATTCTTCAATCTTCATTCTTCACTTATTAAAGTGCAATCAACTATTTGACTCTTTTTTTTTTTGGAATTTAATTTATCGTAGTATTTATTATTTGAAGTTTGAACAATTGAACTTCAAAATTGGAACAATTGACGTTTCTTCGTGGTAATATTGGAGTTGCGAAATCATCAAGTGCTCAATTTATTGCTGAATTTGGTGCACTCCCTCAAACTCTTTATCTTATTTACTATTTTATTTGCATATTTATTTGTTGCTAGTAGTTAAATTTTTACAATATGTTTAATACTGCAAAAAGAGTTTGTAAAAAGGTTACTAATCGGGGAAATAAAAAAAGAGGTAGTACTTCAGCTTCAGCATCTGGTAGTAATTTAAATACCTCTCAAAATATTCCTGAAACATTACCTGATGATAATATAGATTATGAACAATTGCATGAAGATTTTGGTATAGATGATAATGAATTAGAAATGGAAGATGAGATACCACTTACACCTAGTAGTGTTGGAGCTGCTAGCAGGGGTGATGGTCGTGTTGCTAGTAGTAGATCACCTATGGCCCCGACTAGTAATCGTAAAAAAAGAAGTAAGGTTTGGAAATTTTTTGAGGAAATAGAAGGTACTGATAGAGTTAAATGCAAACTTTGTAATGATACTTTTAAACATAAGACTGGAGGACAATTAGGGGGTACTGAGACACTTAGTAGACATATGAGAATTGAGCATCCTATAAAATGGGGATATGATGGAGATGAAAATCAATCATCTCTAGACCCTACTAGTTGATGTCTTGTGAAATATGATAAAATGAAGGATCATGAGGAGTTAGCAAAAATGATTGCTTTGGGTTGTCTACCTTTTGCTTCTTCATCATATCTTATTATGTATATTCAAAGGATTTACAATCCTTTATTTAAAGGTATCCCTAGAAGTACTTGTAGATCTGATATCTTAAGTCTTCATGGACAATATCAAACATACATACGTAATTTGTTTAACCACCTTCCTTGTAGAGTTTCTCTAACTTCTGATATTGACTATGCTGTTAATGGAAATGATTATTTGACAATTACATATCATTGAATAGATGATTCTACTTGTATGCAAAGACGTATTATCGCTTTTAAATATGATGAAGATCAGAGTCATACTGCTGCGTTTATAAGTAGTACTATTTGTGAAGTTGTTGAATTTTATAATCTCAAGCAAAAAGTATTGTGTATGTCTTTTGATAATGCTTCTAACAATAATGCCGCAATTTCAATATTAAAACTGCATTTGCAACCACCTATTGGTGAAATTTTTCTTGTTAGGTGTGCATGTCATATTTATAATTTAATTGTTAAAAGTGGTCTTGATTTATTTCCAACTGAGATTACTCATGTTAGAAGAGCAGTTGGTGTTATTCAAGGAAATAATAGACAATCTAGAATAAAGGAATTTAAGAATAAGCGTGTCCAGTATAACCTTAAACCCAGATTCATGCCAGACGAAATTGTTACTAGATGGAATTATACATATATATTTTTAAAATATTGCTACAAATATAGATTCCCAATAACTGAAGTTGCTAACGCGCATTGTACTGATCCAAACCGTATGTTAACAACTACTACTTGGGAGGTCATTAATGATGTTGTTAAATTTTTACATAAATTTTATACAACTACTATTGAGTTTTTTGGAGCATATTACCCTACTGTTACTATGACTTTAGTACATATAGCTGAAATTTCTTTTCTACTCTTTGAATTTAAGAAGAAAGAAAAATATAGGGATGTTGTTGAAAAAATGCAAGCAAAATTCAAAAAATATTTCTTTCCAATTCCTCTGATTTACTTAATTAGTGTTATTTTAAATCCTTCTATAAGATGTGTGATTGTCACCAATTAATGAATGCTTTATATACTTATATGGAGATTGGACCAACTGAAACCCCATATTTATATAATTGTATGAACAAGCTAAATGAATATTTACAACAATTATATAATTATTATGCAAATGTAATTGATGATGTTGCTCATAGTGTAGACAATGTTAATCCCACTATGCACTGTACCACTTCTGCTACTGTGGATGATGAAGAAGGCCTTGATAGTTTTAATATTTTTTCTACATTTTCTAACACTCAAACCAGTAGCAGGAACATTGATGAACTTCAATTCTATTTGCAGAAGCAAAAAGAGCTCCACACAAAGGAATTCTCACCGTTGGGATGGTGACATGAGAATAGAAAGCAATTTCCTGTTCTTTTCGCCATGGCTCGGGACGTGCTGAATGTGTCAATTTCAACTGTTGCAACAGAGAGTGCATTTAGCCAAGCAAGACAACAACTTGGAGACACCCGTCACTCATTGGGAAACAATGCTTTGGAAGTTTTAGTATGTTTCAGAGGTTGGATTAGATCGGAGCGAAGAAATCAAGGATGTGAAGATGTTGATAGCCCAGAAGACGAGGAACTTGGAGATATATTAACACATGGTAACCCATCCGAAATTAATACTCTAGAAGAAGGTCACTCAGTTCATATTGATTATGAAAAACTTACTAAGGCAATGCAAAACCTTTGAATTTACTCTTTTTTGGTTAATTTACTTGTTGTTAAATGTAAACCTTTCAATTTGTAAGTTTGAATTTTGAAATAAAAATAGCACTTGCAATTTATAAGTGCAATTTTTCCCCATCTTCCTTGTATTCTTTATATAACTAACAATAGTTATACAAAATACAAAAAAAAAAAAAAAAAAAATACTAAACCCGGCCTGGCCCGGACCCCTCAACCCGTAACCCTTACGGTTCAAGTTTTACCTGGATGAACCCGAACCCGTTAAACCCGGTAAGCCTCAACTCGTAATCAGCCCGGACCATAATCCGTACGGGTACTAAAATTCCCTACCCAGCCCGGCCCGGCCCACCCATTAAACACCCATAATTTTTACATTACCCTCAAGTATTATACGGGTCTAGATCAAATGAATGTATAACTTATTCATAGTATCAGAAGTTGCAGGAATGTGGGCAGAGCAAGATGACAACAACTGTATGTCCCCTCCCGCTCCACATAATCGCATACATACAAAAAGTGATAGAAGTCAATTGGTAAGTTTCTTCGAGCCAAGAGCACTTTTTTTAAAAAATTATTTTTGTTTCAAAATTGAAGTGTTTGGCCAAGCTTTTAGAGTAAAAAAGTATTTTTGGGTAGAAGCAGAAACAGTTTTGAAGAAGAGAAAAAAGTAGATTCTCTCCGAAAGCACTTTTCTGAAAAGCACTTTTGAGAAGAAAAAAATACAGTTAGAAGTAGTTTTTAAAAACTTAGCCAAACACTAATTGCTACTCAAAAGTGTTTTTTAAGTAAATTAGCCAAATACAAACTGATTCTCACCAAAAGTACTTTTGAAAAAAAATACTTCTCAAATAAGCTGAATTTTGCAGCTTGGGCAAACAGGTTATAAAACTCACAAATATGTGGATGGCCTCCCAAAGCATAATCGGGAGAAAAAAAAATCAGAAATAGCCATATTAAAACTGATAATTCAAAAATAGCCACAATTTTAAAAGTAATCAAAATTTAGCCATTTTTTATGTAAAGATAAAATCTGAACAAAATTACTCTTAAAAATCCGGAAATATTTCAGCAAAATATGATGGAGTTCAATTTTTTTACATATGAGCTTCCAATATAATATGTTGGAATTTATAATGTAATGTAGTTTCATCATAATATGATGGAAGATTATATGCATGAGCTCCATAATCCCGCATATTATGCTGAAACTTTCCGTGTGCTGGAGTTTCAACATAATATGCTGAAAGTTTATACGCAGAAGCTCCATAATCCAGAATATTATGCTAAAATTTTCCGTGTTTCAGCAAAACATTGGTTATTTTTCAATAACTTTGCAAACGCTAACTATTTTTTAATGACCAGTCGAAAACTGGCTAGCCCGTGCTATTTTTAGCATAATCGTTAGAAGTGGTTCTTTTTCAAGTGGCACACTTTTAACTAGAACAAATCGTTAGAAAGTTTATGCATTTTGTGAATTAGTGATATTTATCATGGGTAGCAGTGTTGCCATTAAGAAACTTTAGACTCCTTTTTATTATCTCTGAAGTCGACTGTTTGAGATATTCATTGGGTTTTAGTCAATAGCGGACTCATGATTTTCACTAAAGAGAATTTAAAATTTTAAAACTTAAATACACAAAAAAGTCAAGAAAATTTAATACATAATATATAGTTGTCTCCATATGCTAGATAAAGTGGAGTCCGTTAACATCCATATATACATTAAAATATAATTTTTATCTGTGTGAATGCAAGATACTTTATAAATCGACTGCCATATATACATTAAAAAATAGTTTTTACCTAAATAATATAATTTTTTGATGGTGATTGAAGCTCTTTTCTCAGCTTAGAAGGATCACATAATACGAAATATATGGCTTGACACCTACCATTTATAGTATAGTCTTTTCGCAATAAATAGCTTCCATAAAAGTATTGTTTTTTTTTTAAGGCTAAAAGTAGTGCTTTAGAAAGTTGAAAGTAAGAAATACATAAGAAAAGTTAAAAGAGGAAGTCGACCTTTAAAATAAAAAATAAAAAATAAATAAATCATTAACTTTCATATATTATACTAGTATATGATCTTTGATGAAACCTTGAAAAACGTATCTTTTCTATCTAAACTAATAGGTCGGCTATCTTTTATTGTAGTTGTCAAATCACAAACATTAAGTATATACAAATAAAATATTGTCAATCAAAAGATTCACAACTAAAAAATAATCTGAACAAGTTACGAACTTCGCCGCTAATAATCTGTCGCGCTATACTATTTGTAGCTAACAAAATATTTTGATAATATATCGCTAATCCATCACTAAATTAAATAAAATTAGCGAAGAATTTTACAATTTTACCGTTTAATTATAAAATTTATTCGTCGTTAATTCTTGTTATTTAGTAGTGGGTGGCATATGAGAAAAAAGTAGGCACTAGAACTATGATGGGTGAATTCATTATTGTCCTATGCAATAGGAGGAAATATAATATGTTTACCTTGTTTATCCAACATATTGTTAAAAGTCTATTAGTTAAATGATAGCTAAAACACTTACAACCGTTTTATTCCTCCAAACACTCCAAATGTTCACCACAAAGTCAGGTGGTACAAATAATTTGAAACAGGAACAAGGATTTAATTGGTGGAGCTCATGATATTTTGTCATAACATTTTTTCCTAGTTAAGATATAAAGAATCTCAAGATTTTTAACTATAAGTATCTAATGTATTCCATTAGAAGCTTAGGATAAGATACTTCTTAAAAGGAAAAGAATATGAATAGGGAAAAGATGAAGCATATCCACGAACCCACCTTTCTTATTTACCTTTGTAAAAGTCATATAATTGAATTAATTATATAAATCTAATATATATGGATTAAATAAAGGAATTTTTACATTCCTATGCCATATAGAAACTATATTACCCTCAATGTTTAAAGTTTGATTTAATTACATTTAGTATACCTAATTACCAATTCTATATCATAATGTGTTTTAACTGTACATTAATTGTACCTTATATCACTCCTAAATTAAAGGTACCGTATATTCCTCTAAATCCCCACCTCCACGTTTCTCTCTCCCAACCCCACACTCTCACCCACATATCACCACACACCCACATTTCAAACCATTATTCCTTCTGCTAAAACCAGAAAAACAATTGAAACCATCTACCATTAACGTCCAAAATCAAGGTTTTTTTTCTACAACCAGTCAAAATTGAAGTCAAATCTTCAAAGTTCATACACAACAATACTTTTGATGGTTATGATTTCAGGTTCCTTTAGTAATATAAGAGGGAAGGAAAAGAGAGCAGCAATTCCACAATTGACAGCCATTAAAAAGCTTTGAAGCTTTGAATTCAAATTTAGGTTTTCAAAAATCATTATTTATTTGGATTGGGTGTTGTTGTAAATAATTGGGAGTATGGTTTGGAGTTTATATCTCAATTTTGAGGGGTTTTGGTGAAGATTAGACTTGGTTTTGGCTGAATTTCAGATTGAAACTCGAAGAAGAAGAAAAAGAAGAAGAAGACATGACATACATTATATTGCAGCAATTGTAGATAAATTTTAGAAAAATTGTAGAGTGTTGTTTATTTATTTTTGAGCTTTTGTGTTAAAAGTTTTGATGGGAGCTTGTTATTCCACTTCGTCTGTTTTGGAGCTAACTTTTGCAGAGGAGAAGATGTTTTTTAAGTTATATATATTGCTATACCTTTAAATTCAAGAAAGTATGATTGTATTGTATTTAAAGAGGCATGAATTTGTAGAATAGGTTGAATGTGAGGAATGAGTCAAATAAGACTCACAATGGCTTGTTTCTACATTTAATCTACGACAAAACTACATATAATTTGAAAAATTAATATGAAAATATAGAATTTCAATGTTTCTACAAATTATCTACAAAATATCTACAAACTGTGCATAACAGAATTAATCTTTATTTTCATGCATGTTCGTCTGGAACACTAAAGTTACTTGATATGCCAACATCTCCCGTTATAGAGGAATACAACTTATCTACAACTTTCATACATTATTTCTACCCAGTGAAATACAACTACAATAACATAAAACTTACATACAAAGTTTATACAATATATCTTTTGTATATTTTGTATCTGATTTATACTAACTAAAAATAATTTTCATACAGCTAATTATATATTATACAACTTATCTATAAATTATCTACAATTTTCATACATTATTTCTACTAAGTTATATACAACTACAATATAATACCACTTAAATATAATTTTTATACAATGTTGTTCAACTTTCATACAATAGTTAAATGAATAAAAGAAAAAAAATAAACAATAGAATACAATTTAACTACAATTTATCTACAATTTCTGCAATATAATGTATGCCATGTCTTCTTCTTCTTCTTCTTCTTCTTCTTCTTCTTCTTCTTCTTCTTCCTCTTCGAGTTTCAATCCGAAATTCAGCCAAAACCAAGTCTAATCTTCACCAAAACCCCTCAAAATTGAGATATAAACTCCAAACCATATTTTCAATTATTTGCAACAACACCCAATCCAAACAAATAATGATTTTTGAAAATCCAAATTTGAATTCAAAGCTTTTTAATGGCTATCAATGGTGGAATTGTTGCTCTCTTTTCCTTTGCTTTGTATTACTGAAATTTGAACATAATTGTGTTTGATGTAGAAGAATTGTAGAAGATTTAGTCGTTTTTGATTTGTGAATTGTAGTAGAATAATCAATTCATTTTTGAATTGTAGAAGAATAATCAATTCATTTTTGAATTGTAGAAGAATAATTGCGTTTGATGTAGAGACGCTAAATTTGAAACGAAACTGACGAAGAAGATTAATGAGCGTGATTTCCGTTTGGAAGATCTGGAAGAATATTTAATCCCCCAATTTTAGCGCGCCTAAATAAGGAAGCCTACAGCTACAATGATTCCTTATTTAATGCATGGTCTATATTTTGTAGAAATACTATTAGCATGAAAGGTAATATGCAAACTATGAATTTCCTATATGGTATAGGAACGGAAATTTCCCTTAACTTATACTACATTGTAACTTAATCCCATATCGTAAAAATTGCATGGGCGCCCTATTTAGTCGCCCCCATTTAATCTATACCCATTTTTTTAAACTTTTAACTTGTACCTTCTTCTTCTTCTTCTTCTTCTTCTTCTTCTTCTTCTTCTTCTTCTTCTTCTTCTTCTTCATCTTCTTCTTCTTCTTCTTCTTCTTCTTCTTCTTCTTCTTCTTCTTCTTCTTCTTCTTCTTCTTCTTCTTCTTCTTCTTCTTCTTCTTCTTCTTCTTCTTCTTCTTCTTCTTCTTGCTCTCATTCTTATTCAATTTTAGAACAATATAAAACCTACGATTTTGACATCATTGAAATTTTTAAGTTCGCTGTTATTCCTCAATTGACTGGTTAGATGATGGTTGGTGAATGGTGATAAAATTGCATTTGCTCTTTCTGTGTGATTAAATGTGTCGTTTAAAAAACTAATAGTACTACCTAAATGGTTGTTTCTTTAGAAAAAAAAGAATGATGAGCAATGAAGAAGCAGTTAGGTTTCCCTCATATTGATCCTAATTCATGCTATGCCGTGTGTTGCGAATAGCTAACGAGCATCTTCTTACTGCCCAAATTGCTCAGAAATGCTTAACAGTAATGGACAAAATGCTATGCATGTTGCTATATTGAACACTCTATAGCTGAAGTTTTCCTGTTACAAAGACAAAAACTTCAGCTCTAGAGCTGAAGTTTTTGTGTTGTAACTGGAAACTTCAGCTCTAGTATGTAATATTAATAGGTGGTAAAAAAACTTTAGCTCAAAAGCTGAAATTTTCCAGTTACAACACAAAAACTTCAGCTCTAGTATCTAATATTAATAGGTGGTAAAAAAACTTCAACTCTAGAGCTGAAGTTTCCCAGTTACAACACAAAAACTTCAGCTCTAGAGCTGAACTTCAGGTCCGCTACTAAAATGCTGAAGTTTTGCGTGATTGCTTTTGCTACTTCAGCCCCGTATGCTGAAGTTATGCGAAAAGGTGGGTACACTTGCAATTTTTTTGCAAAGAGGACACAAGTTAAAATGTGACACAAAAAGTGGGTATAGATGCAAATGCCCCACCCATATTTCATTTGAGTATTTTCTTTATTCTGATGGTTCATCTCACCTTGGAAATATTCAAACTTAGCTTCATCATCAACAAATAATATAATTTGTTAGAAATATAGATAGGACCTCTTAATAACATAAAAAGAAACTAACTTATTTCACAGTAAATTAAGCTTATAATCTTAGAGAAGGAGCAATAGACCTCAAGGCCAAGGCCAGTGGGTTAAGTCAGGAAAGAACAACATGTTTACTGAGTGGGTGGAAATTGACTTGCATTTGGATTCATGTGAAACACAAAGGTTCAGTATATGTCAATGCATGAGCACAACACAACTGATGAATGCTATTGGGTTTGAACGGATCAGAGGTATTTTTCGTGATACGGGTGATAGAGAAAGTGGTCAGTTAATAAACATGCAAGGTCTTTCGAGTTAAAATCGAAGTTATCATGGGATGTGAAGGAGCAATCGCCCTCAAAGTCAAGGCCGCAAACCAACCACCATGTTTAAACTCACAAGTTTTCTTTGATTAAAACAGGGGTAGAAAATTTTGTTTGTTCCGGAGAAACCCTCCGTGAGGAAATCAGGTGCCAGACATGCTCAGAAGTAAGTTTCTAGTACCCTCATGGATAACAGAATTTAGTAAGTTTTAAGACCCTCGCAAGTGACAAGGCCTGACGAGAGTTTTACTTTTGGAAAGTTGAAGTTCTTTGCTCGGTACTTCGTAGAACTTGTGAATATTGCTATATCTTGTTTTATAGACTAGGTTATCCATTTGTATGACTTTACTGCATCCACGTCGGTCATACTATACCATAATTCATACTTTGATTATCGTTATTGAGGTCTGCAACCAACTCCAGGTTACCCTCGTTGCTTATCTTTAAGACTGATGGTCTAATCTCATCTCATATTGTTGAACTTTTATCCATCTATTATTGATTCACCTTAATGTTGATTCATCATCTACCACTGATAACTTGATATTTTATGTAACACCGCCACTAGGGCTCGCGTCTCATCGGGGATATCCAGAGTAATAAGATTGATCCACCTAGGGGTGATACTATACTTCTATAACCGTACTTTATAACATCCCATTGTGACTCACCTTATATGGGTATTTTAACCCCTTACAATTCATGAAATCCTCTTCAAGTCATTACTCAATTGAAGTCCCAAACATCATCCTTTATCTATCACAATTATGCCCTTATTCCACTACCATGGCAACATTCCATCTCTTCTAAATGCTACTAGTCTTAGACTCCTTTGAGTTCATTCTGGCTATATTGATCCTTTTATAACTTAGAGAATCCATCAACTCTATTATTTTTATGAGCTTAATCCCAAGAACTTATCCATTCTTGTCACATTTTCACCCACCTTTTCTTATGCTTACTCCTGTCTTCCTAAAACCTTGTCGCTCTACTATACTTTTACTTGCGACCTACACATATCTATTTATACTTGTTCACAACCTTCCTTCAACTTGCTTGCACCATAGATTTCCTTATGTTATTCTGGAGCATCAAGCGAGACATCACATAGTCTCTAACTCTTCTTTTACTCTCTAATTAGACCTTTCGGTACTTAGAAACCATAGGCTAGAAGGTATGCCACTGACGACACTACTATCATTCCTGGATATTGTATCCCCACGCTTCTAGCCTTTTATCCGCAATTTGGACTATTCACAACCTTCTGCATTTGAGTATATTGTTCATTGTTCACCTTTAACTTTCTTACCTTAAAATCTTGCATCGTATCTTTTATCTCTTTGATGACCTCCCTTCTACATATGCTTTGAAGGTTAGTTCAGAGAGGTAATATTGGTTATCGTGAGCCTGAAACAATGACTCGCTGGATGATCTTTGCAGCGTGGCTGGTGGGGGTGCCACGAAAATAAGAACATTTGGTGGAAGAGGGTTCTGATTGGGTTGTGAAACTTGGGGATCATAGGCATTTCTTCCCTGACAGTATTGGTAACTGGGGAAGCTTGTCGAAGGGCCCGGGAGAAGGTATTCCGGCGTGTGTCCTGGTGGGAGAGTGAGAGTAACGGGAGGGCCAGACGCTTTTTGTACCCTAGCTAAGGCCAACTGCATTTCTTTCATCTCCTGTCTCATCTTATCCATTTCATCTTTCAGCATTTGATTCTTCGTCCTTTCATCCTCGACACTTTGGTCTGAACTAGTCATGCTTTTTAGTATGGGCCCTTTGGATCTTGTTTGGTAATGGTAATCTGCCAGAAAGTTCTAACAAACTAACTGGTTCGAAATCTCTGGATAAATAACAAACTTGCTAGCGTTAGAGTTTTAACACATATTGCAATTTCACGTTGGGGGATGCAATGTCCCTAGGCAGTTAACCATTTCTAACATGTCTTTTCTTCGACCGCATGTGTCATTCCGGCTTACTTTGTTTGTGCTTCGTTTAAGTGTTTCTGAAACTTTCTTTATCTATCTTTTTATTTCTTTCTTTTCCTTTCTTTTATTCACTTTGCCTTTTCTCTTTTTTTCTTTTTAGGGGTGGTCGAAAGCATAACAATATTAAGTATGACTCAAAAAAAGTATGGTTGCTACCAAAATTTAAGACATTGGTAATTCCAACATGTTCTCAACAGCATCTAAAACTTACTGTATATACTTTGGCTTCTTTGATCGGGAAATGCACGCACTTCTTTTGTTGTTATTGCTTCATATCCCTTTCTCCCTCTTCACTTAATTGTCTTTTTCTTCTTAACTAGTATTAGTACCCGTACGAATGCGCGGACACTAATCATATCAAATATTTAAGTTATATGGATTGTATGTAAATAATTTTAAAATTTACACTTTCTCAGTAAATACATATAATCATTGAATATTAACAATATGAAAAAAATTAACCATTTCTTTTCTTTTTCTTTTTTGATATCATTCTTGCCGGTGTCATTGGATCCTAAAAATAGTCAGGAAGCAAAATAATAACTTATATTTATGGCAAAACAATCAAATGTTGAGACAATGACTCTTTGGATAAGACTTAACTCTTTTACTACTACAACAAAAATTTATCGATATCTCTAGCCCCAGAATTTGAATTTTTAATACCCTATATATACAAAAAATTTGTTCTTTCAATCATCAAATGTTAAATTAGTTGATTACTATTATAAAACAATGCATATATTGTCTTAAAATTGTCAAGTAGTTTATTTTTCGACACCATGTATTTGAGTTGGAAAAACAATATTTGAAATCAATGAGATTAACTTTCAAAATTTTTATTCTCTACAAAGATGAAACATAAGAAGAAATTTGTTGTCATCTTTTATTTCTCGTTTTTAGATCTTTCTAACATTTTTTTTCAATATTTATTTTCTTTTATCTTATTTTTTATGTCATTATTTCTTTTGTTACAAAAAATTAATTTATTTCACTATAAAAGAATGAGTCTTAATAAAAATTGTCTACATATGAACTTTAATTATATTTTTAGTCTTTGGTTGAAATTATTTCATATTTTTCTTTTGGCTTTATCTAATCAGCCTAAATAGGTGCTCACCCGACCACTTAAATTTAAAAACTGAATAATAATTTATATATATAATCCATATATAATATGTGTATAATCATGTGTTATCGATATATCATATATTTATATTAGCTATAAAAAGCAAACAATAAATATGGCCGGATATTATGTAAATATTCCATAAGATTTTGGGTTTTTAAGTTTATCCATGATATAATTTCTATTATAATTATTTTAAAACTCTCTACTAATGTTAAAAAATATCTTATCTTTTTATTATCTTTGAATTAAAAAAAGTAAAGTTTTTTTTCGAAATAATTTGTTTACATTTTAAAAAAAATATTTCACGTCATACCAATTTTTTATATATATATATTCTTTGTTACACTTAAAAGTCGCTATAGAAACTATCAATTAGAAACCAATTTCTCTCTTGTTGAGTTTGAAAAAAAAAAACCTTTCACATAATCTAATGATTCAAAACTAATATTTTTCAACGAAAAAAATATTATACCCTTGCAATATTGGCCTGACTATAGCTACAACAACAACAACAACAACAACCCAGTATAATCCCACTTAGTGGGGTCTAGGGAGGGTAGTGTATACGCAGACCTTACCCCTACCCTAGGGTAGAGAGACTGTTTCCAAATAGACCCCCGACATCCTTCCCTCCAAGAACTTCCCACCTTGCTCTTGGGGAGACTCGAACTCACAACCTCTCGGTTGGAAGTGGGGGTTGTTTACCATCAGAGCAACCCCAGCTTATACCCTTCAATTCCTTGAATGTGCTAAACTGAAATTAATGATAGCAATTGTATAGCTAAAGTTTTGTTATTTGTTTGATGTCCATTTATGCAAATTGACTCTTGAAACAAATATTCTTCAAGAAGAAAAAAGAAACAACTTTTTTTTTTAATATTGACTGATTTTGTGATGTTTCTTTCTCTAGCATGTATATTTACTTTATTATATATGTAAATAAATTTTTATTTGGTTTTATAATCTCTTTTTTGTTATTTACATAAACATAGATGTGTACCCTATATATTATATTTATTTTAAAAGAATTTCATTTTATTCAAATCTAGCTACAGTGTTTTAAAGAACTATACTTATAGGATTTTAAATGCGAAATAGTTTTATAGTTATATGGAGTAGTTTTTTTTGTTGCTAGAGGCGAAATAGTATTTAAATAATTAGAAAAATAACAAAAGTTCCTAACATGATTGCATATGATAACATGACAAAAAAGATAAATTTTATTTTTAATTTAAATTGAATTTTAGAACTTTATCTATAAATTCGAAATTATCTTTTAATTCAAATTATATATATATATATATATATATATATATATATATATATATATATTATTTGTATTTAACTAAAATAGTCAAATATAGAATAAAATTACCATATACTATTGATATTTATTAGCTTGCCACTTGGCTTAACCATAATGTTAATTATATATGGTAACTTTCTTGCTTTAATATATATATAGATATAGTCATCCATTTTCTAAAATTCCTTGAAATATAAAGATACCAATCTTTTTGAAAATCGAACTCGATAATATTAAATCATTTTCTTGTACCACGACTAGAAATTCAGCCAAAATCATCCGCGCCAACCGACCTTTACGAAATATTTTATTTTCAATTTTTTTTACGAAACTGATCGGCTTCGATCGATTTTTTTGGCACCAAAATGCAGGAAACTATTTTGCATTTCGCAAAATTTATTTTTTTAAGAAACCAACCGAAATCAATCGGGTTTTCATAGAAACTAAATTAAAATTAATCTTCAGAAAAACCGACCGAAAATGGTCAATTATTTAAAAAAAACCTATCGACTTTGGTAGATAATTTTATATTTTTAATAAAACCGAACGAAATCGACAAGTTATTTTCGCCCGAAAATGCAATTAAAGAGTACAAATAAATTAAAAGAAAGTCTTAACCCAAAATGTACCAATAGTCTAGTGGTATAATAGTATCCTGCCACAATACAGACCCTGGTCCGAGTCTTTGACGGTGCATTTTTTAATTGCATAATTAAAAATACAGATCGACTTTGATCGTTTTTTCGATAATTTTTTTCTTTTTGGGTCATTTGTGAAAAATAATTTACCAACCGAAATCGGTCGGAAATTGCGACCAACTTCGGTCGCTATTTTTACCGACCAACGTAATTTCGACTGATTAAAGTCGGTCGAAAATTGGTCGGTTTTTCCAAAATTTTGACCAATTTCTATCGACATTTTTAGACGGTTTTAGGCAGTTTTCTAATAATGTACTCAAATTGTTTGAATCGCATTAACATGAAAATTAATTACATAGATTTGTGAAAACTAATTAAAGAATGTACCAAAGAAGGCCATATGTCACTCTATTATGTAATTTTACTGAGGCCACTTTGCTTCATCAGGTTTGAAACTTTTACTATTACTAACTCTATATATATGAATAGTATTAACAAGAAGATTGATTACATATATCTTGTGAACTAACGAATGTACCATGAAAACCATATGGCACTCTTTTAGGTAATTTTACTAAGGCCACTTGCTTCATATTTGAAGCATTAACTATAACTAATTCTGATTTTTCTTTCATCTCATCTCTAACATAACTCATAAGATACCCTTCATCTTCTTTACCTTCTTTCGTGCTCGGCACGAAATAGGGTTCGCCTCCAAATTTTTCATCTCCATATAAAACTTTTGTAACATTTCCCGTGACCAAATCGACTTTTGCTAGGCCACTACATTTTGGCCATGGATCAGCTATTGCCATGAATGCATACCGAGTTTTTCGACCAAGTTTATTCTTGTTGACTTGCCCCGCTTCTAGGTTCATACCCGATACTATAACCCGTCGGGTCGACTTGCCCGTTTTCAAGTTTAATCGGATCTCGGATAGTTCACTTTTTAATGATTCATCACTTCCTGAAAAAATGGAGTCCGGTGGACTCATGCATGACCCTATAATCACTAGGGTTTCATCGTCGTCTTCGTTTATCTCCTCCCATGCATTCCATAAATGCATGCAAAAGCAATTTGGAACTTCAATCCATCGAATTCTTGATTCGTCGTGGTCGTCTTTCGACAACACGCCGAACCTAGAAACTTTTTCCGGGTCATGGATTACGGGCGACCCGCCCCGTAACATCTCGGATAACTTGAATACCACCTGATAATCCGGAATGATCACGTGATTTTCCGTGATGGCAAAGTCATGAATCATGGTTGGATTTTGGAGGGAAATAGAAATGTCACGTGACTTATTACCGCACGTGTCAAATTTGAAGAATTTAAGGTAAGGTTTTTTCAATACATTGTAACTCAAAGTATAAAGTTCCCCTGTGATGGGGTCTACCTTAGGATGTGCAATCAATGGATCATCAATTTGTCCGTCAAAATTGTAACGTCCGTTAGTTTCAAGATCACCGTCATCTGTAATACGGACGCTATACGGAAGATCATCCTCCGACATAGCTAAAAGCCGGCCGTTAAAATAAACCAAACCGGCGTTTGCCACGCCGGTTCCTTTGGTAGCATCTACCAACCCGAACCTAGTTCGGGCAAAGAACAGTAAAAGCCGAGCCAACCCCAAATGGCCATGCAACTCGCCTATCGGTTTAGGAAAAACCGGTCGGCCCAATGCAGCTTCTTGAACCAACCGGCTTGTTTGAATGAACCGGCATGAGTAGCTAGCTTTATTATTAACTGAATCCAATTTAACGGCATGAATCATTCCGTCACCGTCAAATAAATGATGACCGTTAATCGGTTCAAATAATGGGTTAGCACCATTTCTAACGTAAACCCCCGTTAAAGTAGATGGAATTTGACCAATTACCTCAAGCCCATGCTGAACCGGGCATTCTTGAACCGGTGCAAAATTCCCTTCTAGCTGAATTTCCGGGTCAACTGTCCGGTTCAGCTTATGTTTCTTTTCCAGCTCTGTTACCACAGATTTTTCTAACATGTCCAAGGCTAAAGATGCAAGTTTCTGAAGAGGGTTCAATTTTGGAGGTTCAAATTTTAATGGAAATATTTTAGGTTCAGCCAAAGGTGGCGGTGACGGTGGCGGTGACGATGACGGTGGCAGCAGCGGTGGTAGAAACGGTGGAGTATGTCTTCTAGGAAGTGTTATAGTATTTTTCTTAGAAGGATTAATGAGAATTTTACAAGAAAAAGAAGGAGAATTGTGGGGTTTGTGAAGAGAAGGGTTTGGTAAGATTGTATGCATGGCTAAAGATTGAGAAAGTAATAATAAGAAAAAGAGACAAAAGAAGAAAGAGTGAATTACTGAATTAAGAATGCTGTGTGTATATATATATATATATATAGAAAAAGAAAATGTATAGTGGGGGCAAAAGTGAGAAAAGTGGGGGCCAATAGAGGAAGTCCAGCTTGGGTTAAGAAACATAAGACACGTGTAACATTTCATTTGAGATCTAGAAGGAATTAAAAATAAACGACAAAGAGCCAAGTATATTCTTGTACTATAAAAAAGTTTAATAACATCATTCGTTATATTTTAGGTCCAAATATATTTTTGATGTAATACTATTGGTTTAAATATGCTCTTCTTCTGTTAAGTTTGTCCAAGGTGGACATCCAATCCTACGTGGTACCGATATTTGATTAGGTAGATGCTTATATGACATGCCACCTCAGCACTCCTAATCCATACATAAAAGACTAAAATTTGAAATACAATATTTTTCATGATAGCGGTAATTGTGACAATAGTGGGGAATAAAATTTTAGTGGTGGAAAAAAAAAATAGAAGGGATGTGTAAAATGGGTTAGGGGCGCTGAGGCGGTAAGCTATGTGGCATCCACCTCATCAAATATCAGTGCCACGTAGGACTTTGGACAAACTTAACGGAAAAAGGATACATTTAAACTTAAGTGCATATGTATATTTGGACTTAAAGTATAACGAAGAGTACATTTAAACGTTTTCTGATAGTGCATACATATAGAAAAAGAGTGATATGGATATAGTTAGAGGCAGATCCAAAATTCAAATTTTATAGGTTTAGATTTACATTTTTACGACATCTTATTTAATTTAATGAATTCAAAATTTATTATTTATACATATTTAATGAATTTCGAAAACTTTAGGTATAGAGTGGGGCCAAAAGTGAGAAAAAGTGGGGGCCAATGGAGGAAGTCCAGCTTAGGTAAAGAAGAAGAAGACACGTGTAATATCTCATTTGGGATAAAAAATAAACTAATGAGCTTAGAGAAGCCGAAAAAAATAAATTTAAGTTATATACACAATCACTCGAATATTAAGTCGCATTTGTTTGTTATAGCTTGTAATTTATCTTATTTTAAAGATATTTCATACCTTAAGGAGAATTACCTGTAGATATCCTTTAATGGTAAAGGCGAATGCAATGTATTGACACCGAATTTAACTGGATTCGGTGCTTTTGATGTGGAGTATAATTTTATGTATAAGAATTTATTAATATTGTAATATATAACAATTACCCATAACTTTTAAAAGATAATGGATTCACAGCTAAATTTTTTAAATGTTGAACCCATAAAATTTAAATTCTAGACCCGTCTCTATTTGATGGTATTGATGAGTAAAAAAGTCTATTACACTTTGAGGCGGATATACTAATATAGTTACGGATTCAGTTGAATCCATAACTTTTGAAACGAAGTATAAATTTAAGTGTAAAACCTTATTAAAAATTGTAATAAATTATTTTAAAAATATAATAATTTTTAATACTAAAAATCTTAAAGGTTGAATCGCGAGTAACGAAAAATTAAAGCACATCGAGCTGCCTATTTTCAAGCAATGATTCTGATCGATTCTAAAATCAACTTTTTGTTGTTTAATCATCTATCTTTAAATCCTACTGACCTGACTAATTAATTTGAATTATCCGGAATAAATCTATTTGGAATAAAAACGTTTCTTATCTACAATTCTATATTCCAAAAAAAGCTCTAATCACAAACCTTTGAGTAATCAAGTTCAACATATGACGTACATCATGTTCAATCCGTTGGTGGACAAGGAAAGGACTAAAAGACAACAACATGTGATTAATTAAATTTATTATGTTGACCCAGCATTAGTAAAATGGAAGAGTAGAAGAAAATAAAATAAAAGATTTCAAATCGAGGTGCAATTTAAGTCCAAAATCATTCAACCCGCTCGATTCGTCCAAAGTTCGGTTGCTCATTGTTTGTCCATTTGAACTCAGCTCATTTTAATGTTAAAATAGCACGGTATAGCCAGTTTTTGGACTGGTCATTCAAAAATATCCACCGTTTACGAAGTCAATAAGAAATAGCTATTATTTTGCTGCAACATAAACCGGTCCCGCATAATATATGGGAGTTCGCGGTGTATCTATGTACGAACTCCAGCATATTATGCTGGACCGGTATACTTTGCTGACTCCTGTATAATATACGGGAGACTGAAGCACCGGTGCTCCAAACTCCAGTATATTATACTGAACATTTATACTTGCTGAAATTCCAGTATATTATGCTAGAGTTCAAGCATACTTATGTTGGAACTCCAGTATAATATACGGGCGTATTTTTTGGGTTTTGAACAGTGTTTTCGCTCAGATTTATCTTTACATGAAAAATGGCTAAATTTTGATTACTTTTAAAACTGGACTATTTTTAAATGACCAGTTGTAAATTTGGCTATTTTTAAATTTCTACCCATTTTAATCTAGTTCATCTCAGCACATCTAAAGTTGAGCTGATATTTAAATTAAAACTAAGTCATAGGCAACATGGTTAATATATCTTTAAAATAATTCTTTTTTTTTTGTTTATTATGTTATATATGATTATAACAAGAAAAAAGTCTTATTTGGTAATTAAATAAATCAAAAGAAAACAACACACATTAATTAAAGTTTGGTAATAGTTAGACGAGTTGAAATATGGCCTATTTTTAGTTCATCTTGACTCAGCCTATCTAAGCCAAGTAACTTTTCGACAGGTCATTAATACATCCATTTATTGACTTAGCCCATTTTGGCCCGCCCATTGATACTTTCTCCGGTCCAAATAAGTGAGTTTTTAGCTGTTTTCAAACAGATTAAGAAATCCACCTTTTAACATTAATTAGCAGTGAAATTGATCATATTAACCTTTACTATCTTTTTATATAAACACTCCTAACACATACTCCAATACTATTTACTTCAAAGGCAATATAAGAAAAAATAATTAATTCATTCTTAAAATCTAAAAAAATTATTTATTTTGGACCATAAAAAATTAAAAAATTATGCACAAATATTAAATACTAAGGAGAGAAAATGGATAGGATTCTTTTGCTTATTTGGTCAACACAAAGTGACGAAATTGGGTGTAATTTGGCACGTGAATTATCATATGTGTCAACGTGGGCTTTAGCCACTCATTTGGTTGTAATCCTTAAAACCCACCTCCCATTCAAATGCAGTGTACAAAATTTCCAAAGACAAAATTCTTGACCTCTCATCTCGGAAATCTGAAGCTCATTGATTTCATAATAATCGAATATATTATTACAAAATTTCAACTCCTGTTATAAACGAATTTCCAAAAAGAATCGGATCATAAAAATATATTGTATGTTATTTTATCCAGTATTTTTACAAAAAATTATTTTTACGGCTTAAATTTAAAATTTACTGATCACATAACAATAACTTTATGAGTTACGCTAAAATTCTCCTTTCACTAATCGAATATATTCTATTTATAATATGGTACTGTAGGAATTATTTTTTGAATATTTTTCTCACTTTTGTTTGTATTCTCTTCTCAAAATTATTTCTAACTTTTAACTTCATACTTGCTCAAAAGACATCGAAATAGTGACACCCATAAAGGAGGGCGAGTTGACAAGATCAGATCAAAGAGGACTAATAAACTTTTAAACAAGGGGCACATAAAACCTTAGACAAATTTCATACCAAAATAGGAGGGAGTGGATGAAGAATTTATAACACGTAATGTGACACATTTTTAGGCTCGATGATAGTATATCCCAAAGGATAAATCTCTAAAATTTGTTTGGCTAAAACAGACAATACTTGCCATTAAGGGTGTACATGGACCGGGTTGGTTTGGTTTTGATTTGTTTGACCAAAACAGACAATACTTGTCATTAGGGGTGTACATGAACCGAGTTGGTTCTGTTTTTATCAAAATCGAACCAAACTAACTATATCGGTTTGGTTTTGTCGAATTTTTTGGGTTTTTCGGATTTTTTTACTTTAATATTATTTCAATCTTTATTTGTTAAATTATTGATAAGTAAATATATGTTTAATAAAAATATAAAAGGTTGACAAACATATTATCTATTAAAATATTCTTATGAGAGAATTTTCTTAGTAACACATAATAGTTATTTTTTTAGTCGTCTGACAATAATGTTTTGTTGATGTACACTTTCAAGGTTAACCGAATTTAGTAATTAAACATAAAAATCAATATGATACCTAAATAATAATAATCACTTTACATTCGAAAAAGATATAACAATTTAATAGATCTTAACATATGATATGAATATGGAAGAACAAAGAGATTAACGCATTTCAGTAACACTGATGAGAAAGTGATCATATAACCCATTATTTAAGGTTAATAAATATGGAGCGCTTCATATACTATTAAATATTATATTCCGCAAGATAATCCCAAATATTTCTAGATATTTTTTAAAGAAAATTCTATATAAAATCTTAAAAGTACATATAAAAATTATATATTGATATGTCGGTTTGGTTCGGGCTTTTTACTCAATGCCAAACCAAATCAAATCAAACCTAGTCGGGTTTTTTAATCGGTTTGGTTTGACTTTTCGGTTTGATGCAATTTTCCGGTTCGGTTTGTACACCCCTACTTGCCATCGAGGGCAGATGGAGTTGTTGTGTCGTCGAATTTGTCTGAACACAGTACTTTTGATATATGTATAATATAAATTTATTTATAAAAACACATTAAATCATGTATTTGCCTCTATAAGACCGTGACATAAATATTATTACTATCGATCCCTAATCGAACACAAAAAAGAAGAGTGGATTTTCCTAAGTATTAGTTGGAGACGTTTTCTTTAAACTCAAAAGTAATTTCACTTGAATTCTTTCTTTGAGTAAATCCTATTAACTAAACTCTTCCGAAATTATGTAAGTAAAGAGAAAGAGATTCGCTTAATTCTCATAAGTTTTAATCAAAACACTATGTGATGTAATCACAAGATTACTTAGTGGACGTTTGGATATAAGAATTGTAAAATTTCAGAAAAAAAGTGAATTTTTTTCAAGTGAAAATGGTATTTGAAAATTAGAATTGTGTTTGAATATAAATATAATTTTGAGCTATTTTTGAATTTTTGTGAGTGATCTCAGTGAAAATTATGAAAAATAGTTTTTTGGAGTTTTTAAAATTTTCGAAAAATTTCAAAATTTATTTTCAAGTGAAAGTTTAAAATTTTCTGGTTGAACGCTGATTTCGAAAAAAAATAAAAAATTTTAAAAAGATTTTAAAAAAATTATGGCCAAGCGGGCTCTTAGTATTGTTGCTTTCTTCCCAAGTCACACACGTGTGAAATATGACATCAGTGTAAATGGTTTTGGCAGAGGGGGAAGGTGATTTAGCCAACGTGGTGTATATGGTCTTACATTTGGACTTTAATTCCTGTGAACGAAAATTGCAGAATTGTTTTTGCTTTTGCCTTCTTTAGTTGCAGAAATAAGGGGCAAATTATTCAAGTCCCAATACTTGAGTTTGTACATAAACTGACAAATAGTTAATTAGACATGACCCTTGACCCTTGAGTCCTCGAACCAGGGGTTTGTGATGAGAATTTTTCGAGTTGCCACGTTGCAATGTACGTAATACTATTAATTCCCATAAATTTGTTCTTTTATTTGTCCCATATTGATAAAAAAATAGAAGAAGATTTCCTATTTTTATAAACAATAGTATCTCTAATTATAAGCCCGCATGAATTAGTTGAGTTGGTTTGGTGAGTGGTTTCCTGCATGAGAAACTTGGGATTGATTCTGTAACGACCCGATCGATCGTTTTGAGTTCTCGCACGGAGTTCGATGATTTGAGGCAATGAGCAACTTCACTTCAGGTATTATGACTTGTATGTGTGGTCGGAATTGAATTTCGGAAAGTTCGGAGTTAATTTGGAAAGAAAATTCTCATTTCGGAAGCTTTAAGTTGGAAAAATTTACTAAGGTTGGATTATTGAGTAAACAACCTCGGAATCGGGATTTGAAGGTTCCAACATGTTCATATGATGATTTTGGACTTGAGCGTATGTCTGGATCGGGGTGTGGAAGATCCGGGAGCGTTTCAACACCTATTGTGGAAGTTAGCATTTTGGAAGAATTTCATAAATTTGGGTTGAAGTGCATTTCAATGTTATCGATATCTGTTTAGGATTTCGGTGTTGGGAGCGCAACTGAAAGTGGATCCGGAGGTCATTTTGGGGTCATTTGGCGAAAGTTAGAAATTTGAAGGTTTTTGAGAAGTTTGGCCAGAGGTGGACTTTTTGATATCAGGGTCGGATTCCGATTTCGGAAGATGGAGTAGGTCCGTATTGTCGAATGTGACTTGTGTGCAAAATTTGAGGTCAATCGAACGTGATTTGATAGGTTTCAACATCGAATATGGAAGTTTGAAGTTCTAAAGTTCATTAAGCTTGAATCGGGGTTGCGATTCGTGATTTAGATGTTGTTTGATGTGATTTGAAAGCTCGACTAAGTTTGTAATGTGTTTTGGGACGTGTTGGTATAATTGGTTGAGGTCCCGAGGGCCTCAGGGTGGTTTCGGATGGTTAACGGATCAAGTGAAAACTTAAGGAATGGCTGAAGTGCATCATGTGTAATCGCACCTGCGCAAGTTTGACCGCAAGGACGAGGAAATGGTCGCAGGTGCGGTTTGGGCGAAGAAGGGCAGGGACCGCAGGGGCAAAGGGTTGTCCGCACCTACGAGGTCGCAGATGCGGTGAGGCGTCGCAGGTGCGAGAATGAGAAAGGAAGCCTGGGGGGTGCAGGTGCAGAAATTATCCGCATATGTGGGTGCGCATCTGTGTTGGGGACACCGCAAATGCGGAAATGGACTTGAGTCCTGGGTCGCAGAAGCGATGGCAAAATCGCAGAAGCGGGATCGCATATGCGGTCAAGTGATCCGCAGAAGTGAGAGCTGGGCAAAACATAAGGGATCGAACTTGGCCATTTCGTCATTTTCATTTGGGATTGTTGGAGCTCGGTTCTTGGGCGATTTTTGGAGCTTTTGAAGAAGGGATTTCATCATCAAGCATGAGGTAAGTTATGCCCACCTATTGTGAGTTAAATACAAGGATTTTATATGGATTCAAGCACGAAAATTAGTAGAATTTGGGGGTTTGAAGACAAATCCAGAATTTAGTATTTTTGGATTTTGACCACGAATTTGGGTATGGAATTGAGAATAAATTATATATTTGAGTTCGTGAGGTTATGGTTAAAGTCTATTTTTGAAAAATTTCGGAATCCGGGCACGTGCGCCCGAAGGTGATTTTTATCAACTTTTCGAGCGGAGTTGGAAAATTATTTAAATCGAATTTTTGGGAGTATTAGAGTATATTTTTATGGGTTTGCACATTAATTGACTAGTTTTGGAGCGTTGGGCATCAGTTTGAATTGTGAAAGGCTTGGGAGTCGGCTATGGAACTTCGGAGCGAGATAAGTCTCTTTTCTAACCTTGTAAGAGGGAATTAACCCCATAGGTAAAATAATTCAATATGTGCTTCTATTTGTGGGGGCTACGTACGCACGAGGTGATGAATGTTCGTGCGTAGCTACTATTATTCTTAAGTTCGGGTAGTCTAGGACCCAAAAGCATGCTATACTGCCGATATCTATAATCTTATTGTCAATTTAAATTGCTTAAATCATACCGAACTTGATAAATGAATTTCTAAAAGGTTAAACTTTGTTTTTTTGACTGGTAAAAGGGGTTTTATGTTTTCTTGGATAATTGCTCCTTGATGAATTCTTGATTGACTGTTTGATTGTGTTTTCCTTTTTGTGGAACGGGCCGAACGCCTCGGCAGATTAGATACATCTATGGTTCGCGTCGTTCGACCCTCCGACAGTGCACAGTTTAAATATTATTTGGATCGGACCGTGCGACCTCGGCATGATCTGCTCATGACTTAATTGATTGTTTTGGAATTATTGATAATTGATGTAGCCTCCTTGGCCGGAGATATAAATTGTTAAAAGATGAAAATAAATTTGAAAATCTCCTATTAACAAAAGAATTATTTACCTGCTTCATGTTATTGAGTTTACAGTCGTCTTATAAAATCCATGATTAATCATATTATCGACATATTATTGTTGGCCATAGTAAGTGTCAGAGTCGACCTCTCGTCACTACTTCTTCGAGATTAGACTGGATACTTACTGGGTATGCATTGTTTTCATACTCATACTACACTTGCTATACATTTTATTGTATAGACACATGTATGGCTAGTGGCCTAGTCGGCAAAACGGCATGGTTGACATGGGGACTTAGGTGGGCTGCATTCCATATTACGACCTGCAACTAACAGAGTCTCCTTCAGAGTATTTGCATTTTCTTTCCTGTCCAAATTTGTATTCTGGACAGTTGCTGTATTTTATTTTATTTTCTAGTAAATGCTCATGCACTTAACGTTCATCTTTTACTAGTTAAATTGATGGAAATTTATGATTTCAAAAATATTAAAATGAGAATTTTAACTATTTAGTGTTGGCTTTCCTGATAGTGGTGTCCGGCGCCATCACGACCTTTAATAGATTTTTAGGTCGTGACAACATGATATCACAGCCCTAGGTTCACTTAGATCTCACGAGTCATGATCAAGCCTAGTAGAGTCTTGTGGATCGGTACGGAGACGTTTGTACTTATCTTCGAGAGGCTATAGGGCTGTTAGGAGAACTTTCCTTCTTAATTCCTCATCGTGCGGTTTGATTCCTTTGAGGCTTATGCCTTTGTTTCTTTCCTACTCAATCTTATGCGATGTGAAGCGCTTATTATAAATCGGGAATTGAGGAATTGTAATAGTACTACAGATATGGTGCAGGATGTTTCTCCCTGCGTGTTTGATTGAGCTATTGTCGTCGCCTTGCGGAAGGTTGTTCTATCATTTCAGCTCAGTATTAGTATTACCTAAGGTTTTGAGATTTGGCATTGATTGTTATGATGATTCGTGTATGGCTATCACAAAATATTGGTGTAATGGTAGGATGCTTGTCTATGCATTGCAACAGTGAATGACTTGGAAGGATGTTTACTCAATGCAAGATTAAGAGATTTAGAATTTTATTTTCGGCAGAGGAAAGGCAATCGGACTGCGAATGCTCAGATTTGGGTTGGTAGAGTAACGAGACTTGGTATTTTCGAGCGTGGTAGAATTTTCATCAGTATTGTGGTGTCGTCGACCTTGATCGAATGTGTTAAGTTCGCCGGTGTTGTGGTCTTCGTCAAATCTCCCTCAGGGCAGGGAAGTGCGAAATAGTGCCGGAAAGTGCCTATCAGAAATGGTGGTGTGCGGTGGTTCAAGATTGAATCGGTGTTCTGGGTGTTGATGACTCGAGAAAGATGATCTTCGAAGGGGTTTAAGGTTGGTAGCAATCCATTGATTCAGATGTTATAAAGAGGGATTTTGACTTAAGGCAACAGCTGGGCAACAAAGGACGAGGAAGGACATGTGGGAGGTGTCTTACGGTGGATAAACTTCTAGAAAGCCAAGTATGAGAAACAAGAGTCGAGTAGTTATTTAAAGGAGTGAGTTTGACCAAAGTGAGAGAGTGGAATTTATTTGACCAAAGTGAGAGAGTTTGACCAAAGTGAGAGAGTGGAATTTATTTAAAAGAGTCGAGTAGTTATTTGGGATTTATGGTGGACGGTGACTGGGTCTACAGACTTAATTTGAAATATTGGCTATTATACAGCAGGAGATTGGATACAACAGGAAGGAGTTGCTTGATATGAAGAAGGATACAAGTGACCTTGGATTGGAATGTATTGTCGCACCTTTAGTTGATGTCCATGAGAAGTGAACGGACTTGTATATCTGATGAATGAGCACGAGCTCAGGATGGGTTACCATTCTTGTAAGTAATTGTACTCAGCGCAGCGTCGTTGGAAGAGGTCGGCAGGTAGTTCCACCGGTGGATTATCTCTTATGAGAAGATTAGTGGACGCGTGGTGTTGATGCAGCTTCTACAAAGATTCTTACTGGCTATCCGGTAAGAGGTTGAATATGTAAATATGGCTAGGGATTCAGAGTGTTCATGAAATGCTAACAGAAAGATTTCGAGAGAATTGGCGGGTTGATTGTGCAAGATCATGTCAACGATGAAGAAAGAATCTTCGTAGGTTCCAGGTTTATGCAATAGTAGCTTCAAGCTAAGTAGGATAGCCTCACAGCCTATGAATTGGATTGCATGGTTGCCTACTTGTGAAGTTCTGGTTATCGGCATATCGGTGGGTTATTATGACTAAGGAAAGAGAACATCAGTGATAATTTGAGCAAAGGATCTAAGGGATGTGTGCTATAATTGGCCTTATCGATTCATGTTCCGGCTTTGGAAAGACTGAGGATTTATACTTCGTGTAGAGGTGAGTTACAAGGAAGGTGAGATAGCTGCGTGCTTCTTTGAGAGGGTGTTCATGCGCTAGCATAGCCTTGGAGTTGATTATATTTGGGACCAAGTCAAAGTGGGCGATTCTCAGCAACGGTCCTAGTGGATTCAAAGGTTAAAATATAGTGCCTAAGGATTTCGAGTCCATAGTATGGTTTAGTATCGAGCTTTTGTAGCGGATTATGATAAAGAAGCTTGGAGTGTTCTACATTATCTCCGGTCTGCGGTGTAGTATGAGAGGAATGAGAGGAAATAAGTTTGGATTCATCGAAGAATTATCAGAATGGGTGTACCAGTTGAAGATGCGAATGTGCGCACAAGGAAGGTATGAAATGATTCATGGGTTTTGAGACAATGTGGTCTTGTGAAATGGATCACTCAAGACGAGTACGGATTAAGTTCTTTATGTTTGGATGGAGCTACTATTATTTCTAGGGCAAGGTAAGAATGAATTGGGAGAAGATGGGTCGGCTAGTAATGGTTGAATTGGCATGATGATGGCAATGATCAGTTCCTTCAGCACGTGGAGTCATGCATGTTATTTGTGGAGGTACGCATGAGGCTTGAGGGTCGCCGTAATTGATTGTATTTGGATGCATTCGAGTATTATGGCATGTTATGTGTAGGCGGATCCCGAAAGAGTTATAGTGGTTTAGACCACTACTTGAGGATCATATTTTTTGTGGTTATGAAAATTCAGCCGCGTGTGCAATAATTCTCCTGAAACGAGTAAAGTGAAAGGTTTATACAAAATGAAGTGTGAATCCTATTAGTGGTTCAGGAGTTATGATAAAATTCTTAGGTTCTTGCATATTGGTAAGATAGGTGCGGTGAGCGGCATGAAATTTGAAAGTCAAGGATCAAGGTTGTGGTTCGGTGTTGACAAGAATGTCACAAAGCTCGGATGAGCAGAAAAGGATTCAGATGGTTAGAGTAAGCTGGTGTTGTCTTTAATGTCACCTGAGATCGGTGTCCCGTATAAGAGGCTTGGTGTACTGACTTGCAGATCCTTGATTAGTATTGTCGTGGTATGGATGTGCAGACTTGTTAGCTGGTGCGGAAGGTCGTGGGAGCATGTCCCATAGGAAGATGGTATAAGTGTGACATGTAGTCACCTAATTGATTAAAGATTGAAACCAAGTATGGAGATTGGGGTACTATCGTTAATGTGAGAATTTATGCCTGAAGGGCGCTCGATTCATTTGGTTGTGGAGTGTAGAATTTTGTTCCGAATCAACGGTTGTTCTTGTGTGTCATGAGAATAAGGGTTATTATGGATCCTTGAAAGGTTACTAGCCTAGTGCAGTACGATCAGAATCGTCTTGAGGTCTGTGGATGGATCTAAATGTGAATGTGGGATCTATATTAGGCCAAATGTATTCATTTCAGCATAGCGCTCCTTATGGAGGAGTATTCGGACATTGGATGTTGTTTTGTCGTCGGCTATTTCCTGTACTACTATATTGTACCGTGTAAGTTATGAAACGGCTTGATAAATTTCATATGTGTTGAGGTTTTGCGTAGCGATGGTAATATGTGAGCAGGATGGCTCTCGAGATTCAGATCATATATCGCACCTTAGTTGTACTTGAGTTTTGTAGCGTATGGCAATATTTGTCTCCTAGGGATGGTATTATGCACTTGGCGTGCTTGTCGCCGATATTTGAGTATTTTATAGTAATGAGTATTCTAGATCGATAAGTATCTCCTTATATAGATTTATGTGTGGATCGGGTGGCACGCCGCCAAGAGTATGTTGTTTGGATAGGGTTGCACGCCACAACGGTATTATGTGTGGATCGGCTCGCACACCGCAACAATGTGATGTTGAGTACAGTCCCCTATATCTATTCTTGTGTGTTTTGTTTCCCATTTTCTGAGGAAGGTTCATAACACCTTTTCGGTTGTCTAATTAGTTACGCAGGTTGAGTAGTCCTTTCCAGAGTTTGTTTTCCTTATGTATCACATTCGAGTTGGTAGCTTGTTGGCACATTGTGGCATCATATGAGACTTTTAGTCGTGTTTGAAGTGGCTTATTTCCTGAGTAGCTCGTACTGGGTGAGAAGAGATTATTAGATCTAGGATCAGTGCGATCGAATTATATGGAGCATATTAAAGAGCAAATACCGTTATTTGGTTCATAATGGGGTGATGATTCTAGTCAAGGGGAGAGATTCAATGATTTGTTGACTTGGCAATTGGTTATGAATTTCTACACATCTCGTCTATCGTGATGGTATTGCCAGAGTTGAAACAAGACTTATATATGTCATGAGGTGCATTATGAGCATCAGATTCGTGAAATTTCGGCTATTGTTATCAGAGGATGTTATTATGGTGTAAGTTATGTAGTGCATAGTGTGGATTCAGCAAAGGTATGCAATCATGTATTGGTGCATCGTGTAGTGATTGATACGGTGTTTGTATGTTGGAAGCAGGCCTGGTAAAGAATTCCGAATGTTGGAATTGGGCTCTAAGGCCTATTTGGCTAGGTAAAAAAAGGAATAATCTTCAGATTAGCTTAGGCAAATATTCTCAACTGAGTTGTGGTAGCACGGGTAGGTGCACGAGGTGTTAAACAGTGATTTCAGACAACCCTAGAGCAGTCCTTAGCACGTTCGAGGACGAACGTATGTTTAAGTGGGAGAGAATGTAACGACCAGACTGATCGTTTTGAGATCTAGCGCATCATTCGGTGGTTTAAGGTCATGAGCAGCTTCACTTCAGCTATTATGACTTGTACGCGTGACCGGAATTGAATTTCGGGAAGTTCGGAGTTGATTTGGAAAGAAAATTCTCATTTCGGAAGCTTTAAGTTGGAAGAATGGACTAAGGTTGGATTTTTGAAAACGACTACGAAATCGGGATTTGAAGGTTCCAACATGTTTGTATGATGATTTTGGACTTGGGCATATGTCCGGATCGGGTTTTGGATGACCCGGGAGCGTTTCAGCGCCTATTGTGGAAGTTAGCATTTTGGAAGAATTTCATAAATTTGAGTTAAAGTGCATTTCAATGTTATCAATATCCGTTTGGGATTCCGAGTCTGGAAATAGCTCTGTATGGTGATTCTGGTGTTGGGAGCGCAACCGAAAGTGGATCCGGAGGTCATTTTGGGGTCATTTGGTGAAAGTTAGAAATTTGAAGGTTTTTGAGAAGTTTAACCGGAGGTGGACTTTTTGATATCAGGGTCGGATTCCGATTTCGGAAGTTGGAGTAGGTCCGTAATGTTAAATGTGACTAGTGTACAAAATTTGAGGTCAATCGGACGTGATTTGATAGGTTTCGGCATTGAATATGGAAGTTTGAAGTTCTAAAGTTCATTAAGCTTGAATCGGGTTGTGATTCGTGATTTCTATGTTGTTTGATGTGATTTGAAGGCTTGACTAAGTTCGTAATGTGTTTTGGGACGTGTTCGTATAATTGGTTGAGGTCCCGATGGCCTCGGGGTGGTTTCGGATGGTTAACGGATCAAGTGGAAACTTAAGGAATGGCTGAAGTGCATCAGTTCTGGTGTAATCGCACCCGCGCAAGTTTGACCGCAGGGGCGAGGAAATGGTCGCAGGTGCGGTTTGGGCTGTTACATCTCGCTTTTTCGTATGTTAAAAGTTTCGTCTTCAGTTAATCGACGTAGACTCGGGGATGAGATTATCTTGAGGTTAACGTATTTACGCAATTTATAACAAGCGATAAATAAGTGTCATGAAGGATAAAAGGTGCACGAATTAAAGAAAATGAGTTTCGTTGAAGGTGGCCGATTTGGAAGAAAATACGGATTGAGCGATAATACCCGATGATTATGGACTAGTACCATGCCAGGTACTATATGACCACGGTAGTATGATGTATAAAATATATAAAAAAAATGAATAGTACTTTTAGGTAATTTGAGATAATTCTTAATTATACGGGTAATACAGGACATTACCTAGTTAATTAATGAATTATGAGATAAGCCTAACCCCCCAAGAAAAGTAACGTGGCAGCATTAGCTAAACCACATAAAATGACTCTTAGTCATTCTAAGGATTAGGTGGCTAACTAAGAAACACTTAGAATTTAATAGATAAAGATTCACTACAATCTTATTCCATTTTCATTTAGACTAAGCAACCAAGAAAAGGTCCAAAATCTTAAAGCAAGAAACGTCCCTTCCTGGTTCGAATACTTCAAGAACAAAAGCTAATTCAATCTAGTTCTTGCGATTCTAACAATCCAACGTGCGACAACACAATTCCAACGAGAATTTGTTAGAATCGTAGCAACGTAAAATTTTGCGGTTCTAAAGGAGTATGTGCAATTTTCTCCAAGAGTATTATACAGAGCTTTCCCTACTCCAGGTATATTAAGGCTACCCCTTCCTTCTTTTTGGCACGGTCCAATTATACAGAAAAAATGAGCAAATACACTGTTTTCATAAATGACTCTATTCATAGAAATACTATGGGTCTTTGTGTTCTTGATTCCCCATGTGACATATTATTATATCTTCGGTTCATGGGTCTCAAAATAATATGCAATTGATAAAGTTTATCCGAAAAGAATATTAAGCTTTTTAACATATTTTCATGCATTTTATTCATTTATGCATGTACATTGACCCATGACCAGACAGCGTTATATGCGCGTATTTATATGTATATATTTATGTATATGAGATATGGAAAAAAGGTTACGGCGTTATATACGCACCACCACCTGATCAGTTGGTATATGTTGATGATGTTGCCCACAGTAGCTGAGATGATATGACGGGATACCCTCAATGGCTTGATGATGTTATGTACACCTATATCCATGCATGACACGACATTTATATGCACGTGCATAACATTATAAATATTTCAGAACTTACAAAGTTATTCAGATTTACAGATGGATTTCTTTATTCTATGTTTCATCTATTCATTTTACGTACAAATTTTCATGCCTTACATACTCAGTACATTTTTCGTACTGATACCCTATTTCACGGGGCCTGCGTTTCATGCTCGCAGGTGCAGGTAGGCAAGCTGACGGTCCCCCTTCTTAGGATCCTTGATCAGCGAGAGTTGGCGTGCTCTACTTGATTCGGAGCTGCTTTTGATTTTGGTACGATACACTTATATACATATATGAGTATGACGTGGCTCAGTCCCGTCTTTGTACAGTTTTATTTCTATTAGAGGTCTGTAGACAATAGTATGTGGCCTTGCAGGCTTTTAGTTTGGGTATATAATTGTCTATCACGGCCTTGTCGGCTCGCCCACTGTAACCTGAACGTATACGTATATATGTATTTTCAACAGGTTTTCTTCATGTATGTTATTCTCGTAATTCAACAGTTAATTAGGTTTAAAGCTTAGACGCATGCTTAGGGGTGCTCGACAGGTAGGGCTCGGGCACCCGTTGCGGCCCTTCGGTTTGGGTGGTGACATAGGCGAAGAAGGGTAGTGACCGCAGGTGCAAAGGGTTGTCCGCACTTGTGAGGTCACAGATGTGGTGAGGCATCGCAAGTGCGAGAATGAGAAAGGAAGCTTGGGGGCGCATGTGCGGAAATTATCCGCGGATGCAGGTGCGCATCTGCGCTGGGGAGACCGCAGATGCATAAATGGACTTGAGTCATGGGTCGCAGAAGCGATGGCAAAATTGCAGCAGCGGGATCGCACATGCGGTCAAGTGATCTGCAGAAGCGAGAGCCGGGCAGAACATAAGGGGATCGAACTTGGCCATTTCGTCATTTTCATTTGGATTGTTGGAGCTCGGTTCTTGGGCGATTTTTGGAGATTTTGAAGAGGGGATTTCATCATCAAGCATGAGGTAAGTGATTCCCACCTATTGTGAGTTAAATACAGGGATTTTATATGGATTCAAGCATGAAAATTAGTAGAATTTGGGGTTTTGAAGAAAAATTTAGAATTTGGTATTTTTGGATTTTTACTACGAATTTGGGTACGGAATTGAGAATAAGTTATATATTTGAGTTCGTGAGGTTATGGTTAAAGTTTATTTTTAAAAAATTTTGAAATTCGGGCACGTGCGCCTGAAGGTGATTTTTATCAACTTTTCGAGCAGAGTTGAAAAATTATATAAATCGAATTTTTGCGAGTATTAGAGTATATTTTTATGGGTTTGCACATTTATTGACTTGTTTTGGAGCGTTGGGAATCGGTTTGAATTGTGAAAGGCTTGGGAGCCGGCTATGGAACTTCGGAGAGAGGTAAGTCTTCTTTCTATCCTTGTAAGAGGGAATTAACCCTATAGGTGAAATAATTCAATATGTGCTTCTATTTGTGGGGGCTACGTACGCACGAGGTGACGAGAGTCCGTGCGTAGCTACTGTTACGCTTAAGTTCGGGTAGTTTAGAACCCCAAAAGCATGTTATACTTGCGATATCTGTAACCTTATTGTCAATTTAAATTGCTTAAATCATACCGAACTTGATAAATGAATTTCTAAAAGGTTAAACTTTGTTTTCTTAACCGGTAAAAGAGGATTTATATTTCCTTGGATAATTGCTCTTTGATGAATTCTTGATTGACTGTTTGATTGTGTTTTCCTTTTTGTGGAACGGGTCGAACGCCTCAGCAGATTAAATAGATGCATCTATGGTTCGCGCCGTTTGACCCTCCGGCAATGCACAATATAAATATTATGTTGGATCGGACTGTGCGACCTCGACATGATTTGCGCATGACTTAATTGATTGGTTTGGAATTATTGATAATTAATGTGGCCTCATTGGCCGGAGATATAAATTGTTAAAAGATGAAAATAAATTTGGAAATCTCCTATTAACAAAAGAATTATTTACCTGCTTCGTGTTATTGAGTTTACACTCGTCTTATAAAATCAATGATTAATTATATTATCGGCATATTATTGTTGGCCATAGTAAGTGTCGGAATCGACCTCTTGCCACTACTTCTTCGAGATTAGACTGGATACTTATTGGGTACGCATTGTTTTCGTACTCATACTACACTTGCTGTACATTTTGTTGTACAAGTACATGTATGGCTAATGGCCTAGTGGGCACAGCGGCATGGTTGACATGGGGACTTAGGTGGGTTGCATTCCATATTACGACCCGCAGCCAGTAGAGTATCCTTCAGAGTATTTGCATTTTCTTTCTATCCAAATTTGTATTCCGGACAGTTACTGTATTTTATTTTATTTCCTAGTAAATGCTCATGCACTTGTGACACCTGGTTCTGGGATGATTATGGGATATTTAATATTGAAATTTGAAAACATTATTATTTATTCTGTAACGTTCATCTTCTACTAGTTAAATTGAAGGAAATTTATGATTTCAAAAATATTAAAATGAAAATTTAATTAACTATTCAGTGTTGGCTTGCCTGACAGTGGTGACCGGCGCCATCACGACCTTTAACGGATTTTTGGGTCGTGACAGATTCCCCTTACGAGTAGTCTCCTCAGTTAGAGCTCGTCGCACCGGGTTTGCCTAGTGCGATTTACATATCCGGTATGGTTTGCGAGCTATTACATAGTAAGCAGGTTACTTAGTACGCACCCAAAGGGTAGCGGCTGCGGATTTCCCTGAGAATTTTCCAAAAAAAGAAGAATCACTAATTATAGTTCTTCATCTAGATATAAAATTTATTTCTTCTCACCATCCCTATTCTATAATGTATGAGATAAATGTATGCATTTCAATTAGGTCGTATTCTATGATTACGATTCTACCATATATGTTTCTTTCATTCCGTTGAACATCTATTTTACTGCATACACTTATGACCTCGTCCTTTGTGTCTTGCGATATTGATTCATCTGGCATTATGACTTTTATCACAATAACATTGTCCATAGGTAAAAGGGTTTTTTATATTTTTGTCTTACTTGATTTCAATAATTTTAAATTTTTTTTTGAAGAGACAACAAATATAATTACAGAATTTTCTATTTTCTTCTTTTACTGGCGTGGCTTTGTAAAATTCCATGGGAATTCTAATCATAGGATGAGTCACACTGTCGATTACGAGTTCGGCCAAACTTAGTAATTTTGGTTTAAATTATGTACTTCATTAAATATATATATAAATTATTACTTTAAACCCACTAACTTAGAAATAGTTAATAGGATTTCGAACCCATAAATTTAAAATTCTGACTTCGTCTCTGATTCTAACACTGTCTTGACTGATATGTTGCATGTGCCACTTCATTATCTTGCCACGAATATCTTATTGTAAAGAAAGAGATATTAAATATTACTGCAGCATTATACATTAATAGACCGCCTTTCTAATTCGCAAATACTGCCTCATATATCTTTAGTAAGTATAAATTATTTTATTTAGTAGACATAAATAATAGTATTCTTTTGATTCTCTAATATGATTCTACTGACTGCACATTATATATAGATATGATCTTTTCTCATAAAAATGTTTAGTAAAACGTTTCATCAATATATATTGCTATATATTCCTATAGGCTATATATATTGGCTGACGCCAAAATGTCACCATTTATAAATAAATAATAGACGACAGTTATTGAGTTTTTTCTATAATAGACGCCGGTGAGCAGAGGCAATTAGAATTTAAACGCTATGAGTTTAATTTTTAAGGTTTTTAATATTGAACACATTATATTCTTAAAATTATAATTTCATATTTATTATTTTTGTAGAAGGGGAGTCTTGACATAACTAGTAAAGTTGTTGTCATGTGATCAAGAGATCACGAATTCGAGCCGTGGAAACAGCCTCTTGCAGAAATGCGGTAAGACTACATACAATAGGCCCTAGTGATCCGGCTCTTTCCCAAACTCCGCGCATAACGAGAGCTTAGTGCATCGGACTGCCATATCTATTATTTTTGCAACTTTAATGAGTTCTTGCATATACATTTGTACTTTCCATGGAAATTTATCGATTTAATTAAAGCCGTCAATAGAACACTACATTTGCCCTTAACAGTGAAACTTGAACTCAAGTTCAGGAACAGAGCTATAATAATATGGATCAATGTGAATCTTATATTAGTTCTAAAATATTCATTAAATATATACACATTATTAACTAGAATTTAGTAGTTTAAAAGGGACTAAAATCCTAAACTCATAAATTTTTAGTCCTGGCTTCACTTCTCCAAAGACACCTACTTACTCTTTACCATATTTGAGTAAGCAACTTATATAACAATTTAAACACTGTTATGAATAGAATTCTATTTAGAGTGAATGTCTATCTTGTAGAGAGTTTTGTTTTATGGCTAAGTCAATTTTTCCCTATAAATAGAGGGGTCTTACCCCATTGTAAATCATCCCAAAATTTAATAAGAATTTCCTTTCTCTCTCTTTCTCTGCAATATTGTTCTTCTACTTTTATTGTTTTATTACATGTTATCAGCACGAGACTCTACCGTCTCAAGAAGATTAAGGTACAACTTTTCTCCTCTTTTAATTATGACTGATATTATGAAAAGAAAGTTCGTTGCCCTTAAAATTTCGGGCAAGAACTATATGACATGGTGTTGGATGCTGAAATCCATTTAGATGCAATGGGTCTTGGAGACGCCATTAAAGACAAAACTAAAGCATCCACCCAAGGTTGTGCTAAGACCTTGATTTTCTTGCGCCATCACCTTGATGAAGAGTTGAAAATAGAATATGTCACAGTCAAAAATCCGCTTGTTTTGTGGAATGGCTTAAAGGAAAGATATGACAACTTAAAGTTGGTCACTCTTCCACAAACACGATATGATTGGACTCATCTGAGGCTCCAAGAATTTAAGTCTGTTTCTGAATATAATTCTGCAATGTTCAGAATTACTTCTAAATTGAAACTCTGTGGAGATACTATCATTAATTATGATATGCTTGAAAAAACGTTCACAATGTTTCATGCCTCCAATATGGTCTTGCAACAGCAATACAGAGAGAAAGGTTTCAAGAAGTACTCTGAGTTGATTTCTCTTCTCCTTGTGGCTGAGCGAAACAATGACTTGCTCATGAGAAATCACAAAAATTGACCCACTGGGTCTACACCATTTCCTGAAGTGGATGAGGTATATTCTCATTATGCTAAGCGTGGAAAAGGCCGTAGCCCTATTCGTGGTCGTGGTCGTGCTCATGGTCGTGGCCGTGGACAAGGAAGAAATTTTCCTAGTTTTAATCACCCCCAAAAGAAAAATAACCACCAAAAGTGGAAAGGGAAAGATGAGAAACCAAAGGCAAATGGTTCAGAGACCGAATGTTATCGTTGCGGTGGAAAAGGCCATTGGGCAAATATTTGTCGTGTACCAAGACATTTGGTTGAGCTTTATCAAGCATCTCTAAAGAATAAAGGCCCTGAAACCAATTTTGTCTCTGACAATGATTTTGACATCACCCACTTGGATGTGACAGACTTCTTTGAGCACCCTGATGGGAAAATAGACCACTTGATCGATGATGGATCCGTGGTTAAAGAAGATTGAGTAGTTTAAATTTTATTTTTGCTAATTCGTAGTAGTTAGTGAATAAACATCATGTAATCATAGTTCTTTACATGAGTAGTAGTCATTAGTATCGATTAGTATTATTTGTTTTATGAAATAATGTTAGTACGTTTGATTAAATTTGATTCTCATATTCGTTTTAAACAATGAACTTGATGCCTAACCAATCACGTGAACTGCAACACAAAATTCAATGTTATTACGTACATTTTTGTTTTTACTACAGTTATTACAATTTCAGAATAGTTATTTAATTGTAAAAGCTAGCAATTGCGCATGAAATGTACATTAACATTACTAATGATAAATAACATAATCATGGCGTATAGTATCATATAATCAATTAATAAATAGTTTGTTTGCATTACTACTACACAAGTCTGATATAGTAGTATACTAGTTAATTTTTGCGACATTTGTTTACAAAAAGGTGTTGACACTTTTTCAGTTAAAATTGTTTAACTTTATTTCTTTCCTTTTTCTCTGAAAATACTAATATTTATTCGTCTATTTCTTTTGTATGTCAAACCATTGGAAGCAAATATGAATATCCCACAAAGCAAACTTGGATTAAAGTTCAATTGTAAAAATTAGTTGATTCATTTACGACACATACAATATTCAAAGAGAAGAAATATTTCTCTCATTTAAGTATGTGTAAGGCAGATGTTACTATAATTTTTGGTAGTAGTAAATTAATTGAAGGCTCTGGAAGAGCTACTATAACTCTGCCTAAAGGAACAATACTTATCATAGAGAATGCAATGTTCTCCTCCAAGTCCAAGAGGAACTTGTTGAGTTTTAAAGATATCCGTCGAAATGGATATCATATTGAGACAATAGATGAGAATAATCTTGAATATCTCATCATTACCAAGAATGTATCTGGCCAAAAAAGGGTTATTGAGAAGTTCCCATCTTTATCTTGTGGTCTGTATTGGACAAGACTTAGTGCAATTGAGGCACATTCTACCGTAAACCAAAAGGTTATTGATTCCAATACTTTTGTACTTTGGCATGATCGATTGGGACACCCTGCATCAATTATAATGAGACGAATTATAGAAAACTCAAATGGGCATTCATTAAAGAATTTAAAGATTCTTTTAAATAATGAATTTTCTTGCACTTCTTGTTATCAAGACAAGTTAATTATTAGACCATCACCAACAAAGGTTGGAATTGAGTCCTCTGCGTTTTTGGAACATATACAAGGGGACATTTGTGGACCTATTCACCCACCTAGTGGGTCGTTTAAATATTTTATGGTCTTAATAGATGCATCTTCTAGATGGTCACATGTGTGCCTATTTTCATCACGCAACCTCGCATTTGCAAAATTAATGGCACAAATAATTCGATTACGGGCGCAATTCCCCGATAATCTAATTAAGTCTATTAGACTTGATAATGCTGCTGAGTTTTCATCCCAAGCATTTAATGACTATTGCTTATCAATTGGGATAAAAGTGGAACATCCCGTAGCTCATGTTCACACTCAAAATGGCCTTGCAGAGTCTTTAATTAAACGTTTTCAATTGATAGCAAGGCCGTTACTCATGAAAATGAGGTTGCCCACTTCTGTTTGGGGTCACGCCATTTTGCATGCAGCAATGCTAGTTCGTCTCAGACCAATAAATTATCATAAATATTCCCCGTTGCAATTAGTTTTGGGTCATGAACCTAATATATTCCATTTAAGAATTTTTGGATGCGCAGTATATGTGCCTGTAGCACTGCCATATCGCACCAAAATGGGTCTGCAAATAAGATTAGGAATATATGTTGGGTTTGAATCGCCCTCCATTATTCGCTACCTTGAAACATAACGGAGGATTTATTCACTGCTCGATTTGCAGACTGTCGATTCGATGAGACACTTTTCCCAAAATTAGGGGGAAAAATTGGTGAAATCAAATGGTAAATTTTGTGGAAAAATCCATCATTATCTCATCTTGATCCACGTGCTTCTATTTGTGAAAAAGAGGTGCAAAAGATTATCCATTTGCAGATAATAACAAATCAAATGCCAGACACATTTACGGATCTGAAAAGGATAACAAAATCACACATCCCTGCAAAGAATGTTCCAATCCGTATTGATGTCCCTGTTGGACAATCTTCTAATATGATAGCTAATGAGTCAAAAACACGCCTAAAACGTGGCAGACCATTAGGTTCCAAAGATCGAAATCCTAGAAAAAGAAAAACAAATGATCAAAATGACACTACGAAAGAATCTCATGAAGAAATCCACAATTTAATAAATTTTGAGATTCATGAGGAATCCACTGAGCCTGAGACTCAAGAAAATAAGGAACTACCAATAAATCCAATCGATATTGAGACAAATTTGAATCGAGTGGATATAGTGGTGGATTATGTCTTTGCATATAATGTTACATCTAACATTATGCAAGAAAGTGAGGATCTTGAATCTCAATCTGTTGGAGAATGTCGACAAAGACTTGATTGGCCAAAATGGCTAGAAGCAATCCAATCAGAGTTGAATTTACTTGCAAAACGTGAAGTTTTTGGGCTTGTAGTCCAAATACCTAATGGTGTTAAGCCTGTTAGCTATAAATGGATCTTTGTACACAAGAGAAATGAGAAAAACGAGGTACAAAGATATAAGGCATGCCTTGTTGCACAAGGATTTTCACAAAGGCCTGGTGTCGATTATGAAGAGACATATTCACCCGTTATGGATGTTATAACGTTCCGTTATCTCATTAGTTTTGTTGTGCATGAAAAGCTTGACATGCATTTAATGATGTGGTTACCGCCTACCTTTATGGCTCACTTGATAATGAGATATATATGAAAATTTCCGAGGGATTTAAAATGCCTAAAGCAAATAATTCAAAGTCCCGGGAAATGTTTTCAATCAAATTGCAAAGATCGTTGTATGGTCTAAAGCAATCAGGACGAATATGGTATAATCGTCTTAGTGAGTATTTATTAAAGGAAGGCTATATAAATGATGTCATTTGCTCATGTGTTTTTATAAAGAAAACAACATCGGAATTTGTTGTACTTGTCGTATATGTTGATGACATAAACCTTATTGGAACTCCTATAGAACTCCAAAAGGCAATTGATTATTTAAACAAGGAATTCAAGATGAAAGATCTCGAAAAGACAATTATGTCTTGGTTTGCAAATTGAACATTTGGCAAACGAAATTTTTGTTCATCAATCTGCCTACATAGAAAAGGTATTGAAACGGTTTTACATGGATGGAGTACATCCATTAAGTACTCCGATGGTTGTTCGATCACTTGATGTGAATAAGGATCCATTCCGACCTCAAGAAGAGAATGAAGAACTACTTAGTCCTGAAGTACCATATCTTAGTGTAATTGGTGCACTAATGTATCTTGCTAATACTACAAGGCCTGACATAACTTTTTCAGTTAATGTCTTAGCAAGATATATCTCTGCTCCTACAAGGAGACATTGGAATAGAATCAAACACATATTGCGGTATCTAAAAGGGACTACCGATATGGGCTTATTTTATGGCAACAATTGTAGTCCCGATCTGGTTGGTTATGCTGATGATGGGTATTTATCTGACTCACACAAGGCTCAGTCTCAAACAGGTTATGTATTTACCTGTGGAGGCACTGTCATATCTTGACGATCGACTAAGCAATTATTTGTAGCTACTTCATCTAATCATGCTGAGATAATTGCTATTCATGAAGCAAGTCCAGAGTGTGTGTGGTTGAGGTCTATAATACATCTTATTCGAGACAAATATGGTTTGAAGTGTGACAAACTACCCACGATTTTGTATGAAGACAATGCAACATGCATAGCTCAATTGAAAGGAGGATTCATAAAAGGAGATAGGACAAAACACATTCCACCAAAGTTATTTTTCACACATGATCTTCAAAAGAATGGTGATATCAATGTGCAAGAGATTCGTTCAAGTGATAATATGGCTGATTTGTTCACAAAATCTCTACCGACATCAACCTTCAAGAAGTTAGTGTACAAGATCGGGATGCGAAGGCTCAAGGATGTGAAATGATGCTCTCATCAAGGGGAGTTTAATGCGCGTTGCACTCTTTTTCCCTTACAAGGTTTTGTCCCACTGGGTTTTCCTTGCAAGGTTTTTTTAACGAGGCAACCAAAAGGCGTATTACTAAACATGTGTACTATTTTTCCTTTTCTAGAATTGTTTTTCCCATTGGGTTTTATTTTAGTTACGGTTTTAATGAGGCACATTACTTATCGAGTAGACATTCAAGGGGGGGTGTTATGAATAGAATTCTATTTAGAGTGAATGTCTATCTTGTAGAGAGTTTTACTTTGTGGCTAAATCATTTTTCCCCTATAAATAAAGGGGTCTTACCCCATTGTAAATCATCCCAAAATTCAATAAGAATTTCCTCTCTCTCTCTCTCTCTTTCTGTGCAATATTGTTCTTCTACTTTTATTATTTTATTACAAACACTTTTATTTTAATTAATTATCTCTACTCATTTTTGAACTAGTAATTAAATTTCAGCTACTCTTGTGGAACTGTTTGGCGCCGTCTGAATTGGTTGAGCCCATAGGGTTCAGTTTCTTACAGCAAGAACACACGTCTGTTTCCTTATTATGTAATAAATTAAACTAGCTATACTTTGTAATCATTATCTACGGGTTTATGTGAATTCATAATTTTAATATAAAATCTGCTAAAATTTAATAAATATTTCCCCTGTTTCAATTTATATGAACCTATTCGACATTTAACTGCCGACGGAGTTTTTTTTTTTTAAAAAAAAAGACTTTTGAACTTGTGCTGTAAAATGAAGCACATATATTTTGTGAGGTTATAAATCATTGTATAAAGATAAATTATTTTCAAAAGGAAATAGGTACACATAGATTGAAACATAGGGAATATAATATTTGAACTCATAATTTTAGTAGTATAATAAAAATACTAAAAATCTTAAAAGTTGGATCCGTTAAATTTTATTCATGGATCCGCCTCTAATCATAATTCAAAGATACGTTATAATTCGCAATTTGATTACGAAATAGTTTGATAATAAATTAACGTGGCATCCCAACACCGCTATTTTGCTTACTACATACAAACAGAGACGGAGCTAGGATTTAGAACTTATGGAATCGGGGTTATAGTTCTTTGAAGCTATTGAGTTCTAAAAGAATAATTTGTACATATTCAATTAATTCTTAAGCCAAAAACATAATTTGAACCAAAACGAGTGAGCTCGGTCGAACCTGTAGTCCATGGACTAGCTCCGCCCCTGCACACAAGCCACCTATGGACGTGTGGCAAGCCTCATGATCAACTATTCTATCGTATTATTTTTGTTCTTCATCTGATGTCCCATGCCCATTTTATAATCCCAATTCAGATTCGCGTCGCGTAAGATTTATTAAAAATGAAAAGCACCCTACTACTATTCGGCTCGAACCGCAAGGCCTATTACAAATAAAAGCACTCTCTATCATAATTTTTTTTTTCACTTTAAAAACTCAAACTCGAGACTTTTACTTAAGAATGAAGAAATCTTACTCATTCCGTCATAATCCTTAGTGATCTAACTATTTATTTGTAAATGTAATTAAATAGGTCAAGTGCTTGCTCACATGGTTTCTTCTTTTCTATTTATATAGTAGTAAACATACACATCATTACAATTTTATGGCAACCTCAAATGCCACCTACGTTCTATTGTCGAGGGTATGACGACAAGTTTTAAGAGGTAAGCAATGACGTTTGTAGACTATAATTGAGGAATTTGATTTTGGAGAGGGTGTAGAGGGAGGTGATATTGATTAAGGGTTTTCAAAAAAAATACAGTATAAAAATGTCTATGTCTCATATACTATGGGGAATAGGCTATACATACATGATACACCTAACATATGAACTTATATCAAGGGATTAATATATAGTTTATATATACACAAAATAACATTATTTTAATCATTTTATGTAATGTAACTTTTCGACGAAAGAGATTTATAATTATAATGTAAAGTCTGTAGACCAATTATAAATCGTAATTAAACTAAAAATTCAATATATTATACTACTCCAGTAACTAGAGTTTGCTATCCGGCCCGTATTATTACTAGGATGGCTGTGTATAAGGAATTCAACTTGTATATACTGATAATTCAAATAATATTTACATTATTAAGGGTAGTTCGGTGCACTAAGTATTTCGTATTTATGTAGGAATTGGGGAAGGGCCGCACTCCAAGGGAATGTGATGTAGACATCCTACCTTAACGCGGGCATCAATGGCCGATTCCGCGGCTCGAACCGGTGACATATATGTCTCATGGAGACAATTTTATCGTTTCAGTATTTTAATTGATTAAAGAGCAGCCCGGTGCACTAAACTCCCACTATGCGCGACGTTCGGGAAAGGATCGGACTACAAGGGTCTATTGTACGCAACCTTACCCTGCATTTCTGCAAGAGGCTATTTCCACGGCTCGAACTCGTGACCTCCTGGTCACATGACAACAACTTTACTAGTTGCGCCAAGGCTCCCTTTCAATATTTTAATTGATTATAGTAGATTATTTACTAACTATTTTAAATTACCAAATTCAGGATTAGTATAAACTATTACATATTATCGTAAATCATCTTCAAAAGTTTATGTTGTAAAAAAATCATATATTGTCAGCGTATATAAGTTAAACAAGACGGCTAAAGGTCAGCATGAAGTGGAACAAGCAACAGCTGGTTGATGCTATTTATAAAAGAACGGCGTCGAATAGCTAGCAAAACTACTTATTCTGCTTATGGAATTCACGTGAGGCAAAAATATGCAATGTAATGTACTTTTCTGCAAGGGAACATGCACCACTAACTATACATTTTGCACAATTATCAGCTTACACCAAAGACTATGGTCTTGCATTTATTTGCTTATATATCATATCAACAACTTGACTCTAAATAAGTCAACAAAAACTCCATATAATATCCCCAAATAAATGACAAACTTCAATTTTAACATGTAGTTTGTTGTCTCAAAGGTAAGTTGTATAAAGAGGTGGTTAAACCGATATTGATATATAGGGCTGAGTGTTCGCCTGTTAAGAACTCACATATTTAGAAGATGAAAGTAGCTGAAATGAGGATGTTGAGGTAGATGTGCGGGCACACTAGGATGGATAAGATTAGGAATAATGATATTCGGGAGAAGGTGTGCGTGGCTCCCATTGATGACAAAATGCGGGAAGCGAGGCTCAAATGGTTCGGACATGTATAGAGGAGAAACTCAGATGCTCCGGTAAGGAAGCATGAGCACGAGAAGAGGTAGAGGGCAGCTTAAGTAGTATTGGGGAGAGATGATCAGGCAGGACATGGCGAGGCTTCAGATTTCCGAGGACATGGCCCTTGATAGGAAGCTATGAAGGTCAAATATTAGGGTTGTAGGTTAGGAGGTAGTTGAGTCTTGCCTTACTTCCTACATTTGTGAGACTAGTCTGGTAGGATTTTTGTCTAAGATATCTAGTGGCAATGTTGTATTTTACTACTCTTTCGTTTCTCATAGTGCCAGGTCTATTTAGTGGCTATCACTTTTCCTTTGCATCTATCTTCTAGTTTTCATGTTGTTTCCTATAATTTCTGCGGTGGTACTGATATTGTCTCTTTTTGTCTTCTTGAGCCGAGAAGCTTTCAGAAATAGCATCTCTACCCCTTCCGGTGGGGGTAAAATTTGCATACACACTACCCTCCCCAAATCCCACTAGTAAAATTTTACCGAGTCGTCGTTGTTTTGTTGTCTCCGTTTAATGAGTTCAAGCCGTAAAAGCAACCACTAATGCTTGCATTAGAGTAAACTTTTCACATCACACCCTTATGCGACCCTTCCCCAACCCTTGCGTGGACGCAAATACTGTGTACTGAGCTGTTCTTTTTTCAATTTCAACATGAAATGTGGCAAAAGATAGTTTGGCTCTCAAGAGTAGGAATGTTTTAGTATGTTCTATTCAACTTTAAGTCAGCCAAATTCATCAGACATTTTCTGATTTCTGTGCATATAACTCATATATTGACCTGAAATCTAGACCTTCAGATCATGTAGAGCACAAGATCAGACCAAACCTATGGCAATGAAGAAAAACTCATATAGACAGCAACAAATCTCAGAGATACTTCAAGCTTCTGGGAATTTCCAAAAGTAGGAAGTTATTGTCCTTTACCAATATTATTTCACCAAGCATTATACAATTTAAATCAAAACCAATGAACAACTAGATATCCAGAATTACAAAGTAGGAAAAAGAACAGAAGAAAACAATGCTCTCACTACCTCTAAAACAAGAACCATTGTATATGAGTTACACCTGAAAACATAAATAGGATAAACCTCTATAATAAATATGCTACGAGCCGTGAAGATGCCCCAATTGCAGCTTCATGCAAAATCTACAAATCAAGCTTTTCCCAGGTTCACTCTATGCTTTCATAAAAAATGCTTCTCTTGTCTATTCGTCAGTAACACATCCCTTGGAAGCAGATTGCACATTTCTGATATACTGGAGAGATAATTATGTCAGTATAGCGCCTTTTGCGTTCAATATCTCTCCTGTATCAAATAATCACATACGTACCTTGTAGAGAACCCCTCGGTCGGCTTTATATGCAGGAGTCGTCCAATTCTTTCTACGCTGCTCAAACTCCTCGTCTGATAACTGAACGTCCATTTTCCTCTTCTGAATGTCAATCGTTATGACGTCTCCATCTTGAACAAGACCGATTGGACCTCCTTCCTGGTGAGGGTTTGAATTGCACAATTCTTAATGGCAATAAACCAAGATCAAACAGGCTCTTCTATGCTATTCTGAAGGTTTAGGACTGTTATCACATGCTAATATTTTGTATGACATGTTTTAGTAACTAAAAGGCGCCTGCTTAAGTATCAATCACGTCTTCATGAGCACATTGAATGCTCGAATAACAAACGAGAAATAGTTTGGCTACCAAAAATTAGTGATTGTAGAGTGAATATTAGTGAAGAAACTTTGGCAACTAAAAACTAGTGATTGCCCTCGCAAAACTAGGAACTATAATAGTAGATTAACATATTTGACAGCTGATTTTTTCACGGAACAAAATATGCATGACGGCAAGACCTAAAAGCAGCAACGAGTCATAGAACAAATGCTAATGTGTACCTGTGCTTCAGGACATATATGTCCAACGACATATCCATGAGAACCTCCAGAAAATCTTCCATCAGTAAGTAATGCACAATCCTATGGTCCAAAATAAAACAAAATAAACATTCAGTAAGATGAAAAAACCAATAGCTAGGAGCTAAGGCCATGCAACAGATTTCAAAATGAAATCCTAAAAGAAAGACAATAAGAATAACCTATAATTTTAACGAAATACATGTCATTTATAAATTTTGCCTAGAACGAAAAATATAAGAGACAAGGAAGAAATAAAGCTCGCATTACGTACCTTCCCAAGACCTGCACCCATAATGGCACTTGTTGGTGTCAACATTTCGGGCATTCCTGGTCCTCCCTTAGGTCCCTCTCCTCTAATGACAACAACTTTTCCCTGAAAGATGGTATGCAGATAAGATGTCTGGACTACCAAATATCCACCATATTGGAACTGGCTCGAAAATAAGCTCAAACTATTGCAGGCAGTTACTTTCCAACAAACAGAAAAGGCAAAAACAAATCACTAATAACCGACTGTTTCAGTGTTCCAGAAGAGAATTTGGAGTAAAAGAATGCTTAAATGAAACTTTACTACTTAGGAAAATGCAATGGAAGTCTACGAGACCAAATGAGAGATGAAACTGAAGAACTCAGCAGAAGTAACACAGTGGCATGATACTTGGACAATATATATACTTCACCTATCGGAAGTTCCAACATCATGTTTATCTACAGGAACTCATCCAAATACATACGTACATACATACATACATACATACATACATACATACATACATACATACATACATACATACATACATATATATATGAGCAGAGTGTAAGTTTATACAACAAGACAAATTCCATCTTTACTCCTTTGCCGCCTCATCAAAAACCTACTTATGTTTCAGATGTTTCTGTTGCGAAAAGCCTATTGGCACGCATAAACATTGTGCCTGGGAAGAGAGGAAAACTAAACACGTAATGGACACAATGACACCATTGCCTCAAGAAATACACGTATGAATAGAAAAAAGAGACCACGGCTTATTTCATAGTAGTAATAGGTTAACATGCCTTGTGGGAATACACTGGGTTTGTTGTTGTTGTAATAGGTTAACATGCGAGAGCTTAGGCAAAATACCTCAAAAGGAAAAAAAAAACTTTCATGTCTTGATATTTTCATATTCTTTTAATTATCAAAATGCCTAGAAAAGGGGAAAAAATTTAAATTGATCCATCCAAGATAGTATTGATTTAATAGTAAATGTTTATAACCCTTTTGTCTATTGGACTTCAAAAAATTTCAATATTTACTATTACTCAATGCACTGGTCTTGTCTGAGCTACGAATGCTCCTTAGAAATTGATACTTTTGCACTTATGTAGTCTCCCACTCTATTGCACGGTTTATCAGGACATAAGTAAATGAAAAAAAATGACAGGGAAAGGGATTAGCTTGCTTGCCTTAAATCTCAAAGGGTCTTCTGAGATAGCCGCAATCATAGCTTCCTCTCCTTCAAACACTAGGGCGAGGCCTGATGCGCAAGTTCCCGTGATTGTTATATTTTCAAGAGGCAAACAAACAGCATCCGAGACGCAAAAAAATATTAAATTATAGTTCTAAATAATATTACATACCAGAAAAGTACATCCCTTCTTTCCCAGTGATCTTTGCCACGCTGCCGTCTGGTGCAAGGTTTCCATATAATATCTGAATGTGGCCCGTTTCTTTGATGGGGTTGGACAATGGTCTTATAATTTGCTAGAAAACAAAGAAAGATGGACAAAATTGAGTATCCTAATTTCCATCAGGAGGCAACAAACCTATGACAAAAACATCACCGCACCAAATGGAAAGCAGCCGTTGGGAAAAAGACCTACCTGACCTTCAGCTAAAGAAGGAAATAGCTTTGCGTTTTCAGCAAGAGTCTTTCCCGTGACTACAAATCAAGGAGTTAGTCAAATGAGTACCACCAATTATTAGATTGACCAGTACAACAAAATATCTACTAATAATCATCAAAGAAAATTACCAGTCATACAGTCCCAGTCCAAATACCCAAGCTCCAACAGGTGGCGAATGACCGCGGGTGTACCTCCAATCTACATAATTAAGCTCCGCAATTCATCAGAACAAAATCGACAGCAGTGAATGCCATATAACCAATACTAAGAATATATCGGCACACATAGCATTCTACAAACCTTGTGCACATCCTCCATAACATATTTTCCACTAGGCTTCAGATCGGCAAGGAAAGGAACCGCATCGCTAACCTTCTGGAAGTCATCTAGAGTTAATTCCAAGCCAACAGATCTGTGGAGATATACAAATCATGACTCACATACTCATAGCAAAGGTAAAGTAACACTGCGGAAAAGTTGCTTACCTTGCAATAGCAATTAAATGCAGTACAGCATTTGTGGATCCACCAAGTGCCATGACCATCACCATAGCATTTCGCAGCGACTTTTTCGTGATGATATCTCGAGGTTTCAAGTCCATCTTCAACAATTCCAGAAGATATTTTCCCGCTAGACGGCACTCATCCAACTTCAGTGGGTCTTCAGCTGGTGTGGAAGAACTTTGGTTTTGAAAAGGAGACGAAGAAAGGACTCATTAGCAATAATTCTTGTTAAACAAAGTTTAAGTAACTACATCACATTTTTATACCTATAAGGCAGTGACATGCCCAACACCTCAATAGCAGATGCCATGGTGTTTGCTGTATACATTCCACCACAAGCCCCCGCACCAGGACATGAATTACGAACTACATTCATCCTTTCTTCATCACTAATAGAACCACTAACATACTCTCCATACACCTGCAAGCAAAATTAAAGCAGAAAAAATGGTATCACCAAAGTTCTTCCGGAATTGAAGATCAGTGATTGAAAAATGTTACATAATACTCAAAAAAGTTCAAGTCACAACATGGTTCTATCATATAAACCATAAGTACAACTCCCAGAAAGCTTCGCAGGAACAACTTTTAAATGCTTTTACAAACAAGAGTATCCATTAAAAAATTAAATTGTCATACCATAAATGAGAACGACCTTTTGTCAAGAAAAAGATTCGCCAGTTGCCACAGAATGTCACATGGACACAAAATGTGTTTCAACAATGTATCCGTTGATAACCCCCCCCCCCCCCCAAAAAAAAAAACTAACATCAGCATACTTATCACTAAAATCAACAGATAAAGATCATCCACCAACAGAAGATGATATACAGAAGACAAATAGGATATGCTTAGAGGGATTGACACAGGCTAGGAAATGTTTAACATGTATGTGTCTAACTACTTTATATTGGGTTAGAGTAGAAAATTTAAATGGCTAAGAACTTTTCATAGCCTTCCTAATTTTCATTAGAATAGTAATCTAGTAAAGCTTTTGCCATAACTCCTTACTGTGTTTCCAAGTAAATGCTTTACTTATTAAACAACAATAATCATCAAAGAAGAATTGCTAAAGGGAGCAATAAGAAAACACTAGAACATCAAACTGGCAATTCAGCAGACATACCTGGAAAGCGGATACAATGTCGAATGTGTGCCCTTGAAAATGACCAGGCTGTAAATCAGAGAAAGGTAAAGGATCAAAAATAACTCAGACGAAAACAGAACAAGAGATCAACATGTGAAATGCTCTTGAAATAACATTACCTGTCATTATGTTAGTAAGAGTCTAGAATTGTTAACCTTCTATGTCATTTTCTATTAGCATTATTTCTTGAGAGTTGGTCGCCCTTATGATTAAGCAATGATGTAATTGACGTGTTGGCATTTTATAGTCATCATACAGCAGACATTTAGAAGCTTACAAGCAGCTTATGTCATCTCTAATCTTTCCCACTCTTTTTCTCTCCTTCTAGCAGTTAATCCTACGAAAGTGACCTCTCCTATTTCATTCACTTATTCCAATTCCTATCCTCCAAATATTCTGATACGATCCTCCACCTTCTTTCCTAGCAAGACAGCTTAGACTATATAGATTTGTGGCTGGTCCAGCTTAACATGTTCCACAATGCGCTATTTGAATTGCTGTCTCCTATGCCATCTATAACAAGTTCTCTTCCATTTTCATTTGCATTTTTTTATGCAACGAAAATTCTCTTTGATGCAATGGAAAATTAAGGAACAATCAAGAAATACATGTATTTCTTTTCATGTTTAATTTGTTAAAGTTTATCGAATGTTTAGCAACTATGTACACATTTTATTAGAAAATCTCATAATAATTTGTAAAAAAGCTTTTGGGATATTATTTTTTTAGAAGGAAATGCTTTTGGGATTTAAAAAAAATAAATTGTTAGTGATATACGAGAAATTTACAAGACGGATAAGGAGCTCTGTCATGATTAGATTGAAAAAGATACATGGTCTTGTGGCTTTGTACCAGACAGCAGACCATAATCATCTTGAAGAATTCTTTTTCACTAAATATACAACTTCTTCACTCAAGTCATAGTGGAAACAGCATATCATCTCCTAAAATCAACATAAAGGATTTCCAAAGAATTTGATCAATCTTAATAACAAATCCCAAAGTTTAGCAGGAAAGACCAAAAAAAACCTCAAATAAACCAAACAAGTTCTGCTGCATACACTGTGCAAAAGACAATGTAATGGAAGGTACAAAAGAGCCACTACACCATGTGGCTAATGCAGATACACCAAAATGTAGATATCAAATACTACTCCGCTTTCCTTTCCCTTTTCTTTTTCCATACTCCTACCTGAAATTTAAGTCTTCCTTGATGGACTCGAGCAACCTCCAAAAAAAAACTCCAAAAATGTGTCAAGCTACCTTTCTACTCCACCTCTCTTTGATGGAGTCAAAGTCTTACTTTTCCTTATTCTTTTATGAATTGTGGGAATTCTGAGTAAATGACACATATTATCCTAGTTCTCTCTCTTTTGGTTTATTCACCACAATTATTCAACTTAACTATTCTTAACTAAATATTGGAAGCCATGGAATGGTATCAAGCAGCAATAATTCAGAAGATAACATCTACTCTACATGAAAAGAGGCTTTCAATGCACGAGAAAGAATTAAAACATGAGTGTTCTCGTCTGACCTTAATGGTTCCACCGTATATCATGATACTTGGCCTGTTTAGTCTTCCCATCGCCATAATTGTGCCTGGCATCTGCCATATAACAACAACAAGTTATTCTTTCGAAGAGATACAGCATAAATTGCAGCGGCTGTAGGCAAGAGTAGGAAACGATTAGGGGGTTAGCTCAATGGTTTGGGTCCTCAGAACAATCTCAAAGTTTTTCACTCCATCAAAAATAAAACTATAATACTATAGCATGTGCATATAGATAGGCAGAAATTTAGTGAAAAGGAACACCGCAAATGCACGAAATAAGGAAGTTGCGAGAAATCATAAACATGCTCGAATTTACATAATCTTAAATTGCTAAATGAAATCTTGAAACAGATTACATTTTGCTTGAGTGTTTTATAATCAGGGCATGTCAAAGAAACAACTTTTTTGAAAAAACATATAACATGTCAAATAAAAATATTTGGTATTCTGAAGTAATTGCATAACTGAATAAATCTTCACAGCAGAAAGTCACCTAGTATGCTGGAATTCATATTTTTGCTTGCTCAAACTGAGAAAAATCCTCAAACTTTTATGCAAAATCTTAAAAATATCATACTTCTATACACTTCTAACTGAAAGTGTTATGTTTCCAAGAATCATATACATCCAATACTCCCGGAAATCAACCAGGAATCTTATCCATACAGTACCAGGAGCATAAGAGATTGGACCTAGACAAGAGATTGTGAGCCTGTACAGCATAGACAGTAAATTATTTAAAAGTAAAACAGCAAATGTATTAAATATACCTATAAAATTGCAAAGCTGAAATCTATTCTCCATAATAATAGCAAAGTTTGCATCTTTTATCCAAAACAAGAATAGCAAAGTTTGAATCTTTTACCAAAACAAGAATAGCAAAGGTTGCATCTTTTATCCAAGAAATAATTCCTAATGCCCAAATACCAACTCAGAATTTCCCGGTGCACAAAGCATCCCGCGTTCACGCAATGTTCAGGAAGGCCGAACCCCAAGATGTACGAGGTAGCCAGACTACCTGATGCAAGCATTAGTGGTTGATTCCATGGCTCGAACCCTTGACCTATAGGTCACACAGAAACAAATTGATCGTTGCTCCAAGGCTCCCCTCTAAACTCAGAATTTCCCCAAATATCAAAAAACAATAAAGGAGTTTTGTCTTTAATTCTTGTAGAAAAAACAAAAAGAAAAGGCTCACATTTTTGTAACAACTACATCTCAATCCCAAACAAGATAGGGTCGTCTATATGATTCAAGAAATATACCTATAAAATAACAAAGCTAGCATCTTTTCTACACAACAATAGTAAAGTTTGCATCTTTTATTCAAGAAATAACAAATAGAACAAAAGGGTGTCCATTTTTTTAAAAAATTCTTGTAGAAAAAAGGTAAAAAGAGGCTTACATTTTTGTCACAGCCAGGAATAGCAATATTCCCATCATACCACTGAGCAGACATAACAGTTTCAATACTATCAGCAATCAAATCCCTTGACTGCAAACTAAAACACATGCCACGTGTCCCCATACTAATAGCATCACTAACACCAATAGTATTAAACCTAAACCCAACCATATTAGCTTCTTGAACCCCTTCTTTCACAGCTTCAGCTAATTTCAACAAATGCATATTACAAGTATTTCCTTCATACCAAACTGAAGAAATTCCTATCTGGGGTTTACTCATATCCTCATCAGTTAATCCTACACCATATAGAATTGCTTGTGACCCACCTTGGGATTTTGGTTCAGTTATACGGCTACTGTATTTGTTGAGTTTTTGAGTGGTGGTTTGTGGTGGGGGTGGGGGTGGGGGTGTTGAGGTGGTGGTGGTGGCTTTGATGGTGAAGGTGGGTGGTTTCTTGAAGTGGGGTCTACATTTTGGGAAAAGGGTGGTGGTGAGGGTGGTGGGGGTAGGGCGGTAGGTGGGTGGGGAAAGTAATTGAGCTTGCATTGTGGCGGCGGAGTGAGGAGGAGGAGAGTGAAGGGGTTTTACTGTATCAAGGTTTAAAGGTGGAAATCTGGCAAAGGGTAGAAGAAGGACAAAACAATAGAGAAAGTGGAGAGTATACGACAAAATATAGAGATATGTTTAAGGGATCGTGTCTTAATCTTGGACTCTTTTGAGTTAGATAAGAATGAAAACACAGAGTAAAGGTGGAGAAGGGAACTAAATTCATAAGAAATATCGAAATTGGTGGCATATTAATATATTCAGTGTTATTCTCATCTTTACTAAAACGTAATTTTATCATAGTGTTATTTTATATTATAACATTTTTTTTAAAAATACACTCTAGGTCTTTTTCCAAAAGTTATTAATATAAATAACATTATTTTTTAAATTCATCAAAAATAGCGAGTTAAATAACATTTTTATCATGCACTAATTTTTAATTTTAAATTTTAACACACTTAGGCATCGTTTGGTAGGAGGTGTTAGAAAAAACAATGCAAGTATTAACTTTGTGCATTATTAATTCCTTGTTTGATATATATTTTTTTAACCTATGTATAGCTAATATATAGCAAACTATGGTATTAGTGATGCAATGGTTTTTAATACTTGCATAAGTATGGTTAAAGACATAATTACTCGTCAAATAAAGTGTGCAAAGTTAAAGAATGTAGAGGATATTTTTGCAAGCAACTAATATTTTAAAAAATTATGTAATGCTTTAATACGTCAAAGCAAGAAGTGAATAAGAAATAATCTCAGCATTACTAATGCTATCATAACTAATTTCAGTATTACTAATATCAGCATTGCTAATACACTCTATCTAACACTATACTTATACCTCTTACCAAACGACCCCTTAGACACATCTCACTAATATCAAGGGCCAAAGCATATTCCTTCCCCTTCATGTGTTCGACAAAATTCCTCAAAAAGTTGAATATATCTTGTACTAGTGAGGTTATACTCGGGCTAAGCCCGGGCCCAATGGCTATATGAAGCTTCACATTAGCAAATTCATGATTATTTTTATTTTCGTCGAAATTCACAAAAGGAATAGCAGAAGCAACAATTACACGCAGAGTCCGAACCAAAATGTGACAACATTAAAATTTATTAGGAGGTATTTGTTAGCTTAACACATAATTCAAATTGCAAAGAACTTGTTAAGTTTTTAAATTTTAGCTATAATGAAAAATATTGTAGCTATTTTATCTTTCTTCTGAATCAAGTATTTGAGAAGACTTAATTTAATGTGTACTGCAAAAGCATAGTATTTAATGTCATTGTCACTGAAGCTAAACTTTAACTATGCACAAGAGATCACCAACAGAATCTTTTTTCCTATACATCATATAACTTTAACTATGCATAAGAGATCACCATTCACCAACAAAATCTTTGTTCCTATACATCATAGAACTGCTTGAAATTTCTCTCTATGTGCCAAGCCAGCTACTGAACAACTTTGGTTTTCTTCATTTTCCTGCACGTGTTAGAGCTGATAGGCTTTTGTTGAGTTGTGCACATTCTTATCTAAGAGCGAAACATAAATAAAGGAGCATTAGCATTACTATGTTTTAAGCGGGGAAACATGAAACTTATTAGTAGAACAATGAGTAATGTTGTGGACCCACAACGTCAATTCAATAAGCCTAACATAATACCAAAAAGAAAGGATCTTTTTCTATGTGATTTTGAGCGCAATTAATATCGTTCACTGTTATGATAAAACTGACGTATCTAAACTATATATTGAAATTCTAAAACACAATCAACAGAAAACTATAATAGAAAAAGAAACAGACCAATGTATGAATTGCCCAAATAAAATAGTAGCAAGCAGATGAAAATAACCGTTTCTGAAGATTTCAGGACTCTGAAAGAACAGAGGAAAAAGATATACTTATTAGGCCTATGTAATAATAACTCAAAACAAAATAGATCTCTGAGTAGTAAGATGGAATCACTTGGCCGGATTAAATATACAAATTTTGAATAAGACATTTCAAGTACTTTATCCTGCATGTATTTAGCATATAATGCAACTAGAAGGCAGTTACTTGTATTCAATTGTGGATCTTTATAAAAACTATGATCATGACAGTATCAGGTAGTAAGAATTCCTAATTTTTGAATTTATCAGTAAGGTAAAACTTGTACTTTGCCACTTATTGATCTTTTTAACTAAATAAAGTACGTCAGCAGATTCAAATAGATATGAACTGAGATACTTGAATTAAAACCCATACAAAACATTTGACCAACTTTAGTAGTGCTAAAACGATCCTAAAGCATATAAACCACGATTGTAATGCGTGTGGAACCAGATATAATAGCTATATAGCTCAATCACTCCTTCAAATGCTGCCTAAAGTAACTGAACCTAGGTCATAAAAATGAAAGATCAATTTCTTTCCCATTTCCTTCTCCAATTCCTACCACCATGTTACCCCACACATGACAAAAGGGGAGACTGAAAGCGAGTTGGGCACCGGAGAAAAAGAGGGGAAGCGGCATAAAAAGACTTGACTGTCTTGATAAATAAAGTAAAAAGACGAAACAAGAATTATAAAAACGCATTCACGAATAGAATAGAGTATCAGTAGTAAGGATTACAACTTACACTGAGGTAATCATTCGGTATCCCGTTGAGAGCAGATTCTCCACAAATTTTCAAAAATATGGGTCCAAGAATTCGGAAATAGTCAAGAAACTCATAGTACCTCTGTCCAAATGTACGATGATCCTATAAAATAGGAGCACCAAGTTAAAGGCATACAATGGCCAATGCAGTCAATCAAAAACAACTTGATCCATCTTTATCTTGATTACCTGTAGATCCATTTATTGGACTTTTAAATCCTATAAGCTTTACTTTCATAGTACTATACTTGTCCTAGTAGCACATATTTCTCTTAATATTCGACAGCATTGGATGGATTCCTTTCATTCTCACGTCGATATAGTTATCTCAATGCATCGAAAATCTTCATGATAATATAGAAACATAAAGGGGCAAGATTAATGTCTTTTCCAGGTTCAACAATAACAACAACAACAACATACCCAGTGTAATCCCACAAGAGAGGTTGTTTCCAATAGACCCCAGCTCAATGAAAGCATAACAAAGCAGTTATGACAAAGAAATAGTCGGGATCCTATAAAATCATTTTTTTATGTACTTCAATGTAAAAACATAATTTTCAAGTCTATATTCTCCCCAATTTTCAGTAAAAATTATAAACAAGAGATTTTTCTAAGATAATACAAGAAACAAACTTTTGAGCTTGGTGCCTCTCAGACCATCCCCACCCGACCCACCCCTACACCCACCCCAGGCAGCAGGAAAGCATAACTTCATGTTACAGCAAAAAAACAACAATTCATCATCCAAAGCAAATAATTTTACTATTACTTTTTAAGTGCAAGAAAATAAATTACTTCTGCTGCAACGTGACGTGGTTGATGCTTGAATTCCACAGAGTCTGGAATAAATCTCAAATCTAATTGGTTTGATGTTCTTTCGAAAACCTCGTCACAATTTTTTTAAAATCTGCATAATACAAAAAAATCTGTTGATATTTCTTTCAATACCTTGGATGGAATTTGCAGGTAGATTTCAGTAACTTGAAGGAATACGTTTATTTGGTAGTTGATGCTACCGTCATGTATGGAATCAGGCTGTAGACGGAAGCTTTTAAACGTGGCTTCAATCAGTTTTACTGTTGTCGTAAGCCTTTGTAGCCTGAGGATTTTGTCTGGAGTACTTAAATGATTAAGCTTTGAAGACCCGCACAGGAAATTATGTACTTTGAACTCACTATAATCAGCCCTCTAAAATGAAACTCGAGTTAGAAAGAATTACATAAATTGAAATAAATATAGTAACACATATTAGCGAAAAATGCTATGACGAATTCGGACTTACGATGTGTCACAGAGGCTGAGATAATAACTGAACTTCTTTAGCCAAGCAGCAATAAATTGCTTGTTGTCTCTTCAAGCACATCTCTATTGATGACAAACATGTTACCCTTTACATGAAAACTCCGACCACACTAAAATGAAAACTCCGATCACACTATTTTGATCCGCATATCTCAGTAATTTCAAGATCCATTTCTTTACCTTTACAAAAAAAACTCAAGATCCATGAAAATGTGCAACATCAGAACATGTGCCCAGGACTGGGCAACAAAATGGGAAAAAATATATCAATACACTCACAAGAAGAGACAACCAAAACAGAAGAAAATAATAACAATAATTTGCGAGGAAAAAATAACATGCTTGACATTACTTGGCAAAAAACTCACATATATGCATGCCGAAGAAGGAAGAACAATAAGCTTCAAAATGGTAAATAAAAACAAAAGAAACAAAAAAACATTATTCAGTTATCTCAATTTTCAGCCATATATCAAACACATTGCGTAAATTAGTGTGCACAATGCTGCTGTAATGATAACCAACTCATTAGAACCTCATATCTTCTAGTGCTTCTCAAATGTTCTTCTTCAACATATTTTATTCAAGAGTTTCCAGTGCTTGTAAAATACTCATTTTCAACCTTTCTTGAATATTGAAGTTTGCAAATTTTTTTAGTACTAAAGCTGTTGAAATATGATTAAACCCTTCAATACCAAACCTAGCGATTACCCTACCACCTCCTCTGCTTTGTAGGATTATAAGGATACCCAAAATCACAGACAACAAAACGAATATAACCAAAAAAAATATACATAGATAAAACAAACAAATATGCACATCAGATCAAAATCAAGCATTAAGATATAAAAAACAAAATATAAAAAATAAATGAGAGACCCAAATGGAGAAATAGAAGCACAACCTAACCTTTTAAGTACATGTTCCACAAACAAGACGTGTGTTCTTGTGTTTAAACTGTAAGCTCAACTTTCTTTAGTTCAACAGACGCTATACAGTAACATGTAAAAGATTCACAGAAAAGCCTTTTGAATAATTTCATCGTAAACTATATTGTATGTAGAATGATCGTCATCACTATCTGGGTTTGGAGGCCGAATTAATATCTTGAGACAATTGGAAGCATTTGCTCTCGACAATGCAACGTAAAGTTGGCCATGCGAAAATACTGGTTCTCGTAAATATATACCAACAAAATCTAATGTTTGACCTTGTGATTTATTTATAGTCACAGCAAAACAAAGTCTTACTGGAAATTGTGTTCTTTTAAACTGCACTGGGGATTTTTCATCTTCTGATGACATCAATGGTATTCTCGGAATAAACACATGTGTATTTTTAAAGTCACTGCTTGTAATTTTTGCGCTTATAACATGTGTTTTAAAATCACAACATGTCAATCTTGTGCCATTGCACAAACTTTCACAAGGATTCAAATTTCGTAGTAATTGTGAGCACGTGATTTTTGTTTCGCACGACAATCGCTCCAAAAAGAAATAAAAATAATAATTGGCCCTGCTGTACAATTTTGGATTTCTGTGCGGCACCTTGTTGATTTATTTGTGACTTCGGCCCATTTTTATTTATTTACTTTATTAAAATAAAATTCAAAAAAAATATATGTGTCCTGCATAATTCGAACCGTAATCCGGTCGTTAAATAGAAAATCATGAATAGGCATCTTCGTCCGTGATTTTATTTGGTTTGACTTTACCTGTTTTGAAATATTTTAGTGTGTGTGCAAATAATTGTATTGAGTGTGTATTTAATTTTAATTTGATTTTTTGTCTTAGTTTTGTTTTAAAATAAATAAGAAAAAGGAAATAAATAAATAAAAAATAATAAAAAAATAAATAATAAAAATAAAGAAAAGACCCCTTCCCTTCCGGACTTGGGCCAATTTTAACAAAATTGGCCCAAACAAACAGCCCAAGACCCAGGCCTGCCCGGTCCAGGCCACCTGATGCCCAGGACGTCCAAACGACGTCGTTTGAGTCGTGCCTGATCTGGGCCGTTGATCTCAGAGTGATCAACGGCCAAGATCAATTCCCCATAACCCATCAATAAACCCGACCCGTCTCACCCGGACCGACCCCAACCCTTTACCCTTGAAACTACACCGTTCCACTTAAGCTATCAGATCCAGACCGTAGATCTAGATTGATCTAACGGTCGAGATCAATCCACCCATTAACTATATAAGGCCATAATCCTACCCTGCCCCTCATATCTGAACCCCAACCTTCGTCGCCAAACAAACAGCCCTAAAACCCTAGCCGCCCCTGCGTACTTTCGCCATGAAAGCCGGCGGCATGGATGCCGGTGACCTTCCCCTTAACACCCTAGAATCCTCTTGCCTTCCTGAACATGAATCCATTAACCCTGTAGTTCGAATCTTATCCCACCTTCTCGAATCTTCATTTGAAGATTCGAGTCGGAACTTGATCTACACCGATCTGCTTCAAATTCATACCAGACACTCCCCAGACCCCTTCGTGACCAAACCATACTTGGTTTGGTCCGAATCTGATCAGGGAAGCCTGAATCCCAGATCTAAGTTTGAAAGTTTTGTTCCTCCTTCACTGGTTCAACCGAAGAGATTAAGGTCTAATGGACTTTAATCAAAGTGTTTCTCATCTGAGAAACACTTCGTTTAAAGTCCATTCAGCCTTAAGAAAGGTTGGTCCAAATCCAAGTCAAGGTTTTGATTTTTCAAAGATTTGAGGTGAGTCTTGTTCTTCTTTTCTTATTTTTGTTTTAGTCCGTTGATTTGTTTTAAAAGTCTGTTCATATTTGTTTTAATTTTACCAACTTTGGTTTGTCCACTTTGCCTGAACTTCTGTTTGTTTGAGTGAGTCTTTCCATTTGTTCTGATAATGTGTATGTTGTGCAAGTAGCTGATTTTCAAATTTGTACTGATTAGTTGACTCCTCGAGGGTATTTCTGTTTAGTCAGTATAATTCAAACCATGTATCAATACTGTTTAAATGTCTGATTTTTTGCTACGATTGTGTATGTTAATGCTAATATAGTCGAGTCGACATATGTCGTCAATTAGTTTCAACTGTCTGAACAAAGTAAATCGATTTGCTTCTGATGAACATTTGCCTGGATCCATTAAGAACCAGTTTTGTTTACTTATAGCTGTTGAATTGGATCAGTAGTGCTTAAATTCTGAATTGGAAGGCATGTGCACTCGTGCACAGCATGTGCATTGGTGCACCTCATGTGCCTTGTGCACAGCCTGTTTTTCTGCATAAGAATGCTTTTAAGTTTTAAACAATTTGACAGCATATGCTGCCAGATATATTATACTGCCCATGCCTGGCTTTAGTTTAAAGAAGTATTTAAACCTTTTAAAAGTGAAATCTGTCAGGGAATGTTGATGGGGTTTAATACTTAATTAGCTAAAGTTGGAATTGAAATGGAAGGCACATGGGAGGGGTACTGTGATATTCTGAAAACAGGCTGTTAGTTCTGAGGCTTATAAAAGGAGACATACAGAATTAGGGGAAAAAAAATTGAACCTTAAGAGCTGAAAAAGGATAGGATTGCACAGATAGAGGGAGGTTAAGAGATAGCAAGTATACAATCAACTTTCAGAAACTGTTTCTTCCTGTTGTTATTTGGGCTTTTTCAGTTGTTCAACTTGTTAAATCAATTCTGATTCTTTGGAGTTCCAGTTGTGTCTATTAGTCGAGTGCCTTTCATTGGTTACTACTGTTTTGTTTTGCTTAGAGTTCTGATTCTACTCCACTGGGTGTTGCTGTCATTTGGCTGCTTCTTTCTATCGGCCATAGTTGCATTTCTGTGTTTGAGCCTGTCCTGCTGTGTTGTTTTGTTTACTGCTGCCCTGTCCTGCTGCTATTGCTAGTCCTGTTTCTTTTGCTGCTGATTTCCACATCTTCTTCTTCTTCTCCTTTGCACATTCAGCATTTTCAGGTACACATTTCAAGTCCCATATTGATGTAATTGAAACAGTTTGAAAGCATGAAATGAAAAAGGTTGAAGAAGTTCAAGCATTTGCTGTAATATTCATAGTACATTAACATGCATTGTGAAAATTGATTAGTTTATAATTCAGCAGTTCGAAAGCATGTACTGATATTCGACTAAGTTTATCCTGTTGTGTTTTAGCTCGGTAGTTTGTTTGTTAATATGGGCATGTATATTTCGACCTTATACAATATTATTCCTGTTTCATTTAGTTTTTTTTAGTCAAGATTAGTCCACGTAAGTTTAGTTAAGTTCAACTCGAGAAGTGTTCGGATTAAGTATCATATTTCGTTAACTCATACATGATTCTTTGTCAAATTAAAACATTTTATTTTTGCCAGTTATCCTTTAATCCAGCCTAAATAAGTTCAGTTAAGTTCAACAAGAAATCTTTTCGTATGTAATATTCGGATTAAGTATTGCATTTCATCAATCTCATATGTAACCTTATGTTCTATCAAAGTATTTTCGTTAAGGCATGATTTCTTACTTTATAAGTAATTAATCAGAAATTGATAGGAGTTCAATTTAGGCCAAAACATATACTTCAACTAGCATATTATTCTTCGTTCTTCTATCTCTGAAAATGAAATAATAGAAATGTAGTCACTGTAGGATGCCCTTCTAAAATAATGAGACGAGCCTCGCCAAACAAAAATACAAATTGCGGGGCCCTCAATAATTGACAATGATAAATATCTAGAGTTTGGGAGGGACGATTTTAGTGAATTCCACTGCCTCCCTCAAAGATAATAACGCGTTTAGATTCTTTAAGCGCGACTTTAAGTAAATTATATTCTTAAATTCGGGTGCACATTGATGTGACCCAAATCCAAGTCTCAACAGAGTCAAAATGTGTTAACAACTACGGGTGCATTGACTGTGACGTGGTTTGAGATGCATTTTCACGACGTTGCAATTCTATGAAAATAAATGATAATAATAAAAGCGGTTTAAAACTTAATAAAAGTACATAAGACACAACATGTATTTGAATCAGATATTTAGCCATTATAACAATTTAAGCGACCGTGCTAGAACCACGGGATTCGAGGGTGCCTAACACCTTCCCTCGGGTCAACAGAATTCCTTACTTAGAATTTCTGGTTCGCAGACTTCATTTGGAAAAGTCGAAAATTTCCTCGATTTGGGATTCAAGATAAACCGGTGACTTGGGACACCAAAAGCCAAACCTTTCTCAAGTGGCGACTCTGAATTAAATAAATAATCCCATTTCAAATATTGTCACTTAAATTGGAAAAACTCCCACCCGCGCATTTAACCCCTCGGGGCGGGCGCGCAAAAAGGAGGTGTGACAGCTCTAGCGACTCCGCTGGGGGATGATTGAACCCAGAACCACTGGTTCAGGGTTCAAGAATTCGAGCTTAGAATAATTGTTATATTTGGCTTTATTATCTGATCTTTATTACATGTTTTTTGCATAACGTGCTAAATGTTGTCTTTTACCGCTTTGATATTATCTGAACTGTATATAAACTGTGCCGAAACCCTTCTCTTCTTACCTCCGGGGAGAAGCTCGCTGGTCGAGACTCCCTATTCTGTTAGTGTCAATGCCCGAAATAAGAAAGAGGACGGATAAGTTACGAAGCCGGACGGCCTTTTGGTTCCCGGTAAGTTGCCCCTCCTCGACTCGAGTTGTCCGCTCGGGTACACAGTCTAGAACAAATACCAAGGTTTAAACCTAGTATAACTCGACTTCATGCCAGATCCCTAGTAGGAACGCTTATTTGCATCATGTTGCATTTGACTTAGGGGGCTCAACACAGGGGTTGGGTCCGTCTAGGACAAGCAACCTGAAATGAAAAGGCCACCCTGCTGCATCCTATTTGTTTTGCGCATTTATTTGCTTCGGTTCCGCATGCTGACCGGTTTCTAAAAAAAAAAAAAGATAAATAGCAGCGTAGGGAGATAATTACTTATTTTGGAAAAATGAAACCAATGTCCAAGTAGTGTCGAAACCTCGTCGGAATTTTTCTAAAAAAAAAAAAAATATAAAACCAAAAGTTGTCTTTTAGTTTGATTCATTAAAAAAACATATAAAAATTGTTCTTTTCTTTTTTTAAAAAAAGAAAAAGAAAAAAGGGGTATTTATTTTTTAAAAAAAAATTTAAAAATGTGTTGTCTCTTTTGTAGTACCCTTTTTATAAATTCGGACTAATAGTCCAAATATTGCAAAAAAGCAAAAAAAATACTTTTTTTTAGTATTTATCTTTCTCCAAAAATAATACTTATTCTTGATTGCTAGGTTTATTTGATTTTCTCTATTCACGATATGACCGAACTACGCCGGTTTGATTCTCGCACGGGGTGAGATACGTAGGCAACCCTCGGCGGGTCCAACCTCCCGTTTTTATTAAAAAAAAAATCTAGATAATTTTAATTTTTGAGTCTAATAAAGTTTATCGCCTTAAATAAATGTGCAGGATGAGCACGATACAAATTGAATCGTTTTCAATAATGACCAAGATCCCTTTTGAGTTGCGATTATGGTGGAACGACTTAGGCAAAGAAGGGCAAGGCAAAGTGAGGAAATATCTGAAAAATCTCCCGGATTTACTAGACACTCAGCCTCGGGGTGATATTATCAGATCATTGGTCACTTACTGGGATTCGGCGCACAACGTATTCCATTTTTCAGACTTCGAACTCACCCCGACGTTGGAGGAAATAGCGGGATACATTGGGGGTGATGAAGCTCCGTTAAGGTTCAAGTACTTGATTGCACCTAGGGCCGTCACGGTACACCGATTTTTGGATTTTCTGAAAATACCCCGAACATTTCACCATCCAGATCTTGCCAAAGGTTTCTGCAGTCTCCATCTCATGTATGCTAGATACGGTCATGAGGGCGGGTTCAATAAGCCGGATTTCAAACTATGTAGTAAAGGCAACCGACAAAAATGGGACGAACACAGGCAGTTGGCTTTCATGACGGCCTTCTTAGGTCTTATAGTGTTCCCAAGGAAGGACGGCCACATCGATCTAAGAATAACTGGGGTTGTCAGTACTTTGCTTACCCAAGATAAAAGTACTCTGGCGCCTATGATTATGGCTGACATTTTCCGGGCTCTCACTGTTTGTCGAGCCAGGGGTGACTTTTTCGAAGGATGTAACCTACTGTTGCAAGTGTGGATGACCGATCATTTATGTCATCGCTCCTCACTTTTGGGTTATGGTTCGCCAGAGAAAACTTGTATTGGAGAATTCTACACGAGAATCAAAGGGCTCAATTTACCTGAGGGAGTCACATCATGGACCTCCTTTCTCCGAACTCTCACCGCCAGCCAAGTCCAATGGACGCTCGGATGGTCACCTATCGAGGAAATCATATACATGCCGGCAACCCGGCCTCACTTTCTGTTGATGGGACTGAAAAGTATCCAACCCTATGCACCGTATCGGGTTTTGAGGCAACTTGGGAGGTACCAAGTGGTACCGAAAGATGAAGATTTGAGTACCCAGGTGATTGAAATCAGTCCGAACGGTCATTTCCCTGAAGAAGAAGTTCGCCAAATCTGGAGTGAATGCCAACATCTGACAGCAAACACTTGTGTGATCGATACGGCAAAAGGGGAGGTCGCCCCAGGATATCACGCTTGGCTTAGAGGTAGCCTGTCTTACGAAAGACCGGCTAAAAGGCCGCATCTCAAAGATTTCGTAGAATCATCCCAAGGGCAATGGAACTGGTTAGCAAAAGAGAAGGGTTATCGGGCAGAGATTGGCGATTTGAAGCTACAAATAGATAGTTTGAAATTCGATAACATCATACAAATCGCGGCGGATCGAAGCGAAAAGAATAGGTTGATCCAAGAGAATGAAGAACTTAAGGCCCAAGTCCAAAAATTGAGATTGTCTCTTGATGAGCAACCCAGAAGTCAATCAGACCAGCGGTTGATAAAGGGTTTGAAAAGAGAGATCACGGAATGGCGAGACAGGTTAGAAGAATCCGAAAAGGTCATGACAGAGTTCAAGGCACGGTGGGAAACAAGAGTAGATAAGCATCGCCGATGTTTGAACCAATTGAAACGTGACCACGAGAAGGCTGTTTCCAAAATAAAAAGGGAGATGGCTACACTTGAGTTTAAAACAGTTAAGCAGGCCAAGGATTTCCAAATTAAGAGCAGATACTGGTATGACTCAATAGCCCAGATGAAGTTGGAAGTACGGCGATTGAAGCATCAGTATATACAGGATACTCAGGTATTCGAGATATGTAGCGATCAGATAAAACGCCTACTCATAGAAAGGAAGCGAACCAGAGATAGGATCAAGGCCATTGCCCATGCCATCACCAGACGATGTCTACGATGTGAGAACATGTCCAGCGTTACCGTCCTCTCGGCAGTAATGGGTTATGTCAAGCAGACTATGCATGAGCTGGAGCAACTTGAGAGGGATCTCACACCTAGGACCGCGGCAAGGCCGAACGATGCCCCGCGGACACCAATTTTCAAAACCATAATGCACTCATAGTTCAAGCCTGTATCTTAGCATCTCCTGTTTGTTTTTCCATCGGGGTGATTTTTAGTCTATTTTTGAGTCTAGGTTTATTTTCAAAGTTTGCTTTTTCTTTTGCAAAATGTAGTTTGTAATAGACTGCTTCAACAATAAAAAGGTTGTTTCTTTTACGATCATTTGTGTTTTTCGAACTACGTAATGATCTGATTCACGTAGGCATCGTGATACGTAGGCAATCCTCATCGGATCCGGTCACATTTCTTTTACTGCAAAATAAAAAATAATAATAAATAAAATAAAAGGAAAACAAAAGAGAGAAAGAAAAGAAAAGAAAAAAGGGAAAAACTAATAAGAGGAAAAAATGTCGGAATGACGCGTGCTCTCATAGCAAACATATAGTAATCCACTTAACTGTATAGGTGCATCATGCCCAACGTGAGATTAACTATCTGTTATTTGCTGCAAATTAACCGTGCGTTTGTCATTGAGCATTTTTTTAGGGTTTTTGAAAAGACGGTTGGTTTGGTGAAAGTCTGGCCTCGCACTCATACTTCACGAGGTCAAGGAGAGGTGTTCAACTACCTGTTGTTAGGACCAGAAGCAGTACTCACACTTACTTCACCAGGTAAAAAGGAAGTGTGGAAATGTCTTCGGAAATCCCATTGCAAACAGTCCCCGTCTCCGAGGAAAGCTCAATCTCAGCCATCCTCACACCTGAATCCGCAACTGCGGAAGAAAATAGAATCCTACGGCTCCGCATGTTGGAAATGCTGGATGACTGGAATAATGGGAAAGAGCCGCCAAGTGTCGTCCCCGGATTCCCTGAATTATTCTCCAAGTCAAGTGGGACTTCTAATGTCCCCATAAATTATCCTGCTACCCCATTTGGGTACCCAGCAACCTCAGCCTTCTCTGCTGGATCGCCTTCTGAGCCTCATCCCCGAATTTCGGCCACTGATGCAAGCATGAACATCTTTACTGCATCGCCTTGCCCAGTTACGGCACAGCTTGCCACGTACAAGCCAAGCTTTGACTCATCCTCTTTTACATTCCAAGCACCATCGTTCTCAATGGAACCAACTATGTTCGCTACCAGTACTAATCCTCTACCGCCTCTGTGCGAGCTCGCACCAGGACAGGATCAGAACCCCAGAGTTGTAGAACAAAATGAGATTGCCAAAAGGATGAGAAGCCTTGAACAAAGTCTGAAGAATATTCAAGGATTAAGCGGGCAAAAGAGCGTCTCTTACGCCGACCTGTGCATGTTTCCTCACGTGCACCTGCCAACGGGTTTCAAGACCCCCAAGTTTGAGAAATACGATGGGCACGGTGACCCCATTGCACATCTTAAAAAATACTGCAACCAATTGCGGGGAGCCGGCGGAAAAGAAGAGCTGCTAATGGCATACTTTGGGGAAAGTCTAGTAGGGATAGCTTCGGAATGGTATATGGATCAGGAAATGTCCCGATGGCATATATGGGATGATCTCGCCAGAGATTTTGTAAAACAATTCCAGTATAACATCGACATTGCGCCAGACCGAAACTCTCTGTCGAATTTGAAGAAGAAGCCTTCGGAAAGCTTTAGAGAGTATGCTATTAAGTGGCGTGAACAGGCGTCGAGAGTGAAGCCTCCCATGGACGAAGTGGAAATGGTCACTACCTTTCTTCAGGCTCAAGAGTCTGACTATTTCCAAAACATGATGACGGCCATGGGTAAGCCATTCGCGGAAGCGATCAAGATTGGAGAGATGGTGGAAAATGGTTTGAAAACGGGTAGGATTCTGAGTCAAGCAGCCATAAGGGCAACTTCCCAGGCCGTCCAAAGCGGGTCTGGAGGAACGACAAGGGGAAAGAAGAATGAAGAAACGGCTATGGCAGCCTCTGAAGCAAGGGAGTATCGTCATCCCAGGCCCCATTTTCCGGAAAGAGCCCCACAACACTACTACCCCCACTCAAATTTGGCATATGCTCATCAACCTTATATGGTCATGAATGGCCAACCTTATAACCATCCACCACAACAAGCCAACCGAGGCCCAGCTCCACCTCCCAGAAATCAGCCTCCTTACCGCAACCACTATAACCCACAACCCCCGCAGAATAACTACCGCCCCCAGGAGCCACCTCGACGGCGGACTTTCACGCCCATCGGTGAACAATACTCTACATTGTTCCCTAAGCTAGTCCAGTTGGGTTTCTTGCAACCAATTCCCCAAACGAGGCAAAACCCGACATCTCCTTCTTACAAAGCCGGAGTCAGATGCGCCTATCATTCAGGAGCTGAGGGACATGATACAAACGACTGCTAGTCATTGAAAAGAGTGGTCGAAAATTTGATAGAGCAGGGGAAAATAGTGCTAAGGGACGAAGAGATCCCAAATGTGACTAACAATCCATTGCCCGCTCACAATAATGGGCCGCTGATCGGCATGATTTGTGAAGACAAAGAGTTCGACCCTGCTTTGAAAGCCATAATTGCCATTGTCGACACAGGGAAAAGGCCTGAAATAGACCAGAAATCAGAAAAGGGGAAGGAGGCCAAGGCTGTAAAGAGCAAGCCTGAAAAGAAGGTAGAGAAGGAAGTAGTACCAGCAAAGGGTGGAATTCTTTACATACCGCGAGGTCAAGCCGAGAAGACGCAGAACTTCGGGATCAAAAAGACAAAGCCTATGTACGTGCCGAAAGGGGCCTATGTGGTCCGGGGGACGATTCAACCACCTCGGCTGAATGAGCCAGTGGTTATCAGACGCGTGCCACAAAAGCCAATGACCAACCCGTCCACAGTGCCGTGGAATTATCAAAAGACTTTGGTAATGTACAAAGGTAAGGAGGTCATGGAAGAACTTCCAGAAAATACTTTCGTTGGAGGGTACTCAAATACCCAAGAACTGAACAACGCCACACAAAGGCGCTTCCCTCCAAAGAAGCCTGTGAGTGTTGAAGAAGCGGAAGTGTTCTTCCAACAAATGAAGATGCCGGATTACGAGGTGATAGATCAGCTGCGCAAGCACCCTGAGCAAGTATCCATGCTGTCATTATTAATGAGGTCAACCGAGCATCAAAAGATCCTGCTGAAAACCCTGAATGAAGCATATGTACCGGTCGAAACCTCGGCGGAGCAACTAGAGCGGATGACAGAAAGATTCTTCGCCGTCAACCAAATCTCTTTCAGCAAGAATGATTTACCCCCGGAAGGAGCAGCACACAACAAGGCCTTGCACTTAACAGTTAAATGCGAGGACTACTACGTCAAGCGGGTAATGCTGGATGGGGGATCAGGTGTTGACATTTGCCCGCTCTCCACGCTACAAAGAATGGAAATTGGGGCAGGAAGAATCCGACCCAACACTGTCTGCGTGAGAGCTTTCGACGGCATCAAGAGAGATACAATGGGAGAAATAGACCTGTTGTTGGTCATAGGACCAGTCGAATTTCGAGTAATCTTCCAGGTGATCGACATGGACACATCCTACAATTTTCTCCTCGGCAGACCTTGGATCCATGCGGCAGGAGCCGTGCCTTCCACTCTTCACCAGATGGTGAGGTTCGAGTACGAAGACCAAGAGATCGTGGTCCATGGGGAAGACGAACATGCCATTTATCGGGACCCATCCATCCCGTATCTTGAACCGAGAGAAGGGAGCGAACATACGGTCTATCAAGCTTTCGAGGTGGTACTGGCAGAGCAGCACGAAGAGGGAGTACCTTGCCCCCAGCCTTTCTTGTCTAACGCCTCGGTCATGGTGGCCAAAGAGATGATCCGGCACGGATTTAGGCCAGGGAAGGGACTTGGACGAACCCTTCAGGGAATAACAGAACCCATTACTTTGCCAGTCATCAAGAAACCTTTTGGGCTAGGTTTCAAACCTACTCCAGCGGACGAAAAATGGGCAAAGAAAAGGAGAAATGAGGGCTGGAAGTTGCCTCAACCACTGCCGGATTTATATGCGACTTTCGTCAGGCCAAGGTACGCTGAAGAAGAAGATGATGAGGTCTTCACAGCTGAGGAAATCGAGGAAATATGTGGGGCAATGAGGGAAATGCTCTACGAGGTCCACATGGTTCAACCAGGCGAAGGCACAAGCACTGCTGAGATGATGTACATGGGGCCAAACGCCAAACTCCAAAACTGGGAGATCACGCCATTCCCAACTAGACGGAAGTCCGGGTAGACCTGTCCTGCCACCTTTCCTGTATCACAAGTTGTCTCCGGGACATAACTTGAACGTTTCCTTCTTTTCAATTGTTGTTTTTAACTCCTAGTTGTAAACATTGTTGTCTTCCAATTTTCCAAAGAAAATATACAAAAAAAAATCACCATTGCTTTCCTATTCTTTCTTTTGTTCTGATTTTTATTACTTTTCCTCTTCTCTTCCTTTTCAGTCCTAATAATGCGGCTTTAAATATGACATGCTTGCGGACTTCACGCCCAGATCACAATGAGTTATTTAACTGCGAATTAATGAACCCAGAACCAGAATATGATGCGGAAGAGGCTTTTAGGGAGATAAATCGAGAGTTGGAATATTTCGAGAATAAACCTAAGCCGAATCTGAATGACACTGAACCGGTAAATTTAGGAACCCCGGAAGAAATCCGGGAGACCAAAATAAGCATTCACACGGACAAGAAAACGCGAGAGGCGATAATTCAACTTCTTTTTGAATTCAAAGACGTGTTTGCTTGGTCATATGATGACATGCCGGGACTTGGTGTTGATCTGGTGGTTCATAAATTGCCGATTCATCCTGACTGTCCTCCGGTTCAACAAAAGCAACGAAAGTTCAAAACTGAGGTCAGCGACAAGATTAAAGAGTAGATCACCAAACAACTAAAAACGGGAGTGATTCGGGTAGTCCAATATACAACATGGTGGCGAATGTGGTTCCAGTACCAAAAAAGGACGGGAAAACTCGAGTATGTGTAGATTACCGAGATTTGAACAGAGCAAGTCCTAAGGATAATTTCCCGCTGCCCAACATCCACATCCTTGTTGATAATTGCGCCAAGCACGAAATACAGTCTTTTGTAGATTGTTATGTCGGGTATCATCAGGTACTGATGGATGAAGAGGACGCCGAGAAAACTGCCTTCACCACGCCTTGGGGAACCTACTGTTACCGGGTCATGCCATTTGGTCTGAAGAATGCTGGGGCTACTTACATGAGGGCCATGACTGCCATTTTCCATGACATGATGCACCAGGAAATAGAGGTGTACGTGGACGATGTGATAATCAAGTCCAGGACGCAGGATAATCACATCCAAGACATGAGGAAGTTCTTCAAGAGGCTAAGGAAGTATGACTTGAAGCTGAACCCAGCCAAATGTGCTTTCGGAGTTCCGTCGGGCAAACTTTTGGGTTTCATCGTAAGCAGGAGAGGTATCGAGTTAGATCCAACTAAGATAAAATCTATCAGAGATCTACCTCCCCCAAGAACGAAGAAAGATGTGATGAGTCTGTTGGGCAGGTTGAACTACATCAGTGGGTTTATTGCCCAGCTGACAAGCACGTGTGAGCCCATATTTAAGCTGTTAAGGAAAGATGCGGCGATTAAGTGGACAACTGAGTGTCAAGAAGCCTTTGATAAAGTCAAAGAATACCTTTCGAATCCCCCGGTCTTGGTCCCTCCAGAATCAGGGAGGCCACTTTTCTTGTATCTGACAGTCTTGGAGAACTCTTTCGGTTGCGTCCTCGGACAACACGACGTAACCGGAAAGAAGGAGCAAGCAATCTACTACTTGAGCAAGAAATTCACCGGTTACGAGGTCAAATACACTCTGCTGGAAAGGACATGCTGCGCTCTCACATGGGTTGCACAAAAGCTGAGACATTATCTCCAAGCCCACACTACATTCCTCATAAGCAGGTTGGATCCTTTGAAGTATATATTTCAGAAACCAATGCCTACTGGGAGACTGGCTAAATGGCAAATCTTGCTTACGGAATTCGACATAGTTTATGTCACTCGCACGACAATGAAAGCCCAGGCGTTAGCAGATCATTTGGCCGAAAATCCGGTCGATGAGGAATACCAGCCATTGGATACCTACTTCCCAGATGAAGAAGTAAACACCGTAGAAGTGATCTCGGAGGAAGCTCATGTTTGGAAGATGTTCTTTGACGGAGCCGTGAACGCCAAGGGTGTAGGGATTGGGGCAATTTTGATCTCGCCTTCCGGTCAGCATTATCCCGCCACAGCTAGACTGCGTTTCTTTTGCACAAACAATACAGCTGAGTATGAAGCCTGCATTATGGGCATGCATATGGCAATCGATCAGGATGTCGAAGACTTACTGATTATGGGAGATTCTGACCTGATCATCCGACAAGTTCAAGGCGAATGGGAAACTCGGGATGTCAAACTTATCCCATACCGACAACATGTGGAGGACCTCAGCAAGCGCTTTACCTCAATAGAGTTCAGGTATATTCCGAGGTGTCACAATGAACTGGCAGACGCACTTGCTACTCTGGCTTCTATGCTACCATACCCGGGCAACGCCCACGCCGATCCTTTGGAAATCCAAATCAAGGAAAGACACGGTTACTGCAGTGTAATCGAGGCGGGATCAAATACGCAGCCTTGGTACCATGACATCAAGAAATTCCTGAAGACACAAGAATACCCCGAGCACGCTACCGGAGATCAAAAGAGGACCATTAGGCGACATGCAAGTGGTTTCTTTTTGAGCGGTGAATTGTTATATAAGAGGACTCCGGACCTCAATCTCCTAAGATGTGTCGATATCGAGGAAGCGAGAAAGATCATGCACGAAGTACACGCAGGTGTGTGCGGACCTCACATGAACAGGTATGTCTTAGCAAAGAAGATCCTTAGAGCAGGTTATTACTGGATGACCATGGAAAAGGATTGCTTTAGCTTTGTTCGGAAGTGTCATCAGTGTCAGGTGCACGGTAACTTGATTCATGCACCTCCCACGGAACTGCACCCCATGTCCGCACCTTGGCCATTTGTCGCTTGGGGCATGGACGTCATTGGACCAATTGAACCAAAGGCTTCGAATGGACACAGGTTTATACTGGTTGCCATCGATTATTTCACAAAATGGGTAGAAGCTGTCACTCTCAAGTCGGTCACCAAGAAAGCTGTGGTGGATTTTGTACACTCAAATCTTATCTGTCGCTTCGGTATTCCTGCGACTATCATTACAGATAACGCAGCAAACTTGAACAGTCACTTGATGGGAGATGTATGTGAGCAATTCAAGATAACGCATAGGAATTCCACTCCTTATCGGCCTAAAGCCAATGGTGCTGTGGAAGCAGCAAACAAAAACATCAAGAAGATTTTGAGGAAGACTATCCAAAGTTCCCGACAGTGGCATGAGCAGTTACCTTTTGCATTATTGGGGTACCGCACTACGGTACGCACATCGGTGGGAGCGACTCCTTATCTTTTGGTTTATGGGACCGAGGCTGTAATACCGGCAGAGGTAGAGATTCCTTCGCTTCGAATCATTGTCGAAGCAGAAATCGAAGACAGCGAGTAGGTCAAGGCTCGACTGGAGCAATTGACGTTGATTGATGAAAAGCGGATGGCCGCAGTTTGTCACAGACAGTTATACCAACGAAGGATGGCCCGTGCTTACAACAAGAAAGTCCGACCCCGGAATTTCGAAGTAGGTCAGCTGGTACTAAGGCATATTTTGCCGCATCATGAAGAAGCAAAAGGAAAGTTTGCCCCAAATTGGAAAGGCCCATACATCGTAAGGAAGATATTGCCGAGAGGAGCATTGTATTTGGGTGATATCGAAGGAAATGACCCCGACACAGCAGTAAATGCAGATGCAGTCATGAGATACTACGTCTAGATCATACTCCAAGTGGTCCTGACACGCTTGAAAATGGCGAAGGTTTTATTCCCCACTACTCCCCAAACACTACCCAATTCTCCCTACCAACTTCTGAGTCGTTTACAAAAAAAAAAACAAAAAAAAAAAAACAAAACAAAACATTGATTGAGGCCTGAACTACGTTTGACTTGATTCCGAAAGGATACGTAGGTAGCCTCTCCCTGAGGTTCAGTCACACCAACAATAAAATCCCATTCACCCTGAAATTGAAACCGGGGCACGTCGAGCAGTTTAGAAGTTAGTATCATCTACCTTTTCTTTACCAAGCACAAGCCTTCAAATCAATTACCAAATATGGCGGGGGACCAATAAGCGTCACAAATGGAGACCAGCACACTCTGAATTGAGAAAGATAAAATGAGAGAGTCTCGGCGGTGAAAACCTTCGGGCACCACGAGGCGACGGGAGTAGAGAAACCAAAATGAGAGAGCTTGTTTAGTAAAAATTCGCAAAGAGTGATATCAAGCGATGACAGGAAGAAAAATGAGAGAGGTCAGCCAGCGAAAACCCGCAAAAGGGCGCTGTTGGCCGAAAAGAATGACTCCATTCCAAGAAAGTTTCGGCAGAGTACCACCAGTTTGGAATCACAGATCCGTTCTGGTTCAGGAAAACGCAAGCTCTTAGAAGGTCAGACGTCCAGTCCAAAGAGCATGTCATGTCATTTAAAGCCAGCGTTATCTTCCTCAGATAAGTTTTCCTCGTCCCGAGAAAGGTGTTCCTTTTCTGATTTATTTTCCCCTTTCTTTGTTTCTTTTCGAATCCCTTTTGCATTTTAACCCCGAGTTCAGGACACACCGGAAAGGACATGTGGCATGGTTTGTTTGCACGGAATCCCGTCTCATGAAGGAAAGCGCCTCATCTCATTGATATGATTGCCCAAGCATGATGAATCATGACGTTTGATGGTGTCCCGGAGTAAAGAAAAAGAGAGAAATCTTGAAATCTCCCCCAGCAAGTCCACCTTCGGACAAATCCCCACAGAGTCTCCCCCTGTACAGAACCCCACAGAGTTTCTCTTTTGTACAATCTCCCACAAAGTCTCCCCAGTATAAAAAAAATAAAAAAAAAATCCCCATTGGAATTTCATCAGCACATCCCCAGCGAGTCTTTTTGTAAATATTCCCCAACAAGCTTACCCCAACAAACCCTGGGAAACTCATTTTTGAAATAAATCCCCAGCCCCATTGTACAAAAATCCACACAAAGAATCCACTTTGAAAATATTCCCCACAGAGCTTCCTTTGTTGTACAGAGCTTCCTTACGAAGCAAGTCATCACAGAATCCGGAAATACAAGCCTGTGTAGTCTAAAGGTTTCGCCATTCGAATCGAATCAATGGCGGAACTTCGCAACAGAAGTAAAGACGCAACGAAGCAATTGAGAACAATCAAGGTCACCGAACCGACCGTCATTTCCGAACTAACAGTTGTTCTTTGTCTGAGAAGTTGAAACAGGTTTTAATCCAAGACAACCGTGCAAGAAGCAGGTGTCGCCCAAAGAAGAAGGTACACGGGTACACGAAATATTTTGGCAATAAGGAATTCACTCAAAAGGTAAGTTCCCGCAAAACTCCCTTTTATCTTCTATTAAAACAAGAAAACTCAAAAATAGATCGTGTAGTATTCTCGAGCTTTATCCCCAGCCAATCAGCATTAGGGTTTTAAACCCTAAACTGAATTTTCCTTTTAGTCAGCATTAGGGTTTTAAACCCTAAACTGAACTTTTCCCTTTCAGCCAGCATTAGAGTTTTAAACTCTAAACTGAGCTTTTCCATGCAATCAGCATTAGGGTTTTAAACCCTAAACTGAATTTTCCTTTTAATCAGCATTAGGGTTTTAAACCCTAAACTGAATTTTCCTTTTAGTCAGCATTAGGGTTTTAAACCCTAAACTGAACTTTTTCCTTTCAGCCAACATTAGAGTTTTAAACTCTAAACTGAGCTTTTCCATGCAATCAACATTAGGGTTTTAAACCTTAAACTGAATTTTTCCATGCAATCAGCATTAGGGTTTTAAACCCTAAACTGAATTTTCCTTTTAGTCAGCATTAGGGTTTTAAACCCTAAACTGAACTTTTCCTTTCAGCCAGCATTAGAGTTTTAAACTCTAAACTGAGCTTTTCCATGCAATCAGCATTAGGGTTTTAAACCCTAAACTGAATTTTCCCTTTAATCAGCATTAGGGTTTTAAACCCTAAACTGAATTTTCCTTTTAGTCAGCATTAGGGTTTTAAACCCTAAACTGAACTTTTTCCTTTCAGCCAGCATTAGAGTTTTAAACTCTAAACTGAGCTTTTCCATGCAATCAGCATTAGGGTTTTAAACCCTAAACTGAATTTTCCTTTTAGTCAGCATTAGGGTTTTAAACCCTAAACTGAACTTTTTCCTTTCAGCCAGCATTAGAGTTTTAAACTCTAAACTGAGCTTTTCCATGCAATCAGCATTAGGGTTTTAAACCCTAAACTGAATTTTCCCTTTAGTCAGCATTAGGGTTTTAAACCCTAAACTGAACTTTTTCCTTTCAGCCAGCATTAGAGTTTTAAACTCTAAACTGAGCTTTTCCATGCAATCCGCATTAGGGTTTTAAACCCTAAACTGAATTTTCCTTTTAGTCAGCATTAGGGTTTTAAACCCTAAACTGAACTTTTTCCTTTCAGCCAGCATTAGAGTTTTAAACTCTAAACTGAGCCCTTTCCATGCAATCAGCATTAGGGTTTTAAAACCCTAAACTGAATTTTCCCTTTAATCAGCATTAGGGTTTTAAACCCTAAACTGAATTTTCCTTTTAGTCAGCATTAGGGTTTTAAACCCTAAACTGAACTTTTTCCTTTCAGCCAGCATTAGAGTTTTAAACTCTAAACTGAGCCCTTTCCATGCAATCAGCATTAGGGGTTTAAACCCTAAACTGAATTTTCCCTTTAGTCAGCATTAGGGTTTTAAACCCTAAACTGAATTTTCCCTTTAGTCAGCATTAGGGTTTTAAACCCTAAACTGAACTTTTTCCTTTCAGCCAGCATTAGAGTTTTAAACTCTAAACTGAGCTTTTCCATGCAATCAGCATTAGGGTTTTAAACCCTAAACTGAATTTTCCTTTTAGTCAGCATTAGGGTTTTAAACCCTAAACTGAACTTTTTCCTTTCAGCCAGCATTAGGGTTTTAAAACCCTAAACTGAGCTTTTCCATGCAATCAGCATTAGGGTTTTAAACCCTAAACTGAATTTTTCCTTTGTTTGGCGTTAGGGTTTTAAACCCCAAACCGAACCTCTCCCCAGCTAGCCGGTGTTAGGGCTCCAGCCCTGAACTGAGCATGCATATCCTCTTTCATCAATTTTATGAACTTCCTGGTGAATAATTAATGAAATTTTCCTAGTGAAACTGGGGCAGAAAATTTCGTTCGTTTGTTTGTTTTCTCCCGCAGGTCTGACCTCGAGCCACATGGACCGAAATGACCCACGAGATAAATCTCAGTTCGGAATCAAAGAAGAAAAAGACAAAAGAAGATATCCCGAGATATCAGAGTAAAGGGAAAGCAGATCGACTCCAACATTTGACTAAGGTCCTGAACTCTGCCGGTCACATTTTATTCGGTATCCCGGAGATTAAACAAGTCACCGCAACTTGCAAGCATCAAGATTCAGATCGGAGTCTACAAGCAGAATCAGCTAAGACCCAAGATCAAGTCGTAAAAGAATCATAGATAGGAATCTTGTAACTAGCAGTTGACATACACACAAGTAGTTAGCTCAGTTTCCAATTTCCATTTGGTTGTAATAAGGCAGTCAGTAACGTAGCAGTGACAACAGCAGCAGCAGTAGCAGCAAGCATTGCAATCCCATGGTAGTCCCAGCTACCAAAACTTCCCGAACTACATTGACCTGATTCCTGTTTAGCCCAGGATATGTAGGAAATCTTTGAAGCAAGATTCGGTCAGATCTTTCAAAAAAAATGCTTCATACGGAGTGGTCTATAGGCAAAAATCGCTCATACACGCTCACTTTATCTTTGCACGAAAACCCTTCGTGTTTCCGAACAAAGAGGGGCAGCTGTGAGCACGTGATTTTTGTTTCGCATGACAATCGCTCCAAAAAGAAATAAAAATAATAATTGGCCCTACTGTATAATTTTGGATTTCTGTGCGGCACCTTGTTGATTTATTTGTGACTTCGGCCCATTTTTATTTATTTACTTTATTAAAATAAAATTCAAAAAAAATATATGTGTCCTGCATAATTCGAACCGTAATCCGGTCGTTAAATAGAAAATCATGAATAGGCATCTTCGTCCGTGATTTTATTTGGTTTGACTTTACCTGTTTTGAAATATTTTAGTGTGTGTGCAAATAATTGTATTGGGTGTGTATTTAATTTTAATTTGATTTTTTGGCTTAGTTTTGTTTTAAAATAAATAAGAAAAAGGAAATAAATAAAAAAATAATAATAAAAAAATAAAAAAAAATAAAGAAAGGACCCCTTCCCTTCCGGACTTGGGCCAATTTTAACAAAATTGGCCCAAACAAACAGCCCAAGACCCAGGCCTGCCCGGTCCAGGCCACCTGATGCCCAGGACGTCCAAACGACGTCGTTTGAGTCGTGCCTGATCTGGGCCGTTGATCTCAGAGTGATCAACGGCCAAGATCAATTCCCCATAACCCATCAATAAACCCGACCCGTCTCACCCGGACCGACCCCAACCCTTTACCCTTGAAACGACACCGTTCCACTTAAGCTATCAGATCCAGACCGTAGATCTAGATTGATCTAACGGTCGAGATCAATCCACCCATTAACTATATAAGGCCATAATCCTACCCTGCCCCCCTATCTAAACCCCAACCTTCGTCCCCAAACAAACAGCCCTAAAACCCTAGCCGCCCCTACGTACTTTCGCCATGAAAGCCGGCGGCATGGATGCCGGTGACCTTCCCCTTAACACCCTAGAATCCCCTTGCCTTCCTGAACATGAATCCATTAACCCTGTAGTTCGAATCTTATCCCACCTTCTCGAATCTTCATTTGAAGATTCGAGTCGGAACCTGATCTACACCGATCTGCTTCAAATTCATACCAGACACTCCCCAGACCCCCTCGTGACCAAACCATACTTGGTTTGGTCCGAATCTGATCAGGGAAGCCTGAATCCCAGATCTAAGTTTGAAAGTTTTGTTCCTCCTTCACTGGTTCAACCGAAGAGATTAAGGTCTAATGGACTTTAATCAAAGTGTTTCTCATCTGAGAAACACTTCGTTTAAAGTCCATTCAGCCTTAAGAAAGGTTGGTCCAAATCCAAGTCAAGGTTTTGATTTTTCAAAGATTTGAGGTGAGTCTTGTTCTGCTTTTCTTATTTTTGTTTTAGTCCGTTGATTTGTTTTAAAAGTCTGTTCATATTTGTTTTAATTTTACCAACTTTGGTTTGTCCACTTTGCCTGAACTTCTGTTTGTTTGAGTGAGTCTTTCCATTTGTTCTGATAATGTGTATGTTGTGCAAGTAGCTGATTTTCAAATTTGTACTGATTAGTTGACTCCTCGAGGGTATTTCTGTTTAGTCAGTATAATTCAAACCATGTATCAATACTGTTTAAATGTCTGATTTTTGGCTACGATTGTGTATGTTAATGCTAATATAGTCGAGTCGACATATGTCGTCAATTAGTTTCAACTGTCTGAACAAAGTAAATCGATTTGCTTCTGATGAACATTTGCCTGGATCCATTAAGAACCAGTTTTGTTTACTTATAGCTGTTGAATTGGATCAGTAGTGCTTAAATTCTGAATTGGAAGGCATGTGCACTCGTGCACAGCATGTGCATTGGTGCACCTCATGTGCCTTGTGCACAGCCTGTTTTTCTGCATAAGAAGGCTTTTAAGTTTTAAACAATTTGACAGCATATGCTGTCAGATATATTATACTGCCCATGCCTGGCTTTAGTTTAAAGAAGTATTTAAACCTTTTAAAAGTGAAATCTGTCAGGGAATGTTGATGGGGTTTAATACTTAATTAGCTAAAGTTGGAATTGAAATGGAAGGCACATGGGAGGGGTACTGTGATATTCTGAAAACAGGCTGTTAGTTCTGAGGCTTATAAAAGGAGACATACAGAATTAGGGAAAAAAAATTGAACCTTAAGAGCTGAAAAAGGATAGGATTGCACAGATAGAGGGAGGTTAAGAGATAGCAAGTATACAATCAACTTTCAGAAACTGTTTCTTCCTGTTGTTATTTGGGCTTTTTCAGTTGTTCAACTTGTTAAATCAATTCTGATTCTTTGGAGTTCCAGTTGTGTCTATTAGTGGAGTGCCTTTCATTGGTTACTACTGTTTTGTTTTGCTTAGAGTTCTGATTCTACTCCACTGGGTGTTGCTGTCATTTGGCTGCTTCTTTCTATCGGCCATAGTTGCATTTCTGTGTTTGAGCCTGTTCTGTTGTGTTGTTTTGTTTACTGCTGCCCTGTCCTGCTGCTATTGCTAGTCCTGTTTCTTTTGCTGCTGATTTCCACATCTTCTTCTTCTTCTCCTTTGCACATTCAGCATTTTCAGGTACACATTTCAAGTCCCATATTGATGTAATTGAAACAGTTTGAAAGCATGAAATGAAAAAGGTTGAAGAAGTTCAAGCATTTGCTGTAATATTCATAGTACATTAACAGGCATTGTGAAAATTGATTAGTTTATAATTCAGCAGTTCGAAAGCATGTACTGATATTCGACTAAGTTTATCCTGTTGTGTTTTAGCTCGGTAGTTTGTTTGTTAATATGGGCATGTATATTTCGACCTTATACAATATTATTCCTGTTTCATTTAGTTTTTTTTAGTCAAGATTAGTCCACGTAAGTTTAGTTAAGTTCAACTCGAGAAGTGTTCGGATTAAGTATCATATTTCGTTAACTCATACATGATTCTTTGTCAAATTAAAACATTTTATTTTTGCCAGTTATCCTTTAATCCAGCCTAAATAAGTTCAGTTAAGTTCAACAAGAAATCTTTTCGTATGTAATATTCGGATTAAGTATTGCATTTCATCAATCTCATATGTAACCTTATGTTCTATCAAAGTATTTTTGTTAAGGCATGATTTCTTACTTTATAAGTAATTAATCAGAAATTGATAGGAGTTCAATTTAGGCCAAAACATATACTTCAACTAGCATATTATTCTTCGTTCTTCTATCTCTGGAAACGAAATAATAGAAATGTAGTCACTGTAGGATGCCCTTCTAAAATAATGAGACGAGCCTCGCCAAACAAAAATACAAATTGTGGGGCCCTCAATAATTGACAATGATAAATATCTAGAGTTTGGGAGGGACGATTTTAGTGAATTCCACTGCCTCCCTCAAAGATAATAACGCGTTTAGATTCTTTAAGCGCGACTTTAAGTAAATTATATTCTTATATTCGGGTGCACATTGATGTGACCCAAATCCAAGTCTCAACGGAGTCAAAATGTGTTAACAACTACGGGTGCATTGACTGTGACGTGGTTTGAGATGCATTTTCACGACGTTGCAATTCTATGAAAATAAATGATAATAATAAAAGCGGTTTAAAACTTAATAAAAGTACATAAGACACAACATGTATTTAAATCAGATATTTAGCCATTATAACAATTTAAGCGACCGTGCTAGAACCACGGGATTCGAGGGTGCCTAACACCTTCCCTCGGGTCAACAGAATTCCTTACTTAGAATTTCTGGTTCGCAGACTTCATTTGGAAAAGTCGAAAATTTCCTCGATTTGGGATTCAAGATAAACCGGTGACTTGGGACACCAAAAGCCAGACCTTTCTCAAGTGGCGACTCTGAATTAAATAAATAATTCCATTTCGAATATTGTCACTTAAATTGGAAAAACTCCCACCCGCGCATTTAACCCCTCGGGGCGGGCGCGCAAAAAGGAGGTGTGACAGTAATATAATTGGACAATTTTCTTTCAAAGTTAATCTATAAGGAGGTAAACCAACAGGATTTAAAGAATGCAAAAAATCTTCATACTGACTTTGATCATTCGATTCACATGTTTCATCAATTGCAACGAAGGTTTTGGCTTCTTTTGGAAATTTGCCTATAAGCATATCATTTATTTCATTTACAAAATCATTTTTCGTCATCAAAATAACACGGAAAGTTACATAAGATACATCACAGAAGAAAGCATGCATGTTTGGAAATGTTGTTTCAGATAATGCATTCAAAGATTCTTGTTCAGTAGTATAAGGGACAATAAATAATTTTGGAATTTCAATTTTGTTTTCAGAAGTAAGAGGTTCTTTTCCATTTCCTATTCTCATCAAATATTCACAAAAGACCGGATCAGTTTTTGCACGCATGTTTTCTGACAGTTGCAATTTTTCAAGTCGGGGCCAAATGTCAGAATATAATAAACTCTCATGAATAAAATCCTCTCTTTTTCCGTTTCGAACTACTGGTAGAGTTTGTCTATAATCACCACCAAAGATAACAACTTTACCACCAAAAAGCACATTAGTATTAAAGAGATCTTTCAAAAGTAGATCAAAAGTTTCAATCATTTTCTTTTTTGCCATCGATACTTCATCCCATACAATTAATTTGCATCTTGAATCAAACAGGCAAGTGAACTTTGTTTGCTAATATTGCAACTAAAGTTTTCATCAATGTCAATGGGAATTTTAAAACGGGAATGAGCTGTACGGCCACCTGGAAGAATCGAAGCCGCAACTCCAGAGGTTGTTGTTGCTAGAGCAATAAATCTTTTAGATCACACAGTAGCTAATAAGGCACGATATAAAAAAGTTTTACCTGTTCCTCTAGGACCATCAACAAAAAAAAGCTCCCGCTCTGTTCGAAGATATTCTGTCTATAATCACATTGTATGCCATTTGTTGTTCAGGGTTCTACTTTTGTCGCAATAATAGCTCTTCTTCAGTAACGATTATGTTTCTTTCGAAGAATATTTCTCTTCCTTCTTTGGCAGCCTTTGAAGCCTTGAAATTTTCAGTGATAAGTTTATATTCATTAATGTTATGTCCCATCGAATGTAAGATGTCACTGAGACAATCTAAAACTTTATATCGAACACTTTTTGTTCCGATATCTAGTAAAACTTTGAAGTCTTCAGACATAGAGTTCTCCAATTTCTCCCACAATTCTCTTGGATTAGCGGATCACAATATACCAACAATATAGCTGTAAGCACGTGATTTTTGCCCTATATGAGAATTACTCCCAAAAAATTCAAAAATAAAATAATTTTTCTTGGTGTGCCATTTTTGTGATATTTTGAATAATTATTTGTATTTGTTTGTGCATGTTTATTTGCTAAATTAATAAAAAATACAAAAATATATCGCCTTTCGCATGTAGGATTTAATTCTACAATTGTTAGTAATTAAATTTGTTTTACAAAAAATTAAAATTACAAAAATAGGCATCGTTTGCATTTTTAGCATTTAATGTCCAAATATACAATTTTATGCTTAATTATTACTTAATTGTGCGTTAATTGTTATTGGGAGTTAATTTGCGCTTTTATAACTTAATTTAATTCTTAATAATAGTTTAAGTATTTTTATAGTTTAGTTTTAGAGAAATAAAAGAAGAAAAGAGAGCGAAAATATAAAGAAAGTCGGAATTGGGCCTCTTCTTCGATTTCAAGCCATAGGCCCAAAAAAATGGCCCAATCTTCCCTACGACCCAGTCCATTTCGAACTGGGTCGCCCCTGTCCATTAACCCAAATACCCAACACCCTTCTTCATTTTTCAAAACACAAAACAAAAACAAACCAAAAAGAAAAGAAGAAGAAGAAGAAAACCCTAAGAAATCCATCCGCCCCCTCCTATCTTCTTCTTCTTCCTCAAGCTTCCCCAAGCTCCTCCCATGGCAGACCTTCCCCCCTCACACCCCTGCCCCCCTCACGTCAACACACACACAACACAACCACTCTCACCCCCACGACATCCCCTCGCTGCCATGGCTGCGTTTTTCAAGTTCGTCGAGCAACTTCTACGCCACCATTGTTGCCCGTAGTTGCTTCTCCTCCTGCTGTTGCGTTTTCTTCTTCTCCAACACTGCTGCTGCTGCGTTTTTCATCCTTCATGTTGCTGCTGTGTCGTCCAAACAAACCACCACAACTGCTGCCCGCCGCGTCCAGCCATGGACGAGCTTCATCGAGCTCGAACTCGAGCTCCCATGGCTGTCGTTGCATCTTCTCCGACACTGCTGCTGCTACTGTTTCGTGTTGCTGCTCCAGCAGTGTTGCTGCTGCTGCCTTCTGCTTGTGGCGGGCTGCCATTGTTCGTTTTAAACGATGCCAAACGACCACTTTCTTTGGTCATCCGTTCGTAGTCGTCTTCGACGTCAAGTTATCTTGGTGCGAGATTCGTTCTCGGACAGATTTGTTTACAATCAAAGTTCGTCATTGATTCATCTCCGGTTAGTTGTTTTTGAGTTTTATTTTTGTCCATATTTTTGTTTGATATTTTCCGGATCCAAAATCGTTAAAGAATTCAATTCTTGTTTTGTTCGTTGTTCATCGTTGAAATCATTTTTCTAGTTTGTTCATGTTCATGTGCTTTGTTAAAATTAATTTTCAGATTTCAAAATAGAAGTTTAATTAGTTGTTTTCATATTCATTTCATGTTTGTATTATTGTTTAAGTGAATATTTGTTAGTTTGTTGTTTGTTAGATTCAAATTGAAATTTAATTAACTATTTCTTCAATTTGTTTCATGTGTTTATGTATTGTTATAAATTGTTAGTATTGTTAAGTTCAAGTTTAAGTTCATAATTGTTTCTTCGTCGATCTTGTTATTTGTTTAAAGAATTTAGTTGTGTTAAAGGAATATATTGATTTAATCGTTTAATCCGTCATGTTTGTTGTGTTAAAATAGATTCATTCATGTTCATACTTTGTTTGGATGATCTTGAATCCGAATTTTGTATAGTTTGATTTCTTGTTTATCATTTGTGATTATTTCTTGAATTGGTCTCATAATCTTGTTTAAAGTTTAATATAAGAATTGTTTGTTGTAATGTTGTTAGAGTTGATTTTAAGTTCAATATTATTGAATTTAAGAATCTAAATATACTTGTTTGATTGTTGTTGTTGTTTAAATCCGAAAAATAGGTTTGTTGTTGCTAAAAATATTGTTCAATCAAACTTTAGTTGTTCTTGGTTGTTCAATTTGTGTTCATGTGATTTGTTGTTGAAATGTTGTTAAAATCATGTTCATGTAATATTGTTGTTATGATGTTCATCCGTGTTCATATTGTTGTTTGAACCTTGTTAGAAATTGATCATATTGTCTATATTTTGGTTAAGTTTGATTAATTGATGTGTTATAGCTGATGGGTAGTTTGGTAAATTTGTAATACGTTCAGGGGTAGTTTGGTAATTTCAGTAAGGTCGGAAGGGGTAGTTTAGGAATTGTACATTTTGTAATTGTTTATTTGAAGCATGGGGGACAAAATAAAATGGGGTGGGTTGTGATATGATTATTTAATATAAAGGGGGGACAAGATTTAATTTAAAGGGGAATCTTGCATTATTTTAAATGAAGCATGGGGGACAAAATGAAATGGGGTGGTGTGATATGTTTATTTAATGTAATGGGGATGAGTGGAAAGATAATGGGTTGGGTAGAGAAAAAGTATTGATTTTAATTAATTGAAAGGTTTATGGGATGGGTTATATATGTGAAGTCTTGAAATCAAAAGAAGAATAGACAGAGAGATAGAAAAAATACACAGATACGAGAGAGAGAAACAAATCTGAAAATAAGAGAGAGAAAAAGGCTAAACATTTAAGAGATAGAAAATTCCGAAAAATATTTAAGCTTTCAAATAAAAAAAAACTAAAAAAAAAATATTCTGCTTTCTTTTGTTGTTTGAAATCAGAATTAATTGTTGTTTCATCAAAGCTGGAAGTTTTTTTTTGTTGTTTTTGAGATTACTACTCCACCGGTCCGTTACTGGGTTGTTACTGTTGCTGGGCTATTGTTGCTGTGTTGTACTGATTTTACTGCTGCTGCTGATTCTCATATTCATTTTCTTTTGCTTCCAATATCAGGTACACAACTGAAAAGCTGGTTATTGTAATCCGAAATATGAAGTGTGAATACATATGAAGAATGAAAATTTGAAGTTTTAATTTCGTTTTTTTTCTTTGTTCCTTTTGTTGATTGTATTTAAGCTATTTCATGAATTACTAAATAATAACTGGAATAAGAAAATAATATCATAAGTTAGTCTGTAATAAATCGGTTCGGCAAAAATAGGTTAATTCACTAGTTATGAAGGCTTCAAGATTATAGGTTGATCATGAACAAGTAGCTAAATTTAGCTAAGACACGAATTTAAATTAAACATCGTAAATTAGGCATTAAGGCATGACTTGAGCTTAAGCAAGATTAGAAGAACGTTTAAGTCTAATAAACTTTCTAATAAGCTTTAGTAATTATGGTTAAATTTAGTTTCAAATGATTGTGAATAATTAATCTCAATAATATTTTTTTTAAAATAACAATGCTAAGTTTTAATCTAGCTATATTTGTTTATTTTGAATATTAGTTGTTGAAATTTTATTTAATTTATAATTTTCGAAATTAAGAATAAAATTCCTTTTTCATCAATATTTGTATGAATCAAGCAATTAGCGTGTCATGTTTTCTTAAATAATAATAATAAAAAAAACGTAATTAATTAGGATTTTCTTTATTCATTTTAGAGACTAATTTTAAATAGCAAAATGTAGTCGCTTTAAGATTTATCCATTTAGGAAAATAAATGAGATGAGCATCGCTTAATAAAATGTATAGATTGCGGGGCCCTCAATAAATGTACATTTAATTGCTTAGAATTAAGGAGGAGTCGTTTTAGCAAGTTTCACGGCCCTACCCCAAAGTAATAAATCGCTAATTGCTTTAGGCGCGATATAATAATAATACATTCTTAAACACGGGTATGCATTTATGCGACCCAAATCCAAATCCCAAAACATTGAATAAAAATATGTTCCGGATCGTGGATGCATTTTATGTGACCCAATCCAAATACATGTTTTTTAAACGATGTTCACATTCTTTAAAAAATATAATAATGAAAGCGGTAAAAAATAAAAAAAACTTGCACATGAGTCCATATTTGTATAAAATCAGATAATCAAGCCAAATATAACAGTTGAGCGACCGTGCTAGAACCACGGAACTCGGGAATGCCTAACACCTTCTCCCGGGTTAACAGAATTCCTTATCCGGATTTCTGGTTCGCGGACTGTAATACAGAGTCATGCTTTTCCTCGGTTCGGGATTAAAATTGGTGACTTGGGACACCCTAAATCTCCCAAGTGGCGACTCTGAAATAAAGAAATAAATCCCGTTTCGACTGTCCTTTAATTGGAAAAACTCCCACGCACCCTCACGGACGCGGAAAAAGGAGGTGTGACAATAGCAAACAAGCGTCTCAAGCTACATGACATTTGATAACTCTCAGCTTCTAGCATACATTCAGCTAAGTTATTGTCACAATGAAGTAGTCCTCTTTTTTGAGTTGATTCTCTGAATATATCACAACGTACTTCATTTATAGTTAGTAGGTCTTCATATGATTTTGGTCCTCTTATATTCATTAATAATAATCTCAGATAATATCTTTCACCTTCTATTGGATGACATGTTACAACACGTCCAATGACATTACCCTTTGTCCGACGGGTCCACATTTTATATTGTACTGACCATACAAAATATTATGAAAATTCTTTATACAGTAGATTGAGATTTATTGCATCTTTATTTGTTTTGTTCATAGCGAAAAATTCTGTTAACATTGTTTTTCTAATCATAAGATTATTCATAATTGAGTTTATACTCGATGCACTCTTAAAAGAAATAAATTGTTGTCCTTCAAGATGTAACTGAAGATGATAAACAGCTGGTGTCATTTCATTAATAGGGAAACCAAATAAACTCCATGTAGCCTCAGGTGGTGATACCCATCGAGCAGACTGGTATTCTTTTATTTCATCTACTTCAACATTTGCGTCATTGTCATGTATGTGAAATGCGATTTTATCATGTCCTTTACAAATGTATTTATAAATATATTTAACAGCTTTAATATCTGAACAAATTTCAACATTTATGTGGCAATTGAATTTTCCAAGTAAGAATGGATTATAAGGGACAACCCATGAGTTATTGAAATAGTGATCTTTGACTTTCACAAGTCCTGTATTCCGTCTTCTATAAATTGGGTAAGAATTTTTCCCTTTTGATGTTTGATCAACAAAGCTTCTTGGATATTTGAATTTTCAACCACCTTTTTTCTTTTGCATACATGAATTTGTAAGATTTAACTTACCACAAGGTCCATGCATCATATGTTGAAGAACAAGTTTATATAAGGTTTCTTCAGCTTTACAATCAGGTAATTCAGCATGAACAATATTGTCATAAGATTCTGGAGTGAGTAGTTTGTATTCATTAGTAAGTATAATAAGGAAATGAGCATGTGGTAAACCACGTTTTTGAAATTCTATACTATACATAAAAGCTGCAACTTTTCCAAAGATATTTCTTTTTAATATATCTGTTTTTAGTTCTTCTATCTTTGCCCTAAAAACTCGACTAATTAAATCAGGTCTGTTTTGTGCTTCGTCAGTTGGTAGCAAGTGCTCTTTTATCTCGGGCCAAGATGGGTTACAAGTCATCGTTATGAATAGATCAAGTTTTCCAAATTGTCGTACCAAAGAAATAGCATCCATGTAGCATCGACGCATGTCTCTTGGTTCGCCTATAAAAGTAACAGGAAGGAATGTTTGTTTTCCTATATTTGAAGCGTCTCTTTCTCCAAGTCTTAAAATATCAATGAGTCCTTGTAGCATTTCTATCCTAAAGAGATCTGGGTTAAATGAAAAAAAATCTAATCTCTGTGTTTCAAGTTTTATGTGTTCATCTACTGAATATTGTTGAAATAATCTTCCAGAATGCAAAGTTTCATTTATTTCATCTTCTCTCATTTGGAATTTATAACAGTAATATTCACGAACAAAGATATTATTTTTTTTGTTTTCCTTTTTCAAGATTTTGAGCTTCCATGTCAAGATATCCATCAACAGAACACATATTTCTAATACTTGGTAATTCTTCGTGTTCACAATAAGCTCGACGTTTAGAAGTATCTTTTGGTTGTATAATTTTTTTAATGCCACAGTGCCATCCACTTTGACCATATGGAAACAATAGTGGATATTATAGCGGATCATAACATCCGTAATAGTAATTCACTATTTGAGATCTGTTGCTATGAGTGTAGATTCGAATATGAGGTGCAGAACTAACTTCGGTGATTTCTTTTTCAACCCATATCCCTGCAACTTCTGATGTAGTAGGAAGATTGTATACATGTTAATCCAAACTTGAGTCAGATTTAAGTGCAATATTGTAGTTCGATAGATTTGGAACATCTATTAGGGATTTTAAGAAAATAGAGTATGGATTAATTCTCAGTATGTTCATTAGCTTTTTGACTATTGATTCATGAATTTTCTCAGAGCAAGCCATTCTGTTAGCTAATTCGTTATCGTTGTCATAGAAGTATAGTTGTAGATTTTTTGCTATTCCATTCGGAGGCAGCAAATCATTTATAAAATGGTACATCTTTCCCTGAACTCTAAATGTATAAATACCACGATTTCTTTTTGCTAATTCTTTATCATATTTACACCAAGTGATGTAAATGCAAACATATTATTGTATGTTCTGATATATGTTCGAAAATGTTTACATTCTTCAGTAGTCCCTAAATATAGATTTTGTAGTTCAGCAGGCATCTCATGTGAAACTAACTTTATCAAACCATTGTTACAGCAGAATCCAGGTGGTTCATATTCAAATTTTTTTGCACCACAAAATTTACAGTTAGGAACAGTCTTCAAGGGAACATAATCAGATTATAACTGACCTACGTATGTATAACTCTTTTTTTTTTGAGTTATAACCTGTATATTTAAGTATTATTAGCATAAAATTACCAATTAAGTAATATACAACAGTATCATAATAAAAGTTTGGTGCAAACCTTTTTTCCCAACCATTGTTGAGCTCATATTACTATTTTCATTAGATGCATGTGACGTTGACCCTAACGCCAAAAAGTAATAAATTATGAATAAATAAAGACATTATGTAAAAGTCAACATTGCATCCTTGATACTTACCTACTTCAAATGAGTAGAAGGGATAATTTATAATCTTTCGCTTGTCAAATGTAACTTCTAAAGCATCAACGTGACGCTCGTTGGCTAATAGGGGAAACACAACACACATTTACCGTCATTCAATTATACTCACATGCAAAAAGCGTGAAGGGACATTTCTAAAAAAATAAAATAACAAAGGATGTATTCTAACCTGTTTTTGAAACAGAAGAAGAGCTCCTAAGAGGAATATTTTGTTGTTGAAACTCAGTTGCAGCTGGAGTAGCGTCAGGAAAAGCAACATTCTCAGAAAGACTACTCCTTTTTAACTCTCGTCTTTTTGTTCGTCGTTGTAGTAACAATGCTTCTTTTTTTTCCGCAGATATTACTTTGTACGTTTCATGTCGCCTAAGTTTCATCTCAGCTTCTAATTTTGCGAAGCAAACATATTTGTTTTTTTGTTCAGAACCCATTATTCCTACAAAACTGCAATTATAGAAATTAAAACACACGAAGTAAATAGAAATAGTTTGCTGGCAGAGGTAACATCTGAAGCGAATAGCATCAGATTAATAAAAAGTATTACTGAGACTCAAATATATGTGACTTTTATTTTCTGACCACTACATACAAGAAAAATTGTAACAACATCTAATGATTGTTTAATTGAACATGTAGATACTCCTCAATCACGAGAACTACAATAGCTATAAATGGAGCAACTTATACAACTCAACTGAAAGAGTATATTCACTATGTTTCTTTACGAGGAAAATGATATTAATCAATTCTTGTACAAAGTATTCACTATGTTTCTTTAAGAGGGAAATGATATTAATCAATTCATCTACAAAGTGAATCTTCGGTCTCACTTTTACTGGTAATAAGATTGTTGTCACCAACTATACAATATTTAACTTTTTTTTGTTGTTGTTAATTACAATATTAACTCAGTCAAACTTATTTTTGACTTATGCCTGATATCTTGGAAATATACTTGTCAAGAGAAGCTGAATCAAGAACTTCCAAGTCAATTTTCTGTCCTACTTTTGCGACAGAAAATTACTACTGTGTACTCTTAGTTGTCCTAAACAGTGTTCACTTTCTTTTAAGAAGAAGTTCTCCTACTCAAGAAAATTAAAGTACAAAGTAGTTGCATGGGGACCATTTGCTCTATGCAGTACAAGACATTTTCAGAAATCAAAACCAAACGAAGTTATTTGGTTTCAAAATCAATTTTTGGGTTTTGGAAACACAAAGATACGAAAATAAATTTGTTCTTCTCTGAACCAAAACCAAGAAATAACCCTTTTCTTGATCAATTTAGCATAAACCTCAGCCATTGCCCTTTGATATATCTCAGGCACTAAAGAAGTACATGAAAGCTCTAACTCAAAATGCAACCAAATAATGAAACCAAAGAAAACTACAGACAGGAACATGTATAACAAATCTAGTAGAAATCCTGAGGGAAGAATTTTGTCAAACACCTTGAGAACAAAATTTATTCGCTATTCAGGGGAAAATACAAATACCTGCAATATTATCAAGGATTGAAACAAAATCAATACAAAAAACACAAGATGAGAAGAAGATTACCCAATAGAAAATCTGTTCCTATACTATAAATGGGGATAACGCGGGTATAATAAGCTTATCCTTTCGATACTCCGTTATGGATAAACATTACCCCTGATAGAAGATTATCCATATCGGGCATAATAAGCTTATCCTTTTGATACTCCGTTATGGATAAATATTATCCCCGGTAGAAGATTATCCATACCGGCTACAATGAGCTTATTCTTTCAGTACTCCGTTATGGATAAATATTACCCCAGTAGAAGATTATCTATACCTGGTACAATGAGCCTATCCTTTCAGTACTCTGTTATGGATAAACATTACTCTCAATAGAAGATTATCCATATATGATATAGTAGCAGCTTACATAGCAGCTTGCAGTAGCAGGTTACACAAAGATCAAAGGGAAGGAGCAAGAGAGCACAAATATGAAGTAAAGAGGCGTTTGAAGAAGAGGGCTTAGCAGATAAACTTGGAAAGTGTCGGATATAATAAGAGAAATCAAACGGTGAATTGATAGCTATTAAAATTGGGCTACACGTGTTGGGCTGCAAATACAGCCATGAAATAATTTTGGGCCAGGCAGACATGTTGACCACGAGCTGCCTGGTTATCCCCATTTATAGTATAAGAATAGATATATCATTATTTGCTCTTGTTTCCCTTTAGATTACATAATTACAATAAGCAATGTAAACCACTAATTAGGGTTATTCCATAAAAAACTTGAATATGTAGTAAGAAAATAAATACATCAAACAATATATTAATCTCAAAATTTATACCGAGATAATCCCTTAAAACAAACGGCAATATTTTTAAAATTAGGAGAAATCCTTTCTTTGAATTGATTCTGGAATAAAAAAGTCATCGTGATCATTCTTCAGTAAAGCTTTAATCTGTCTTGGCAGAGTGAAATAACTTGAATATGATTGTTGTTGAAGTGTAATTTAGACAGCTTAATACAAATACTATTAGTGTTTTTTTTTTTTATAAAAAATCATTTTTTAAGTTATCCATATTGATGAGGCAGTTTATGATATATTTGCGTTTATCTAAAATTCAAGCATTTAATTATTTAATATACTTTGGTAAGTAGCTATTTAATTAAAGTGAATGTACTATGCCTAACACTAATACTTAATTACTGTTTCCTATAGTTGTGTCTACAAGCTATGTATTTAATTTATACGCTTATTAAAGGAGGTTGTACGCAGATCAAGCTATAGTGTACAATTAATGTATATAATTATAGTATAATTTTTTTTTTGGTTTCTCACCGGTATTCGCCTTCGGTACTGCCATTAGGACTCAACGAAATTAGGGTTTGTATCGAAAATTCCTATATTGGAGTAAAACGCTCTCTAACAAAGGTGACTTTATATTTATGGCTCGAATCCGATATCACTGGATGGTGGAGAACTTACAACTCCACTACAACCCTTGTTGGTATGTACATACAGAGGCGGACCCAGGATTTTAGCACAGTGGGGGCACCATTATATACTAATTACTAGCAATAAAATTTGATGTACAACTCTTTGAAATCTTAACAAGTATTATGACTAATCATCCAATTATAAACAAAAAGAAGTTCTAAAGAAAAAGAAAGTAACGAAAGAGAGAGATTCTTTTCGCAAAATGGGTGCTACGGGAAGGAAAAGTATTTGATTTAAATCTGTTTCAAACTTTAAATTTTTGATTTTTTTTTCTCAAATAAAAAAGGGTCAATGATCAAAAAGGTGTTCAAACTTCAAAATCAACAAAAACTTACGAAAGAAATCAAGATTAAGGGTATATTAATAGACAAAGAACTAAAAAAGAGTCTCAACTCTTAGTTTCCATTGCCGAGTCGGAGTTTTTGGATATCCGCTACATTGTCAAAGTGATTATTAAAAAAGGTTGTGACAGAATGATCTATATTTTTCTATTTGTAGAGCAATAAGTTGAACTTTGAATCTTTTAATTTTAAGGGAGGAATTTAAAAAAGAATAAAATTAATTAACTTGACTATTATGCATGAATACTAAACTACATTTGAATTCAATAAAATATAAAAGTAATAATTAAAGCCACAACCTTCTTCGGGAGAAAAAAGAAGGTGTGGCAAAATAATTTGTATTTTTTTATTTATGGAGCAATAAGTTGCAATTTGAAGATTTTTAATTTTAAGGGACTAATTTGAAGAGAATAAAATTAATTAAGTAATACTAAATTATAATTGGCTTCAACAAAATATAAAAATAATAAATAAAGTTCTCTAATATGCTAAGAATTAGTGTACACAATAGGAATAGGAAGGTGATTTAAACCTGTTTGACCACGTCCTTCAGCAAAAGGAGGAAACCATAGCGTGCCCCCATAACCATTCCTTCTGTCTGTCTTTTTGTGCATGGAGCACAAAGAAAATATTTAAGGGGTCCCAACCGTATGAACAAACACATGTAAAATACATATACAAAATTTTTGTCGGGGTAACGGGGTCCCGTGACCCCTCAACCTGCAACGTAGGTCCGCCTCGGTGTACATATAAGTTGGATATTAATGAGAGGGGCTATTGTTACTGCTACTCTATTGTTATATGAGTTAAAAAATATTTTTACGATGATAAGATGTGGTTCATATTGTAAATTTGTGTGGCTTTGTATGACTATAATTTCAAGATTTGAACCTTGAGTGAAATTTATAGATTTAAGAATTTTCCAGTTAGTTATGTACTTATGTTGTTGTTTAACCACATTATAAAATCTTTCAAACTTAAAACACCTTCATTAAAAGGGCAACTCGATACATTAATCTCTTGTTTATTATATGCGGGGTTGAGAGAAATGTCAAATCATATTATATTTATTATCAACTTTCTTACCTTGCATTTTGCAAAAAATTATTTTCATGACTTGGCGACCTCCTAATCACACGACAACAACTCTTAACATTTTAGCTTGGTTTCATTATGATTTTTTTCCATAGTATTTTCATAATAATTTTAGGCATATACGAGAACAAGGTCTAAGTCTTGGTTTCCATTCTTATTGCGTTGCATGATACAGTTACATTTTATTACTCTAAAGATCTCATTTCACTCTCTAATAATTTTTATAATATTCCTCACATTTCGGAGTAGGAAAATGAGGGGTGGATTAATTCACTTTCTTAAAAAAAAAAACTAATCTCTTTTGAAAAATAAATAAATTGTGGAGCTTAGAATTTAGAAAATTTTCTAACGAGGAAGTTAGAAGATCCTATTGATGTGTGTTGGTTACATAGTTCAAGTTCTCCTTTTATTAGGCCCTCTTCATGATTCTTAGCGAATTCAACCGGCTATTTGTATAAAGATTCCTTTTGGGATCTTTGCATAAATAGCCGATAATTCACTATTTACTTTTCTCATAAATAATACATATATTATACATCTGTCAACTACTATAATTTAAGCGATTGAGCGAGCAGCGATTTATGTTAATTCTTCATTCTTTCGCAAGTTTTCCAATTATCCACGTCGAGTTACTTTATTTTGGAAAAATGACACTGTATAACCGTTATCAAAATAATAGCCAAAAAAAAATATATTATTTGTATATATATACACACATACATTACGCATGTTATATATAAAAAATATATAAATTTAATATACTTTTTTGGCTATCAAATGTAAATAGTTTCTAGCGCGGGCTATAAATGATAATACCCCCTTTATTTTGGCTACAATTTTTCTGAAATAAAAGCCCAATACAAGGAAGTCCAAAGGTCCGTCGGCCAGTTCTGAGCAATGGGCTAACGTACTGGTGAGTCCTTAGGGGCGATTTGCAGCCATACCCTATATTTATGTCACCTTTTAACCTGTACCATATTTTTAAAAACTATTGATTTCGTAGCCAACTAACAAAAAAACCGTAATAATATGACCATTATACCCCTTCCAAAACAAAAAACCTTTTTTTAATATGATGTGGATAGCCAGATATATTCCATGGAAACAAAAGTTCTATCTAGCGGAATCCGCCACTCTACTATCCCTCAAAGTTATATCCGTCCTCAATCCAATAGGCCACTCCTTTATGAAGTCGTTGATTATGAAAATGTTCCAGTAATTGACATGGGCTGTGGAGATAGAAACCTTTTAGTTCATCAATTTGGTATTTAAGAAGTATACAAAATTGGAGGATTCTGACCAAGAGGATTACATAAGTTAGTGAGCACCTGTATTTCCATCTAATAGTTTCAACGTTCGAATCATATGGAAAGTCAGTGAAAAGTTCAGCTCTAGAGCTGAAGTTCGCCAGTTACAAACAAAAACTTCAGCTCTAGAGCTGAAGTTCGACAGTTACAAAACAAAAACTTCAGCTCTAGAGCTGAACTTCAGGCCCGGCTACTAGAATGCTGAAGTTTTGCGTGAAGTTCGACAGTTACAAAACAAAAACTTACCAGTTACAAAAACAAAAAACATCAACTCTAGAGCTGAAGTTCGCCAGTTACAAACAAAAATTTCAGCTCCAGAGCTAAAGTTCGCCAGTTACAAACAAAAACTTCAGCTCCAGAGCTGAAGTTCGCCAGTTACAAACAAAAACTTCAACTCCAGAGCTGAAGTTCGCCAGTTACAAACAAAAACTTCAGCTATAGAGCTGAAGTTCACCAATTACAAACAAAAACTTCAGCTATAGAGCTGAAGTTCGCCAGTTACAAAACAAAAACTTTAGCTCTAGAGCTGAAGTTCACCAGTTACAAAAACAAAAACTTCAGCTCTAGAGTTGAAGTTCGCCAGTTACAAAACAAAAACTTCAGCTCTAGAGCTGAAGTTCACCAGTTACAAAAATAAAAACTTCAACTCCGAAAGCTGAAGTTCACCAGTTACAAAACGGCTCGCAGTATATTTTGACATCGTGGGAACGTGCAATCACAGGTATAATCAATCATGAAAAAGATGAAGATTCTCTTTCTAGTGAATTCTTCCATGCATGTTCGCTATAAAGAGGTAATGGCAAAGACTTTTTAAGATCATCCTTCTGTAGTGCTAGAAGAAAAGAAAAATTTGAAAGTGAATTTATTGGTGATGAAATCAACTTTTTCTCCCATTTTTGGTTATGAAAAGTCCTAAAACGTGCTTAACGAATTTGCATTGTTCCTTGAAATAACATAGGTGTACTATTAGCTTCCTTTTAGAAAATTCTAGTTTTAACATAGAGGACTAGCGTATACTTGAAGAGAAAGTAGTCTTTTAATAAAGAAGGGCAAAATAGTCTTTAGGCCACCACTTTTACCATATATGGGTCCGGACGACCCAGGAGCCCGCCACTAGAACCCAACCCTTAAGAGGCTAAGGTCCAAGGGGCTACCGTAGGAAGTCAGCTTCACATGTAACCTTAAGGAATACAGAAAGTTACCCGGAATTCCTAGCAAGGACTTTGCGTGCTATTCATTCCTAAATCCCTTTCACCCTTAACTAGCTAACTCGACGGGACGTCAACAGCGGGAATGCCAAATGCAAGACCTGGACCTGGTTCACGCTTGAAAGCAGCAAAGACCTCTTTCTCTTCGGGAGCTTTCGTAACGGCTATAAAAGAATGGTTTAAAAGGCTTTTAATAAAAAAAATGGGTACGAGTGCAAACAGAAAAATAAAGCGGCTACTGGTTAAAAAGAGGCGCCCTTGCAATTTTTACAGTCCTTAGAAACACACTAGAAACAATTCCAAACTACATCAAATAAATAGATCTCGGTGAGAAAATAAGGGGTAAAATTCAAAAATAACCAAATTTTCAAGCGGTAATTGCAAAATAGCCGTAATTTCAAAAATAATCAAAATTTAGCCACTTTTTCATGTAAAGATAAATTTGAATGAAAAATTATTATTCAAAATCCGAAAAATATTCCAGCATAATATATATAATATTATTTGTAAAAAATATAAAAAATTTATACACTTTTACGGCTACCGAATATAAATAATTTCGACTGCAGGCTAAAAGTAATCTTTGCCAAGAAAATAAACTATACTCTTTATAAAGAGGCGGTTAATCGAAGATATAAGTGTTACAATAACAAGTAAATCATCCTCAGCACGAAGATTCTATCAGTGATACCCATAACGAGGGGAACGAGGTCACACCGATCCAAGGCAGCCGATATCTGCGACATGTTCGGAAGGCGACTCCTAATGACATAGAAGAAGAGCACGTCGTCGAAGTAGTCAGGGTTTTGCAAGAGCAACCGGAGGCCATTATAGGTCATCTCACAAGACAGGATAAGGTCATGACGGAGCTAAAACATGCGTTATCAGGGGCTTCTAACAACGCAAATGGACAAGGTCCAATTCCTCTTGGTGCTCCCGCGAATCAAACATCACAGAGGGTCAACAACAATACCCGAGGGGCGAGGTCGACTCCGATGGGGCTGGGGGAGCGGATCCGATCACAACAATGAGAGTGATCCCTTAAAAATCAAACCCATGCGGTTTATGAGGAAAGTAAATGCCCGAATGGATCAAATTCTGGGCATCCCACTAGTGTTGAAAGGGCCGAACTCAAAAAAGTACACGCAATTATCGTACAAACCAAACACGACACCAGAATTGATCCCGAAACGGTTCATAATGCCAAACGTGTCGAAGTATGATGGGACTTCAGATCCTCAGAAGCATATCACCACCTATACAACGGTTGTAAAGGGGAACGATTTAGCTCCCCGCGAGATTGAATCAATTTTGCTCAACAAATTCGGGGAGACTCTTACAAGGGGAGCTCTGATATGGTATTCATTGTTGCCTGAGCATTCCATTAACTTATTTGAGATACTTGCAGATTCTTTCATCAAGGCCCATACCAGGCCAGAAAGGTGCAAGCCCGAAAGGTCGATATATTAAGGATTGCACAAGGAGAGTCTGAGTTGCTGTGGGAGTTTATGACCAGGTTCTAGAAGGAAATGATGTTCCAACCGGCCATACCAGATGAATGGGCGGCTGAAGCACAAAGGTTTGAATCCGAGAAGTTCCGACGCTTCCCAAAAATTGAAAGAGAGTTTGCTCGAGTTCCAGGCAACAACTTAGGCGGATGCTCAAAATCGGTATGAGTCAAAGATAAGGATTAAGGATGATCAGCTCGGTTTTTCGAAAGAAGATTTCAACACAGATCAACGGTCTTCGAGGAGTCAATTTTGCCCTATGAATGGGCTGAATGACGTGGCAGAGGTTTTCGATCGGCGAATAGATTTGCTACCAATAGGTGAGCTGATCGCGACCGAACCATCAGGTCATTACATGATAAGGAAACATTAGGTTCTCGAGATACTTCCTACCTCATTCTTTCCGAATACAACTTTAATGTCAACATAGTGGAGCTATTGTCAGCTATGAGGAACATTAAAGAAGCAAGGTTCCCGAATCCAATGAGGTCTGATCCCAGTCAAAGGGACCCTAAATTGTGGTACGAATATCACGGGACAAACGGTCACCAAACTGAGGACTGCCGGCATCTATGCGAAGAGGTGGCAACATTATTGAAAAATGACCATCTTAGGGAACTCTTAAGTGACCAAGCTAAAAACAACTACGGTCACAATCATGACAACGTGGAGACTTTGAAAGCAGGAGAGATCCCCCGCGCCTGGCGATCAACATTATTTTTGGGGGGAACGAGATTAAAAGGTTATATTTTTGGTGGCAAAAAAGACAAAGGTATCAGTGAACCACAACAAGACACTCCGGAAAGTCGCTGAAAATGATATTACTTTTATGGAGGAAGACGTGAATGGACTGTTTCTATCACATAATGATGCCCTGGTAATCTCTCTATATTCCTAGATTTTAAAGCTAAATGTTTTCTGGTAGATCCAGGAATTTCGGCCAATATTATCCAATGGAGAGTGTTGGAGAAATCCAAGATCAACGGAAGTATCATTCCACAAAACTCCTCGTCGGGTTCAATCTGGCATGCATAACAACCTGAGGAGAGATCCTGCTGCCTACGAATGTTAAGGGGGTGATGAAGGCGACCTTTTTCGAGGTAATGGACGACGATATGGGTTACAATATCATCCTGGGGAGACCATGGTTGCACGAAATAAAGGTTGTGCCATCGGCATATTATCAACTGCTGAAATGCCCAACTCCCGAGGGAGTTAAGCAAATAAGAGGTGACCAACCGACAACAAAGGAGGTGAATGCAATCTCATTCTCTATTAGCAAAAGGAAGGAGCATGTAGCATAGCAATCATAGGAACCAACACTTGCTCTCAAGTCAAGCGAAGTCATTCGGGAGGGGGGGAGTTTGCTGGAATCTTATCAGGTGTCAAGGTATTTCCAGGTACCAGATGAAGTTGACGCAACAAAGTCCATACCGGAAGAACTTGAGCAAGTCGCGTTATTAGAAAAGTTCTTGAAGAGGAAGTTCTACTTGGGGACAGGACTGCACCCCGAACTCAGGTCTGTATTTATTGAATTTTTTAAATTTAATGTTGACTATTTTGTGTGGTCGCATGCGGATATGACAAGTATCCCACCAGAAGTGGCCATACACAAACTAAGCTTGGATCCTAGCATCCCTCCAATAAGACAGAAAAAACGTCCCATTGCCGAGGTCAGAACAAATTTGTCAAAGAAAAGGTAACTCGTTTGCTTGATATCAGTTCAATCCGATAGGTAAAGTATCCTAATTGGATAACTAACGTAGTAGTAGTTCCAAAGAAGAATAATAAATTTTGCATGTGCGTAGACTATAAGGATTTAAATAAGGCGTGCCCAAAAGACTCGTTCCCATTGTCAAACATTGATCAAATGATTGATGCAACGTCCGGGAACGAGTTAATGAGTTTACTCGATGCTTACTCCAGGTACAACCAAATCAAAATGAACCCGTAAGATCAGGAAAAACTTCGTTCATCACGAATTTCGGCATATATTGTTACAATGCGATGCCCTTTGGGCTAAAGAAAGTTGAATCCACTTATTAAAGGCTCGTGAACAAAATGTTTGAAAATAAAATAGGGAAAACCATGGAAGTTTACATAGATGATATGTTTGTTAAGTCTTTGAACGGGGGTGATCATCTCAAACACTTGCAAAACAGTTTTGACATCTTAAGGAAGCAAAACATGAAGCTTAACTTCGAGAAGTGTGCATTCAGGGCCAGCTCCGGTAAATTCCTAGGATTTCTCATGTCACAATGGGGGATTAAGGTCAACCTCGATAAAATCAAAGCTATCAATGACATCCCGGACCAGCTATCAAGCGTAAAATAGGTTCAAAGGCTAATAGGGAGACTGATCGCTTTGAGTAGATTCATTTCCCGGTCTTCTGAGAAATGCCATCATTTCTTCTCACTTCTCAAAAAGAAGAACAACTTCGAATGGACCCCGTAATGTCAATAGGCTTTGAGGGTTTTGAAAAGGTATTTGTCAAGCCCTCTATTACTATCAAAATCGGTGGAAGGCAAAAAATTGTTGATCTACTTAGTAGTCTCGGAGGTAGTGGTAAGTGCCATTTTTGTCCATGAGGACGAAAGTACACAATCTTCTATTTATTACGTTAGTAAAATTTTAATGGGAGCATAAACTCGCTACCCACATCTGGAGAAATTGGCCTTAGCCCTTGTAGTCACCGCTCGGAATCTAAGGCCTTATTTCTAATGTTACCCGATAGCTATGGTGACCACTTTTCTCCTGCGGAATATTTTTCATAATCCTAAAATCTCAGGTAGGCTGACCAAATGGGCCATCGAAATGAGCGAATTTGACGTAGAATATAAACCTAGGACTGCAATTAAGTCACAGGTTTTGGCCGACTTCGTGGCTAATTTCAGTCCAGGACTTTTACCTCTGACTGCTAAAGAAGCAGTAATGGTGTCAGAATCGACATTAGGAGGGTGGACCTTGTTCACAGACGAAGCTTCTAATGTAAAAGGTTCTGGGCTCGGAATAGTATTAACCACGTTTTCAGGAGAAACCCTAAGGCAGGCCATAAGAATTGTTCCTCTAACTAACAATGAAGCAGAGTATGAAGCTTTGATTGCAGGGCTCTAATTGGCCTGGGGAGTGGACTTCGAGGTCATAGAAATCAAATGTGACTCCCAGTTTGTGGTAAATCAGGTCTACAAGATCTTCGAAGCCAAGGAGGAACACATGTAACAATACATAATGAAGGTTCAGGCTCTGTTCGCTCGGTTCTAGGAGTGCTTGATCATGCACATCCCGAAGTAAGAAAATGCCGAAGCAGATGCACTAGCTAACCTTGGCTCATCTACGAAATGAAAGGATTGGACTCCGGTAGGGTCATACAGCTAATGCACCCGACGCAGATAGCTTTTACGAGGTAAACGTGACTAATTTGGTCTGGGGCTGGAGAAATGAAATTATTGACTACATTTGAACAGGGGAAATTGCCTAAAGATCCTAAGGCATCTCGGGCACTGTGCTCTAAAGCAACTCGATATAACTTCAAGGGGGGTCAACTATACAAAAAATCTTTCCAAGGCCCGTTGGCCCGATATTTGGGATCTTCCGAAGCTAATTATGTTATGCGAGAAGTCCACAAAGGGATCTGCGAAAATCACTCAGGCGCAGATTCCTTAGTACTAAAATTAATAAGGGCATGATACTAATGACCCCGAATGGAACAAGACACCAAAGCTTATGTTGAAAAATGTGATAAATGTCAACGCTATGCACCATTGATACATCAACTGGCAGAGCCATTGCACTCAGTTCTGTCACCATGGCCGTTCATGAAGTGGGAAATGGATATCATCAATACACTGCTCCCGGCCCCCGGTAAGGTAAGATTTCTTTTGATTTTAACTCACTATTTTTCTAAGTGGGTTGAAGCAGGTCCTTATTAGAAGATTGGCGAACATGAAGTGGTATACTTCTTGTGGGAGAACATTATTTGCAGATTTGGGATACCAAAAGAGATAGCTTGCGACAACGGACCATAATTTATAGGAGGAAAGGTCACAAAGTTCCTCGAAAACTTGAAAATCAAGAGGATCACATCATCACCCTATCATCCAACGCAGACGACCAAGCAGAATCAACGAACAAGGTGATTATACAAAATCTTAAAAAGAGATTGGGAGCAGCTAAAGGAAAACGAAATGAAGAGATGCCAGGTGTACTATAGGCATACCGAATAACAACCAAATCGTGCACGGGGGAGACTCCTTTTTATCTTGTGTACGGGCAGAAGCCTTGATCCCGGTGGAAGTAAGTGATCCTACCCTAAGGTACTTCCGATCAAACTAAGAAGCAAAAAATGAAGGAATGTTAGTCAATTTGGAGATGCTCGACGAATGCAGGGACTTGGCGCATATAAGGATGACAGCCCAAAAAACAGAGAATAAAGAGATAGTATAATTGAAGAGCCAACTTCCACTATTTCAAAGTAGGAGACTTGGTTTTAAGGAAAGTGACTCAAAACATCTAGGAACTCAACATGTGGAAGCTAGGTCCAACATGGAGAGGCCCCTACTGGGTTTCAGCTATCACCGAAAAAGGGTCATACGAGTTAGAGAATCAAGATGGAGAAAAGTTGCCAAGCAATTGGAATGTGGCACGCCTCAAAAGATACTATTGCTGATGAACATCACCTACACTAAAAATATGTGCTGGACTCTTTTTTCCTTCGTCCAGTTTTTGTCCCAATTGGGTTTTTCTGGTAAGGTTTTTAATGAGGCAGCAACGAAAAACATACTACGAAGAAAGTTTCAGCAATAACAAATAAGACCTTTAAATGACAAGACACACAAGCAAATAACCACTACAGAGCGATTAGTTAGTCTTTTACTCGATAACAAAGTTCCTACTGGGAAGTTAAGTTTGCTATCGAATAGAGATTACCTAACCATTCATAAGTGAAAGCCAATGGGGGATTGTTAGATAATCTTTGGCTTGATAGCATAAATTCCTAAGAGGAAGCAAAGTTTGTTACCAATGTGAGCACGTGATTTTTGCCCTATAGGAATTACTCCCATAAAATCTAAGAAAATAACTTTTTCTCAATTTTTTGCAATTTTATAGGATTTTCTGAGAATTTGTATTAATTGTTTGCATTTTGTGCATGTTTGATTTTTATTAAAATCATAAAAATACAAAAATACCATGCATTGCATTTAGGTTGTGGTTTTATATTTTAGGATTAATTAGTTAATTATTTGTGTTATTAAAAAGGAAAATCAGAAAAATGACCCATTTTACATTTTAATTATCAGATTATTGATTTTTCTTTTTTGATTTAGGACTTAGGAATTTTATAAAGTTTAGGAAGTTGGTTATTTTTTAAAATTTAGATTAATTTAGGTTTTTTATTTAGGATTTTTTATTAAGAAAAAAATAAAGGAATTCGAAATTGGAAAAGGGGGGGTCTAAGTCCAATTGGGCCATGTTTTAAATTAACCCAATTCCCCAACAAGCGCAATTACCAAACCTGCCAAGCCCCCTCAACCAGCCCTTACCTGCCCTTCTCCAGCCCAAAACCCACGCCTCGACCTGTCTTACCCGCCCTACTCCCCCTTAATATATAAGCTCATTTATAATATTTCCCTAAAGTAAACCCTAATCCTAAAAAAACCAGCAGCGGCGCTCCAACACTGCACACCTTCTCCCTCGCCCGAACTTGGTTCTAACTGCATGAAACTCAGACGAGTTCACTCTCACGAGTCCCATCCCTCCACGTCACCCTAATCCTAACGGATTTCTGACAAAAAATGAGAATATTCCCTCAAATTTGCACGATATTTTTGTATTCTGGACAATTTGTTGGATGAATGGGAGCCATGGATGGATGAAAATCAATCCACGCCTTCCATTTGTCCCTAAAATCGTTTACAAACAGAGGAGGTTTTTGGATTTTTGAGAGAGGCTTAGAGATTTTTGAGTTTGGTATATAAGGTAAGTTTTCTTTGTTTAAGGGGAGGACAATTTTTGAAGGGGAATTTTTAGGTTTTTTTTCGGAGAAAGATTTTGGGAAAGAGATTTTTGGAAAGGAAATTAGGGTTCTGGATTTTAACTCCAATTTTCTTTCCTTCTTGGATTCTAGTTGGTTATTAGAAGAAAGAAACAAAAATTTATTCTAGTTTTTGATTTCCGATTTCACATTTAAGAGGAAAAGAAATAAAACAAAAATAGTTCAACTCTTTCTTTGACTGTTTTTTTTTTCGGATAGCAAGTTTGGGATTTTTTTTGGTTCCAAAAATGGTGGTCGTTTGAATTTCTGGTTGCTGTTCGATATCGAGCTCGTGGTTCCTATTGTGATCTAGCTGTTTTGTTTTTCTTGTTTGGAGTTTGGTAGTCGAAGCGTTGTCGATGATTTCTAGGAAGAAGTTTGCATCTTTCAGGTTCTTGTCTTATCTTCTCCTCCCGTTTGATGTATTATTAAAATGATAATGAAATTTTTGGATTAAAACAAACTAAATGCCTAGAATCTGTCAGCTTTTGAAATGATGAATGTGCTCTGTTTTAAGTCCTTTGGGGCACGTCTTGCCCTGCTGAGATTAAGAGTGAGTTAAATCTCGGAATTTTCTTCGTAATATTTTCTATTTGGTCTCAGCCTCATTCATTTGGTTTAAGATACCGGAGTTACATATTATTATTTCTGTTTGAGATCTGATCCCTTTAGGTTATGTTGCCATTGAATCAAATGTGTTATTATTTTCAAACAGAGATATCAAATGGATTTAAATGGCTTGCTGGTATGACCTTTGGATGAATTTTCTGTATATTTTAAACTGGACCTCAGTTGAATTGTTATTTGAGTTATCAATGTCTTTATTTGTGATCTTTGCCGGAGTTGCATTTTGTTATTTGCGCTTAAGCTTTGGTCCCTTTGGTTTGTGTTGCCTCTGAGATAAATAGGCTATTGTGCTCATCATCTCTGGAGATGAATCTGGTTTGATTTAAATGGTTTGTTTGGTATGATCTTTGATGGACTTTTCTATGTGTTTTAAAATGAACCTCATTTGAATTATTAGAGTCCTTTTCGTGTTTAACTTTTGAGTGCTCCAAGTTAAGACATTATTTATGCTTAGTTAGTTTTAAGTGTTTCTCATTGCTAGTTTGCTTTAAGTGTGTCTGTTCCCGCTGGATTCCATGCATTTAGGCGATTAGAAATTCATTCTTACTCAATGTTAATCATAAAGTTTTTTGGGCAAATCTTAAGGTTATATCACATTTGATACATTTGATAAATTAATCTCACGTCATTTCTGTTGAAGACATGATGTTTCAATTGGATTCTTTTTTATTTAGAGGCTGAATTTATTCGTTCAAAGGGTAATATAACGTTCTGGAATTGTCAACCATGTGCTACTACTTCAGTGATAAGTTTTGGTTTGTTTGAAGCTTAGAACTAATAGGGACATTAGGGGGTCAGTGATACAATCGGGATTTTAAATGCAACTTTTATCATATTTTAGTCCACCCTTCTGCTTTTATTTTTATTATCTTGTTTCATTTTCTTTTCTCCTATGTGTGTTAATTGCTCGTTCCTATTTTGATATGTATGGATGATTGAATGAATTGTTGGGGTCGTGGGATTGGGGAACGACCAAAGCCTATAGCTTTTACTAAGTTTAAATCAGTTTTAAATAAGAACATCCTTAGTTTGCTTTAGTTTAATATTTCTTTAGTTTAATATTTTTCCTTTAATAAAACTGAGGCGTGCCATTCACACATTTGAATCATCTAATCTATGGCCCTCATATTAATTGTCTTAACTAGTGTAAAAATGCCTTGAATTTTTGTAGTTTGCTTTAGGCATGTAATTAAAACATCACAATTATGGGTACGGTTCCCCATGACGTAGTTGTGATACTTAATTTCAAAATAGCTTTAAATATGAATATCCGCGGTTGAATGGTTTTCCTTTAATAAAATTTAGGTGTGATATACAATCACCTAGTCTATGGCCCTCACATCGATATCTTAATTAGTGTAGAAAATACCTTGAAATCTCGTAGTTTGCTTTAGGCGCGTTAATTAAATAATTATCATAGCTACGGGTACAGTTCCCGTAACGTAGTTATGATGTTTAATTTCTAAAATTTGGGGGTACATTTATGTGACCCACCACAATTTATAATAACTTTAATAAATTAAACATGTTGTAGATCGTGGGTACGGTTCCCATGACATGATTCATAATGTGTATCAAACAAACAAGTGTACAATAATTGGTTTATTAAAGCGGTTAAAAGGGATAAAACGCACATAGGTTTCAAGGATATTTTAAAAATCAAATAAATAGGCCAATATTAACAGTTGAGCGGTCGTGCTAAAACCATGGAACCCGGAATGCCTAACACCTTCTCCCGGGTTAACGGAATTCCTTACCCAGATTTCTGTATTCGCAGACCATAAACAAGAGTCAACTTCCTCAATTCGGTATTCTAAACCAGTGACTTGGGACACCATAAATTAATTCAAGTGGCGACTCTTAATTTAAATAAAATAATCCCGCTTCGTTTGTCACTTTAATTGAAAAAAACTCCCCTATAATCCCTTTTCGGGGTGAGGAAAAAGGAGGTGTGACAATCAAATTGAAGATTATCTAGAAATTCACTAGTGGAATCCTCGAAGGTGTAAAACTTCTAGTGTTCACATTCGCATTCTTCGCATTCGAACACTAGGGGAAATGATATGAGGATACGACAACAATACGAAACCGGAAACATAGTTGTATCATCGGGACCGAGAACTGCACGACCAGCCCTATATAAACAGGTTGTACAAGTTAGCCACAAGAAATGATAATTTCTTTTTATTACAATGAATGCTTATGTACTTTTGAAAATAGAAAGAATAAAGTAAAGTCCTTTTATTTATATCTTGTTTCTTGTCTGAATGATGAATCAATTTTATTATTTGAAAGTTACACAAGTACTTCAAATGCTAGTGCCGTAATGAACAAGAGATTTCCTCTTCAAGAGCACCGTAAACATAAGAGGGCCCTCTCTTATAAAACCCTCACGTTAAAGGGTTGATTTCAGAAGAATTTATGCTACCAAACGCTTTCTGGGAAAAATACAACCAAAGCCTTGCACAATCAGACACAAAAAACAAATATGCGCAAACCCTATCTTATGAAAACCCTCACGTTAAAGAGTTGATTTAGGAAGAACTTATGCCCGAAATCCAAATGCTTTCGGGGGGAAAATACACCCAAAACCTTGCATAATTAGATGCAAAAAGTAAACTTGCGCAAATATTTAAACAAAAGTACGCAGAAAGAATAACTTATACAGAAAAGTGTTATTATTTACAATAGGTGTGCCAAACAACACAAGTACAAAAGTTCGAAAAGGAAAGCAATAAACTAAGTTGCTGCATCTCCGGAACTCGGATAAAGAGAAATACCTACGCCCCAAGAGAAATGGGCAGATCCGCCGGTGGTTCAATATTTTAGCCTTTCGGTTCCACTTCAGTTCCCGAGAACTCAGAACTGGAACAATAAGAATCGGTAGCATCATGCTGGGCCAGTAGACCTCTTTTTGCAGCTAACTCCAGCTCACTGGGCCTTGCGATTTCGGCATCAAAGTCAATGACACCCACTTTAGATTCTTCCAAGGTTTTTCTCCTCATGCTATACATAGAATGTGTTTTCTCAACAATGAGGGAAGCCGCTCGGCACTGAATTTCTTCTTTAAGTTGGTCAACCTTGGCAGAAATATTGTCCCCCGCGGATCTAGTGGCCCAGAGGCTAATATCAAGGTTAAGAACAATTGAGCTAAAAACCTTGTTATGTTCCATGACCTTCTTATTCCTTTCCTCCAACCGGGCATACTTCTTCTCATCAACATCATTTTCTTTAGTTTTGGAGTGTAAGACTGCCTCCAGGTTGTTTCATTTTTCTGTGGAAGCAGCCTTACGATCGAATGCAGAAAGAATGGCATTTTGAACCTCAGTCCATTGGGCCTTAGCTTCTTCAAATTGCACCTTTAACTGGGCGGTCTCTTTTCCAAGGGTTACTACATCTTGCTCACTTTGCTACAACCGAGCCTCCAACTCTACAACCTCAGCTGCCCGTGCTTCTAGTTCTGAGAGACTGAGCGGTGGTTTGATCTCTATCGGCCAACAGCTGACCCCGCTCGGAGGTAAGTTCCTCCTTATCACGGATCAACCTCTGAAGGCCCTCGGAAGCAAGGAAATTGGCCTGCAAAATAAAAATGCAAACTCAAAAACCTGCCATAACAAGATAGAAGAAACAATCAAGATCGTTGTGCATAGAATTATTCAACAAACAGTCTCAAGAAAGAGTTTGCACTTTATTCCTATCTTTTTTTGAAGCTAAAGGCTTTAGATAGTTAGCAAGTTTCACCGGCCGGGATAACAGATGACATCCGGTAGAAATCAAGAGAGTAACGCTCCTCCTCATTTGAGGATCTTCTGAAGGGGCAGTATAATTTTTCCCCAGGTTCCCATGAACCGAGGAAGAGGAATGTCATCATCTTGCGCAACTAAAGCCGGTGGAGATAATGTAGCAGTTGCTGGTGGAAGAAACGGAGTTGGTGAAGAAGGAGATGCAACTGATGGCATTGAAGGATGAGAAGTGATTACGGCAAGCGTAGTACTGGTTGTTGGTTGCTCATTAACCGAAGATGACAAGGACCCGATACTCAGCATCACAATACCAGGTATGGTGACTGGGACTCAAAAACGAGATTTGGCATTTTCTAACATGTCAAACTCCCCCTAGAGGGCCAAGGCATCATCCTCGATTGATGTAACTAACTCAACAAATTGAGCATTCTATTGAATTGATGAAGGTCGTCATTTTCTATGTAGAGAAGCTCCCTCATCATTAGATTCTCCATTATCATCAATAACCACGGTGTATATGGCCAGCTCGGGCATGACGCTCAACACCATAAGACGACTCGAGCATGACACTCCTTGCCCTTTTATTTTTTCCCCGGCCACAAAAGAATGCCTCTTTTTTGGTTGCTTGTTCTCCAATCGGGGACTCCGAAAAGAAGCACTTGCATCAGAAGAAAGCCTAGAGATGCCTGCTCAAGTAAATGCCTCACCGCATCAGCGGGAGTATCCAAAACATCCTCCCCAGGAACGACAACCGAGCCCTGGAGTAGACCTGAATTCAACAAAGGAAAATGGGTTAATCAGCTTCCTTATACGAGAGGAAGACATCAAGTTGAGTTTAACCTACCATGATTTTTGGCCTTCCACCCGTAGTTGAGGGCCAAATCTTTCCATGTGCAGGTGTCGGGCATAGTAACATCCAAAAAATTTTGAACCTACTAGTCCAAGCCTCAACCCTAGGTGGTACCCACCAAGTCGCTGAAATAAGAAAAAGAAGAAGGGTTAATAACGATATGAGGCTATCTTTAATGAAAGAAAAGACAAATGGTGAACTTACGAGTGCAGTTCCATAATTTCGGAAAGGATGAAGTCGTGGTCGGAATGATGTCATTTGTAGCAACTACAACGAGCTATTCCATCCACCCACGATCATTGTCATCATCCATGCTAGATAGCAGAGCACGGTGTCCACGCTTGTTGAAATTTATCATTCCCCTATGTAAGATCTTGGGGGAATAGATATTCATCAACCGAGCTAGGGTTAGCTCCTTTCCCATCTCCTAGCACAGGCACCGAAGAAAAGCGATTGTCCTCTATACAGAAGGACTTACTTGCGCCAGACATACCTGGTAACAGATGCAGAACTCCACGATGATGGAGTCGAGCTCTCCACTTAAAGAGAACAGCCCTAAAGTGAAGAGATACGTATAAAAATACATAAACCCTTCTTGGGTAAGGTTACCCGCTCCTCCAGATCAGGAGCGATAATGTCTAGATCTTGGCAATGACAGTCTTCCTTCACATCAGGAATACTGGAAGGATAAATGGAAGAAGGGTATCTGCCAACGACCCAAGTGCGAGGATTTGAAGTAGGGAACTTCTCTTCGAAGTCCTTGGTTGTGATAAGACTTCTTGGGATGATGGTGCTCACCGTAGGAGGAGTGGCCTCATCGTCTTTACCTTTGTTTTTGAGGAACTAGAGTGTTTGGATAAAGAAGCTATTTTTTGTCGAAAATGGAGGAAAGTTCTCTCAAGAAGAAGATCAAATAAGGGTTGAAGACAAAGTACAAAGTTGAGTAAAGAGGGTTTGAGAAAATTCGATAGATTAAGAAGTGTAAATGAAGGAGTTTGATGTGTGTAAGCAAAGAAATATACGGCTAAAATTGTGTCTATAATTACCTCGATAACCGGCAAAAGTGATACTGAATCATGGGGTGACGCTTCTTCAGTGCATTAAATGCAGAGAGACGTGCATCTAATAAACCGTCAGAAACTTTTCAGAGAGGGTCATAGAATTTCCCGCCAAGAAATATATCTCTACCAACTTTCCAGTGACACAATGTTATGCCACCAGAAAGCAGGGAACTGTCTCTATGGGGTAAAATATGTTCATATTTAATGATCATATGAGAAAGTGATACGTGGAACCAAAGACAAGTTGAACCCAAGGGCAATGACCTCACTTGTCTTCGGAAAGAATGGTCTTCATAAAGACAAAATAAATGTCTGCCGCCTGGTATCATTAAATGAAGAATATTCCATAACATTAAGTGCATGATCCGTTATAGAGAACATGACATTCACTGCCCACCATTACACATTCTTTAATGGCCCTCATAATTGTCATTTACGTGGGGCTTGATCCTAGGATCTTGTTTCCTAGGTGGAGCTATAAATAGTGAGCTCTTCCATCATTGTAAGGACACAAATTTTTTGACAAGCATATACTATACTTCATCAAAAGCTCAAATAACATTTTAATTTCTTGCTTATTTGCACTGTCACGACCCGGAATTTCCACCATTGGGACCGTGATGACGCCTAACATTTCACCTGCTACGCAAGCCAATATTAGAACAATTTATCCTTTTTAACGGTTTAAAATTAAATAATGAAGAAGAATTGATTTAGCTGCAATAATCCAAAGTATAAATGCGGAAGCTAAAACTGACAAACATATGCTATAAATCCCTGAACCCAGTGTCACAAGTGCATGAGCTACTAGAGTAATACATATAAGGGTATGAAATAAATACAAAGCTGTCTAAATGAAAATACACAGCTAAATAGAAAGGGGAAGGGGACTCCAGGAGCTGCGGGCACTGTTCAGCCGTATCTCAAGTGTCCGCAATTGTCCAATCCGAGCATGCTAATAACCACTGCTGGGACCAAATCAAAAATCTACACAAAAGGTGCAGAGTGTAGTTTGAGTAGAACCGATCTCATCTACTCTGTAAGTGTCGAGCCTAACCTCAGCGAAATAGTGACGAGGCTGAGGTGGGTCACTTGCACTAAAACCTGTACATAGTATATAATAAAGGCAGGAAAAGGAAATATGGAACAAGATAAAAAAGTCAATCTGAAAATAGCAGCTACAACCTTAAGGAATAAACCGGTGTCATTCAGAATTACCAATCCTTAGAGTTTCAAATAACAATATTGAAAAACAACACAACTCGAGAAATGGAAACACATAGGTTATTGCGGCGCGCAACCCGATCCCACCAGACAACACAAAATCCTCCCTTATTTCACTGTAATAACATTAACAACATCAAATAATATATAGATATATTTCGGCACGCAACCCGATCCAACTATATAACGATATCAATATCATAATTCACCATTATTTCACTGTAATAATCCGCCCTTATTCCACCTATTCCGGCACGCAACCCGATCCCACCGTACGGTTACGAATTCTCCCTTATTCCACCATATTAACACACCCTTATTACACCTGTTGCGGCATGCAACCCGATCCCACCATATAAGTACCAAATACTCAATGTGCACAGTCAAATTAACAGTCAAACCATGAACCTTTACGATCAATAAATACCAAAAATAAAATCTTATAAAATATAGGAATCTACACAAGTAATACTACACAGTGAGACCAATCCAGTAATTAAAAATTAGGAGGTGCAAGTAAGTCAATTTAATCAAATAGTAGGGAATCATAAAACTATGAAAAGAGCTAACATCATTAATATGAGAAGATATTGATTAACAGGTAGCAGTTAAGCATGGAAAGCATTTAGAGCGTATAACAATTAAGACATGGAAAGAAATAATTAAGGAAAAATGAAAAATCAGGGAAAACAAGTAATTCGGCGGCGTATAAGCACTCGTCACATCACATATACGCCGCTCTCATGGAATTCACCTAGCACATAGTCCGAGAGTTCCTAATTCCCTCAAGTCAGGGTTAGACACAATACTTACCTCACTCCGCAGTCAATTCAAATCTCTATCGGGGCTTTTCCCCTAGAATCCGCCTCCAAACCACTCGTATCTAGCCACAATTGACTCAATAATATCAAATATTGCTAAAAGAATCACTTACAATGCATAAATTTAGAATTCCCAAACTTTCTCCTAAAAAGTCAAAAATTGACCCCGGGCCCGCTTGGTCAAAATCCGAGGTTCGGACCAAAATCCATTTATACATACCGAACTCGATTATGTAGTTAGTTTTGAAATTTGACCTCAATTCGAGGTCTAAATTCCAATTTTTCAAAAATCCCTAATTCTACCCAAACCTCTAATTAGGTTGAAAACTTATGAAATGCAATGGGTAATTGAAAGAAAGTAGGTTAGAATCACTTGTCAACAATTTGGGGAAGAAAATCTCTTGGAAATATCGCCTCTAGGTTTTCTAGTTTTGAAATTCTGAAAGAATGGCAAAAATCCCATAATTGGGACTGTTTTATTACTGAGCGTCAAGTGTTCATCGCGTTCGCGTGAACCCTGACGCGTTCGCGAAGAGCAAAGCCTTAATGGCTTATGTGATCGCGGGAGGCTCACGTGTTCTCAAAGGTATATCTCACCTCACCTTCGCGTTCGTGAGACATGGCTCGCGTTCGCATAGAGTCACCCCTAATTTCCCTTCCCCCACCTCAATACACTATGCGTTCGCTTAGAGCAGGCCCCCCAGTGCTCCGCGTTCGCAATCATTGTCTCACATTTGCGTAGAAGAAGAATCCACCCAACCCAGTTCATACTTCGAGTTCGTGAGAGTACCTTCGCGAACATGAAGAAGGAAACCAGAAGGAAACCAGAAGGCACCTGAAACTGCAGAAAAACTAGATTTTCTAAGTTCAATTCACCATGTAGCCTATCCGAAACTTACCCGAGCCCTCGGGGCTCCAAACTAAATATGCACACAAGTCCAAAAATATCATACGAACTTGCTCGCATGATCAAATCACCAAAATAACACCTAGAACTACGAATTGAATACCAAATCAAATGAAATTTTCAAGAAAACTTTAAAACTTCTATTTTCACAACCGAATGTCTGAATTACGCCAAACCAACTCCGTTTCTCACCAAATTTCACAGACAATTCATAAATATAATAATGGACCTATACCGGGCTATGGAACCAAAATACGGACCCGGTATCAACAATTTCAAACATCGGTGAATTCTTAAAAATTATTAAACCTTTACACTTTTAATTTTCATCAAAAATCCATATCTCGAGGTAGGGACCTCGAAATTCGATTCCGATTATATGCCCAGGTCCCAATTACAATACAGACCCATTGGGACAGTCAAAATACAGATCCGGGTTTGTTTACTCAAAACATTAACCGAAGTCAAAACTTTAAGGCAAAATTCTTATTTTTATCAGTTTTTAACATATAAGTCTTCCGAAAAAATACCTGGACTATGCACACAAATCGAGGAAGGATAAAATGAGGTATTTAAGGCTTCAAAGCACAAAATTAGGTTCTAAAACATAAGATGACCTATCAAGTCATCACATTCTCCACCTGTAAAAATAACTGTTCATCCTCGAATGAACATAGAAAAGTAACTGGGTTGGTGAAAATGTGTGGATATATACTCCGCATGTCCGACTCAGACTCCCAAGTAGCTAACTCAACCGTCTGACCTCTCCACTACACTCGAGCCGAAGGATAACTCAGGACAGAGCTGGAATCTAACACATGAGACAGATCACCGTGATACTTCCGGAGCATGGACACATGGAATACCGGATGAACTGATGACAAACTAGGTGGCATCGCGAGCTTGTAAGCCACCTCACCCACTCTTTGAATAATCTCAAAAGGCCCGATTTACCTAGGGCTCAACTTTCCCTTCTTTCCAAACCTCGTTACACCCTTCATGGGTGATACCCGGAGTAACACTCACTCTCCAACCATGAATGCAACATCACGAACCCTATGGTTGGCATAACTCTTCTGCCTTGTATGAGCTATGCGAAATCAATTCTGAATAATATTAACCTTATCTAAGGCGCCCTGTACAAAATTTGTACCCAACAACCGAGCCTCCCCCGGCTCAAACCATCCAATTGGTGATCGGCACCGTCTACCATATAATACCTCATAGGGAGCCATCTGAATGCTCAACTGGTAGTTGTTGTTGTAGGCAAACTCCACAAGTGGTAAGAACTGATCCTAAGAGCATCCGAAGTCTATAACATAAGCGCGAAACATATCCTCCAATATCTTAATAGTACGCTTAGACTTTCCGTCTGTCTGAGGATGAAATGTTGTGCTCAACTCAACCGGCATGCCGAACTCACGCTATACTGCCCTCCAGAAATGTGAGGTGAACTGTATACCTTGATCATAAATGTTAGACATGGGCACACCGTGAAGATGAATGATCTCGCGAATATAAATCTCTGCCAACCACTTTGAAGAATAGGTAACTGCCACATGAATGAAATGCCCTAACTTGGTGAGCTTTTCCACAATGATCCAAGCTGTATCGAACTTCCTCTGAGTCCATGGGAGTCCAACAACGAAATTCATAGTGATACACTCCCACTTCCACTCAGGAATCTCTATCTTCTGAAGCAAACCACCAGGTCTCTGATGCTCATACTTTACTTGTTGACAATTTAGACACTGAGCTACATAAGAAAATATATCCTTCTTCATCCTCCTCCACCAATAATGCTGCTGCAAGTTCTGATACATCTTGGTGGCACCCGGATGAATGGAATACCGGGAACTGTGGGCCTCCTCAAGAATAAACTCATGAAGTCCATCTACATTAGGCACACAAGCACGACCCTGCATCCTCAAAACTCCATCATCTCCTACAGTAACCTGTTTGGCATCTCTGTCCCGCACTGTGTCCCTAAGGACAAGCAAATGAGGGTCATCATACTGCTACTCCCTAATAAGCTCAAACAAGGAAGACCGAGTGACTGTACAAGCTAGAACACGACTGGGCTAAGAAACATCCAATCTCACGAACTGCTTGGCTAAAGCCTGAACATCTAATGCAAGCTGTCTCTCACCGACTAGAATATACGCAAGGCTGCATATACTCACTGACTTTCTACTCAATGCATCAACCACTACATTGGCCTTTCCAAGATGATACAAAATGGTGATATCATAGTCTTTCAATAGCTCTAACCACTTCCTCTGTCTCAAATTGAGCTCCTTTTGCTTGAACAAATACTGCAAACTCCGATGATCCAGGAATACCTCACACGACATGCCGTAAAGATAGTGCCTCCAAATCTTCAGTGCATGAATATTGGCTACCAACTCTAAGTCATGAATAGGGTAATTCTTCTCGTGAACCTTCAGCTACCGTGACGCGTATGCAATCACCTTGCCACCCTACATCAAAACCGCACCAAGTACAATACGAGATGCATCACAATATATCGTATAAGATCCTGAACCTACGGGCAACACCAACACTGACGCCATAGTTAAAGCAGTCTTGAGCTAGTTAAAGCAGTCTTGAGCTTCTGAAAGCTTGCCTCACACTCGTCTGACCATCTAAACGGGGCAACCCTTCTAGGTCAACCTGGTCAACAAGGCTGCTATAGATGAAAACCCCTCCACAAACCGATAGTAATAACCCGCCAATCCCATAAAACTCTGGATTTCTGTAGCTGATATGGGTCTAGGCCAGTTCTGAATTGCCTCAATCTTCTTATGATCCACCTGAATACCCTCTACTAATACAACATTCCCCAATAAAGCGACTGCTCAACCAAAACCCACATTTTGAAAACTTAGCATATAACTGGCTGTCTCTCGGTGTCTGAAGTACGATCCGAAGATGCTGCTCATGCTCCTCTTGACTGGGAGAGTAGATCAAGATATCATCAATAAACACAATCACAAAGGAATCTAGATAAGGCTTGAACACTTGGTTCATGAAATCCATGAATGTTGTTGGGGAATTTGTCAGCCCAAATGACATCACTAGAAACTCATAATGCCCATACCGAGTATGAAAAGCTGTCTTAGGGATGTCAGATGCCTTAATCCTCAATTGATGGTAGTCAGACCTCAGTTCAATCTTTGAAAACACCTTGGCACCCTGAAGCTGATCAAATAAGTCATCCATCGTTGGCAATGGATACTTGTTCTTGATGGTGACTTTGTTCAACTACCGATAATCTATGAACATCCTCATCGATCCATCATTCTTCTTTACAAATGACACAGGCGCACCCCAGGGTGAGACACTAGGTCTAATGAAGCCCTTATCAAGCAAATCTTGCAACTGTTCCTTCAATTCTTTCAACTTTGGCGGGGCCATACGGTATGTCAGAATAGAAATATGTTGAGTGCCTGGAGCCAAATCAATACAGAAGTTAATATATCTGTTGGGTGACATCCCCGACAGATCTGCAGGAAACACCTCTGAAAACTCACGAACAACTAGCACAAAATCCATAGAAGGAACCTCTGCACTAGAATCACGGACATAAGCCAAATAAGCTAGACACCCTTCTCGATCATATGTTGAGCCTTCATATAACCGATAACCCTGCTATTAGAATGGCCAGGAGTCCTTCTCCACTCTAGTCGAGTCAACCCCTACAAGGCTAAGGTCACCGTCTTGGCGTGACAATCCAATATAGCATGATAGGGTGACAACCAATCCTTACCCAAAATGACATCAAAATCAACCATATCGAGAAGTAAAAGATCTACGCTAGTCTCAAGACCACCAATGGTAACCACACACGAATGATAGACATGATCTACACACTCAAAGAATCATGAGGCACAACTGGATATGAAGCAAAATAGGATGACACATAGGAATAAATAGAGTCCAAACAAAATAGAATTGAAGCATCTCTATGGAAAAACTGAAACAGTACCTGTGATAACAACGTTTGATGATTCAGCCTCAGGCCTGGCTGGGAAATCATAACATCGGGTCTGGGCCCCACCACTTTGAACTACATCCCTAGGATGACCACTTGCCTCCTACTGGCTAGGGTCTACCTCTAGCGGCTTAACCTCCACCTCTAACAGCTTGAACTCCACCTCTAGCGACCTGACCTCTACTTCTGACTGCCTGATCCCCTACCTCTAGCTGGCTGAGCGTGCGGTGGTGAAACCGGTGCTAGAATCATAGCACGGGAACCTTGTTGTGGCGTGACGCCTAATAATCACGGATAATTCCTCCTAATATGCCCAAAATCACCACACTCATAACATTCATCCTGGTGCTGTGTCTGCTGAAATTGAGACTGACCCAAACGGTCCGGATGACCACGGTAATAACTCTGAATATGAGGTGAATTGATAGGAGCTGGCGGTGCACTGTAGACTGGCTTCCCAGAATGAGGCATATAAGGACCACTACTCTTTGAATTACAGTGGAATGCCTGAAGCACTTACTGATATGGCCTGGGAGGATGGCCCCTACCAAAGGTACCCCTGCCTCCAGATGAGGCACTACTAAAACCACCAAAATGACGAGGCTTCTTATCGACCCCTGCCCTCTCTCCTGTGAAAGAACATCCTCAATGCGATTGGCAACATTAGCAGCCGTCTGAAAATAAATCTCATTCCCGGTCTCCTTGGCCATCTACAACTTGATAGGATGAGAAAGTTCCTCGATAAACCTACTCACCCTTCTCTCTCTCTCTCTCTCTCGGTAGGAAGCAGAAGAATAACATGATGGGCTAGATCCACAAAGCGGATCTCGTACTGGGTGACCGACATACCGCCTTGATGGAGGTGCTCGAACTGCTTGCGATAACTCTCTCTCTGAGTGATAGGAAGGAACTTCTCAAGAAATAGCTGAGAGAACTGGTCCCAAGTAAGAACAGGCGACCCAGCTGGTCTAGTAGATACATAATCCTTCCACCATCTGTTGACGGAACCCGTTATCTGAAACACAGCAAAATCGACCCTATTGGTATCAACTATACCCATGTTTCACACCACCTCATGGCAGTAGTCAAAATAATCTTGTGAGTCCTCAGAAGATGCTCCATTGAAGTGATCTGGGAAGAGCTTGGTAAACTTATCCAATCTCAATAAGTTCTTAGAAGACATGGCATGACCATCACCGGCCTGTGCCGCAATAACTGGCTGAACTACCCCAACTAGTGGGGCTACTGGTGTCTGATACTGGGGAGTCATCTGCTCTGTAGTGTGATTAGCGGGAGTCTGTGCTCCTCCCCCATCCTGAGAGATAGCCAGTGCATAGGAAATGTATCGACTTGGGCCACACTCCCCATAAGGCCCACCAAACACACCAAAGCATCCTAAAGCACTAGGGTGGCGATGAACCCCTCCGGTACGTGAGCTGGTCCGACAAGCACAATCTGAGCTGGAAACTCCTCATTAAACTCTACTTGAGGCTCCACCGCTGGTGCTGCTGCTCTGGGCTAAGGTCTGCCCCTGCCTCGACCTCTAGCGCGACCTCAGCCTCGACCTCGACCTATGCCCCTCGTAGGAGCTGTTGCTGGGAGCTCCGGCTGCTGTTCAGCTAAATATGCGGTGCGTGTTCTCCACATCTACGATAGAACAAGAATAGAAGGGTTCAATCATCAATGATAGAAGAAAATCGCACGACAAATAAGAATAGAAGTGACACTGTTCCTAACTCCATAGCCTTTGGAAGATAGGTACAGACGTCTCTGCAACGATCCTCTAGACTCTACTAAGTTTGCTCGTGACTCATGAGACCTATGTAACCTAGTGCTCTGATACCAACTTGTCATAACCCGGAATTCCCACCGTCGGGACCGTGATGGCGCCTAACATTCACTTGCTAGGCAAGCCAACGTTAGAACAATTTATCCTTTTTAACAGTTTAAGATTAAATAATGAAGAAGTGCGGAAGCTAAAACTGCCAAACATCTGCTACTTGTCACATCTCCCTTTCGCCTACACCCCGCAAAGGGCATAAAGGAGTTTTTCCATTTAAAGGACAATCAGAATGGGATTTAATTATTAATTAATTTAGAGTCGCCACTTGAGAGATTAATGGTGTCCCAAGTCACCGATTGAATCCCGAACCGAGGAAATTTATGACTCTGTTAACAGTCTGCGGACCAGAAATCCGAGTAAGGAATTCTGTTAACCGGGGAGAAGGTGTTAGGCATTCCCGGGCTCCGTGGTTCTAGCACGGTCGCTTAACTGTTGTATTTGATTTTATCTGATTTCAGTACATGCTAGCTTATGTGCCATTTATTCGTAAACCGCTTTTCATCGTTATTTATTTTAATAGAATTGCGACGTCGTGAAAACGCGTTTCGAACCCCGTCGCAATCAATGCACCCGTGGTTGTCAACACATTTCGACTTCGTCGAGATTTGGATTTGGGTCACATCAATGCGCACCCGAGTTTAGGAAGGTAATTTTATTGAGAGCGTGTCTAAAGCAACTATGCGTTCGCACTTTGCGAGGGCCATGGAATTTGCTAAATGGCACACCTCGAGTTCTAAGGATAAACAAGATTAATTAAACAAGGGCCATGCAACTTGAGATTTTATTCGGCACGGTACACCCCTAACTATTAAATCAAATTAACCGAAAACGAACAAAGACCTCTATTTGTTAAAAAAAAACTCAAGTCTACAATTGGAAAATAACAAAATATAGACTAAAGATTTTAAAAGGGAAGGGCCTAGTCTCAATGCAAGGCCCAACAGATAATCTTTAAGGCTCAGTGTACTGGTCCGCATGACCAAAGTCTGCAATTCATTTCAAGCAGACCCACGGTCCAGTTGAATTCACGATTTCTCAAGAGTTTGGGACAAATTGATTTGATAGATGAAATCTGAAACTAAATACAATTAGCAATATCTGACTTGACTCCAACTCCTAACATGGATATTAGCATAATAATTCCTCTCTTAGATGTAAGGACAACCTTTATTCAGTTCACTTATTCAAACACCCCAGCCCCTACGAAATCATAACTTTCAGTACATGAGAGCATATCATCAAATACCAATTCATACTAGTTGTTCGAATCAAATCAGGAAAAACGACTTTAGAGAACATGACAAGCAACAGGACTCATGCACTTTAAATAGCAAGCATTGTGTCACCACACTCCCAAACCCAAAATTCAGTGACTACGAACCAATTGCATTTCTGCACACAGGCTAATACTGACCCCTAAAACTATAACAGAAGCCTTCAATTTATCTATATGGACATGAGAACACCAGGTTCATTACCCCTTTTTGCAGAATAAGGCAAATAGAACTCTACACCCAATTAAAACCAGACAGAGAGAACTTAACCAACATCAAGAAAAATCTATGAACGAGAACTGAAGCTTAAGCTAAACCTGAACAGCTTGGCTCGTGGTTGTAAACTAAAGGAAATGATTGATTCATTCCAATTCATTCTAAACCAAGAGTTGCAACATATCTTAAAAGAATCTAGCAAAACCATTTCATCACGTTTCAGCACTTTAAGGCATGTAAAAGCAGTATCATGGATTTCTGGACTATTCTTGTATAGACACGCATGAACTACATGTTAGCATCTCAGAGAACTCGAACGCTAAGGGAAGAATTCCAACAGATGACTGACAACAGTTTCAAAGTCAATCTTAAGAGCTTAAGCTTGCATCCAACTTATACTTAACATGGAAAATGACAAACCGTGAATATTCCTTAGCCAAGCAATATTAGATGTGAGAAATTTGCTTTTAACCAAGTTTCCAGAAATTGCGGTTTCAAACAAAAGTAAGCAGCTGAAGGAAAGCGCACATAGACAGACAAAATGATTTTAGCATTTCTAGCAGACTTCTCATGAGAGCCTATTTCGACAGAAACTAATATCAGCTCAAAGGCAACGTTTTATATTCATACTGCCATGTTCAAAACCAAGCAAACCTATGATTCATCTTCCAAATTTTAACAACGTAGAAGTGATTTTCCACTGTCAAACTGACTGAGCTATAACAACTATTTGGAATCGACGAAATTTGGACTCAAATGAAAACTCTACAACATAATAACAGTTAAACCATATAAGCGAAAAACGACCACTCAAAATCGACTTCAACTAGCTGAAAATACTCAAGTACATCACACTGTCACGAACAGATTTAGTCAGCAAGGAATTCGATCATAGCACAAATAGAGCACTCGAGACAGAAACACATAGTTCAAAATAATGAAACGGAATAGAATCGCAAGAACTGAGAGATGAAGGATGAACCTGAAATTTCGAATTTCTTTTGATAACAAAATCGAAGACGATTACACAGTTTCGACTCCAAAAACTAACACAAGAACACGATGGCAGATCAAAGCTCGAAGAACAGCAAATCAGTAGCAGCTGAGTAGAAGTACGAAGTTTGAACAACGACGAACTCAGCAATTCTCAAACGAGCTCCATTTTAAAACCAAAATCCAGACTGGAATGAAATTTAAACTAGCTTCACCACTAACTGTTCCTCTCCGATTTTGACAGGGAAAACAAAATTAAACTCGGAAAAAGAAAACTCAAACTATTTTTTGCGTATATTTTTATAGACTAGAACTAAGCTAAAATTAACCATAGAGAAGAAAAAGAAAGACTATTTTTTCAGACCTCCGTTTTTCCAAAAATCTCCTCCTCTTCAAAGAATCAGATTGAATCCTTTTATGAAACGATCCCCGGATGACTGTGGGGCTCGGATTGAACGAAATAAATCCAATGCCTCACGTTCATCCAACGAATCATCTCTAGGACCTTCCAATCGCGTGAGATGGTTCAAAATCGTGCGAGTGAGAGGGGAGAGGAATCTCGCGGGGGAAAATCTGTTAGAACGGTGAGAGGAAGGATGGGGGAACACATGGGTTGTGGATTTGAGGCTCACTCGCCATGGATTTGGGGCTGAATTCGGATGTTGTTGGGGAGAAGAAGCACAGTCGCGGCTGGGATTAGGGATCTGGGGGGTTGATCGACTGATTGGCTTTTGAGTGTATATGGACGGGTCAGGTTGCAGGGATGGGTTGGCAGGCGGGTTTGGGGCGTGGTCTGCGTAATTGGACTGGGGTTTTGCACGAGAGTGGCCCAAAATTAGCCAGCCCTTTGCTTTTCATTTCAAAATTAAAAGTAGCCAAAGACCTGATTTAATTCTAAATGGGACTAATTAAATTTCCTAAGATTAACTAAATTCTACATTTAAGGGAAAAATTAACAAAAATGAAATTGAAGGAAAACAAATGTAAAAGCATTAATTTTGTTACTTTTCTCTTATTTAAACGATTTTTAATTACTCTAAAATCAAGAATTAAGTCCTAAATGCGAGGACGCTATTTTGTAATTTTTATTATATTTTTATGACAACTAAAAATGCACATAAAATATAAAATCATACTATTAATTCCTAGAAATTCAAATACTGAAAGAAAAATTCTAATTTTAATGAATTCTATAGGAGTAATTTAAGCGTGGCAAAAATCACATGCTCACAGCTGCCCCTCTTTGCCCGGAAACACGAAAAGTTTTCGTGCAAAGATAAGTGAGCAAATGTGAGCGATTTTTGCCCATTCAAACATTCCGTTGTGAAGCATTTTGAAAAGTTTGACCGCACTCTGCTTCAGAAGTTGCCTACATATCCTGGGCTAAACAGGAATCAGGTCAGTGTAGTTCGGGAGTGTCCGGTAGCTGGGACTACCGGGAGCTGTGATTTCACTGCAATTGCTGTTGCTGCTACTGCTCGCTAACCTTCCTTATTACACTGTGTCAAAATAAAACAAAAAGCTATACTAGACAATGATCTATGGATTACAAAAAGTCCTATCTGTATCTTCAAACTTAATCTTGTGCTTATTGTTGCCTTGTTGTTCTCCATTCTCTCGGAGACATCCGTTTGTTGCCATCTTGAATTGTAAACTGAGATGTTTTTCCTTTCCTTCAGACTGCTAAACTTGATACGCATCTCCTCTGTTATACGAGCGGGCTCCCGACGGCAGAAACTTGAAATGTATTCCTCTGTTCTCCAGGCGGGCTCCTAACTTCTGACACTTGAAATGTATGCCTCTGTTCTCCAGGTGGGCTCCTGACTTTGTTCGTCAGGCGGGCTCCTGACTGCTGAAACTTGAATTGAATGCCTCTATTCTCCAGGCGGGCTCCTGACTGCTGAAACTTGAAATGTATGCCTCTGTTCTCCAGGCAGGCTCCTGACTTCAAAATAGACAAAGAAATTAATGGAAAACTAAAACTTGAATTGTAATACCTCTGTTCTTCAGGCGGGCTCCTGACTGCTGAAACTTGAATTGTATGCCTCTGTTCTCCAGGCAGGCTCCTGACTGCTGAAACTTAAAATGTATTCCTCTGTTCTCCAGGCGGGCTCCTGACTTCTGAATTTGAAATTGAGTGTCTCTATTCTCCAAGCGGTTCCCTGATTGCTAAAATTTGAAATGCATGTCTCTGTTCTCCAGGCGGACTCCTGACTTCAAAATAGACAAAGAAATTGATTGAAAACTAAAACTTGAATTGTGTCACCTCTGTTCTTCAGGCGAACTCCGGACTACCGAAATTTGAAGTGCATGTCTCTGTTCTCCAGGCAGACTCCTGACTTCTAAAATTTAAATTGTATGTCTCTGTTCTCCAGGCGGACTCTTGACTTCAACAAATAAACAACCAACGAAAATTTTCTACCCCAGTTTGTAAGTTGGGTGTATGGGTGAGCATTAAACTGAATCATATTACCACATATTACTAAGAATTGAAGGCTAAATCCAATTATCCAGGGAGGTCCTGACAACTCCTAACAATTACGAACCTAAGGTATTACTCTTGCTACATCATGTTATCTACAAGGGTTTTAAGCTACATCCTGTTATCCAGGAAGGTCCTAACAACTTGCATTTTATCCTAAACATGCAAACTTTGCAACCAAATTATATTCCCCTATGCTATTCATGATTATTTTGTGTTTTTAATCCCACCATACTTTGTGGTTAAATCTGATTACTGCTTGCTTTCCCTTTATGGAGAATTCCTCCTGAACAACCAACTTTCTGCCCCTGTTTCAATCAAAGAAAATTCCGTTAGTTTAAAATGGTGGTTAGTTGATGGCATTCTTGCTGAAAAATCCTTCCCCTGCATTGCTTTGTGTTGACTGACTTCCATGCACTAACCCTGAACTGCTTGACTTTCTGACCAACTTTTAAATTTCCCAACATCTGGCGACCTAAATGTTTTACACCCATGTTGTTATTTCACTTTTCTGATCTTTTGTTTGAGCTTTTGCCTTTCCTACGACATTCCCCAATCATTTCACCGATGAAACTTCCGTTAATTCCCTGTATTCCACTTTACATCATGTTGTTTTTGACATGCTCTAATCACGTTGTGCTTTACAATTCCGGAAGCTGGTAGTGAGCCTTGAAATCCTTTCCCACTTGCTTTTGAACATAACTGACATTAGAACATTTAGACAAACAAAACCCCAAAAGAGAATGAAATGCAATGGTTTTACGGATTAAGGATAAGAAGAATCCAAAACCGGATGACTACTAAAAATGAAGTAAAGAAAAGAAACTTATCTGACCGGAATAGCTAGCACCAATGGTCACGACATTCATTTCGGTCTAATCGGCCCAACCGATCCAACTAAACAACTCTCAGTTGCCATACCTTATTGCCCAGAAATTCCATCAATTGTTTGAATTACCCAGACCTTAACCTTGTTTTCCTACGGTACCACAAACGGTTTCCATCAACAGACCTTTCTCAGTTTGCCATTTCTCAACTCACTTTTGCCTTGAGGTGCCCGTGAAGGTTTTCACCACTAAGACTCTCTCATTTTATTTTCTCTCAGCTTCCATCGCCTTACGGTGCCCGTGAGGGTTTTCACCCATAAGACTCTCTCATTTTTATCTTTTGTTCTTCTTGCTTGAACCAGAGTGTTGCCACTGCCACGAATTACTGCTACCTACTCGACTTGGCATTTATCAAAAATTGATTAGAAGGTCTTTCTTTGGATCGTAATGTAGGCTTTTGGATTGGGTTAGAAAGAAAGGTATAAAAGGCTCAAAACAATTCAAATGGGTTCAAATTACAACTTTTGGAATCCAACTTTCACAAAAATCACAACTTCTGCCCCAGTTTCTTGCTTGGGGATTTTTGGATTTCTATTTTGGTATGACTGAACCTCGGAGTAAGGCTGCCTACGTACCCTTTCGGGATCAAGTCAAACGTAGTTCACTGTATCATAATTACCTTTGTTGTTGTGTTTTTCTTTCTTTCCTTTTCTTTCTTTTTCTTTCCTTCGCTTTCATTTTTCCTTTCTCTTTTTTTCTTCTTCTTTATTTTTTTTCTTTTTCTTTTCTTTCTTTTTCTTTTTCCTTTGTTTCTCTCTTATTTCTTTTATGTTCGGCACTTGTGTTCCCTGATAGTGCCATTGATTCCGAAAGAGGGGTATGAAAAATAAGTAAGGCTCAAAAGGGATGACAAGGGATAAAAGTGTTTGGATAGCAGGACAAAACACCTTCATCATTTCAATCTTTAAGATATGCCAAATACAAACAGATACATTCAGAAATAAAGAAATCATACATAATATCTCTTGACCGCATCAGAATTGATGGCCATTTCTATACATTTTCCTTCCACATCTGTCAAATACAATGCTCCATTAGACAACACTCTGGTTACTACAAATGGTCCCTGCCAGTTTGGGGCAAATTTTCCTTTTGCTTCAGCCCAATGAGGCAAAATCCGCCTCAGTACTAACTGTCCGACTTCGAATTTCCTTGGACGCACTTTCTTGTTGTATGCTATTGCCATTCTTCGTTGGTACAGTTGACCATGACACACTGATGCCAATCTCTTCTCGTCAATCAAATTCAACTGCTCAAGAAGGCTTTTCACCCATTCATCATCATCGATCTCGGCCTCTACGATGATTCACAAAGACGGGATTTCCACCTCTGTAGGTATTACTGCCTCGGTGCCATACACCAATGAATAAGGAGTCGCCCCCAACGAGGTACGAACGGTGGTGCAATACCCTAACAATGCAAACGGTAATTTCTCATGCCACTGTCTAGACCCTTCAACCATCTTCCGGAGTATTTTCTTTATATTCTTATTGGCTGCTTCAACCGCACCATTTGCCTTGGGACGGTATGGAGTAGAATGCCTATGGGTAATCTTAAACTGCTCACATGTCTCCTTCATCAAATGACTATTAAGATTAGCACCATTATCCGTGATGATTACCTTCAAAATCCCAAACCGACAGATGATATTTGAGTGCACGAAGTCGACATAGCTTTCTTCGTCACAGACTTGAACGTCTTAGCTTCCACCTATTTGGTAAAATAGTCTATAGCTACCAGAATAAACATGTGCCCATTTGATGCTGCTGGATCAATTGACCCAATAACATCCATGCCCCATGCAACAAAAGGCCATGGTGCAGACATCGTATGCAATTCTGATGGTGGAGATGAATTAAATCTCCATGCACTTGGCACTGATGACACTTACGCACAAAACTGATACAATCCCGCTCCATCGTGAGCCAATAATAACCTGCTCGGAGAATCTTTTTTGCTAGAACGTACCCACTCATATGCGGTCCACAAACTCCGGAATGTACCTCAGTCATGATAGATGTGGCATGTCTTGCATCCATGCATCTCAACAACCCGAGGTCTGGAGTTCTTTTGTAAAACACTCCTCCACTAAAGAAAAACCCTCTTGCCAATCGCCGAATCGTTATTTTCTGATCACCGGTGGCCTGTATCGGATATACTCCCGCCCTAATGTACTCTTTGATATCATGGAACCACGGCTCACCGTCAATTTCCTCTTCTATCATATTACAATAAGCATGCTGATCACGGACCTAAATCGGCAATGGATCAACATAAGCCTTATCTGGATGATGCAACATCGACGCCAAAGTAGCCAAAGCGTCGGCAACCTCATTATGAATCCTTGGAATGTGCCTAAATTCTATGGCCTGAAACCGTCGACAAATCTCATGCAGACACTGTCGATACGGTATAAGCTTCAAATCCCGTGTTTCCCATTCTCCTTGAATTTGGTGTACCAGTAGGTCCGAGTCACCCATGACCAAAACTTCCCGTACACCCATATCCACAGCTAATCTCAATCCCAATATACATGCCTCATATTCTGCCATGTTGTTCGTACAGTAGAAACGAAGCCGAGCTATAACAGGGTAATGCTGACCGGTTTTAGAAATAAGTACCGCTCCTATTCCCACACCTTTCATATTTGCAGCCCCATCAAAGAAAAGTTTCTATTCCGGCTTCTCGGCTTGTTCCAATTCATCAATGTACATCACCTCTTCATCAGGGAAACAAGTTTTCAAAGGTTCATAATCTTCATCGACGGGGTTCTCAGCCAAATGATCGGCTAGTGCCTGTGCTTTCATCGCAGTCCGTGTCACATAGATAATGTCGAACTCTGTAAGCAGGATCTGCCACTTTGCAAGCCTCCCTGTGGGCATGGGCTTCTGAAAAATATACTTCAACGGGTCCAAGCGAGATATGAGGTAAGTAGTGTAGGATGACAAATAATGTTTCAACTTCTGTGCCACCCAAGTTAGAGCGCAACATGTCCTTTCCAGATGAGTATACTTAACCTCGTAAGATGTGAACTTCTTGCTGAGATAGTAGATAGTTTTCTCCTTTCTACCCGTAACATCGTACTGCCCCATTACACAACTGAATGAATTATCCAAAACCGTCAGATATAGAATTAAGGGCCTCCCTGGTTCTGGCGGGACCAACACGGGTGGGTTCAACAAATACCCCTTTATCTTATCAAAAGCCTCCTGACATTCATCAGTCCATTTGACCGCAACGTTTTTTTTCAACAATTTGAAAATCGGCTCACAAGTTGTCGTGAGCTGAGCAATGAATCTGCTGATATAGTTCAATCTTCCCAACAAACTTATCACCTCAGTTTTGTTTCTTGGAGGTGGCAGTTCCTGAATAGCTTTGCTCTTCTATGGGTCTAATTCAATACCCCGCCGGCTGACTATAAACCCCAGCAACTTCCCAGATGGCACCCCGAAAGCGCACTTTGCAGGATTGAGCTTAAGATTGTACCTGCGAAGCCTTTGAAAGAACTTTCTCAAATCTCTGACATGGTCAGATTGTTGTCTAGATTTCACGATCACATCATCCACATACACCTCGATTTCTTTGTGTATTATATCATGGAATATGGTTGTCATGGCCCTCATATAAGTTGCCCCAGCGTTTTTCAAACCAAACGGCATGACCCGATAACAATACGTTCCCTACGGCGTGATGAATGCCGTCTTTTCTGCATCTTCCTCGTCCATTAGAATCTGATGATAACCCGCGTAACAATCCACAAAAGAGCCAATATCATGTTTGGCACAATTGTCAATCAGTATATGGATGTTGGGCAGTGGGAAATTATCTTTTGGACTTGCCTTGTTAAGATCTCGATAATCGACACACACCCTGGTCTTGCCAACTTTCTTCGGTACAGACACGACATTAGCTAACCAAGTGGGGTACCGTGTAACCTGAATGACCTTTGCCTCAAACTGCTTGGTAATCTCTTCTTTGATCTTCACACTTATGTCCGTTTTGAACTTTCTCAACTTCTGCTTGACAAGGAGGAGTGCCGGATCAGTGGGTAATTTATGAACCACCAAATCGGTGCTTAGACCTGGCATATCATCATATGACCATGCAAAAACATCTTTGTACTCATGCAATACTTTAATTATCTCCTCCTTGAGTTGTGGCTCCAGATGAACACTTACTTTAGTTTCCCGCACATTGTCTTGGTCCCCTAGATTAACTGCTTCTGTGTTATTTAGGTTAGGTTTGGGTTTTTCTTCAAAATGACTTAATTCTTTACTAATTTCCTCATAAGCTTCATCGTTGTTACAATCCACCCTATCATCACACTCGATTTCTTGTATTATTACTTCCGAGCTAGATTGGCTTTTAAGGGCCGAAGATTCCTCATGCATGTCATATCATTGATATCAGCATAAAAAGAACTGTACAAAAGAAAAGAAAAAATGGAAACAAAATTAGGAATGAAGAAAATTGCATTTCATTGAATGTAAAGATAACAAGGTTTTAACTCATCCAAACGGACGAAACATAGCAACTGGATTACAAACCCTGGAATAATCCAGGTGACAAAAGGAAAACAAAACCCACTACCACGACTCCCTCCGAATTGGAAGAGGAGTAGCTTCCCAATTGTTGATGTTAGCATGTGGTCCGATGTACTGTATGTCTGCTCCGCTTGACCCTTCCCCGGCCTCAACCATGTTTACTTCAGCAAATACTCTCTCGAACACCTTATACAAATTCTCTTCTGCCCCGATCAGTGGACCTGACACCTTTGCCAATGATTGCTTCTTGCTACCCGCCCTGACGAAAGACCTGGACAAGCGTGGAACCGGTTTGGGGAGAACCCAAGCTTTCTTTTTCAATTTACGAGCCCTTCTAACATCTGCCGCTGTTGGTTTGAACCCCAATCCGAAGGTGTCCAGATTTTTGGGCAGAGAAACAGGTTGGATAATGCCCTGAAGTTCAGCCCCCAGACCTTTCCCTGGCACGAACCCGTTACTCAGCATTTCTATTACTACCATGACGGTCACAACTGCCATCCTGGGACATGGAATGCTTTTACCCTCGGGCACTCTGCTCACCGGGACCGTGTCGAAGACCTGATAAACCCATGGTCCCTTATCATCTTCGGTTTCTATAAATGGCACAATGGCATCACTCATGGCGCATGTGGGATCTTCCCTATATAACACAATTTCTTGTTTGTCCCACTCGAACTTGACCATTTGGTGCAGTGTGGAAGGCACTGCTTTGGCAGCGTGGATCCATGGTCGACCCAACAAAAGATTGTAGGACACTGCAGCATCCAACACCTGAAATTCCATAGTGAACTCGACCGGGCCAATAGTCAATTCGAGTACAATATCCCCTACTGTGTTTGTTCCCCCTCCATCGAACCCTCGAACACAAATGCTATTTTTGCGGATTCTATCATCATCAATCTTCAACTTGTTCAATGTGGACAACGTGCAAATATTAGCACTTGACCCATTATCGATCAATGCCCGAGTAACCATTGAACCTTCACACTTGACCGTCAAGTAGAGAGCTTTATTGTGTTCTGTGCCTTCCACAGGCAATTCATCATTAGAAAATGCTACCATGTTCACTTCAAAGATCTTGTTGGCAATTGTCTCCAGATGGTTTACTGAAATTTTGTCGGGCACATGAGCTTCATTGAATATCTTCATCAAAGCTCGGCAATGCTCGTCAAAATGGATTAATAACGACAACAACGAGATTTGGGCCGGAGTTTTTCTCAATTGTTCAACAATGGAATAATCTTGTACTTTCATCTTTTTCAGAAACTCTTCGGCCTCTTCTTCCGTCACAGTTTTTTGACTAGCACTAGATTGTCTTTAGTGCCCTTAGCCTTTCTCAACTCTTCAGGAGCAAAACAACATCCCGACCGATTTAGTCCTTGTGCTTCATAACTCTCTTCCTCAATTTCCTTTCCTTTGTATGTCACCACTACCTTGTCATATTTCCACGGTACGGCTTTGCTATCAACCACGGGTAATTGGACTATCAGTTTTATGATAACTGGTTCTATGCAGGCCCCTTTCACAACAACCACGGGTGCAGATGATGACCCTGGTACCACTAACTTGACTGGCTCTGGCTTTTTCGCAGCAACAAATGGTCCTTTTCCCATTACCAACACTAGCTTATCCTTTATTGCTTTTAGCTGAACCACTGGCCTTGCGCTCACTGTCTTTTCTTTGACCTTGGCTTCCGTAGAACGGATCACCATAACCGTCTGCGAGGTTTTTTAGGCTCTGTCCCCTTATGTATCAGTTCGATCATATTGGCTTCATAATGCGCTGGTAACGGATTTTGATTGATGTTTGGGGCCTCTGGAGCCTGTACTTCAATACGGCGATTATAAATGAGTTCTTGTATCGCGTTTTTCAACTTCCAACATTTTTCAGTATCGTGCCCCGGCATCCCTGAGCAATACTCGCAGCTAACAGAATGGTCCAGGTTTCTGGGAAGGGGGTTTGGTGCTTTGGACTCAATTGGGGTCAACATTCCCAACTGTTTCAATCTATGGAAGAGAGCGGTGTAAGATTCTCCCAGCGGAGTAAATGTTTTTCTGTTTGGGGCCTTCTTACTTCTAAAAGCTTGGTTTGGGCGGAAGCTGGTTCCTGGTCTATTTGCCCTGGGAGGTGGATAGGTGTTTTGTGGGGGTGGATGTATGTTTTGAGGATTCGGTGCACGCCATTGCGAGTGCACCGGAGGCTGAGTGTAGGTCTGGGCGTGGTGGATAGAAAAGTGTGGTTCTGGTGGTGGATAGTAGTGTTGTGGTGGGCCATATGTGGTATATTGGTAGTTTGGGTGGTGGGGTCTGGGTTGGTTGTAGTAGAGTGGAGGGTTATTGGGCCTGGACCAAGCACTAGCTTCAACCGTAGTAACTTCTTCCTTATTCTTCTTTCCAAGCACACCACCGGTACCGCTTTGGATGGCCTGGGTGGTTGATTTCAATGCTGAGTAGCTCAAGATCTTGTTAGATTTCAATCCTTCTTCAATCATGGCTCCCATCTTTACCACTTCATTAAACGACTTTCCGACAGATGTCACTAGATGACCAAAATAGGTAGGCTCCAATGTTTGCAAGAAGTAATCTACCATCTCACTCTCCCTCATCGGAGGATCAACCCTTGCTGCTTGTTCCCTCCAGCGGAAACCAAACTCTCTAAAACTTTCCCCAGGCTTTTTTTCCAGCTTCAACAATGATAGACTGTCGGGGACTATCTCAAGGTTATACTGAAAATGGCCAATGAATGCCTGTGCCAAATCATCCCATGTATACCATCGATCGGGGTCTTATCTCGTGTACCATTCTAGCGCGGACCCGCTCAGGCTTTGACCGAAATATGCTATCAACAATTCATCCTTCCCCCCAGCACCTCTCATTTTGCTACAAAAGCCACGCAGATGGGCTACTGGGTCACCGTGCCCCTCATACAAGTCAAACTTCGGCATTTTAAACCCCGCAGGCAACTGAACATCAGGGAAAGGGCACAAATCTTTGTATGCGACGCTGACTTGGTTACCTAAACCATGTATGTTCCTGAAGGATTGCTCTAGGCTTTTGACTTTATGAATCACTTCCTCCTGTTCTGTATTCTTAACCGGTTTCTTAACCTTTCCCGGGATTTCAAAATGGGGAGAATAGGTATATGGCTCAGGCGCTTTGAAAGTGGGTTTGAGAGGGTAATATTGGGTGTCATGAGCTTAGAATAGTGGCTCACTGGACGATCTATGTAATGGGGCTGGGGGAGGTGCCACAAAGACTGGAACCATGGGTGGGGGAGGGTTCTGTTTGGGGGGTGGAGCTGGGGGAGCGTATGAAGTGATACCATAGCCCTGGGCGTGATAGGGGAAGGCTGAAGATGCGTGGGGAGTGGTGGGCTCCTGAGCTTGAGCCAGGGGTGGGATGTAAGATGGATTAGCGGGATATAGTGGTGTCGGATGTCCCTGAGACCATGCCCGATGCATTTCAGCCATTTGTGCTTTTAGTTTCCTCATCTCTTCTTTCATAGCACCCACATCTGTTACCTCAATTTCATTTGAAGGGTCTACGATGCTGATTTCCGAGTCCTGCCCTGTCATTTTTACTTTATCTTTCGACCGGGTGTTGTACGGGTGAGTTGCCAGAATTGCCAATCAACTAACCATCTGCCTGAAGTTGCACATTTAGACAACCACTTTGTTAGCGATTAAGTTTTAACAGATTTGACAACCGCACGTTGGCATGAATGCACTTATACAGTTAATCATTTCTATTATGTGTTTGCTCGATTGCATGCGTCATCCTGGCACTTCGTTCCTTGTTTCTTTTTACCTTTCTTTCAAATTTCATCACCTCATCCCTCTCTTGTGCTCTTCTCTTTCTTTTATTTCTTTCTCTTTTGTGTTCTCGCTCATTTCTTGCTTTCTCTTTCTCTTTTTGTTTTTCCGCTCTTTTCTTTCTTTCTCTCTTTCTTTGTTTTTTCTTCTTTTTTTTTCTTACGATTACGGTCGAATCCTATGGAGATTGCCTACATATCATGACCCCGCACGAATCAGACCAAGCGTAGTTCGTGAAAATAAATGCAAAAATAAAGGGTGGAAATAAGGATTTTTTTTTGAAATTTTCAATTTTCATTACTAAAACAAACTATTACAAACTAAACACTTTTCGGAATGAAACTAACAGACGCAAATTGAAAGCAAATACAGACTCTAAGACTGCAGACATACTTGACCTGGAAAGACATACGAAAGACTGACTCAAAATGGTAGAAAATTACAGACATGGACTATGCATACTCTAGTGCTTCAAACTTAGGTGTCCGCGGGGCGTCGTTCGGCCTCGCCGCGGGCCTAGGATCCAAATCCCTTTCAAGCTGCTCTAATTCATTCATGGTTTGCTTCACATAGATCATTACTGCTGAGACAAAAGTAGTATAGGTCATGTCTTCACAAACCCGTCATCTCCTGAAAATGGCATGAGCAATGGCTCTAACCCTGTCTTTTGTTTGCTTCTTTTCTATAAGCAAGCATCTTATCTGATCGCTGCACGTCTTTAAAGCTCGAGAGTCCTGCAGGTGTTGATCTTGCAACTGCTGCACTTCTACCTCCATTTGGGCCAACAAGTCATAACAATGTCCACTTTCAATTCCAAAATCTCTAGCCTGCCTAACCGCTTTACCCTCAAGGGCAACCACTTTTCTCTTTAAATTGGCAACAATTTTCTCATGGTCCCTTTTCAACTTGTAGCCCACTGCGCTTTAAGCTCTGCCATGATATTCTCAGATTTTTCTAATTCATCCCGCCATTCCCTGACTTCGTTTTCCAGCTTTTTTATCAATTGCTCATCTGATTGGCTCCTTGGTTGCTTATTGACGGTTATCCTCAATTGCCTGATTTGGGCCCTAAGCGCCTCATTTCTCAAGCCAGTCTGTTCTTTTCACCTTGATCCGCGGCAACCTGTACATTGTTCTCGAATTTCAGACTCTCAACTTGCTGCTTCAGTTTACTAATCTCAACTCAATAGCCTTCTTCCTTTGCTAACCAATCCCACTGCTCTTGGGACGACTTGGCGAAATCTTCGAGATGAGGTCTTTTAGCCGGTCTCCCACATGCCACATCACCTCTGAACCAATCATGATACCCTGGGGCAACTTCCCCTTTGACCCTATCTGACACACAAGTGTTCGCCATCAAATGTTGACACTCACTCCAGATTTGGCGAACCTCTTCCTCGGGGAACCGACCGTCAAGACTAATTTCGACCACTTGGGTACTCAGATCTTCATCTCTCGGTACTACTTGATACCTCCCGAGTTGCCTCAGAACCCGATATGGTGCATAGGGCTGGATGCTTTTGAGTCCCATCAACAAAAAATGCGGCCGGGCTGCTGGCATATATATGACTTCTTCGACAGGCAACCATCCAAGCACCCACTGTATCTGGCTGGCATTGAGGTTCCGAAATAATGATGTCCAGGCCGTGACTCCTTCAGGTAGACTAGCCCCTTTGATTCTTGTATAAAATTCTCCTATACAAGTTTTCTCAACCGAACCATAACTCAATAGCTGAGAGCGAGGTCACAAATGCTCAGTCATCCACATTTGTAATAACAAGTTACACCCCTCAAAAAATTTGCCCCCAGCTTTGCACGCAGTGAGAGCCCGGAAGATGTCAGCCACGATCATAGGTGCTAAAGTGATTTCCCCATGGTTTGCAAGGTACTGACGACCCCCGCTATTTTCAAATCAATATTACCATCTTTCCTTGGGAATATTATGAGGCCCAAAAAGGCTATCATAAATGCCACCCGTCTGTGTTCCTCCCATTTTTGTCAGTTACTTCTACTGCATAGATTAAAGTCTGGATTATTGAACCCGCCCACGTGGCCATATCTATCATATATGAAGCGGAAACTACAGAAACCCTGTGCAAAATCTGGATGATGAACTGTTCGGGGTATTTTCAAGGAATCCAAGAACCGGTGTATGGTAATGGCCCTAGGATCAATCAAGTATTTGAACCTCAATGGAGCTTGATCACTTCCAATATACCCCGCTACTTCTTCCAATGTTGGGGTGAGCTCAAAGTCTGAGAAATGAAATACATTATGTGTCGAATCCCAATAAGCGACCAATGCCCTGATAATATCCCCCCGAGGGTGAATGTTTAATAAATCCGGAAGGCCTTTCAAATATTCTTTCACTTCGTCTTGCCCCTATTTGCCTAAATCATTCCACCATAATTGCAGCTCAAAATGGATTTTGGTCATTATTGAAAAGGGCTCATTTATCATCGTGCTCATCCTGCACATTTATTAAAGCGTTTGAGCAAAAAAACTTTTATTAAAAAAAATAAAACTATCTATAGCTTGACTCAAATATTACCTATATATTTTCAACTTTTACAAATGAAGAACTCGACTCTCAAACGCGGCCTTTCAGCACTTTGGGAACAAAGATTTTAAGGCTGCGGAAGTCAACCGGTCACACATAAAAAAATTGACCTGGTATTGCAACACGGCCTTTCAATGCCTCGGGGACGAAAACTTAAGGCTGTGAGGGTCGAAAAAAAAATGAAAACATGACCAAAGGTAGATCTATGCAAGGTCAGCCTTCCGGCGTTCCGTTTGAGAACATTTGGCTATTTTTGACAAAACAGCATCACCCAATTTGTTATACGAAAAATAAAAATTCTGACATTTTTTGGCTATTTTTGCAAAGGAAAGGTTGGACCCGATGAGGGTTGCCTACGTATCCCACACCCTGTGAGAATCAAACCGGCGTAGTTCGGGCGAATTAACTAACTATAATTTAAACACAAGGCCCTTTTTTTCTATTTTCTTTTGCCTTTAGTAAAACAGACTGTCAAAATAAAGCATTTTTCTTTTTCGTTTCTCAAAATTTCGGCAGAGTTTCAACAGTGTTTGGGTTTTTCTAAAATAATCAATTAATTCCCCTAACTATTATTTCTCTCTTTTTCTCTCTTTTTTTCAATTTTCCAACGTTCCCGAGTTTCAGAAACCGGTCAACATGCAGGTTCAGAACAAATTAATGCACAGCACAAGAGAATGCATCAGGATGGTCTTTTCATTTCAGGTTGCTAGTCCTAGACGGACCCAACCCCTGTGTTGAGTCCCCTAAGTCAAATGCAACGTGATGCAAATAAGCGTTCCTACTAGGGATCCGACATGAAGTCACGTTATTCTATGTTCAAAACCTGAGTCGATGTTCTAGACTGTGTACCCGAGCGGACAACTTGAGTCGAGGAGGGGGAAACTTAACGGGAACCAAAAGGCCATCCGGCTTCGTAACTTGTCCGGCCTCTTTCTTATTTTAAGGTATGACACTAACAGAATAGGGAGTCTCAACTAGTAAGCACATCCCCAAAGGTGAAGAGAGAAGGGTGTCGACACAGTTTATATACAGTTCAGATAATATCAAAGCGGTAACATTTAGCACATTCAGCCCAAAACATGTAGGAAAATCAGATACAATCAAATACAACAATTTATCTAAGCTCGAATTCTGAATCCTGAACCAAAGATTCTGGGTTCGGTCCCCAGCAGAGTCGCCAGAGCTGTCACACCTCCCTTTCGCCTACACCCCGCAAAGGGCATGAAGGAGTTTTTCCATTTAAAGGACAATCAGAACGGGATTTAATTATTAATTAATTCAAAGTCTCCACTTGAGAGATTAATAGTGTCCCAAGTCACCGATTGAATCCCGAACCGAAGAAATTTATGACTCTGTTAAAAGTCCGCGGACCAGAAATTCGAGTAAGGAATTCTGTTAACCCGGGAGAAAGTGTTAGGCATTCTCGGGCTCCGTGGTTCTAGCACGGTCGGTTAACTGTTGTATTTGATTTTATCTGATTTCAGTACATGCTAGCTTATGTGCCATTTATTCGTAAACCTCTTTTCATCGTTATTTATTTTAATAGAATTGCGACGTCGTGAAAACGCGTTTCGAACCCCGTCGCAATCAATGCACCCGTGGTTGTCAACACATTTCGACTTCGTCGAGATTTGGATTTGGGTCACATCAATGCGCACCCGAGTTTAGGAAGGTAATTTTATTGAGAGCGTGTCTAAAGCAACTATGCGTTCGCACTTTGCGAGGGCCATGGAATTTGCTAAATGGCACATCTCGAGTTCTAAGGATAAACAAGATTAATTAAACAAGGGCCATGCAACTTGAGATTTTATTCGGCACGGCACACCCCGAACTATTAAATTAAATTAACCGAAAACGAATAAAGACCTCTATTTGTTAAAAAAAACTCATGTCTACAATTGGAAAATAACAGAATGAAGGCTAAAGATTTTAAAAGGGAAGGGCCTAGTCTCGATGCAAGGCCCAATAGATAACCTTTAAGGCTCAGCGTACTGGTCCGCATGATCAAAGTCTGCAATTCATTTCAAGCAGACCCGCGGTCCAGTTGAATTCACAATTTCTCAAGAGTTTGGGCCAAATTGATTTGATAGATGAAATCTGAAACTAAATACAATTAGCAATATCTGACTCGACTCCAACTCCTAACATGGATATTAGCATAATAATTCCTCTCTTAGATGTAAGGACAACATTTATTCAGTTCACTTATTCAAACACCCCAGCCCCTACGAAATCATAACTTTCAGTACATGGGAGCATATCATCAAATACCAATTCATACTAGTTGTTCGAATCAAATCAGGCAAAACGACTTTAGAGAACATGACAAGCAACAGGACTCGTGCACTTTAAATAGCAAGCATTGTGTCACCACACTCCCAAACCCAAAATTCAGTGACTACGAACCAATTGCATTTCTGCACACAGGCTAATACTGACCCCTAAAACTATAACAGAAGCCTTCAATTTATCTATATGCACATGAGAACACCAGGTTCATTACCCTTTTTTGCAGAATAAGGCAAATAGAACTTTGCACCCTATTAAAACCAGACAGAGAGAACTCAACCAACATCAAGAAAAATCTATGAACGAGAACTGAAGCTTAAGCTAAACCTGAACGGCTTGGCTCGTGGCTGTAAACTAAAGGAAATGATCGATTCATTCCAATTCATTCTAAACCAATAGTTGCAACATATCTTAAAAGAATCTAGCAAAACCATTTCATCACATTTCAGCACTTTAAGGCATGTAAAAGCAGTATCATGGATTTCTGGACAATGTGAACAATGACTAATTAGACTATTCTTGTATAGACACGCATGAACTACATGTTAGCATCTCAGAGAACTCGAACGCCAAGGGAAGAATTCCAACAGATGACTGACAATAGTTTCAAAGTCAATCTTAAGAGCTAAAGCTTGCATCCAACTTATACTTAGCATGGAAAATGACAAACCGTGAATATTCCTTAGCCAAACAATATTAGATGTGAGAAATTTGATTTTAACCAAGTTTCCAGAAATTGCGGTTTCAAACAAAAGTAAGCAGCTGAAGGGAAGCGCACATAGACAGACAAAATGATTTTAGCATTTCTAGCAGACTTCTCGTGAGAGCCTATTTCGACAGAAACTAATATCAGCTCAAAGGCAACGTTTTATATTCATACTGCCATGTTCAAAACCAAGCAAACCAATGATTCATCTTCCAAATTTTAACAAGGCAGGAGTGATTTCCCACTGTCAAACTGACTGAGCTATAACAACTATTTGGAATCGATGAAATATGGACTCAAATGAAAACTCGACAACATAATAACAGTTAAACCATATAAGCGAAAAATGACCACTCAAAATCGACTTCAACTAGCTGAAAATACTCAAGTACATCACACTGTCACGAACAGATTTAGTCAGCAAGGAATTCGATCATAGCACAAATAGAGCACTCGAGACAGAAACACATAGTTAAAATAATGAAACGGAATAGAATCTCAAGAACTGAGAGATGAAGGATGAACCTGAAATTTCGAATTTCTTTTGATAACAAAATCGAAGACGATTACACAGTTTCGACTCCAAAAACTAACACAAGAACACGATGGCAGATCAAAGCTCGAAGAACAGCAAATCAGTAGTAGCTGAGTAGAAGTACGAAGTTTGAACAACGACGAACTCAGCAATTCTCAAACGAGCTCCATTTTAAAACCAAAATCCAGACTGGAATGAAATTTAAACTAGCTTCACCACTAACTGTTCCTCTCCGGTTTTGACAGGGAAAACAAAATTAAACTCGGAAAAAGAAAACTCAAACTATTTTTTGCGAATATTTTTATAGACTAGAACTAAGCTAAAATTAACCATAGAGAAGAAAAAGAAAGACTATTTTTTCAGACCTCCGTTTTTTCAAAAATCTCCTCCTCTTCAAAGAATCAGATTGAATCCTTTTATGAAACGAACCCCGGATGACTATGGGGCTCGGATTGATCGAAATCAATCCAATGCCTCACGTTCATCCAACGAATCATCTCTAAGACTTTCCAATCGCGTGAGATGGATCAAAATCGTGCGGGTGAGAGGGGAGAGGAATCTCGCGTGGGAAAATCCGTTAGAACGGTGAGAGGAAGGATGGGGGAACGCGTGGGTTGTGGATTTGAGGCTCACTCGCCATGGATTTGCCTGGATTTGGGGCTGAATTCGGATGTTGTTGGGGAGAAGAAGCACAGTCGCGGCTGGGATTAGGGATCTGGGGGGATTGATCGACTGATTGGCTTCTGAGTGTATATGGACGGGTCGGGTTGCAGGGATGGGTTGGCAGGCGGGTTTGGGGCGTGGTCTGCATAATTGGGCTGGGGTTTTGCACGAGAGTGGCCCAAAATTTGCCAGCCCTTTGCTTTTCATTTCAATTTCCTTTTTTTGTTTTTTTTTGTAATTTATTTGAATTTTGAACTTTATTAAATGCAAAATTAAAAGTAGCCAAAGACCTGATTTAATTCTAAATGGGACTAATTAAATTTCCTAAGATTAACTAAATTCTACATTTAAAGGAAAAATTAACAAAAATGAAATTGAAGGAAAACAAATGTAAAAGCATTAATTTTGTTACTTTTCTCTTATTTAAATGATTTTTAATTACTCTAAAATCAAGAATTAAGTCCTAAATGCAAGGACGCTATTTTGTAATTTTCATTATATTTTTATGACGACTAAAAATGCACATAAAATGCAAAGAAAATATAAAATCATACTATTAATTCCTAGAAATTCAAATACTGAAAGAAAAATTCTAATTTTAATGAATTCTATAGGAGTAATTTAAGCGTGGCAAAAATCACGTGCTCACACTACTAACCTCTGAACCCGGAGTCACAAGTGCATGAGCTACTAGAGTAATACATACAAGGGTCTGAAATAAATACAAAGCTGTCTCAATGAAAATACACAACTAAATAGAAAGGGGAAGGGGATCCAGGAGCTGCGGGCGCTGAGCAGCCGTACCTCAAGTCTCCGCAATTGTCCAATCCGAGCATGCTAATAACCGCCGCTGGGACCAACTCCAAAATCTACACAAGAAGTGCAGAGTGTAGTATGAGTACAATTGAACCCATGTACTCTGTAAGTGCCAAGCCTAACCTCGATGAAATAGTGACGAGGCTAAGGCGGGTCACTTACACTACAACCTGTATGCAGTATATAATAAAGGCAGGAAAAGGAAATACGAAACAAGGTAAAAAAGTCAATTTGAAAATAGTAGCTACAACCTCAAGAAATAAACCAGTGTCGTTTAGAATTACCAATCCTTAGAGTTTCAAATAATAATACCGAAAACCAACACAACTCGAGAAATATAAACACATAGGTTGTTGCGGCGCGCAACCCGATTCCACTGGACAACACAAAATCCTCCCTTATTTCACCGTAATAACATCATCAACAACAAATACTATATAGATTTGTTGTGGCGCACAACCCGATCCCACCATATAACGATATCAGTATCATAATTCACCCTAATTTCACCGTAACAATCCACCCTTATTTCACCTGTTGCGGCGTGCAACCCGATCCTACTGTACAATACAAATTCACTCTTATTCCACCATATCAATCTACCCTTATTACACCTACTGCGGCGTGCAGCCCTATCCCACCATATCAATACCAATTACTCAATGTGCACAGTCAAATTAATAGTCAAACCACAAACCTTTACGATCAATAAATACCAAAAAGGTAACCTTGTACAATATATGAATCTACACAAGTAATACTATATAGCGAGACCAAGCCAGTAATTGACAATTAGGAGGTGCAAGTAAGTCAATTTAAGCAAATAGTAGGGAATCATGAAATTATAAAAAGAGCTCACATCATTAATAGGAGAAGATATTGATTAACAGGTAGCAATTAAGCATGGAAAGCATTTAGAGCATATAACAATTAAGACATGGAAGAAAATAATTAAGGAAAAATGAAAAATCAGGGAAAATAAGTAATTCGGCGGTGTATAAGCCCTCGTCACCTTGCATATATGCCGTTCACATGGAATTCACATAGCACGTAGTCCGAGAGTTCCTAATTCCCTCAAGTCAAGATTAGACACAACACTTACCTCACTCCGCAATCAATTCAAAGCTCTACCTGGGCCTTTCCCCTAGAAACTGCCTCCAAACCACTCGTATCTAACCACAATTGACTCAATAATATCAATTATTTCTAAAGGAATTAATTACAATATATAAATTTAGAATTCCCAAACTTTCTCCCAAAAAGTCAAAAATTAACCCTGGGCCCGCTTGGTCAAAATCCGAGGTTTGAACCAAAATCTATTTACCCATTCACCCTCGAACCCGATTATGTAGTTTGTTTCAAAATCCGACCTCAATTCGAGCTCTAAATTCCAATTTTACAAAAATCCCTAATTCTACCCAAACCCCCAATTTCCACCATGAAAATCCTAGATTTTAGGTTGAAAACTTATGAAATTCAATGGGTAATTGAAAGAATCACTTGCCAATAATTTGGGGAAGAAAATCTCTTGGGAAAATCGCTTCTAGGTTTTCTAGTTTTGAAATTCTGAAATAATGGCAAAAATTCTGTAATTGGGACAGTTTTATCACTGGGCGTCAGGTGTTCATCGCGTTCGCGTGAACCCTGACGCGTTCGCAAAGAGCAGAACTATGAATTGAACACCAAATCAAATGAAATTTTCAAGAAAACTTTAAAACTTCTATTTGCACAACCGAACGTCCGAATCACGTCAAACCAACTCCGTTTCTCACCAAATTTCATAGACAAGTTATAAATATAATAATGAACCTATATCGAGTTCCGGAACCAAAATACGAACCCGGTATCAATAATTTTAAACATCGGTATATTCTTAAAAATTATTAAACCGTTAAACTTTTGATTTTCATCAAAAATCCATGTCTCGAGCTAGGGACCTCGGAATTCGATTCCACGTATACGCAGAGTTCCAAATTACGATACGGACCCACCGGGACCGTCAAAATACGAATCCGAGTCCGTTTACTCAAAACGTAAACCGAAGTCAACTCAAATGAATTTTAAGGCAAAATTCTTATTTTTATCAATTTTTAACATATAAGCCTTCCGGAAAAATACCTGGACTATGCACATAAATCGAGAAAGGTTAAAATGAGGTATTTAAGGCTTCGAAACACAGAATTAGGTTCTAAAACATAAGATGACCTACCGGATCATCACATGCACTGTTCTTATTACTCCCGGTAGCCCTGCGCCCAGAACCAAGATATCTACCGTTTATTTCGATTTTAAGGCTAGTCTTATATTTCTGTCTAATTCGTCTTTTATTTTTGGATCATATTAATTCATTTGTCTGTAAATCACGTATAAATTCAACTGTACCGTTTTACTGATAAACACTATATATATATATATATATATATATATATATATGAAAATAAACTATAGTTTTCATGAAGAGGCGGTTAAACGAAGATATAAGTGTTATAATAACAAACTTAAACCCCATTATATATTATATTATCATATACTATAAAATTTGGTATGAGATCGCATATAAGATTATCAGTTTGGAAGAAACGCTTGATTCTCGTGGGTTGAATTTAAAAACGTGCGAGACAGTTCAGTTCCTATTTATTATCGATATTAAAGGAAGAATTTAAAGCTAACGCGGATTGAATTAGGCTAAATCTGACTCCTTTCGTTCTCTTTCCTTTTCTTTTCCGAGAGTAAACGCACAAGCGGAGAGAAAATTTCAAGTTTATGGGTTCAGGATTTTAATATTAAGTTCTAAATTAATAATTTATACCTTCAATAAATTTTTAAGATAAATATAAAATTCGAACTAAAGCTATTGGAATCGGTCGAACCCACTCCCTACACTCAAGCTCCGCCCTTGAGTAAACGTATTTGTCCCTTCACTTGCTAGTTGCTTACAATATTATTTTATAATCAGATCTCCTCCTTATAGTTTTTCTTTTCTTGTAAGAATAAATGTTCTTGTCTCTTCACTTGCTAGTTTATAAAATTATTTTATGCAGTGATGGTTGTATTTGTTAGAAAATAATAATCAAAATTGGCTTTGAGGCGTGAAAATCGACTGTCCTTAAAGAGTTATCGCCTGTATACTAATTTAGGGAAAATACAAAACGATTCTCTTTAGGATACAACAAAGCCTGCAATAACACTTGTGATTTTCTATATCTACTTCGTTGGAATTCTTATGTATTTATAGGCAACCAACAGACCCTTTTAGAAAAGATGTCTTGTTTCACAAACATACGCGACTATTTATTCGAATTTTGAATTTAAAATTCAAGTAAATTTGATTTTTCTGTTAAAAATAATTAACTCTAGGATCTCGCGCCTGTTGAGTCAATCTCGTGCCTGTTGAGTCAGTCTTGTGCCTGTTGAGTCAATCTCGTGCATGTTATGCGCTATTTCATAATGATCAGTTCCGAGGCTAACATGAACGGTACGAGAAAGAAACATCCCACTTCCAACTTGCCAATAACAAACTATCTTACAATCCCCCACTAGTTTATTATTTCACTTCATAACACTTGTGAATAATTGAAAGTATCTTTTACAGATTTGAACTTTCCTTTAGTGTAAGTATTTTAAAGTTTTGACGAAGTTAATGGTATCTTAAGATTTGAACCACAAATCCTTGTGCCAAAACCGAAAGTACCACACACACAGTGTTATCTAGTAGCTTAGAAAATCCAGTATTCGCTTTAGCACGTTTACGGCCATGTGCTCATCCTGAATTCATGAATATTTACAAGATCAACCATTTAAATCTTGCTAGAAGCGGCACCACTTCAATATTCATATAGGTGGAATTAGTTACTATGTCCCTGTTACTCCAGACATTAATAATTCCATTAAGATTAATCAACCTCTTCATGTAACAGTATGCACTTTGGAGTTTGTCTTTATGCCCCTGTTATAACAAGCATTTAACAACTCCTTAACTCCTCATATAACAGTAAGTAGTACAATAGAATTAGGGCTCCTAAAGAGGAGATCAGTGCTTAAACAATACAAGTAACTTGTTATTACCCATTGAGCTTATATTGTTAGAGTATATACTAACTCAAAGTGGGGTTCCTATTCGTTGTATTTAATTTAAGGGTCTCAGCCCCATCCCTCCACAAGTTTGTTGTACTACATCTCTACCTAATGGCTTCGTAAGTGGATCAACCAAATTCTTATTTGATCTCACATATATTATAGCTATAGCTCCATTTGTAATTAATTCTCTTATATAGGCATGTCTCAAGCTTATATGTCTCGATTTCCCATTATATATTTTATTGTGAGCAACACACATTGTAGTCTCACTATCACGGAATATGAAAATGGCTGGCATAGGTTGTGGCCACAACTTTATATCAAGTAACATATTCCTCAGCCATTCTGCTTCTTTTCCAGCAGTTGCTAATGCAATAAATTCAGATTACATAGTAGAATGGGAAATACATGTTTGTTTCTTGGATGCCCAACTAATGGCTCTACCGCCTAGAGTAAATATCCATCCTGATGTGGATTTATTATCATTAACACTTGTAATCCAACTTGCATCAGAATATCCCTCTAATATATTAGGAAAACCATTATAGCAAATGCCTAAGTGATTTGTATATTTTAAATATCCAAGTACTCTACTTATTGCTTTCCAATGATCATTACCTGGATTACTGGTAAACCTTGAAAGTTTACAAACAACAAATGCAATGTCGGGTCTAGTGCAATGCATTGCATACATCATACTACCTATCGCACTTGCATACTCCAACTGTGCTACTGCTCTTCCAGTATTTGCAGTTAGCTTAACACTAGAATCATAAGGAGTATTATACCCCTTTATTCCTAAATGACTGAATTTAGTAAGGATTTTATCTATATAATGTGCTTGTGACAAAGTCACTTGCTTGTTATCTCTTTTGACATTGATTCCCAAAATAGTATCAACTTCATTTAAATCCTTCATTTTAAAAACTGAGGTTAGATACTTCTTGGTCTCGGTAATTCCTTATAGATTCGTACCAAAAATCAGCATGTCATCGACATATAAACAAATTATTACTCCATATTCTTTTGTAAATTTAGAGTAAATGCACTTGTCTGCATTATTATGTACGAATCCGGTTGATAGTATTACACTATCAAATCTTTCATGCCACTGTTTAGGCGCTTGTTTAAGACCATAAAGAGACTTTATCAATTTACAAACTTTCTTCTCGTTTCCCGGAAGAACAAAACCTTCAGGTTGTTGCATATATATTTCTTCACTAAGGTTCCCATTTAAAAAGGCTGTTTTAACATCCATTTGATGTACGTAAAGATCATAGATAGAGGCCAAGGATAAAAGGACTCTAATGGATGTTATTCTTGCAACAGGAGCATATGTATCAAAATAGTCTATGCCTTCCTTTTGAGTGAAACCTTTTGCAACTAATCTTGCTTTGAAGGTTTAGACAGAACCATTTGTATTGTACTTTCTCCTAAAGACCCACTTACAACCTATAGGTTTTGATCCAAGAGGAAGATCAACCAAAACCCAAGTGTTGTTGGATATAATTGAGTCCATTTCATCATTAATGGCCTCTTTCCAAAAAGCAGCGTCTCTAGAAGACATTGCTTCTTGAAACGTCTTTGGGTTTTCTTCAACATTTAATACAATTGGAATTTGATTACAAACGTTTGTCCTATCTCCTTCAACAAGAAATACTATAGATTGTGAAGAAATAAAATTAGAACCAAGATGTTTTTCTTTTCTTATTCTTTGGCTTTTCCTTGGTTCTATATGCATATCATCACTTCTTTCCTTAGTTTTAATAATTTCAGAAAGCGACAATTTATTAGCATCAATACGTTTTCCATTTATTTCAGTCATTTCATCAACATTGTCATTTATAAATCTATTTTCAATAAATTCAGCATGTATAGATTCTATAATGACATTAGATTCTAGATCTAGCAGTCTATAAGCTTTGGAGTGTTGTGCATATCCTACAAAACACTTTTAATTCCTCTAGGACCCAATTTTGTTCTTTGATGGTCAGGTACTCTATAATAGGATATACACCCCCACACTTTAAAATAATTTAAATTTGGTTTTCTACCATTCCAAAGCTCATAAGGCGAAATATGCATACTTTTTGAAGGTACTCTATTTAAAATATAGCATATAGTTAGTAGTGCTTCACCCTATAAATTATGTGGCAGATGTGCATTAAGTAACATAGCATTAACCATATCCACCAAAGTTCTATTTTTTCTTTCCGCTAACCCATTTTGTTGAGGAGTATAAGGGGCACTCATTTGATGTATTATGTCATGCTCTTCACAGAACTTATTAAATTTGTTAGGAAAATATTCTCCGCCTCTATCACTTCGAATAATTTTAATTTTCCTACTTCTTTGATTTTCCACAACAGACTTGTATTCTTTAAACTTTTGAAAAACTTCGTCCTTAGTTCTAAGTAGGTAAACATATGTAAATCTAGAGAAGTCGTCTATAAAAGTAATAACATATCTTTTGCCTCCTCTAGTTAATTCTCCATTCAATTCACACAAGTCTGAATGTATTAAATCTAATAGTTCTGTGGATCTTTCAACTTTACGAAATGGTTTCTTAGTCATCTTTGCTTGTATGCAAATTTCATAATTTATATGTTAAGTTTTACATGAGATATAACCATTTTTGGACATATAATTCAAGGAGCCAAAATTTAAATGTCCTAGTCTAGCATGCTATAAACAAGAATCAGACTCAACGATGTAAGCAGAAACATAATTTATTTCATCAATACTCAATTTGAACATGCAGTTACAGTTATAGCCTTTTCCAACAAAAACTCTATTCTTAGACACTATTACATGATCAGACTCAATAACTATCTTGAAGCCTTTCTTTGACAGCAAAGCAGCGGACATTAAGTTTTTCTTCATATCAGGAACATGATACACATTCAGTAACGTCAACTTCTGGCCAGATGTGAAGTTAATCTCAATACTTCCTTTTCCAGCAACATCTGCCGCAACATGGTTTCCCATCAAGACTTGTTCAGAATCATGCACTTCTGCATATGTTTTGAACATTTTCTTGTCATAACAGACATGAATAGTAACACCCAAATCTAGCTGTCACACCTCCTTTTTGCGCGCCCGGCCCCGAAGGGTTAGATGCGTGGGTGGAGTTTTTCCAATTTAAGTGACAATATTCGAAATGGGATTATTTATTTAATTTAGAGTCGCCACTTGGGAAAGGTTTGGCTTTTGGTGTCCCAAGTCACCGGTTTATCTTGAATCCCAAATCAAGGAAAATATTCGACTTTTCCAGATGAAGTCTGCGAACCAGAAATTCTAAGTAAGGAATTCTGTTGACCCGAGGGAAGGTGTTAGGCACCCTCGAATCCCGTGGTTCTAGCACGGTTGCTTAAATTGTTATAATTGCTAAATATCTGATTTAAATACATGTTATGACTTACGTGCTTTTATTAAATTTAAACCGCTTTTATTATTATCACTTATTTTTTATAGAATTGCAACGTCGTGAAAATGCATCTCGAACCACGTCACAATCAATGCACCCGTGATCGTCGACACATTTGGACTTCGTTGAGATTCGGATTTGGGTCACATCCATGTGCACCCGAATTTAAGAATGTGATTTAATTAAGCCGCGCCTACAGAGTCTAACGCGTTATTATCTTTGTAGAAGGCCATGAAATTTATTAAATGGCCTATCTTGAATTCTAAATAATTATCATGGTTATTTATTGAGGGCCCCGCAATTTTGCATCTTTATTTGGCGAGGCTCATCTCTATTTTAGAAAAGGATATCCTAAAATGGCTACATTTCTAATGCATTTGTCTCTAAAACTAGAAGAAAAGGTACATGCTAATTCAATTATAGGCTTTTGCCTAATCCGGATTTTTGTCAGTTTCTGATTAACTACTTATAAAGTAAAAACGTCATGCCTTGCGAGGATGTTTCAGTCGAACAAAAAGACTACATATGAGATTGAATGAAATGCAATACCTAATCCGAATATTTCTTGAGTTAAACTTAACTGAACTTATTTGGACTAGATTAAAGGATAATTGGCAAAGTAAAATACTTTAGTTTGGCAAGGAATCATGTACGAGCTAAACGAAATACAACACTTAATCCGAACACTTCTCGAGTTGAACTTAACTAAACTTATGTGGACTAGTCTTAACTAAACAAAAACTAAATGAAACAAGAACAGTATTGTATAAGGTCGAAATATACATGCTCCTACTGACAAACAACTACAGAGTTAAAATACAACAGGGTAAACTCAGTCAAATATCAACACATACTCTCGAACTGTTGAATCATAAACTAAATCAATTTTCACAGGCCTGTTAATGTACTATGAATATTACAACAAATACTTGAACTTCTTCAACCCTTTTTTTCATTTCATGCTTTCCAACTGTTTTAATTACATCAATATGGGACTTGAAATGTGTACCTGGAAATGCTGAAAATGCAAAGGAGAAGAAGAAGAAGATGTGGAAATCAGCAGCAGAAAGAAACAGGACTAGTAGTAGCAGCAGGACAGGGCAACAACAATAGTGAGCAGAATAGCAACAGCAACAAGAAACAGTAGAGTAGCAACCACAACTCACAAAACAATTGGAGTTAGATCAACCCCAACTAAACCAAACTTTCGAGTAGAACAAACAACAAACAAAGCAGACTCAGTTGTGAGAAAGCAATGTTGCACAGAACAGGTCCAGATTTAGTGAAGTCAGGAACAAAAGGGAAGGAAGCAACTTCTGGTTTTGTTTTGTCTGAGTTATCAGACAAAAAATTCTTTTCTAGTTTTCTGTTTTCAAAAAATTGAGCTCTCAGGTGTTCCCTCTTAATATCTCTTTGTATGTCTTTCCAGTTCTCTCTTTCAAACTCTTCACTGTGTGTGTATATTTTCTTTTACAGCCCTCAAGGTTCAGTCCTCTTTCTGTCTATCCCCCCCTGTATCTCTCTCTGTACCCCTTTTATAAGCCTTCACATTACTCCTTTTAACAGCCTGTTTAGAATATCACAGTACCCCTCCCATGTGCCCTTTTTTTCATTTTCAGATTCCAATTAGTTATTTAAGTATTAACCCCCATCAACATTCCCTGGCAGACTTGACTTTTAATACTTTTAAACTAAAGCAAAGTATGGGCAATGGAGTCTATCTGACAGCATATGCTGTCAAATTATTTAAAACTCAACAAAGACCTTTATGCAGGCCACAGGTTGTGCATAAAGCACTTGAGGTGCACCAATGCACATGCTGTGCACGAGTGCACATGCCCTCCAATTCAGCATTTAAATCAAACATCCTTTTTACATTACTGATCCAAATCAACAGCTATAAGTAAACAAAACTGGTTCTTAATTGATTCAACAAATGCTTAGCAGGAGTAAGTCGATTTGTTATTGTTCGGACAGTTGAAACTAATTGACGACACATGTCGACTCGACTATATTAGCATTAACATACACAAACGTAGCCAAAAATCAGACATTCAAAAGTATAGGACACATGACTCGACTTATACTAATTAAACATAACTGTACTTCGAGGAATCAGCTAATCAGTACAAACTTGAAATTCAAATCTATTGCACAACAAATACATCATGCCTTATCAGAATAGGAGGGGGGGATTTAGGCAAACAACAGAGGTTCAGGCAAAGTGGTTGAAGCACAGTCGATAGAAGTCAAGGACACAAACAGAACATGAACAGACCCTTACAACAATCAAACGAAACAAAACAAACTAGGAAAAGAAAGAAACTTACCTTAAACCGCAAAAGATCAAAACCTTAATTCGGACTCGGTCAGACTTTCTTAAGGCTGAACGGACTTTAATCGAGAAACACTTTGATTAAAGTCTATTAGACCTTAATCTCTTCGGTTGAACCATGTGACGAAGAACTACAAAGTTCTCAAAACTCAGATCTGGGATTCATGCTTCCCTGGTCAGATTCGGACCAAACCAAGTATGGTTTGGTCACGAGGGGGGTCTGGGGAGTGTCCGGTGTGAGATTGGGGTTAAACTGTGTAGATTGAGTTTTGACTCGAATCTTCAAATGAAGATTCGAGAAGGTGGGGAGGGATTCGAACTACATGGTTACCAGATCTATGTTCAGGATGGCAAGAGGATTCTAGGGTGTTAAGGGGAAGGTCACCGGCGTTCATGCCGCCGGTTTTCATGGTGGGGGATACAAGGGCGGCTCTAGGGTTTGGGGGTTGTGGTGAAGACGACGAAGGCTGGGGTTTGGATAGGGGGGTAGGGTATGTTAAGGGTTTATATATGGAATGAGCAAGTGGATCCTAGCCGTTGGATGAGATGAGATGAAGGGCCAGGATCCTTTGGCTAACAGGGAACGACGTCGTTTCAAGGATAAAGGGTTGGGGTCGGTCCGGGTGAGACGGGTCGAGTTTGTTGGTGGGTTATGGGGAATTGATCTTGGCCGTTGATCAATTTGAGATCAACGGCCCAGACCACACTGGATTAAAACGGTGTCGTTTAGGCACCCTGGGCATCACTGGTGTTGGACCGGGCAGGCCTGGTTTGGACGTTGTTTGTTTTGGGCCAATTTAATAAATTGGCCCAATCCGGAAGAAGAAAGGGCCCTTTTCTCTCTTTTATTTTTATTTTTATTTCTTTTCTTATTTATTTTAAAAACAAAACTAAGCAAAAAAAATCAAATTAAAATTAAATACACACTCAATACAATTATTTGCACACACACTAAAGATATTTCAAAACAGGTAAAATCAAACAAAACAAAATCACGGACAAAGAGGCCTGTTTATGTCTTTCTATGTTACGGTTCAGATTATGCATGACACGTACACATTGGAATTTTGTTTTAATAAAGTAAATAAATAAAAATGGGCCAAAGTCGCAAATAAATCAACAAAGTGCCGCACAGAAATCCAAAATTGTACAGCAGGACCAATTTTTATTCTTTTGGAGCGACTGTCGTGCAAAAACAAAAATCACGTGCTCACACTAGCCACCAGTCTTGAGTATTTGTAGCAGCGGTAGCCACATTCAACTCTGTGACCATACCAATTTGCATTGCGGAAACCATGGCAACCAGTCCTTGGGCAGAATTTTCCACTACGTTTGCCTTTTCAGAATTTCCAAATTTTTTAATCTTTCCAGACTTTTCGGTATTGCCTGTATTGAAATTTATTCCTGCCTTTCTATATCTGTAGTCCCGAATCATATGGCCTTTCTTTCCACAATGATGACAACTAAAGTTCTTTCTCTTTTTAAAAGAAGACTTTTTGGAAACTTTCAGATGTTTGTTCCCACTTCCTGAATCATTCTGACTGACAAAATTGACTGTGGAACTCGAAGGCTGACTAATAGCATCACGAGCATGAGTCTCACTTTCAATTTGAATGTGAGTACGAAATTGTTCCACAGTCATTTTATCCATAGAATGTAGGATTTTCTTTCTATAGTCATTCCAAGAGGAATGCAATTTCGAAATAATAGCACCTATTTGAAGTGCACCAGGAATTTTAACTTCAAGATCACTTAGTTTTGATACTAAGATTTGCAGTTCATGAATCTGATCCATTATAGGCCTAGTATCAAATATTTTAAATTCAAAGTACTGCAGAGCCAGGAATTTGTCAATACCTCGTTTTTCATTCTGGTATGCAGTTTGTAGAGCAGTCCAAATCTCTCTTGGCGACTTCAGATTGCAGTAAAGTTCATAGAGTCGATCTATCAAAGTATTTAGAATATGGCCGCGACACAACATTTCATCATGTTCTCGTTTCTTCCTTTATTCCTTGACTACGTCAGAATCTTCTGCTGTGGGCTCAGGCATCGGAGGCAAGGCAGAATCAAGAACATAGTAGATATTGAGAGCGGACAACAAGAATATTATCTTGTCTCTCCAACGGGTAAAGTTTGTTCCATCAAAGCGATCAAGTTTGATGAACTCCTTCGGATTCTCAACAACAGACATCAATTTCTCCATAGCAGATTAACTCTTTAAGATTGTTAGAAAATAATAATCGAAATTGGCTTTGAGGCGTGAAAATCGACTGTCCTTAAAGAGTTATCGCATGTATACTAATTTAGGAAAAATACAAAACGATTCTCTTCAGGATACAACAAAGCCTGCAATAACACTTGTGATTTTCTATATCCACTTCGTTGGAATTCTTGTGTATTTATAGGCAACCAACAGACTGTTTCAGAAAAGATATCTTGTTTCACAAACAGACAGGACTATTTATTCGAATTTTGAATTTAAAATTCAAATAAATTTGATTTTTCTGTTAAAAATAATTAACTCTAGGATCTCATGCCTGTTGAGTCAATCTCGTGCCTGTTGAGTTAGTCTCGTGCCTGTTGAGTCAATCTCGTGCCTGTTATGCGCTATTTCGTAATGATCAGTTCCGAGGCTAATAGGCACGGTACAAGAAAGAAACGTCCCACTTCCAACTTGCCAATAACAAACTATCTTACAGTATTGGGAAAAAACTGAATTTACATTGAAGGTGATGTGGCATGACACGAGGAATGGTCAAAATATAATAATCAGTTAAGAGGCACGAGTGACAACAGATACGGGGAAAGTAAAGCTAAATAGGCACGAGAGGCAATTCGAATAATACAAGCTTCGTACCTATTTAGATCATTTAAATCCAAGAGATCAGAAGGCATTGAAGACATGGATATGATGATGAAAAGGAGTCCAAATTCAATATTAAATACCCAATGCATTAGAGAATTGGTATTAAATAGGAATGATTGTGTAACGTCTTATTTAATGTCATTTATTGCTCATAATTGTCTCATTAAGACTAAGGTATTACTCCTTTACTTAGAATCAACTATAAAAGGAGGAGGTCTCGTCATTTGTAAGGACAGAGGATATCATCAACATTACATTGGAATACAAACCTATTTACTGCTTATTTGTCATTCTCAAAAAGTCTATTATTTCTTTTTCGTCTATTGATTATCAGTAGCCCGAATTTCTATTTGTCTTTAGCTTTGACCAAAGAATCACATTTTTGGTTAAACAAATTGGTTCTGTTACCGGGAATCTGATAATCTTTTCTTTGAAGCTACGTTTTATTCGTCGTTATCAACATGTCAAACAACAACAACAACAATAACAGTGATAACACATTGGGAAACCATGAAAATCAAATCCATCAAAATCAAGGAGACCTACCGAACATTGGCGTGGTTCTCTCCCCTCTAGATTCACCGCATCAATCTTGTGAAGGCACTCCTGCCCCTGAATCCCGTGATGATCAACAAGAACAATCTGAACATTTTGAAGGAGGTGAAAATGAAGCTTTACAAAAGCTAATTGATGCACAGGTCGGAAAAGCTCTTCAGGCTCTAGTTAGTCGATTGCCTGTTGCACCACCCACACCAACTCCTAATAATAATACATTGGAGAATCCTCGTTCTGGTCTTGTTAATTCTGGAAATAGAGAAACCACCAGTGAACCACAGGAAGGGGGACCAGGTAATTCAAATAATTCCTATTTGCAAAATTTAGTTCTAACCTTGCAGAAACAGATTAAGGAACAAAATGAGCGTATTGAGCAAATCCCTGGAGTTCCGCCTGTAATAAAATGAGTAGACATGGACAGATACTCACAACAACCTTGGAAGCCAAGTGTTGCTCCCCTTCCAATTCCGAAAAAGTTCAAAATGCCTGACATCCCGAAATATGATGGTACTACAAACCTACGTGACCACGTGACTGCATTTACAACAAGCGTGAAAGGCAACGACTTGACCAAACAAGAAATCGAATCAGTACTGGTCAAAAATTTTGGAGAAACACTCACCAAGGGTGCATTAACCTGGTATTCTCTTTTATCTAAAAATTCTATAAATTCTTTTGTTGAGCTTGCAAATTCTTTTATTAAAGCACACTCGGGAGCTCAAAAGGTTGAGAAAAGAATGGAAGATATTTTCAAAATCAAACAAGGGGATTCAGAGTTGCTCAGAGACTTTGTTGATAGATTCCAGCGTGAAAGAATGACTCTACCCCGTGTACCTGACAACTGGGCTGCAATAGCTTTTGCAAGTAATTTAAATGACAAAAGTTCTGAAGTCATGAGAAGACTCAAAGAAAGCCTTCGAGAATTCCCTGCAACCACATGGAATGATGTTTACAACAGGTACAGTACAAAGCTGCGAATTGAAGAAGATACTGTACCTAAGTTTCATCATGAAGAAAGGGGCGGTTCCAGAAGATCAGAAACCGAAAAAAGATCAGGTAAAAACAGGTACGATCCATATATGGGACCTGCAGGAAAAGACTCACGGTCAAAACAAGATAGCAAGCAATATGATCAAAAATCGAGGAACAGGGAATCTGGTTCTTCATCAAGATTCAGAAATGATCGAAACAGACAAGACTCACGAGATGATGACAGAAGTTTAAAGGCAAGGTTCGGCGGATATAACTTTAATGTCACTACCTCCGAGCTCGTGGCTGTTTTGAGAAGCATTGGAGATAAGGTACGATGGCCAAAAGAGATGCGGTCAAATCCAAATAGACGCAATCCAGATCATTGGTGCGAATTCCACAATGATCACGGGCATAAAACTTTAGAATGTAGATTCTTGCAGAGTGAAGTGGATCATCTATTGAAGCAAGGGTACCTCACTGAGTTATTTAGTGAAAAAGGTAAACAAGCTTATATGAAAAATAGGCAAGAGCCTCCAAAGCCTACTTCACCCAAGAGAACATTAAATGTGATAAGTGGGGGAGAAGATATTCACGGCATAACCTACACAGCTTCCAACAAGGTTTCTAAAGTAACAATTACACACGGGAAATGGGTACGACAGGTTTTAGAAAATGAAAGTATTTCATTCAATGATGCAGATACCGAAGGAGTGATAACCCCACATAATGACACACTGGTAATATCTTTATTTGTACATAATACTAATGTAAAACGAGTTTTGATTGATCCAGGGAGCTCCGTAAATATTATACTACTAAGGGTATTACGTGAAATGCAAGCTGAAGACAAAATGATACCCAAGGTGCATACCTTGTCAGGCTTCGACAATTCAAGTGTGGTAACAAAAGGAGAGGTAGTTCTAACAACTTTTGCTGCAGGTGTTGTTAAAGAAACTAAATTTCAGGTAGTTGATATGGAAATGGCCTACAATATGATCATGGGGAGGCCTTGGATCCATGATATGGATGTTGTTCCATCAACTCCACATCAAGTTCTTAAATTTCCATCACCATGGGGGATTTGTCAAATTCGAGGGGATCAGCAAACAGCCAGGAGTATCAACGTTGTAATAGATACGAGCACCGCAAGCAAAGAAAAATAGCAATTACAGGAAACAGTTGAAGGTGTCAGCAATCAAACCTCAACTGAGCGAGAGATAACAGATTTAGACTCGAGACCTGATACAATTCAAGAACCTGAGGAGAATGAAAATATCAAAACAACCATCGAAGAACTCGAGACTGTGATATTATTTGAGCAGTGGCCTGAATGGAAAGTTTATGTTGGAGCTAATTTAAACTCAAACATGTGAGGTATGTTAATTGAATTTCTAAAATCTAACGTGGACTGTTTTGCTTGGTCCCATGCTGACATGACAGGGATACCACCGGATGTGATGACTCACAAATTAAATGAAGACCCATCCTTTACACCAATAAAGCAAAAGAAAAGAAAGCAAGGGGCTTTCAAAAACCAGGTGATTCAAGATGAGGTCCAAAAGCTATTAAAAATTGGGTCAATCCGCGAGGTAAAGTACCCTAATTGGTTAGCCAACACAGTTGTTGTACCTAAGAAAAATGGTAAGTGGCGAGTCTGTGTAGATTATACAGATCTTAATAAAGCTTGTCCAAAAGATTCTTTTCCTTTACCACATATAGATCAATTAATTGATGCAACTGCATGACATGAACTTTTAAGTTTTTTAGATGTATATTCAGGGTACAACCAAATTAAAATGGACCTTAGTGAAGAAGAAAAAACTTCTTTCATCACAGACAGAGGGACTTACTGTTATAAAGTAATGCCCTTTGGTCTCAAAAATGCTGGGGCAACCTATCAAAGGTTGGTCATCAAAATGTTCCAAGAACATTTAAGAAAGACAATGGAGGTATATATAGACGATATGCTCGTCAAAACCCAGCAGTCTCATGATCATATTTCTCATCTATCTGTTACATTTGAAATATTGCAAAAATTTAATATGAAACTCAACCCAGAAAAATGTGCATTTGGAGTTGCATCAGGTAAGTTTTTGGGTTTTCTTGTTTCTAACCGTGGTATTGAGGTAAATACTTCTCAGATCAAAGCAATAGAAGAAATCCCTGATATCCTTACTAATAAAAAGGAAGTTCAAAGATTAACGGGAAGAATTGCAGCTTTGGGGAGATTTATTTCCAAATCTTCAGAAAAGTGTTTTAAGTTTTTCTCTGCACTCAAAAAGCAAGATCATTTTGAATGGAATGAAGATTTCAACAAGCCCTTAGAAATTTGAAAGCTTATTTGTCAAAACCACCATTATTGGCAAAATCAAAGGTGGGAGAAAAGCTTCTCATCTATCTGGCTGTGTCTGAAGTTGCGGTAAGTGCTGTTTTAGTCCGTGAGGACCAAGGTAAACAATCTCCTATTTATTATGTAAGTAAGTCCTTACTAGATGCTGAAACACGATACCCACATCTAGAAAAGTTAGTATTAGCTTTGATCATGGCATCTAGAAAATTAAGACCTTATTTTCAATGCCATCCCATTGTTGTAGTTACTGCTTTTCCGCTTCGAAACATTTTGCATAAACATGAATTGTCAGGGAGGTTAGCAAAATGGGCTATAGAATTAAGTGAATACGAAATCATTTATCAACCTAGGACTGCTATAAAATCTCAAGTATTAGCCGATTTCGTAGCTGATTTTAGCCAGGGGATGCATTTAGAAGCAGAAAAAGAATTACAAGTTTTTAATGGTGCAAACCCGGGGGCTTAGATTTTATTCACTGATGGTTCATTTAATGTAAAAGGAGTAGGTCTGGGTAAAGCAGAATACGAGGCTGTAATTGCAGGTTTAGAATTGGCAAGAGAACTCGGCATAACACAAATTATAATCAAGAGTGATTCTTAACTCGTGGTTAATCAAATGCTGGGGACTTATACAGCCAGGGAAACTCGAATGCAAGAATATCTCGAAAAGGTACAGGAACTAATAAAGCAATTCCAAACTTGGAAGGTAATGCAGATCCCAAGAGATGAGAATGTGGAGGCAGATGCTTTAGCTAATCTCGCATCTGCAGCTGACGTAGCAAATGACGTAAATGCTTCAGTCATACATTTATTTCATTCCGTTCTCGAACCTGATAAGAATGAGGTAAATTTTAATCATTTAACATGGGATTGGAGAAACGAAATTATTGCTTTTTTACAGCACGAAACCGTGCCTAATGACAAAGGGAAGGCTCGCGCGCTTCGCAAAAAAGCCACTTGATATTGTTTATATCAAGGAAATCCTTATCGAAAGATGTTCGGTGGACCACTAGCAAGGTGTCTCGGACCCTCTCAAACAGAATATGTGATGAAGGAAGTGCACGAAGGACATTGTGGAAATCACGCAGGGGGGAAGGTCACTGGTAAGAACATTGATTCGAGCAGGATATTATTGGCCTAAGATGGAAGAAGAGGCAAACAGCTTCGTGTCCAAATGTGATAAATGTCAAAGATACGACAATAATATGCACAGACCAGCTGAGTTACTACACCCTGTTATAGCCCCGTGGCCCTTTATGAAATGGGGAATGGATATCGTAGGTCCACTACCACAAGCAAAGGGTCAGGTAAAGTTTCTACTTGTACTCACAGATTATTTCACTAAATGGGTAGAAGCAGGAGCATTTAAACAGGTACGAGAGAAGGAAGTTAAAGACTTCATATGGCGAAATATAATATACCGCTTTGGAGCACCAAAGGAGATCGTGTGTCACGATGGACCACAATTCATAGGAGCTCAAATCACAAAATTTCTTCAAAGTTGGCAGATTAAAAGGATAACATCTACGCCATACCATCTAGTGGGTAATGGACAAGTGGAATCCACAAACACAGTCATTATCAACAACTTGAAGAAGAGGTTACAGGATTCAAAAGGTAATTGGCCTGAGATATTACTTGGAGTACTATGGGATTATCATACAACGACAAAAACAAGCACTGGAGAAACACCATTTTCAATGGTTTATGGTGCGGGAGCCTTAATTCCAGTTGAAATAGGTGAACCAAGCACACGGTACGTTCAGGAAACGGAGGAATCTAATGATGAAGAGAGGCGGGTCAACCTTGATTTGGTTGAAGGAAGAAGAGAAGCCGCATTGATAAGAATAGTAGCACAAAAGCAAGTAATTGAACAATATTACAATAGGAAAGCACGCGTCAGATTTTTCAAAATTGGGGACTTTGTGCTTAAAAAGGCGTTCCAATATGCAAAGGCTGCTAATTCAGGAAAGCTAAGTCCAATGTGGGAAGGACCATACAGAGTTCGTGACATTGCGGGTAAAGGAGCATACGAGTTGGAGACAATAGATGGCAAAGTTTTACCCTCACATTGGAATGCCATCCATTTAAAGAGATATTACTTCTGAGAAAATACCCATGGTCAGGTATCGCATGTTAAAATTTTTTTTTTGAATTATTAAAGTTTTACTAACGATTTTAGATGCTAGGCAAAAACCCTAACTCGTGACAAATGATGAGTCACGACCTACAAGGCAAAATGGAGTATTCTAAAATTCCCAGCCCAGGGTTACAATTAATCTGATGGAAATACACACGAGTTAGGCAGTCTTCATCTATAATCGCACCTCCGAGTCCCGTATATTTTTCTGTTTCAGGAAAAGGACCAAATTGAAAGAAATAAACAAGTGCTCGAGGCTTCATACTTCACCGCTCAAACACTTGAGGGACTACATATTATACACAGATATGTGTAGAAAAACAGATACAAATATCGAACAAAAGTCGGCCACAAAGAGACAAGTGTTGAGAAAAAGTTACGAAGTCTTCAGCATCTATCATCGTGTTCAACAAACACAAGACGTTCATCATAATGTTTTTCCCATGAGAACAACAGAGTCATCTCTCAAACTCATAAACGAAGTCAAACCCTTCCTAATATATAAAGATAGGGTCATGACTATGTACTGAAACAAGTTATGAAGAAAAACCTTGTTTATTTTATATTATGTAAAAATTTGTTACAAGAAAAACAGTTACGAGGAAGTTATAGATGTATTTTAATACATGTAATAGTAAAAAAACTTGTTAAAGTTCATGAATAAAAACTTGTCAAAGTTGTTTCATACAAAACATGTGTATTCCTATTTCTTTCATCGTATTATAACACCATTATGAAGTTGAAACATCTTCTTCATTAAGTGTCGATAAAATAAAAGGGCCCTCTTTTATAAGCCTCATGTTGATAATCCATGAGAAGAATCATAAAGCATTTTCAAAGGATAAAAATGCTAAGTTATTCTATAAGTCCTAGATAAAAAGGCAAGAATAGAATATACAGAAGTACCGATAAAACTTCTTAATATAAAGGACTAAGTACAAACTTAGTCAACAAAATATTTGTTTTTTACAAATGCCCCATTATGATAACTGGGGACTTCATCAAAAGATCCCTTAAAGTTGCTAAGGGATAATACCACCGATTAATAAAAAAAATAGTAAAGTTTGAAATACATTCAACTAGTCACTGAAGGGGTTGGAACATCAGAAGTTGCAATCTCATTTTCAGGGGCAGTCACAGGCACGGTAACAACTTCTGAGGGAGTAGCAATAGGAGAGGTTTCAACTGGGCCTGGAGTGTTAAAATCACCAAGGGAAGCAAGAGTCACGGGAGCTTCAGCTTCTATGGACTGTGTCATAGAAGTTTCAACCTCGGGAGCCGGAATTGCAACTCCAATTGCCGCAGTAGCCACTTCTTCACTTAAAAGCTCGTCTGCCCCAGGAGTTCCAAGTGCAGGAGAAAGAGTATCAACTGGTTGTTGGCTTTTTTCAATAGTGTCTAAGACTTTGGCTAATTCAGATTGCAAATCAAAGTTTTCTTGAGTAGCTTCCATCAAAGCATCACAGCGAGATTTTAGAAAAGCCCAACTTACCTCTATGTTGAAGTTCTCCTCAAGAAGTCCATACTCCCTTTACCACATAGCAAGATCGTTCTTCAATATCTGGTGTTCAGCTAAGTGGGAATCAAGGGAAGCTTCAAGGGAGGCATGAGAACTCTTCAAAGCACGTATCTCATCAGAGGAGATCCTTAAGTCAGCCTGAGCTTGAGTCAAGCTTTGCACTAACTCCCCTGCATATTCTTCTTTCTTCTCCACAAGTGCCTTAAGATCTCTGATTTCTTCACTGGCCTTTGATAATTGTTCTGAAAATGAGTACTCCAAAAGCTCCTTATCTTTTTTCAAATTGGTTTGAAGAAGCCTTGGCAATTTCTAGCTCAGAAGTCAAACCACGCTTTTGCTGCTCCAAGTGATTTCTACTTTCTTGCAACTCCTCTATGGTCCCCTGAGCATTCTCAAACTGCTCCTTCCAGTTTGCTGCCTCAAGCTGGGTTTCCTCGGCTATTCTCCTAGCCTCAGAGATAGCCTTCGTAGACTCTCGATCCTTCTTCTAGAGTGGAGATTCTTCCCATTAACTCAGTACCAATAAGATTAGCCTACAAGGGAAAGGCATCAAATGTGAGAATGTAGAGAGATACAAAAAAAAACTTGTAAGTTAAAAGAGAAGTACCTTCAAGGTAGAATGAACTATGTCATTCATCATAGTCAAGCAGCTGTGGCTCTCCATCTTCTTCTTCTCAATATCTCCGATTAGAGGCTCGAGCCAAACATCAGCTCCACCAGTCTTTCTCAAAAGGCTATGATTGGCAAGAACTTTAAGAGTAACACTTCTCATAGCCATGCCTCTGCTGCTAGAACCCGCCTCTGTATGCTGAACAGAGGGAGGGGGAACAATGGAAGGAGAAGTAGTAGAAGAGGTAAAAACAATGGGAGCTGTAGGAGTCAAAACAGGGACAATAGGAGTAGATATGGGAACCAAAACAGGTAAAGAAACAGGAGTCGATAAAATAGGCAAAGAAATACTCGTGGTTGTCAAAGGAATAGAAGAAATAGGAATAGAAGAAGAGAGGGGAGTTTCATCAAGAACTGGTCCAAACTCTCCACTCTCAAAACCACTAACAAAGAGACGTCGAATTGATTCATTAGAGTCTCTTGGAGTGGTATTCTCATCAGAAAGGATTTGAACAGGCTCGGATATAGAGGCTCGAGCAGGAGCATCTTCAACTTCATCTCCATCAATGACGCGTCTCCTGGCTCTTGGCCTAGCTATCAAAGAGGTTCTCTTCTTCCTCATTCTCACAACTTTCTTCTATAACTTTTCTTTTTGGTAGCGTGGCCCGAGTCTTTTCCAAATCAAGTGAAGCGGTTGAAGACGCTCGAATGGCAACGGCTACCTCAGCTGTCATACCCCTGATACCAAATCCTGATAAAAAAAGGGATAAAGAATTAAAATAAGAAAGAATTCAATATACGACAAAGCATAAGGAAATACATACCATGGGACTTCACTTTCCAACCATTCAAAAGAGAAATTGATTTCCAAGTTCTCGCCTCCATAGGCGCGATCTTCAAAATTGAATCTACCCAACCACGGAAGTTAGGAACGTGTTCCACATCTCCCATGGTTGCTACAAAAAGCCAAAAAAAGACAAGATTAGAAAAGAAATCAAAATTCTTGAAAAGTAGATACGGTAAGAAAAAGAAAAACTTACGTGCAAAATTCCACTTCTCAGGGAAGGGAATGTTTGTTTCACCCAACAAATTCACCGTACGTACAGCAACGTAACGACAATACCACCCTCGATCCTTGTCATCTTCGGGGTTTACTAAAACCTTCTTGCTTCTTGCAGTCAAGGTAAAAACTCCATGGAGGAATAATTAACATATCTGAAAGAATAAGTAGGGATCAGTCAAGGTAAAAGGGATAAGTATAAACGAAAGAGAATCCAATTCTGAAAGAAGAAATTCTCTAGTTTGGGGCAGGAATCATCATACGAAGATTATCTCTCCAATTACAATCTTTCCTAACAGTAGGAATCACAAGTAAAAATACAAATTCACTCTTATTCCACCATATCAATCTACCCTTATTACACCTACTGCGGCGTGCAGCCCTATCCCACCATATCAATACCAATTACTCAATGTGCACAGTCAAATTAATAGTCAAACCACAAACCTTTACGATCAATAAATACCAAAAAGGTAACCTTGTACAATATATGAATCTACACAAGTAATACTATATAGCGAGACCAAGCCAGTAATTGACAATTAGGAGGTGCAAGTAAGTCAATTTAAGCAAATAGCAGGGAATCATGAAACTATAAAAAGAGCTAACATCATTAATAGGAGAAGATATTGATTAACAGGTAGCAATTAAGCATGGAAAGCATTTAGAGCATATAACAATTAAGACATAGAAGAAAATAATTAAGGAAAACGAAAAATCAGGGAAAATAAGTAATTCGGCGGTGTATAAGCTCTTGTCACCTTGCATATATGTTGTTCACATGGAATTCACATAGCACGTAGTCCGAGAGTTCCTAATTCCCTCAAGTCAAGATTAGACACAACACTTACCTCACTCCGCGGCCAATTCAAAGCTCTACCTAGGCCTTTCCCCTAGAAACTGCCTCCAAACCACTCGTATCTAGCCACAATTGACTCAATAATATCAATTATTTCTAAAGGAATTAATTACAATGTATAAATTTAGAATTCCCAAACTTTCTCCCAAAAAGTCAAAAATTAACCCTGGGCCCGCTTGGTCAAAATCTGAGGTTTGAACCAAAATATATTTACCCATTCATCCTCGAACCCGATTATGTAGTTTGTTTCAAAATCTGACCTCAATTCGAGCTCTAAATTCCAATTTTACAAAAATCCCTAATTCTACCCAAACCCCCAATTTCCACCATGAAAATCCTAGATTTAAGTTGAAAACTTATGAAATTCAATGGGTAATTGAAAGAATCACTTGCCAATAATTTTGGGAAGAAAATCTCTTGGGAAAATCGCTTCTAGGTTTTCTAGTTTTGAAATTCTGTAATTGGGACAGTTTTATCACTGGGCGTCAGGTGTTCATCGCGTTCGCGTGAACCCTGACGCGTTCGCGAAGAGCAGAACTATGAATTGAATACCAAATCAAATGAAATTTTCAAGAAAACTTTAAAACTTCTATTTGTACAACTGAACGTCCGAATCACGTCAAACCAACTCCGTTTCTCACCAAATTTCATAGACAAGTTATAAATATAATACTGAACCTGTATCGGGTTCCGGAACCAAAATACGAACCCGGTATCAATAATTTCAAACATCGGTCAATTCTTAAAAATTATTAAACCTTTAAACTTTTGATTTTCATCAAAAATCCATATCTCGAGCTAGGGACCTCGGAATTCTATTCCACGCATACGCAGAGTTCCAAATTACGATACGAACCCACAGGGACCGTCAAAATACGAATCCGAGTCCGTTTACTCAAAACGTAAACCAAAGTCAACTCAAATGAATTTTAAGGAAAAATTCTTATTTTTATCAATTTTTAACATATAAGCCTTCCGGAAAAATACCTGGACTATGCACACAAATCGAGAAAGGTTAAAATGAGGTATTTAAGGCTTCGAAACACAGAATTAGGTTCTAAAACATAAGATGACCTACCGGATCATCACATGCACTGTTCTTATTACTCCCGGTAGCCCTGCGCCCAGAACCAAGATATCTACCGTTTATTTCGATTTTAAGGCTAGTCTTATATTTCTGTCTAATTCGTCTTTTATTTTTGGATCATATTAATTCATTTGTCTGTAAATCACGTATAAATTCAACTGTACCGTTTTACTGATAAACACTATATATATATATATATATATATATATGAAAATAAACTATAGTTTTCATGAAGAGGCGGTTAAACGAAGATATAAGTGTTATAATAACAAACTTAAACCCCATTATATATTATATTATCATATACTATAAAATTTGGTATGAGATCGCATATAAGATTATCAGTTTGGAAGAAACGCTTGATTCTCGTGGGTTGAATTTAAAAACGTGCGAGACAGTTCAGTTCCTATTTATTATCGATATTAAAGGAAGAATTTAAAGCTAACGCGGATTGAATTAGGCTAAATCTGACTCCTTTCGTTCTCTTTTCTTTTCTTTTCGGAGAGTAAACGTAGAAGCGGAGCAAAAATTTTAAGTTTATGGGTTCAGGATTTTAATAGCAAGTTATTAAGTTCTAAATTAATAATTTATCCCTTCAATAAAATTTTAAGATTAATATAAATATAAATTTTAAAATTTTCAAGCTAGTAAACGTATTTGTCCCTTCACTTGCTAGTTGTTTACAATATTATTTTATAATCAGATCTCCTCCTTATAGTTTTTCTTTTCTTGTAAGAATAAATGTTCTTGTCTCTTCACTTGCTAGTTTATAAAATTATTTTATACAGTGGTGGTATCATCCAATTGACAAGACAAAAAATATTTTGTCCCATCGTTAAAAGTAAAACAATAATCTACGAATCAAATGTTTTCTTATATTAGAAGCATTCCTTTGTTAATTTATTTATCTAACCATAATATAATCAAATCCAAACACATGCATATATAACGTATGAAAAAAGCCAAGGATATAGCTCTATACACGCTTTTGTAAGTGGACCATTCATTATTGATTAATTATTTTTTTTAAATGCTAGAAAAATGACACTATATGACCGTTGTAAAAATAATAGTCGAAATATATATATACACATACACACACATATTCTGTATGTTATATACAAAAATTCTACAAATTTTATACACTTTTTCGACTACCAGATGTAAATAGTTTTTGGCGCGGGCTAAAAGTGATAATACCCCAAAAATGTTGACGGAAGAAAAAGTTAATTGGGCAAAGATCACTTTTATCCCGTGGCTGAAACTATTTAATATTTGGCAGCCGTAAAAGTAGGGCGAATGCACTATAAAAAACCCAGTACTTTCGACGAGGAACATAAATTTAGGCGTAAATAACTAAAATTACAAAAATATTAGATTCTCCCATAACTTTAAATGTTAAATCCATAGAACTAAAATCCTAGATCCGTATTTGCGCAGAAATATATAAAATTTGTATATTTCTTATATAACATACGTCCTAAATATCACTATGTGAGATTACACTGAGTATGTTGTTGTTGTTGTGTATATATATATATATATATATATATATATATATATATATATATATATATATATATACTTTTTTTTAAATTTTTAAAAACGTCATTTTTCAGACATTTCCATTTGGAGTTGGCTGGAGGATGAGTAGAGTAGCCTTTTCCTTGGCCTGGTTTTTTATGGTTCGGGTTACTACTAATAATATGATTTAGTCCATATTTCATCTCTCTAACTAGATTTTTATTGTGGCAAATTGATGGCTTTACTTAAGGTGAATGCTTTGCCTTATAATACAAATATTTGGTATTTTGTCTCTGCTTCACAAATATTTGCCTTATAATACAAATATTTACTGCTAATGCTTCTCATTATGTTGGTATTGTTGCTCTCAATCTGAACAACAATGGACAGGTCTATAAAGTTTAATTATTGTTCCACTTAAGTTAGGAGTAATTAATATGATAGGTGAGACTAGTTTGCCATAACATTTCTAAGAGGAATTAAGTTACTCCTCTTGGCAGGTATCGGTAGTCAGAGGCGGATCTTGAATTTTAAGCTTATGGGTTCCTACAACAATCTCAAGTTAATCTGCATGATAACTGGACCAACGAACTGGATTCCAAACTAAATATTCTTATACCTTTAATAACTTTTTTAGTAGAAAAACAAGGTTTATGCAGGAACCTGTATCCTTTTCTCTTGATCCGCCCCTGTCGGTAGTTAAAGAAAAAATTGAAAAATGCACTGGCACTTGGGAGTTTCCTGCCGGCATTTTTGAATAGGTGAACAAAGTTGTATCTTTTTTTAATCAGCTTGTATTAAGTTAGCTCCTCCGGTGAGCACTTCTGGAGTGTTTAAGTATTTGATATTGGTAGATTTTCGTATATAGTCCTTCTAGTATCAATGGTATTTTCCATATCAGCTGATATAAATAGCTTAATGTGTTTAAGTTCTTACTACAATTTTATCGTGGTCACCCCTTTTAATGTTAGCATTATATAAATTATGAGATTGTCAAAATGGTCATATGTTATCTTTTTCTTAATAACAGGAACAAGATTCTTAAACAACCACAAATGACGTTGACCAAGGAAGAGTTTGAAGACAATTAAATGGTTGATTTTAATATTAATAGCAATTGATGAAAATGTATTAGATGTTGGCTATTTGTTGGAAAAACCCAGGTTTTAGTGGCGACTAAACCATGTCGCAGAAGCAATTAGTATATGTGGCAGCCCTAAGGTCGCTACTGATTATCAAGTTATTGTAGCGACTAAAGCTGTCACTGCAGCTATTGTAGTTTTAGTGGCGACTACAAGCGCTACTAAATGTCATTCTTTAGTAGCGACCTATATAAGGTTTGTTTCGTGGAGCTTTTTGTGGCATATTTTTTTACTTATTTGTGGCGAGTAGAGTCGCTACATTAGTAACTTTTTGTGGAGACTTTAAAGAGTCTTCGCAAAAAAACATTCAGTAATGGTAGTGCTTGCAGCAACGTTCAGGTCGCCGCTGTATGTCTTTAGTGGCGACTTTATATGCATTTGTAGCGACTTTAGTCACCACAATAGGCCCGAATTCTTGTAGTGTTATTTCATGGTGCCTATAGATTTGACGTGTTTAATTAAATTTATTGTTTTCAGCATGCAACATAATTACTAAAATGTCAAAGAAATTAAGTTTGGAGCCCATAATTTTAAAGAATTAAGTTATTTAAATAACTTAAATTAAAGTTAAATCTATTAAGTTTAAATTTTGTATTTATTTCTGTCCTTACAACCATACACCTAAAAGCACTTTGTGCACGTGTGCACGTAGCAACCCTACGCTTTGTAACACCTAGACTTTAGACATAATCCTACACACAAGGGGATGCTGGATATATAAGTTAACAAGCCTTACACCCTAGTTATGCGTTTTAAATCCGTGAAGGCCTAGGCCCAGAGCAGATAATATTATTAGCGGGCTGGGCTGTTACAGATGGTATCAGAGCCACTCTTGTGCCAACCTTGTTGATGGTGGGTCACAACCTTGTTGATGGTGGGTCACAATTCAAGTGAGTTTAGGCAAATTCCGGTTCGGCGAGGCAAACCTCAATGCTGAGTTTAGGCGAATCCCACGCGATGGAGCAAACAACAAGGATGCTGAGTCCATAAGAGGGACTGGTATATAATACCCTAAGGCTTAAACTTTAGCCATAGTCCAATATTGACAAAACACAAAAGGAATGTTGTGTGTATAAGTTAACAAGCGTGTTAAACATTTAGCTATCTCGATTCTGAACCAAAGCAATACAAGTTAGATGTGATCGATTGTATGAATTCCCATAAATATATTTGCGTATATAAATTTCAAATATGTATTACTGAGAATTCATTAATAAATTTTACACTCATAATTAACCGACCATAAACTCTCTTCTTTTATTCGGACTTGGAACTGATATATGAGCAAGGCATATTTTTTTTATTTTTTTTATGATGCTACGTAAGTAAAAAGGGAAAAGAGACGACGTTCCAACTTTCTACTCCACATACTATGCCATGCCAAACTTCCAAACACCACAAATCATACCTACTTAACAATCTAACAAATAAATGCATTATGGTAAATAAGTAAACAATAAAAATAGAATCTTCACCCCATTAATATAGCCTTTTGTGTGGATCACTTCAACCTAACTTCTTTTCTTTTTTGTCGGTACCAAACAACATCAATCTCTTTCAAGTTTAAAATATTAATTCATCCATGCAATTGGGAGCAGAGTTCGATAAAAGTCAATAACTTTAGGTTAAATTTATTTGTTTTAAAATTTTCATATTATATATATATATATATAACTTAAAAAAAAATTCAAACTCGTAAGCTTCAATTTCTGATTCCGCTTTTGCATGCAAGTAATACTTTTCTGCCTAAAAATGTAGTTCGCTGGTCACAACCCCACCCCCCTTTTATAGCTAGACTAGATAAAAATCTTGACTCTTAGTTTCTCTTTTTTTTTAAAATAAAAAATAAAAAGAAGAAGAGGTTTTTCATATTATTTCAGAGTTAATAGAATGTAGAATAAATATACAAGTTAAGAGCGATGTAAATACCAGGTGTCAGTAAGTTTTTTGTCACGATTTAATTAGTGACTCTTGGATATTGCAAGATTAAGTTAAAATTGTACTATAATATATTGAAACATGTTTGTATATATTACGTTATACTATATAAATTTAGAATAATTTAAAGGTACTTTCTCAATTACCACATTGAGACTATTTCTATACGTGTCGTTCTCCTTTTATTCGTGACGTTAATTTTCAATTTCATCCCAAATGCCTAAAAATGATAAAAACCAAACCATTAGATTGACCAAAAGCCATGACGGTTAAGTTTGAGAAGTAGGTAGCACCAGTGGCAGATGGAGCTTTTAGACAACAGTTTCATCCACCGTCGAATCCATTTGAATTCAGTACTTTTAATACACAATATAAATTTATGTGTAAAATTTTATTAAAATTACAATAAATAATAGGTCTGAATCATAACTTTAAAATATAATAAATTCAATGCTAAAATCTCTAAAAGTTGAAACCATAAAATCTAAATTCTGGAACCGCCTATGCAAAAGAGCGTATATATACACCCCACTAAAATTCTAACAAAAATCATATTAGAAATCATAAAAAGGTACCCAAAAAAAGGAAGATAGTCCGGTACACAAAACATATTGCATTAATTACGCATTGTCCGGGGCTGTACCCCAAAAAATGTGATATAGATTGTAGGCAACTTACCACAATGCAAGCGTTAGTGACTGATTCTACGCCTCGAACTCATGACTTATAAATCATATGTAGACAATTTTATCGTTGTTTCAGTGCTCCACAATTAAAAACTTTAAAAGTTAAAATATATCAAATTTAAATTCTGAATCCGTATTTTAGTCGCGGGACACAAAACCTTCCACTTGTTTAGAACTTGGAAAATGAGAGTTGGGAAAAGAAGGGAAAAAGAGAAAAATATCATATGCCAGACGGCCTAAAAAAGTTGCTAAAGCACGTGAATACTAGCTACCAGTTTGTTAAGAAAAATTCTTCTATAAATTATCCAAAACCCATGCAAACTTAGGTCACTTCAACACACAAGCAATATTATCTTCTTTATTACTAGCAATATATAACTTGTACAATAGTTGGTTTATTCACAAACTAGCTAGCCTCTATATATATACCAGACCATCAAAGGTCACCAAAAATCTTAGTAAAAAAACACCATTTTTTCCGGCGAAAATGGTCACCGTCGAGGAAGTTCGAAGGGCACAGCGTGCTAAGGGGCCGGCCACCATCATGGCCATCGGCACGGCCACTCCTTCGAACTGTGTTGATCAAAGCACTTATCCTGATTATTATTTTCGAGTAACTAATAGCGAGCATATGATTGAACTTAAGGAGAAATTTAAGCGCATGTGTAAGATATTTATTTACGTTTTATTAGTCATTCCATTTCTTTTTAGAGTTTAAGTTATATACAATTTCTTACACTGACGGCTATATAACTTAAATTTAATTGGAGTTTTGATAATTACAAGTGTTTCTAGATTATAAATAAGATATATATGTATACCAAAACTTTGTTTTTGATTTTTTTTTTTTCTTTTTTTGCCGCTTGTAAATGATTACTTGTTAAGTAGTGTTCCTAAATTGTGTTCCATGTGATATGCTTTCTTTTGATACTGACAAAATCCAACCTTACATTCCTTAATAATGTTATTGTTACAGATAATAATCCTCCTTAATATTGGACTAAGAAAATTTTGAATTAGCACTCAGCTTGGTTTGACTTTCTTTAATCTTCATTATTTTTATATAATGTTTCTTTTCTATTTAACAGACTGGTGCAAACGTCAAATTGAAAGAAAAAAAAATTGTTTCTTAAAATTTTTAAGACATGATTTGCCCATTTAACAATTTTTAAGTTTAAGCAATTCGCTCGCAGATTATTGTTGTCTTTAATTAATTAAATTAATTTTTCCATGTAATGCAGGTGACAAATCAATGATTAAGAAAAGGTACATGCACTTAACAGAGGAAATTCTAAAAGAGAATCCCAATATTTGTGAATATATGGCTCCTTCTCTTGATGCTCGGCAAGATATAGTGGTGGTTGAAATACCAAAATTGGGCAAAGAAGCAGCCCAAAAAGCCATCAAAGAATGGGGCCAGCCCAAGTCCAAAATTACCCATTTGGTCTTTTGCACCACTAGTGGAGTGGACATGCCGGGGGCCGACTACCAGCTGACTAAGCTTCTCGGTCTTCGGCCCTCGGTCAAGCGACTCATGATGTACCAACAAGGTTGCTTTGCTGGTGGCACTGTTCTCCGATTGGCCAAGGACTTGGCTGAAAACAACAAGGGCGCTCGAGTCCTTGTTGTTTGCTCGGAGATCACTGCGGTCACATTTCGTGGCCCAAGTGACACTCATGTGGATAGTATGGTTGGACAAGCCCTTTTTGGTGATGGAGCAGCCGCGATCATTATAGGTTCTGATCTAGTTCCAGGGGTCGAGAGGCCTTTGTTCGAGCTTGTCTCTTCAGCCCAAACCCTACTCCCGGATAGCGATGGTGCTATCGACGGTCACCTACGTGAAGTCGGGCTAACATTTCACTTGCTCAAAGATGTTCCTGGATTGATCTCCAAGAACATTGAGAAAAGTCTAATGGAAGCATTCCAACCATTGGGCCTTTCGGATTGGAATTCGATTTTTTGGATTGCTCACCCAGGTGGGCCTGCTATTTTGGACCAAGTTGAACTAAAATTGGGCCTAAAGCCCGAAAAACTCCGGGCTACAAGACAAGTGTTGAGTGACTATGGAAATATGTCTAGCGCTTGTGTTTTGTTTATTTTGGATGAAATGAGAAAGGCCTCAGCAAAAGAAGGGCTTGGTACAACTGGTGAAGGCCTTGATTGGGGTGTACTTTTTGGTTTTGGGCCTGGGCTAACAGTTGAGACTGTTGTGCTCCATAGTGTCTCTACTTAAGGTTCGTTTGGTTACTAATTTCGATATAAAATTTAGGATTACATTTATCCCATGTTTGGTTAGCTAAAATCTTGGTATTATCTATCCCATATAAGATGTGGGACTATAGTTCATGTGTGGGTATTGGCTTATATTATGGGGGTGATGAAAATATTGAATTGATTTTCTCTGTAACCCTTAATTTCTTAATTTCCTCAATTATGTATTTGGTATGTTTTAAATTGCCCTTACGCAAATAATATTATTTGTAATGCAGATTATTCATAAAGAAGTCCCTTTCTCCCTCTCTTCTTTCCTCTCTGGACTAAAGCTTTTTTTTTTTTTTTTTTTTGTTGTTGTTGTTAATTATAGATATTTTATTACCAAGTAAACGTCATGTACAAGTAAAAAAAGGTCATAGTTTATTTGTGTCTTTTTTTGGTAATTAAATAATTTTATTTACCAGTATCAATATGTACAATATCAAAAATGAGACTGGACAACCCCAATCTCATACAACTTCAACTACAGATCTTCTATATTCAAACTAAGGATAGAAGTTCATTTATGCTATTTTCTTATCTAGCTTACTGCCTATTGATCCTCTATTTACAACCTCTTGTACAATTTGTCTAACTATCATTCCCGGTGTCTTCTGTTGCTCTTGAAATACTCTCCTATTTCGTTCATTCCATATATGGTATACTGCACATGCCAAAGTCAGTCTATAAATTTGAGCAGCTGCATTGTTTCCTGTTGCCATATCTTCAGCCCATTGTATCTCCCTTTCCCACTCCATCGAAAGTCTTGTTATGCTTGCCAATTGACCAGCTTACTCCATATATTTCCAGCTATTCCACATTTAAACATCAAGTGATTTATGGTCTCATCTTCATCTTTACACAAAGGGCAGGTTATTTCATCTGCAATCCCCCACGCATGGAGTCTACTCCTTGTAAGAAGTCTGTTTTGCAGAGCTAGATTCAACACAAAGATCCACTTTGGAGCCTCTAAATTGTTGCACGTCAATTTTTTCTAAGTTACTTTTTGAAACTGTCCTCTCATGCCTTTATAAAATTTCTTGACAGAAAAATAATTTAAATTTTCCATTTCCTTCATATTGATCCCTACTGCTTCTACATATCTTTTTGCTTTAATGATCTTCTGAACTATCCATGATGCATTGCTTGGATTGCTTTCCCACACTTCTTGCTTCTTCCCATAATACAAGTGAATCCACTGGACCCACAATTTATCTTTCTTCTTACACAGGTTCCATAGCAGTTTACAAATTGCAGTTTTATTCCATGTATGCACATCAAGTACATTATATCCACCAACAGTCTCTGGAGAGTACACTTTTGTTTGATGCATCTACCCCTCATTTCCATAAAAAGGTTCTACAGACTGTTTCTATCTTTTTCATCATATTCTTGGGAATTACAAATATTTGTGACCAATATATTTGGATTGAGAACAATACTATTTTGATCAGCTGCAACCTTCATGCATAGGATAGGTATTTTGAAGTCCAGGAGGTGATCCTTCCTATTATTTTCTCCAGTAATGGTTGACATTGTATCATAGAGATTCTCTTAGTACTTAGTAGGACTCCAAGGCATTTGAAAGGCAACTCTCCCCTGCTAAACCCAATTGCTTGTATTATGCCCTACTATCTATCTTGTGGTACACCTCCAAAGTATATAGAACTCTTTGTTGCATTTGCTTTTATCCCATATGTTTTAGAGAACTCCAGGAAGCTGTTGTATACCATTTGAATAGAAAGAGCATCGCCTTTATAGAATAGCAGCAAGTCATCTGCAAACCCAACTGTATGATATTTAGCTTATCACATATAGGATGGAAGTTGAAGTCTAGATTATACTTCAAGGTCTTGAATATCCTTGTAAGGTATTCCATTCCAAGAACAAACAGGTATGGCGATAGTGGATCACCTTGCCTTAGCCCTCTCCTAGCTTGAAATGGTTCCACAGGTTTCCCATTAATAAGAATTGAGTACGACATTGTTCTTACACAGACCATTATCCATCTAATGAACCTCTCCGGAATATTCAAACTATTCAGAATTTGCTCTAGAAAATCCCACTCAATGGAATCATAAGCCTTCTGCAAGTCTAGTTTCATCATACACCTAGGTGAAATACCCTTCCTCTCATACCCTTTCACCAATTCATGACTTAGAATTATGTTATTTGTGATAATTCTCCCCGGAACAAAGCCAGACTGGCTTTTATCTACTAAATGGTCCATCACCCCTTGCAATCTGTTAGTCATAACCTTAGAAATAAGCTTATACAACACTGTGCATCATGAAATATGGTTGAATTCCTTGATAGTTGAAGGATGTTGAACCTTAGGTATCAATGTAACAGTTGTTACATTAATAGGCAGATACATTTCAGCTGTATTGAAGAATTGAAGCACTGCCTTGGTGATTTCTTGCCCTGTTATACCCCGTGACTTCTTAAAGAACTTTGAGTTGAACCCATCACACGCTGGAGCCTTTAAATCATCAATACCATTTAATGCATTATGAATCTCCTCTACAGTAACAAGTTCAATTAGCTTAAACTGTTGTCTCCTATCTAGCACATTTCCTTCCTTCATAATACCTGGATGTATGGCTGGAATAGTATCAGCTGAAGATCCTAGTAATCCTTTATAAAATACCATTACTTACACTTCTATTGCTTTCTTTGATTGAATTATTTCTCCATCATTAGTCTTCAAGCTTCTGATCTTGTTGTGACTTATTCTATTCTTCATACTGGCAAAGAAGAATGCAGAATTAGAATCACCCAATTTCAGCCACTGCTACTTCTGCTTATAAATGCTCTCCTCTATGGTAGCCCATTTCTCTAATTGCTTCTTCAGTTCTTTTTCTTCTTCAAAATTCTGTGAGGGTGTATTTGTAGTTCTCATCTGTTCTTGCAACTCATATAGGTTTTATCTAGCATTCTTGACCTTCAAGTCTACTGCTTTAAATTCATTTGTATTCAGCCATTTTAGTGCTCTTCTAACATCCTTTAATTTTCTCCAGATTCCTGCCATATGCTCTGTTTGTTGTGATTTATTCCAAGCTTCTGCCACTATTGAGAGAAAATCTTTGTGTTCAGCCAAACAATTAAAGAACCTAAAGGGTTTTTAGGTCTTTGGTTCTTCTCCAAACTTAACACACAAAGGGGAATGATCCGAGAAGAAAAGATCCATAATCACAGCATCTATTTGAGGCATGTTAGTTACCCATTTTGCATTTGCTATTGCTCTGTCTATTCTACTAAACACATATGAATTAGTCCATGTGAAATTCCTTCCCACTGTTCTCATTTCACACATCCCAACATTTATTAAGAAGTCATTAAAGTTTTTGATTTCATTTTCTTGCACTGAGCTAACATTGATCCTATCACCCACTGCCAGTATAGCATTATAATCACCCATACATAGCCAAGGCTTTAGCTGGTGTTGACTCCAGCTTATTAAATCCCCCCATAGACTTTTTCTTATCTCTACTGTATGTAGCCCATATATAGCTGTAAATGTAAACTCAAGTCTTGTATCCAGAATAACTACTTCCCCATGAATATACTGATCTTTATGCCCTAGCATAGTGAAATAAAGTATATGTCTCAATCAAAAATGTAGTAAAATATCATTCGGGATGGACCAAGTCCCAATCCCCATAGCATTGAACCTCACGCTCGTCACACAACGTGTATCTCAACTTAGTATAGCACTACATTGTGCAAATTTGGGGTTTTAAACCCTCAGGACATCATTTAAAATCATTACTCACCTCAAACTGGCCAAAACTCTAGCTCGCTATGCCCTTGCCTCTCAAATTGGCCTCCACGCGCGTCGAATCTATCCAAAATCAGAACGAATACGTCACAATATGCTAAGGGAACAAAACCCAAGCGAAAACATTCGAAAAATATCAAAAATCCCGAAATTAGCAAAACCCGAGCCCCAAGGCCCATGTCTCGGAATCGGGTAAAATTTACATTTTCAGAATCCTCATACCCTCACGAGTCTAACCATACCAAAATTATCCAATTCCGATACCATTTGGTCCTTCAAATCATTATTTTACATTTTTGAAAGGTTTCATAAATTTCTTCCCAAATTTCACCCCAAATCATGAATTAAATGATGAATTCAGTGATAGATTCGTGTATTCTAGCCAAATCTGAGTTAAAATCATTTATCTCGATGAATTTCTTGAAAAACTTTCGAAAAATCACCAAAATTCGAGCTCTTTAGGTCAAAATATTAAATAAAATCCAAAACCTCGTATTTATAAGTACCCCCTCAGATATCAGCTACCGCGGGCCGCACCAAAACGACTGTGGTCCGTGCAAGCCAGTGCGGTCCGCGCAAACACAACCGCAGCCGCACAGGCCTTCCTCTGCAGTGATAGGTTTTAGTATTTTGGCCATAACGTTTGATACAGATGTCCAAATTGCAATATCTTTACCTTTATGGAAACTAGACACGAAGGGCTACAACTTTTGTTTTTGAATTACCTAAATATTCTTTGTAGATAAAAAGATATGATCTTCCGAAGTTGGACCAGTAGGAAGGTTCTTCACCGCGGCCGCGCCCACTTTTGTGCGGTCCGCGCGATGCCTACCGCGGCCGCGCCCGCTTTTGTGTGGTCCGCACAGCACTCGCTGTGGGCGCACTCACTTTTGTGCGGACCGCGTGGGTGATTTCTGGGGCCTGCAACCTTCTTGGACCTGCTGCAACTATGATTTTCGGCCTAAAACATCCCGGAACCTACCCGGGACCCCCGAAACTTCAAACTAATTGTACCAACACATCCCATGACATCGTTCAAACTTGTTCAACATTTCGGAACGCTTCCAACAACATCAAATCACCAATTTAACATAGGATTCAAGCCTAAGAACTCCAAGAACTCTTAAATTATGCCTTCGATCAAAAGGTCTATCAAATCTTGTCCGAATGACCTGAAGTTTTTGCACACACATCCCAAATGACACAACGAAGCTACTGCAACTCTCGGAATTCCATTCCGACCCTTATATCAAAATCTCGCCTATCAACCGGAATTTGCCAAAATATCAATTTCGTCAATTCAAGCCTAAATCTTCTCTACAACTCCAAAACTCATTCCGATCGCGCTCCTAAGTCACAAATCACCTCCCGAAGCTAACCGAGCCATCGGAACTCACTTTCGAGCCTTCTAACATATAAGTCAACATCCTGTTGACTTTTCCAACTTAAGCCTTCTTAAAGAGACTAAGTGTTTCATTTCTTACCAAATCATCTCCGAACTCGAACTAATCAACCCGATCACATAAAACACGGATAACGAAGCGTAAAGAAACTGAAGTGGGGGAAACGGAGCGGTACTCATGAGACGACTGGCCGGGTCGTCACAGCCTTACAATATGAAGTTTTACTCTTAATTAAAACAAGGACAAAGTGACAAAATATGAGGAGAGCTTGTAAGAGCTCTTTCTTCATTCCAGAAACAATGACAACATAAACTAGTAAGCCTCAATCCCAAACAAACTAATATCAGCTATATGAATCCCTACTGGCTCATCTTAGACCAATATTTGGAGAAATTCAGAAAACATGTCCTGCGTTTTCTCTTAAAATAAACATTTTTTTTATTCTCCTGATGTGTCATCTGATGAAACTTTTTAACTTTACCTATCGAAAAAGTGTATTTTTATTGTGTACTGATAAAGGAATATCAACATTAGTACTTTGTCGCCCACGATGAAGTTAGAGATTTTGCTAAGGGTATTCCATATATATATATATATATATACATATTACTACTATTATAGAAGAGCCTAAGAGAGGAGCTTAGGGTCGTCCAGTGAATTGACAACAATACCCTTTGAGTTTCTACTTCGGTGAAATGCCAACTTCACCAACAATATAATTGCCCCTGTTTTTCCGTTTTATTACGTCAATTACCATCACACAATTTGTTAATAAAGGACACTTTTGAGGCATTCTCGAAACCCAAACCAATCCAAACTGCTTTAATGGAACATTTATTTGCCCCTGTTTTGTATATTATAACATCAATTCCCAACTCTCTCTCTCTATATAAATAGTTGGGAATTGATAAGCTGATGTGGCATCCTATATGCCCATGAAACTCAATTATCTTTTTTGTCAATTTTTTGGTTTTTATCCTATTTTTCCTCTTTATTTTTGTTTTTTTTCTCATTAACTTTTAATTCCTCGGTTAAAGGAGAAACCGTTTCCAAAAGGTTTCATGTGTTCCAAAATGTAACATTTCAGTTAAGGAATGGAAGTTATAGCTCTTCAACGTTTCATATTTCTTTCATACATTTTGCAAAGATTTGTATAAAGATAGTGAACGTGTAATATCTATTCAGTTTCCATTGACTCACTTTTGATATTTATATTGTTTAATTTCTTCTATGGATGCAACTTTAAGCCTATCTGTTTCTTTCTTTTTTGTTTTTTGTTTGTTGGTTGCAGAGCCTCTGGCTCTATTTGTCCGTGATGTTTTCTCAGTTATGGTAGAATCTAAATCAGATGTAAAAGACTACGACGATATATAGTTTTGATCTTTCCCCTTACTTTATAATTATGTATTTAATTATAAGATGTTTAAATAATTTATACGCTCTTTTCTCCTCTAATAATTTCTTGCGAAGCTTTAATTATTAACATAGTCTTTTTGCCTTCTATTCCTTTATGAGTTTTTTTTTCAAACTAAACACAAATGAGTCACAAATAATTGATTTATTATTAAAATCTTCAATTGTGTTACGAAAATTTTCAAGAGTCCTAATTTCAATTCCATGTGCCCATTTCGCTTTGAGAAGTTTGAAAATTTCCTATTCAAATCATTACGAATTTTTTGGCGGGGGCAAAAAATTAATATGAGGGACCATGTGGTGACTTGGCATTTTTATAGTACCACGAAAATCAACTTTTTTCTCAGTTTGATCTTTTTTTTTTTGTTTACCTTATTTTAAAAATCTCCAAGTCTCCGAATAAAGTTACTAATGAGAAAATTTTAAGAGAGAAAAAAGAATAGGGAGAGAAAATATTCGAAGGGTTAAATGCCAGAGCTGTCGCACCTCCTTTTTGCGCGCCCGCCCCGAAGGGTTAAATGCGCGAGGGAGTTTTTCCAATTTAAGTGACAATATTCGAAATGAGATTATTTATTTAATTCAGAGTCGCCACTTGGGAAAGGTTTGGCTTTTGGTGTCCCAAGTCACCGGTTTATCTTGAATCCCAAATCGAGGAAAATATTCGACTTTCCAAATGAAGTCTGCGAACCAGAAATTCTAAGTAAGGAATTCTGTTGACCCAAGGGAAGGTGTTAGGCACCCTCGAATCCCGTGGTTCTAGCACGGTCGCTTAAATTGTTATAATGGCTAGATATCTGATTTATTACATGTTATTACTTATGTGCTTTCATTAAGTTTAAAACCGCTTTTATTATTATTTATTTTTTATGGAATTGCAACATTGTAAAAATGCATTTCGAACCATGTCACAATCAATGCGCCCATGGTTGTTAATACATTCCGACTCCGTTGAGATTTGGATTTGGGTCACATAAATGCGCACCCGAATTTAAGAAGGTAAGATTATTAAAATGCACGCCTGAAGCAATTATCGTATTATTATTTCTGGGTAAGGCCGTGGAATTTTGCTAAACGGCTCATCCCGAAGTCTAAGTAATTTTAATTAAACATTTATCGAGGGCCCCGCAATTTGTGCGTTTTATTTGGCGAGGCTCATCTCATTTATTTTTATCAGGATAATCCTAAAGCGCCTACATTTTCTATTAAAATTGTCTCTGCAAAAATGAAAGAGAAAAGGTCTTAATTTATTTACATGCTTGAGTTGTTATAGTTGAGTTTCGAATATGATTCGTAAATTCTGAAAAAATGATACAAGCAAGGCAGTCCGTTGCCAATACGGGCACAGGCCCAACGTATATGGCATTAAACTAAACCTGGGCTTCACGTATTACTACCTAATTATATTATACTAGGCATGTTCTCAGTTTGTCAAATTAAAAAAAAAACTTGGCAATCTATTTTAATCCTAAAACAATTACATGCTGAAATTAACCAATATTATTTAACTAAACAATTTTCTTACAAATTCCGAAATGGTCTATTCGTTTGATTTTTAACTTAGACGAAGTTACTACACCATTTATTTATTTTTAAGCAATTTATAGATAGTTCATCCGTTAAGCTATCGTTGGATGTTCCACTATATATACATTAAATAGCTACATGATTCCGATTTTTGTAAGCTAAATAATTTATATATACAAATAAAATTCAGAATATAATTTTAAAAAAATTTAGAACTTCAATTCTTCATTTTCGTATTCATGCTTCCTGTTTCAGTTTACAATAATCAGCGTGTCAGTTGTGTACCTGATATTGGAAGCAAAAGAAAAGTGAGATCAGCAGAAACTCAATAGCATACAACAAACAGCAACCCCAGCAACCAGTAACAACCAGCAACGAGAAACTTAGTGACAGATTTTAAAATCAAGACAAAAATCCAGAAACACCAACAACAAACAACGGACAGAAGCAAAGGGAATCCTTTTCAGATTTTTGAAAGACTAGTTATTGTTTAACCCTTAATTTCTGAATCCGTTTATCAAAATATTTGGATTGTATATCAGGTGTATACTATTCTTCTTTTGAATTTCCAGAATGTTTTTTGTTTCTTTTTATTTTTCTGAAGTCTTAGTATTTTTTCGGAATTTTCTCTCTCTTAAAATTTTCTCTCCCTATTCTTTTTTCTCTCTATCTCTGTCTGTCCCTAAATCTGATTTCAAGACTTCTACTTATATCGCATAACCCATAAATCTTTTAATCAATTAAAATCAACCCATTTTCTCTACCAAACCCATTATCTTCTCACTCATCCCCATTACATTAAATAAACATATCACACCACCCATTATATTTTGTTCCTCATGCCTAACATAAAATAATGCAAGATTCCCCCCACTAAATTTTGTCTTGTCCCCCCTTTATATTAAATAACCATATCACAACCCACCCCATTTTATTTTGTCTCCCATGCTTTATATAAACAATTACAAAATGTACAATTCCTAAATTACCCCTCCGACCTTACTGAAATTACCAAACTACCCCTGAACGTACTACAAATTACCAAACTACCCATCAGCTATAACACATCATTTAATCAAACTTAACCAAAATATAGACAATATGATTAATTTCTAGCAATGTTCAAACAACAAATTTCATGAACATGATTTCTTCAACATTTCAACAACAAAGCACATGAACATGATTTCAACAACAAAGAACAACTAAAATTTGATTGAACAATATTTTAGCAACAAACAATCCTATTTTCGGATTCAACAAAAACAACAAACAAAGTATGAAGATTTCTAAATTCAATCATATTGAACTTAAAATCAACTCTAACAAAACCAACAATTCCTATATTAAACTTAAACAACAAGATTATGAGACAAATTCAAGAAATAATCATAAATGATAAACAAGAAATCAAACTATACAAATTTCGGATTCAAGATCATCCAAACAAAGTATGAACATGAATGAATCTATTTTAAACAACAAACATGACGGATTAAAACGATTAAATCAATATATTTCCTTTAACACAACTAAATTCTTTTTGGACAAATAACAAGATCGACGAATAAACAATTATGAACTTAAGCTTGAACTTAACAATATTAACAATTTCTAACAATACATAAACTCATGAAACAAATTGAAGAAATAGTTAATTAAATTTCAATTTGAATCTAACAAACATCAAACTAACAAATATTTACTTAAACAATAATACAAACATGAAATGAATATGAAAACAACTAATTAAACTTCTATTTTGAAATCTGAAAAATTAATTTTAACAAAGCACATGAACATGAACAAAACCAAAAATCAAATATCTAACCATAGACATGAACAAAATAAACATTCGCCGATTTTAGATTCGAAAAATATCAAAACAAAATACGGACAAAAATAAAAATTCAAAAACTACTAACCGGATTGAAACGACGAATGACTAACCAACGATGAACTCAAACTTAAAGAGTGGCTGAAACAATGCCGAAGCAGTAGCAATGGCATCCGTTCGGAGCAGCCATGGCTGCTCGTCGCAGCTGGACACGGCGAGAAGCAGAAGCAGGCCGGAACGCAGCAGCAGTGGCAGAAACGGGCAGCAGCTGCGGAAGAAAGTTGAAGCAGTAGTGGCGTCAGCCATGGCAGCGGCACGACGGAGGAAGCAGGAGCTGCCGGCAGCAGCAGCTCGGCGGAAGCTGCATCGCGACGAAGATCTTATGGCTGGGCGCAGCTGCTGCTACAGTGATGACGGAGAAGCAGCTGTTCGTCGAGCTCCGACTTGAGTAGCCATGGACGTTGCAAGCAGAAGCAGGAATGAGCTTCATGGATGACGCAGCTGGAGCGAGGTGGAGGAGTCGATGGATGCTGGACGAAGAAGAAGAAATAACGAAGGTGTTCGGCGAAGGGGTCATCGCTTTGTTTGAAGGGGACGGAGGCAACGGGGTCGTAGCAGCCATGAACGGCTGCTGCGTGCACTGTGTGTGTGCAGTGAGGGTGAGGAGGATGGAGGGGCAGCCATTGATGTGTGCTTGAGGAAGCTTGAGGAAGAAGAAGAAGATAGGGAAGGGGGGGGTGGATGGTTTAGCAATTTTTTAGGGTTTTCTTCATTTTGTTTTGTTTTGTTTTGTAAAATGTAAGACAAAAGGGGTTTGGGTCTTTTGGGTTATGGACTGGGTCGACCCAGTTCAAAATGGACTGGGTCGTAGGGAAGATTGGGCCATTTTTTGGGCCTATGGCTTGAAATTGAAGAAGAGGCCTAATTCCGACTTTCTTTATATTTTCGCCCTCTTTTCTTCTTTTATTTTTTCTAAAACTAAATTATAAAAATACTTAAATTATTATTAAGAACTAAATTGAGTTATAAAAGCGCAAATTAACTCCCAATAACAATTAACGCACAATTAAGTAATAATTAAGCATAAAATTGTATATTTGGACATTAAATGCTAAAAATGCAAACGATGCCTATTTTTGTAATTTTTAATTTTTGTAAAACAAATTTAATTACTAACAATTGTAGAATTAAATCCTACATGCAAAATGCGACATATTTTTGTATTTTTTATTAATTTAGCAAATAAACACGCACAGACAAATACAAATAATTATTCAAAATATCACAAAATTGCACACCAAAGAAAAATCATTTTATTTTTGATTTTTTTGGGAGTAATTCTCATATAGGGCAAAAATCACGTGCTTACAGCTGCTCCAGAAGAAAGAAAATATTTTTTTTTATTCTCTCGTGCCTGGAAAAGAAAATTGATGTATCCAAGCAGGACTATGTGGTATGGGGGACGATCAAACCACCTCGGCTGAATGAGCCAGTGGTTATTGGACGCATACCACAAAAGCCAAAGTACAGTAAAGAGGAAGATGATAAGGTGTTCACGCTCTAAGAGAGCGAGGGAATATGTGAGGCGATGAGGTATAAGTTATGCGAAACACACATGGTCCAGCCAGGAGAGGGCACTAGTACCGCTGAGGTATCATACATGAGACCAAGTGCCAAGCTTCAAAACTGGAAGGCTACGCCATTCCTGATCAAACGGAAGTCCTAATGGACCTGTCCTGCCACTTTCTCTGCATCACGAGCTACCCCAGGGTGTGACTCAGATGTTTTCTTTATATTCCTGTTTTTAATTTCCTGAATGTCAACCTTTTTTTATCTTCCCAAAATTCCAAGAAATGAAATCATGTTTCATCGCTCACTTTCTTTTTCAAGAGATCTGCTATATTTTCTTTTTTTTGTTCTCTTCAATTCTGATGATGCAGCTTTAAATAACATGACATGCTTGCGGACTTCATGCCCAGATCCCGAGAACTCCGTCAGACTTCAAATAATGAGTCAAAATTTGAAATATAAAGAATTTGAGAAAATAGGGACAACTAAAGAAAATTGGTTCATGATTTGGAAAATGTCCGTCACTAAAGCAGAGTTTGAGGACAGTAAATGGGTTTAGACCCGTACAGAATGTTAACCTTAATGACTGCAGTTTGTCACGAGCAATTGTACCGACAAAGAAAGGTCCATACGTCATTGGAAAATATTGCCAAGAGGAGCATTTGTATATAGGCGACGTCGAAAGAAATGACGCCGACCCCGCTTTGAAAGCAGATGCAGTACTATGCCTAAATCGCCCCGGCGATGTCTTCGCACAGTTTGAGATGACGAAGGCTTTCATTCTCTCTACCCAAACACTATCAACCCTTTGCAAACCCATTTGAGCCGGTTACTCTTCTTTGATTACCCTCTTTGGAACCTGAAAGTATTATTAAAAATAAAATGAAAGAAAAAGAGAAATTGAAATGAAAAAGACCAATAAAGAAAAAAGGGAAGAAGAAAGAATTAAAAAAAATATACGTATAAAAAAAAAAGAGTTGCCTGAACTACGTCTGACTTGATTCCGAAAAGATACGTAGGCAACCTCTCCCTGGGGTTCAGTCACACCAAAATAAAAATCCAAGAAGTCCCCCAAAAGTGAAACTGGGCCAGAAGTTATAATGGTTCGGCAATGATCCCGCCCAAAAGGTTCCAAAGTTGTAGTTCAATCCCGATTCTTTTCACCCCAAACCTTGTCCAAGTCCTTCTGATCAATTGGCAAAGACAGGAAAGTGGAAAACATCATTGCAAGAGAGAAACTTTTAAGAGAGAGAAAATTCCGAAAAAATACTAAGACTTCAGAAAAATAAAAAGAAAAAAAAATATTCTGGAAATTCAAAAGAAGAATAGTATACACCTCATATACAATCCAAATATTTTGATATACGGATTCAGAAATTAAGGGTTAAACAATAACTAGTCTTTCAAAAATCTGAAAAGGATTCCCTTTGCTTCTGTCCATTGTTTGTTGTTGGTGTTTCTGGATTTTTGTCTTGATTTTAAAATCTGTCACTAAGTTTCTCGTTGCTGGTTGTTACTGGTTGCTGGGGTTGCTGTTTGTTGTATGCTACTGAGTTTCTGCTGATCTCACTTTTCTTTTGCTTCCAATATCAGGTACACAACTGACACGCTGATTATTGTAAACTGAAACAGGAAGCATGAATACGAAAATGAAGAATTGAAGTTCTAAATTTTTTTAAAATTATATTCTGAATTTTATTTGTATATATAAATTATTTAGCTTACAAAAATTATCATGTAGCTATTTAATGTATATATAGTGGAACATCCAACGATAGCTTAACGGATGAACTATCTATATATTGCTTAAAAATAAATAAATGGTGTAGTAACTCCGTCTAAGTTAAAAATCAAACGAATAGACCATTTCGGAATTTGTAAGAAAATTGTTTAGTTAAATAATATTGGTTAATTCCAGCATGTAATTGTTTTAGGATTAAAATTAGATTGCCAAGTTTTTTTTTAATTTGACAAACTGAGAACATGCCTAGTATAATATAATTAGGTAGTAATACGTGAAGCCCAGGTTTAGTTTAATGCCATATACGTTGGGCCTGTGCCCGTATTGGCAACAGACTGCCTTGCTTGTATCATTTTTTCATAATTTACGAATCATATTCGAAACTCAACTATAACAACTCAAGCATGTAAATAAATTAAGAACTTTTCTCTTTCATTTTTGCAGAGACAATTTTAATAGAAAATGTAGGCGCTTTAGGATTATCCTGATAAAAATAAATGAGATGAGCCTCGCCAAATAAAACGCACAAATTGCGGGGCCCTCGATAAATGTTTAATTAAAATTACTTAGACTTCGGGATGAGCCGTTTAGCAAAATTCCACGGCCTTACCCAGAAATAATAATACGATAATTGCTTCAGGCGTGCATTTTAATAATCTTACCTTCTTAAATTCGGGTGCGCATTTATGTGACCCAAATCCAAATCTCAACGGAGTCGGAATGTATTAACAACCATGGGCGCATTGATTGTGACATGGTTCGAAATGCATTTTTACAATGTTGCAATTCTATAAAAAAATAAATAATAATAAAAGCGGTTTTAAACTTAATGAAAGCACATAAGTAATAACATGTAATAAATCAGATATCTAGCCATTATAACAATTTAAGCGACCGTGCTAGAACCACGGGATTCGAGGGTGCCTAACACCTTCCCTCGGGTCAACAGAATTCCTTACTTAGAATTTCTGGTTCGCAGACTTCATTTGGAAAGTCGAATATTTTCCTCGATTTGGGATTCAAGATAAACCGGTGACTTGGGACACCAAAAGCCAAACCTTTCCCAAGTGGCGACTCTGAATTAAATAAATAATCTCATTTCGAATATTGTCACTTAAATTGGAAAAACTCCCTCGCGCATTTAACCCTTCGGGGCGGGCGCGCAAAAAGGAGGTGTGACAGCTCTGACAAAAATCACGTGCTTACAATTTTGTGATATTTTGTGATATTTTGAATAATTATTTGTATTTGTCTGTGCGTGTTTATTTGCTAAATTAATAAAAAATACAAAAATATGTCGGATTTTGCATGTAGGATTTAATTCTACAATTGTTAGTAATTAAATTTGTACAAAAATAGGCATCGTTTGCATTTTTAGCATTTAATGTCCAAATATACAATTTTATGCTTAATTATTACTTAATTGTGCGTTAATTGTTATTGGGAGTTAATTTGCGCTTTTATAACTCAATTTAGTTCTTAATAATAATTTAAGTATTTTTATAATTTAGTTTTAGAAAAAATAAAAGAAGAAAAGAGGGCGAAAATATAAAGAAAGTCGGAATTAGGCCTCTTCTTCAATTTCAAGCCATAGGCCCAAAAAATGGCCCAATCTTCCCTACGACCCAGTCCATTTTGAACTGGGTCGACCCAGTCCATAACCCAAAAGACCCAAACCCCTTTTGTCTTACATTTTACAAAATAAAACAAAACAAAATGAAGAAAACCCTAAAAAATTGCTCAACCATCCGCCCCCTCCCCCCTCCTATCTTCTTCTTCTTCCTCAAGCTTTCTCAAGCACACATCAATGGCTGCCCCTCCATCCTCCTCACCCTCACTGCACACACACAGTGCACGCAGCAGCCGTTCATGGCTGCTACGACCCCGTTGCCTTCGTATCCTTCAAACCAAGCGATGACCCCTTCGCCGAACACCTTCGTTATTTCTTCTTCTTCGTCCAGCATCCATCGACTCCTCCACCTCGCTCCAGCTGCGTCATCCATGAAGCTCATTCCTGCTTCTGCTTGCAACGCCCATGGCTGCTCAAGTCGGAGCTCGACGAACAGCTGCTTCTCCGTCATCACTGTAGCAGCAGCTGCGCCCAGCCATAAGATCTCCGTCGCGATGCAGCTTCCGCCGAGCTGCTGCTACCGGCAGCTCCTGCTTCCTCCGTCGTGCCGCTGCCATGGTTGACGCCACTACTGCTTCAACTTTCTTCCGTAGCTGCTGCCCGTTTCTGCCACTGTTGCTGCGTTCCGGCCTGCTTCTGCTTCTCACCGTGTCCAGCTGCGACGAGCAGCCATGGCTGCTCCGAACGGATGTCATTGCTACTGCTTCGGCATTGTTTCAGCCACTCTTTAAGTTCGAGTTCGTCGTTGGTTAGTCATTCGTCGTTTCAATCCGGTTAGTAGTTTTTGAATTTTTATTTTTGTCCGTATTTTGTTTTGATATTTTTCGAATCTAAAATCGGCGAATGTTTATTTTGTTCATGTCTATGGTTAGATATTTGATTTTTGGTTTTGTTCATGTTCATGTGCTTTGTTAAAATTAATTTTTCAGATTTCAAAATAGAAGTTTAATTAGTTGTTTTCATATTCATTTCATGTTTGTATTATTGTTTAAGTGAATATTTGTTAGTTTGATGTTTGTTAGATTCAAATTGAAATTTAATTAACTATTTCTTCAATTTGTTTCATGAGTTTATGTATTGTTAGAAATTGTTAATATTGTTAAGTTCAAGCTTAAGTTCATAATTGTTTATTCGTCGATCTTGTTATTTGTCCAAAAAGAATTTAGTTGTGTTAAAGGAAATATATTGATTTAATCGTTTTAATCCGTCATGTTTGTTGTTTAAAATAGATTCATTCATGTTCATACTTTGTTTGAATGTTCTTGAATCCGAAATTTGTATAGTTTGATTTCTTGTTTATCATTTATGATTATTTCTTGAATTTGTCTAATAATCTTGTTGTTTAAGTTTAATATAGGAATTGTTGGTTTTGTTAGAGTTGATTTTAAGTTCAATATGATTGAATTTAGAAATCTTCATACTTTGTTTGTTGTTGTTGTTGAATCCGAAAATAGGATTGTTTGTTGCTAAAATATTGTTCAATCAAATTTTAGTTGTTCTTTGTTGTTGAAATCATGTTCATGTGCTTTGTTGTTGAAATATTGAAGAAATCATGTTCATGAAATTTGTTGTTTGAACATTGCTAGAAATTAATCATATTGTCTATATTTTGGTTAAGTTTGATTAAATGATGTGTTATAACTGATGGGTAGTTTGGTAATTTGTAGTACGTTCAGGGGTAGTTTGGTAATTTCAGTAAGGTCGGAGGGGTAATTTAGGAATTGTACATTTTGTAATTGTTTATATGAAGCATGGGGGACAAAATAAAATGGGGTGGGTTGTGATATGGTTATTTAATATAAAGGGGGGACAAAACAAAATTTAGTGGGGAGAATCTTGCATTATTTTATGTTAGGCATGGGGGACAAAATATAATGGGGTGGTGTGATATGTTTATTTAATGTAATGGGGATGAGTGGGAAGATAATGGGTTTGGTAGAGAAAATGGGTTGATTTTAATTGATTAAAAGATTTATGTGTTATGAGATATAAGTAGAAGTCTTGAAATCAGATTTAGGGACAGACAGAGATAGAGAGAAAAAAGAATAGGGAGAGAAAATTTTAAGAGAGAGAAAATTCCGAAATACTAAGACTTCAGAAAAATAAAAAGAAAAAAAACATTCTGGAAATTCAAAAGAAGAATAGTATACACCTGATATACAATCCAAATATTTTGATATACGGATTCAGAAATTAAGGGTTAAACAATAACTAGTCTTTCAAAAATCTGAAAAGGATTCCCTTTGCTTCTGTCCGTTGTTTGTTGTTGGTGTTTCTGGATTTTTGTCTTGATTTTAAAATCTGTCACTAAGTTTCTCGTTGCTGGTTGTTACTGGTTGCTGGGGTTGCTGTTTGTTGTATGCTACTGAGTTTCTGCTGATCTCACTTTTCTTTTGCTTCTAATATCAGAAACACAACTGACACGCTGATTATTGTAAACTGAAACAGGAAGCATGAATACGAAAATGAAGAATTAAAGTTCTAAATTTTTTTAAAATTATATTCTGAATTTTATTTGTATATATAAATTATTTAGCTTACAAAAATCGGAATCATGTAGCTATTTAATGTATATATAGTGGAACATCCAACGATAGCTTAACGGATGAACTATCTATATATTGCTTAAAAATAAATAAATGATGTAGTAACTCCGTCTAAGTTAAAAATCAAACGAATAGACCATTTCGGAATTTGTAAGAAAATTGTTTAGTTAAATAATATTGGTTAATTCCAGCATGTAATTGTTTTAGGATTAAAATTAGATTGCCAAGTTTTTTTTTTAATTTGACAAACTGAGAACATGCCTAGTATAATATAATTAGGTAGTAATACGTGAAGCTCAGGTTTAGTTTAATGCCATATACGTTGGGCCTGTGCCCGTATTGGCAACAGACTGCCTTGCTTGTATCATTTTTTCATAATTTACGAATCATATTCGAAACTCAACTATAACAACTCAAACATGTAAATAAATTAAGACCTTTTCTCTTTCATTTTTGCAGAGACAATTTTAATAGAAAATGTAGGCGCTTTAGGATTATCCTGATAAAAATAAATGAGATGAGCCTCGCCAAATAAAACGCACAAATTGCGGGGCCCTCGATAAATGTTTAATTAAAATTACTTAGACTTCGGGATGAGCCGTTTAGCAAAATTCCACGGCCTTACCCAGAAATAATAATACGATAATTGCTTCAGGCGTGCATTTTAATAATCTTACCTTCTTAAATTCGGGTGCGCATTTATGTGACCCAAATCCAAATCTCAACGGAGTCGGAATGTATTAACAACCATGGGCGCATTGATTGTGACATGGTTCGAAATGCATTTTTACAATGTTGCAATTCCATAAAAAAATAAATAATAATAAAAGCGGTTTTAAACTTAATGAAAGCACATAAGTAATAACATGTAATAAATCATATATCTAGCCATTATAACAATTTAAGCGACCGTGCTAGAACCACGGGATTCGAGGGTGCCTAACACCTTCCCTCGGGTCAACAGAATTCCTTACTTAGAATTTCTGGTTCGCAGACTTCATTTGGAAAGTCGAATATTTTCCTCGATTTGGGATTCAAGATAAACCGGTGACTTGGGACACCAAAAGCCAAACCTTTCCCAAGTGGCGACTCTGAATTAAATAAATAATCTCATTTCGAATATTGTCACTTAAATTGGAAAAACTCCCTCGCGCATTTAACCCTTCGGGGCAGGCGCGCAAAAAGGAGGTGTGACAGCTCTGGCGACTCCGCTGGGGATTAGAACCCAGAATCTCTGGTTTAGGGTTCAAGAATTCGAGCTTAGAATAATTGTTATATTTGGCTTTATTATCTGATCTTTATTACCTGTTTAGGCATAACGTGCTAAATGTTGTCTTTTACCGCTTTGATATTATCTGAACTGTATATAAACTGTGCCGAAACCCTTCTCTTCTTACCTCCGGGGAGAAGCTCGCTGGTCGAGACTCCCTATTCTGTTAGTGTCAAACCTGAAATAAGAAAGAGGACGGACAAGTTACAAAGCCGGACGATCTCGCAGGTCCCGGGTACGTAGCCCCCTCCTCGACTCGAGTTGTCCGCTCGGGTACACAGTCTAGAACAAATACCCAGGTTATAAACCTAGTATAACGAAACTTCATACCGGATCCCTAGTAGGAACGCTTATTTGCATCATGTTGCATTTGACTTAGAGGACTCAACACAGGGGTTGGGTCCGTCTAGGACAGACAACCTGAAATGAAAAGACCATCCTGCTGCATTCCTATCTGTTTTGCGCATTTATTTGCTTCAGTTCCGCATGCTTGACCGGTTTCTAAAAAAAAAAATAGCAGCGTAGGGAGATAATTACTTATTTTGGAAAAATAAAACCAATGTCCAAGTAGTGTCAAAACCTCGCCGGAATTTTTCTAAAAAAAAAGAGAATAAAAACAAAATTTGTCTTCTTAGTTTGAGTTATAAAAAAAAATAATATAAAAATTTTTCTTTTTGAGACTTACGCTCCAAGCGTCCTATTGTGCGCTCTGAACACTCATAACGGTCAACCTCGAAGCTCTCCAATAGTTCCTGTCGCACCTCCTTTTTACCGCGCCCGCGGGGCGCGTGGGGAGTTTTCTCCAATTGAAGGACAGTCGAAACGGGATTTATTTAATTATTTCAGAGTCGCCACCTGGGAATTTTAAGGCGTCCCAAGTCACCAATTTTAATCCCTGAATCGAGGAGAATATGACTCTGTTTATTATTCTGCGAACCAGAAATCCTGAGTAAGGAATTCTGTTAATCCGGAAGAAGGTGTTAGGCATTTCCGAATTCCGTAGTTCTAGCACGGTCGCTTAACTGTTTTTATTATTGGCTTAATTATCTTGATTTTACGAAATACGTTTTTATTGCATGATTTTACTACCGCTTTTTACTTATTGTTTACAATTATATGGACGAATTACGCGTATGTATATTCGTATTATATACTTTTTATAATTATCGGGGATCATGCCACGCGTACGTGTACACAATAAAATTGTCCATGTTATAGTTTTTATAAAAAATATATGTTCGAAATTTAAAATAAAATCAGGAACATCATCACCCTTTTTATTTAAATAATGAAATGCACACCTCGGGTTATATGAAATTATTTTAACATCCTTGGAAAAATCCTTTTATTAAACATTCGCTCGAAATTGCGTGTACGCATAATCCAAATTTTTTTTTAATATAATCAGGGTGCGCGAACGCATCCCTAATTGCGCAAAATCTTTGTAATAATATTATGGATTTTTCACAAATTGTTTATTATATCTACACATTTTATATGAAAATCCTGAGAAATTCACATTTAAGGGAGCTTTGAATTCTTTTAAAAGAATTCACAATTTATTAAATATAGGCCGTCGATTATAATTTTCGGATATAAATTATATTCAGCCCAACTATTCAAGTTCAAAGAAAAGAATAAAAATATGATTCAAACAAATACAACATATATATGCCAAAGGATGAATTGTATATGAAACTAACAAACATGATTTATGAAGGGAAGAAGTATTTTTGAACAATTTTTCATTATTTAATTAGTGCAAATCCTATTTCTAATTGTCATTGATATAAAGTGTTGCAATTTGTATATCTCATCCTATTCTCATATACTTGCTTTTAATCTAATAGGCCTAATTATTTATTTAAGATGGTAAATAGGCATCAAATTGATAAGAAAGGGAATTATAAATCGATTAATAATATTGCCTTACATGCAACATAGTTTGTATGTCTAAAACATTCATAGCATTTTAACATCATAATGAGATACATCAACTCATCATCCCTTAATGGTTATATATATACCTATTATCACGCCATATATGAACGTATAACTCACATCATTCAATCCATAACTAAATCAGGTAAAACTAGCAATATGGTTTTTTTGACATTTTTATACTACTCTTTATTCAACTAACAACATCTAACCTTAATCCACAACCAAACAATCGAAATACACTAACCATGCATTTTCTTGACATTTCAGAATACTCTATACCTGACTAACAATGTCATAGGACTTAACTAATAGCCAACTTCATGCCATGTTCCCTATATTAACAATTCAATCATAACTATACTTTAATGAAAATTTAGAATGGAAAACATTATTACAAAGTTTTATATGAATTTCAAATAAAGACAATTAACTCATAACTATCAAATTGAATTCACTACTAGTTAACTAACATGAAACAAAAAAATGAAATTTAAACTAATGAACTTGGACAAAATGAAAAATAGAATTTTGCAATTCAAGCTTCATTGATTTGTCATGCTGAATCTTTTTTCCAACATAGAATTTAAGAGATAAGTACCTGGAAATGAAGGTAGAAGAAGTAAGTTTTCAGCAGTTGCAGCAGTAACAAAATCAGCAGAATAGCAGTATTTAGCAAGTCTGAACCAGACCCGTTAACCCAGATGAACAGTGACAGTAACTTGAGGGAAAATTTCAGATTTCAAACTGAACAATATCCACAAACAAACAACGGACAGATTCTATAACAACATTTTTTTTTATAGATTTTTCAGTTTCTTTCCTATTTCAAATTCAACTTCCTGATTTTCTATTTTTGTATTTGTATCTGTGTCAGATTGTGTGTGTGTGTGAGTGTTCTCTTTTGGTTTCTTTTCTGTTTCTTTTTCCTCTTCAAAATCTAAATTTGTCTCTCCTCACACTCTCTTTTTTCTTCCCTTAAAATCTGATCTAAATCTGATTTTTCCTTTGAACTCCTGATTTTCTCTCTTTCCTTTCTTTTCTGTCTGAAAAAGGCTCTCCTCTTCAAATCTGATTTTTTCTCTCTCAAATCTCCTGAAGTCTGTCCCTTAAATCAGTCCAGCTCCCTGTATTTATACAGGGCTGGTCCTATACTCTTTTAGTGCTTCTTGGACCCTTTTCTCCTTTTAAAATCAAAAAGTTTTCCATTAAAACTACTTTTGAATACTTTAAATCCTATTGAGTGTTATTATCCTGTTTTTCAGCAGCCCATTACCCTTTGTTTTCCACTATCCTATTAAATTAAAACCATTAACAAACCACTTTCAGCCCACTATTATGTCACGTTACCCTTACTGTTTTATCCCAGAAAATGTCCCAGATTTCCTACTGTAATTACTGTTATTACTGCCTTAAATTCAGAATCTAACAATACAGATTTTAAAATATGTTTAAGCAGCTATAACCAATCCTAAAGTTTTGGACTGAATCCTAACTAAGAATGTAACCTTCTAACACAATTACATCTAATCAACATTTGTAAAATTACACTGAATTCAGAACTAACATCATAACAACATATCAATGAAATCATTATAACAATTCAGACTGGACTTAAACATTGAATCAAGATCAAACATACACAGGAGCATTGTCAATATACTGACAATGCCCTGTTCAGAAAACAATATATACACACCATTGACAAACTTTCTGAATTATTAAACGAGAATCAATTAATTGGGAAGAACTAATTGACTGAGTTCAATGACAATAAACAATTCCAAACAGATAAACAGGGTATTACAAACAGCATTAATGGCAATAAGAATTTACAAAACAACTAATCGACGAACTTAATCGAGTGATTACACATATTATGAACATTCATAAACAACAGAAACAATAGTATAATTCTGATCAAATAGACGAGTATGAGACAGTATAACAGAATTGACTAGAAAATCATGAAAAATTAAACAGACTAATGAAACAAACATAGAATACATGTAGAATACACATAAGAAACAGAAAAAATACCTTTGAATCCTTCAATTTTATTCCGACTCGGACTCAACTTGGATGGACTTTGTTTGAAATCAAACAGACCTTAGTCGAAGTATTTTCCACTGAAAATACTTCGACTAAGGTAGATTAAACCTCAATCTTTATCTAATTTGGGCAAAAATCCAAAAGTCTGGTATTTCTAGGGTTTTTGAAGGTTCGATTTGGGACTTAACCATTTTTGGTCAGATTCCGGGGGGACCAAATACAAAACACGGGTGAGGGTAGCCTAGGGGTCATTTGGTGTCAGTTTAGAACAGATCTGAGTTTGTTCTTGTTTGGTCCGAATCTTCAAAAGAAGATTCGAGAAGCTCGGAACTGATTCGAGCCAAACAAACTTCAGATCCATAACGAGGCATGCTAGGGGGGTACTATGGTGTTATTTTGGAAGCCATTGGAAAGGTTTGAGTTTTCAGACCCACCTTCGATTTAGTATTCGAAGAGTTGGGGTCTGATTCGAAGGAAACTAAGGTCAGATTTGTGTAGAGGATGTTCAGGGGGTTCTAGAGTGTTATTTTGGTGACCGGCGGCGTTGATGCCGCCGGGTTTCAGGCGGTGGGATTCTAGGGAGGCTAGGGTTAGGGGTGGGGTTTGGGGACGATGATGAATAGTGAGAGGAGGGGGGTGTTCAGTTAGGGGCCGGGGTAGGGGCTTGAGCCTTATATAGGGGTGGGGTGGATTGATCTCATCCGTTGGATCAATTAAGATGCACAGTTGAGATCAATCCACTTATCCAAACGACATCGTTTGATTTAAGTTGGGGAAAGGGGTCAACCCGGGGTTGAAATGGATCGGGTTTGGGTGAATTTTTAAGACCGTGGGATCAAGATGGATGAACGGTTCAGATCTAGTTGCCCTTAAACGTCGTCGTTTCATTTATGCAGAAGCTGAACTGGACCGTTTGATTGCAATGAATCAACGTCTCAGATTTGAGGTATCTCATGCGGCGTCGTTTAGGCTTGTTCGAATTGGACCGGACAGGGGGATGTTGGATTGGGCTGTGGGTGGGGGGGGGGGGTAATTTTATTTAAATTATCTTTCAAATACATAATTAAATCTTATATGCATGCAACATGTATTTTATTTTAATTTTTATTTTATTATGACAAAGTAAACATTTACGGACATAACACAAATATTTAACACCACGCAAATTCAAGAATTACACAGTAAAAGAAATTTATTTTATTTTTTGATTTATTTTGGAGTAGTTTTCGTAAGGCAAAAATCACGTGCTCACAGCTGCCCCTCTTTGTGCGGAAACTCGAAGAGTTTTCGTGCAAAGATAAAGTGAGCGGATACGAGCGATTTTTGCCCATTCAAATACTCCGTGGGAAGCAGTTTCTGGGTTTAATTGATTTTATCTATTCATGATAGACCGAACTACGCGGGTCTGATTCTCACCGGATGTGAGATACGTAGGCAAACCTCATCGGTTACGACCCCAATTTTCAAAAAAAAAATCCAAAAATATTTTCCTTTAGTTCCTTCTTTATAAATCTTTCCTTAGAAAATGCAAAAAAAAGAAATAAAAAATAATATAGAAGTTTTCTTTAAACTCAAATAAAAAATATAGTATCCTTATTTCTAAAGTCTTTCATACGAAAAAATGAAATAAGAATTAAAAATCAGCAACAAAAATCCAAAAAATACTCTTTTCTTTTTAGTCTTTCTTTTGTAAATGTCCAAAAAAAAAATATTTGAAAAATTGAATTCCAAAAATATTTTCGCTTTTCTTTAGAAGTGCCTTCGTAAATAAATAAAAACTCAGAAATTCCAAATCATTTTCTTAAAAGTCCCTCTTTCAAAAATTTAAGAGGCAACATCATAAATCAAAAAAAAATATTCTTTCTTCCGTAGAAAAAGGTGAAACAAATGAAAAAATCAACCAAACAAAAAAAAATTCCCAAAGTTCAAGTCAAAAGCAAATAAATTTTTAGAAGTCTTTCTTTAAAAAATAAAACAAAAATCAAAATAAAAATAAAAAAAATATTTTCTTTCTTCTTTTAAAGCATTTCTTTAAAAAAATTCCAAAAAAAAGGGTTAGTGTAGTTACTCCATTTCGATTCCCGAACTACGCAAGATCTAATTCACGCGGCATCGTGATACGTAGGCAATCCTCATTGGATCCGGTCACATTTTTAACTGCAAATAATGAAAACAATAATAATAGGAAATAATAAAATAAAAAATAAAAAAAATAAAAAAAACGATAAATAAAGGGAAGCCTTAAGAAAGAAGCTGGAATGACACATGTCTTTGTTGCAAGCATGTGGAAACTCCCCTGACTGTATAGGTGCATCACACCCCAATGTGAGATTACCTGTCTGTTATTTGTTTAAACTAACCGTCATGTTTGCTGATAAGTTCAGGTTCCTAGAAAAGTGGTTTGGTTTTGTGGTAATCTGGCCTCTCATACATACTTCACGAGATCAAAAGGAAACGTTCAGCCACCCTTCGCTAAATCAAGAGGAATCGCTCATACATATTTCACAAGGTCGAAGGGAAGTGTCGAAATGTCTTCAGAAATTCCTCTGCCAACGATTCCTATTTCGGAGGAAAGTTCAATCTCAGTCATCCCAACTTCTGAGTCAGCAACTGTCGAGGAAAATAGGATTCTGCGTCTCCGCATGATGGAAATGTGGGACGCCTGGGCCAATGGAAAAGAGCCACCAAGTGCGATCCCTGGATTCCCTGAGCTTTTTCCTAGGGCAAGTGGGACCTCCAACATCCCCACAAGTTATCCAAATACCCCACTGGGATTTCCTACCATCTCAACCTACTTTACTGGAACACCTTCTGAGTCTCGCCCCCAGGTGTTAGCTGCCGGAGCGGTTTCAAACATATTCACTGCTCCACCTTGTTCATCCACTGCACAACCTGTTTTACCCAGACCTAACTTCGATTCATCATCCTTCACATTTCAAGCACCACCTCTTCCATTGGAACCTAGTCAGTTCACTACCAACGCTTACCCTCAGCCGTCTCGGTACGAGTTTATCGCAGGACAGGAGAAAGCCGAGAAAACGCCTGAACAAAAGGAAATGACCAGAAAGATGAGGAGTATGGAACAGAGTCTCAAAAGCATACAAGGTTTGAGCGGACAGAAAAGTGTATCCTATGCCGATTTATGCATGTTCCCTCATGTGCACCTGCCATTGGGATTCAAAACCCCAAAATTCGAGAAGTACGATGGGCATGGTGATCCTATTGCTCATCTCAAAAGATATTGCAATCAGCTGCGGGGAGCCGGTGGAAAGGAAGAACTACTCATGGCCTATTTCGGAGAAAGTCTGGTTGGCATCGCATCTGAGTGGTACATGGACCAGGATATGTCTCGCTGGTACATCTGGGATGATCTTGCTAGAGATTTTGTCAGGCAATTCCAGTACAACGTCGATATTGCTCCAGATAGGAACTCTCTGACAAATCTAAAGAAGAAACCCTCAGAAAATTTCAGAGAATATGCAGTTAAGTGGCGCGAACAAGCTTCAAGAGTGAAACCTCCAATGGATGAGATAGAAATGGTCACTGTCTTCCTGCAAGCCCAAGAGCCCGATTACTTTCAGAACATGATGTCGGCCATGGGAAAACCTTTTGCAGAGGCCATCAAAATTGGTGACATGGTGGAACACGGTTTGAAAACAGGTAGAATTTTAAGTCAGGCATCCATTAGAGCAACCTCCCAAGCCATCCAAGGCGGGTCCGGAGGAATGGCAAAGAATAGGACAAGAGAAGAAACAACCATGGCAGCATCATGGGGAAGAAGATACCGGGCCCCTAGACCTGTGTTCTCTGAAATAACCCCTCAACACTACTATCCTCATTCTGATATGGTCTATGCTCCACCACTTTATGCGGTTATGAATGCTCAACCTTTCAGCCGACCGCAACCACAGGCTAACAGAAATCAAGCTCCACCTCCTAGAAGTCAGCCTCCTTACCGAAACCGCTACAATCCTCGACCTTCCCAAAATAACTTCCGTCCTCGGGAACCACCCAGGAGACCCAACTATACACCAATCGGTGAACCCTATTCCACCCTAATCCCTAAGCTTGTCCAGATGAATTTGTTGCAGCCCATACCACCAAACGGGCAAAACCCGGAATCACCATCATATCAGCGGGGTGTCAGGTGTGCATACCATTCAGGGGTAGAAGGGCACGATACAAACGACTGTTGGACATTGAAACAAGCGGTAGAGAATTTGTTAGAGCAAGGGAAAATTGTGTTGAAAGACGAGGATGTCCCAAATGTGACTAATAATCCGCTGCTCGCCCACAATAATGGGCCGATGATTGGGATGATTTGTGAATACAAGGAATTTGATCCGGCGCTTAAGGCCATAATTGCTATTGCTAAAACAGAAAGGAAGTCCAAGGCCACCCCGAAGCAAGAAAACGGGGAAAAGAAGAGTAAAATCACCGAGACTGAACCGGAAAAGAAAATTGATGTATCCAAGTAGGCCTATGTGGTATGGGGGACAATTAAACCACCTCGGCTGAATGAGCCAGTGGTTATTGGACGCATACCACAGAAGCCAAAGTACAGTAAAGAGGAAGATGATAAGGTGTTCACGCTCGAAGAGAGCGAGGGAACATGTGAGGCGATGAGGTATAAGTTATGCGAAACACACATGGTCCAGCCAGGAGAGGGCACTAGCACCGCTGAGGTATCATACATGAGACCAAGAGCCAAGCTTCAAAACTGGAAGGCTACGCCATTCCTGATCAAACGGAAGTCCCAATGGACCTGTCCTGCCACTTTCTCTGCATCACGAGCTACCCCAGGGTGTGACTCAGATGTTTTCTTTATATTCCTGTTTTTAATTTCCTGAATGTCAACCTTTTTTTTATCTTCCCAAAATTCCAAGAAATGAAATCATGTTTCATCGCTCACTTTCTTTTTCAAGAGATCTGCTATATTTTCTTTTTTTTGTTCTCTTCAATTCTGATGATGCAGCTTTAAATAACATGACATGCTTGCGGACTTCATGCCCAGATCCCGAGAACTCCGTCAGACTTCAAATAATGAGTCAAAATTTGAAATATAAAGAATTTGAGAAAATAGGGACAACTAAAGAAAATTGGTTCATGATTTGGAAAATGTCCGTCACTAAAGCAGAGTTTGAGGACAGTAAATGGGTTTAGACCCGTACAGAATGTTAACCTTAATGACTGCAGTTTGTCACGAGCAATTGTACCGACAAAGAAAGGTCCATACGTCATTGGAAAATATTGCCAAGAGGAGCATTTGTATATAGGCGACGTCGAAAGAAATGACGCCGACCCCGCTTTGAAAGCAGATGCAGTACTATGCCTAAATCGCCCCGGCGATGTCTTCGCACAGTTTGAGATGACGAAGGCTTTCATTCTCTCTACCCAAACACTATCAACCCTTTGCAAACCCATTTGAGCCGGTTACTCTTCTTTGATTACCCTCTTTGGAACCTGAAAGTATTATTAAAAATAAAATGAAAGAAAAAGAGAAATTGAAATGAAAAAGACAAATAAAGAAAAAAGGGAAGAAGAAAGAATTAAAAAAAATATACGTATATAAAAAAAAAAGATACAATGAAAATGAGAAAAATGAAAAGGAAGTGAAAAACAAAGCAAATCAGAAAAACAAAAAAAAAATCCAAAAAAAAAAGAGTTGCCTGAACTACGTCTGACTTGATTCCGAAAGGATACGTAGGCAACCTCTCCCTGGGGTTCAGTCACACCAAAATAAAAATCCAAGAAGTCCCCCAAAAGTGAAACTGGGGCAGATGTTATAATGATTCGGCAATGATCCCGCCCAAAAGGTTCCAAAGTTGTAGTTCAATCCCGATTCTTTTCACCCCAAACCTTGTCCAAGTCCTTCTGATCAATTGGCAAAGACAGGAAAGTGAAAAACATCATTGTTGGAATCTGATAGAAATCAAATCGAGAAGAATAAAGTGAGAAAGTCTTATTAGGTGAAAACCTTCGGGCACCATGAGGCGATGAGAGTAGAGAAATCAAAAATGAGAGAGGTCGATTAGCGAAAACCCGCAAAGGGCGTGGTCGACCGGAAAAAGGATACTTCATCACTGAAAGTCCTGGAAAGGTTCTCCGGTTTAGAAACCCAGATCAATAGGTTCATGAGAAGCTGGAGTTTGATACGGATCGGACATCCAGTCCAAAAGGCATGTCATGTCAGTTTGAAGCCAGCATGCACTCCAGATAAGTCCTTTTTCCCCAAAAGGGACGCTTCTCTTTAAACTCATATGTTTTCCTTTTGCATAGTTTTCTTTGAATCCCTTTCGATCTAACTCTGATTCCGTAACAATTACAAAGAAAAGGTAGCAGGATCGGTTTCACAGGCCCCCGCCTGGCAAGAGTCAAAGAAACTACGCGGCCTCAGTGGTGCGTCAGTCCCATCCCGACTGACCATGGTAGTTGATTTGCTTCCAAAGTAAAGACTTCGAAAGAAAAAAAAAGCCTACAAAGGTAAAATAAAGTTGGAAAGGTTAAGTACCACGCGGTTAGCAACTGCAGTTTAGGTTTCAGGATCAAAATCCCTGACACAAAACCAACAAATCCCCACAGGGTCTCCCTTTGTAAAAATCCCAGTCTCCCTTGTAAAAATCCCCCAAAGAGTCTGCCCAGCAAATCCCCAACAAGTCTGCCTTGTACAAATCCCCACAGAGTCTCCCCAATAAAAAATCCCCACTGAGTTGGCCTCGTAAAGAATCCCCAAGCAGAATGGGATGAAAGAACCAAAACCTTACACGAACAAATCATCACAAATCCGGAAATGCGAGTCTGATCAATTTAAAACGGGTCGCCTGTGAATCCAATCGATGGCAAAGTTTCTCAACAGGAATTAGTCCAAGACCAAGCAATTGGAACGATCAAGGCTACCGAATCAACCACCATTTTTAAACTGACAATTTTTCTTTGCTTAGGAAAATTGAGACAGGTACAATCCAAAGCAACCATGCAAGAAGCAGGTTAGCCCAAAAGAAATGAAGCGCGCGAGCGTCGAAACAGCTTTGCAGCAGGAAAACGACCAAAAGTAAGTTTCCCCGGAATTCTTTCATGCATTTTTTAAAAAAAAAAAAATAAAATAAAATAATAAAAATAAAAATAAAAAAATAAATAAATATATATATATATATATATATATAAAGGAAAACCAAAGAAAAGAAAGAAGACAAGAAAGAAAAATGAAAATCCCCAGAAGAAAAACAAATCAGGGTAACATAGAACTTCATTCCTCAACTATCCCGGTATAAACCACGGATCTCCCTGGCATCACCCAAGGAGCTTTTTCTATCCAAATCCCCGGCATAACCCGAGGACTCTTACCTTTTCCCGACATAACCCGATGAATATTTCCGGCATAACCCGATGAATCTCCCGGCATAACCCGATAAATCTTCCCGGCATAACCCGATAAATCTTCCCGGCATGATCCGATGAATCTTTCCGGCATGACCCGATGAATCTTCCCGGCATGACCCGATGAATCTTCCCGGCATGATCCGATGAATTTCCCCGGCATAACCCGAGGACTCTTACCTTTTCCCGGTATAACCCGATGAATCTTCCCGGCATGATCCGATGAATCTTTCCGGCATAACTCGATGAATCTCCCGGCATAACCCGATAAATCTTCTCGGCATAACCCGTGGACCTTTTCCGGCATAACCCGATGAATCTCCCGGCATAACCCGATGAATCTTCCTGGCATGACCCGATGAATCTTCCCGGCATGATTCGATGACTTCCCCGACATAACCCGAGGACTCTTACCTTTTTCACGACATAACCCGATGAATCTTCCCGGCATAACCCGTAGACTTTTTCGGCATAACCCGATAAATCTTCCCGGCATAACCCGATGAATCTTCCCGGCATAACCCGATGAATCTTCCCAGCATGATCCGATGAATCTTTCCGGCATGACCCGATGAATCTTCCCGGCATGACCCGATGAATCTTCCCGGCATGATTTGATGACTTCCATGGCATAACCCGAGGACTCTTACCTTTTCCCGGCATAACCCAATGAATCTTCCCGGCATAACCCGATGACTTCCCCGGCATAACCCGTGGACCTTTTTCCGGCATAACCCGATGAATCTTTCTGGCATAACCCGATGAATCTTTCCGACATAACCCGATGACCTACCGGCATAACCCGAGAACTCTATCCTTTTTTCCGGCAAAACCCGACGAATTTTTTTGACATAACCCGAACAGTGTCCAGCATAACCTGGCAATCCTCCCAATTTAGGGCTCCGATCCCTAAGTTGAGCAAGTTTCCATTTAGCCAGCATTAGGGCTCCAACCCTCAACTAAGCATTTTTTCTGTTAGCCGACATTAGGGCTCCAATCCCTGAGTTGCGCTTTGTAGATTAGGGTTTTTTCCAATCCCCTCATCAGTGCTGTAAATTTTCATGACAATTAACTCACGAAATTTTCCTAGTGAAACTGGGGCAGAAATTTCTTTCGTTTGTTTTGTTGTCTCAGCAGGTCTGACCCTTGAGGTGCATGGATCGAGACGACCTACGGGGTGAGTCTCAATCCAGAATAAAGAAAAGAACAAAAGAACAAAAGAAAAAAAGAAGAAGATGTTCCCACATATTGGAACAAACAAAGGGCAGGTCGCTCAAAAATTGGATCAAATTCCCGAGCTCCGCCAATCCCGTTTCATTCAATACTGCAGAAATAAACAAACGCCTACAACTTGCGAGCATCAAGATTCGGATCGAAGTTTACAAGCAGAATTAGCTGAGACCCAAGATCAAGTTGCAAAAGAATTATAGATAGGAATCTTGTAACTAGCGGTTGACAGACATAAGTAGTTAGTTCAGTTTCAATTTCCTTTGGTTGTAATAAGGAGGTCAGTAAAGCAGTAGTGGCAACAACAACAGCAGTAACAACAAGCATTGCAATCCCATAGTAGTCCCAGCTACCAAAATTTCCCGAACTACATTGACCTGATTCCTGTTTAGCCCAGGATATGTAGGAAACCTTTGAAGCAAAGGTTCGGTCAAATCTTTTTCAAAAAAATGCTTCAACGGAGTACTCGGATGGGCAAAAATCGCTCGATTTATCTTTGCACGAAAACCCTTCGTATCTCCGGGCAAAGAGGGGCAGCTGTAAGCACGTGATTTTTGCCCTATATGAGAATTACTCCAAAAAAAATCAAAAATAAAATGATTTTTCTTTGGTGTGCAATTTTGTGATATTTTGAATAATTATTTGTATTTGTTTGTGCGTGTTTATTTTCTAAATTAATAAAAAATACAAAAATATGTCGCATTTTGCATGTAGGATTTAATTATACAATTGTTAGTAATTAAATTTGTTTTACAAAAATTAAAAATTACAAAAATAGGCATCGTTTGCATTTTTAGCATTTAATGTCCAAATACACAATTTTATGCTTAATTATTACTTAATTGTGCGTTAATTGTTATTGGGAGTTAATTTGCGCTTTTATAACTCAATTTAGTTCTTAATAATAATTTAAGTATTTTTATAATTTAGTTTTAGAAAAAATAAAAGAAGAAAAGAGGGCGAAAATATAAAGAAAGTCGGAATTAGGCCTCTTCTTCAATTTCAAGCCATAGGCCCAAAAAATGGCCCAATCTTCCCTACGACCCAGTCCATTTTGAACTGGGTCGACCCAGTCCATAACCCAAAAGACCCAAACCCCTTTTGTCTTACATTTTACAAAACAAAACAAAACAAAATGAAGAAAACCCTAAAAAATTGCTAAACCATCCACCCCCCCTCCTATCTTCTTCTTCTTCCTCAAGATTTTCTCAAGCACACATCAATGGCTTCCCCTACATCCTCCTCACCCTCACTGCACACACACAGTGCACGCAGCAGCCGTTCATAGCTGCTACGACCCCGTTGCCTCCGTATCCTTCAAACCAAGCGATGACCCCTTCGCCGAACACCTTCGTTATTTCTTCTTCTTCGTCTAGCATCCATCGACTCCTCCACCTCGCTCCAGCTGCGTCATCCATGAAGCTCATTCCTGCTTCTGCTTGCAACGTCCATGGCTGCTCAAGTCGGAGCTCGACGAACAGCTGCTTCTCCGTCATCACTGTAGCAGCAGCTGTGCCCAGCCATAAGATCTCCGTCGCGATGCAGCTTCCGCCGAGCTGCTGCTGCCGGCAGCTCCTGCTTCCTCCGTCGTGCCGCTGCCATGGTTGAAGCCACTACTGCTTCAACTTTCTTCCGCAGCTGCTGCCCGTTTCTGCCACTGCTGCTGCGTTCCGGCCTGCTTCTGCTTCTCACCGTGTCCAGCTGCGACGAGCAGCCATGGCTGCTCCGAACGGATGTCATTGCTACTGCTTCGGCATTGTTTCAGCCACTCTTTAAGTTCGAGTTCGTCGTTGGTTAGTCATTCGTCGTTTCAATCCGGTTAGTAGTTTTTGAATTTTTATTTTTGTCCGTATTTTGTTTTGATATTTTTCGAATCTAAAATCGGCGAATGTTTATTTTGTTCATGTCTATGGTTAGATATTTGATTTTTGGTTTTGTTCATGTTCATGTGCTTTGTTAAAATTAATTTTTCAGATTTCAAAATAGAAGTTTAATTAGTTGTTTTCATATTCATTTCATGTTTGTATTATTGTTTAAGTGAATATTTGTTAGTTTGATGTTTGTTAGATTCAAATTGAAATTTAATTAACTATTTCTTCAATTTGTTTCATGAGTTTATGTATTGTTAGAAATTGTTAATATTGTTAAGTTCAAGCTTAAGTTCATAATTGTTTATTCGTCGATCTTGTTATTTGTCCAAAAAGAATTTAGTTGTGTTAAAGGAAATATATTGATTTAATCGTTTTAATCCGTCATGTTTGTTGTTTAAAATAGATTCATTCATGTTCATACTTTGTTTGAATGATCTTGAATCCGAAATTTGTATAGTTTGATTTCTTGTTTATCATTTATGATTATTTCTTGAATTTGTCTAATAATCTTGTTGTTTAAGTTTAATATAGGAATTGTTGGTTTTGTTAGAGTTGATTTTAAGTTCAATATGATTGAATTTAGAAATTTTCATACTTTGTTTGTTGTTGTTGTTGAATCCGAAAATAGGATTGTTTGTTGCTAAAATATTGTTCAATCAAATTTTAGTTGTTCTTTGTTGTTGAAATCATGTTCATGTGCTTTGTTGTTGAAATATTGAAGAAATCATGTTCATGAAATTTGTTGTTTGAACATTGCTAGAAATTAATCATATTGTCTATATTTTGGTTAAGTTTGATTAAATGATGTGTTATAACTGATGGGTAGTTTGGTAATTTGTAGTACGTTCAGGGGTAGTTTGGTAATTTCAGTAAGGTCGGAGGGGTAATTTAGGAATTGTACATTTTGTAATTGTTTATATGAAGCATGGGGGACAAAATAAAATGGGGTGGGTTGTGATATGGTTATTTAATATAAAGGGGGGACAAAACAAAATTTAGTGGGGAGAATCTTGCATTATTTTATGTTAGGCATGGGGGACAAAATATAATGGGGTGGTGTGATATGTTTATTTAATGTAATGGGGATGAGTGGGAAGATAATGGGTTTGGTAGAGAAAATGGGTTGATTTTAATTGATTAAAAGATTTATGTGTTATGAGATATAAGTAGAAGTCTTGAAATCAGATTTAGGGACAGACAGAGATAGAGAGAAAAAAGAATAGGGAGAGAAAATTTTAAGAGAGAGAAAATTCCGAAATACTAAGACTTCAGAAAAATAAAAAGAAAAAAAACATTCTGGAAATTCAAAAGAAGAATAGTATACACCTGATATACAATCCAAATATTTTGATATACGGATTTCAGAAATTAAGGGTTAAACAATAACTAGTCTTTCAAAAATCTGAAAAGGATTCCCTTTGCTTCTGTCCGTTGTTTGTTGTTGGTGTTTCTGGATTTTTGTCTTGATTTTAAAATCTGTCACTAAGTTTCTCGTTGCTGGTTGTTACTGGTTGTTGGGGTTGCTGTTTGTTGTATGCTACTGAGTTTCTGCTGATCTCACTTTTCTTTTGCTTCCAATATCAGGTACACAACTGACACGCTGATTATTGTAAACTGAAACAGGAAGCATGAATACGAAAATGAAGAATTGAAGTTTTAAATTTTTTTAAAATTATATTCTGAATTTTATTTGTATATATAAATTATTTAGCTTACAAAAATCGGAATCATGTAGCTATTTAATGTATATATAGTGGAACATCCAACGATAGCTTAACGGATGAACTATCTATATATTGCTTAAAAATAAATAAATGGTGTAGTAACTCCGTCTAAGTTAAAAATCAAACGAATAGACCATTTCGGAATTTGTAAGAAAATTGTTTAGTTAAATAATATTGGTTAATTCCAGCATGTAATTGTTTTAGGATTAAAATTAGATTGCCAAGTTTTTTTTTTAATTTGACAAACTGAGAACATGCCTAGTATAATATAATTAGGTAGTAATACGTGAAGCCCAGGTTTAGTTTAATGCCATATACGTTGGGCCTGTGCCCGTATTGGCAACGGACTGCCTTGCTTGTATCATTTTTTCAGAATTTACGAATCATATTCGAAACTCAACTATAACAACTCAAGCATGTAAATAAATTAAGACATTTTCTCTTTCATTTTTGCAGAGACAATTTTAATAGAAAATGTAGGCGTTTTAGGATTATCCTGATAAAAATAAATGAGATGAGCCTCGCCAAATAAAATGCACAAATTGCGGGGCCCTCGATAAATGTTTAATTAAAATTACTTAGACTTCGGGATGAGCCGTTTAGCAAAATTCCACGGCCTTACCCAGAAATAATAATACGATAATTGCTTCAGGCGTGCATTTTAATAATCTTACCTTCTTAAATTCGGGTGCGCATTTATGTGACCCAAATCCAAATCTCAACGGAGTCGGAATGTATTAACAACCATGGGCGCATTGATTGTGACATGGTTCGAAATGCATTTTTACAATGTTGCAATTCCATAAAAAAATAAATAATAATAAAAGCGGTTTTAAACTTAATGAAAGCACATAAGTAATAACATGTAATAAATCAGATATCTAGCCATTATAACAATTTAAGCGACCGTGCTAGAACCACGGGATTCGAGGGTGCCTAACACCTTCCCTCGGGTCAACAGAATTCCTTACTTAGAATTTCTGGTTCGCAGACTTCATTTGGAAAGTCGAATATTTTCCTCGATTTGGGATTCAAGATAAACCGGTGACTTGGGACACCAAAAGCCAAACCTTTCCCAAGTGGCGACTCTGAATTAAATAAATAATCTCATATCGAATATTGTCACTTAAATTGGAAAAACTCCCTCGCGCATTTAACCCTTCGGGGCGGGCGCGCAAAAAGGAGGTGTGACAATGAATATTTTATACAATAAATTTTTTTGTTATGCACAACAATTATATTGGAATCGAAGCCAAGAGGAGTTATCACCGACTTAACATCCAAGAACAAGAGTTAAAAGAAGAACGCCACATTCTGTCACCACCTATATTATAAATCTACAAAAAATAAATTATGCTTATATTTGAATTAATTTTTCATATTTATTTGTTCCTATGACTTTGGTTTTTAAATTTTTTGTGTGTATGCCTCACATTATATTTTAGTTTTTAGTTTGGGTATTATACATGTTATATTTTATTCATATCAACTAAACTTATTCCAAACAAAATATGATTTTTTGCGCGAAAAGCGGGCTTATTAACTAGTATTGATATAAATAAGCGAAATTTTAAGGCATTTTCAAGGCCCAAATCACAGGTTGCCACGTGGAACAACTTTTGCTTCTTTGTTTTAAACTTCTACATTGATTATTGTAGGCACACTAAATTCTTATTGCTTTACTTATTAGACTCCACTGCTACTGAAGTGATGATATCATTGTATGTACGTGGTACAATACTCTGTTTTTCAGCTCTTACAAGTTATATTTTATGTAACTTTTGAATATTTATGTGCTTTGATAATATCATTTATTTGTTAGTATATATTTTTTATCAATCAAATTTTATTTGGGGATGAGAGGAGCTTTGTATTTAATTACATCGCAAGATGTATTATAAGATAGTTCAAAATATAAAAAAATAAAATATCAAATAAAAATGGTAGAGAAAACTAAAGCTACTAAGATTTTTACAAAAATTAAATAATCCAACAATTTACATTCCTAAATGTAAAGCAAAAGCTCTATATTTTTCTAAATAAATAATGTTTAAAAGTTTGTAATCAATTTTTTGTTTTAATATTTTTAGAAGTGTGTAAACAATTTTTCTCTTAATTTCTTATTTGATTTTAAAATAAGAACAAAGAGAATATTAACTATTATAACCAAGCCACAAATTATTTACATAAGGCTAATTCTTAAATGATATTGCACCATCTCAAATCAAAACGCTAAGTTACTTTTATTAATCATTACTCAAGCCATTCCCATTTAGAAAAAACACTAGCTCCAATTTAGTTTAAATATTATTAATTATGTTTTTATATGTTCTGTGAATTTTGCATTCCTTTTGGCAAGAGAAATTAAGGTTAATATCATGGGTTCCAATTAGAACTCATGGTATTGTCCAAAGGTTAGTATCTTTATCATTTCCATTTTATGATTATTTTTCCTTCTGTAAAAAAAAAAAGAAATATCATTTTATTTAATATTATTAACTAATCAAATGTCAACGAAGAAAAATTCAACCTCCTTGGTTATTCATAAGGATGAAATAAATTGGGATAGTATGTTGTTAATTTATTAGCGAGCTAATAATAATTGATACATGAAAAATTAGTCAATGCACAACCTATTTTGGAACCTTACATATCTTACTTTATGTATATTAACTTGGATATTAGGCATTTTAAAGTTCAGATGCTACTTGAAGTTATTGGTGAATACAACTTAATAATGATTATTGAGTTTCTTTAATTATGAATGCCATCTATACTTTTGTTCGTGAAGTTCAGTGCTTGTATGCACTTGGAACAATTTTTATTACTAATCCATGCAATATATATTATATTTATTTATTCTTCAGCCAATATACATATTGTAATCAATTAAATATTTAAATATTTTATAAATTTTCCCTGAAATACTTTAAAAGTTTATTTAAAAATGTTCGAAAACCTCAAAATAATTTTAGATTTTCAAAATTGGGCTCGTGCACAGCACGGGCTTTACCTCCTTTAGTGTGTGTGTATATATATATATATATATATATATATATATATATATATATATATAGATAGATATATGCGTAGAAAGTGACATCAAGGAGTGCATGATGCCCCAAGATTTAACCTTCCTTTCTAACGAAGTTATCTTCGAAGTTCCAGATAAGCGTGCTGGTCAATCCTCTTGCATTCAAGGTGTGTTTCGAGATCATGATTTTTGTTATTCTCAAGTCCTCAATTTTCTCTGACGAATTTTCTATATATAAAACTGTAATACAACCAAATTTCACATCATAGCAAGCATCTGAGTCTTCGAAAATCTCGGCAAAATTTTCCCTGAAACTAAGCATCATTTTTGTATCTGTCTCATATCATCCAAACTATAGCACTTAAAAATCCCAAGAGTCACAGTCATTCATTTTAGACGGAATAAGCAAGATGGTAGACTAGCAAAATATATATAACAATAATAGCCCAGTATAATTCGACTAGTGGGGTCTGGGGAGGGTAGTGTGTGTGCAGACCTTATCCCTACCCTGGGATAGAGAGGTGGTTTCCAATAGACCCTCGGCATCATTCCCTCCAAGAACTCCCACCTTGCTCTTGGGGTGATTCGAACTCACAACCTCTTGATTGGAAGTGGAGGGTGCTTACCATCGGAGCAAAATATATATACCTATGTTATATAAAAATATAACACAATTTTTATTCCCGAAGAGTAAGACAGTTCAATGCATTACAAAATTACAACCACACACAAGGTTCTTAGATAAATACAACAAAGAGTTTTCAATAACTGTCAAATTGAAACATAACAATAGAGAAAGAAGAAGTGGAACCAGCATTACTCATAGAAGGAAACTTGCTGCTCATAACTAAAGTACCCTGGCTCTAGCTCAAGTATGCGGATAGGAATCAACACTTGCATCTGTAGACATAAAAGTAAGGAATGAGTTCACTGACTTAAACAAGTGACAACTAAATCATAACGGGATAAGGGTTTCAGAAAACGTCATCAGTGGCGGATCCAAGATTTTAAAGTCGTGGGTGCTCACTGATAAAAATTCTGAAAGAAGAGGAAAAAAGAATTTAGTTATGAGTGCTCTCTCAATATTTATCTAAATATTTTTATAATTACTTATACAAATTTACTAAATCTTGTGAAAGATACATGTAGATCCGCCACTGAACGCCATAATATGCAACTTCCAAGAATAGCCCGTCCAAAGACTGAAATCAGGTCAAAATAACTAAGATTTATAGGATTTGAATGTTTATGCAACTTCCAAGAATAGCCAATCAAGAACCTGTAATCTCAGATCTAGAAGGATCAACAGAAGAAAAAAAATCCTATTGTGCAAAAACCAATTTCGTATAGAACCTTTACAAGTCATACAAATAAATCAGCTATCACAGTACCCCATTACAGAGAGAAACCAAAAGAAACAAGACTAAAAACATCAGAATTGTGCTATTTATCCTTGTTTACAACATTAATAGAATTAGTGAGGTTATCAAAGATTTTGGATCTATGTAAAAAGTTACATCTCCCTCATCTATCATACAAACCAATGGTTATGTATTTATATTCTCTCAAAGTATGTCAAATTCAAGTTAAAATCGTTTAGATTTCAACGCCACGAGGAAACTGGATTCTACGAATTTAAAAGTACTAAAAGGTCATGTATTCTTGCACATATATATAGAGAGGGGGAGAGAACATCAAAATAAGCATAGAATGTGTACTTACAAGTGAGCGTGGAGACCGAAGACGAGATTCGTTTTCTTCAGTCCATGTTTGGGTTCTGAATGATGACCTTGAAATTGCTGTTTGCCATCTCTTCGCACTGAATTTCCTCAATTTTTCTGACTGATTGAGAAACAGTGTCTCTACACAAGATCACCTCAATCTTTTGCAGGGAACAACTATCACCAAAACAAGAAGGAACCTCAATGAGCTGCTTGCAATTTTGCAACACTATATGCTCAAGAGATGGGAAGGCATCATCTGATATATTCCAAAGTGTAATGTTCAAATTTCCCAATTTCAAGTATTTGAGTTTTGGAAATTCCTCATCACTCACATTCCACTCTTCTCCCTCAAAAGCTTTTGAAAGCAGTTTCAAAATTTCAAGGTTTGGTAATGCTGCGATCGCAGAAATTTCAACCCATGGCAGCCTAAACTTTGATAAGGTCAATTTCTTAAGGTTTGAGGGGAAGTTAATTTCACAAGGCAGAAGCACCCGGCCTTGATAAATCACATTGAGCGATTCAAGCTGATTCAAGAAATCCAAAACTGGAAATCGATTGCAAGATTCTCCCAAGTTCTCAGAATGACCCCAAGATTCCAAAAACATGCATTTTAGTTTTTGAAGGAAAGGAAAACTTCTCATTATGTTCCCTTTGTTATAAGAAAGAGATGGGGTGGATAAGGTCTGCAAACAATCCAATTGGGATAAGTTGGAATCTGGGAAGGTACAGTTATCTATATGTGCATGCCTCAGCCTTGCCATACTGAAAAATGTATATGGTAATGCTACCTCACCTTTTGTTCCTTTCACTAGGAAAGTTTCTAAGTTCCAAAGCTTGGAAATCCAAGAGGGCATGACCGTCATGTCACCTTGAAGTGACAAAAATCTCAAATGCACAAGCCTTTTTATTTGTGGAGGAAAGATATTGCCAATATTGATGCACCCCAAATCCAACACTCTAACAAGCTCTTTGACACCCCGAAATGGACCTTCTTCGGGAAGAGGACTTGGCCAGGAGCGATGCCAACCGGGTTCAGAAGAATATATCATTGTGCGGGTAAGGGGAATAAATGGTGTATCCAGAACGAAATCTTCAAACCGCGATGCCACTGGCAAGAACTTTTCGGCTTTAGATTTGTCTCGACAGAAATGATAAAGATAATCATGAATACGGCATGATTTCAGCCCGCCCTTTGAACTTCTTCTGGCCTCCATTACAAGGCTCCTCCCGATAAGATCATTCAGGTAATCTTCTGCTACCTCCTCTGGTTTCTTCACCTCATCTCTTCGTACAAATCCTTCACTAACCCATAACCATGTTAGTTTTGAAACTGAAATTTCTGTACTCATTGGTAATGCCGCAAAATATAGAAAACATTGTCTTAGATAACCAGGCATATTTTTGTAGCTCAATTCTATTATTTCATTGCAGTCTCCTACATCACGATTAGTTTCTGAACTAAATGCCTCTTCAGTAATGGTTAGCCAATCGCTGTCGTCCTCTAAATTGACAAGAAACCCAGCTACCAAAACAATGGCCAGAGGTAGCCCTCGACAATTTGCGGCAATTTCCTTTCCAACTTCAGCAGGACAGTTCTCATTTGGAATTGGGGGTTTGCGAAATTCTTCTCGAGTACATAAGCGAAGGTGATTATACTTCACTTGTAATAGCTCCCAACTCTCTTCCGGAGTCAACAAGCGAACCAAAAGAGGATCATCAAACAATGGATCCTCATATTTTCGGCCGCTGGTAACAAGAATTCTGCTTCCATTATGATTATCTGGAAAACACCTGTGCAACTCATCAAATATATGAGAATCCCACACTTCATCTACAATGATGAGGTATCTTCCTCTATGTAACTGTCTGCGTAAAATATCAAGATAATCTAGCTCCTTCCCCTCCTCTGACTTGTAAATGTCATTGCTCAGATCAACGATAGAAATTAAAATATCTTGGGCCAATTCACTCGCCGTAAGTCTAGGAGAAACATAACACCACGCTTGAATATCAAAGTGATCTGAAGTTCTTCTGTCATTGTAAATTCTTTTGGCGAGTGTTGTCTTACCAATCCCTGGCATGCCAATGACAGGAATGGCATTAAGCTCTGCCTCACCACCAATTACCCGTGCCATTAATATTTCTATCTGGTCCTCCAAGCCTACAACTGCTTCATCAATGATTGGAGTGCTAGGTTTTGATGTTTGACAATCACTTGGGGCATCCTTATTTTCCATGAAGATATGCGCAAATTCAACAATGTCCTTGAAAAGCTTAATTTCTGCAATTACATAGCCTACATCAATGTTCCATGTGGAAGAAAGATCAACCAAGAAGTTTTCAACATACTCAAATTTGAACTTAATTTCTTCAATGACATCGTCTAACTGATTGTTCCGTGGACGAGAAGGTTGAAACACTAACATGTCCACAACATACTCAAATTTGACAAATAAATTGGTCATATGATTGCAAACATCTAACACTTCCTTACCTTCTCCTTGTTGGTCAACATTGTTTTCGAGAAAAGGTTTGAATCTTTTAATCTCAGCCACTACAAATTTAATCTGATGTGCTACCGGAGCAATTGAATCAATCCTATGATCCAACAATCTCAGCAAATTCTGCGATACCAAATCTATACATCCCAAACTATCAATCTGGGAAAAGGGCAATGCTGGCTTTTGTTTCTTGATAGTACCCTTTAAGATCTTTGATGCCATAGGCTCCATCTTTTGCACCAAATGGGATATAGCCAGATCAATTGTTTTGTCCAAATCTTCATCCATTTCTCGGTTGTCCAATGATTTAATGAAGGACCAAAACTCATTGAATACAAGATCAAAGATTATCAAGCTTTCCTTTTGAACTTCATTGCATAAGATATATACTAGCAGTAACCTGAGCGACTTCTGGAGTTTTTGAACACGATATTTGTAGACCAGTAGATAAGACCGGGAATTGAGCTCCTCTGTTATCGGCGCCCCTAGGATGAAATTAACAAAGTCCGTTGCAAAGGCATCCAATTCCCTACTGAAGTTTAGCACTGAGGGTAAAACTTTCAGGGCTTCAACATAAGGTTTACTGCTGTGTAGTAGATCTACAAGGATGAAACAAAAGCCACCAACCATATAATCATCCGAATCCTTTGCCAAACAAAGTGAAGAGATACAACGTGCTGTTTCTTTTATTACACCTGTGACATAATCCCAGAATTTGTTGACGTCGTTGGGCCCATTATTAAAGTTCTCTAGTATGAAGGAAACAAAACCTCCCAGATAAACTAGATTTCCTTTGACAAGTTGAAGTTTTTCCTTCACAGGAGCAACAAAATCTGCCCTGAACTTGAGCAAAAACTCTAGATTGTCGACAAGGGAATTAATGTATCGAGCCAGGACTTCAATCATGTCTGTTGAAAATCCTAGCTTGGGCAGAAGACTTAGAACTAAAACCATGTCTGGCTTGAGAAGCCAAATCTCTTTAAGTAGGTCAAAAGCAACACGTTCCAGTTCAGATCTTCCAATATCACTAGTCAAATGAAGGTCGTGTCTTGCCTTTGTGATCAAACTCCGGACACGATCCAAAAGATCTCCCAACTCATTATCCACCTTGATCCATGAAGCGGGACAGCGAACAAGTTGAAACAGAAATGTTAATTCCATCTTAAGCGTCACTATATGAATATGATCATCAAGGTGCGACCTTTCGATTATAACTTCTTTTTCAATAAATTTGATAAGATGGCCAATATTAGATTCCAAGTCCATGGCTTTGCAGATCAGTAAACAAACTGAAGGAAGTAGAAGGTCAAGAGTCAAGACTGAAGAGTGAGTATTCCAACCTAACGATGGTCCATCAGCATCTAAAGGAAAACTCCACTCCGTCCACAGAAATTAGCCAAATTAGAATCTACTTGGATCTTGTTTTGGCAAATTACATTTTGCTAAGTCTCATAAAACTTAACTAAAAGTTAAAAGCAAATAAAAGACAAAAAATAGAAACATCTGTGATACAGCCAGCAACAAAGATGAGCGCATCTTTTCACCCTGCAATCCTTTTTTTTTTTCCTCGCACAGATTGTAACACCAGAAATCCAGCATATACTCAAATAGAAGCGAGCAAGCAAATTTTCAAACCGAACTTAATGAGGATACCATCAACAAAGAGAGAAATTAATGCTTCTTCGTTTCCCTTTAGTGGAGGACAAAGGCGCTGAAAATTCTAGTTTTTGAAGTTGGGTAACTAGAATTACAAACAAATTGCAGGAAGGGCTTGAATTCTGCAATTCCTTTACAATATAACCCAATCTATAACAATCAAACCCGAGCTAGAGTGCTTCAGGGATGCAGCGGTGACCTTCTGGAGAAGAAGAGACGCCGGGAGCATGTGTTGAGAATCAGTTATGAGAAAAACACTTTTCAAAATACGCATATTTTTAAAAAGCCGACATAATACAATATGTGAAAAGTGTTATAAGATAAATCTTACGGTGGATGTCTCCTCCTCACATGATTTTTACAAATGCTTAATGACATATTCAATAACATATTTTCTATGCTTAATGACATATTCAATGACATATTTTCTTCACTTTTCATGCCTATATAAAGGCCTTGTAATAGATAGGAAAATACACACAATTGAAAAAGAAATAAATTCTCTTCCTTCTTTCTATCTCTATTATCTTGTTCAAGTTTATAGTAAATTGCTTTTAGTTTTATAACACGTTATCAGCACGATTGCCACCTCTATTTTTCACAATCACATCCTAGTTGTGTTCGATTCTCCTTCAGGTATATCACTATATATTCTTTTGGTTTATGGTAGTACCAATATGCTATTTATTAACAAATTCATATATTGTTAAGCATTTATTTTAGTAGATCATGTTACAGAAGTTCTCTTACCTTGCTTATTGTTAAAGAAAATATAAGATATAGATCTTAAGTGCGTTAAACTAACAAAATAAAATAGTGATAACTAAGGTGACTAAATAATAATTGCACATACTAGTTTAAATTGCTTTACAATTTGTGGAAAGTGATATTTGAATATATTCACCCTTATCACCATATAGGATTATTCCTCAAGTCCCCATTTACACCCTTATCACCATATAGGATTATTCCTCCTTATCACCATATAGGATTATTCGTCAAGTCCCCGTTTACACCCTTATCACCATATAGGATTATTCCTCAAGTCCCCGTTTATAATAAATTGCTTTTCTTTTACCATACTGAATATATCTGTTTATGTTTATTTATATACTATATAATTCTTGTTTATTTGACATATATATATTGTATGTTACTTAAATTTCTATTTATACTACATGTTTGAAGTGATCAACTTCTTAATTTAGTTGTCTGATTTTTTTTAGAAGTATATTTTCATTGAAAATTATTTTTATTCTTTCTAACCCATTTATTTTGTGATTAGTTTCAATATGTCAAACTTGTCAAAACTTGAATTCGTGGCACTAGACATTACCGGAAAGAATTACTTATCATGGGTCCTTGATGCTGAAATTCACCTTGCTGCAAAAGCTCTTGAAAATACTTTGTACAAGGAAATGAAACATCAAGTCAGGATAAAGTAAAGGCTATGATTTTTCTTCGTCATCATCTTGATGAAGGATTAAAAACTGAATACTTAACCCTAAAGGATCCATTTGAACTATGGAGCAGTTTGAAGGAACGATATGACCATCTTAAGGCAACGATATTACCAAGAGCTAGATATGAATGGATTCACTTGTGGTTACAAGATTTTAAAACTGTAAGTGAATATAATTCTGCTATATTCAGGATAACTTCCCAACTTAAATTATGTGGGGAAATTGTAAATGATGAGGATTTACTAGAAAAGACTCTTTCTACCTTTCATGCGTCAAATATGGTATTGCAACAACAATACCATGAAAAAGGTTTAAAGAAAGATTCTAAATTAATCTCATGCCTCCTGGTGGCTGAGCAACATAATACCATTTTAATGAAAAATCATGAAGCACGTCCTACTGGTTCTGCACCATTTTCTGAAGTTAATATGGTAACAACCACTCAAAAGTCTGAAAGAAGACAAAATTATTATCGTGGTCGTGGTCGTGGCCATAGTCGTAGGCGTGGATGTGGACATAGAAGGGGGCGAAATAATTGTCGTTGTCATGGTGGAAATAAACAAGAGAATAATAAGAGTCCTCAAAATAATCCTTTAAAAGATAGAGTTAATAATTGTCACAGGTGTGGTATGAGAGGTCATTGGGCACACATTTGTCATACGCCAGATCATTTTGTCAAACTTTATCAAGCCTCCATTAGAAAGAAAGAAAATAATACGGAGGCACATTTGACCTTTCAAAATAATGATGAAGAAGCAGGCCCCTCAAACAAATATGATTCTGAGGCACATCTTGCATATAAAGATGATAATTTTGGAGGCCTAACAAATATTACTCATTTAGAAGCTGGAAACTTCTTTGATGATATTGACTGAAGAACTAATCATCTTACTGGGGAATGAAGACTATAATAAAAGTTATCATTTTTTATGTTTGCAATTAGTTTATTTTTCTCGAGTGTGTTTCCTAATGCATCATGTGTTGCTAGTCTCTACCTTCCTAATGTAATTTTTAATATTTTTTTTGTTTGTCTTTCATATTTCTTATAATGTACTTTTTAATTTTTTTTTGAAGAATATGAAAATTTCCCAGTCTTCAGTTGGACTCAAGATTAATAAAGATGATATATGTCTTCTGGATAGTGCTACAACACACACTATTTTAAGAGATAAGAGATATTTCTCTTATTTGGTAATGAAAGAAGCCAATGTTAATACAATATCCGGTAGTACAAGATTAATTGAAGGTTCTAGAAAAGCCAATTTATTACTACCAGGAGGAACAAATTTGGCTTTTGATGAAGCATTATATTGTAGTAAATCTCAAAGAAACTTATTAAACTTCAAAGATATTCGCCAAAATGGATATCACATTGAGACTACAAATAATGAAAAGATTGAATATCTTTGTATTACTACAATAAATTCGGGTATGAAATATGTGCTTGAAATGTTACCTGCTCTTTCCTCTGGCTTATATTACACAAGTATTAGCAGGATTGAAACACATGCCATAGTAAATGAGAAGTTTACTAATCAAGATAATTTTATTATTTGGCATGATAGGTTGGGTCATCCTGGCTCTATTATGATGCATAAAATAATTGAGATTTCACATGGACATTCAATGAAGAACCAAAAGACTCTTCAATTTAAGGAATTCTCTTGTGCTGCATGTTCTCAAGGCAAATTAATTATTAGACCATCAACGATTAAAGTTAAGATGAAATCCCCTATATTTCTGGAACGTATACAAGGTGATATATGTGGGCCTATTCACCCTCCATGTGGACCATTCAAATATTATATGGTTTTGGTAGATGCATCTACAAGATGGTCACATGTGTGCTTACTATCAACTCGCAATATGACATTTGCGAGATTGTTGGCTCAAATAATAAAGCTAAGAGCACAATTTCCATATTATGCAATTAAGACAATTCGTCTTGATAATGCCGGTGAATTTACATCCCAAGCATTTAATGATTATTGTATATCAACTGGGATAACAATTGAGCATCCGGTCGCTCATGTTCATACACAAAATGGTCTAGCGGAATCATTAATCAAACGCCTCCAATTAATTGTTAGACCAATGCTTATGAGAACAAAACTTCCCATTTTAGTATGAGGTCATGCTATTTTGCATGCGGCATCACTTGTGCGGATAAGGCCCACAAGTTATCATAAAGTCTCCCCATTGCAATTGGCTTTTGGCTAGGAGTCAAATATTTCCCATCTTAGAATCCTTGGTTGTGCGGTATATGTTCCAATTGCTCCACCATAACGCACAAAGATGGGCTCCCAAAGAAAGTTGGGGATATATGTTGGGTATGAATCTCCTTCTATTATAAAATATTTGGAGCCTATGACTGGAGATTTATTTACAGCGAGATTTTCTGATTGTCATTTTGATGAATCAATATACCCAATATTAGGGGGAGAAAATAAGCAACTGATAAAGGAGATAGATTGAAATGTATTATCACTATCTCATTTAGATCCTCGGACAAATCAATGTGAACAAGAGGTTCAAAAGATAATTCATTTGAAAAATATTGCAAATCAACTACCAGATGCGTTCACTGACCTACCAAGGGTGACTAAGTCATATATTCCAGCTGCTAATGCTCCAGTTCGAATTGATATCCTGGTAGGACAACCAATTAAAGCAAATGAGTTTAAACCATGCTTGAAATGTGGTAGACCAGTCGGTTCTAAAGATAAAAATCCTCAGAAAAGAAAATGAGTAAATGATCAAAGTGATCATAATACGGAGGTAATGGCCCAAGAAGAGCATATAGACATAACAAATGATAAGACCTCAAGGGAGGTTCAGGTACCTGAAAATGATGATGATGGAGAGATCTCAATAAGTTATGTCTCAACGGGGAAAAGATGGAACCAAAATAATATTGTTATTAATAACGTTTTTGCTTACCATGTTGCTATTGAAATAATGCAACAAGACAAGGATCTTGAACCAAAATCTGTCGATGAATGTAGACAGAGAGATGATTGGCCAAAATGGAAAGACGCTATCCAGGCATAATTAACTTCACTTGCGAAACGTGAAGTTTTTGGACCTATAGTGCAAACACCTAATGGTGTTAAGCCTGTTGGATATAAATGGGTCTTTGTACGTAAAAGGAATGAGAAAAATGAGGTACACAGATATAAGGTACGTCTAGTTGCACAAGGATTTTCACAAAGGCGCAATATCGATTATGAAGAGACATATTCTCCTGTTATGGATGCTATAACATTCTGTTATCTCATTAGTTTTGTTGTCCATGAAAAGCTTGACATGCATTTAATGGATGTGGTTATAGCCTACCTTTACGGTTCACTTGATAATGAGATATACATGAAAATTTCCGAGGGATTTAAAATGCCCGACGCACATAATTCAAAGTCCCGGGAAATATTTTCAATCAAATTGCAAAGATCTTTGTATGGTCTAAAGCAATCAGGAAGAATGTGGTATAACCGCCTTAATAAGTATTTATTAAAGGAAGGTTATATAAATGATGTCATTTGTCCATGTGTTCTTATAAAAAGACAACATCAGAGTTTGTTGTACTTGCTGTATATGTTGATGACATAAACCTTATTAGACCTCCTACAGAACTCCAAAAGGCAATTGATTATTTAAAGAAGGATCGAGATGAAAGATCTTGGAAAGACAAAATTATGTCTTGGTTTGCAAATTGAACATTTGGCAAATGGGACTTTTGTTCATCAATCTGCCTACATAGAAAAGGTATTGAAACGATTTTACATGGATGGAGCACATCCATTAAGTACTCTGATGATTGTTCGATCACTTGATGTAAATAAGGACCTATTCTGACCTCAAGAAAAGAATGAAGAGCTTCTTGGTCCTGAAGTACCATATCTTAGTGCAATTGGTGCACTAATGTATCTTGCTAACTCTACAAGGCCTGACATAACTTTTTCAGTTAATGTCTTAGCAAGATATAGCTCTGCTCTTATAAGGAGACATTGGAATGAAATCAAACACATATTGCGGTATCTAGAAGGGACTGCCGATATGGGATTATTTTATGGCAATGATTGCAGTCCTGATCTTGTTGGTTATGCCGATGTTGGGTATTTATCTGACCCACACAAGGCTCGATCTCAAACAGGTTATGTGTTTATATATGGAGGCACTGTCATATCTTGACGATCGACTAAGCAATCAATCGTGGCTACTTCATCTAATCATGCTAAGATAATTGCTATTCATGAAGCAAGTCGAGAATGTATATGGTTGAGGTCTATAATACATCTTATTCGGGACAAATGTGGTTTGAACTGTGACAAATTACCCACAATTTTGTATGAAGACAATGCATCATGCATAGCCCAATTGAAGGGGGGATTTATAAAAGGAGATAGGACAAAGCACATTTCACCAAAGTTATTTTTCACACATGATCTTCAAAAGAATGGTGATATTAATGTGCAATAGATTCGTTCAAGTGATAATATGGCTGATTTGTTCACCAAATCTCTACCGACGTCAACCTTCTAGAAACTAGTGTACAAGATTGGGATGCGAAGGCTCAAGGATGTGAATTGATGCTCTCATCAGGGGGAGTTAATACGCGTTGTACTATTTTTTCCTTACAAGGTTTTGTCCCACTGGGTTTTCCTTGAAATGTTTTTAACGAGGCAATCAAAAGACGTATTTCTAAACACGTGTACTCTTTTTCCTTCATTAGGATTTTTTCCCATAGGGGTTTTTCCTAATAAGGTCTTAACGAGGCACATTATCTATGGACATCCAAGAGGGAGTATTATAAGGTAAATCTTATGGTGGATGTCTACTCCTCCTCCATGATTTTTACAAATGCTTAATGACATATTCAATGGCATATTTTCTATGCTTAATGACATATTCAATGACATATTTTCTTCATTTTTCATACCTATATAAAGGTCTTGTAATAGATAGGAAAATACATACAATTAAAGAAGAAATAAATTCTGTTCCTTCTTTCTATCTCTATTATGTTGTTCAAGTTTATAGTAAATTACTTTTAGTTTTATAACAAAAAGCGTTTCTTTTTTGTTTTTATTTTATGGTGGAAAGCTTTTTTTTTTCTTAAAAAAAATTGGGATTAAAAACCATGTGTATTATTCTTATTGGCTTCGTTGCCACATCACAGCATTTGAATTGCACACTGCTTATTTTGTTAAATAGTGTCAGAACCTACGCGATACGCGAATAATTTGACGGAATATTATTCTTATAAAATTATGATTTAATATATCATATTATTTTAATAAGTATTTGGTACTATTTTATTATTTAATGTAGTGTACATAAATATAATAAAATCTATACAAAAGCATTATAGTAATCAGATAAATTATTTATTCCTTGTTTATTCTTTATTAAATTAGTAAGTACTTAGTACTATACATTTACTAATGTGATTTTTTTATTAATTTATCAATTGGATTAATATTTTGATACTACTTCTCTTCTAGTAGTACGTATATATTTTCTTATTCTGGAAATATATTTTTTTATACTTATGTTATACTGTTTAATATTCTTCAATTATCTAAATTTATCAATAATTTTCTTAAGTGTTATTTATTTATATTTTATTTGGGAAAATGCATAAGTATCCCCCTAACCTATACCCGGATTCCCAACTACACACTTTTTCTTTGCAGGAATCCTATTACCCCCCATAAACTTATTTTAGACGTAATTATTTGCACCCTTAACGCTGACAACCAAACTCTTGGCAAGTGGTGAGCTACACGCGCCCCACATGTATTTTTAGTACTTTTTTTTATTCTTTCTTCTTTTTCTTATCCTTTTTTCTTTTTTCTTATTATTCTCATTTTTTGGTTATTTCATTCTCTTTCTTTTTGTTTTGGTCACCGGCGGCATAAAATGGTGGTCGTCGAAATTTCACAAACACCATTTTTTCCGGCGAATTTGTTTTTTCGGCGACAGATTTTTATCCTGATCTAAGTGTGTTTTGTTATATATATATTAAGTGTAATTTATGTGTGGGAGGAAGAGCAAAAAAAATAAAAACGAATATAAGCTGAGAAAACTTTTTCCAGTTAAAATTTCAATACATTATTTTTTTCTGGCTTGGGAAGGTTTTCCGATGATGATATTTTTCCCCAATATCTGAGTGTATTTCGCTTTGCTTATGAATAGATCATTTTGAGAGTTTAATTTGTATGTGAAAAGAAAAAATGGAAGTAAAATGGTTAGACAAAGTCGTCAGTGAATAAATATCCGCCGAAATTAGAGAAGAAACGACAAAAAAAGTAAAAGGAAAAGGAAGAGGAAAAATTAAGAACAAATGATAAAAAAGAATAAAAAATAATCTGAAAATCGTTTTTTCCTTCTTCTCACTCTCCTTTGGGAGAGTGAAATACACACACTCTGCCACGTCAGCGTTAAGGGTGGAAATAATTCCATTTAAAATAAGTTTAGGGGGATAATAGGAGTCCCGTGAAGAAAAAGTGTGTAGTTGGGAATCCGGGTATAGGTCAGGGGGGTACTTGTGCATTTTTCCTATTTTGTTTATTAATTAATTTAAAATATAAATATTATAAAATTATCTTTATCCATGTGATGATTCTGTGTTCTCAGGCCTTGAAAACCTCATTTAGCGTCACCTCGATTTGCATGTGCAGTCCAGGCGCGTAGCCGGAAAGCTTAAATGTGAAAATCTGTGAAAAATAATAAGTTTTGACTGTAAAATGAATAAATTTAACTTTGGTCAATGTTTTGGGTAAACAGATCCGGACCCATGATTTGACGGTCCTGGAGGGTCCGTAGGAAAATATGGGACTTGGGCGTATGCCCGGAATCAGATTCCGAGGTCCCAAGCCCGAGAAACAAATTTTTTAAAGAAAATTGTTTTCTGGAATTGTTTAAAGAAATTTAAAATGAAATTTGATTAAAATATGATGGTATCGGGCCTGTATTTTGGTTCCGGCGCTCGATACAGGTCTTATATATGATTTAGGACATTTCGGTAAAATTTGGTGAAAAATGGATGTCATTTGATGTGATTCAGACTTAAATTGCAAAAAAAAAAAGTTGATGTTTTACGAAGTTTGAGAAAAATTCTTTGATTTTGAGGTTTAATTCGTTGGTATTGAGGTTATTTTGGCGATTTGGTCCCACGAATAAATTCGTATGATGTCATTGAGTTAGTACGTATGTTTGGTTAGGAGCTCCGAGGGCTCGGGTGAATTTCAAGTAGGTTCCGGGATGCCTTAGGCCTAAAAACATAGTTGTTACAGGTTCAGAGAAATTTGTAGGTCTCTGAACCCACTAGTGCGGTCCGCGAGAAATCGTGTGCGACCGCGGAAGGGCCAGTGCGATCCGCGTGAGGTTCGTGCGGTACGCGGTGGAGACTGTGCGGTCGCAGTCAGTTTCGTGCGGTCCGCACAACTTTTCACTGGGTTGTGCGGCCGTGGTCGGTTTTGTGCAGTTCGCACAGGGGCTTTGGACTGTACTACCCTCAGGAAGGACTGTGCAGCCGCAGTCCATTTGTGCGGTCTGCACAAGGCACCTGAGAATAGTATAAATAGACGGGATTTTCAGTTATTTTTCATTTTTCGAAATCCCAAAAACATAAGAGGCGATTTTTCAAACAATCTTTCTTCTCCAAATCAATTGTAAGTCATTTTTAACTAGTTTTCTTTAATCATTAACATCTTTTAACATGATTTCAACTTCAAATCAATTATTTTCATGGGGGAAATTGGATGTTTTGGGTAGAACCTAGGTTTTTCAAAAATTGGGGAATTGGACCTCGATTTGAGGTCCAATTTCAAAACAAATTACATATTTGAGCTCATGGGAGAATGGGTAATCGAGTTTTGGTTCGAACCTTGGGTTTTGACAACGTGGGCGTGGGGCAATTTTGACTTTTTGGGTAAAACTTTGGAAAACTCATTTTCATGCATTCAAATTGATTCATTTAGCGTTTATTGATGTAATTAAGTAACTTGTGGCTAGATATGAGCAAATTAGCGGAGGAATCAAGGGGTAAAGCTATAATTGAAACTTGAGTTGTGTTCGAGGCATCGAAGTAAGTGTTTGGTCTAACCTTAGCTTGAGGGATTAAGAGTTGTGTCTTATTTGCTACGTGCTAATTGTGGAGTACGACGTATATGCATGGTGACGAGTATCTATACGTTGGTATCAAGCATGCCCGTGAGTCTTGTATGGTAACTGTTATTACTTCGTTGCGGTTTACTGTGCTTCATATGTAATTATCACCATTGTTCCCTTGCCAGGATGTTTGTTTGATATTAACGATCCCTTGTCGGGATGTTTGTTTTGGTAGAATTTGTTCCCTTGCCGAGATGTTGTTGGAATATCATTGTTCCCTTGCCGGGAAGTTGTTATATTGCTCTTGTTCCATTGCCGGGACTTCTTGTGATTATTGTTGACTTGTAACTGGGAGTGGGTGGTACGTCTACCACAAGATATAATGAAATGGGAGCGGGTGGTACGCCTACCACAAGATATAATGAAATAGGAGTGGGTGGTACGCCTACCACAAGATTTGATGAAATGGGAGCGGGTGGTACGCCTACCATAAGATATAATGAAATAGGAGTTGGTGGTACGCCTACCACAAGATTTGATGAAATGGGAGCGGGTGGTACGCCTACCACAAGATATAATGAAATGGGAGCGGGTGGTACACATGCAACAAGATGTGAACCGAAAGTGCAATCTGCCTTTGTTTTCCTCATCCTTGTTAGAAGTTGAATTTTGGTTCCCTTATAATTCTCTTGAGATTTTGCCTTATCTGTTATTCCCCCGAAGCATGTTTCCCCTTTCCCAGCTTTAACTATTTGTTTCAGATTATTTCTCCGTTGCATATATGTATATAACTGCATTGGTTTATCTGGAGTCTGGTCCTAGACTCGTCACTACCTCGCCGGGGTTAGGCCAGACACTTACCAGTACATGGGGTCGGTTGTGCTGATGCTACACTCTGCACTTATGTGCAGATACCGGAGCAGCGTTTGCCAGCAGCAGTAGATTGGGAGCCAGCCTTCAGTCCACCGAGACACCGAGGTAGCCTTGAAGGCGTCCACAGGCCCCGTGTCTCCTTTATTCCTTATTATGTTATGATATCTCTTGTATTCGAGACAGATAGTATTACTTTGTTTCAAACAGTTGTGTGTAGTAATCTTAGTAGTCCGTGAATGTTGTGACACTGGTTTTTAGGTAGAGGCATATGTGGAGTTTCTTATTATTTTAGTTCGTTTTATCTAAGTCTTCCGCTTAATCTCATATTCCGCTGTTATTTAAAAGTTTATCGCTTGTTAATGTAAGTTATAAAAAGGATGAAAACAAAAGAGTTAAGAATTCCTAATTTCATGGCTTGCCTAGCTTCTACGAGTAGGCGCCATTACGACTCCCGAGGGTGGAAAATCCAGGTCGTGACAAGTTGGTATTAGAGCTCTAGGTTACATAGGTCTCATAATTCACGGATAAGCTCAGTAGAGTCTGAGGGATCGGTACGGAGACATCTGTATTTATCCCCTAGAGGCTACAGAGTTAGGAAAAACTTCACATTTGATTCTTCTTATCGTGCGGTTTTGTTTCTCAATGCTAATTGAACTTCTACTCTGTTCTTCCGTAGATGGCGAGAACACGCGCTTCCTCATCTACCGCTCAGCAGCCTGAGCCCCCAGCAGCGCTCCCACGAAGGGTAGAGGGCGAGGCCGAGGCTGTGCTAGAGGCCGAGGTAGGGGCAGAGCTCAGCCCCGAGCAGCAGCACCAGTGGCGGCGCCTCAAGTTGATTTTGATGAGGAGGTTCTGGCTCCAGCAGTTCCGGTGGGCCCAGCTCAGGTCCTAGAGGGGTTTATTGCTACCCCAGTTCTTCAGGACGCTCTGGTCTGATTAGTAGGCCTCATGGAGAGTGTCACCCGAGCAGGCTTGCTTCCTATAGCACCAGCCGTCTCTCAGGCTAGAGGAGGGGCTCAGACTCTTGTTACTCGCACTCCGGAGCAGGTAGCTCCTCCGATTCAGACTCCAGCGGTTCATCCAGTTGGAGCAGTTCAGCCGGGTGTGGTAGCTCAGACCGGTGATGGAGCGACTATGTCTACCGATGCTTTGTGGAGGCTGGATAGGTTCACCAAGCTCTTCACTTCCACTTTCAGTAGTGCATCTACTAAGGATCCCCAGGATTATCTAGACAGCTGCCACGAGGTTCTCAGGAACATGGGGATTGTTGAGACCAATGGGGTTGATTTTGCTACATTTTGCTTGTCTAGATCCGCCAAGACGTAGGGATTTCTCTTTGGTTAGACCAGTCGAATCACCATCTTTGACTTGGAGCAGTTTACACAGCTATTTCTGGAGAATTTTCTCCCTATTACTAAAAGAGAGGCCTATCGGAGGCAGTTTGAATGCCTCCAGCAGGGTTCCATGACGGTTACCCAGTATGAGACCAGGTTCATCGACTTAGCTCGCCATGCTCTTGTCATACTTCCTATCGAGAGAGAGAGGGTGAAGAGGTTTATTGATGGCCTTATTCAGCCGATTCATCTTCAGATGACTAGGGAGACTGGGAGTGAGATATCCTTCCCGGAAGCAGCCAATGTGGCCAGGAGAGTGGATATGGTTCTGTCACAGGGAGGTGGTCATGGGTCAGACAATACGCCCCGTCATTCAGGTAGATTTAGCGGTGCCTCGTCTGGAGGCAGAGATTCATATGGTAGAGGCCATCCTCCTAGGCCCTTTCCGTCAGCTCTTCAGGTTTCTCATGGTGCTTCAGGTAGCCGTGGTCCGCAGATGCAACATTCTGATAAGTAGTCTTACAGTGCGCCACCAGCACCTATCAGTGCACCACCGCTTCAGAGTTTCCAGGGTCCTCAGCCCCAGTAGCTGAGGGCTTGTTTTACTTGTGGCGACACAATGTACATTGCTAGGTATTGCCCTCAAGCTTCGAGCAGTTCTCCACATCAGGGTTCCCGTGCTATGGTTCAGGCGCCAGGTGTCCCACAAGCCGCCAGCCAGCTAGAAGTGGGGGTAGAGGTACTAGAGGTAGAGGTAGAGGTGCTAGAGGTGGAGCTCAGACCGCTAGAGGTGGAGGCCAGCTAGTAGCAGGCCCTCCCAAAGATGTGGTTCAGGGTGGTGGGGCCCAGCCCTGATGTTATGCTTTCTCAGCTAGGCCCGAGGTTGAGGCTTAAGATGCAATTATTACAGGTACGATTCTGGTTTGTGATAGAGATGTTTTAGTGTTGTTTGATCCAGGGTCTACATAGTCGTATGTCTCATCTTATTTGCACCGTATCTGATCATGCCTAGTGATTCATTGAGTGTTCCTATTTATGTGTCTACATCAGCGGGTGATTCTATTATGGTAGATTGAGTCCATCATTCTTGTGTTGTAGTGATTGGGGGTCTTGAGACTCGTGTAGATTTGTTGCTTTTAGACATGGTTGATTTCGATGTCATATTGGGGATGGACTGGTTATCACCTTACCATTCTATTTTGGACTGTCATGCCAAGACTGTGACCTTAGCCTTACCGGGTATGCCTCGCTTAGAGTGGAGAGGGACTCCTGGTCATTCTACCCGCAGAGTTATCTCGTATGTGAAGGCTCGGCGTATGGTCGAGAAGGGGTGTTTGGCCTACTTAGCATATGTTCGTGATTCGAGTGCTGAGGTTCCCTCTATTGATTCAGTGCCTGTTGTTCGTGAGTTTCCCGATGTTTTCCCTTCAGACCTGCTGGGTATGCCGCCCGACAGGGATGTTGACTTTTGCATTGATTTGGCTCCGGGCACTCAACCCATTTCTATTCCGCCGTATCGTATGGCCCCGCCTGAGTTAAAAGAGTTGAAGGAACAGTTGCAAAACTTGCTTGAGAAGAGTTTCATTAGACCCAGTGTTTTGCCTTATGGTGCGCATGTGTTGTTCGTTAAGAAAAAAGATGGTTCGATGAGAATATGTATTGATTATCGACAGTTGAACAAGGTTACAATCAAGAATGAGTATCCATTGCCGAGGATTAATGATTTGTTCGACCAGCTTTAGGGTGCCAAGGTATTTTCAAAGATTGATTTGAGATCTGGCTACCATCAGTTGAAGATTAGGGCATCCGATGTCCCTAAGACAACTTTCCGCACTCGGTACGAGCATTATGAGTTCTTAGTTATGTCATTTGGATTGACCAATGCCCCAACAACTTTAATGGATTTGATGAACCGAGTGTTCAGGTCCTATTGGGATTCATTCGTGATAGTCTTCATTGATGATATTTTGATATATTCCCGTAGCCGGGAGGAGCACAACATCTCAGAGTGGTTCTTTAGACTTTGAGGAATAGTCAGATATATGCTAAGTTCTTGAAGTGTGAATTCTGGCTGAGTTCAGTTGCATTCCTGGGTCATGTTGTATCAGCAAAGGGTATTCAGGTTGATCTGAAGAAGATTGAGGCAGTCAAGAACTGGCCTAGACCAGCATCAGCTACAGAGATTCGGAGTTTCTTAGGATTGGCAGGCTACTTTCGTCGGTTCATGGAGGGGTTTTCATCTATCGCAGCCCCGATGACCAGGTTGACCCAGAAGGATGCCCAGTTCAGATGGTCGGACGAGTGTGAGGCGAGCTTCCAGAAGCTTAAGGCTGCTCTGACTACGACACCGGTGTTGGTTTTGCCTACAGGTTCAGAGCCTTATACAGTTTATTGTGATGCATCTCGTATTGGGCTTGGTGTAGTATTGATGCAAGATAGTAAGGTTATTGCCTATGCTTTGCGGCAGTTGAAGATTCATGAGAAGAACTATCCAGTTCATGATTTAGAGTTGGTAGCCATTGTCCACGCATTGAAGATTTGGAGGCATTATCTGTATGGCATGGCATGTGAGGTGTTCACGGATCACAAGAGTCTTCAGCATTTGTTCAAGCAAAAGGAATTGAATTTGAGGCAGAGGAGGTGGTTGGAGTTGTTGAAGGATTATGATATCACTATCTTATATCATCCGGGAAGGGCCAATATGGTGGCCAATGCTTTGAGTAGGAAGTCAACTAGTATGGGCAGTCTCGCTTACATTACGGTCGGTGAGAGGCCGTTTGCTTTGGATGTTCAGGCTTTGGCTAATCGGTTTGTGAGGTTGGATATCTCTGAGCCTAGTCGAGTATTAGCTTGCACGATCGCTCATTTTTCCTTATTGGAGCGTATCCGTGATCGACAGTATGATGATCCCCATTTGTGTGTCCTTAGAGACATGGTGCAGCGCGGAGGTGCCAAGTAGGTCACCTTAGGTGATGATGGAGTTTTGAGATTACAGGGTCGAGTTTTTGTGCCTAATGTGGATGGGCTCTAAGAGTTGATTTTAGAGGAGGCCCATAGCTCCCGGTACTCTATTCATCCGGGCGCTGCGAAGATGTATCAGGATTTGCAGCAGCATTATTGGTGGCGGAGAATGAAGAAAGATATCGTTGCATATATGGCTCGGTGTTTGAATTGTCAGCAGGTTAAGTACGAGCATCAGAGGCTCGGTAGTTTATTTCAGCAGATTGAGATTCCTGAGTGGAAGTGAGAGCGTATCACTATGAACTTTGTTGTTGGACTCCCACGGACTCAGAGGAAGTTTGATGTAGTATGGGTCATTATTGATAGGTTGACCAAGTCAGCGCATTTTACTCCGGTGGTAGTTTCCTATTCATCTGAGAAGTTAGCTAAGATCTATATCCGGGAGATTGTTCGTCTTCATGGTGTGCCTGTATCTATCATTCCGGACCGAGGTACGTAGTTTACCTTGCGGTTCTGGAGAGCAGCTCAGCGAGAGTTGGGCACCCGGTTGAGTTGAGTACAACATTTCATCCTCAGACTGACGGGCAGTCCGAGTGGACTATTCAGATTCTTGAGGATATGCTCCGAGCTTGTGTTATTGACTTTGGAGGCTCGTGGGATCAGTTTTTGCCTTTAGCAGAGTTTGCCTACAACAATAGCTACCAGTCGAGTATCCAGATGGCTCCTTATGAGGCTTTATATGGTAGGTGGTGTTGGTCTCCGGTTGGATGGTCAGGATTATTTAGGATAGGCTATGTACAGCTCAGTCTAGGCAAAAGAGTCTCGGTTTGAGCCGGGAGAGTCTCGGTTGTTGGGTACAGATCTAGTTCAGGAGGCCTTGGACAAGGTCAGGATTATTTAGGATAGGCTATGTACAGCTCAGTCTAGGCAAAAGAGTTATGCATACCGCAAGGTTCGAGATGTGGCATTTATGGTCGGTGAGCGGGTATTGCTCCGAGTGTCGCCTATGAAAGGTGTGATGAGATTTGGGAGGAAGGGCAAGCTTAGCCCTAGGTTCATTAGCCCGTTTGAGATTCTTGGTCGAGTGGGAGAGGTGGCTTATAGACTTGCATTGCCTCTGAGTTTATCAGCCGTGCATCCAGTGTTTCATGTGTCCATGCTTCGGAAGTATCACAACAATCCATTGCATGTGTTGGATTTCAGCACTGTCCAGTTGGACAAGGACTTGTCTTATGATGAGGAGCCGGTAGCTATTCTAGACCCGCAGATTCGTCAGTTGAGATCGAAGAGTTTTCCTTCTCTTCGTGTTCAGTGGAGAGGTCAGCCTCCTAAGGCATCGACCTGGGAGTCCGAGTCTGATATGCGGAGCCGTTATCCCCATCTTTTCCCTGACTCAGGTACTTCCTTCTTCTATCCGTTCGAGGAGAAATTCTATGTTCTGAGGCCTCGAAAACCTCATTTAGCGTCACCTCGATTTGCATGTGTAGTCTGGGAGCATAGTCGGAAAGCTTAAATGTGAAAATCTATAAAAAATGATAAGTTTTGACTGTAAAATGAATAAATTTGACTTCGGTCAATGTTTTGGATAAACAGACCCGTGATTTGACGGTCCTAGAGGGTCCGTAGGAAAATATGGGACTTGGGCGTATCCAAGCCCGAGAAATGAATTTTTTAAAGAAAATTATTTTATGGAATTGTTTAAAGAAATTTGAAATAAAATTCGATTAGAACATGATGGTATCGGGCCCATATTTTGGTTCTGGCACCGGTACATGTCTTATATATGATTTAAGACATTTCGGTAAAATTTGGTGAAAAACGGATGTCATTTGATGTGATTTGGACTTAAATTGCAAAAAGAGTTGATGTTTTACGAAGTTTGAGAAAAATTCTTTGATTAAGGTTTAATTCGTTGGTATTGAGGTTATTTTGGTGATTTGATTGCACAGATAAATTCGTATGATGTCATTAAGTTAGTACGTATGTTTTGTTAGGAGCCCCGAGGGCTCGGGTGAGTTTAGGATAGGTTCCGAGATGCTTTAGGCCTAAAAACACAGTTGTTGCAGGTTCAGAGAAATTTGCAGGTCTCTAAACCCGCTAGTGCGGTCCATGAGAAATTGTGTGCGACTGCGGAAGGGCCAGTACGGTCCGCGTGAGGTTCGTGCGGTGCGCGGTGAATACTGTGCGGTCGCAGTCAGTTTCGTGCGGTCCGCATAGCTTTTCACTGGGTTGTGCGGCCGCGGTCGGTTTTGTGCGGTCCGCACAGGGCACCTGAGAATAGTATAAATAGACGGGATTTTCAGTTATTTTCATTTTTCAAAACCCCAAAAACATAAGAGGCGATTTTTCAAACAATCTTTCTTCTCCAAATCAATTGTTAGTCATTTTTAACTAGTTTTCTTCAATCATTAACATCTTTTAACATGATTTCAACTTCAAATCAATGATTTTCATGGGGTAAATTGGGTGTTTTGGGTAGAACCTAGGTTTTTCAAAAATTGGGGATTTGGACCTCGATTTGAGCTCTGATTTCAAAACAAATTACATATTTGAGCTCGTGGGGGGAATGGGTAATCGGGTTTGGTCCGAACCTCGGGTTTTGACCACGTGGGCCTGGGGGCGATTTTGACTTTTTGGGTAAAACTTTGGAAAACTCATTTTCATGCATTCAAATTGATTCATTTAGCGTTTATTGATGTAATTAAGTAACTTGTGGCTAGATACGAGTAAATTGGCAGAGGAGTCAAGGGGTAAAGCTATAATTGAAACTTGAGTTTGTTTTGGTCTAACCTTAGCTTGAGGGATTAGAAGTTGTGTCTTATTTGCTACGTGCTAATTGTGGAGTACGATGTATAGGCATGGTGACGAGTATCTATACGTTGGTGTCAAGCATGCCTGTGAGTTTTGTATGGTAACTGTTATGACTCCGTTGCATTTTACTGCGCTTCATATGTAATTATCACCATTGTTCCCTTGCCGGGATGTTTGTTTGATATTAATGATCCCTTGTCGGGATGTTTGTTTTGATAGTATTTGTTTCCTTGTCGGGATGTTTGTTTTGATAGTATTTGTTCCCTTGCCGGGATGTTGTTCGAATATCATTGTTCTCTTGCTGGGAAGTTGTTATATTTCTCTTGTTCCCTTGTCGGGACTTCTTGTGATTATTGTTGACTTGTAACTAGGAGCGGGTGGTACGCCTACCACAAGATATAATGAAATGGGAGCGGGTGGTATGCCTACCACGAGATATAATGAAATGGGAGCGGGTGGTACGCCTACCACAAGATATGATGAAATGGGATCGGGTTGCACGCCTGCAACAAGATGTGAACCGAAAGTGGAATCTACCTTTGTTTTCCTCATCCTTGTTAGAAGTTGAATTTTGGTTCCCTTATAATTCTCTTGAGATTCTGCCTTATCTGTTATTCCCCCGAAGCATGTTTCCCCTTCCCAGCTTTAACTGTTTGTTTCAGATTATTTCTCCGTTACATATATGTATATAACTGTACAGGTTTATTCGGAGTCTGATCCTAGCCTCGTCACTACCTCGCCGGGGTTAGGCCAGACACTTACCAGTACATGAGATCGGTTGTGCTGATGCTACACTCTGTACTTATGTGCAGATACCGGAGCAGCGTTTGGCCAGCAGCAGTAGATCGGGAGCTAGCCTTCAGTCCACCGAGACACCGAGGTAGCCTTGCAGGCGTCTGCAGGCCCGACGTCTCCTCTATTCCTTATTATGTTCTGATATCTCTTGTATTGGAGACAGATAGTATTACTTTCTTTCAAACAGTTGTGTGTAGTAATCTTAGTAGTCCGTGAATGTTGTGACACCAGTTTCTGGGTAGAGGCATATGTGGAGTTTCTTATTATTTTGGTTCGTTTTATCTAAGTCTTCCGCTTAATCTCATATTCCGCTGTTATTTAAACGTTTATCACTTATTAATGTATGTTATAAAAGGATGAAAACAAAAGAGTTAAGAATTTCTAATTTCGTGGCTTGCCTAGCTTCTACGAGTAGGTGTCATCACGACTCCCGTGGGTGGGAAATCCGGGTCGTGACAATCCACCTCTTTTCGTACATTCTTTTCTACTATAATGTTTGATTAGTTTTCTCATTTTATATTTTACTGAAAGTTTCAATAATATAATTTTTTTACTAAATTATAATTTTAAATTCATCAAAAGTATAAAGAGATAGCCTGTTATTATTTTTATAAAAAAGGTACTAATATTTTTAAATAATTAATAAAATATGTTATATATAATATATTATATTATATTAAATTGAGCGGAAGGTTAAATATGTGTAAATGACATCGAAATGGATTTTGATGATTCCAATAGCTCCGTATGGTGATTTTAAAGTTAGGAGCATGCTCGAAAAACTATTTGGAAGTCTGTAATTGAATTAGGCTTGAAATGGCTAAAACGGAAATTTATGTTGGGATGTTTGACCGAGGGGTTGAATTTTTGATATCGGGATCGAAATTCGATTCAAGAAATTGGAATAGCTCCATCATGTCATTTATGACTTGTGTGTAAAATTTGGGGTCAATTGGACTTGATTTGATAGGTTTCGCCGTTGTTTGTGAAATTTGAAAGTTTCTAAGTCCTTAGGCTTGAAACCGAGGTGGATTTGGTGTTTTGGTGTTGTTTTAAATAATTCGAAGGCTCGACTAAATTTTAATGATGTTATGGGATGTGTTGGTATCTTTGGTTGAGGCCCCGGGGGCCTCGGCTGAGTTTCAGGGTGAGTTTTGAGCAAGTTCGGACATTTCGGCACTCGGAAGTTGTTCCGGATTGGGGGGGGGGGCGGACAGCGAAAAATCATCGCCCCAGCAGCCAAAAGGACCGCTGACAGCGGTGATTTTCCACTGAGGCAGTGGGATTACCGCTGAGGCAGAAAATGGTCCGCGGTGAAGAAGAATCCGCAGGTTCACTGGTCCGGCTTCGGAAGCCTATATCGTTTGATCTACAAAGAATTTCGAGATGATTCAAAAACAAAAGTTGTATCCTTCAAGTCTAGTTTTCAGAAAGCTAAAGAAATCACAATTTGGACTTCTAGAGAATGTTATGGACAAAATACTAAAGCCTATCACTGCAGTCAACATTTTTCTGCTACAGCGGTGGATTTACCGCAGTCAGCGGTGAGTTTTCGCGATCCGAGGTGAGGGAATCCGGAAGGTTCATTATAAATACGAGATTTGGAGTTTTTATTTCATATTTAGACCTAGGGAACTCGGTTTTGTGTTGATTTTTCGACGATTTTCAAGAAATTTATCGGGGTAAGTGATTCTTATTCGGATTTGTCTAAAGATACATGAATCTATCATTGATTTTATCATTTGATTAGTGATTTGGGGTGAAAATTGGAGAAAAATTGTAAAAACTTCAAAAATGAATTTTTTGAGATCCTAATGTCGATTCGGAGTCAGATTTGAGTGAATTTTGTATGGTTGGACTCGTAATCGAGTGGGTTTTCGGATTTTATGAGTTTCGTCGGATTTTGAGACGTGAGCCCCACGGGAAAATTTTGAGCTAAATTTCGGATCTTGTTGGAAAATTAGTATTTTCATATGGAATTAATTCCTGTAATTAGTAATGACTGGATTAAGTTAATTGTTGCTAGATTTGAGCCGTTCGGAGTTGCTACGTGCGTGATGGCATTCTTAGAGCATCGTTTGGCTTGCTCGACATTGAAATTGGCTTGTTTGATATAAGTAGCTCTTTTAAACTTAGTGCTAAGGGTATATACCTAGAATTATGTGTTACGTGATTGATGTTGAGGTGACGCACATGCTAGGTGACGGGCGTGTGGGCGCGTATCCTGTGAATGGTGACTCTATTATTTTCAGAACACAGTGTAGTGATCCTACTTTGTTGATATTTGTGTTTTCACCATGTGATATGTAAATTGAGCTGTACATCATGTCTAAGCTTTATGCCGATATTGTTGGGACCCATAGTGGTCGTTTCTTGCTGTCATCTTACTGATTTCATTGATATTTCATACTCAGTCATATTCATGCATTCCTATAATATCTCAGTCTCAGTTGTGATTATTGATAAATTATATCATAATTTTTGGGCTGATTTTCATGACATTTTGAGCCCGAGAGACTAGAGAGATTGATGATTGAGCGAGGCCGAGGGCCTAATTGTGAGGATGATTATGGGATCGGGCTGCACGTCGCAACATGTTATTACTAATTTATGATTGAGTGAGGCTGAGGGCCTGATTGATTTATGCCACGAGATGACTTGTTATAACGCTTGGGCTGAAGGATCCCCTCTGGAGTCTGTACACACCCCAGTAAGCGAATGTACCTATTGCGTGCGAGTGCCGAGTGACTTGGGAGGATTGAGTGATTGTGAGGCATGAGTGACTGTGAGGATTGAGTGACTCGGAGGACTAAGTGACTGTGAGGACTGAGAAACAACGATACTCTGAGAGTATGCATATGGTTTTATACTATTTTGCCTTGCATTGGCATGCACATTGACATATAGGCATAGAGATGTACTTTCCTCATGCCATTTGAAAAATGAAATCTCCTATTTTGAAAGAAAGTTTTATGGAAAAATCACAGTTTTCAGATTTACGCATATTTTGATAACTTCAGTGAAAAGAATTGAGTTTTACTGTTATACTTGAAAAGAAGATGTTTACTTTTCCTGATCTGTGAATGAGCTGAGCATTTTATTATTAAGTTCTTCCTTATGCTCCTTATGAATATTGTTGTGAAGTATTACTGGATATGGGTGTGGACCCTGACCTTGGTACAAGCTCGTCACTGCTTTCAACCTAAGTTTAGGTTTGTTACTTATTGAGTACATGAGGTCGGTTGTACTTATAGTACACTTCTTGCATATTGCATGCAGATTTCGGATATTGATGCCGCCGTGTTCAATTAGAGATAATTTGAAAGATGTACCGGCGTCCCTTTTGTAGCTGCCTCTTGTTCATGGTAGCCTTAGATTCATTAAACTCTGCTTATATACTTTTCAAATAGAAGATGTATTTGTTTTATATCAGTCTGTAAATTCTACTCATAGAAGCTCATGATTTATACTACCAATTCTCGGAAAATGTAATAGGTCAAGATAATATATTCTATTTAATGGATTGATTAACATTATTGAGATTAAAGAGTATTAGTTGGCTTACCTAGCGGGTTGGTTAGGTGCCATCACGACTAGTGAATTTTAGGTCGTGACAATCCTAATTATGTATGTATGTATATATATATATATATAGTTGGCTTGCCTAGCGGGTTGGTTAGGTGCCATCACGACTAGTGGATTTTAGGTCGTGACAAGTTGGTGTGTATGTATGAGTATATATATATATATATATATATATATATATACACACACACACTACTATATTACGAAGAAGTTACTTTCCAATTTGAATTGATAGTTTTTATTTTTTGTTATTTTTTTTACTGTAAAATAATTTTAATCCTCCAACTTGAAACCACTCCCCAATTTGAATGAGTAGAATACTTTTTTGTATTTTCGTTTTTATAAATAATTATAAGATATCTATATTTATTAATTCAAGTAGTATAACCAATTAATTCAAAAAAAAAATAGTTAGAAAAGTAGTTTATTTTCTCTTAACGATGTCACTTGGCCTTTTGTGATTAAGACACTTGTCTTAATGTAGTGCTTTTGCTTCTCCTATTCTATATAGATAGATTCTCAAAAATCAACTTGTAATTACTCGAAAACTTGAAAAAGGAAAATAATTTTAAAACTCCAACTTGAAACTACTCCCCATTTTAAATGAGTAGAATATTTTTTTTTTGTATTTTCGGTTTTATAGATAATTATAAGATATCTATATTTATTAATTCAAGTAGTGTAATCAATTAATTCAAAATTTAAAATTCAAAAAAAAGTTAGAAAAGTAGTTTATTTTGTCTTATGCCACTTGGCTTTTTGTGATTAAGACACTTGTCTTAATATAGTGCTTTTGCTTCTCCTATTCTATATAGACAGATTGTTTGACGGGGAGGTGTCTAAGTGAAACAGTAGGAGCAGAGATCAAGTGTTCAAATGTGCATATGCTTAGTTTAGGTGGCTATATGGAATATTTAAGACAATTTTAGGGGTCTATCTATGTATTTGGCCTTAAATTAATTAGCCAAATACAAACTGCTTTTTACCAAAAGTATTTTTTCGATAAATACTTCTAAGAAAATTGAAAATTGAACTTATCTTCGACAATAACGAATATTACCAAAATTGAAAATGATTTACAAATTCTTCGGTACCATATATCATACTGGAAAGTTTGATTTTATAATAAATTATAACATCAAAACTTGTGAATCCATTATTGCTATCAATAACTCGATTGAAACTATCAAGTTATTGGCACTACGAGATATTCAACAATATAGGAAAAAATATAATTTTCTTCGTATAGGATTAGTACAAGTTGCGGTCAAAGTTAAACCTTTATACAGATTAGTCGAGGGTTTATCGGAAATCGTCTCTCTTCCCTTCCAGAGTAAAGATAAAGTTGTGTACATCTTATCCTTCCCAGACCCCATTTATGGAATTATACTGGGTGATGGTGGTGGTTGTTGTTGTTGTTGTTGTTGTTGTTGTACTTCTGAAAAAAATACTTTTCAAAATAAATAAATTTTTAAAGCTTGGCCGAACAAGCTACTAATGTGGTATAATCACCTCACAAAAATTCAATTTTTCGCGATGGATTTTGGTTTTGTAGGGTCGGGTCCTTTTTCAAGTTAGAGTTGGGTATTCATTAGATTAAGTAATAGGTTAAAATGTGGAGGTGCTGTGCAGCAATTTAAACTAGCAAAAAAACACTCCTATGTTAGGTCAACAAAAGGTTATGTTATCAGTAGTTGTATTGTGATTTTTGTGCGACAAAATAAAATTATGAGGATTGATATTTGGCTTAATGTATACATATTTTGATGTATATTGACTTATATTGTGCTCATGTCTAGTAGATTTCGGGGGTGTCATAAGTCATGAGCTACTTTAGAGTTTACTAATATTTTACAAAGTCTGGAATTATCATAAATAACAAAGATAAGGGAGAAAACGGGGCTGCGGACGTCAACAGCTACCTCGTTACTCCTATTTACCGCCTGGTCTGGAAAGAATCAGTGCTCAGGAGCGAACTCAGCTCTGCCTGTATCTGCACACATGGTGCAAGGAGTAATGTGAGTACTCTGACCCAGTGAGTAATAAAAATAAATAACGACTGAAAACATGAAATCTCATAACGGCATAATATAGCGCTATCCCAAGTAGTAAAATCAGTTATACAGTAAAACAATGAGTATCAGATAATTCTTCTTTTAAAACAGTGAAGCCAATTAATTTCCACAGTAAGGATAAATCAAAGGCTTGCCCCTCAGGCTCAATATGTAAATCTCAATATAGTATCAGCCCCTCGGGCTCACTCCCAACTCACCAGCACACAACATCAGCCCCTTGGGCTCACTCCCAACTCACCAGCACACAACATCAGCCCCTCGAGCTCACTCCCAACTCACCACACACAAGCAACGGCCTCTCGGTCCCACTCCTAACTCACCTGGGTACCCTGCGCTCACTGGGGGTGTGTACAGACTCCGGAGGGGCTCCTACATCCCAAACACAATATCAATAGGCCTGAAAGCCTTCACACATCACACACGAGGCCTGAAAGCCTCCTCATATAACACTCGAGGCCTGAAAGCCTCCTCACATCACTCAACATATCCTCACGTATGGCCGTCGGCCTCAATCAGTCCAGAAAATAATCATAGGCCTCTTGGGCATCAGTAAAACAATAGTGCTCAGCTCAACAGCATTATAAATATCATTAAATTTCGAGTTGAATATAAATGTAGCTGAGTTCACAAAATAATATAATTCAATTGGACTGAGTTCAAATAATATTTCAATTCGTGAGGAAAATAGTGATGTAAATTCACAAAAGATTTCAGATAATTGGCACGAAGCCCAAATATGGCAATAAGCCCAATCATAGTGAAAAACAATAAATCTTTATCAATTACGCGGTAAAAATATCAACTGGGATGGACCAAGTCACAATCCCCAATAGTAAATGACTCCGGGCTCGTCATACAACGCGTGTCTTATCTCAACATAGCAGTATGTTGTGCAATTCGGGGGTTTCAAACCCTCAGTGCATCATTTAAAATCATTACTCACCTCTAGCTCGCTATGCCATTGCCTCTCAAATTGGCCTCCTCTTGTGACGAATCTGCCAAAAATCACACAAACATCGATGAAGTTCGATTTTTAAAAGACGGGGTTTTAACCATACATATCTGAATTTTGCCCCTTAATGATACTATAATGATCCCATACAGTTATGTAACTTCAATCTACAATACAACACTCAATAGGGCCAATATTAGTACTAGATCTCATAAATTATGCCATTTAGGCATATTATCAAACATCTTGTAGGCATAAATATTTACACCTCTTAACTATAGCATTGGTTCCTCCAACTATCACCATTAACCAACAATTCATCCCACTATTATTTTTTAACAATTTATACTCCTAACATCACATGTGTGATCAACCATTCACACCCAAACCAACAAAAATTCCATCAAATAAACACCTTTAAATCCCTACCATGTTCATGTATTTAAATTGGGAATTTATGGCTTCCAACCACCATACAATACGTTGTAATACTTGATTCATACTCATATTCCCATAATATATTCATATATGTGAGTCTAAGGGTGTAGGATTACCTTTTGGAAGAAATCTTGCAAAACCCTCCTTTGAGTTCTTGAAGGAATTTCTTGAAAATCTAAGGATTTTTAAGATCAATCCATGTTAATATAAGTGTTTGGGAGTAGTAATCAACTCAAAATACTCCAAAAATCTTACCTTAGGAGTGCAAATACAAGAAACAATGGTTCAGGTCGTTACATTCTCCCCAACTAAAACAAACGCTCGTCCTCGAGCGTACCCAGAGTTGTCCTAGAAGCCAACCAAAAGCTGAATGACCTTATCAGCATAAACCCGTGGATGATCCCACATAACCCTCTCTCATATAGGTCCGATAACATGTTTTAATCAAATTTACACAATCCAGTCTAGCCCATAAATCATAGAGCCATATTTCACCTTTTCGGAAATCATACACAAGATCAGAACCTCACACCTACATTCAAAATATGTCTGAACCAGCTGTAGTAGATCATGCCTGCAACCTTAGGTACAATTATATGATATACCAATTGTCACACCTCCTTTTTCTGCCCCCGCGAGTGGTGAAGGAGTTTTTCCAATTAAAGGACAATCGATACGGGATTTGTTTATTTATTTCAGAGTCGCCACTTGGGAAATTTAAGGTGTCCCAAGTCACAAATTTTAATCCCGAATCGAGGAAAAGAATGACTCTGTATTATAGTCTGCGAACCAGAAATCTGGATAAGGAATTCTGTTAACCCGGGAGAAGGTGTTAGGCATTCCCGAGTTCCGTGGTTCTAGCACGGTCGCTCAACTGTCATATTCTGCTTGTTTATCTGATTTTATACATGTTGAACCTATGTGCGAATTTTAACTTTTAACCGCTTTTGTCATTATTATTATTTCTTTTATCAAGAATTGCAACATCATGGAAATACATCTCGAACCACGTCATATCAATGCACCCGTGGTTGTTGGCACATTTCCACTCCGTTGAGATTTGGATTTGGGTCACATAAATGTGCACCCGAGTTTAAGAGAATTAAATTATTAAAGACGCGCCTAAAGCGACTAGCGTATCATTTTCTTTGGGTAGGGCCGTGGAATTTTGCTAAACGGTCCATCCCGAAGTCTAAGCAATTTTAAAGCAAATATTTACTGAGGGACCCACAATTTTGTATTTTTATTCGGCGAGGCTCATCTCATTCTTACTTTTAAAAGGAAGTTGCAACGTCATGGACACGCATTTCGGACCACGTCACAATCAATGTACCTGTGATCAGAGACACATTTCGACTCCGTTGAGATTGGGATTTGGGTCACATAAGTGCACACCCGTATTTAAGAAGGCAAGATTAATTAAGACGCGTCCTAAAGAAACTACGTATTGTTGTTTTAGAAAAAGACCATGGAAAATTCACTAAACGGCCAAATCCAAAGTCTAGTCAATGGTTATGTATTTATTGAGGGCCCCAACAATGTGTGATTTATTTGGCGAGGCTCGTCTCATTTTTATTTTAAAGGATAAACCTACAGTGACTACATTTCTTCTATTAAGTTTGTCACTAAAATAAAAGAAAATCTCCCAATTAATTACATGCTGAAAAACGTAACTTATTAGTTATTAGTTTACGGCTAATGTGAATGGAAAATTGCGATCGAGTTTGTACAAAGAAAGACTGCTTTCATTCTATATTCTTTTATTTAATAATACAAGAACATGAGATTGGCATACCATAATATAAAAACAAATTAACTAGTATTTGATTAATTTAAACTAACATTATTAGATGAAGAAGTTATACATATGCAACCTCATTACTCATTAATCAGTCAACTACATTTTTATACAAAGAAGGGAAAATTCTATTCAAACACAAATCTAAACAGGAGGAATTCAACAGGAACAAAGCCGGATTAATATTCATTTCGCTTCAAGCCGAGAGTGTACAAATGTGTACCTGGAAATGGCAGTACAAGAAGAAAAGAAGGAGGAGTCAGCAGCAGTAGTAACACAGCAACGTAACAGCAACCCCACAGCAGCAATTTGAACCAGAATTAAAAACCCAGGAAAATTTGAAGAAAATCAAGCAAGCTCGATAGAACAAACCCAAAAGTTTGTAAAAGAGTTAAACAACAACAAACCACATCACCACAAACATACTCAAACCCACGTGTATTAAACCCGAAACTAAACTCGTTTCTCACTTTGTTTTTGTTTTCTCTTTTTTAAACTCTCTAACACTCTTGAAATTTTTCAGAATGTATTCTTCTCTCAAAATGATCCTCAAAAATCTTTCAAGTTCAAGTCTAAATCTTCCTCCTCTAAGTCTTTTTTTTCTCCTCTCAAGTCTTAAAAGCTCTCAAGTGTAAAAGTCCCCTCTAAAATGTGTCAAATGACTCTATTTATAACAAGACTCTTGTCTTGAATCTCCAACCCGAAATATTCCCCCAATTGCATGCTTTGTCCCCACTACTTAATGTTTTCCTTATTTTAAACCCTTGTCCCCCATGCCTACATGCTTTATTCCCCACTACATTAAATAAATATATCAACCCCAACCCATTACATCTTATCCTCCATGCCTAACATAAACAATTACAATATTCCCCCCACTACATTATGTCTTGTCCCCCATGCTTAACATAAAGAATTATTCAAAATGTTCAATTCCAAAACTACCCCTCCGACCTTGTTGCAATTACCATTTTACCCATGAACGTACTACAATTTACCAAACTACCCCATCAGCTCTAACCAATTCACCTAATCAATCTCAACCAAAATATAGCAAATATGACCAATTTCTAAATAAACTCAACAACAAATCACATGAACACAAATTGAACAACATCAAATTAATGTGAATAAATTAACCATATTGGGAACCAATCCTGGTTAACTTAGACCAAAAATGAATGAGCAAAAGAGACAACAATATTAACAACAAAGATACATGATTCAAACTAAATCAACAAGTCAAAAACCAAAACATAAACTCTCATTAAATCACTGGATTAAAACGAACTTCAAACAAAGATGAACATGAATTAAATCTATTTTAAACAACAAACATGACGGATTCAAATGATTTAAACTAACATTAACAATTTCTGAAAAAATACATAACACTTGCAACAAACTGAAGAAATAATTAATTAAACTTCAATTTGAATCTAACAAACATTAAACTAACAATTTCACATGAACAAACTGAAAAATTAACAAAACAATGAACACGAACAAAACAAACTTTTATCGATTTTAGATTTGAGAATATCAAAAACAAAATACGGACAAAAGTGAAACTTAAAACTCACTAACCGGATCGGAACCAAGAACAACAACTGACCAACGACGAACTCGAACTATGTATGGAATGTTTCGACAAACCTCGACCAAAGCTCGAACAAACGAGATGGTTGAGTCTCATTTTTGGACTGGACTGAAAGCAACGAAAACAAGAGTGAAGCAGCAGCGAAGGAGTTTGGCTTTAAATCCAGATGCTCGATGAGGCAGCATCAACGCAGCTCATTTGGGGCATGACGATCAGTTGGTTATTTTGTTCGTCAACTATTTCTTTAGATGAAAATCTATGGCCCTTTGTTCGTTCGTGGCTGGATCTCAAAGCAGTGGCAGCCATGGTCGTCAAGCTAGCCATGGCAGCCATGGTGATGACGAAGCAGGAGATGAAGCAGCATGGAGCTTAGCCATGGAAGCCATGGCGACGGGTTGACGACGAAGACGCAGTAACGTCAACAGAAACGAGCTCAATGGAGGATAAAATAGCAGTGTCTAGAGCTTGTTCGTGGTTGACGAAGCAGAAGCAGTCGCGGGGTTGAGAAGAAAACGCAGCAAGGAGGTGGTCGTTTGGAGTTCGTTCGACGATGGTGTTGGAGGTGCTATGACTGGAGCTCGATGGAGGAGGGCAACTATGGAGCTGCTGGTGCGTGTGTGTGTGTGTGTTTGAAAAAAGCGACGGAGGTGGTTGTCGATTCGAAGGCAGCCATGGATGAGCTGCCATGGATGTGTGTGTTTTGGGAGTTTTGGAGAAGAAGAGAGGGGGGCGAATGTCTTTAGGTTTTAGGGTTTTTTGTTTTGTAAAATGTAAGATAGGGGGGTGTTGGGTATTTGGGTTATGGACCGGGTCGACCCGGTTTCAAATGGACCGGGTCATGGGGAAGGTTGGGTATTTTTTGGGCTTGTGGCTTGAATTTGAAGAAGAGTCCCATTCCGATTTTCTTTGTATTTTTGCTCTCTTTTCTTCTTTTATTTTCCTAAAACTAAATTCTAAAAATCCCTAAATTATTATTAAGTTATAAAAGCGCAAATTAACTCCCAATAACAATTAACGCATAATTAAGTAATAATTAAGTATAAAATTGTACAATTGGACATTAAATGCTAAAAATGCAAAATATGCCTATTTTTTGTTCAATTTTTGTAAAACAAACTTAATTACTAACAATTGTAGAATTAAATCCTACATGCAAAATGCGATATATTTTTGTATTTTTTATTAATTTAACAAATAAACATGCACAGACAAATACAAATAATTATCCAATGTCACAAAAATTCTCAAAATTGCACACCAAGAAAAATCATTTTATTTTGAATTTTTTGGGAGTAATTCTTTCATAGGGCAAAAATCACGTGCTTACAGCTGCCCCTCTTTGCCCGAAGACATGAAGGGTTTTCGTGCAAAGGTAAAGTGAGCGATTTTTGCCCATCCGAGTACTCCGTGTGAAGCATTTTTTGAAAAAGATTTAACCGAACCTTTGCTTCAAAGGTTTCCTACATATCTCTCGCTAAAGGGGAATCAGGTTAATGTAGTTCGGGAAGTTTTGGTAGCTGGGACTACCCTGGGACTGCAAGGTTACTGCTGTTGCATGCTATTACCACCGCTTACCGACCTCCTTGTTACACCGTGCTTAAAAGAAAACAAGAAGTTAGGCTAGACTATGGATCACAAGATCTCATCTATCTTCAACTTGTTCTTGTTGCCTTGCTTTCTTGTCGGCTTGTGTTTCTTCCGGTGCTTTTCTTCCGAGGACTTGGGGATGACACTGGCCTTTTACTTTTCTAAATACCAGTTTCATCCTTTTGTTCGGTCCGCTGGGGATATGGCTTTCTTCATTAAGCTTTTCGGCGGTTCCTCTGGGGATACAGCTCTCTTCATCAGATTTGTTATGCTGGGCATAATTTAATATTCACAGGCCGCATCTTTCAAGACGCATCTTTTCTTCCTTTTGACTCATGCGCTTGAACTTGCGCTGGGACCTCTTGTTGCAACCTTCTGCTTTCCGGTGCTGGGGATTTTTATTGTTTCCTGCTGGGGATTCCTGTTGTAACCTTCTGCCTTCCGGTGGGTTACTGATTTCAAAATCTGAAGTATAAGACTAAAAACTATTCCTCTCATTATACAGGTGGGCGCCTGAATGGAATAAAAATAAAAAATGTGTACCCTCATTATACTGGTGGGCGACCTAGGACAAGAAATGTAAAGACTGAAATGCATACCCTCATTATACTGGTGGGCGACCTAGGACAATGAAATGAAAACAGAAATGTATACCCTCATTATACTGGTGGGCGACCTAGGACAGGAAACGAAAACAGAAATGCATACCCTCATTATACTGGTGGGTGACCTAGAACATGAAATGAAAACACTGAAATGCATACCCTCATTATACTGGTGGGCGACCTTGGACATGAAATGTAAAGACAGAATTGTATACCTTCATTATACTGGTGGGCGACCTAGGACAGGAAATGAAAACAAAAATGTATACCCTCGTTATACTGGTGGGCGACCTAGGACATGAAATGAAAAATGCATACCCTCATTATACTGGTGGGCGACCTAGGACAGGAAATAAAAACAGAACTGCATACCCTCATTATACTGGTGGGCGACCTAGGACATGAAACGAAAAATGCATACCCTCATTATACTGGTGGGCGACCTAGGATAGGAAATGAAAAATGCACACCCTCATTATACTGGTGGGCGACCTAGGACATGAAATGAAGACTGAAATGTATTCCTCTTGTTATACAGGTGGGCGCCTGTCTTCAACAACTTTAAAAAATAAAACGTCTTTCCTCTCTTCAGGCGGGCTCCTGACTTCAACAACTTTGAAAATAAAATGTCATTCCTTTCTTTAGGTTGGCGAGATTTCAACAACTTTTTTTTAAAAAATAAAACGCCTTTCCTCTCTTCAGGCGGGCTCCTGACTTCAACAACTTTGAAAAATAAAACGTCTTTCCTCTCTTCAGGCGGGCTCCTGACTTCAACAACTTTGAAAATAAAATGCCATTCCTTTCTTTAGGTTGGCGAGATTTCAACAACTTTTTTTTAAAAAAAATAAAACGCCTTTCCTCTCTTCAGGCGGGCTCCTGACTTCAACAAACAACTCTGAAAATAAAATGTCATTCCTTTCTTTAGGCTGGCGAGATTTCAACAACTTTTAAAAATAAAACGCCTTTCCTCTCTTCAGGCGGGCTCCTGACTTCAACAACTTTGAAAAATAAAACGCCTTTCCTCTCTTCAGGCGGGCTCCTGACCTCAACAACTTTGAAAATAAAATGCTATTCCTTTCTTTAGGCTGGCGAGATTTCAACAACTTTTAAAAATAAAACGCCTTTCCTTTCTTCAGGCGGGCTCCTGACTTCAACAACTTTGAAAATAAAATGCCATTCCTTTCTTTAGGCTGGCGAGATTTCAACAAAAAATAAAACGCCTTTCCTCTCTTCAGGCGGGCTCCTGACTTCAACAACTTTGAAAATAAAATGTCATTCCTTTCTTTAGGTTGGCGAGATTTCAACAACTTTTAAAAATAAAAACTCCTTTCCTCTCTTCAGGCGGGCTCCTGACTTCAACAACTGCTCAAAATAATTCAGCCTCCATTCTCCAGGCGGGCTCCTGACTTCTTCAACTTAAAATATAACAACCTCCATTCTACAGGCGGGCTCCTGACTTTAACAAACAACTCTGAAAATAAAATGCTATTCCTTTCTTTAGGCTGGCGAGATTTCAATAACTTTTAAAAATAAAACGCCTTTCCTCTGTTCAGGCGGGCTCCTGACTTCAACAACTTTGAAAATTAAATGTCATTCCTTTCTTTAGGCTGGCGAGATTTCAACAAAAAATAAAACGCCTTTCCTCTCTTCAGGCGGGCTCCTGACTTCAACAACTTTGAAAATAAAATGTCATTCCTTTCTTTAGGTTGGCGAGATTTCAACAACTTTTAAAAATAAAAACTCCTTTCCTCTCTTCAGGCGGGCTCCTGACTTCAACAACTGCTCAAAATAATTCAGCCTCCATTCTCCAGGCGGGCTCCTGACTTCTTCAACTTAAAATATAACAACCTCCATTCTACAGGCGGGCTCCTGACTTCTCCAACTTAAAATTTAACAACCTCCGTTCTCCAGGCGGGCTCCTGACTTCAACAACAACTTAAAATAATTCAGCCTCCATTCTCCAGGCGGGCTCCTGACTTCTCCAACTTAAAATTTAACAACCTCCGTTCTCCAGGCGGGCTCCTGACTTTAATAGCTTCTTAAATTCTATCACCTCTATTCTCCAGGCAGGCTCCTGACTTCAACTCTAATATTTTTTAAAAATAAATCAAGCTCCTTTCGAGCTTTGGAGAAAGATTCATCGGACTAAGATTTGATATCTTAGGAGGAAATTTCATCAGACTAGGACTTTTATCCTAGGAGGAAAATGTAAAGATCAAAGGTTTGAGAAACTTACCTTTGTAATTCCTTTTTTTTTTCTTTTTCCCTTGCGCTGCTTTGTTCCTGTTGGGGAATAATATTATTGGGGAGTCTCCTTTCTTCCCCCTTTCTGCAAAGCCACTTCCTTCAAAACATTTCTCTCTCAACATTGCTGGGGATAAAATGTTATCAGCCGGGGATAACGCTGTTGAGGATAACATTGTGGGAGATTTTGATTCCTTCAAAACTAGTGCTTCACTCTTCTGAATGCTGCTGGGAATGATACTGGCCTTTTGCTTTTTCCGAGCACAAGTTTCATCCTTTTGTTCTGTCCGCTGGGGAACAACTTCCTTTATTAAAACTTGTTATGTTGGGGGTAAAACTGGTTCAAAGACCACTTCCCTTGAGACTGGTGCTATCTTTATTCTTCCCCAAATGAGTACCTGACTTCCAGAAAATTTTCTAAATGGAAGGAAAATTTTCTGCCCCAGTTTGATAATCTCCCTTGTGGCATGCATTTCCGTCATTAATGCCATTTCCTTTACCTGTTTCAAATCAAACAAAATTTGTTAGTTTAAAGCGCGGTGGTTGGTTGTGATACTCCATTGGGATGGCTTTTTCCCTTTCTCCTTCCCTGCTCTGCGTTCCCAAACTTGTTGGGGATGATATTATTTGCTGGAGATAATCCCTTTCTGCTGGGGATATCCCTCTTCTTTTGTGGCATAGCTCAGAAACTTGCATTTCCCCGACCTTGTTTCGTATGAATTTCCCAAATCATGCTCATTGCTCTCCTTGCTTTGTCCACGGGCCTTGGCCTTGAGGTTTACAACCTTTGAATTTCGGCAAGGATATCCCTCTTGACATTCGTCAATCCTTTTGTCAATTCCCCTTTTGCTGGGGATATCTTTCTTGACACTGGCCTTGCGCTTGTTCCTTGCTGACTATACCACTTAGATGTACTAGTCAAATCTTTATCTTGCATGATTGGAAAATTTATGGACTATTTTGAAGTCATTTCTCACTTGTTCTGACCAAACAGACTCCACTGGGGAATTTTTCTACGAAAGGAGAAAGATAAACAAAAAGGGAACCGAATAAAAGAGAAAGGAAAAAGATGACTCTTTAACAAGAGAAACTATAAATAAAAGCCTATCAAACACAGATACCGACTCTAGTAATCATGACATGCACATGTGGCCTATCTTCTGTCGTCAATCGTCTTTCAAGATCTTCCCTTGACGATTCCCCATCTGATTCCCAATCTTATTCGACTTGTAGTGCCCGAAGGGTTTTCACTATAAAGCCTCTCTCATTTTGGTTTTTCTCTCAACTTTCATCGCCTTATGGTGTCCGTAAATATTTTCACCGATAAGACTCTCTCATTTGTATCACTTTCCAGCTGGGGATTTGGAGTGTTGCCGGTATGACTTTTTCTGCTGGGGATTAGAGTCCTTTCTGCTGTGGAACAGAGTGTTATGTTCACCGGTAAGACTCTCATTTGTCTGACTTGGCATCTTTTGAAGACTGATCAGAAGGTCTTTCTTTGGACCGTAATGTGGGTTTTGGATAGGGCTAGAAAGAAAGGGTATTAAAGGCTCAAAAATGCATCGATTCTGGGTTATTAATTACAACCTTCGGAACCAGATTTGTCTACAACAAGCGCAACTCTTGCCCCAGTTTCTTGCTTGAGGATTTTTATTTTTGTTCTACTATGTTACACTATGCACACTATGACCATTATGGCTATTATGCACCCTATGACCGAGCCGTGAAGCGCCTACGTATCCTCTTTGAGGAATCAGGTCAAACGTAGTTTCCAATTCCTCTGTTTTCTTCTGACTTTCTTTTGTTTTTTGTTATCATTTTTTCTTTTATTTTCTCTTTTTCTTTTCTTTTCTTATCTTTTATGTTTGTGTTTCTACTCTTTTCTACTGATTCCGAAAGAGGGGTATGAAAGAAAACAAATAAGGCTCAAAGGGTTGACGAAGGATAAAGTGTTTAGGTAGCAGAACAAAATGCCTTTGTCATTCCAGTCTTCAAAACATGCCAAGTGCACACAACATAATTAAAACAAAGATTTGTAGCCTCTTCTGATGGTGCTGGACTTGACAATTATATTCACACATTTGCCTTTTTATTTGTCATCTCTAAAGCACTGTTGGGCAACACTCTCACTCTCATTATCATGAACGACCCTCATGTCAATTTGGCGAATCTTACTTTTAACGGTTTTCTTTGTGTTTTACTTGCCCTAGTTCCACATGACTCGAGCTCCGAATAATCTCAAACCGTCCTTATTTCCTTTAAATGTTCTGATCACCTTTCCGGGGTTTTATGATTAACTTTTAAGATTAGGCCCAAACTGCGGGTGCATGTCATGTCACTAGAATCGGCGCTGAACAAAAAATGATAAAAGGACTAAACAAAAGATGACCGGAAATAATAAAAGACCGGATTAGACTACCGGTGAAATGGTTTGAATAACAAAACAAACAAAAACAAACCAGAATAAAATCCTAAAACAACCTAGACAAAACTACACAAACTGCTATGACAACATGGAAAGATAAAAAAGTTTGACACAAGACAATATCCGTATTACAATCCTAAGAATAACTCGGACAACAGAAATGACAACAAAATAAGCCACCAAAAGCTTTTCTCTTGCTAACCAATGAACGGAGTGTCCTCCCATTTTATCAAAATTGGCATCTCAGCCACTGAGCTTCGCATCAGTATTGCCCAGACCATTGCCAACTTCAATATCATCAATCTTAGCCAACAAGTCCCCCAATAGGATTCGAGTGCTTCTGTCATCAAGCCTCATCCCCGCAAAGTGTGCATCATGATGTGCAGGTAAATGATTCTACGCGATATTCTGGGTGTCATTGTCTTGGATTACCACAAACCAACCACCTTAACTTTCTTTGCGATTCAAAACAAAACAGGTTAGAATGGACTCAGTCGGTCCTCATTATTAACATCTTTTTCCCTTTTTTTTCCTCTTTCCTTTTTCTTTCTTTTTTCTTTTTTTTCGATTTTTTTTCATTTTGTTTTTCATTTTTTTTTGTTGTGGTCGAATCTTATGGAGATTGCTTACGTATCATGACCCCGCATGAATCAGACCTTGCGTAGTTCGGACAAAATGAAAGGTAACAACAATGAAACATTTTTTTTCTTTATCCATTTTCATGATAAAACAAACTGGGTTTCAAGGGTTTAAAGATGACCTACAAACTCGAAAGTCAAACAACCCACATATTCTAATCAAAAGATTTATAAACTCAAAAACAAAAGGCCAGCTCCCTTTCTACGTTTTGACAAATGCAACCTAACGGTTATTTTTGCAAATGTGGCCCCTTCCAAATTTCACATGAATTTTGAGGCCGGGGAGGATTATTTTATGACACTTTACAAACTTGTTCGTTCTTTTACGAAAATAGCCTTTCGACAATTGAAAGATACTCTAAGGCTATTTCGGCAAGAATGGTTTAAGACGCGGCCGAAGCTGGCTCGGCTTATTTTGACCAAAAGCCCAAACGGTATTCACCTGACAGCTGACTCTTTGTTTTTGTTTTTTTTTTTGTTTTTATAATAAAATCTGGTGTTGCAACCACGACCCTTCAGCGCCTCGGGGACGAAGATTTTTAAGGCTGTGTGGGTCAACTGGACCAAATCTAAAACAATGACCCAAATGTGGCTGTTTATGCAAAGTCAGCCCTCCGACGTCCCTTTCGGGAACATTCGGCTATTTTTGACAAAACAACATCACCCGACTTGTTTATGACCCTTTTTATCGTTTTTCAAAATGGAAAACTCAATATTGCAAACACGGCCTTTCAACGCCTCGGGGACGAAGATTTTAAGGCTGTGTGGGTCAACTGGACCAAATCTTAAACATGACCCAAAAGATGGCTGTTTATGCAAAGTCAGCCTTCCGGCGTCCCTTTCGGGAACATTCGGCTATGTCTTGACAAAACAGCGTCACCCGACTTCTTTATGATGAAATTAAAAATTGACATATACATATATATATATATATACATATATATTTTTGCTATTTTTTTTTTGTAAAAGGGGAAGTTGGACATCACCCGACTTATTTACGACAAAATTAAAAATCTTGACATGTTTTTTTTTTGTTTTTTTTTTATTTGTTTTTGGCTTTTTTAGCAAAAAGGGGGTTGGACCCGATGAGGGTTGCCTACGTATCTCACATCCGGTGAGAATCAAACCCGCGTAGTTCGGGTAATCATGAATAAAGTAAATAAACTAACCTTTTTTCTTTTTATTATTATTATTATTGTTTTTATTTATTTATGAAGGAAAGACTTATAAAGAAGAGTTTTTTTTTTGAATTTTGAAAGAGAAACTTCTAAAGAAGAAAGAAAATATTTTTTGGAATTTTATTTTCAATGAAAGAAATGCTTCTAAAAAATATTTTTGAATTTTGACTTTTCTTTTCAATTTTGAAAGAAGAATGAAAATATTTTTGGATTTTTGGAAGAAATTCAAAGAAAATATTTTTTTTATTCATTTAAAACAATTAAAAAGACTTTCTAAAGACATTAATAATGGAAAATATTTTTGGATTTGTTTCTTGAAAATTGGGGGTCTAAAAAAAACTTTTCTAGAAAGGAAATAAAGAAAAATACTTTTTGGATTTATATATATATATATATATATATATATATATATATATATATATATTGCAACAAATAATAAAACTACGTTCAACGCAAGACCCTTTTTTTCATTTTTGACATTTTCATAAACAAATAAATAAATAAAAATATTTTAAAAACAAGTCTCTTTTTTCATTTTCATTTTTCATGGCAAGACAAACTATTTTTCGTTTTTTTTCGTTTTTTTTTTTTTTTTACATTTTGAAAACAAGACAAAGTGAAGATTTTTTTTTCGTTTCAACAAAATGACTAACCTATTCTTCAACCTAAAATAAGAGACTCTTTTCTATTTTTTTTTTTTGCTTTTTTTTTGAGTGAAACAAACTATATAAAAAAAATATTTTTCTTTTTTTTCATTTTTTCCAAAATTTCGGCAGAATTTCGCCAGTATTTGGGGCATTGGTTTTTTTTTAAATAGGCAATTAACTCTCTACACAGTTACTTCCTTCTTTTTCGCAATTTTTCAATATTCCCGATTTTTGAAGCCGGTCAGCATGCAAGTCTGAAACAAGTAAATGCATAAAGCACATAGGATGCAGCAGGATGGTCTTTTCATTTCAGATTGCTAGTCCTAGACGGACACAACCCCTGTGTTGAGTCCCCTAAGTCAAAAATGCACATGATGCAGATAAGCGTTCCTACTAGGGATCCGGCATGTGGCTTTGTTATACTAGGTTCAAAACCTGGGTGTTTGTTCTATACCTGGCTTACCCGAGCGGACAGCTCGAGCCGGGTGGGGCAGCGTACCGGGAATACAGAAGCTTCACCGGCTTAGCTACTTGTCCGAACCTCGTTCTAAATTGGGATTTGACACTATACAGAAAAGAAGTCGTACGAAGTACACCCTTCTTCATGATTCAGAAGACTCAGAGAGAAGATGGGTTTCGGCACAGTTTATATACAGTTCACGTAATATCAAAGCGGTAAAAGGCAACCAATTAGCACATTGAGCCAAAACATGTAACAAAATCAGATAAAACCAAATATAACAATTTATATAAGCTCGAATCTCTAACCCTGAACCAGTGGTTCTGGGTTATTTAGTCCCCAGCAGAGTCGCCAGAGCTGTCACACCTCCTTTTTCCGCCCCGCGAGGGGTGAAGGAGTTTTTCCAATTAAAGGACAATCGAAACGGGATTTGTTTATTTATTTCAGAGTCGCCACTTGGGAGATTTAAGGTGTCCCAAGTCACCAATTTTAATCCCGAATCGAGGAAAAAAATGACTCTGTATTACAGTCTGCGAACCAGAAATCCGGATAAGGAATTCTGTTAACCCGGGAGAAGGTGTTAGGCATTCCCGAGTTCCGTGGTTCTAGCACGGTCGCTCAACTGTCATATTCTGCTTGTTTATCTGATTTTATACATGTTGAACCTATGTGCGAATTTTAACTTTTAACCGCTTTTGTCATTATTATTATTATTTCTTTTATCAAGAATTGCAACATCATGGAAATATATATCGAACCACGTCACATCAATGCATCCATGGTTGTTGGCACATTTCCACTCCGTTGAGATTTGGATTTGGGTCACATAAATGTGCACCCGAGTTTAAGAGAATTAAATTATTAAAGACGCGCCTAAAGCGACTAGCGTATCATTTTCTTTGGGTAGAGCCGTGTAATTTTGCTAAACGATCCATCCCGAAGTCTAAGCAATTTTAAAGCAAATATTTACTGAGGGCCCCGCAATTTTGTATTTTTATTCGGCGAGGCTCATCTCATTCTTACTTTTAAAAGGAAGTTGCAACGTCATGGACACGCATTTCGGACCACGTCCCAATCAATGTACCCGTGATCAGAGACACATTTCGACTCCGTTGAGATTGGGATTTAGGTCATATAAGTGCACACCCATATTTAAGAAGGTAAGATTAATTAAGACGCGTCCTAAAGAAACTACGTATTGTTGTTTTAGAAAAAGGCCGTGGAAAATTCACTAAACGGCCAAATCCAAAGTCTAGTCAATGGTTATGTATTTATTGAGGGCCCTAGCGATGTGTGATTTATTTGGCGAGGCTCGTCTCATTTTTATTTTAAAGGATAAACCTATAGTGACTACATTTCTTTTATTAAGTTTGTCTCTAAAATAAAAGAAAATCTCTCAATTAATTACATACTGAAAAATGTAACTTATTAGTTATTAGTTTACGGCTAATGTGAATGGAAAATTGCGATCGAGTTTGTACAAAGAAAGACTGCTTTCATTCTATATTCTTTTATTTAATAATACTAGAACATGAGATTGACACACCATAATATCAAAACAAATTAACTAGTATTTGATTAATTTAAACTAACATTATTAGATGAAGAAGTTATACATATGCAACCTCATTACTCACTAATCAGTCAACTACATTTTTATACAAAGAAAGGAAAATTCTATTCAAACACAAATCTAAACAAGAGGAATTCAACAGGAACAGAGCCGGATTAATATTTCATTTTTGCTTCAAGCCGAGAGTGTACAAATGTGTACCTGGAAATGGCAGTACAAGAAGAAAAGAAGGAAGAGTCAGCAGCAGTAGTAACACAGCAATGTAACAGCAACCCCACAGCAGCAATTTGAACCAGAATTAAAAACCCAGGAAAATTTGAAGAAAATCAAGCAAGCTCGATAGAACAAACCCAAAAGTTTGTAAAAGACTTAAACAACAACAAACCACATCACCACAAACATACTCAAACCCACGTGTATTAAACCCGAAACTAAACTCGTTTCTCACTTTGTTTTTGTTTTCTCTTTTTTAAACTCTCTAACACTTTTGAAATTTTTCATAATGTATTCTTCTCTCAAAATGATCCTCAAAAATCTTTCAAGTTCAAGTCTAAATCTTCCTCCTCTAAGTCTTTTTTTTCTCCTCTCAAGTCTTAAAAGCTCTCAAGTGTAAAAGTCCCCTCTAAAATGTGTCAAATGACTCTATTTATAACAAGACTCTTGTCTTGAATCCCCAACCCGAAATATTCCCCCAATTGCATGCTTTGTCCCCACTACTTAATGTTTTCCTTATTTTAAACCCTTGTCCCTCATGCCTACATGTTTTGTCCCCCACTACATTAAATAAATATATCAACCCCAACCCATTACATCTTGTCCCCCATGCCTAACATAAATAATTACAATATTCCCCCCCCCCACTACATTATGTCTTGACCCCATGCTTAACATAAAGAATTATTCAAAATGTTCAATTCCAAAACTACCCCTCCGACCTTATTACAATTACCATTTTACCCCTGAACGTACTGCAATTTACCAAACTACCCCATCAGCTATAACCAATTCACCTAATCAATCTCAACCAAAATATAGCAAATATGACCAATTTCTAAACAAACTCAACAACAAATCACATGAACACAAATTGAACAACATCAAATTAATGTGAATAAATTAACCATATTGGGAACCAATCCTGGTTAACTTAGACAAAAAATGAATGAGCAAAAGAGACAACAATATTAACAACAAAGATACATGATTCAAACTAAATCAACAAGTCAAAAACCAAAACATAAACTCTCATTAAATCACTGGATTAAAAACGAACATCAAACAAAGATGAACATGAATTAAATCTATTTTAAACAACAAACATGACGGATTCAAATGATTTAAACTAACATTAACAATTTCTGAAAAAATACATAACACATGAAACAAACTGAAGAAATAATTAATTAAACTTCAATTTGAATCTAACAAACATTAAACTAACAATTTCACATGAACAAACTGAAAAATTAACAAAACAATGAACACGAACAAAACAAACTTTTACCGATTTTAGATTTGAGAATATCAAAAACAAAATACGGACAAAAGTGAAACTCAAAACTCACTAACCGGATCGGAACCAAGAACAACGACTGACCAATGACGAACTCGAACTATGTATGGACTGTTTCGACAAACCTCGACCAAAGCTCGAACAAACGAGATGGTTGAGTCTCGTTTTTGGACTGGACTGAAAGCGACGAAAACAAGAGTGAAGCAGCAGCGAAGGAGTTTGGCTTTAAATCCAGATGCTCGACGAGGCAGCATCAACGCAGCTCATTCGGGGCGTGACAATCAGTTGGTTATTTTGTTCGTCAACTATTTCTTTAGATGAAAATCTATGGCCCTTTGTTCGTTCGTGGCTGGATCTCAAAACAGTGGCAGCCATGGTCGTCAAGCTAGCCATGGCAGCCATGGTGATGACGAAGCAGGAGATGAAGCAGCATGGAGCTTAGCCATAGCAGCCATGGCGACGGGTTGACGATGAAGACGCAGTAACATCAACAAAAACGAGCTCAATGGAGGAGAAAATGGCGGTGGCTAGAGCTTGTTCGTGGTTGACGAAGCAGAAGCAGTCGCGGGGTTGAGAAGAAAACGCAGCAAGGAGGTGGTCGTTTGGAGTTCGTTCGACGATGGTGTTGGAGGTGCTATGACTGGAGCTCGATGGTGGAGGGCAACTATGGAGCTGCTGGTGTGTGTGTGTGTGTGTTTGAAAAAAGCGACGGAGGTGGTTGTTGGTTCGAAGGCAGCCATGGATGAGCTTCCATGGATGTGTGTGTTTTGGGAGTTTTGGAGAAAAAGAGAGGGGGGCGGATGTCTTTAGGTTTTAGGGTTTTTTGTTTTGTAAAATGGAAGATAGGGGGGTGTTGGGTATTTGGGTTATGGACCGGGTCGACCCGGTTTCAAATGGACCGGGTCATGGGGAAGGTTGGGTATTTTTTGGGCTTGTGGCTTGAATTTGAAGAAGAGTCCCATTCCGATTTTCTTTGTATTTTTGCTCTCTTTTCTTCTTTTATTTTCCTAAAACTAAATTCTAAAAATCCCTAAATTATTATTAAGTTATAAAAGCGCAAATTAACTCCCAATAACAATTAACGCACAATTAAGTAATAATTAAGCATAAAATTGTACAATTGGACATTAAATGCTAAAAATGCAAAAGATGCCTATTTTTTGTAATTTTCAATTTTTGTAAAACAAACTTAATTACTAACAATTGTTGAATTAAATCCTACATGCAAAATGCGACATATTTTTGTATTTTTTATTAATTTAACAAATAAACATGCACAGACAAATACAAATAATTATCCAAAAATGTCACAAAAATTCTCAAAATTGCACACTAAGAAAAATCATTTTATTTTGAATTTTTTGGGAGTAATTGTTTCATAGGGCAAAAATCACGTGCTTACACCAATAACTCAAACAAATGAAGCGATAACTTCCATTCGCAGCAGCTGCCCGCAACAACCAAATACAGATAGAAATCTCTTTTTCGCCAATGCCTCATTCCAACACTCTCATATACTGCCAACGATAATTGAAACACGCAATAAATCATAACCATTGCTCAGATCAACCATTCATGATGTCATTTCTCCTTTAGCAATTATCATAACAAAATTTTGAATCGAACCTTGATATTTACCCATCAAACATGTTGAAATCAAATCCATTTGTATTCATTAATGAGCCCAATGATCACTTCGAACCCAACACACCACTCTGGTGATACGACACATCAATACAGGACTAAGTCACAACTTGTATAATACGCGCACCAATAAGGCATCAATTAGAAATGATTAGAACATACTCAAATCATGAAAATGACTCAACTGAGAGAGTTGTACCTCAAATTCACTAGTACTGCCACGACACAAGGTTGAGACCCTGTCTCACATCATAGAAATAGGACACACAAATTTGACCCGCAAGGTCATGTTTCCACACAACTTTGTTGCAACGTGCGATCTTATCCAAATACTACGCCACATGAAACACCTCAAGTCACTATGCTTGAAATCGACAACCATGCTCAATTGATGGCTGGAGCCAGAGCAAATCATTACACCCACGGTGAAACAAATAATACATACCACGAAACCTGATAGAACATAATCCAATTCACCTCGCCACTCAACCCGTGGCATTTCCGGCATAGCCCATGGCACAATAGTTTAGAATTTCCCGACGCTAAGACAACCAGTCTAAATTCTGACATCACATACAAAATCTAACATACCAACAAGTAAAGATGCACTTGAGCCTCCAAATCCTAATAGCCATTAAACAGTACCGACGCACACGATCCACAACCACAATATAGCCTGTACATGAGAACTCCCAGTCTCCAACTCCAATAGCACACGCATTATCATATCTGACCCCAATTTCCACGGTGCGAATACATGCGCATCTTTAATACATAATCATCCCACAATAAATACTCTAAAATTTCATGCGCCATACAAGCAACTCGAATATCAGTAGTCGATCCAGCCTTAAAGTGCCGCAATACTATTGAAGTGCCATCAACTTAATCACATTGGCCTTTTTCTGAAACATATAACCTCTACAAATCACTATGATTAGAAATACAATTTCCTTAATCATCTGAAGATCATTCACCCTAATCATCTAAAGCTCATTCCTCTAATCACCTAAAGCTGCTCGTACTGCCTAAGAATGTTATGAATTTCCATTCAGAACTGAACCATAACCTTACACACGCAAATCTCAATCCTTCACAACATGTCGCATATACCATATCATCCTAAGGTAACATGAGGACTTCGCCTCCCTTCCGAACCATGAATGTTTACGTACTCAATTAGTCAAGAACTTCCATTGATCCCATCTAGAAGAAAAATTATTACACATCCCATGCTCTGCAGGATATACATAGATCTTGTTCAATTTTTTTTTACAATACCGACACGACGGAATGAGGTCTGTATAAATTCATAACACCGCCGAATCAAATATTCATTGGGTCTATACTTCTGGCAAGAACTATCACCTTATTTTGAAACAAATAATGGTCTTAGCCCCTTAATTTACTTCATATAGTCAGATTGCACTGATCTCGAATTCAATGATCACGTCTCACCCATTACGAACTGCTCAGGCAATAAACACAATCAAAAGTCGCATATGATGCCTCAATATACCAATAGGCTACCAATTCTAATGTGGTACAAAAGGAAAACAAACTCAGGAAGGAATTACCAATCCCATGCACTACTACGGACTTTCCTTAGAAAATAGGAAGCAAGGCATACGAAATAGCATATAGAAAACTATACTCAAAATCACACTGTTGCGGCGTGCAACCCGATCCAGATAACATACCCATGGCGGCGTGCCACCCGATCCACACATAGATCTCACATAAGGAGATGCACATCGAGCCAAATTTGCTCATTACAACAAAATACCGAGTATCGGTCATAAGCATGCTAGGTGCATAATAAGATCTTTGAGGGACATATAGCATTATAAGCTACAAAACTCAAGCACAACTGAGGTGTGATGTACAATCTGAATTTCAAGAGCCAAGATGCTCATATAACGTCATTCCTACACAGATTCTCCACATAGAGCAATTTCTCAAGTCGTCTCACAACTCACACGATGCAATGCATCACTACGCGAAATATCTGACAATGAAACATCAACGTAACTACTCCTCCATGAGACCGCATTACTAAAATGAACACATCTGGCCTGATATAGAGCCATTATTCACATAAAATCTATCCATCGACTTCAAGTCGATTCTGATCCCACTGAACTAGTACGATAACCTTTCAAAGGTCCATAATAACTTCCATTTTCTTCATAAACACAAGAACAACCATCACAATCGGAGTAATCCTCCCCAGTTCACAACCCAATATGCCAAGTGCCCTCCATGCATGAATCTTTAATTTAACGACACCATCATAAACTCCATACTTGGTTTACATCTTTAATCAATCAAGTGAATCACATGCCACACTTAAAAATCTTCCCGTGGGACACACTCCCACATTACCACAACAATATCTGGAGCGTACCTCCAAACCACCGGTCGCACTAACGCTGAAGAGTGATCAAGAATTATTAACCAGGACGCAAACCCTTTTTACAAAACACCAATCCTAGGTGACGCTGAAGACAATACCAATTTACCGTAAACATCGAAACTCATCTCCTGCCCATCCGAGCTTATGACATCTTGTCAAAAAATTTCCTTCACTCGTGCCATTCTCGGCCCAACTTCCACAACCAGAATTGATTCGCTAGCATGCATCAAACTCGAACCAATATAGCATATAATCATGCGATCAGCTTATTTAATAACAAACTCCCCGCCTTAGATCAAAGCCATAAATCAAAACACACTCAATAAATCACCGCGCGCGTACTCTATTGCTGCCGTAATACCATGGTGAGATTAAACTCACTCCTCCACAAGCTTGTGGAAACACGAATCATCAGAAATTTTAACTCTTCTGCAATTTTTGCATTCACTCACACAACAGTTAAGCCCACTCTTTAGGCGACAATTTTTTTTCCAGCTGAATCAAGGACGCACGATAAGAATTCAAGAATATGAAGTTTTCCTAAAGGTTCTGTAGCCTCTCGAGGATAAATACAGACGTCTCCGTACCGATTCGCGAGACTCTACTAAACCAGCTCATGACTCGCGAGACCTAGTAACCTAGGCTCTGATACCAACTTGTCACGACCCAAAATCCCAACCCGGTCGTGATGGCGCCTCTCGTGAGGACAAGGTCAACCAATCAACAAAACAGTACATCTCTTTATAATTACTTAGCAGGAATAAGTCTAAATCATGGGCAATATAATCTTAAATGCGAAATAAATGTGATAGAACAAGGAAAACCCTCCCAGCTCAGCCCGAAATCGGGGTGTCACAAGTAATGAGCTACTACAGAGTTTACTAATATTTTATAAAGTTTGGAATTATCATAAATAACAAAGATAAGGGAGAAAACGGGGCTGCGGACGTCAATAGCTACCTCGTTACTCCTAGTCATCGCCTGGTCTGGAAAGAATCAGCGCTCAGGAGCGAACTCAGCTCTTTCTATATCTGCACACATGGTGCAAAGAGTAATGTGAGTACTCCGACCCAGTGAGTAATAAAAATAAATAACGACTGAAAACTTGAAATCTTATAACGGCACAATATAGCGCTATCCCAAGCAGTAAAATCAGTTATACAGTAAAACAGTGAGTATCAGATAATTCTTCTTTTAAAATAGTGAAGCCAATTAATTTCCAAAGTAAGGATAAATCAAAGGCTTCCCCCTCGGGCTCAATATGTAAATCTCAATATAGTATCAGCCCCTCGGGCTCACTCCCAACTCACCAGCACATAACATCAGCCCCTCGGGCTCACTCCCAACTCACCAGCACACAACATCAGCCCCTCGGGCTCACTCCCAACTCACCACACACAAGCAACGGCCTCTCGGGCCCACTCCCAACTCACCTGGGTACCCTGCGCTCACTGGGGGTGTGTACAGACTCCGGAGGGGCTCCTACAGCCCAAGCACAATATCAATAGTCCTGAAAGCCTTCACACATCACACACGAGGCCTGAAAGCCTCCTCATATAACACTCGAGGCCTGAAAGCCTCCTCACATCACTCAACATATCCTCACGTATGGCCATCGGCCTCAATCAGTCCAGAAAATATTTATAGGCCTCTGGGGCATCAGTAAAACAATAGTGCTCAGCTCAAAAGCATTATAAATATCATTAAATCTCGAGTTGAGTATAAATGTAGCTGAGTTCACAAAATAATATAATTCAACTGGACTGAGTTCAAATAATATTTCAATTCGTGAGGAAAATAGTGATGTAAATTCACAAAAGATTTCAGATAATTGGCACGAAGCCCAAATTTGGCAATAAGCCCAATCATAGTGAAAAACAATAAATCTTTATCAATTACGCGGTAAAAATATCAACTGGGATGGACCAAGTCACAATCCCTAATAGTAAATGACCTCGCGCTCGTCATACAACGCGTGTCTCATCTCAACATAGCAGTATGTTGTGCAATCCGGGGGTTTCAAACCCTTAGTGCATCATTTAAAATCATTACTCACATCTAGCTCGCTATGCCCTTGCCTCTCAAATTGGCCTCCTTATGTGACGAATCTGCCAAAAATCACATAAACATCGATGAAGTTTGATTTCTAAAAGACGGGGTTTTAACCATACATATCTGAAATTCGCCCCTTAATGATACTATAATGATCCCATACAGTTATGTAACTTCAATCTACAATACAACACTCAATAGGGCCAATATTAGTACTAAATCCCATAAATTATGCCATTTAGGCATATTATCAAACATCTTGTAGGCATAAATATTTACACCTCTTAACTATAGCATTGGTTCCTCCAACTATCACCATTAACCAACAATTCATCCCACTATTATTTTGTAACAATTTATACTCCTAACAACACATGTGTGATCAACCATTCACACCCAAACCAACAAAAATTCCATCAAATAAACACCTTTAAATTCCTACCATGTTCATGTATTTAAATTGGGAATTTATGGCTTCCAACCACCATACAATAAGTTGTAATACTTGATTCATACTCATATTCCCATAATATATTCATATATGTGAGTCTAAGGGTGTAGGATTACCTTTTGGAAGAAATCTTGCAAAACCCTCCTTTGAGTTCTTGAAGGAATTTCTTGAAAATCTAAGGATTTTTAAGATCAATCCATGTTAATATAAGTGTTTGGGAGTAGTAATCAACTCAAAATACTCCAAAAATCTTACCTTAGGAGTGCAATTGGGTGCTTTGGTCGAATTGGGGGTGTTGGGGAAGCCCTAGGCTTGAGAAATGACTCAAAGTCCGTCATTTCCCGTCCTTAGGTGTATTTAGAGGCCTGACACTAGCGCGCCCGCGCTAATCCCGCGCTAGTGAGGCAGAGGAAAACTCAATTAGCGCTGGCTACGCGCTCCCGCGCTAAGGCCGCGCTACTGACACATGCCCAGTAAAATGATCATAACTTTCTGTATACAACTCCAAATTACGAACGGTTTATTACGTTGGAAACTAGACTCAAAGGGCTTTAATTTTATAGGTAGATCCTCTCACAACTCCTTATATAACCGGAGATATGGTCGTTTTAGAGTGAGGTCTTGTGCACACTCATTTACAATTTCGTCTATTATGAAATTTTCCAACTTCAAAAGTTCCCATTAGCCATCCGAAATCACCCCGAGGTCCTCGGGACCTCAACCAAAAATACCAATACATCTTATAATATTATTCAAACTTGTTCCAATTATCAAAACACCTCGACTAACACCAAAATTATCGAATTACAGCGAATTCAAGTCTAAGTTCCTTTAAAACTTCCAAAACGAGCATTCGATCAAAAACTCGACCAAAGTATGTCCGAATGACTTGAAATTTTGCACACATATCCAAAATGGCATAACGAAGCTACAGAAATTCTCAGAATTCCATTCCGACCGTCGGATCAAAATTTCACCTATCAACCGGAAATCGCCAAAATACTAACTTCGCCAAAATGAGCTAATTTCTTCACCGGACCTCCAAAATTAATTCCGATTGCGCTCCTAGGCCTTAAATCATCCTCCGAAACTAACCGAATCATCAGAATTCAATTCCGAGCCCTCTAACTCACAAGTCAACGTACGTTTGACTTTTCCAAACTAATTCTTCCTTAAAGAGACTAATTGTCCCATTTCATACCAAACTCGATCCGAATTGACTCAAATTCACCAAGTACACATATTGGAACATGAATAAGCATTTAACGGGGAATACGAGATGAAAATACAGGAAACAACAGTTCGGGTCGTTACAAGGGGACGCCAAGGCCTGCGGACTACCTCGGGTTTCCGATGGACTGAAGGCAGCAACCCCTAGCTAAGGTCCGTATGCTCCAGTACCGGGATCTGCACAAAAGAGTGCAAAGTGTAGCATCAGTACAACCGACCCCATGTACTGAGTAAGTGTCGAGCCTAACCTCTTCGAAGTAGTGACGAGGCTAGGACACAACAAACAAAATAACCTGCAGTTAAACAGTATCTAACAGAATAACAGTAATGGAAGCAATTAAAAAGTAACGGGGAGGGGTAACATGCTATGGGGAAATACCAACATAAAGAATCGCAGTAATAACGGAAGTAAACAAGTAGACACCTGAACCGATAACAACGAGAAATCATAAAAAACAGGCAATAAGTGCACGGCATCACCCTTCGTGCTTTTCTCTCAATCCTCACCAATGCAATCAATAATGAAAAAGTGCACGACATCACCCTTCGTGCTTTATCTCTCTTCCTCACCATGTAAATAGTAAAAATGTTCACGGCATCAGCCTTTCTGCTTTACCTCTCTTCCTCACCATATAAGTATCAATATAAATGTGCACGACATCAATCTTCATGCTTTATCACTCTTTCCTCACCAAATGCATAGGTATGAGCATGCACGGCATCACCCTTCGTACTTTATCTCTCCTTCCTCGCCTAAACAATAGCAACCACAACATCCCAGCAAGGGAATAAACAATAAGAATAAACACTTCCCGGCAAGGGAATGAACAACAAGAATTAAATACGTCCCGGCAAGGGAATCAACTATAACTAAACTTGTACCAACAATTAACTTCACAAATGAACCTCAACTGGAGCCAATGCTCAACAATAAAAAAATACCAAGAAGATAATCATAATTCTTGCTCAACATGGATAATCAACAATGTAGGCATTTGTAGTACTTATTAAGAAACACAACGATCACAATTTAGGACTCACAGACATGCTTGACAGCGATGTATAGATGCTCGTCACCACACCTATACGTCGTACATTATACTAGCACATAGCAAATAAGGCACAACCTATTCCCTCAAGCTAAGGTTAGACCAAACACTTACCTCGAACTTCTACGGCCAAACTCAAGCCTCAAACACCGCTTTTCCTTTTGATTCCACTCCCAATTCAATTGTATCTAGTCAATATTAACTTAACAACACCAATAAATGTTAAAGAATTCATAACCAATACTTAATTGTAGGTTTTCTATCATTTTCCCCAAAAATTCAAAAATTGACCCCGGGTTCTCTTGGTCAAAACTCGAGGTTCGGACCAAATCGCGATCACCCATTCACCCACGAGCCCAAATATGCAGTTAGTTTCGAAATCCAACCCCAAAACGAGGTCTGAATTCCAATTATTTAAAAAGCTCTAACTCTACCAAATTCCTATTCTACCATAAAAACCTTAGATTTTTGGATGAAAATTAATGAAATGCAATGGAAAATCGAAAGAAAAAGGTTTAGAATCACATACCAATGCTTCGGGGAAGAACTTGTTCCTTGCAAATCGCCTCAATGCTCTCTAGTTTTGAAAATATGAAAATATGGGCTAAATCCCGACTTAGTTACTGTTTTTAAGTGCTGGGCGACAGTGTTCCAAAAGTGGACTTACGCGATCGCGAGTTCTCTTATGCGTTCGCGAAGGGTTGTCTCCCCTGACCTTCGCGTTCGCGGACCTACGTACGCGTTCGCGTAGAAGAATGACAACATCCCAACCCACCTCCAATTTACTATACGCGTTTGCGGAAGTGGGTCGCGTTCACGTAGAGCAGCCCCCAGTGCTCCGCGTTGGAGTCCCTCTCTTCGCGTTCGCGTAGAACAAATTCCACCCCCAGCCCAGTTCCCTTTTGCGATCGCGAGAGTTACTACGCGATCGCGAAGCACAAAATGTCTGTGCACGAGAAGCAGAAATCTACAACTTTCCCTAAGTGCAGAACATTCCGAAACCCATCAAAACTGACCCGAGCCCTCGGGGCCCCAAACCAAATATGCAACTAACTCAAAAACATCATATAGACTTACTTGTGCGATCAAATCGCCAAATTAACATCTTTAACAACGAATTTAGCATCAAAATCAAAGAAAGTTCTCAAGAACTCTTAAGTTCAATTTTTAACAACCGAGGGTCCAATTCACGTCATATCAAGTCCGTTTCGTACCAAGTTTTACAGGCTCAACCTAAATGCCATATAAGACCTGTACCGGGCTCCGGAACAAAATATGGACTCGATACCATTAATTTCAAATACATTTAAATTTCCAAAAACTCTTAAAATTTCAGCTAATCAATTTTCTTCAAAAATTCATTTCTCGGGTTTGGGACCCCGGAATTCGATTCTGGGCATACGCCCAATTCCCATATTTTTCTATGGACCCTTCGGGACCGTCAAGTCACGGGTCCGGGTCCGTTTACCCAAAATGTTGATCGAAGCCAACCTAAATTAAATTTTAAAGGCACAATTAACATTTTCCTTAAATTTTCACATAGAAGCTTTCCGAATATACGCCCGGACCGCGCACGCAAATCGAGGTGAGATAGAAATAGGTTTTTAAGGCCTTAGAACACAGAATTTACTTTCAAAATGAGGGATGACCTTTTGGGTCATCACACCATGTTTATGTGGAGCTAAACTTCACGTTCTAGGGTTGTGGTTCTTTATGACTATTGTTATTTAGATATTGATTTTGATTTCTTAGTTTATCGTATTGGTTTATTTATTCAATCTTGTGCTTAATTATTTGATTGTTTGATCACCAATTAAATACTATCTACAAATCTAGAATTGAACTCGAAAGTGGGAATTCTAGATTGCACATAGGATTAAGTAGAGCAAGTTCTTGAGCCCGGGCATCAGGGAACGGATTCGCGGTTCGGATAGCATATACCTAATTGCCTTGCTAGGTTGATGTACAAGAATTATAAATGCATTCTTGTTAGTTCTAACTCCATAGACATATATGCAATAGGTTAGCTTGAATAGGCGAGTAAGAACTCGATAGACTCTTATGAGCAATATTAACCCTATCAACCAATAAACTAGATAAATTAGTTAGTCAATTCAATTGAAGAATACAATAAGAATGTTAGATAGCTGATCACACCAAATTCTAGTCCTAAAAAGGATAAGCGGTCGCTGCAAATATAATCCGGTCTAAAAGTCCGGAGTCGAATCCCACAGAGAACTAAGGCTTAGCTGTATCTGTTTAATATCACTAAGAAGACAAGATTGAACAGTTTTGTAAATTATAAAGATTGAGATTTATATTTCTAACTAATTAACTAGCAAATACTACCAAGCGGTAAAATTATCAACTAACGAGACAAAGGGTTGGAGACTAAATTAAGGAGGTCTAGAGTTATGATTTTTTCAATTGTCAGAATCATTCTATTTATGTTCCCTACAATTTTGCCAATGTATTCTCTACTGATCGTGAGCACTTTAGGTGTCATAATTCTCTCTCGAGCAACCACAACAATTTACTAGACATATTCTCTCGAACTACGCTAGTTGGCTTTATCTAACTGCTCATTATGATCACGTCGAGGCTTTGTTATTTCTAAACCTACCTTTAAACCCGTTGTATTGATTTCTCACATACGTTAGGAGTGACGTTGTTCAACAACCACCTAAATATGTATCCTTTTTCAAGCAACACATAATAAATAGGCACAGTCAATCGATGGCCATTCAATCAACAACAATAAACACGTAGTTGAACAAGTAGAGAAATCCAACGGCTCAATTATATAAAAACATAACAAGAATTTATCCTACAAAAGGTTTCATCAAAACCCTAGATAACAAATTAGCTATTCATAATAGTATGTAAAACTACAATACTAAAAATCATAACCAACAATGAAAAATAGGAAGAGGAAGGAAAAACTCGTTGAAGAATTCCCCGCCTTGCTCCTATTGTGTCTCTGCTTCCTTAGGTCGAATCTGTGTCAAAAATATGTCCAACCTTCCTTAAAATACTGATTTTCCATGTATATATACCAAGTAGGTTCGGGACCAAATAATTATACCTTCTCCTACGTATAAAAGGATAATTCTTCAGGTCTGGATGCCGCGGTCGCGGTCCGGGCGCGGTATTTACCTAGTGTACTGCCTCAGTCCGCGTCCAAGTCCACAGTTGCAGTTTTGACCGCGTTTTTCACCCTGTTCCATTTAGAATTTGCAAAAACGTAAAACATGGAAAGTGTAGCCCTTTGAGTTAGATTTCCAACCATATATTGTGGAGTACATATGGAGTTCTGAGATAAAAGTTATATGCATTTTACTAGAAAGTACGCAATATGCCTACTCGATTCTTCGTTTTGTTGCTCTATCATGCGTTGATCCCCGAATACGATCCTATCTTAATTCCTTGGGCTTTTACTCAGATTTCAAAGCTCCAAATCACTTGAATTCATTCCATAACATCTATATAGCTCGGAATCACTCATACAAGGCATAAAACACACAATTAGTGCAAAACACTAACGATTAAGACGCAAACTCAACTAAAGTGCAGTAAATTTGAGTATAATAAGCGAGTAAAATACGTAATTATAGCCTATCATTAATAGCCCATAACCCTAGATCGTCTTTATCACATTGATAATATAAAAATATGTTTTTCCTCTGTTTAAAGTTCATTAGTTATTTTCTTTTTTAGTTTAATTACTTTAGCGTCACTACTTGTGGGTTTAATCCTTGTTTATATAATTAAGATAGTCTAATTTAGTTAATAATTAATCATAAGTTCTCGTGGATTCGATACTCTATCTTATCACTTTATTATTTGACGGCCGTATATATTTGTGTGTGTGTTTGGCCGCAACATGTTTATGAGGCTTTTCAGACATACATGACTTTGATCAGACATTGCATATTCAATTGTTAATATTATTATAAAAAGCCGACATAATACAATATGTGATATATTAAACGAATAACCAAGCACAATTGAAAAATGAAATAATTTCTAGAAATAGAAAACAACATCTGAACAAAAAAATAAAAAGACACTGAATTGCATCTAAAGAAACAACGATGAAATTTTTGTGGAATTCAAACTAATGATATATAAATGAAAAATATATGTGTTAAGTTATATAAACATTTACACAAACAAGTCACTTTTAAAAGTAATCACAGGTAAATATATTTAATACTAGCGTCGATCGGTAATATAGAAGGCAAAATACATAAGTACTCACCTAATCTATGGCCCAAATCCCCCTTACACACTTTCTGTAGACGATAATAATATTACACATGCAACCTTTCTAAAGTGTAGCTAGTACACACTACTTTTTTCTTGACCAGCTTTTCAAAATATGTGTGAGGTCACGCGCCAATAAGGTCGTGACACGTGTCCTAACTCAAAAAAAAAAAAACTAAATTTACACCAATTGATAATATTTAAAAGAAAACAAACGAAAAAAAACAAAGCCTCCCCTCCCCCCCCCCTCCCACGTTTCTCATCTTCTTCTGAACCCCATACCCGTCGACCTCCTCCTCTAAACTCCATCAGCCATAGAAAATCCCCACCAGAACAAAATATTAACATGAATTTTCACCATTTGTTTAGTCTATAAAATTTTCACTTTTTTTTTTAGTTTCTAGGTTTTGTTTGTTTTGTTTACTGTGGAATCACCACTGTTACCGATGGGGTTGCCACTGTAACAGTGGTCGAAAATGGAGGTAGTTGTTGTTTGCCTTTTTTTAACCAAACGAGACCAGATTTGAATGAAGAACACCAGCTTGCCGAAAGATCTGATAGCACCACCCAGGCGGAGAAGATCTGAGCTCATCGATCATGAACTGACAGTTAAACTAATGACCTGGCAATGGAGTTCTCGGCTTGTTGCTTGAGGTCGTTGCCGGTATTACGAGTTATGGCTGACATCTTCTTAAAGGAGATGCAAGAGGGAGGAGATGAGGAAGCTGCTATTGTCGCCGGCTTCCGGGGAGGGCTCCAAATGGGGAAGAAGGGCTTGGATATCATTTTCTTTTAATTTAATTATTAAATTAACAAAAATAAGTGGACAAATAAGATTTAGACACGTGTACTTATATAAGGACTTGGACAGATAATGCATATGTTTGACGCGCTCATATTTTTTGTTAAACACGCGCGCGCCATCTGGCAAACGTAGTGTGTATTAGGCACAATTTTAAAAGGTTGCGTGTGTAATATTATTATCGTCCACTGAAAGTGTGTAAGGGGGATTTGAGCCATAGGTTAGGTGAGTACTTATGTATTTTACTAAATGATAACTGACATAATATAACGGATTAAATTACAGTGGTGGTGAAATTTTTTTATTACCCTATCAGTGCATATGACTCAAATTCAAAAGATAAATAAATTTTACATGCTTGAATATACAAAGTATCATTTCTTAAAAATGTTACGATGCATAATATAAAAAAAATGTTTCAATAACAACAACGACAAATTCACAATGTTTCATTATCCTGTGAAACCTGCTGCGCTATTGACCAGTGATGAACTCCTAGCTGCCATCAAGTATGCTGCATCTGATGTTTGATGACACAAAGATGTGGACCAGCTTACTATTGAGGCTGAAAAGTATCTATTCCTATACTATAAGTGGGAATAACCAGCTCATGATCAACATGTATGTACTTTCTAACTTTATTTCTTGTACACTTGATAAATTTGTTGGAAGTGTGGGGTCCATCTCAACTTTTCATGCCACTTGTTGCTGCAGCATTTTAAAACTGTCACTTACAGTCTAAGTGGGCCCCTCTTCAGTTGTTTTAATTCACACTTACTAATATTTTAGCTCTGTGTTTGTTCTATGAATTGGATATGGTATCTTTTTTATTTTTCACATTCAATATTTTGTACAAACCTTTCTTTTTTAACAAAAATATTCAAAAAATCCATATGAAATAAAATAAAATAAAATAAAATAAAGGACTACATTTAATGCTCGATTTTACACGGGCAAAATACATAAGTTACCCCCTAAACTATGCACTAAATCCCTATTACACACTTTCTGAGCACGAAAATTATCTTACACACTCAACTTTTTCAGAGTGTGTCTAATACACACCTCTTTTTTCTTGATCAGTTTAGAAAAATATGTGTAATGTCACGCACCAATAGGATGATGACACGCGTAATTATTATTATTTTTTAAAAAAAATATTTAAAATTACTTTTATACCCCCAATTTAAAGAATCCTCTTAACATCTCCATCTTCTTTTGCCTTCTGCCACCGTTGACACCACCGAAAAAAGCCATTATTGTCGCTTCTTAACCTTCACGCAAATTCAGTTTTTATAACAAACCCAAGACCAAGAATGGAAGAGATGAAACTAAAATTGTAACTCCTCTATTCCGCATTTTCTTTCTCCATTTTCAGGTTTCGTAACACAACCAAACAAAGCAAATCAAAGTCAGATTTTTGATTTCATAAATTAAACAACTTCACTCCGAATAAAATCTCAAATCTTTCTTTATATGACGAAATTGAGTTGGAAATTTTATAATTTCAGTCGTTCTTATGAAATACAAAAAATTATTATGTAAAGATTAGATGTTTATATGGGTTTTAATGATTGAAAAGGAAGCACAAAAAGTTTGAAAGGGCAATTTAAAGAAAAATTACAGTACCTTTATTAAATTCTTTAACATGAATTTTAGTGGGTTTTGTAAATTGCAGAGGAAGAACTAAACAGGAGGGGAGTTTGGGGAAGAGCGCCCCTGTGACAGTTGTCCTGGTAGGTCGGGGAAGACCGAGATAAAAGGGTAGCTTGGCAGCTTTTTGAATTTGATAAAAATGGAAATAAGGAAAATATTACTACTATTATTTGGCACGTGGCACTAAAATATGGATTTCAAAAAATCTTTACAAATTTTACGTGCTCGGTTTTTCTTGTTAAGCACGCGCGAGCCACTTAACAAAAGAGGTGTGTATTAGACACACTCTGAAAAGGTTGAGTGTGTATAGTTTAGGGGGTAACTTACTTTTTAGATTATAGAATCAGGCTTCTGCTAATGGATTTATCTTCTCCCTTATAAGTAGGAGTAAAATATTCTGAATATTCCAAAAAAAGATTACAACTATGCAAAAATATTTCCATGGGCTAATAACTGTACTTTATATGTTGTTAATATCATAAATTTCACACAAAAATATACTTTAATTTGATTTGTATTAAATTAAATTGTATATTTAATATTTTTTACAAATAATTAGTTGGACAAGTGTGCTCTTCTCATCATTTTTTTCGTTGAACTGTAAATATACGTTTGAAGTTCTTTTTTAAACGTAAATTTTTTCTCATCATTTAAATTTTAAGTATTTTTTTACCTATCAAGCAGTAGTATAAATTTTCATAATCAATAATTGTCACGATCCGGATTTCCCACTCTCGGGAGTCGTGCTGTCGCCTACTAATGAAAGCTAGGCAAGCCAACTGTTTGGACAAATTATCTTTTCCTATTTTTTAATCCTTAGCGATTATGAAACAATAGCTTATAAACATCGGAATTTTTAAAGCAAGCGAAAGAAACGATAAACCAATTGAATATATATCCAATACATATCTTAACAAAATCTACCCAGAACTGGTGTCACGCTTCACAGACAGTCTAGAATTACTACAAACAAGGTCTGAAAAATAAATAATATACTATTTCTGAAATAAGTAAATGAAACAAGATGAAGGGATAGAGGGAGACGTCAGGGCCTGCAGACGCCTGCAGAACAACCTTGGAGTCTCCGGCTGGACTGAAGGCAGCCACCAAAGCTAAGGTCCGAATGCTGCTGCTCCGGGATCTGCACACAGTGCAGAGTGTAGTATCAGCACAACCGACCCTATGTGCTAGTAAGTGCCTAGCCTAACCCCGGCGAAGTAGTGACGAGGCTAGGACCAGACTACCAAATAAACTTGTGCAGTTATATCATATACAACGGAAAATAAAACAAAAATATACAAGTAAGGATGAGAGAGAGACATGATGCGGGGGAATATCATTTACCAACATTAACTTACGAGAAAAGCATAAAGAATAAGGAAACTGTAACCAATCAACAACCACTTTTATCATTTATTGTTGCGGCGCGCAACCCGATCCAAATCATAAAAATATTGTTGTGGCGTGCAACTCGATCCAAATATGATATTATTGCGGCGTGCAACCCGATCCAAATATAATATTATTGCGGAATGCAACCCGATCCAAATATAATATTGTTGCGGCGTGCAACCCGATCCCAATAAACAATTAAACACCAATCACAAAAAGAGTCCCGACAAGGGAACAATAAGGAAACAACACTATCCCGGCAAGGGAATCGACAATATAAGTAAACTCATCCCGACAAGGGAGTCAGCTATAACCAAACTTGTTCCAACATTTAACTTCACAAAAGAAACCTCAACTAGCACCAATCCTCAACCATAAGCAATTTCCATGAGAATAATCATAATTCTTTCCCAACACAGAAAATCAACAAATTAGGCATTCGTAGTACTTATTAAGAACACAACAATTTCAATTTAAGACTCATGGGCATGATTGACACCAACGTATAGATACTCGTCACCATGCCTATACGTCGTACTCAACAAACAACACATAACAATTAGGACACAACTCCTAATCCCTCAAGCTAAGGTTAGACCAAACACTTACCTCGATGCCACGAACACAATTCAAGCCTCAACTATCGCTTTATCCCTTGATTCCACTACCAATTCGCTCGTATCTAGCCACAAGTTACTTAACTATACCAATAAATGTTAAATAAATCAATTCCAATGCATGAAAATAGGTTTTCTAAAGTTTTTACCAAAAATTAAAAAATCGCTCCGGGCCCACATGGTCAAAACCCGAGGTTCGAACCAAAATTCGATTACCCATTCCCCTACGAATCCAAATATATGATTTTTTTTATATCAGACTTCAAATTGAGATCCAAATCCCCAAAATTTGAAAAACCTAAGGTCTACCCAAAACACCCATCCCCCCCATGAAAATCATTGATTTTGAGTTGAAATCATGTGAAAAGATGTTAAAGATTGAAGAAAACGAGTTAGAATTGACTTACAATCAATTTGGAAGAGAAGTTGTCTTTGAAAAATCGCCTAAGAGTGTTTTGGTTTTGAAAGGGTTTGAAAAATGAAAGATTTTCGACTAAGTTATAAAATTACAAGTTGCAGGTGTCGCAATTGCGACCAGGGTTCGCAATTGCGAACCCTTAAGAAACCTGCTACCTTCGCATTTGCGATCATATGTTCGCAATTGCGAACTCGCATTTGCGACCAATGGCTACAACAGGAGGCATCACATTTGCGATGGGTACCTCGCATTTGCGATGGGTACCTCGCATTCTCGAGGTAATGCTGGACTGGGCTCTTTCGCATTGCGATATAAATCTCGCATTTGCGAGCCAGGCTTAGCAAATGTGAAGCCTACAGGCCTGCAATATACCAGTTAAAATCTGCAACATCCTAAGTCCAAATTCCTCTCCGTGACCTATCCAAAATTTACCCGAGCCCTCGGGGCTCCAAACCAAACGTGCACACCAACCTAAAAATATCATACGGACTTGCCCGTGCATTCAAATCACCAAAATAACCTCAACAATTAAGAATTTAGCATCAAAATCATGAAATCAATTAAGAACATCAAATTTTCCAATTTTCTCAAATAAGGTCCGATTCACGTCATTTCAAGTCTGTTTCTTACCAAACTTCACATACTCAACTTAAATCACATATAAGACCTGTACCGAGCTCCGAAACTAGAATACGGGTCAGATACCATCAAATTTCAAGCACATTTCATTTCCAAAACTCATAAATAATTCCAGAAAATAATTTTCTTTAAAAATTCATTTCTCGGACTTGGGACCTCGGAATTCGATTCCGGGCATATGCCCAAGTCCCATATTTTCCTACGTGTCGGGACCGTCAAATCATGGGTCCCGGTTCGTTTTATAAAAGGTTGACCGAAGTCAACTTAAACTCATTTTAAAGGCAAAATTTATCATTTTTCATAGATTTTCACATAACGGCTTTCCGGCTACGCGCTCGGACTGCGCACGCAACTCGAGGTGAGATAGAAAGTGGATTTTAAGGCCTCGGAACACAGAATTTGTTTTTAAAACAAGTGATGACTTTTTGGGTCACATTCTCCACCTCTAAAACAATCGTTCATCCTCGAACGGACATAAGAAGGAAGTACCTGAGTCGGGGAAAAGATGGGGATAATGGCTCCGCATATCGGACTCGGACTCGGACTCCCAAGTCAATGCCTCAGCAGGCTGACCTCTCCACTGAACATGAACATAAGGGAAACTCTTCGACCTCAATTGACGAATCTGCCGGTCTAGAATAGCTACCGACTCCTCCTCATATGACAAGTCCTTGTCCAACTAGACAGTGCTGAAATCTAACATGTGGGATGGATCGCCGTAATACTTCCAAAGTATGGACACATGAAACACTGGATGCACGGCTGTTAAGCTCGGCGGCAACGCAAGTTTGTAAGCCACCTCTCCCACTCGATCAAGAATCTCAAACGGGCCAATGCACCTAGGGCTAAGCTTGCCCTTCTTTCGAAATCTCATCACGCTCTTCGTAGGGGACACTCGAAGCAATACCCGCTCACCGACCATGAATGCCAAATCACGAACCTTACGGTCAGCATAAATCTTTTGCCTAGACTTAGCTATACAAAGCCTATCCTGAATGATCCTGACCTTGTCCAAGGCATCCTGTACTAGATCCGTACCCAAAAACGGAGCCTCTCCCGGCTCAAACCATCCAACCAGCGACCGACACAGCCTACCATACAAAGCGTCATAAGGAGCCATCTAGATACTCGACTGGTAGCTGTTGTTGTAGGTAAACTCTGCTAAAGGCAAAAACTGATCCCACAAGCCTCCAAAGTCAATGACACAAGCTCGGAGCATATCCTGCAAAATCTGAATGGTCCGCTCGGATAGCCCATCCGTCTGAGGATGAAACGCTGTGCTCAACTCAACTCGTGTGCCCAACTCTCGCTGAGTTGCTCTCCAGAAATGTGAGGTAAACTACATACCTCGATTCAAAATGATAGAAACGGGCACACCATGGAGACAAATAATCTCCCGGATATAGATCTCAGCTAACCTCTCAGAAGAATAGGAGACTGCCATATGAATGAAATGTGTTGACTTGGTCAGCCTATCAACAATAACCCACACTGTATCGAACTTCCTTTAAGTCCGTGGCAGTCCAACAACGAAGTCCATAGTGATACGCTCCCACTTCCGCTCAGGAATCTCAATCTCTTGGAACAAACCACCAGACCTCTAATGCTCGTACTTAACCTGCCGACAATTCAAACACCGAGCCACATATGCAACGATATCCTTCTTTATTCTTCTCCACCAATAATGCTGTCGCAGATCCTGATACATCTTCGCAGCGTCCGGATGAATAGAGTGTCAAGAACTATGGGCCTCCTCTAAAATCAACTCTCGGAGTCCATCCACATTAGGCATACAAACTCGACCCTGCAATCTCAAAACTCCATCATCTCCTAAGGTAACCTGCTTGGCACCTCCGTGCTGCACCGTGTCTCTAAGGACACACAAATGGGGATCATCAAACTGCCGATCCCGGATATGCTCCAATAATGAAGAACGAGTGACTGTGCAAGCTAACACCCGGCTGGGCTCAGAAACATCCAACCTCACGAACTGATTGGCCAAAGCCTGAACATCCAAAGCAAGCGGTCTCTCACCGACCAGAATATAAGCAAGATTGCCCATACTGGCTGACTTCCTACTCAAAACATCGGTCACCACATTGGCCTTTCCCGGATGATATAAGATGGTGATATCATAGTCCTTTAATAGCTCCAACCACCTTCTTTGCCTCAAATTAAGCTCCTTCTGCTTGAACAAATACTACAGACTCTTGCGATCTGTGAACACCTCACATGCCACGCCATATAGATAATGCCTCCAAATCTTTAATGCGTGAACAATGGCTGCTAACTCCAAATCATAAACCAGATAGTTCTTCTCATGAGTCTTCAACTGCCGCAAAGCATAGGCAATGACCTTGCCATCCTGCATTAACACTACACCAAGTCCAATACGAGATGCATCACAATAAACTGTATAAGGCCCTGAACCTGTGGACAAAACCAACACTGGTGCCGTAGTCAAAGCTGTCTTGAGCTTCTGAAAGCTCGCCTCACACTCATATGACCATCTAAACTGGGCACCCTTCTGGGTCAACCTGGTCATCGGGGCTGCAATAGACGAAACCCCTCCACAAACCGATGATAGTAGCCTGCCAGACCCAAGAAACTCCGGATCTCTATAGTTGATGCTGGTTTAGGCGAATTCTTAACTGCCTCAATCTTCTTTGGATCAACTTGAATACCCTCTGCTGATACAACATGACCCAGGAATGCAACTGAACTCAACCAGAACTCGCACTTCAAAAACTTAGCATACAACTGACTATCCCTCAAAGTCTGAAGAACCACTCTCAGATGCTGCTCATGCTCCTCCCGGCTATGGGAATAGATCAAAATATCATCAATGAAGACTATCACGAATGATCCAAGTAAGGCGTGGACACTCGGTACATCAAATCCATAAAAGCTACTGGGGCATTTGTCAATCCAAATGACATCACCAAGAACTCATAATGCCTGTACCGAGTGTGGAAAGCTATCTTAGGGACATCGGATGCCCTAATCCTCAACTGATGGTAGCCATATCTCAAGTCAATCTTCAAAAATACCTGGGCACCCTAAAGCTGATCAAACAAATCATCAATCCTCAATAATGGATATTATTCTTGATTGTAACCTTGTTCAACTACCAGCAATCTATACACATTCTCATCGATCTGTCCTTCTTCTTAACAAACAACACCGGCGCACCCAAGGCGAAACACTATGTCTAATGAAACCTTTTTCAAGCAAGTCTTGCAACTGCTCCTTCAACTCTTTCAACTCAGGCAGGGCCAGACAATACGACAAAATAGAAATGGACTGAGTGCCGGAGCCAAATCAATGCAAAAGTCAATATCCCCATCGGGTGGCATGCCCGGCAGATCTAAAGGAAATACCTCAGGAAGCTTACGAACAATAGGCACAGAATCAATAGAAGGAACCTCGGCACTAGAATCACGAATATATTCCAAATAGGCCAAACACCCCTTCTCGACCATACGCCGAGCCTTCATCTATGAAATAACGCTACGGGTAGAATTACCATGAGTCTCTCTCCACTCTAAACGAGGTAACAACTCTACACGAGTCTCAAGACCCCCAATCACAACTACACACGAACGATGGACTCGATCTACCATAATAGAATCACCCACTGGTGTAGACACATATACAGAAGCACTCAAAGAATCACTAGGCATGACCAGATACGGTGCAAAATAAGATGACACATAGGAGTATGTATATCCTGGATCAAATGAAACTGAAACATCTCTGCTACAAACCAGAACAGTACCTGTGATAACTGTATCGGAGGCCTCAGCCTCAGGCCTGGCTGGAAGAGCATAACATCGGGACTGGGACCCACTACCTTGAACTACATCTTTGGGATGACCTGCTGCTGGCTAGCCTCCACCTCTAGCGGCCTGACCTCCACCTCTAATACCTCTATCTCCACCTCTAGCACCTCTACCTCCGCCTTTAGCTGGCTGAGCGGGCTGTGGAACACCTGAACCATAGCATGGGAACCCTGCTGCTGCGATTGAGCACCCACCAACATCGAACAAGCCCTCTGGATATGACCATACTCACCGCACTCAACGCATCCACCTGAGAGCTGCAGCTAAGGAAACTGAGACTGACCCTGGCGACTTGAAGACTACCCCAAAAACTCTTGAGCGGCGGTGCACTGATAGGAGCTGGTGATGCACTGTAGGACTGCTGATTAGAATACTACATATGATAACCAGGACCACCTGAAGCACCGTGAGAAACCTGAAGTGCTGACTGAAAAGGCCTAGGAGGATGGCCTCTACTATACAAATCCCTGCCTCCAGAGGAGGCACCACTAAATGCCTGAATGACGAGGCCTCTTGTCAGACCCCTGACTACCTCCCCGCGATAGAACCATCTCAATTCTCCTGGCCACATTGGCCGCCTCCTAAAAAGAAATCTCACTCCCTGTCTCCTTAGCCATCTGAAGTCGAATAGGCTGAATAAGTCCCTCAATGAACCTCTACACTATCTCTCTCTCTCTTGGTGGGGAGTATGATAAGAGCATGACAGACCAAGTTGATGAATCTGTTCTCGTACTGAGTGACAGTCATATAACCCTGCTGGAGATGCTTAAACTGCCTCCGATAGATCTCTCTCTAAGTGATAGGGAGAAACTTCTCCAGAAATAGCTGAGTAAACTACTCCCAAGTCAAAGCTGGTGATCCGGCTGGTCTAGCCAAACAATAATCTCTCCACCTAGTCTTGGCGGATCTAGACAAGCGGAAAGTAGCAAAGTCGACCCCATTGGTCTCTACTATCCCCATGTTCCTGAGAACCTCATAACATCTATCTAGATAATCCTGGGGATCCTCAGAAGATGCACCACTGAAAGTAGTAGTGAAGAGCTTGGTGAAACTTATCCAACCTCCACAAAGCCTCCAAAGATGTAGCAGATCCATTACCGGTTTGTGTTGCTGCTCGGCTGAAGAAGCGGTACGTGACCTCGCCGTTCACGAAAGGTGTAACGGCTCGACCAGTCGTTTTGAGCTTTTGCACTTTGCTCGCCAGTTCTCGGGCATGACTTGCCCCCTATGATGTATTATGACTTATGTAAATCATTGGTTTTGGTTTTCAAGGTAATAGAAATGAATTTAGAAGAATAGTTCTTAATTTGTAGCTTGAAATTTGAAAGGTTTGACCAAGTTTTGACTTGTTTGTATATGATCTCGGATATTTTTTTGAATTTGTTAGCTCCGTTAGGTTATTTAGGACTTAGGATCGTGATCTCCGTGAAAGGTTTAGGCTTGAATTGGCGAAATTGAGTGTTGATACCCAATTTTTCCCTGTATATTTTCAATATGCAAAATACTCTCAAAATAGCATGTATATGCATATATAAGTATGTCCCAAGGTTTCAATATTTTTTTCTCGTAATTTTAAGGATTTGTAAATCAATTTATTGCCTTATTTTAGCAAGAAAAACCCAATAATTGTTCCCAAAATTATCATTTTGGTGATTCATCTATTGGATTCTCATATTTGCATTAAATATAGCTAACATAAGTTTTGCATATTTTTACAAATTTATTTGGCATTTTTAAAGCTAAATTGCATATAATTGCAATATTGGCCTCCTTTAAGATTTAATTATATTTATATTTATAAAATTAACTTTAATATTTTTAATTGGATAATTATGTATTATTAATCATTTTAGTGCTTTTAATTTATTTCTGGAAATCATTTTACTATTTTTTATGAAATAAATAAGGAAAAAATGGTTATTTAAATGATAGCCCATTTGTATTTCAATTTTGTCCAGATTTGAACCCCTAAATAAACCCAATATCAAACCCAATTACCTAGCACAAATCCTAATCTACCCGACCCACAACCCGTTTGAATAACCCGCCCGGATCCCCATTTAATCTTAACGACCACCATTTAACCTTTCATAAATTAATCGTGACCTACCCCTCAAACCTTAGTCATTTGCACCTGTAGCCGCCTTCAAACTCCCTCCTCTCTCAGTTCTCTCTCAACTCCCCTCTCAAAACCTAGCCACCTCCCTACGCTCCCACCCTAAAATCACCGGAATCTATTGCTTCCAAGGCCATTGATGGCCTGTATCTACCTCCTACGACTCCTACATGCTCGATTAGCATGGCTTCAAGGCCAGACCTTGAAGAGACTTGGTCTAGACCTCGGATGTTTTCAGTGCTATGGCTGTCTCCGTCCATCTTCGACCTTGCTCCGGCCAGCTATGACTATTAGAGTTCGATCTCAACCTCTCTTGCTTAGATCGATGATTTCCAAGCATCTCTCACCTTCTGGGTTCTTCTGGAACCCTAACCTTAGAGGTTTCTTCCAATTCTTTTAGATTCATTGTAGATCTGTGTCTTCTCTAAGCTTTTAGATGTTTTCTCAAAGTTTCTTTCAAAACTCTACTTTCGAAAACTCTTTACCTTTTCCGATTTAGTGTTTTTGTTAAATTATTTCGAAGCTTTTCTAAATTTTTAGCATGTTCTACTGTGTTCTTTATGTTGTTCTTCTACTGGAGTGTGCATGTTAAAAGTCTTAGTTCCTTTTGAGGTTTCTGAATATATTTTCGTGTTAGTATTTGTTCGATTGCTTGTTTTTCATCTCTTTGACTCCATTGATGGTAAAAAACCCAAAACTTTGGGTTCATTTGAGTCTGGAGACTATTTGCTATGTGATTTGCTGGTTCCTTATCTCTGAACTTGTTTGGTTTCAAAACCCTATTTTCTTTGGACCTATTCGAGTTTATGAGTGTATGTCGCCTAGAGTTTTACCTTTGAAACTACAAATAAGCCTAATATCCCTCCCCTTTAGGATTAGTAGTCCTAAATGCCTCTAGATTGATAGGATTGAGACGACTAATAGCATGCAATAAGTAATCGAGACCATTTCACGCTTTAATACCTTAACGGGGTGGGAAGGGTAGATATGGATATGATGACCACGCGATAATGTCACGTCTAGCCCCTCATTGAGGAGTGATTATCGGGCATTGTGTGGGGTGATCCATATTATTAATAAACCTAGGACCCCCCTTTCCCTTTGTTTCTTTGTTTCTTCTAAGGATTTCAAACTACTTCTTTTAAAGAAAATCAGCTTTCTTTTAGTTCTTTCCAACTTTGTTTATTTGTAAACCATTATGTGAAAATACCCTCTTATTTGTGCCTTATCTGTCTACATGTTACTTGCACCTAAGTTCACAATAATTATCTGGCAGGGAACCAGACTAGTGGATTCTGAGGGGTGCCTAACACCTTTGCTTTGGAATAATTTCAAGCCCTTACCCTAATCTCTGGTTACTCAAAATCAAACCCTCTTGGTGTCCTAATGCACCTTAATCATTAGGTGGCGACTCTTCAATTCAAACCCAAATTCTCAAAAGGGAATGAGTTGTCCTCCCAAATGTCATAAACCCGATTTTGCGAGAAAAAGGGGGCACGACAGCATGGCGACTCTGCTGGGGATTTTAGGCTTTTACCATTTCAGACTATTATTGTGAATTTATGCTTCTTTATGCGCAATTATCTGTTTATTTCTTTCAAAGCATTCAATTTTCTTTTCGATTGCAAAACTGACTTGTCTTTTTTGTTTCTTTCCTTTATTACTTTCCTTTATTGCTTTCCTTTACTACCGCTTTAAATTATGAAAAACTGTTGTATTTACTATTTTCCTAACGTGCAAATACGTGACAACCTGCTTTAATTGTTGCATAATCATGCTCAACATCATATTCTACTCGTGCCAAACAAAATACCATAGCAACGCTTATAATGAGTGGTTGTGCTCTTCCGATATTATCACCCCTAAATCTGGAAAAGGCGTATTTGCGGTAAAACAAGTCGATCAACAGTGTAGTCGACGGTTCCGTGCCTTTCCCTCTTGAGTTGTCCGCTCAAGGGTACCAGTCTAAAACCCCATAGAAACCTTACTCTGTTTAAACTGTGCATGCATCATGGTCAAACCTAGCCGAATCAATTATGTTGTCCGCATAATGACTCTTTAAGATAGCCTTGTCCAAAGTTCACTGGGTTTCCCTAAAGCCCAAGCGGACACCATCACGCTCTGTGCATTTATTTGGAAAACTCAATGTTTTATGCTAATTATTGATGTTAAATAGTTGAGTCTGGTGGGGGGAAGGGCCTAACTTTGTTTGTCTTGCAGAAAATGAAGAACGAGGTTCCCAATTTCGGTATGGTCAGCATGCCCCCACTCTTGCTAGACTAGTGGAGGAGTCTCCCATCAAATGACCAAGTCAATAAGTGGAAAGAGAGGGTCGCCAAAGCTAGCAAAAAGTTGGAATATCTGGAATACAGTCTGTTGGAATTGGAAGAAAAAGTGAGGAAGAAAGTCACCGACTGCAAGAATGCTAAGGGAAACGAATGAGAACACATGGCAAAGGCATTTTTACTGGTGAACCCACGCGAACTGGAGGATTTGATCAACGAGAGAATTCAACCTGAGGAAGGTCCTTCTGGGACCAAATAGATAGGAGTTTTCTTTTGCTTTATGAAATGTAATAAGGCCAACGACCACTAGTGATATTTTATTTCCTGTTTTTAGGGTCGATTTGGGATTCGTCTATTTTTTATCAATAAAATGAGGCAATTTAGCATTCTAAGTTTTCCAAATCAACTTGTCGCTAGGCCTACCTCGAGCACAAAGAGGTTCCCAAATAGGACACGATTTGCATTCTTCCGCTATGTGTTTAAATATCGCAACATTTTCTTATAATCCTCATTGACTTGTTACCTTTTTGTTTTACTTTTTGTTTATTTAGTCCCCTCCCCAAAGGTTAGTTCGTGCATTCTGGCAACATCATCTTATTTCACGAGATCCAGGGGCCCTCCACCCACTCCTCCTCTTACTCCTATCAAAAACAAGAACAAAGGCAAGATGGAAGATTTGAACAATGCCAGAAAGGAGAACTCAACTGAACGGGTAGAGGTCACTTATGGTAGTTAGGTTTCCAAAGAAAGTGCGTCCCAACTCGAGTAGAAACTGTTAAAGTTCCAGGAGGAACTTGATCAAGTTCAGAATCTGGCAAATTTGTCATTTTCCCTCACCACTCCAGACGTTAATTTCCCAAATGCTCAGAACCCCACGCCTCCACAAAATATCCCAAAAACACAAAACCGTCCCGCTCCTTACCACCACTGCAACACTTGCCACACCTCCAACAATACTCCACTGCTCATCCTAGAACCGTTGAACTCCACAAATGACCATTTCCACGCTCATCATAACACCCCCATCTACATGGAGACCATGCCACACTCCACCCAACCCATCTCAAGCACATCCGAGTCTAATGATAAAGTCTTGCTCATCAGGAATCTGGCTGAAGAACTTAAGAAATTGACCAGTAGGATTGAGTGCGTCGAAGGAAGTAAGGGGATTGAAGGGTTGAACTACGAAGATCTTTGCATACAATCCAATGTCGAACTGCTCGAGGGGTATAAACCTCCTAAGTTCGAGATGTTTGATGGTACAGGGGATCCAAGAGTTCATTTGAGAACATACTGCAACAAGCTGGTTGGAGTAGGAAAGGACGAAAGGATCCGCATGAAACTTTTCATGAGGAGTCTGAAAGGATATGCTCTGTCTTGGTACATTAGCCAATATTTGAAGAAGTGGTCAAGTTGGGTAAGCATGGCATCCGATTTTATGGTCAGGTTCAGGTTTAACACGGAGAATGCACCGGATGTGTTCTACATTCAAAATCTAAAGAAGAAACCTACAGAAACGTTTCGCGAGTATGCTACTCGCTGGAGATCAGAAGCTACTAAGGTCAGGTCTGCTTTAGAGGAGGAACAAATGAACAAGTTTTTTGTTCGGGCTCAGGACCCGCAGTATTATGAAAGGCTAATATTGATTGAGAACCATAAATTTTCTGACATCATCAAGCTGGGAGAAAGGATCGAAGAAGGCATCAAAAATGGTATGGTTACAAACTTTGAAGCCTTGCAAGATACCAATAAGGCTTTACAGTCTGGTGGTACGTCCAAGAAAAGGGACGTAGGTGCCGTAATGGTGGCACAGAGAACCAAATCCCCTATCAAATATCAAACCTATCCAATGCCTCCACTCACATATCAGCCTACTCCGAACTACCAGGCACCCTCACCCACTTATCAATCACCTCCACCTCCCACATATCAACCTACTTCACCCAGATATTCCCAACCTGCACATGTTTACCAAGCCTACAATGCTCATCCCACTATCAATCACCTCCTACACGCCAAAACTTTCCTAGACCTCGACCAAATTTTGACTGCAAACCTCCTGAACAGTATACAGCCATTGCCGAACCCATTGACCAGTTGTATGAGAGACTCAAAGCTACTGGTTATGTCACCCCTATCCCTGCTATGACTCCTGAGAACCCTTCTCAGTGGGTTAATCTAAACAAATCCTGTGCATACCATTCCGGCATGAAAGGACACACCATCGACGAATGTCGCTCCCTGAAGGACAAGATCCAGGCTCTGATTGACAACAAATTTATTGTGGCAAAGGAACCCGCTCTGAATGTCCGCAACAACCCTCTACTAGACCATAAGGGTGGAGGCGTTCACATGGTTGAAATTGATGATGATTGGGATCCTGAGTGATCGATCGGGTTGATCACAGAAGGTGATGACCCAAAGAAGCCAATAGTTACCCTTAATCCAATCATAGTCCAGATTCAGCCGTCTGGGGACGCTGAGGTAAACATGTCCGTGCCACTTGAGTTTGAAACAACGTCATATGCAAAGACACCAACACTAATTGAGGTCGAATTCATGTCTCCAACAAATGCACCTACACCATTCGAAGTTGCAGTTTTACCACCCCAAGGGACATGCTCCGTTCGGAGTGAAGATAGCCACGCCGATCCCAGTAGCGATGTCAGCCGTGATGCAATTCCACACAAAGGCTATACCATGGGACTATACAGCTGAGGCAAGGAGGAAAGGCAAGGTTGGGTTCGAGGAAATTGTTGTCGCATAGGGTATGACAAGAACTGGTAGGGTTTATACCCCGGAACATTTGGCTGAGTCAAGCAAGCAGGCCTCCAATCGGTCGCCCATCATTGAGACGGTTCCAAATGATCTTTGGAGAAAGATACAGGACAAGGAATACTGGTCATTGATCAGCTGAACAAAGTACCAACATAGATCTCCATACTTGCTTTGCTACAAAATTCTGAGGCATACAAGAATGCTCTATTAAAGGTGCTGAGTGAGGCATATGTACCAGCAACATCACCGGAGGAGAGATGGCAAACATGGTAGGGCAGGTATTGGAAAGTCACAAGATCACTTTTCATGAAGATGAGCTACCACCAGAAGGGTTGAGTCACAACAAGGCGTTGCACATCACCGTGCAATTCGAAGATTATTTTATCACCAGAATCCTGATTGATGGAGGGTCCAGCCTCAACATTTGTCTGTTGGTAACTCTCAGGACATTGGGAAAGGGGCTGCATGAGATCAAGGATGGGGCCATCAACGTCAAAGCTTTTGACGATTCCCAAAGGTACACCATTGGCGAAATCAGCCTATGTTTGCAAATGGGGCCTAGTTGGTTCGATGTTGATTTTTTCAAGTGATAGACGTCCTGACATCTTACAATTTGTTGGTGGGACGATCGTGGATTCATGCTGCTAGGGCCGTAGCGTCAACACTACATCAGGCGGTGAAATTTGGTGGAACCACCAAGAGGTGATCATTCACGCTGACGTAGCAATCCCATATACAGTCGCCAGACCATCCCAACAATCGGAGGCAGAAGAAAGATATGCGGGGAGACCTATCACCACATCAAGCGAGTCAACGCCGTCGACAAGGACAAATGGTGGGACAATAAAATTGAAAGCATATTGAACTGGAGCGGATATGAACCTGGCAAGGGACTTGGCAAGAACCTCCAAGGAATTGCTAAGCCTATCAAACTAAAGAAACATGGAACCACCTTCGGTCTGGGATATGAGTACACTTGGGAGGAATTCAACAACTGGTCGCCACCATGGCGCTGTCCTTACTATCCGCTGGAGCAGCCAATACCACATTTGAAGCAGACTTTCCAGCTAGCCGATGTTATCTATGGGTCAGAAGAAGAGGAAGCACTGACAACAGTAAGGAATTTGTTCTTGGAAGACAATGATATGGATTGTTGTGTTGTTTTCGAGGAGGAGGGGGAGGAAGGCCCTTCCATACAGGTAGTAAGCAGAGGAGCATGCCTCAATAACTGGACCATCAGAACCACCAGAGCCTGGAAAGCCTCGGGTAGCAAGGCTGAACAAGCATCATGCACTATCTTTTATTTTTTACTAGTTGACTTTTCTTTCGCATTTTAAAATTTCGCAATAAGATCTTCAATACAGTTATGGAATTTGTCAAAGCATTTCGATTTTCCCTATAAATCTTACTCTTATTATTTTCTCTCATTACTTTACTTATACAACATTACCATTACTTATCTTGATGAACCAATGACTGTGACATGAAACAAGACAATGCAACAAACGAACATAGATTCTAAAGAAGATGACATACCGGAAGAGATTGTTAAAGAAGTCAAGAATTTTGAGAACACACCTAAGTCCAACTTGGACGAGACTTAGATTGTTAACTTGGGAGATGCAGAGAACGTCAAAGAAACACGAATCAACGTTCATTTGTCATCGTCAGAAAAAGAAGAGTACACAGAATTTCTAAGGGAATATGAGGACATATTCGCTTGGTTGTATGATGACATGACTGGCTTGTGTACATCTATTATGGCACACAAACTGCCAACTGATCTGACATGTCCGCCGGTAAAGCAAAAACTCAGAAAGTTCAAGCCTGATATGAGTTGAAAATCAAAGAAGAAGTCACTAAGCAGGTCAAAGATAAGGTTCTTAGGGTAGTAGAATATCCAACATGGTTAGCCAACATCGTGTCGGTACCAGAGAATGATGGGAAGGTCAGAGTCTGTGTCGACTACCGGGATCTCAATCGGTCCAGTCCAAAAGACAACTTGCCATTGCCAAACATACACATCCTGATCGACAATTGCGCCAAGCATGAGTTGCAGTCATTTGTAGATTGTTTTGTGGGGTATCATCAGATTTGGATGGATGAAGAAGATGCTGAGAAGAAGACTTTCATTATGCCGTGGGGGATGTACTGTTACAAGATGATGCCATTTGGATTAAAGAATCCTAGGGCCACCTACATGAGGTCCATGACCACCATTTTCCACGATATGATACACAAGGAGATCGAAGTATATGTAGACGATGTTATCATCAAGTCCAAGAAAACCACTAATCACATAGAATATTTGAGGAAGTTCTTCAATAGACTGAGAAGGTACAACCTAAAACTGAATCCCGCAAAATGTGCATTTGGGGTTCTTGCCGGAAAACTACTTGGGTTCATTGTAAGTTGACGAGGAATAGAACTGTATCCATCAAAGGACAAAGTTATTCAGGAGTTGCCACTGCCAAAGAACAAGAAGGACGTAATGAGTTTCTTGGGGAGACTTAACTATATTAGCCGGTTCATAGCATAATCTATAGTTATCTGTGAGCCAATCTTTAAGATATTGAAGAAGGAGGCCGCTACCAAATGGATTGATGACTGCCAAAAGGCCTTCGACAAAATTAAGGAGTACCTGTCAACACCACCAGTCTTGGTCCCGCCCGAGCCAGGTAGACCTCTATTACTCTACCTTGTAGTATTGGATGGAGCGTTCGGTTGTGTTCTGGGGCAACATGATGAAACGGGGAGGAAGGAGCAGGCCATCTATTACCTCAGTAAGAAGTTCACCCCGTACGAGGCCCGGTATTCTCTACTAGAGTGCACCTGTTGTGCTTTAACTTGGGTAGCTCAGAAGCTGAGGCACTACTTCTGTGCCTATACTATATATCTCATATCAAGGATGGATCCTTTGAAGTACATCTTACAAAAGCCCATGCCCACTGGAAAGCTAGCCAAGTGGCAAATCTTGTTGAGTGAATTTGACATTGTCTACATAACTCAGAAGGAAATCAAGGGACAAGCACTAGCAAAACACCTTACTGAAAACACCATGGATGGAGAATACGAACCCCTGAAAATGTATTTTCCTAACGAAGAGGTATCATTCATAGGAGAAGATTTTGCAGAATCCTATGTCGGTTGGAGAATGTTTTTCGACGGAGCAGCAAACTTCAAGGGAGTTGGCACAGGAGCAGTCGGAAACCGGTCAGCATTATCCAGTGTCTACCAAACTCAGATTTCTGTGCACCACAATATGGCTGAGTATGAAGCCTGCATCCTAGGTCTCAAAATAGCCATCGACATGAACATTCAAGAGTTTCTAGTGATTGGAGATTCAGACTTGCTTATATATTAGGTACGAGAAGAATGGGCGACCAAGAACTCTAAGATACTCCCTTATCTGCATCATATACAGGAGTTGAGAAAGAGGTTCACAAAGACAGAGTTCCAGCATGTTCCCAGAGTCCAGAATGAGCTTGCCAATGCATTGGCTACCCTATCATCCATGATACAGCATCCACACAAGAACTTCATTGATCTCATTCCGGTAAAGATCTATGATTAGCTAGCTTACTATGCTCGTGTCGAAGAAGAAGCAGATGGAAAGCCTTGGTTTCATGATATTAAGGAATATTTGGCAAAAGGAGAATACCCAGAACTTGAAAACACTACTCAGAAGCGCACACTTCGAAGGTTGTCTAACAATTTCTTTCACAGCGGAGGAATCCTGTATAGGAGGACTCCGGATTTGGGATTAATAAGGTGTGTCGACGCGAAGGAAGCATCTAGACTACTAGAAGAAATCCATGCTGGGACCTGCGATCCACATATGAATGATTTTGTCTTAGCCAAGAAAATACTCCGGGCTGGTTACTTTTGGATGACTATAGAGACAGACTGCATCCAGTATGTCCGAAAATGCCACCGCTGCCAGATACATGTAGACATGATCAAGGTACCCCAAATGAGCTTACTGCAACAAGTTTGTCGTGGCCGTTCGCTGCCTGAGGAATGGATGTTATTGGACCAATCGAGCATGCCGCCTCCAACGGGCACAGGTTTATCCTAGTAGCCATCGACTATTTTACCAAATGGGTCGAAGCACCATCTTACAAAGAAGTGACTAAGAAAGCGTGGCAGACTTCGTCCGCGACCATGTCATTTGTCGGTTCGGGATTTCGGAGTCAACCATTACTGCTAATGGTTCCAATCTCAATAGTGACCTGATGAAAGCCATGTATGAAACCTTCAAGATCAAACACAAGAATTCTACAGCCTACAGACCTCAGATGAACGGATCTGTTGAAGCCGCCAATAAGAATATCAAGAAGATGCTAAGGAAAATGATAGAGAAGCATAAGCAGTGGCACGAGAAGCTATCATTTGCTTTATTGGGATACCACACCACAGTCCGCGCATTAACAGGAGCAACCCCTATATGCTGGTTTATGGTACAGAAGCAGTCATTCCCACCGAGGTAGAAATTCCCTCCCTAAAGATCATACAAGAAGCTGAGCTCGACGACGCAGGGTGGGTGGAAAATCGTTATGAGCAGCTAGCCCTCATAGACGGAAAGAGGATGAATGCAGTTTTCCATGGTCAACTTTATCGGAATAGAATGTCCAGAGCCTTCAACAAAAGAGTCAAGCCAAGATAGTTCACACCGGGGCAGCTGTTGTTAAAGAAAATCTTTCCACATCAAGATGAAGCAAAAGGGAAATTTTCTCCCAACTGGCAGGGTCCATACATGGTTCACCGGGTTCTAACAGGAGGAGCCCTCATACTTGCAGAAATGGACGGAGAAGTTTGGCCGAAGCCAATTAATTCAGATGCAGTCAAGCGTTACTATGTATAATCTTTATGTTTTCCCATATGATGTAAATTGAACTACGCCTGACCTGATTCCCATTTAAGAGGGTATACGTAGGCAGCCCTATGGGTTCAGTCACAATTTAACAAAACTTTTATTTCCCCCCGCAATTGGAAACTAGGGCAGAATTTTGAGGAGGACCCTCAAAATTCCGAAGTTAATTTCAGCCAATCATCGCTATCAGTAGTCAGAAGTAGCAACCCAGTAAACTGGGGTAGAATTTTGAGGAGGACCCTCAAAATTCCGTAACAAGGAAGGTTGCAATGTCTTGGACCACGTCACAATCGTCGGTTCATCTAAAAGTTGTTCTTAATTATACACTTATGTCATATTCTTACAAAATCATGCATGTTTATTTCTGAAATCGCTTTGTTTAGCAATACTACCTGTAAGCACGTGATTTTTGCCCTATATGAGAATTACTCCCAAAAAATTCAAAATCAAATGATTTTCCTTGGTGTGCAATTTTGTGAGATTTTGTGATATTTTTGGATAATTATTTGTATTTGTCTGTGTTTGCTTATTTGTTAAAGTAATAAAAAATACAAAAATATGTCGCATTTTGCATGTAGGATTTAATTCTACAATTTGTTAGTAATTAAGTTTGTTTACAAATAATGAAAATTACAAAAATAGGCATCTTTTGCATTTTTAGCATTTAATGTCCAAATACACAATTTTATACTTAATTATTACTTAATTGTGCGTTAATTGTTATTGGGAGTTAATTTGCACTTTTATAACTTAATTTAGTTCTTAATAATAATTTAAGTATTTTTATAATATAGTTTTAGAAAATAAAAGAAGAAAAGATAATAAAAATACAAAGAAAAATCGGATTGGGCCACTTCTTCAAATTTTAACCCCATGCCCAAATAATTGCCCAATCTTCTCCATGACCCAGTACACTTCAGAATGGGTTGACCCGGTCCGCCCCATTAACCCAAATACCCAACACCCTTCTTCATTTTTCAAAACACAAAACAAAACAAAAAAATAACAAAAAAAAAACCCTAGGACACTAACTCACCCGCCCCCATCCCCTCTCTTCTTCTTCACTTTTGCTCCAAAATAAGGAGCTCCCATGGCTTCCCCTTGCAGCTTCGTCCCAACGTCCATGGTTGCCCTTCACCAGCCCCATCGACGACCAACTCCTGTTCACCTCACGTCTTCATCTTCTTCACCCTCCATGGCTAACCCCTTCACCTCCATAACCATCGTCGTCACTGACCATAACCCCGTTGCTCCCTCGTTGTCCAGTCCTTCGACCAAACAGTCCCCTCCCTCGTCGTCGTTGCCCATCGTCAACACCACCCTAAACGACGACCATGGACGCCTGAACCGCCAGACCCCCGTCGAGCAGCAGCTGTCGCTGCTGCTGCTGCTTCACGTTCTTCTTCATCCTCAACCCTACTCCGTCACTGCCCTCGTCGTCCAGCCCATTCCGCCATGGACGTCGTCGACCAGCTGCTCCAGTTCTGCCTCACTTCGTCTTCTTCAGCTTGAGCATCGTCATGACCAAGTTGTCTCCGAGCTGCTGCTTCATCTTCCTCCTCGACGAACAGCTGCTCGACGTCCTTAAGCCAAACAGACCCATCGAGCTGCTGCTACTGTTTCATCTTCTTCAGCTTTGCCATCGTCGACCAACTTCTTCTGCCTCTTCCCATTCACGATGATGTCGAGCCCGCCGGAAAACCTTCCCAAACCATCATAGCTTCTGTGGTGTTTGCCGTTACTGTTTTGACGTACTTCTTAAAGTCGAGTTCGTCGTCGAGTTAGTCGTTGAGTCCGGACAGATTTATTCCCATTTGAGGTTTGTCGAAACAGTCCATACAATCGAATTCGTCGTTGTTCATCTCCGGTTTATTTTGTCCGTATTTTGTTGTGATATTTTCGAATCTAAAATCGGCAAATATTTGTTTTGTTCATGTCTATGGTCAGATATTTGATTTTTGGTTTTGTTCATGTTCATGTGTTTTTGTTGAATTAATTTTCAGATTTCAAATGGAAGTTAATTAGTGGTTTTTCATGTTTACTTCATGTTTGTATTGTTGTTTAAGTGAATATTTGTTAGTTTAATGTTTGTTAGATTCAAATTGAAATTTAATTAATTATTTCTTTAATTTGTTTCATGTGTTATGTATTTTCCAGAAAATATTAATGTTGTTTGAATTGTTTGAATCCGTCATGTTTGTTGTTTAAAAGTATATTTAGTTCATGTTCATCTTGATTTGAAGTTCATGTTAAATCCAGTGACTTAATGTGAGTTCATGTTTTGGTTGTTGATTTAATTTGAATCATGCATATTGTTGTTTGTATTGTTGTCTCTTTGTTCATCCATTGATGGTCTAAATTAACCAGGATTGGTTCCCGATATGGTTAATTTATTTCCATTAATTTTGAGTTGTGTTGTTCATCGTGTTCATATAATTGTTGTTGAAGATTGTTGAAAAATTGGTCATCTTGATTATATTTTGGTCAAGTTATGATTAATTGAGTGTTTAGAGCTGATGGGGGTAATTTGGTAAATTGCATTGCATTCGGGGGTAGATTTGTAATTGCAATAAGGTCGGAGGGGTAGTTTGGTAATTGAACATTATTTTGATTCTTTATGTTAAGCATGGGGGACAAAATATAATGGGGTGGGGTTTTTGATGTACTTGTTTAATATAATGGGGGACAAGACAAAACATAATGGGAGAGAATATTGTAATATTGCATTTGTTTATGTTAAGCATGGGGGACAAATTGTAATGGGTTGTGTTGGATATATTTATTTAACGTAGGCATGGGGGACAAAGTTTAAAATAAAGAAAACATTAATAAGTGAGACAAAGCATGCCATTGGGGGAATAATTTGGGGTTGGGAATTCAAGACAAGGTCTTGCTATAAATAAGAGTTATTCTTGACATAAAAAGGGAGGAAGATTGAGAGAAAAAGAGAACTTGAACATTATTGGGAGGACAAAAAGATTGAGAGAAAAAGGGTGGAGATTATTGACAGATTTTTACACTTAAGAGCGGACAGACTTGAAACATTTTGAGAGTAAAAGAGAAATACAATTTGAACTTTCACTCAAATAATTTCCGTTTGCTTTTCTCGAGTGTTATTCAAAAATCCGAAATTACTGCATCTTGTATCTTTTCTCTCCTCTGCTTTGATTGTGATTGCACTTTGGTATTGCTGAGTTTTCAATCTGTTGCTGGGCTATTCTACTGGTTGTTACTGGTTTGCGGTGTTGCTGAATCTGCTGTTGCTGTGGTATTATTGCTGCTGACTTCTTCTTCTTTTGTTCTTGTACTGCTGTTTCCAGGTACACATTTGTACAATCTCGGCTTGAAGCAAAAAATGAAATATTAATCAGGCTTTGTTCCTGTTGAATTCCTCCTGTTGGATTTGTGTTTGAATATTAATTTTTCTTTCTTCGTATAAAGATGTAGTTGAATGATTAATGAATAATGAGGTTGCATATGTATACTTTCTTCATCTAATAATGTTAGTTTAAATTAATCGGATAATAATTAATCTGTTTTGATATTATGGCCAATCTCAAGTTCTAGTATTATTGAATAATAGAATATAAAAAATGAAAGTAGTTTTTCTTTGTACAAACTCGATCGCAATTTTCCATTCGCATTAGCTGTAAACTAATAACTAATAAGTTACGTTTTTCAGCATGTAAATAATTAAGAGATTTTCTTTTATTTTAGAGACAAACTTAATAGAAAATATAGTCATTGTAGGTTTATCCTTAAAATAAAATGAGACGAGCCTCGCCAAATAAATCACACATCGCTGGGGCCCTCAATAAATACATAACCATTGACTAGACTTTGGATTTGGCCGTTTAATGAACGTTCACGGCCTCTTCCTAAAATAACAATACGTTAGTCTCTTTAGGACGCGCCTTAATAAATCTTACCTTCTTAAACTCGGGTGCACATTTATGTGACCCAAATCCAAATCTCAGCGGAGTTGAAATGTGTCTCTAATCACGGGTACATTGATTGTGACGTGGTTCGAGATGCATGTCCACGACGTTGCAAATTCCTTTTAAAAAAAATAAGAATGAGATGAGCCTCGCAGAATAAAAATACAAATTGCGGGGCCCTCAGTAAATATTTGCTTTAAAATTGCTTAGACTTCGGGATGGACCGTTTAGCAAAATTCCACGGCCCTACCCAAAGTAAATGATACGCTAGTCGCTTTAGGTGCGCCCTTAATAATTTAATTTCCTTAAACTCGGGTGCACATTTATGTGACCTAAATCCAAATCTCAACAGAGTTGAAATACGCCAACAACCACGGGTGCATTGATGTGACGTGGTTCAAAATGTGTTTCCACGATGTTGCAATTCTTGATAAAAATAACAGTAGATGATGAAAGCGGCAAAAAGTTAAAATTTGCACATAAGTTCATATTTGTATAAAATCAGATAATCAAGCCGAATATAACAGTTGAGCGACCGTGCTAGAACCACGGAACTCGAAAATGCCTAACACCTTCTCCCGGGTTAACAGAATTCCTTATCCAGATTTCTGGTACGCAGACTGTAATATGGAGTCATTCTTTTCCTCGATTCGGGATTAAAATTGGTAACTTGGGACACCCTAAATCTCCCAAGTGGCAACTCTGAAATAAATAAATAAATCCCGTTTCGATTGTCCTTTAATTGGAAAAACTCCCTTGTACCCTCACGGGGGCGGAAAAAGGAGGTGTGACAGCTCTGGCGACTCTGCTGGGGACTAAAACCAGAACCACTGGTTCAGGGTTAGAAATTCGAGCTTAGATAAATTGTTATATTTGGTTTTATCTGATTTTTACATGTTTGAGCCTATTGTGCTAAATGCTGCTTTTACCGCTTTGATACTATTTGGACTGTATATATAAACTGTGCCGAAACCCCTCTCTTCTCTCTCTTGAGGAGTGCACGCTGGTCGTGACTTCTTTCTGTTAGTGTCATATACCAAAATAGAACGAGGACTTGGCGGAGTTGCAAAACCGAATGGCCCTTTGGTTACCGGTACACAGCTCCCATCCTCAGCTCGAGTTGTCCGCTCGGGTAAGCCAGGTCTAGAAAAAATACCCAGGTTATGAACTTAGAATAACTCAGCTTCATGCCGGATCCCTAGTAGGAACGTTTATTTGCATCATGTGCATTTGACTTAGGGGACTCAACACAGGGGTTGGGTCCGTCTAGGACAAGCAACCTGAAAATAATAGACCATCTTATGGCATCCTATGTGCTACATGTTGTATTTATTCAAGGGTGAATGGGTCATTTGGCGGATCAATGATATTTGCGGACAAATGACACTCCTTATCATGCTGATCACGTTAAATAAGAAAGTTGCACGTTTTTTTAGATAAGCATGCTATTATGTTAATTAAGCATATGGGGAACATTGTGAAATTCAATAAGCCTTGGTATTCCATATGTCCCCCATGCTTTATTTTTGGGAAAAACACATGGGGAACATTTGTGGAATCCAAGAAGTCTTGGAATTCCCTATGTCCCCCATGCTTCATATGTTGGGAAAAGCGCATGGGGAACATTTGCGGAATCCAAGAAGTCTTGGAAATCATTATGTCTCCCATGCCACATTTTTGAAAGAAATAATAAATATAAAAAATAAATATATATATATATATATATATATATATATATATATATATATATATATATATATATATATATATATATATATATATATATATATATATATATATATATATATATATATATATATATATATATATATATATATATATATATATATATATATATATATATTCAAAAAGATTTTGTATGTTGTCATCATTCTCCAAAAATTAGAAAATAACAGTGTAGAGAGATAACTACTTATGTTTTAGAAAAAAACCCAATGTCCAAGTAGTGTCGAAACTCTGCCGAAATTTTGAAAAAAAAGAAAGAAGAATGAATGTTTTATGTTAGTTTGTTTGTTTGTTATGAATGAAAAATAATAGTTTGTGTGATTGTTGTGAAAAAATAGAAAAAGGAAAAGGGTCTTCGCAAAAATAGTTTATTCGCCCGAACTACGCGGGTTTGATTCTCACCGGATGTGAGATACGTAGGCAACCCTCATCGGGTCCAACCCCACCTTTTGCTAAAAAGCCAAAAACAAATAAATAATAATAAAAATAAACATGTCAAATTTTAATTTTGTCATAAAGAAGTCGGGTGACGCTGTTTTATCAAGATATAGCCGAATGTTCCCGAAAGGGACGCCGGAAGGCTGACTTTGCATAAACAGCCATCTTTGGGTCATTTTTTGAGATTTGGTCCAGTTGACCCACACAGCCTTAAAAGTCTTCGTCCCCGAGACGTTGAAAGGCCGTGTTTGCAATATTGAGTTTTCTATTTTGAAAAAACGATAAAAAAGAGTCACGAATAAGTCAGGTGATGTTGTTTTGTCATAAATAGCCGAATGTTCCCGAAAGGGACGCCGGAAGGCTGACTTTGTATAAACAGCCACCTTTGAGTCATTGTTTTAGATTTAGTTCAATTGACCCACACAGCCTTAAAAATCTTCGTCCCCGAGGCGTTGAAGGGCCGTGTTTGCAACACCACGTTTTCATTATAATTTGAAAAAAAAACAAAGAGTTAGCGGTCAGGTGAATACCGTTTGGATTTTTGGTCAAAATAAGTTGAGTCAGCTTCGGCCGCGTCTTAAACCGTTCTTGCCGAAATGGCCTTAGAGTATCTTTCAGTTGTCGAAAGGCTATTTTCGTAAAAGAACGGACAAGTTTGTAAAGTGTCATAAAATAATCCTCCCGGCCTCAAATTCATGTGAAATTTGGAAGGGGCCACATTGGAAAAATAACCATTTGGTTGCATTTGTCAAACGGGGAAAGGAAGCTGGCCTTTTTGTTTTGAGGTTATAAATCTTTAATTAGAATATGTGGGTTGTTTGATTTTCGAGTTTGTAGGTCATCTTCAAACCTTTGAAACCCAATTTATTTTAATATGAAAATTGAAAAAAAATGTTTAGTATTGTTTATCTTTTATTGGTCCGAACTACGCTCGGTCTGATTCATGCGGGGTCATGATACGTAGGCAATCTCCATAAGATTCGACCACCACTAAAAAAAAATAATAATAATAATAAAAAAAATATATAATAATAAATAAATAAATAAAGGAGAGTTTGGGAGATTTTCAGAGGGGCACAATTGTCTAACTGCTTAGGTGTATTCCATCTCTGATACATGATCATCTGTCAAATTCCCTAACACTAACGTGATGGCTTCCCTTTGCTGTGTTCATATATAGAAAAGTGGTTGGTTGTGGTAACTCCTCCCTGCAAAGCAAAGTCAAAGGACAATGGCTCAGAACCGCAGAACCGAGTGGGTCGGTACTGATGACCGACAACAATTGGTCGAACGGAACAACGGGTTGGTAGAAGAAGTGAAAATGCTGAGACAGCATGTGGCAGACATGTATCAGGCATGGATAACGGGAAAAGCACCACCCCCTCCACCGCCAAGCCTCTCGAACTCGGTCATTTCCCAAGCACCCAACACCATAATGGAAGATCCCCCATACTCTCCATCCCAACCCACTTATGGCAGCTTTCCCAGCTACCCGAGTAGCTCCATCACTCCTCAATGCTTCTCCGCTCCCCAACACCACTTCTTTCCCCGTGACCTCAAAAGCCATACCTCACTTCCCAGGTACCCGGCTCCACGAAATGCTTACCCACCCATACAAGCCTACCAAAAGCCATCTGGATCAGGTTTCCGGCCCTGTCAACATGCAAGAATGAAGAGGTTGCTGAAACGAGGAAAGGCTCTCACCCCTATCAGGGTATCTTATACCAGTCTGTTTGAAAGGCTAAGGCATGCTGGCTCGATTGATCCACTCCCCGCATGTACTCTAAATCCACTTGCAAGGAACTTTGATCCGGCAGCGCGATGCGCATACCACTCCAATGTCATAGGGCACGACATTGAAAGCTGTCATAGTTGGAGAAGGGAAGTAGAGAAAATGATCCAAGAAGGGCGGATTGTGATTAATAACAGTGACATGGAGCACTCGAACCCCTCGAGAACTTGCCGACGGAGGTTGATGATGTTGAAGCTAGTAATGGTCTTGGCAGTATTGATGCAAAGCTCAGTAGCTAAGATGCCAGTTTTTGATAAAGTGGGAGGACGCTCCGTTCCTTGGTTAGCAAGAGAGAAGCTTGTGGTGGTTTATTTTGTTATCATTTCTGTTGTTCGGATTATTAGGATTGTAATTCGGATATTGTTTTGTGTCAATATCTTTCCGCTTATCTTTCTGTTTTGTCATAGTGGTTTGTTTAAATTTTGTCCAGGTTGTCTAGGATTTTATTCCGGTTTTTTTTTTTAACCATTTCACCGGTAGTCCAATGCAAAATCCGATCTTTTATTATTTCCAGTCATATCTTTGTTTAGTCCTTTTATCATTTTTGTTCAGTGCCGATTCTAGTGACATGACATGCACACACAGTTTGGGCCTAACCTTAAAAGTTAATCATAAAACCCTGGAAAGGCGATCAGACCATTTAAAGGAAATAAGGACGGTTGAGATTATTCAGAGCTCGAGTCATATGGAACTGGGGCAAGTTAAACACAAAGAAAACCGTTAAAAGCAAGATTCGCCAAATTGGCATGATGATGAGAGTGTCGCCTAATGGTGCTTTAGAAATGTCAAAGGAAAAATAAAATGTTTAACATAATTGTCAAAGTCCAGCATCATCGGAAGAGACTATAAATCTATGTTCAATTGTGTTGTTTGCACTTGGCATGTTTTGAAGACTGGAATGACGAAGGCATTTTGTTCTGCTACCTAAACACTTTATCCTTCGTTACCCCTTTTGAGCCTTACTTATTTTCTTTCATACCCCTCGTTCGGAATCAGTAGCAACGAAAAAGAAAGAAAGAAAGAAAACAACAAAACGAAAAAAGAGGAAAAGAAAAGAAAAGAAAAATGATAACAAAAAAAAAAGGAAAGTCAGAAGAAAACGGAGGAAATGGGAACTACGTTTGACCTGATTCCTCAAAGAGGATACGTAGGCGCTTCACGGCTCGGTCATAGTTTTGAAAAATGAAAAAAAAATCAATTAAAATATCCCCAAACAAGAAATTGGGGCAAAGGTTGCGTTTGTTGTAAATAAATCTAATTCCGAAGGTTGTAACTAATAACCCAAAATTAATGTATTTTTTGAGCCTTTTATACCCTTTCTTTCTAGCCTATCCAAAACCCACATTACGGTCCAAAGAAAGACCTTCTGATCAGTCTTCAAAAGATGCCAAGTCAGATAAATGAAGAGTCTTACCGGCGAACCTAACATTCTGTTCCACAGCAGAAAGGACTCTAATCTCCAGCAGAGAGAGTCATACCGGCGACACTCCAAAACCCCAGCTGGAAAGTGATACAAATGAGAGAGTCTTATCGGTGAAAATCTTTACGGACACCATAAGGCGACGAAAGCTAAGAGAAAAACCAAAATGAGAGAGACTTGATAGTGAAAACCTTCGGGCACTACAAGTCGAATAAGATTGGGAATCATATGGGGAATTGCCAATTGAAGGTCTTGAAAAACGATTGACGACGGAGGATAGGTCACATGTGCATGTCATGACCATTAGAGTCGGTATATACGTTTGATAGGTTTTTATTTATAGTTTCTTTTGTTAAAGAGTCATCATTTCCTTTGTCTTTTTATTATGTTCCCTTTTATCTTTTTCCTTTCATAGGAAAAATTCCCCAATAGAGTCTGTTCGGTCAGAACAAGTGAGAATTGACTTCAAAATATGCCATAAACTTTCCAATTATGCCAGATGAGATCTGACTAGTACATCCAAGTGGTTTAGTCAGCAAGGAACAAGCGCGAGGCAAGTGTCAAGGAAAATATCCCCAGCAAAAGGGAATTGACAAAAGGATTGACGAGTGTCAAGAGGGATATCCTTGCCAAAACCAAGGTTATAAACCTCAAGGCCAAGGCCCGTGAACAAAGCAAGGAAAGCAGTGAGCATGATTTGTGGGAAATTCATACAAGACTAAAAGTCGGGGAAATGCCAGTTTCCGAGCTATGCCACAAAAGAAGAGGGATATCCCCAGCAGAAAGGGATTATCCCCAGCAAATAATATCATCCCCAACAAGTAGTGGAGCGCAGAGCAAGGAAGGAGAAAGGGAAAACCATCCCAGTAGGAGTATCACAACCAACCACCATGTTTTAAACTAACAAATTTTGTTTGATTTGAAACAGGTAAAGGAAATGGCATTGATGCCAAAATGCATGCCGCAAGGGATATTATCAAACTGGGGCAGAAAATTTTCCTTTCATTTAGAAAATTTTCTGGAAGTCAGGTACCCATTTGGGGAAAAGTAAAGATAACACCAGTCTCAAGGGAAGTGGTCTTTAAACCAGTATGCCCCCAACATAATAAGTTTCAACGGAGGAAGTTGTTCCCCAGCAAAGGAATCAGAATCCCCCAGCAGTGTTATCCACGACAGCGTTATCCCCAGCTGATAACATTTTACCCCCAACAGGTAAGTAAATAATTCCCCAACAGTGTTATCCCTAGCAGTTTCGAGGAGTCCAACACAAGTTTGGTGAAAATCGGTATCCTCAGCGGTTCCTTTCGGGGAAAGGCAAAACGAGTCTCAAGGGAGTTAGTCTTCAAAGGAAGAAGCTAATAATAATAATAATAATAATAATAATAATAATAATAATAAAAAAATAATAATAAAAAAAGAAAAAAGAAAAAGGGGAAGCAGTTTGCATAGGAATGAAACATCCTACTCAAAAGGAAGTAGTTCTGGAAGGAGTAAGATAATATATTTACTCAACAGAGTTATCTTCATCAGTGTCATCCCCAGCGGATCATCAAGATGTAGAAGCATCTTCGACAGATTTTCGACCAAGTTTCAAGAGGGTCATAATGGGGAAAGAAGAAAGGGAAAATTCATCCCCAGCAAAATAATCCCCAGCAAGTTTTCGAGGTAAGACATTTTCAAGTCTTAAGGATATTTTGGGTTCATCCGCCCTCGAATAGGATATTTTGGGTTCATCCGCCCTCGAATATGATATTTTGGGTTCATCCGCCCTCGAATAGGATATTTTGGGTTCATCCGCCCTCGAATAGGATATTTTGGGTTCATCCGCCCTCGAATAGGATTTTATTTTTCTAAGTTGTTTGTTTGAAGTCAGGCGCCCACCTGTAATAACGAGAGGAATACATTTCAGTCTTTAAATTTCATGACAGGTGCCCACCTGAATAACGAGAGGAATACTTTTTGTCTATTCATTTCATATTTTAGGCGCCCACCTGTATAACGAGGGAATACATTTTGTGTTTTTACCAACAGGCGCCCACCTGAATAACGAGAGGAATATTTTTTTTTGTCTGTCCATTTCATACTTTAGGCACCCACTTGTATAACCAGGGAATACATTCCACGCCTTTATCAATAGGAGACGCACTTCCTAAGATAAGTTTCACCAATAGGAGACGCACTTCCTAAGAATAATCTCACCAATTGGAGACGCACTTCCTATGTTTATTTCACCAACAGGAGACGCACTTCCTAAGTATAGTTGTACCCATAGGAGACGCACTTCCTAAGTAAGTTTTACCAATAGGAGACGCACTTCCTAAGAACAGTCTTTCCCAATAGGAGACGCACTTCCTAAGTTTATTGCACCCACAGGAGACGCACTTCCTAAGTTTATTGTACCTATAGGAGACGCATTTCCTCCTAAGTTTAGTTTTACCCATAGGAGATGCATTTCCTCCTAAGTTTAGTTTTACCCATGGGAGACGCATTTCCTCCTAAGTTTACTTCTAACCATAGGAGACGCATTTCCTCCTAAGTTTAGTTTTACCCATAGGAGACGCATTTCCTCCTAAGTTTACTTTTAACCATAGGAGACACATTTCCTCCTAAGTTTAATTTTACCCATAGGAGACGCATCTCCTCCTAAGTTTAGTTTTACCCATAGGAGACGCATTTCCTCCTAAGTTTACTTTTACCCATAGGAGACGCATTTCCTCCTAAGTTTAGTTTTACCCATAAGAGATGCATTTCCTCCTAAGTTAAGTTTTACCCATAGGAGACGCACTTCCTAAGTTACTTTTACCCCAGAGGAGACGCACTTCCTGAATTAAGATTTCACGCATAGGAGACGCACTTCCTAAGTTAAAGATTTCATTAATAGGAGACGCACTTCTTAAGTTTAGTTTACCCATAGAAGAGGCATTTCCTCCTAAGTTTAGTTTTACCCATAGGAGAGGCATTTCCTCCTAGGTTGTTGTTGAAATCAGGAGCCCGCCTGAAGAGAGGAGAGGCGTTCATTTTAAAAGTTGTTGCCAACCTAAAGAAAGGAATGACATTTTATTTTTAAAGTTGTTTGTTGAAATCAGGAGCCAGCCTGAAGAGAGGAATGACGTTTATTTTAATCAAGAGTTGTTGAAATCAGGAGCCCGCCTGAAGAGAGGAGAGGCGTTTATTTTAAAAGTTGTTGCCAACCTAAAGAAAGGAATGCCATTTTATTTTTAAAGTTGTTTGTTGAAATCAGGAGCCCGCCTGAAGAGAGGAATGGCGTTTATTTTAATCAAGAGTTGTTGAAATCAGGAGCCCGCCTGAAGAGAGGAGAGGCGTTTATTTTAAAAGTTGTTGCCAACCTAAAGAAAGGAATGGCATTTTATTTTTAAAGTTGTTTGTTGAAATCAGGAGCCCGCCTGAAGAGAGGAATGGTGTTTATTTTAATCAAGAGTTGTTGAAATCAGGAGCCCGCCTGAAGAGAGGAGAGGCGTTTATTTTAAAAATTGTTGAAATCTCGCCAACCTAAAGAAAGGAATGGCATTTCATTTTTAAAGTTGTTTGTTGAAATCAGGAGCCCGCCTGAAGAGAGGAATGACGTTTATTTTAAAAGTTGATTGTTGAAATCAGGAGCCCGCCTGAAGAGAGGAATGACATTTATTTTAATTAGGAGTTGTTGAAATCAGGAGCCCGCCTGAATAGAGGAGGGGCATTTTATTTTAAAAGTTGTTGAAATCTCGCCAACCTAAAGAAAGGATTGGCATTTTATTTTCAAAGTTGTTGTTGAAATCAGGAGCCCGCCTGAAGAGAGGAATGACGTTTATTTTAAAAGTTGTTGTTGAAATCAGGAGCCCGCCTGAAGAGAGGAGAGGCGTTTTATTTTAAAAGTTGTTGAAATCTCGCCAACCTAAAGAAAAGGATTGGCATTTTATTTTAAAAAGTTGTTGTTGAAATCAGGAGCCCTCCTGAAGAGAGGAATGGCGTTTATTTTAAAAGTTGTTGTTGAAATCAGGAGCCCGCCTGAAGAGAGGAATGGCGTTTATTTTAATCAGGAGTTGTTGAAATCAGGAGCCCGCCTGAAGAGAGGAGAGGCGTTTATTTTAAAAGTTTTTGCCAACCTAAAGAAAGGAATGACATTTTATTTTTAAAGTTATTTGTTGAAATCAGGAGCCCGCCTGAAGAGAGGAATGGCGTTTATTTTCAAAGTTGTTGAAATCAAGAGCCCGCCTGAAGAGAGGAATGGCGTTTACTTTTCAAGTGTTGAAGTTGGGAGCCCGCCCATAATAACAGAGGAATACATTTCAGTCTTTATATTTCCAGAGTTGAAGTTGGGAGCCCGCCCAGATAACAGAGGCATACATTTCAGTATTTATATTTCCAGAGTTGAAGTTGGGAGCCCGCCCAGATAACAGAGGCATACATTTCAGTCTTTATATTTCAAGCGTTGAAGTTGGGAGCCCGCCCAGATAACAGAGGCATACATTTCAGTCTTTATATTTCGAGCATTGAAGTTGGGAGCCCGCCCAGATAATATAGGAATACATTCAGCATTAATTTTCAAGTATTGAAGTTGGGAGCCCGCCCATACAACAGAGGCATACATTTCAAGATCAAGTCAGAAGACAATAAAACAGAGGGTTACAGCAGGAATCCCCAGCAGGAAACAATAAAATCCCCAGCACCGGGAAACAGAAGGTTGCAACAAGAGGTCCCAACACAAACTCAAGTGCATGGGTCAAAAGGAAGAAAAGCATCAGAAGAAAAGCACCGGAGGAAACACAAGCCGACAAGAAAGCAAGGCAACAAGAACAAATTTTAGTCTAGCCTAGCTTCTTGTTTTCTTTTAAGCACGGTGTAACAAGGAGATCGATAAGCAGTGATAACAGCATGCAACAGCAGTAACATTGCAGTCCCACGGTAGTCCCAACTACCAAAACTTCCCGAACTACATTAACTTGATTCCCCTTTAGCCAGGGATATGTAGGAAACCTTTGAAGCAAAGGTTCGGTTAAATCTTTTTCAAAAAAAAAAATGCTTCACACGGAGTACTCGGATGGGAAAAAATCGCTCGCTTCATCTTTGCGCGAAAACCCTTCGTGTTTTCGGGCAAAGAGGGGCAGCTGTAAGCACGTGATTTTTCCCCTATATGAGAATTACTCCCAAAAAATTCAAAATCAAATGATTTTCCTTGGTGTGCAATTTTGTGAGATTTTGTGATATTTTTGGATAATTATTTGTATTTGTCTGTGTTTGCTTATTTGTTAAAGTAATAAAAAATATAAAAATATGTCGCATTTTGCATGTAGGATTTAATTCTACAATTTGTTAGTAATTAAGTTTGTTTACAAAAAATGAAAATTACAAAAATAGGCATCTTTTGCATTTTTAGCATTTAATGTCCAAATACACAATTTTATGCTTAATTATTACTTAATTGTGCGTTAATTGTTATTGGGAGTTAATTTGCGCTTTTATAACTTAATTTAGTTCTTAATAATAATTTAAGTATTTTTATAATTTAGTTTTAGAAAATAAAAGAAGAAAAGATAATAAAAATACAAAGAAAAATCGGATTGGGCCACTTCTTCAAATTTTAACCCCAGGCCCAAATAATTGCCCAATCTTCTCCATGACCCAGTACACTTCAGAACGGGTCGACCCGGTCCGCCCCATTAACCCAAATACCCAACACCCTTCTTCATTTTTCAAAACACAAAACAAAACAAAAAAAAACAAAAAAAAAAACAAAAACCCTAGGACACTAACTCACCCGCCCCCATCCCCTCTCTTCTTCTTCACTTTTGCTCCAAAATGAGGAGCTCCCATGGCTGCCTCTTGCAGCTTCGTCCCAACGTCCATGGCTGCCCTTCACCAGCCCCATCGACGACCAACTCCTGTTCACCTCACGTCTTCATCTTCTTCACCCTCCATGGCTAACCCCTTCACCTCCATAACCATCGTCGTCACTGACCATAACCCCGCTGCTCCCTCGTCGTCGAGTCCTTCGACCAAACAGTCCCCTCCCTCGTCGTCGTTGCCCGTCATCAACACCACCCTAAACGACGACCATGGACGCCTGAACCGCCGGACCCCCGTCGAGCAGCAGTTGTCGTTGTTGCTGCTGCTTCACGTTCTTCTTCATCCTCAACCCTACTCCGTCACTGCCCTCGTCGTCCAGCCCGTTCCGCCATGGACGTCGTCAACCAGCTGCTCCTGTTCTGCCTCACTTCATCTTCTTCAGCTTGAGCATCGCCATGACCAAGTTGTCTCCGAGCTGCTGCTTCATCTTCCTCCTCGACGAACAGCTGCTCGACGTCCTTAAGCCAAACAGACCCATTGAGCTGCTGCTACTGTTTCATCTTCTTCAGCTTTGCCATCGTCGACCAGCTTCTTCTGCCTCTTCCCGTTCACGATGATGTCGAGCCCGCCGGAAAACCTTCCCAAACCATCATAGCTTCTGTGGTGTTTTCCGTTACTGTTTCGACGTACTTCTTAAAGTCGAGTTCGTCGTCGAGTTAGTCGTTGAGTCCGGACAGATTTATTCCCATTTGAGGTTTGTCGAAACAGTCCATACAATCGAATTCGTCGTTGTTCATCTCCGGTTAGTAAGTTTTAGAGTTTTATTTTGTCCGTATTTTGTTTTGATATTTTCGAATCTAAAATCGGAAAATGTTTGTTTTGTTCATGTCTATGGTCAGATATTTGATTTTTGGTTTTGTTCATGTTCATGTGTTTTTGTTGAATTAATTTTCAGATTTCAAATGGAAGTTAATTAGTGGTTTTTCATGTTTACTTCATGTTTGTATTGTTGTTTAAGTGAATATTTGTTAGTTTAATGTTTGTTAGATTCAAATTGAAATTTAATTAATTATTTCTTCAATTTGTTTCATGTGTTATGTATTTTCCATAAAATATTAATGTTGTTTGAATCGTTTGAATCCGTCATGTTTGTTGTTTAAAAGTATATTTAGTTCATGTTCATCTTGGTTTGAAGTTCATGTTAAATCCAGTGACTTAATGTGAGTTCATGTTTTGGTTGTTGATTTAATTTGAATCATGCATATTGTTGTTTGTATTGTTGTCTCTTTGTTCATCCATTGATGGTCTAAATTAACCAGGATTGGTTCCCGATATGGTTAATTTATTTCCATTAATTTTGAGTTGTGTTGTTCATCGTGTTCATATAATTGTTGTTGAAGATTGTTGAAAAATTGGTCATCTTGATTATATTTTGGTCAAGTTATGATTAATTGAGTGTTTAGAGCTGATGGGGGTAATTTGGTAAATTGCATTGCATTCGGGGGTAGATTTGTAATTGCAATAAGGTCGGAGGGGTAGTTTGGTAATTGAACATTATTTTGATTCTTTATGTTAAGCATGGGGGACAAAATATAATGGGGTGGGGTTTTTGATGTACTTGTTTAATATAATGGGGGACAAGACAAAACATAATGAGGGAGGGGGGATATTGCATTTGTTTATGTTAAGCATGGAGGACAAATTGTAATGGGTTGTGTTGGATGTATTTATTTAATGTAGGCATGGGGACAAAGTTTAAAATAAAGAAAACATTAATAAGTGGGACAAATCATGTTATTGGGGGAATAATTTGGGGTTGGGAATTCAAGACAAGGTCTTGCTATAAATAAGAGTTATTCTTGACATAAAAAGGGAGGAAGATTGAGAGAAAAAGAGAACTTGAACATTATTGGGAGGACAAAAAGATTGAGAGAAAAAAGGTGGAGATTATTGACAGATTTTTACACTTAAGAGCGGACAGACTTGAAACATTTTGAGAGTAAAAGAGAAATACAATTTGAACTTTCACTCGAATAATTTCCGTTTGCTTTTCTCGAGTGTTATTCAAAAATCCGAAATTACTGCATCTTGTATCTTTTCTCTCCTCTGCTTTGATTGTGATTGCACTTTGGTATTGCTGAGTTTTCAATCTGTTGCTGGGTTATTCTACTGGTTGTTACTGGTTTGCGGTGTTGCTGAATCTGTTGTTGCTGTGGTATTATTGCTGCTGACTTCTCCTTCTTTTGTTCTTGTACTGTTGTTTCCAGGTACACATTTGTACAATCTCGGCTTGAAGCAAAAAATGAAATATTAATCAGGCTTTGTTCCTGTTGGATTTGTGTTTGAATATTAATTTTTCTTTCTTCGTATAAAGATGTAGTTGAATGATTAATGAATAATGAGGTTGCATATGTATGCTTTCTTCATCTAATAATGTTAGTTTAAATTAATCGGATAATAATTAATCTGTTTTGATATTATGGTCAATCTCATGTTCTAGTATTATTGAATAATAGAATATAAAAAATGAAAGTAGTTTTTCTTTGTACAAACTCGATCGCAATTTTCCATTCGCATTAGCTGTAAACTAATAACTAATAAGTTACGTTTTTCAGCATGTAAATAATTAAGAGATTTTCTTTTATTTTAGAGACGAACTTAATAGAAAATATAGTCATTGTAGGTTTATCCTTTTAAAGACAATGAGACGAGCCTCGCCAAATAAATCACACATCGCTGGGGCCCTCAATAAATACATAACCATTGACTAGACTTTGGATTTGGCCGTTTAATGAACGTTCACGGCCTCTTCCTAAAATAACAATACGTTAGTCTCTTTAGGACGCGCCTTAATAAATCTTACCTTCTTAAACTCGGGTGCACATTTATGTGACCCAAATCCAAATCTCAGCGGAGTTGAAATGTGTCTCTAATCACGAGTACATTGATTGTGACGTGGTTCGAGATGCATGTCCACGACGTTGCAAATTCCTTTTAAAAAAAATAAGAATGAGATGAGCCTCGCCGAATAAAAATACAAATTGCGGGGCCCTCAGTAAATATTTGTTTTAAAATTGCTTAGACTTCGGGATGGACCGTTTAGCAAAATTCCACGGCCCTACCCAAAGTAAATGATACGCTAGTCGCTTTAGGTGCGCCTTTAATAATTTAATTTCCTTAAACTCGGGTGCACATTTATGTGACCCAAATCCAAATCTCAACAGAGTTGAAATACGCCAACAACCACGGGTGCATTGATGTGACGTGGTTCGAAATGTGTTTCCACGATGTTGCAATTCTTGATAAAAATAACAGTAGATGATGAAAGCGGCAAAAAGTTAAAATTTGCACATAAGTTCATATTTGTATAAAATCAGATAATCAAGCCGAATATAACAGTTGAGCGACCGTGCTAGAACCACGGAACTCGGGAATGCCTAACACCTTCTCCCGGGTTAACAGAATTCCTTATCCAGATTTCTGGTACGCAGACTGTAATATGGAGTCATTCTTTTCCTCGATTCGGGATTAAAATTGGTGACTTGGGACACCCTAAATCTCCCAAGTGGCGACTCTGAAATAAATAAATAAATCCCGTTTCGATTGTCCTTTAATTGGAAAAACTCTCTTGTACCCTCACGGGGGCGGAAAAAGGAGGTGTGACACTACCCCAATGATACGTACAATATCACCAGATCAAAGTCGAGCAGGTCAAGCAGAGCCTGCGGGATACGAACTAACATCCCCTCTTACAAAACTAACGATTTTTCTTTGGATGCAAGCACTTGAGTTGCAAAATCATCAAATATCCTATACACTCACGAGACTCAATTGCTCAGAAATACAACTCTCAGAACCATTGCACTTAGTCACAGTTGCTATCCGCACGCATTGTCCCCAACAGATACAGTATCCCAGCAGTCGCAATATCGCAATCCACTATCAGCTAAGAAAATTCTATTATCATTTGCCATTTTACTTCCTGCATAAGGCTACCATTCTGCCTTCCGAGGTTAAGCTCTACCTCCATCTGCATTTTCTTGCATTGCATAAGGCTACCATTCTGACTTCCGAGGTTAAGCTCTACCTCCATCTGCATTTTCTTGCATTGCATAATGCTACCATTCTGCCTTCCGAGACTAAGCTCTGTCTCCATCTGCATTCTTGCATTGCATAAGGCTACCATTCTGTCTTCCGAGGTTAAGCTCTACCTCCATCTGCATTCTTGCATTGCATAAGGCTACCATTCTGCCTTCCGAGGTTAAGCTCTACCTTCATCTGCATGGCTGAAAGATCGCCACCTTATTTATATGTGCATGGCTTAAAGATCGCCACCTCTACATTTTTATGGCTGAAAGATCGCCACCTTATTTATATTTGCATGGCTAAAAGATTGCCACCTGACACAACCCAAACCGGGGTGTCACAAGTCACGAGCATCAACTAGGGTATAATTACAACTGAAAAGTTTCTAGTGTACAAATACAGACTAATGAAATGAATAGAGAGATTCCTTCTGTGTTTGGTGATAGTTGTTCCCTGCAAAAGATTGAGGTGTTCATGTGTGGAGACTCTGTTTCTCAATCAGCCAGAAATATTGAGGAAAGTCAGCAGGACAATGGAAAAGGCAAATTCAAGGTCACCATTCAGAACCCAATCAGGGATTGAAAAAACTGAATCCCATCTTTAATTGTTGTGCTCACTTGTAAGTACACATTCTTATTATTTTAATATTCTATATATATATATATATATATATATATATATATATATTTGCAATAATACATGACCTTTTAGTACTTTTAAATTCGTAGAATCCAGTTTCCTTGTGGCGTTGAAATCTGAACGATTTTAGCTTGAATTTGACGTGCTTTGAGAGAATATAAATACATAACCATTGGTTTGTATGATAGATGAAGGAGATGTAACTTTTTAGATAGATCAAAATCTTTGATAAACTCACTAATTCTATTAATGTTTTTAGTGATTTAGTCTTGTTTTTTTGGCTTCTCTCTATAATGGGGTAGTGTAATAACTGATTTGTTTGTGTGACTTGTAAGGTTCTATATGAAATTGGTTTTTGCACGATAGGATCTTGTTTCCTGTTAATCCTTCTAGAGCTGAGATTACAGGTTCTTGATTGGCTATTCTTGGAAGTTGCATAAACATTCAAATCCTATAAATCTTAGTTATTTTGACCTGACATGGCTATTCTTGAAAGTTGCATATTATGGCATTTTCCGAAACCCTTATCCCATTATGATTTAGTTGTCACTTGTTTAAGTCAGTGAACTCATTCCTTACTTTTATGTCTACAGATGCAAGTGTTGATTCCTATCCGCATACTTGAGCTATAGCCAGGGTAATATAGTGATGAGCCGCATGTTTCCTTCAATGAGTAATGCTGGTTCCACTTCTTCTTTCTCTATTTTTATGTTTTAGTTTGACAGTTATTGAAAACTCATTGTTAGAGGGTGTATTAGTGTCAATTGTATTATTTTTAATTAATTTGTTTTTTAGTGTATTAGGGATTGGGGTAGGGTTAAAAGAAATCGTATCTGTGAGCCCTAGGTTAGCCATTGTCATTGTGCTTGTGTGGGACTGGATTTGCCTATTGAATGGTCCACGAGACCGGGGTAGCGGTTGATTTCCAGCTTTGGGTTGTCCATTTATGGAGCCCCTTGTTAGAAAGGTAACAGTTTGCCATCTGCCGTCATCAGTTTGTGTAGTTGTTAGTTGCGTTTCTAGTGGAGTAGCAGATGTAGTATCGTGTGTGGTATGTGTGTGTGGGGTGGGGGTGGGGGGAGGTGGTGAGGTTTGTGTGTGTGGCACAAATTTACATAGATTTGTGGTGTGGCCTAATCTCCCATAACGAGTGTATAACATATTTAGCCCTTCGTAGAGTATTTGTTGTCGATGGTGACCAATGAAGACGTGAGTTTTGAGAAGTTTTTCTAATGGAACTTCAATGCAATTACGTTCATATCTGCCTCTGGTTGTGGCAGATGTGCATGTATCTATTTTCGTAGGGACCCAATTTTTGAGCCAACAAGCTGGAGGATTTCGAGATCATAGAATTTAGTGGGTAACTCTGGCAACCGAATCCATATGGCAGAGTAAGTGAGCTGAGCGTTTGATGCAATGAACTTAGGCTCTCATTTCCTTACAAATAGAAAGTGGTTAATAGAAACCAAGGTCCAGCATGTAATGCTTTAACCATGTTTTCCTCCTTCTGGAATTTGACTAGGAAGAAATCGGATCCCAAGTCAATTAGTGGAAGGTCCTCCGTTTGTTTCCATAGTTGAATGAGCTTTGTTCGCATAGTTTGATGTCCCACCTTACGTCCAAAAACTTTAATAATTACGGAAAGGGCGAGTAAAGTCTATTTTTGTCCGTGTTCGTTAATAGGATAAAGGTTTCTTGGTGCTGGTTATTTGTAGTTTCGTCAAAAAAATCGATAGATGAGTGTAATGTATGACAGGTATTTGGGATATGTGTGAATTGGTTATCTGAGATTAGTTTTTGCCTGAAGGTATCGGTAGGAAGGAAGGGAGATGTAACTTCTGTGATAGTTGGTGGGTCAATGTGTATGGAACTGATGTCTGGGGGTTCCGGTGAGGAGGTAGCGATGGTGGTGGTGTTCATCTTGAGCTTTTATATATTAATCTGTTGAGAATTTATAACTTAGATTTCTTGTTCGTGGGGGAAAAGGTGTATAGTTCAATCCAAGCCTTTGTTTGTTTTGGTTTTCATTCTTTTTCCTTTTTTTTCCATTTTTAAAAAGTGTATTTTAGTTTTTTTTTAAATATTTTATTTAAATGAATTGTATTTTAAAGTTCTTTTTGGAATTTGTCTCGGAGCTTGCCCATGGAAAAAAACGCTTTTAAGGCACATGTGGAAAGTGCTTGCCTCGTAAGACCACCCTCGGGGCGATGGATCAGAGTCCGACCACCCTCGAAGTAAAGGGAATTGATATATTGATTGAGCCAATTAAAAAGATATAAAGAGCATCTTAAGTAAGCAAAAAAATATTTTAATTACTTAATTATATTATATTTCAATAATTTTTACCGCAGTGAAGTGGCTGAGCTTCCGTATGTTGGCTTGGCATTTATGAAAAGATAGACACAAAACGTCTTATTATAAAACAATTTGGGGGGGAGGGGGGAGGGAAGCAAAGAGTATATAGAATTTCTTGTTGAAGCAAAGACTCATTAACTTTAGAAACTTCAGATAATTATGAATCCATGTAAATATGCATGAATATTTCATTAGAACCAAATTGAAAAGGATTTATTCATACACATAGCTATTAGCTAGCAAAAAGGAAATACCATAACCCCTCTTCTTTAGTAACATAAGTACTAAGATTTTAAACTTATTGTACGTACTGTTGGTTTTAGGTCATGTTGCTTTACTAATATTCATCTGATCCATTGGAAATAGGGTTTGGACCACTAGGAACATCATGAGCAGCCACCATATATTGTTGTTCGCTCTCGTTACTAGTGGCTGCTAATTTTTTGGGATTAACGATTATTGTGGATCTTTCATTTGTTTGAGACTGAAGCGTACTTATTGTTGTGAATTTTTCCTTTGATAACAACGAATCATGAACCGGAAAATCGAGAGGATGAGCAGCTGAGATTATGCATGGAGAGTTCAAGAGTAAAGCAAAGAAGAAAAGGAGAAGAAGAATTTGTGATTTGGTGCAGATGGTTAATTTTTTTCATGATAGAAGTTGAGTAATTAACCAAAAAAAAAAAATTCACCCCCAAATAACCCTAGGCGATCAATATTGGTGAAGAAAGTGAATTGCAAGGTGAAAATGTTGGTGGAGAAAGACCCAAATTTATAGGACAGGAAAATCGAGATGTTTATTACTATATCTCCGACTTTATGTGATACAATTACTATTTAAAGAGTCACATAATATTTTTCTTTGAATGTGTTTTTGGCAAATATTTTTAAATATTTTGAATTGCCTATTGTACAACAACAACAACAACAACAACAACAACAACAACAACAACAACAACTTTGGCAAATATTTTTAAATATTTAGAATTGCCTATTGTACAACAACAACAACATTAACTGTATAATCCTACAAGTGAGATCTGAAGAGGATATTAAGTACGTAGACCCTGCCCCTAACTTGTGAAGGTAGAGAAGCAATTGCTAACTATTATGACTTATAGTATTGTTTGCATGGTTTATGATGAATATGTAAATTTTATTTTAAATTTTTTGATAAATTCTATGCTCGAATTCATATCTAAAATTAGTCAGCTTGACCTTCGAATAAACTACGTCACATAAAATGGAACGGACGAGTATAAGGATTTATATTTAAGTGTTATGAATATGAGGAGTTGCAAAGATTTCTATTTAAGGAGAGATACATATGAATATGGGAATTCTTGTGAAAATACGGCTTTCCTTTTAGCTTTCGATTTTTCCTCTCTTTTATTCTAATTTACTAAAAAAGTGACTTTTGTGAATGGATAAAAATACATAAATTAAGGTCATTTTTTTCTTCTTCATGAAGCGGAGGAATATTGGAGCAATGATAAATTATCCCGACATGACTTGTTATGGGTTCGTACCATAGAAGCAGTCACTGATATTTGTATCATGATAGATTGTCTACATCCCCTCCTAGGACCCCGTATAAACGCGAGATGCTTTTTCCACCTGACTGTTTTTTTTAAGGTCATTTTTTTCAAAGACATGACTAGACTTGGACATCGACGTAGAATCATATGAACAGTGCGCAAACGAGCTTATTATAATAGTAAGTTCATTTGTCATGGATCGTATACAACCAAATTGAATTAATCGTGACCCTAATGCTAATATCGGACACCGAATATCGAAAAAAAAAAGTATGAGCTGGATTAGAGTCTGAGATATTGCTATACTCATAACAAGGTGTGCTTCGAGATGATCACGAAATCATTTATTGTACAAATTGATTATAGAAAACGTCAATATATTTCTATTGAGGATTTTTTTTACGTTTGGTTATATTTATATCAATTATACCAAATTTGAAGAAAGTCAGACATGGGAATTGACTTTTAAGAATACAAACGTATCTGTTTTGAGTTAACAACCTTGAAATTCAGTGTCATTTAGTCGCGGTTGTTTGTACAAAATTTTAGGTTATAGTCTATTTCTGTTAGTATTAAGTATTATAACAATCGACTTCATTAAATAAGCATTATCCACTTACGTATCTTTTTTTAAAGTATAAATCTATGTAAATTAGGTATATGAAAATGGTATAACATGAGGTGGGAGGGGGATCGTGCCCCTTCCCTCCCATTTTAGTTAAAGGAAAAACATAAAGAAAGTGAGACTGAAACATAGACAACGCTCTTAGGGCTCGTTTGGTACGAGGGATAAGGAATAATTAATCTTGGGATTAAATTTGAGATGAACATTTGATATGAGGGATAAAGGATAATTAAGAGCATATTTCCTCCCTTTATCAACTCCTTTTTTATGGTTGGGAGGATCCACAATTCTTCATTTATTCACAAGACCTGGATCCCGGGATTAAATTTGGGGAGAAATTCAAAAAAGCCATATTTATAAGTGGTCATTCAAAAATAGCCACAGTTTTCAAAGTAATCGAAATTTAGTCACTCTTCATGTAAAGATAAATCTGAACGAAAACACTGTTCAAAATGCAAAAAAATACTCCGGTATAATATACTAGAGTTCCAACAAAAGTATACTGATACCACAGTATAATATACTGGAGTTCCAGCATAATATACCGGCCCAGCATAATATACTGGAGATTGGAACACCGGTACTCCAATCTCCGGTATATTATACTGGAACTTTCTGCGTGTTGGAGTTCCAACATAATATGCTGGAAGTTCATACACAGGTGCACCAATCTCCAGTATATTATGCTGGAATTGTCCGTGTTGTAGTAAAATAATGGCTATTTTTAATGATTTTGCAAACGCTGGCTATTTTTGAATGATCAGTCCGAAAACTAGCTAGCATGTGCTATTCTTACTTAAATTTGAGATGAGTTTATCTCATGTTTGGTTGGAATAAAATTGCGGTATAACTAATTCTGTGATTAGTTATTCCGGAATTGTAGTATTTTTTTAATCCCTATGGCAGGGTGAATAACTAATCCCGGGATAATTAATCATGGGCTGACTTGATTCCCAACCAAACGACCCAATAGTTTGTCAAAATGTTTCTTAGATACATTAACTGAGGAAATGACCCACCACCATAAGTTTTTATAGATGCTCATTCGAGGTGGAGTCAAGGATTTAAAATTTATGAGTTCGAAATTCATGTTTTTTAAGTTATTGGGTTCTAATTAAATAATTTGTATATAATTTAATAAATTTCTTAAGACAAATATAGGGGTTGGACCAACTTACTGGATTCAGTCGAACCCGTAATTAAAAGGCTAGCTTTGCCCCTAATGTTGATCATAAGTTTTTTATTCCCTCCTCTTCATCTTCTATTGATCAGAAGTATCGAGTAGTGCCACATCAGTAGAAACTATTGCGTTAAGCTATACTGAGCTAAGTTGCTGTTGTTGAGGATCTATGTGTTACACGGGTTTGCAGTCTCCTGATGCGTCATCTAATGGAACTTTTTAACTTTACATACCAACCAAAATAGTGTAATTTTTATTGTGTATTTGTGGACTTGATATAGGAATATCAAATCCATATTTGAGAAAATGCATAAGTATTCTGATATATAGTTGGATTTTCAAGTACACACTTAAATTTTACGGGGGTCCTATTACCCCCCTCCCCTCCGAACTATTTTTAAGTGAAATAAATATCCCCTTGAGAGATGAAGTGGCACAGAAAGTGTCACGACCCAAAATTCTCTAAGGATTGTGATGCGCCGGACACCACTGTCAGGCAAGCCAATACCCAGAAGTTAATTAAATTCTCATTTTAGTATTCATTGAAACCATTCCTTTGATACATTAAACCATAAATAATGAAATTTATTAAAATAAGATGATATTTTTAACAAACATAATATTTGATAATCCCATAATCATCCCAGAACCCGGTATCACAAGTGCATGAGCAGTTTCTATGAAACAATGTAATACAATAACCGTCCGAAATACAAATTGGATAGTGGAGAAAATACAATACAATGCTCTGAAGGAGACTCTGCTGGCTGTGGGTCATCTCGAGAAGTACAGATCACCTAAATCTCTGTATCAACCATGCCGCTGCGCCAAACTAGGCCACGGCATACATGTGCCTGTGCAACAAAAATGCACAGCAAGTATAGCATGAGTACCAAAACAACGTGTACCCAATAAGTATCCCGTCTAATCTCGAAGAAGTAGAGACGAGAGGTCGACTTTGACACTTACTAGTGGTCCAATAATAATATAGAAGCATGGATTTTATAAAGTGATTTAAAACTCAAAGCATGAAGCAGGTAAACAATTCTTTTTATAATAAGAAATTCCCAAAATTTGTATTTCATCATTTGTCAATTTATCTCGGGCCGGAGAGGAAATATCATTATTCAAAAATGTCAAGGCAAGCAATACAAGCATGCACAAATCATGTCGAGGTCGTACGACCCGATCCAATAAATATTTAAACTGTGCACTGCCAGAGGGTTGAATGGCGCGATCCATAGATACATCTATTTAATCTACCGAGGCGTTCGGCCCGTTCCACAATAGATAACACATTCAAGCAGTCAAATCAAAAATTCATCAAGGAGCAATTATTCAGAAAAAGGCAAGCTTCTCTTTTAAAAGTCAAGAAATGATGTCTAGCCTTTTAGAAATTTATTTACACGTTCAGTATGGTTTAAGCATTTTAAATTGACAACAAGGTTGCAAATATTACAAGTAAAGCATGCTTTTGGGTCCTAGACTACCCGGACTAAAGCATAATAATAGCTACGCACGGACTCTCGTCACCTCGTACGTACGTTGCCCCCACAATTAGAAGCACGTATCCAATTAATTCACCTATGGGGACAATTCCCTCTTACAAGGTTAGAAAGGAGACTCACCTTGCTCTGAATTTCTATAGCCGGCATTCCACGCCCTTCCGAATACTCAAATTGATGCACAACGTTCCAAAGCTAGCCAATAATTATGTAAACCTATCAATACATGTTCAATTACTCATAATAATCCAATTTATAACAATCCCTAAACCCGATCAAAAAGTTGAAAAAAATTCCCTCGGGCCCACGTACCCGGATTCAGAAATTTTTTGAAGAAAAAGTTACCCATAACCTCACGAATTCAAATATGTAATTTACTCTCAATTTAATGTCCAAAATCGTGGTCAAAATCCGAAAGTACCAATTTTCTAGGTTTTCCCCTCAACCCCAAGTTTCTATCAATTTTTATGCTAAAATCTATACAAAATCAATGTATGTAACTCAAAGCTAACATAAACCACTTACCTTATGCTTGGTGATGAAAATGACACCTCAAAGTTGCTCCAAAATCGGCTCCAATGGAAGGAATGGGGTTTAATGAACCCAACCCCCGATTTAAAAGAACCTCACTACCTCCAGCATTTCTGCACCTGCGGTCACTTGACTGCTTCTTCAGTTCCGCAGGTGAGACCCATAATCCGCTTTTGCGGTCCTCCTCCAGGCCCTCAACTTTCGCATTTGTGCCCTTCCTTCTGCAGGTGCGGTCCCGCTTCTGCAGCAAGATGACTGCATTTGCGGTCCCAGCCTAGCCCAGCCACTCCCGCTTCTGCGGCTCCGCACCTGCGGCCAAGACCTCACAGGTGAGGTTACACCAGATGACAGTAGGCTTCAGCTCTTCCTCCCAATTGCAATTCGATCCGTTAACTACCCAGAATCCACCCGAGGCCCCCAGGACCCTGTTCAATCAGACCAACCAGTCCTATAACATAACGCGGACCTGTTCGAGGCCTCAAATCACATCAAACAACGCCGAAATCACGAATCACACCCCAATTCGAGCTTTATGAACTTTAGAACTTCAAACTTCTATGTCCGAATCCGGAACCTATCAATCACGTTCGATTGACCTCAAATTTTGCACACAAGTCATATTTGACATTACGGACCTACTCCAACTTTCGAAATCGGAATCCGACCCTGATATCAAAAAGTTCACTTCCGGTCAAACTTCCCAAAAACCTTCAAATTTCTAACTTTGGCCAAATGACTCCGAAATGACCCACATACCTCCAAATCCACTTACGATTGCTCTCCCAATACTAGAATCACCATACGGAACTATTCCCAGACTCGAAATCCCAAATGGACATCGATAACACTAAAATGTACTTCAACCCAAACTTATGAAATTCTTCCAAAATGTTAACTTCCACAATAGGCGCTGAAACACTCCCGGGTCATCCAAAACCCGATCCGGACATACGCCTAAGTCTAAAATCATTGTATGAACCTGCTGGAACGGACAAATCTCGATTTTGAGGTCGTTTACTCAAAAATTTCATCTTAGTCAATTCTTCCAATGTCAGATTTTGAAATGAGAATTTTCTTTCCAAATCAACTCCGAACTTCCCGGAATTCAATTCTGACCATGCGTACAAGCCATACTACCTGAAGTGAGGCTGCTCATGGCCTCAAACTGCCGAACGACATGCTAGAGCTCAAAACGATCGGTCGGATAGTTACATTCTCCCCCACTTAAACATACGTTCGTCCTCGAACGTGCTAAGAAGTTCGCTGGAGTTGCCTGAAATCACTGTTAAACACCTCGTGCACCTACACGTGCTACCACCACTCAGTTGAGCACATTAGCTTGATCAAATCTGAAGATATTCTCTTTTATTCAAGCAAATAAGCTTAGAACCGAAATTTCAACACCCGAAATTCTCTGCCAAGCCTGCTGCCAACCTATGAACACTGCATCAATCACCACACGATGAACCGATACATGATTGCATACATTTTCGAATTCACACTATGCACTGCATAATTCATATGACCATAATAGCATTCTCTGATAACAATAGCTGAAATTCCATGAATCTGATGCTCCCAATGCACCTCATGATATATATAAGTCTTGTTCTAACCCTTGAAATACCGTCACGACGGAAGAGACGTGTGGAAATTCATAACCAACTGCCTAGTCAACAAATCATTGAGGCTATACTCCTGACAAGAATCATCACCTCATTCTGAACTAAATAATGGTATTTGCTCTTTAATATACTTCATATAATCATTGATCCTAGATCCAACAATCTCGTCTTGCCCAGTACGAGCTGCTCAGGCAATAAGCCACCCCAGACATGACTAAAAGTCTCATATGATGTCACAACGTACCAATAAGCTACAAACTCGAACGTGATACATATGGAAACGAACTTTGGAAGGGACTACCTAACCCTCGCAACTATAGAACTTTCCTCTGAAAATGGAAAACAAAATACACAAAATTTTAGAATATAGAAAATTGCACTCAACATCATACTGTTGCGGCGTGCAACCCGATCCAAACAACATATGACTCACATAAGGAGATACACACCGAGCTAAATTGCTCATTATATCGGTTGCAAGCATGCTAAGTGCATAATACCATCCTTGGGGAGACAGATAGCGCCACTAGCTACAAAACTCAAGCATAACTGAGGTGTGATATATAACCTGAGTCACAAGAGCAATCCTGCTCACATAACACCATTGCTACGCGGAACCTCACCATAAGAAATTTATCAAACCGTTTCACAAACTCACATGGCACCATATAGTATTACATGAAATAGTCGACGACGAAATAACATCCAATGTTCAAATACTCCTTCATAAGGAGTACTATGCTGAAATGAACACATCTGGCCTAATATAGAGCCCACATTCATACTTAAATCCACCCATTGACCTCGGGCCGATTCTGATCACACCGAACTAGGCTAATAACCTTTCATGGGTCCATAATAACCTTCTTTTTCTCATAACACACAATAACAACCATCATAACCGGAGCAAACCTCCACAGTCCACAACCCAATAAACTGAGTGCCCTCCACGCATAAATTCTCAAATTAGTGGTACTACCATAATCTTCACACTTGGTTTAAATCTTCAATCAATCAAGTGACTACATGTCGCACTTATACAATCTTCCCGTGAGATACGCTCCCACGACCTTCCACACCAGATAACAAGTCTGCATATCCATACAACCCGCCGCACTAACGCTATAAAGCAAATCAAGAATCCATAACCAGGTTGCAAAGCCTCTTTCACTAAACACCAATCTTAGGTGACGCTGAAGACAACACCGGCTTACTCTAAACATTCAAATAACTTTTCCTACTCATCCGAGCTCTTGTCATCCTCGCCAACACTGAGCCGCAACCTCGGTTTCTCACTTTAAATTTTCATACCGCTCCCTGCACCTATCATGCCAATATGCGACAGTATAAGAATTTCATCATAACTCCTGAACCACTAATAGGGTATACACTTCATCATATAGAAACCTTTTACTTAACTCATTCCAAGAGAACCATAGCAACACGCGAGTAACTTCTCATAACCGTAGGACATTCCAATCCTCAAGTAGTGGTCTGAACCACCATAACCCTTCCGGGATCCGCCTACACATAACAAGCCATAATACCTAAATACTTCCAAATAAAATCAATTACGGCAACTGTCAAGCCTTGCACGCACCGTTACGAATCACATGCATAACTTAATCACGCTGAAGAAACTGATCACTACCACCAATATTCCAATTCCACTATGGCTAACCAATCTAACTTCTTCCAATTTATCCTTGATTGCCTTAGAGATAATAATACTCCATTCAACACATCACGCACTTAATCCACACTCATTCCGAGTGGCCTTGTATCACGAGACCATGTTGTCCCAAATCCCACGAACCATCTCATACCTTCCTTGGGCGCATATTCGCATCCTCAACTGATACACCCGTTCCCATGATCCCTCTATGGATCCAAATTCATTCTCTTTCATTCCTCCAAAGCTATATTACAAGCCGAAGATATCATAGAACCTTCCAAGCCTCCTTTCATAATCCGCTGCAAAGCTCGATTCTTAACCATACTTATGTACTCAAAATCCTTAGGCACCATGCCTTAACCTTTAAATCCACTAGGATCGTTATTAAGAGTCACCCACTCTGACTTGATCCCGAATATAACCAACTCCAAGAATCTTCTAGCACATGAACACTCTCTCAATGAAGCACGCGTAACTACACGAAGCGTAAATCCTGGACCTTCCCCAAGCCTGAACATAATTGATAAGGCCATTTATGGCACACATCTCTCGAACCATTTACTCAAATTACCACTTATATTCTTTTCCCTTAGATGAAATAACTTGCCCTTATGCCGATAGCTAGAAGCCTCACAAGTAGATAACCATGCACCCAATCGTAGGCTGTAGGACTCCCCCACTTAGCTTGAAGCCACCATTACACAACTCTACAACCCACCAAGATTCTTTCTTCACTGTTGATATGATCTTGCACAGCCACCTCGCCAACTTCCTCGAAATCCTTCTGTTCGACCTCTTTACCGGATAGCTAGTAGAATCCTTCGCAGAAGCTTTGCCAACACCACGCGAACGATGATCTACTCACAGGAGATAATCCACCTGTGGAAATTACATGCCGGCATCTCCCAATGACGTTGCACTGCACAATTACTATGAAATCCACATTCCAACCTGAGCCCATGCTCGTTTGATAGATGTACAAGCCCATTCACTCCTCATGGACATCAACTAAATGTGCGACAATGTCTTCCAATTCAAAGTCATGTTGTATCCTTCTTCATATCAAGCAACTCCTTTCTACCGTATCGAATCTCCCGCTGCATAGTAGCCGATATTTCCAATCAAGCTTGTGTACCAAATCACCGTCCACCAAAATTCCCAAATCACTCTAAACTTTTTCTCAAGGTGTGTAGTTATCCTGCCATTGAACCCATATGCTACTCTGCCACTCTCCTACTTGGGCAACCTCACTTCTTTAAGCAACTACTCGGTTCCTGTTTTTCCACACTAGGACTTCTAGAAGTTTAACAACTGCATGACACTTCCCACATGTTCTTCCTCATCCTTTACTGCTCAGTTGATGCCTTAGATCAAAATCTATCTCAGTAGCACTTGAACCAATAGACCGCTAATAACTTTAAACCTTTCCGAAGATCATCCTTTCTCGAGCCATAGACATTAGAACATCGATTCAATCCTTAACTACCGCACCCTGCGATCTCTGACAGTTGCTTCTTCAATACTATCTCACAATATCCCGCCCTATAGGCGATTTGTAGAAGATCATAACACCGGCGAACTTAAGATATTCAATTAAGGACGACGACACCATGCCAAAGATGAAAATCCCACTACACTTGAAAACACCAAGACTCGTTACCCCATCAACCCAAACCTGAACATTTGTAGTCCGATTGCCTTTCCTCCACTAGAATAAAATACTGAATATCTAAATCGTACACTGAGAAAACCTCCCTTCAAGTCATTCACTGACCTGACGCGTCGGCAAGCATCCTACCATCACATCGATACTGCGCGACAACCGTTCATAAGCATCATGGCAACTTGTGCCTAGCCTCAGAGCTCTCAGAAGTACAACTACTGAGCTGAAATGACAGAATATCATTCCACAAGGCGATGACAATAGCTCAAACAACCACGCAGGGAGAAACATCTCTCACCACATTCGTAGTACCATTACAATTACTCACTCACCGATTCATGACCAGCGCTTCGTGCCGCATAAGATTGATCATGAAGGAAACAAGGGCATAAGCCTCAAAGGAAATCAAATCGCACGATGAGGAATCAAGAAGGAAAGTGCTTCTAACAACCCTGTAGCCTTTGAAGATAAGTACAGACGTCTCCATACCGATCCGCAAGACTCTACCAGACTCGCTCATGACTCGTGAGACCTAAGGGAACCTAGTATTCTGATACCATATTGTCACGACCCAAAATCCTCTAAGGGTCGTGATGGCACCGGACACCACTGTCAGGCAAGCCAACACCCAGAAGTTAATTAACTTCCCATTTTAGTATTTATTGAAACCATTCCTTTGATACATTAAACTATAAATAATGAAATTTATTGAAATAAGATGATGTTTTTAACAAACTTAATATTTGATGATCTCATAATCATCCCAGAACCCGGTGTCACAAGTGCATGAGCAATTTCTAGGAAACAATATAATACAATAACCGCCCGGAATACAAATTGGATAGTGGAGAAAATACAATACAATAATTTGAAAGAGACTCTGCTGGCCGCGGGTCGTCTCGAGAAGTGCAGCTCACCTAAGTTTCCGTATCAACCATGCCGCTACTCCAAACTAGGCCACTAGGCATACATGTGCATGTGCAACAAAAATGCACAACAAGTGTAGCATGAGTACAAAAATAACGTGTACCCAGTAAGTATCCCGTCTAATCTCGAAGAAGTAGAAACGAGAGGTCGACTTCGACACTTACTAGTTGTCCAATAATAATATACCAATAATATAGAAGCATGGATTTTATAAAGTGATTTCAAACTCAAAGCATGAAGCATGTAAACAATTCTTTTTATAATAAGAGATTTCCAAAATTTGTATTTCATCATTTGTCAATTTATCTCGGGCCGGAGAGGAAATATCATTATTCAAAAATGTCAAGGCAAGTAATACAAGCATGCGCAAATCATGCCGAGGACGTATGGCCTGATCCAATAAATATTTAAACCGTGTACTGCCAGAAGGTCGAATGGCGCGAACCATAGATTAATCTATTTAATCTACCGAGGCGTTCGACACGTTCCATAATAGATAACACATTCAAACAATCAAATCAAGAATTCATCAAGGAACAATTATTCAGAAAAAGGCAAGCTTCTCTTTTAAAAGTCAAGAAATGATGTCTAGCCTTTTAGAAATTTATTTACACATTCAGTATGGTTTAAGCATTTCAAATTGACAACAAGGTTGCAAATATTACATGTAAAGCATGCTTTTGGGTCCTAGACTACCCGGACTAAAGCATAATAGTAGCTACGCACGGACTCTCGTCACCTCGTGTGTACGTAGCCCCCACAATTAGAAGCACATATCCAATTAATTCACCTATGGGGACAATTCCCTCTTACAAGGTTAGAAAGGAGACTCACATCGCACCGAAGTTCCATAGCTGGCATTTCACGCCCTTCTAAAGACTCAAATTGATGCACAACATTCCAAAGCTAGCCAATAATTATGTAAACCTATCAATACATGTTCAATTACTCATAATAATCCAATTTATAACAATCCCTAACCCCGATCGAAAAGTTGACAAAAACGCCCAAGGCCCACGTGCCCGAATTCAAAAATAAATTGAAGACAAAATTTACCCATAACCTCACGAACTTAAATATGTAATTTACTCCCAATTTGATGTCCAAAATCGTGATCAAAATCTGAAAGTACCAATTTTCTAGGTTTTCCCCTCAACCCCAAGTTTCTACCAATTTTCATGTTAAAATCTATACAAAATCAATATATTTAACTCAAAACTAACATAAACCACTTACCTCATGCTAGGTGGTGAAAATGACACCTCAAAGTTGCTCCAAAATCGACTCCAATGGAAGAAATGGGGTTGAAATGAACCCAACCCCCCATTTAAAAGAACCTCACTGCCTCCAGCATTTTCGCACCTGCGGTCACTTGACCGCTTCTGCGGTTCCGCAGGTGCGATCCACAATCCGCTTCTACGGTCTTCCTCCAGGCCCTCAACTTCCGCATTTGCGCCCTTCCTTCCGCAGGTGCGATCCTGCTTCTGTGGCAAGATGACCGCATCTGCGGTCCCAACCTAGCCCAATTATTCCTACTTCTGCGGCTCCGCGCCTGCGGCCAAGACCTCGCAGGTGCGGTTACACCAGATGACACCAGGCTTCAGCTCTTCCTCCCAACTGTAATTCGATCCGTTAACCACCCGGAATCCACCCGAGGCCCCCAAGACCCCGTGCAATTACACCAACCGATCCCATAACATAACGCTGACCTGTTCGAGACCTCAAATCACATCAAACAACGCCGAAATCACGAATCACGCCCCAATTCGAGCTTTATGAACTTTAGAACTTCAAACTTCTATGTCCGACGCTGGAACTTATCAAATAACGTCCGATTGACCTCAAATTTTACACACAAGTCATATTTGACATTACGGACGTACTCCAACTTCCGGAATCAGAATCCGTCCCCGATATCAAAAAGTCCACTTCCGATCAAACTTTCCAAAAATCTTCAAATTTCTAACTTTGGCGATATGACTCCGAAATGACCCACGGATCTCCAAATCCACTTCCGATTGCGCTCCCAATACTAGAATTACCATACAGAGCTATTCCCAGACTCGGAATCCCAAACGGACATCGATAAGACTGAAATGCACTTCAACCCAAACTTATGATATTGTTCCAAAATGTTAACTTCCACAATAGGCGCCGAAACGCTCATTGATCATCCAAAACCCGATCCGGACATACGCCCAAGTCCAAAATTATCGTATGAACCTGTCGGAACCTTCAAATCCTGATTTCTAAGTTGTTTACTCAAAAATCCAATCTTAGTCAAATCTTCCAACGTCAAGCTTTTTAAATGGGAATTTTCTTTCCAAATCAACTCCGAACTTCCCAGAATTCAGCTCTGACCATGCGTACAAGTCATACTGCCTGAAGTGAGGTTGCTCATGGCCTCAAACTGGTGAACGATGCGCTAGAGCTCAAAATGACCGGTTGGGTCGTTATAGAAAGTGTGTTCACTTTTTTAGAGGCGTGTGAGCGCATAAACTGCCTTAAAAATCCATTAATGTCTACATGTGTCATTTTACAATTGGATACTTTACCTTTAGTTATATTTTATTAATAAAAGGAAGATAATTTAAAGTTATATAATTAATTATCATTATAACTTAAAATAATATTTCTTTAATTTATTTCTTTTTGTTTTGAAATCCAGCCATTTTCTTTAATTGGTCATATTGTCCGGAGATTATCAAACTCCATTAAAGTATGCTGCAAGTTCGCTGAAGGTCTGTGCACCATTGGTTCTCTTGATTGGAATGGTAGAATTACACGAATTTTGAAATTGGGGGTTTCTTGGGGCTCAGTCTTCATCTTTAATTCACCAATTTCACCTCTTCTCCAAACCCAATTTCTAGAATTATCCCACTTTCATTTTTATCCATACATCCCCATTTTAGCAACAACAAAGACACAGCAACATCCCCTTTCGACAACTCTGGGCCTTGAGAGTATCAAAACCACCCGCGGCGATTTTGTCTCCGGCGATGATAACGATTCTAATTTTTTTTTTATACTATCCTCTTAGAAGTTCTCGAGGATTAAAAAATCAACCTTTCGTTTATGTTGTACTCTAATTGATCAGCGTACTCTGAATTATGTTTGTATTAATGTAACAAAGTTCTATGGTTATTGCGGGAAAAATTAATAGGTGAAAATAAAAATGGAAGTCAGAATTTTCTTTTGGTGGTAAAGATATGGTGTCTGGTGAAGCAGGTATGATAATAGTGATTTTTGGGGTTGTTGATAATGGAGGCGAGAGTAAGAACAGAGAAAAAAAAGGAGAAAATTGAAAAAAAAAAAAATTTTAGTGGTAAAAGCATTGAGGTGCGTGTACTTCACCGCACAACATAAATGTGGCTGTGACATTTTAAGGGTAAATGTATTCCATTATAAAATAGTCCAGGAGTAATATGACCTCGCAAAGTTTAAATGTATTGTTGGAAATCCGATACTTATGCATTTTCCCTCTCTATTTAGTAAAAGTTTACTATATCATGTCCAATCGTGATATTTGTGTCTTTGGACCAGTTCATGCTTCAGTTCTGCAAGAACTGTGCTGAAAAATGAACTGTATATTTAGCTTGAGAATATATTGAGAAGGAGCTTTTAAACCATTTGCACACCGAGGAAATGTTCTGTTTCTTTATCTCGGAAAGGACAGTATGGAAATATCTAAATTTTATAAAGTCATAACCTGTAAATTTGTGCAGATATAATTGACTGTAATTATTTTTGGTCTCCATTCTCTAAATCTTTACTATTCTTGTAGATATGTTTGAGATGATAAGGTTACTGCCTCCGGTCCAAAATAACTGATTTTTTAGTTGTTTTCGTACATATTAAGAAATTCACCTTTTAACATTAATTAACAATAAAACTGACCATATTAACCTTTACTATCTCTTCACATAAACAGTCCTAACACATACTCCAATATTAATTACTCCAAGGGCAATGTAGGAAAAAAATAATTAATTCATTCTTCAAATCTGGAAAAATCACTTATTTTGGACCACAAGAAAAAAGCCAAAAAATCACTTATTTTGGACTGGAGGGAGTATTATTTTCTCTTATTCCTTCTTCATGTATGAACTTATATCTATCTATTAATGACATTAGACTCTTCTTTCTGCAAGTATTCTCTTTCTGAACTTCGACTTTATTTAAGCAAATCCCAAAATAGCATAACCTAATAATTGTTTTGCTAATGAATGATTTCACACAACACAGTTAAGGAACTGAAAACATTTCCAATACTGGCAGCAGCTCCCGCTAAAGCAATTGTAGCAGCTCATGCGCTGATTAATTTTGAACCTTATAATCTTACATAATAATAAAGAAAGTTTAGAGAAAATTAGCTCTTTATTTGTTTATGTCGCCCATCTTTCTTTTCTTCGATTTTAGATTGTAAAAAAGAGAATGGAATTTCCGATCTTGTATCCGCTACTTCCTATTATTACTCCTTCAAATTGTTTCTTTTGTTTGCCTTGGTGTAACTGCGTGAATTCAGGACGTATTGACAAATTCCTAAATAACATCCCTTTTAGAGTGGCTACCTGATGTCGTTTCTACGTCAAAATTGTACAATTTTGGGCTCTAACATTCCAAGTGACAACAGTAGAACAAGTGACAACATTTTAGTTTTTGAAGGAAAGGAAAACTTCTCATTGGGACTGAGGCTTACTACCAATGAGGCTTACCAATGAGGAAAACTTCTCATTGTTGTTTTCTAATTTCTCCTCGTTCTGGTATGAAGAAAGAGCTCTTACAAGCTCTCCCCGTATTTTGTTGCTTTGTCCTTGTTCTTTTAAGAATTCGGATTGTAAGGTGTTTCCACTACGCAACAAAAAATTAGACTTTAGGAATGATCAACTCAAATAGATGCTCATTATAAGTTTTTCCCTGTCTCCTCTTTGTGTTCTATTGATCAGAAGCATCCAACAACATTACACCACTAGAAAGAGTTAAGCTACTAAGCTAAGTTGTTGTTGAGGGGAACTATGTCATTTGATGAAATTTTTTAACTTTACCTATCAAAAAACGTATTTTTATTGTGTATTGATATAGGAATATCAACGGTAGTACTTAGAGCCCATGATTTCGCTAAAGGTGTTCCAGATTTAATATATATACAACAAGAAGTGCATGATGCCCCAAGATTTAACCTTCCTTTCGAACGAAGTTATCTTCGAAGATCCAGATAAGCGTGCTGGTCACTCCTCTTGCATTCATTTTCTATATATAAAGAACTGTAAAACAACTAAAATTCACCCATCATAGCAAGCCTCTAAGTCTTCAAAAATTTCGGCAAAATTTTTCCGGAAACTAAGCATCATTTTTGTACCTGTCTCATACCATCCAAACTACAACACTTAATAATTCCAAGAGTCACATTCATTCATTTCACACGGAATAAGCAAGATGGTAGACTAGCAAAATATATTTAACTGTGTTATACAAATATATAACACAATTTATTTATTTATTTATTGTTTTTTTTTCGAAGAGTAACACAATCTAACACATTACAAAATTACAACTACACATAAGGTTCATGGAGCAATGCAACAAAGAGTTTTCAATAACTGTCAAACTGAAACATAACAATAGAGAAAGAAGAAGTGGAACCAGCATTACTCATGGAAGGAAATGTGCGGCTCATCACTAAAGTACTCTGGCTCAAGTCTGCGGATCGGAATCAACACTTGCATCTGCAGATATAAAAGTAAGGAATGAGTTCACTGACTTAAACAAGTGACAACTAAATCATAACGGAATAAGGGTTTCGGAAAACGTCATAATATGCAACTTTCAAGAATAGCCAGTCCAAAGACTGAAATCAGGTCAAAATAACTAAGATTTATAGGATTTGAATGTATGAACTTATATCTATCTGTTAATGACATTAGACTCTTCTTTCTGCAAGTATTCTCTTTCTGCACTTCGACTTTATTTAAGCAAATCCCAAAATAGCATAACCTAATAATTGTTTCGCCAATGAATGATTTCTTGCAACAGAATTAAGGAACTGAAAAAATTTCCAATACCGGCAGCAGCTACCGCTGAAGTAGTTGCAGCAGCTCCTGCGAGATTAATTTTGAACCTTATAATCTTACATAATAATAAAGAAAGTTTAAAGAAAGTTAGCTCTTTATTTGTTTATCTCGCCCTTCTTTCTTTTCTTCGATTTTAGATGGTAAAAACGAGAATGGAATTTTCGATCTTTTATCCGCTACTTCCTATAATTACTCCTTCAAATTGTTTCTTTTGTTTGCTTTGGTGTAACTGCGTGAATTCGGGACGTATTGACAAATTCCTAAATAGCATCCCTTTTAGAGTAGCTACCTAATGTCATTTCTACGTCAAAATTGTACAATTTTGGGCTCTAACGGTCCAAGTGACAACAGTAGAACTTAGTGGTCTATGGCGAAGCTAGAGGTTTCGCTAAGGATGTTCCAGATTTAATATATATATGTGTAGAAAGCGCCATCAAGATTTAACCTTCATTTCTAACGAAGTTATTTTCGAAGTTCCAGATAAGCGTGTTGGTCAATCCTCTTGCATTCAAGGTGTGTTTCGAGATCATGACTTTTGTTACTCTCAAGTCCTCAATTTTCCTTGACGATTTTTTCTATACATAAAACTGTAATCCAATCAAATTTCACATCATAGCAAGCGTTTGAGTCTTCAAAAATTTCGGCAAATTTTTTCCTGAAACTAAACATCATTTTTGTACCTGTCTCATATCATCCAAACTATAGCACTTAATAATCCCAAGAGTCACAGTCATTCATTTCACACGGAATAAGTAAAGATGGTAGACTAGCAAAATATATATAATTGTGTTTTATAAATATATAACACAAATTTTTTATTTTTTTATTTTTTTTTTTGTTTTTTTTTTCCCGTAGAGTAAGACAGTCTAATACATTACAAAATTACAACCACACATAAATACAACAATGAGTTTTCAATAACTGTCAAACTGAAACATAACAATAGAAAAAGAAGAAGTGGAACCAGCATTACTCATTGAAGGAAACGTGCGGCTCATTACTACAGTACCCTGGCTCTAGCTCAAGTCTGCGGCTCGGAATCAACACTTGCATCTGTAGACATAAAAAAAGTAAGGAATGAGTTCATTGACTCAAACAAGTGACAACTAATTCATAACAGAATAAGGGTTTCGGAAAACGCCATAATATGCAACTTCTAAGAATAGCCCGTCCACAGACTGAAGTCAGGTCAAAATAACTAGTAAAATTTATAGGATTTGAATGTTTATGCAACTTCCAAAAATAGTCAATCAAGAATCTGTGATCTCAGATCTAGAAGGACCAACAGGAAAAAAGATGACTTTATAAAATTTCACATTTATTAAAGAATCTGTAGACATTGAATGTTTTCCAGTTGAGGCCTAGATGACTCGAGCACCCTTCCTAGAAGGGGTTTGAGCTTTAGGTGCTCATTAGGTGTATCAGTTTGGTTATGGTAAAATTTCACATTTATTACCAAAAAAATATTAATAGGATTAGTGAGTTTATCAAAGATTTTGAATCTATCTAAAAAGTTACATTTCCGTTATCTATCATACAAACCAATGGTTATGTATTTATATTCACTCAAAGTACGTCGAATTGAAGCCAAAATTGTTCAGATTTCAACGCCACGAGGAAACTGGATTCTATGAATTTAAAAGTACTAAAAGGTCATGTATTCTTGCACATATATATAGAACATTAAAATAAGCCTAGAATAAGAATGTGTACTTACAAGTGAGCATGGCGATTAAAGATGAGATTAGGTTTTTTCAGTCCCTGATTGGGTTCTGAATGGTGACCTTGAATTTGCCTTTTCCATTGTCCTGCTGACTTTCCTCAATACTTCTGGCTGATTGAGAAACAGAGTCTCCACACATGAACACCTCAATCTTTTGCAGGGAACAACTATCACCAAACTCAGAAGGAATCTCAATGAGCTGCTTGCAATTTTGCAACACTATATGCTCAAGAGATGGGAAGGCATCATCTGATATATTCCAATGTGTAATGTTCAGATTTCCCAATTTCAAGTATTTGAGTTTTGGAAATTCCTCATCACTCGCATTCCATTCTTCTCCCTCAAAAGCTTTTGAAAGCAGTTTCAAAATTTCAAGGTTTGGTAATGCTGCAATTGCAGAAATTTCAACCCATGGCAGCTGAAACTTTGATAAGGTCAATTTCTTAAGGTTTGAGGGGAAGTTAAATTCACAAGGCTGAAGCACTCCGCCTTGATAAATCACATTGAGCGATTCAAGCTGATTCAAGAAATCCAAAATTGGAAATCGATTGCAAGATTCTCCCAAGTTCTCAGAATGACCCCAAGATTCCAAAAATATGCATTTTAGTTTTTGAAGGAAAGGAAAACTTTTCATTATGTTCCCTTTGTCATAAGAAAGAGATGGGGTGGATAAGGTCTGCAAACAATCCAATTGGGACAAGTTGGAATCTGAGAATGTACAGTTATCTATATGTGCATGCCTCAGTCCCTCCATACTGAAAAATGTATCTGGTAATGCTACCTCACTTTTTGTTCCTTTCACTAGGAAAGTTTCTAAGTTCCAGAGCTTGGAAATCCAAGAGGGCATGACCGTCATGTCACCTTGAAGTGACAAAAATCTCAAATGCACGAGCATTTCTATCTCCCCAGGAAAGGTATTGCCAATGTTGATGCACCCCAAGTCCAACACTCTAACAAGATTGTGGCCCCAAAATGATGGTGCGATGCCATCATTTGGCCAGGAGCGATGCCAACCGGGTTCAGAAGAATATATCATTGTGCGGGTAAGGGAAATATGTGGCATATCCAGAGAGAAATCTTCAAACCGCGATGCCACTGGCAAGAACTTTTCGGCCTTAGATTTGTCTCGACAGAAATGATATAGATAATTATGAACCTGACATGATTTCAGCCCGCCCTTTGAACTTCTTCTGGCCTCCATTACAAGGCTCCTCCCGATAAGATCATTCAGGTAATCTTCTGCTACCTCCTCTGGTTTCTTCACCTCATCTCTTCGTAAAAATCCTTCACTAGCCCATAACCATGTTAGTTTTGAAAGTGAAATTTCTGTACTCATTGGCAATGCTGCAAAATATAGAAAACATTGTCTTAGATAACTAGGCATATTTTTGTAGCTCAATTCTATTATTTCATTGCAGTCTCCTACATCACGATTAGTTTTTGAACTAAATGCCTCTTCAGTAATGGTTAGCCAATCGCTGTTGTCCTCTAAACTGACAAGAAACCCAGCTACCAAAACAATGGCCAGAGGTAGCCCTCGACAATTTGCGGCAATTTCCTTTCCAACTTCAGCAGGACAGTTCTCATTTGGAATTGGGGGTTTGCGAAATTCTTCTCGAGTACATAAGCGAAGGTGATTATACTTCACTTGTAGTAGTTCCCAACTCTCTTCCGGAGTCAACAAGCGAACCAAAAGAGGTTCATCAAACAATGGATCCTCATATTTTCGGCCGCTGGTAACAAGAATTCTGCTTCCATTATGATTATCTGGAAAACACCTGTGCAACTCATCAAGTATATCAGAATCCCACACTTCATCTAAAACGATGAGGTATCTTCCTCTATGTAACTGTCTGCGTAAAAGATCAAGATAATCTAGCTCCTTCCCCTCCTCTGACTTGTAAATGTCATTGCTCGGATCAACGATAGAAATTAAAATATCTTGGGCCAATTCACTCACCGTATGTCCAGGAGAAACAGAACACCATGCTCGAATGTCACAGTGATCTGAAGTTCTTCTGTCATTGTAAATTCTTTTGGCGAGTGTTGTCTTACCAATCCCTGGCATGCCAATGACAGGAATAGTATTAAGCTCGGTACCTCCACCAATTACCCGTGCCATTAATATTTCTATCTGGTCCTCCAAGCCTACAACTGCTTCATCAATGATCGGAGTGCTAGGTTTTGATGTTTGACAATCACTTGGAACATCCTTTTTTTCTGTGTAGATTTGCGAAAATTCAACAATGTCCTTGAAGAACTTAATTTCTTCAATGACATTGTGTAGCAGATTGTTCCCTTTGTAATAAAGCCGAAACAAGAAGTATTCAACAACATACTCAAATTTGACAAATAAATTGGTCATCTGATTGCAAACATCTAACACTTCCTTACGCTCTCCTAGTTGGTCAACATTATTTTCGAGAAAAGGTTTGAAAATTTTAAGCTCAGCCAGTACAAATTTAATCTGAAGTTTTATCTTAGCAATTGAATCATTACTATGATCCAACAATCTCAGCAAATTCTGCGATACCAAATCTATACATCCCAAACTATCAATCTGGGAAAAGCCCAATCCAGTTGACCTTTGTACCATGATAGTACACTGCAAAATCTTTGATGCCAAGGGCTCCATCTTTTGCACCAAATGGGATATAGCAAGATCAAATTCTTTGCCCAAATCTTCATCCATTTCTCGGTTGTCCAATGAGTTAATGAACGACCAAAACTCATTGACTACAAGATCAAAGATTATCAAGCTTTCCTTTTGAACTTCATTGCATAAGATATATACTAGCAGTGACCTGAGCAAATTTTGGAGTTTTTGAACACAATCTTTGTAGACCAGAAGATAAGACCGAGAATTGAGCTCTGTTATCGGCGCTTGTAGGATGAAATTAACAAAGTCCTTTGCAAAGACATCCAATTCCCAACTGAAGCTTAGCACTGAGGGTAAAACTTTCAGGGCTTCAACATAAGGTTTACTGCTCTTTAATAGATCTACAAGGATTAAACTAATGCAATCATCCGAATCCTCTGCCAAACAAAGTGAAGAGATACAACTTGCTGCTTCTTTTATTACACCTGCGACACAATCCCAGCAATTGTTGACGTCGTTGGGCCTATTATTAAAGTTCTTCAGTATGAAGGAAACAAAACGGTATAGATGTTTTAGATTGCCTTTGAGAAGTTCAAGTTTTCCCTTCACAGGAGCAAGAAACTCTGCCCTGAACTTCAGCAAATACTCCAGATTGTCGACGAGGGATTCAATGTATCCATCTAGAACTCCAATCGTGTCTTTTGAAATTCTTAGAACTAAAACAATGTCCGGCTTGAGACGCCAAATCTCTTTAAGTAGGTCAAAAGCAACACGTTCCAGTTCAGTCTTTGCCATTTCAGATCTTCCAATTTCACAAGTCAAATGAAGGTCCCGTCTTGCCTTTTTGATCAAACTCCGGAAACGATCCAAAAGATCTCTCAACTCATTATCCTCATCCACGCTGATCCATGAAGGGGCACTGTGAACAAGTTGTAACAGAAATATTAATTCCATCTTAAGCGTCACTATTTGAAGGTGCGACCTTTCGATTATAACTTCTTTTCCAATAAATTTGATAAGATCGCCAATATTAGATTTCAAGTCCATGGCTTTGCAGATCAGAAATGCAGTAAACAAACTGAAGGAAGTAAAAGGTCAAGAGTTAAGACTGAAGAGTGAGTACACCAACAGCCTCAGAACCTATATTATTGATCAACAATTCTCTACCTTTTGTCATTTTACTATTGCATTATTTCAATTTAGATCCATATAACATTTCCATTGCTGCTTAAAAATGCTCTTTAAAAAGGCTGAATACATAGACACCCCTTAAACTTGTCCAAATAGTCCACTTAGACACCTAAATTAAACCCATAACCTATTGAGCACTCGATCTCCACTCAAATTGTGTCTATTAGACACAAGAACCTGATGTGGTACTAGTAAAAAGACTAAATAGTGTTCTTCACAATGGAAGCTAAACCACAATATCTACCTCAGCAACCTAACGATGCTCCATCAGCTTCTACCAGAAAACTCCACTCCGTCCACAGAAATTAGCCACTCCGTCCTCGCACCCTACAATTTTTTGAAACACCAGAGATCCAGCATATCCTCAAATAGAACGAGCACGCAAATTTTCACACCGAACTTAATGAGGATACCATCAACAAAGAGAGAAATTAATGCTTCTTCGTTTCCCTTTGGTGGAGGACAAAGGCGGTGTTTCTAATACTTGAATTCTTCAATTTCTTTACAATATAACTCAATCTATAACAATCAACCCAAACTAGACTGCTCCGGTGACTTTACGGAGAAAAAGAAACGCCGGGAGTGTGTGTGTGGGTGGGTGGGGGGGGGGGGGGGTTATTTCTTTTATCACAGCGTTTAAACTGCACGCTGCTTATTTTGTTAATTGTTTGACTGTGAGGTGTCTAAGTGAAACAGAGATAAGTGTTCAAATGGGCATATGCTTAGTTTAGGTGGCTATATGGAATATTAAGACAAGTTTAGGGCTATGTCTATGTATTTTGCCTTAAATTAATTAGCCAAATACAAACTGTTTCTCGCCAAAAATAATTTTTTTTAAAAGCATTTATGAGAAAAGTACTTTTCAAAATAAGTAAATTTTTAAAGCTTGGCCGAACAAGCTACTAATGTGGTATAATCACCTCACAAAAATTCAATTTTTCGCGATGGATTATGGTTTTGTAGGGTTGGGTCCTTTTTCAAGTTAGAGTTGGGTCTTCATTAGATTAATAGCCTGTTTGGCCAAGTTTCTAAAATAAGCTTATTTTGAGAAGTGCTTTTTTCAAAAGTACTTTTATAAAAAAACGCTTTTAGTGAGAAGCAGTTTGTGTTTGGTTACTTAATTTGAAAAGCACTTGTGAGCAGTAATTAGTGTTTGGCCAAGTTTTTGAAAACTGCTTCTAAGTATATTTTTCTCAAAAGTGTTTCTTAGAAAAGTGCTTTTGGAGAGAAGCTACTTTTAGCCTGTTTGGCCAAGGTTATTTTTGGCCAAAAGTACTTTTGGCCAAAAATTGAGGTGTTTGGCCAAGTTTCTGGAAGAAAAAAAATGTTTTTGAGGAGAAGCAGAAAAAAGTAGCTTCTCTCCAAAAGTATTTTTTTGAGAAGCACTTTTGAGAAAAATACACTTAGAAGCAGTTTTTTAAAGCTTGGCCAAATACTAATTGCTGCCCAGAAGTGCTTTTCAAACTAATTAGCCAAACACAAACTGTTCTCACCAAAAGTACTTTTGAGAAAAGCACTTCTAAAAATAAGCTGATTTTTGCATATTCGCCAAACGAGCTATTTATTCTACTTCTCAAAAACTGCTTCTGCTTCTCCTCAAAAATACTTTTATTTTCTTACAAAAGCTTAATCAAACACTTCAATTTTTGGCCAAAAGTGCTTTTGGCAAACAAAAAAAAAAGCACTTTTGGCCCAAATAAAACTTGGTCATACAGGCTACAAGTAATAGGTTAAAATGTGGATGTGTTGATGTAGCAAAAAAGTACTCGTATGTTGGTCAACGAAGGGTTATGTTATCAGTCGTTGTATTGTGATTTTTTGTGCGACAAAATAAAATTATGAGGCTTTTCAGACTTACATGACTTTGATCAGACATTACACATTCAATTGTTAATATTATTATAATTAATCGACATAATACAATATGTGATATATTAAACGAATAACCAAGCACAATAGAAAAGTGAAATAATTTCTAGAAATAGAAAACAACATTTGAACAAAAAAAATAAAAAGACACTGAATTGCATCCAAAGAAACAGCGATGAATTTTTTGTGGAAATCAAGCTAATGATATATAAATGAAAAATATAAGTGTTAAAGTTATATAAATATTTATACAATCAAGTCACTTTTAAAAGGTAATTGCAGGTAAATATATTTAATATAAGCGTCGATTGGTAATATGGAATAAATGATAACTGACATAACATAACGAATTGCAACGACCTGGACAGTCGTTTTGAGAATTTAAGTTTCGTTTAGTGGCATAAGGTCTTGAGAAACTTCATATTATGTATGTGTATCGACTTGTGTGCATGGCTCAATGCAATTATCGGATGATTCGGAGTCGAATTGGAAGAAGGAATCTAGTTTTGGAAACTTAAGCGGTGAAAATTTGACCGGAATTTGACTTTTGTGTAAATGGCTCCGGAATGAGTTTTGGATGATGTCAGCAGCTTCGTATGGTGATTTTGGACTTAGGCGTGCGTCCGGATTTGGATTTGGAGGTCCGTAGAGTAATTTGAGGCAATTCCGTGAAAGTTGGAAAAGTTGAAGTTTGGAAAATGGAGAAATTTGACCCATAGTTGACTTTTATGATATCGGGGTCGGAATGCAATTCCGAGAGTTGGAGCAGCTCCGCTATGTCATTTGGGACTTGTCTGTAAATTTTGGTGTCATTCCAGGTTGGTTTGATTGGTTTCGGCATGAGTTTTCGAAGTTGGAAGATTTGGAAGTTCATAGTTCGATCATGGCGCGATTTACATTTTCGGCATTGTTTGATGTGATTTGAGACCTCGAGCGAGTCCGTGTGAGGTTATAGAACTTATTTGTGTGTTTAGACGGGGTCCTGGGGGCCTTGGGTGTGTTTTGGGTCATTTTCCCTTATTTTTGAACTGCTGGTTCTGGTGTCTGATGTCCTTATTCGCGATCACAAAGCTCCTTTCGCGTTCGCGAAGCATCTCTGCAGATCGCATCAATTTCCTTCTTCACGTTCGTATAATATTCCCCGCGATTACGTAGCTCTGCACATTTCCCTCTTCGCGTTCGCGTCTTCCATTTCGCGTTCGCATAGTAGAAACCTAGCCTTGAGCATTGGTACTCGTTACTCTTCGCGTTTGCGTGTTTCCCTACGCGTTCCCGTAGGCTTCTGTCTTTTCTTCTCTGCGTTCGCGAGCGTGTCTTCGCGTTCGCGAAGCACAACCTGGGCAGCCTTCACTTTCTTCTTCGCGAACGCGATCCTTTCTCCGTGTTCGCAATGCATAGTCACCTGGGCAGAATATAAGTTTTTCAAATCGAGGGTTAGGCCATTTTTATCATATTTTGACTTGTAGAGCTCGATTTTGAGCGATTCTTTGTCGGTTTTTCAAAAAAATTGATTGGGTAAGTGTTCTTCACCTGGTATTTAATATATTCCATGATTTTATCTTCATTTTTATCATTTAATTCGTGTTTTGAGTTGAGGAAAATAGAGGTTTTTGAAGAAAAAATTTCAAAATGAAAAATCATGATTTGAGGGACCAAATGGTATCGGAATTGATAATTTTTATATGGTTGAACTCATATCGGAATGGGTGTTCGAATTTTGTAAAATTTGTTGGGTTCCGAGGTGCGGGCCGGGGATCGACTTTTGGACCGATTTTTGGATTTTATTAAAGATTGAAACTTTATGATCCGGAATAGTTTCTTATGAGTTTTATTTGTGCTTTGAAGTTATTTTAGTTATATTTGAGCCGTCCGGAGGTCTTTTCACCCGAGAAGTTCATTTTAGAGTATCGGTTTGTCTTCTTTGAGGTAAGCATCTTGCCTAACCTTGTGTGGGGGACTTTCCCTTAGGATTTGAGTCTCCTATGTTATTTGTAGTTCGTGTGCGTGCTCGGACTTATTTGTGGAAAGTTGGTCTTTTAGGGTTCTTAGGTCCTTAAATTCACTGAGTATGAAGTTGTTCTTGACATGATTGAGTTCCCTCTTTACTAGATTCCCCTCCACATGCTTTAAATTGAATTTATTTGCTTTATGATGTACTCATGTTGCCTATTTGACTCTTATTTGATTTAATTGAAGATTTTGCCTCATCTATTGTCATGCTATCTTTTTATAACTGCTTATCTTTATTTAAAATTATTATTATCTCGTCATGTAATTGTTCAATCTAAATGGAGGTTATGATTATCTTTCCGCAGTCTATCCTAAATTGAATTGTTGTATATTCTTCGTAATTGCTCAACCTTAAAAGAAGTTTATATATCCTATATTTTGGTTGATTGTCCTTATTTGGAATTATTAGACCCGTGTTATTTCCTTGTTGTTGAACCGTCCATTGTGGGACCTTGTTACATATTGTTTCCTTCCTTGTTGAGCTGTTCTTATTAGGCCTAGAATTTTTTTCTCTACTGTGGTTATTCCTTGTGAACTAGTTTTATCGTTTCCTTGTAATTTAAAGTTCTTGAGTTGATTTACTTGTCGCTCTCTTGTATTATTGTCATTGTTGCTATTGTATTTGTTATGGGGTTGCCCGAGTTTCCTGCCGTGTTGTAATTGTTATCTCATTTGGTTGTATTGCATATTTACTTTGGGACTACGGAACGGTATTCCGGGAGATCCCCCTGCACTGTATATTTACTTTGGTACTACGGAACGGTACTCCGGGAGATCCCTCTACATTATATATTTACTTTGGGACTACGAAGCGGTATTCTGGGAGATCCCCCTGTATTGTATATTTTGAAATTTAAATTAAGTGCAATGTCATTTTCTTCACTCAAACTATTTCGAAAGTAAACTGATCTTGCGGATCCTTATATATTGATAATTTTACCATGTGAGTTGTATGTGCGGTTGTGATAGAAATATGACCACGAGGTGCCATGGAAATATAAAAGTGGGTTGAGAGCCGTATTGTATGATTATGAGATGAGGTATCACAGGGTGACTTATATTCAAAAGATATTTGTTTGAAAGGATTATATTCGAACGGTATTTATTTTGAAAGAACTAAGTTTGAAAAATATTTATTTGAAGGAAGTATATTCGAAATATCTTTATTGGGAAGGATTATATTCTAAATGGGTGAAAGATCTATATTTGAAATATTTGATTAATTGATTGGAGTTTGTTGGCTAAGACCTGATATGAAAACTACCGTAGTTGTTGAGTTATTATTTGTGTTCATTATATTTGTGATTTCGGATTTGGGTTGTGTTTCCGTTCGCTCTTCTGCATCCTTATTATGGTGTTCCATTGTTACTTGTTGTTTCATTCCTTATTGCAATTACTATATTGTTTGCCATATAGCGTAGTCTTTATATAGATATCATATTCTATTGTTCCTATACTTATACTTGTCAGTTTATTAGACCAGTAGGTGTCTTGACTGTTCCTCGTCACTACTCCATCGAGGTTAGTCTTGATACTTACTGGGTACTATTGTGGTGTGCTCATGCTATATTTCTGTACATTTTTTGTACAGATCTAGGTATTTTCTAGTTAGTAGCTCTGCGGATTATTGTTGTGGAGACTCAAGGTAAACCTGTTATTGCATTCGCAGGCTTCAGAGTCACCTTCATATTCTTGTATTCACATTGTTTTACTTATTTCTAAATAGTTGTACTTAGAAGTTGTAGTAAACTCTGTAGAGCTTATGACTTGTGTAGACATGTGATTTTTGACCCTCTCCAATATTTTTTATATATTAGCGTAAAATATTTAGTTTAGGCATAATATAGATATTTCAAGTAATTATAGCTCTTTTACTTTATTTTATTACAAGAAAACAAAAATCACAAAAATAGGTTCATTAATGTTTTATAGTCATTTTTAATCTTAAAAAAAAAATCTTAAAAAAAAATATATAAAAATAGTATCGTATTTTTAATATGATATTTGAAAATGCCAAAATAGGTTTGTTTTAATGGTTAGTTTTATTAATTATTTGAATAGTAGGATTAATTAATAAATGGAACAGTATTTTTAATCTCGTTTACAGGGAAAGAATAGAACTTGGGCTCGAGCAACCCATCTTTAGGCCTAATTTTGGACCTAGCCCATAATTGTCAAGCTCATAATTCCTAGGCTCATACCCCTTAACCTAAAAAACCCTACAATCTACAATATAAAAAAGGGGGGGACCTAAAAATCTAGGAGAGGAACGCCTATAAAAAAACTGACATACTTAGAGAATCAACGCCGTTTTCATTAGAACAGACCCTCCATCGTTCTTTCTTCTTCTAGGAGAAAACCTGAGCCGCAACTTTCTTCTACATAGATAATTTTCATAGCTTCCATATTTCCAGCAAAACACCAATGATTCCACCTTAAACCATCTACTTTACAATGCTTCACCTTAAATCACCAGCCAGATTTCTTTCCCTATGAGACACGACAGCTCCACTGTCATTAATTGTTGTTTGCTCTCTTAAGTTGAGTTCATTCCGGTGAGAGTTCGCGAGGTCGTCGACGAGGCATCCCGTTAGTGGTTTTCCGGTCAAACGCTGGTCCTGGTTCCTATTTACGCATTGCTACTGCAGTCGGAACGGATATCACTTTAAGGTCTATCTCTTACTTTGATTGTAAGCTTTATATTTGTGTTTTGTGATCGATCTTTGATGATTAAGCATGCTGAATGATTGCTCTGCTCGTGGTTTGTTTTAAAATTTTCTTGGTTTGAATTATTTTGTGTCAGCTTATATTTGACGCATTATTTGGAAACAAAGGTGAATTTGTCTAGTTTTTCTTTAGAGTGATGAACACATTATCTGCTTGGTTCAATAATTTTGGGTTATAAAAAGTGAGCCACAACAGCGAATGAAATTAATGGTAGTTGGGTTTAGATTAATTCAAGTAACTAAAAGGTTAATGGAAATAAATTAAAGTTTACGTCTTTCTGTTGGAGTGTTGGGTCACGAAACTTGACTTGGAATGTTTGATAGAACTTTACTATATTAAGCTTAAAAACTGTTCATGCTCGCGTTCTTCTTTATTTAGTTGCATGCTAGTAGCATGTTTAGGCCGACCACACTCGGGTAGGCGAACTTTTAGGCACGTTTTGAATTTATTATTGTGATTATGTACACGTTCGCGTGACATAATTATGGTTTCTAATGAATATTCGTAGCTTTCTTTAGGCGCATTTAATATATCATCGTGATTGTGGACACGTTCGCGTAACATAATTACGATTCCTTAAGGATAGATTGAGGTGTGTCATCCATAATTAAATTGCTCATGGCCCTCACATTAATTTTATAATTTTGATATAACAAATAACCAATTATCGTAGTTTCCTGTAGGCACATTTAATATATTATTATGATTGTGGACACGTTCGCGTGACATGATTATGGTTCTAAAAACAAACCGGAGTATGCGTTCGCGCAACTTTGGCCAAACTTTTCTTAATAAAGTGTTATTAGTTGTGTACACGTTCGCATGACATGATTTTTGACATGCCAAACAAATGGGTACACGTACGCGTGACCCATTTCAAGATAATTTCTTAATTAGAAGAGGCAAATGCACATAGGTTCTAAAATCAGTAATTAGACATTTTAGTAAGCCAAGTATGATCAAAGCGACCGTGCTAGAACTACGGAACTCGGGAGTGCCTAACACCTTCTCCCGGATTAACAGAATTCCTTACTCGGATTTCTGGTTCGCGGACTGTTAAACATAGTCAAGTTTTCCTCGATTCGGGATTCAACCAGTGACTTGGGACACCATAAATCTCCCAAGTGGTGACTCTGAATCTTTTAACAATAAATCTCGTTTCGATTGTCCTTTAATTGGAAAAACTCCCTTTTATACCTTTACAGGGTGTAGACAAAAAGGAGGTGTGATAGTTCTGGCGACTCTATTGGGGACAAGTACCCAGAATCTCTGGTTCAGGGTTCAAGAATTCAAGCTTGTTTCATGATTTTTACTTGGCTTTATTTATTGTTCACAATACTGTATTCTGTGAACCTTTATGCTAATTGCTATCTGTTTACCGCTTTGATATTGTTTAAATTGTATATAACTGTCTTCTTACGCCACCCCTCTGAGTCTTCTGAAAATGGTGCATACGTTCGCGTGACCCGCTTTTTCTGTAGAAATTATACCAAATAGAACGAGGCAGGGCAAGCGACAAGTCCGGGTAGACTTTAGTGCTCCCGGTACGTCGCCCCCTCTTCGGCCCCAGTTGTCCGCTCGGGTACCCCAAGTCTAGACCAAAACCCCAGGATTTAAACCTAGAAAAGCACAGCCTCATGCCGGATCCCTAGTAGGAACGTTTGTTTGCATCACGTGCATTTGACTTAGGGGACTCAACACAGGGGTTGGGTCCGTCTAGGACAGGTTTATCCAAATTAACAGACCATCTTGATGCATCATATGTGATACATGTTGCATTCCTTCATGGCTAAAAGGGTCATTTGGCGGACCAATGATAATTGAGGGAAAATGAAAAAAAAGAGAAAGAGAAAAAAAGAAAAAGAAAACGAAAAAAGAGGTTTAAGTGTGAAAATCAAGCAAGTAGGGCCCAATTATGTTTCTATCACATTTTCGTTAAGAAAAACACACACGAAACATTCAAAAAGATTTTGCACTTTTTCATCATTTTCTGAAAATCAAAAGAAGGGGGAAAAGAAAATCCAAAAAAGAGTTTACAAGTTTCGTCATGTTTCAAAAAAGACAAAAAAAAAATATATATTTGGTCTAGATTAGTTGTTTTTTTTATTATTCATGCCCATATCCAAAATTGTCCGAACTACGCATACTTGATTCTCGTCTTTCGGGGCGTGATACGTATGCAACCCACATAGGGTCCGGTCTTCCTAGTAAATCTTAGGTTCTTGGCTTTGCGGGGTCCTAGCCAAATTTTGCACTTCTAACCACCTTTTTGCCAAATAAGCCATTTTGCAAAAATAGTCACAACCATGTCTTGCATGTGTCTAGTAGGGAACGTTATTGTCTCACATAATGTTGGTTTAAGTTTTCTTATACAGGTGTGGATTTACTTACTAGAGTTTGGGCATGACAGATACCCCAAGATCACTGCATTCAGGAGCTGCTCGAGGAGTCATTTTATGTTTTTGAGTCAATGATTCATGTTTTATTTTCTAGTCTTGTATAGTTGTATCCAGTCTTTTAGGTGATGTTAGAGTTTATAATAGTCAGGTTAAGTTTGTCGAGTCTTTTGTTATGGTATTTCTTATTTTGTATGTGAAAATGTGTTACAAGTCGAAAATCCAAAAAAAAGAAGATTGCGTTTTTGTTATAAGAAATAAAAAAAAATTCTCCTTTGAGATTGTTTTCCTTTAGGCAATTAATATCAAAATAAAAATTATTTTTATATTTCCTATACTATACTAGGACCAAAATTCAAAAAAAAAGAAGAAAGTTTTCTTTTAGTACTTCTTTAAAATCCTTCTTGAAGGTATTAATTCCAAAATTTAAAAAGATTTTTTTTGAGGTGTTTCTTTGGGAAATTAGTGAAAAATGAAAAAAAAATTCTTTTTATTTTCATTAGAACTTTAGGATATTGTACATAAAAAAAGCATACTTTATATTTTGTTTATCATTGGAATTTTTCCTTTAGGCAATCAAAATTGAAATCCAAAAACATTCTGTTTTATCTTTTTCATTGCTTGCTTCGAGATCTTGTGTCAGGATATTAAATGAGGATCCAAAATGTCTTTCTGTAGTTTATTCCTTAGATTTCCTTCAAAAAAAAAAGAACGAAAAAAATATTTTTCTCTTTTAGGGTTTTTCGTTGATAATTTCTCATAGAGTACATGTTTTTAAAAAAAGAAAGGAAAAAAAGAAAGAAAAGAAAAGAAAAATGGATATGTTAGTTTGTTTACTTTATTCCCGATCTTCCAGAACTACGCAAAGATCTGATTCATGCGGGGTCATGATACGTAGGCAACCTACATAGGGTTCGATCGAATCATTTTTTTACTGTTAAAAGAAAGGAAAAAAGGGGAAAAGAAAAAAGAGAAAGAAAAAAAAGAGGTGAAGTCATGGGATGTGAGAAATGAGAAGGAAGAAAAGAGCGATAATCAGAAAAAAAAAGGGGAAGGAAAATGAGCGAGCTAAGAAGTGCTAGAAAAACAAAGAAAAGAGAGGTTGAAATGAACAAATTGGGATGATGCCAAGTGACCTTATGACCAAATTGGGTTATTGTTGTTGTTGTTGCCAAGTGACCTTATGACCCTCAAAGTCATTCTAGAACCATTAATTGTTGCTAGGTGCATTGCACGCAATGTGATATTTTTGTCATTAAATGACCTAACGCTAACGTGATGGCTTTATTGTTTTAGTTATATTCATAGCAGAAGGGTGGTTGGTTTGTGGTTTTAAAGGGGTAATTCATCTCTACAACATAAAGTCAAAGGCAATGACAGACAACAACAAAACTGAGTTGGTTGATACAGGTGCTCAAAAACAATTGGTTGAACAGGATAATGGGTTGGTTGAAGAGGTGAGGATGTAAAGACAACACATGGCAGACATGTATCAGGCCTAGATGACTGGGAAGGCACCACCCCCGCTACCACCTAGTAGCTCCATCACTCATATTCCAATTACCTTTCCCAAAAATTGTCCTCCTGTCTTATCCGCCATCCCCAACAATGAACACCCACTCAAAGCTCATGATGCCCAATATTACCCCTCAGAGGTTGCCTACAAGGTTCCCAACTCATACAAACAGGGCCCGCGGGATGAGCCTTATGTTGAAAATGAAAAGGTCAAAAGAAAAGAAGGGCGAGATGGGATACCCAGGAGGCTGAAAGGCATAAAATAGTCCTTAAAGAACAAGCAAGGAATGAGAGACCAGGGCAGCATGTCCTGCAAAGAATTGTCTATGTCCCCCGACGTTAGTCTGCCTGCGGGGTTTAAAGTGCCAAAGTTTAACTTGTATGATGGGTGTGGAGATCCGATAGCCCATTTGAGGGATTATTATAGTGAAATGAGAAGTGTTAGTGAGAAAGATGATTTGTTGATGGTGTATTTCAGTGAGAGCCTGACTGGGGCAGCTTTGGAATGGCATAATCGTCAAGATGTTGGTAAGTGGACTACATTAGGTGACATGGCTCAAGATTTTGTTCGATGCTTTCAATACAGATCAGGTGTTACCCCAGACTGCTCCTCCCTATCTAAAATGGAAAAGAAGCCGGAGGAAATCTTTAGGGAGTTTGGACTCAGATGGAGGGAGCAGGCTGGTTGAGTCAATACCCCGATTGGGGAAGAAGAAATGGTTGAGCTCTTCCTAAAAGCCTAGGGGCGCACCTACTTCAGTCATTTGATCATAGCCTTGGGAAAGCCTTTCAATGATGTGTTAAAAATGGGGAGATGGTAGAAGAGGGAATCAAATCAGGCAAAATCATGAGTTGTTCGAAAGACATTCAGAACATCCCAGTAAGCTTGGGTGGAAGAAAGAGAAACAGAAAAGATGATCCGATGGGCTTTCCCGATCAACACTTCCAGCCTCGACATCGTCCCCGTGGATATTCTTATGCGCCAGATGATCCTCCCCAATGCCACTTCTCTCCACGGAACTCCCAAAATCGTACATCACTCTCCCAGTACCCAGCTCCACAAAATGCCTATCCACCCCCACGAGCCTACCGAAAACTCCCTGGATCAGGTTTCCGGCCCAATCAAGCATTTAAGAATAAGAGGTTGCTGAAAAAAGAAAAGACTTTCACCCCATTGGGAGTGTCATATGCCAGTTTGTTCCAAAAGTTGAAGCAATTGGACATGTTGAAGCCGATTCATATAAAAATGCCAAACCCTCTGTCAAAGAAGTTTGATTTTTCTCAAAGGTGCGCATATTTCTCATATGCCCATGGGCATGACATAGAGAAGTGTTGGAATCTGAAGAAAGCAATTCAGAAGCTTATTGATGCAGGTGACATTGTCGTGCAAAACCCAGATGCGGCAGACACTAGCCAAAGCCTATCGCCTGTTCATAGTGAGACGCATATGGTAAGTATGATTTGTTTTGAAAAGGAATATGAGAATTCTTCTGAGATCCTTGAAGGTCCACACGTTGCAAAGTTTTCAGTACTATCAGAGGTTGATCTTAAGAATGAGCTAGCAAAGGGAACCCAAAAGCAATTTGTTAAGAATAATGTGATGGAAATTTGTGAAGGTCCTAGTAATGTTGATGCGGAATTCAGTGGCTAAGATGCCGAGCTTGGCAATTGGAAATATGCTCCTTTCTTGGTTAGCCAGGGAGGAGTTTTGGTGGTTTATTTTGTTGTCATTGCTGTTGTCCAGGTTATTTCAGGGTTGTAATCTAGACATTGTCTTGTGGATCAAACCCTTCTATCCTTTTATCTTGCCTAGTTTGTTTAGTCATAGTAGCTCGTCTAGCGTCGTCTAGGTTTGTTCTAGGTTTGTGTCCCCAGTTTCGTTTGTTTGTTTTATTATTCAAACCCTTTCACCATCTGTCTAATGCAATTTTCTGTTTTCTATAATTTCTAGTCATTTTCATTTAATTCTTTTTTCTTTTTATAGTTCTTTTCTTGATTGACTCTAGTGACATGACATGTATGCATAATTCTCGGCCTGGTCTTAAAAGTCAGTTTAGTCATGAAGCAATGAATGAAACAATTTTGAAGATGATAGGGACATTTGAGGAAAATGAGTAAAGGCATTTTGAGATCACTTGAAGCCCGAACCATGTGAAACTGGGGCAGATAGAACATAAAGAAACCCTACTGAAATGGATCATGCCGCATCGGGTGGAAGCTAAAGGCAAGTTTACCAAATTAACAAGGGCCGTTCGTTGTAATGAGAGTGAGAGTGTTGTCCAATGAGGCTTGACAATTAACAGATGTAAAAGGCGAATGTGTGGATATGGTCATCAAGTCTAGTACAATTAAAAGATGTTACAAATGTTTTCCTTAGTCTGTTTAATTGTGTTGTTTGTACTTGGCATATTTTGGAGATTGGAATGACGAAGGCATTTTGTTCTGCTATCTAAACACTTTATCCTTCGTTACCCCTTTGAGCCTTATTTATTTTATTTTGTACCCCTCTTTTGGAATGAGTAGGAAAGATCAGAAACACAAGCGCGAAAGATAAGTAAAGGAAAAGAGAGAAAAGAAAAGATGAAAATTGAAAAAAACAAAGAAGAAAAAAAAAGAAAAAGAAGAAAGAAAAAAACAACAAAAAGAGAAAAAGAGTAAAGAAAAAAAAAGAAAAGAAAAAAAAATAAAAAAAAAAAGAGAAAAAAAGAGAAAAAGAAGAAAAAAAGAGAGAGAAAAAAGTACAAAAACGAAGCAATTCCTATGTCATGAACTACGTTCGACCTGATTCCTTTTAAGGATAAGTAGGCAACCTCACGGTTCGGTTCCATCAAAACAAAAATCCAAAAGCCCCAAGAAACTGGGGCAGAAGTTGTGGTTGTTGTGAGAAATCTGATTCCGAAAGTTGTAATTCTAACCCCTTTGAATTGTTTTGGGCCTTTTATACACTTTCTTTCTAACCTTGTCCAAAATCCCATATTACGGTCCAAAGAAAGACCTTCTGATCAGTCTTTGAGAAATGTAAAGTCAAGCAGGTAAAAGTAATTCATATCAGGGGCAACACTCTGATTCAAGCAGAAAAAATAAAAAATGAGAGGGTCTTATTGGTGAAAACCTTCATGGGCACCGTAAGGCGACGGGAGCTGAGAGAAATAAAAAATGAGAATCTTATTGGTGAAAACCCTCACGGGCACCGTAAGGCGACAGTAAGTTGAGAGAAAGAACAAAATGAGAGAGGCTTGATGGTGAAAACCCTTCGGGCATTACAAGTCGAATAAGGATTGTGAATCAGATTGGATGATCGGAGCATTGAAGCCCAGTTTCACGGTTTAGGGGTATAACAAGAGTTCAACATCAGACTTGTTTAACAGAATAGGCCACAGGTGCATGTCATGGTCATTATAGTTAGTATCCACATCTGATAAGTTTCTACTTTGTAGTCTTCTCATTAGGAATCATCTATTTCCTTTGTCCTTTACTCTGTTCCTTTTGTCTTGTTTACTTCCTCTTCCTGAGTCTGTTTGGTCAAAATAAGTGAGAAATGACTTCAAAAGTTGCCACCAGCTTTCCAATTGCACAAAACGGGAACTGGCCAGCACATCAGTGTCATAAGTCAAGAAAGAACAACAAGCGCACTAAGTTGGTAACAATCAACATGTTTTGGGGTCCATCAAAAATACAAAGGTTTGGTATATTTCAATTCGTGAATAGTGCAACAGATAGAGGATGTTGGGTGAACGGGTCAAATGTATTCTCTGCGATGAGATCAACAAAAAAAGTGGTTAACCAGTGACAAGCGAGGTCTTTCAAGCAGAAATCAAAGTTATCATGACAAGTGAGGGAGCAATAGACCTCAAGGCCAAGGCCAGTGATTTAAATCAGGAAAGAATAGCATGCATACTGAGCGGATGGAAATTAACGCGCTTTGGAATTCATGAGAAACACAAAGGTGCAGTACATGTCAACACAAGAGCACGATGCAACAGATGGAGGATATTAGGTGAATGAATCAAAGGTATTTTTGGTGAAACACAAAGGTTGGTAAATGTCAGTTCATGAGCAATGCAACAGATAAATGGAATTGGGTCTGAACGGAGAAGGGGTATTTTCTGTGATAAGGAAGACCGAGAAAGTGGTTAGTCCATAAGCAAGCAAGGTCCTCGAGTGCAAATCAGTTATCATGAGAAGTGAAGGAGCAATCGCCCTCAAAGTCAAGGCCACAAATCAACCACCACATTTTAAACTGACAAAAATTTTCTTTGATTAAAACAGGGGCAGGAAATTTTGGTTGTTTCGGAGAAACCCTCCGTGGAGAAAGGCAGTCACCAAACAGGTTTGATTTTTATTTTCAGGACCCTCCTGAAAGATGGGACCTAATTTAAAGTTCAGAAATAGCATAATCTAGCATAAATGTATCCCAAAGGAATATAAGTTGGCTTAGAAGTTTGCATGTTCGAGATAGGATTCAATTAGGAGTTTCCAAGACCCTCCTTAATAATGGGACTTAGCTTTAAGATTTCGATTAGATAACAACATTTAATAAAAATTCTACTGTAGGGTAGTATAATTCAGCCATGAAAGTTGTCACCCTTAAGATAAAATTTGACCTTTGATTTTCAAGACCCTCCTGGATAATAGGGAGTAGTTTAAAGATTCTCTTAGATAGCAAGATTTAGCAGAAGTCACACCTGTAGAAGATATAACTTAGATTTAAAATTATCATTTAGTTAAGAGTTGTCAGGACCCCCCTGCATAATGGGACCTAGATTTCAAATTTTTAGTAATATTTGGTAATATGATTCAGTTTAACACTCACATATGTGCCCAGTTACCAAACTGGGGCAGAAAAATTTTCTTTGTTTTTGTCTATTTTGTTGAAATCAGGTAACCGCTTGGAGAACAGGGAGAAGACATTCAAATGCAGCAGTCAAGAGCCAGCCTGGAGAGCAGGGAATACTTTCAAGCGCAGCAGTCAGGAGCCTGCCTGGAGAACAAGGGAGTACAATTTAAGTTTTAGCTTTCAAATTCTTTGTTTTGTCTATCTTGAAGTCAGGAACCCGCTTGGAGAGCAGAGAATATTTTCAAATGCAGCAGTCAGGAGACCGCCTGGAGAGCAGGGAATACTTTCAAATGCAGCAGTCAGGAGCCCGCCTGGAGAGCAGGGAATACTTTCAAGCGCAGCAGTCAGGAGCCCGCCTGGAGAACAAGGGAGTACAATTTAAGTTTTAGCTTTCAAATTCTTTGTTTTGTCTATTTTGAAGTCAGGAGCCCACCTGGAAAGCAGGGAATACTTTCAAGTTCAGAAGTCAGGAGCCCGCCTGGGGAGCAGGGAATACTTTCAAATGCAGCAGTCAGGAGCCCGCCTGGAGAGCAGGGAATACTTTCAAGCGCAACAGTCAGGAGCCCGCTTGGAGAACAAGGGAGTACAATTTAAATTTTAGCTTTCGAATTCTTTGTTTTGTCTATGTTGAAGTGAGGAGCCCACTTGGAGAGCAGGGAATACATTTCAAGTTGAAGTCAGGAGCCCGCCTGAAGAGCAGGGAATACTTTCAAGCGCAACAGTCAGGAGCCCGCCTGGAGAACAAGGGAGTATAATTCAAGTTTTAGCTTTCAAGTTCTTATTGATATTTGGTAATATGATCCATTTTACACTTACGTATGTGCTCAACTACCAAACTGGAGCAGAAAATTTCCTTTGTTTTTGTCTATTTTGTTGAAGTCAGGAGCCCGCCTGGAGAGCAAGGGAATACCTTCAAGTTCAGCAGTCAGGAGCCCGCCTGGAGAGTAGGGAATACATTTCAAGTTCAGTAGTCAGGAGCCCGCCTGGAGAGCAGGGAATACATTTCAAGTTAGCAGTTAGGGAGCCCCGCCTAGAGAATTGGGTCAGTTTTTACTTTAGTCAAGTTTAGTTTATAGTTTTCCTAGTCTATTCTTTAGTTTAGTTTCATCATTGCATCAGTAGTACAAGTGGTTTACAATTTTGCTAACAACTCACAAATCTTCCTAGTGCAAATTGGGGCAGAAAAATTTCTTTATTTTGTCTATTTTGTTGCAATCAGGCGCCCACATGAAGAACAAGGGGAAACAACTCAAGTTTCTAGGGAAAGCAGTTTCGAAGGAAGATAGTTCAAGTTTCAGGGGAAAATGGTTCAAGGTGCAAGGGAAAACAGTGTCAAATAACAAGAGAAGACGGTTCGAGTTCAACAGTCAGGCGTCCACCTGAAGAAAAGGAAAAGCATCTCAGAATGCAATTCAAGTCAGCAACCAAAGAATCTCGCGGCAAGAATGGAAGTCAACAGTCCGAGGTGATCAATAGAAGTTAGTCACAATAAAGAAAAAGAGAGAAAAGCAAGAAGTGAATCCAAATGCAGAAGTTGATGAAAGATGTGAACTGCTTATGACATGGTGGAAGTCACAAGCACTATATGTCTGGTCTTGATCCAAAAGTTGTATAAGAATGAGCTAGCACCTGCAGCTAACAAGCGCCAAGGTTCAAATCAAAAGTCTGCATGAAGAACCATTCAAGACTCAAGATCAAGCTTCAGAAAACTTATAGATAAGGACCTTGTAACTCGTAGTTGAAAGGTTTAGTTAGTCTTTTTCATTTGATTTTTGATGTAATAACAGGGACCGCGGACTAGAACCTCGCGGAACGGCACCTCGACCGGATATTCACCTCGACATACTCCATCATCTCACTCATCTCTGAACTACACGTGGCCTGATTCCTTTATAGCCAAGGATATGTAGGCAGCCTAAATACCAGGGCTCGGTCACATTCCCCTTTTCTCTTAGTTTTAGTCACTCCAAATAAGGGTCGGGTCAAAAACCTGTCTAGTCAGTCTTTGTCTGAAAACTTTATACGTTTCCAGTCAAAGAGGGGCAGCTGTAGACATGTGATTTTTAACCATCCCCAAGATTTTTTATATATTAGCGTAAAATATTTAGTTTAGGCATAATATAGATATTTCAAGTAATTTTAGCTCTTTTACTTTATTTTATTACAAGAAAACAAAAATCACAAAAATAGGTTCATTAATGTTTTGTAGTCATTTTTAATCTTAAAAAAAAATATAAATATAGTATCGTATTTTTAATATGATATTTGAAAATGCCAAAATAGGTTTGTTTTAATGGTTACTTTTATTAATTATTTGAATAGTAGGATTAATTAATAAATGGAATCGTATTTTTAATCTCGTTTGCAGGGAAAGAATAAAACTTAGGCTCGAGCAACCCATCTTTAGGCCTAATTTTGGACCTAGCCCACAATTGCCAAGCCCATAATTCCTAGCCTCATACACCTTAACCTAAAAAACCCTACAATCTACAATATAAAAAAGGGGGACCTAAAAATCTAGGATAGGAACGCCTAAAAAAAAGCTGACAAACTTGGAGAATCAGCGCCGTTTTCATTAGAACAGACCCTCCATCGTTCTTCTCTTCTTCTAGGAGAAAACCTGAGCCGCAACTTTCTTATACATAGATAATTTTCATAGCTTCCATATTTCCAGCAAAACACCAATGATTCCACCTTAAACCATCTACCTCACAATGCTTCACCTTGAATCACCGGCCAGATTTCTTTCCCTATAAGACACGGCAGCTCCACTGTCATTAATTGTTGTCTGTTCTCTTAAGTTGAGTTCAGTCCGATGAGAGTTCGCGAGGTCGTCGACGAGGCATCCCGTTAGTGGTTTTCCGGTCAAGCGCTGGTTCTGGTTCCTATTCACGCATTGCTACTGCAGTCGGAACGGATATCACTTTAAGGTCCATCTCTTACTTTGATTGTAAGCTTTATATTTGTGTTTTGTGATCGATCTTTGATGATTAAGAATGCTGAAAGATTGCTCTGCTCGTGGTTTGTTTTAAAATTTTCTTGGTTTGAATTATTTTGTGTCAGCTTACATTTGACGCATTATTTGGAAACAAAGGTGAATTTGTCTAGTTTTTCTTTAGAGTGATGAACACATAATCTGCTTGGTTCAATAATTTTGGGCTATAATTCACAAAGTGAGCCACAACAACGAATGGAATTAATGGTAGTTGGGTTTAGATTAATTCAAGCAACTAAAAGGTTAATAGAAATAAATTAAAGTTTACGTCTTTCTGTTGGAGTGTTGGGTCACGAAACTTGACTTGGAATGTTTGATAGAACTTTACTATATTAAGCTTAAAAACTGTTCATGCGAGTCCAAACTTCTCAAATCGATTCGGGATTCAACCGGTGACTTGGGACACCATAAATCTCCCAAGTGGCGACTCTGAATCTTTTAATAATAAATCCCGTTTCGATTGTCCTTTAATTGGAAAAACTCCCTTTTATACCTTTACGGGGTGTAGACAAAAAGGAGGTGTGACAGCTTTCCTTTTCTACCTACACCCCGTAAAGGTATAAAAGGGAGTTTTTCCAATTAAAGGACAATCGAAACGGGATCGTTTGTTTATTAAAAATTAGAGTCGCCACTTGGGAGATTTATAGTGTCCCAAGTCACCGGTTTAAATCCCGAGTCGAGGAAAAGATTGACTCTGTATTACAGCCCGCAAACCAGAAATCCGAGTAAGGAATTCTGTTAACCCGGGAGAAGGTGTTAGGCACTCCCGAGTTCCGTGGTTCTAGCACGGTCGCTTTGATCATTATTGGCTTGACTAAATTGTCTAACTACCGATTTTAGAACCTATGTGCATTTATCCTTTACCGCTTTTTAATTAAGAAAATTATCTCGAAACGGGTCACGCGCACGTGTACCCATTTGTTTGGCGTGTCAAAAATCATGTCATACGAACGTGTCCACAATTAATAACACTTTATTATAAAGAAAAAGGTTTGGCTAAAGTTGCGCGCGTCTAAAGCAAACTGCAAACATTTGTCATTTTTGTATGATTAAATGGTAGACGACGCACCCCGGACTACATGAGATAATTTAATTAATACCCTACGAAAATCCATTTTTATTATTAAGAATGTTTGTTTGAAGTTGCGCGAACGCATACTCCGAATTGATTTTTAGAATTGTAATCATATCACGCAAACGTGTACACAATCACAATTGTATTTTAACGGCCTTAAAGGTTTCTTCACGAATATTTGTTATTTTACATCTACATTGTGAAATCAACACATGAGCCATTTGTTTACTAAGTGTCTAACTATGGCTTGTCTCAAATCTATTTGGCGGAATCCACTTAATTAAGCACTAATGGAATTCGAACCCTTACTATCGCATGAGTAACTTAATCCGAGCTCGTTCAACTACAAGGCTGTCACCAAAATGACACTCATTCAATTAGTAAGCGAGCCCAAATAAGACAGGCCCATATTACAAAATACAACAGAAGTCCGGAATGAAATTTATATCACGTCGAAGATGCGGGGCCAACGTTAAAGGCCCAATTGCGAGCTCCCACGCAGATCATACCCAAGAACCCAGCATTGTACATACATTATTGAATACCAATAAGCTGAAACAATGTTGAGCAATAACTAAACCAACTTCCTTTATTCTTAATTATTCAATCATAGAGCAACTAGACTTATTTTCAATCATGTCTGCGCCTCAGGCCCACATCTGCCTCGGACTCACAAGGCCATCTCGCAAGAAAATGAACTTTGGGCCCAACGAGCCCAAGTCAGATTTCAAGGTAATCTGCTAGAAGCTTTAAGACTCGATATCGAGTCTTCTCAGCAGCGAACAATGTATGTCTAATAAACAGGCCTCAACCTGCAAGTGTATAGCTGAACTAAGAAAACTGGACAACATGCATTTAAGCCAACAACACTGGTCTCAACAGACCCAAAATAGACCAGAAATACACTTGACACCACTAAAATTCTTTGTGATAATTCTCTACTGCTCCTACACATGATCAAGACCCTTCAACATTCAAGTTAAGCGAGTGAAAGGGAAACCTTTATACAACACCATAAAGTATCTAAAAGGTATGCCAATAAACTAAATAACTTATGTGAACCTAGTAGGAACATGAAGACAATATATAATAAACATCACAACTGTTAAGGTAATAGGGAAAGGGCAGCGATCAATTTCTTCAACTCGAACTACATAATTCAAGCACAATTGCCATACAAAGCTTCATTTCCGTCAAGGTTTGAAGGCAATACCTGGAAATTGAAAAGAAAACAGAGAAATGAGGAATCAGTAATGGACTCAGTAGCAGGAACATGAATCAACAACAAAATCAGTCCAGAAATGATTGAGAAAAGACCACTTTAGCCCAGTTTGCACCCATAGTGATATCACATACAGCTCAGAACCAAAATCTACCCAATAGTGAACCAAAAACTTGTATACCAAACATATTCAGCTCATTTAAAACTTCAGTTGCTTAGAACTTGTCACAGAATCAGTATCACAAGAATTTCCCAAAGATTATCAATGGAACAATACTTTTTGTATTTTTAGCCGTTTTTTTAATTATTTTTCAGCCCTTTTCTCTCTAAGGTGTAAAAATTGTCTTGAATGAGAAGAAGGATTTCATTTTTAAGGCTGAGGGTCTGCTGTGTGCCTTCCAAGGCAAGGCAGTCAGATTTTCTAAAATACCCTCATATGGCATCTTTCAAAACTAATTTTTGGACAGCTGTCCATTTCCTTTAGATATTTTCAATTTACAGCCTGTTTTCCCTAACCATTTTGGGCAGCTGTCCATTTAGGAAGCTTCCCATCAGTTATTAAAGATTCCTTAGGTTGAAACAATCTCCAAAATTACCCCCTAAAGTTCCCCATTATTCACTTACCCCCCTTAAATTCTAAATGCTTACAATCACAGTAACAGTAAACAAACGGGCTGACATTTTCAAACAAATTGAAATCCAAAACAACTATTGAAATTATGAGAAACTAGCTTGAATACCCTTCACACATAAACATGAATTCAGAAAATATTCTTGAAACAAGAATTAATGCGAATGATGAACTATACTTGACTCAGTTCCAAAGTTAATTCACAAAATGTGAAATGAAACCCAGCGGAAAAAAAAAGAAAATCTAGTGAATTGAAACCAAATTAAACTCAAACCTTACGAAACCGATTGTCATCGACAACTACGCAAACAAGCTAACTAACAAACTTGCAATCAGAACATAATGCAATTAATCAAGAGACGAAAATTCTGAAAAGCTGTAAAACAAATAACCAAGCAAACAAACAGAAGAGATCAACAGAAACCAATCGACGCAAAGGGAAATTATCCCAAACCTGCTTCGGCAAGAACCGCATGAACTCGAACAATCTTGGAGGAGAAAGTGAACCTTTGACGGTCATTAATCGGTTGTCCTTAACAAAAGACAAATGATTAATGACGGTATTAGGTTCACTTGACCTTGCTAAGCCAGAAAAGAATCCCAAGGAGAGACTTGGCTATCCGGACCTCTGCTCTACCACTAACAGACCATTTTGAGATGAAACCAACATGTATTTGAGGCAGGAAGGAGATGAGGGGTTACATGGTGTGATTTTGGGTGGATCTGGGAATTTTAGGGTTTCCGGTGCTAACCTCAGATCTGAGATTCGAGGCAATGGAAAGGGATTCGAGAGGAACTGTTTGGAGATTTGGGATGGGGAGGTGGAAAGGAGTTAATGGTGTTAATTTGGTGGCGATTGGACGCCGACGCCGCCACCGGACGGTGGGGAATTCTGGGGCGGCTACTAGGGTTTGGGGGCAGGGTTCTAAAGTTGGGGATGTTGGGACGATGAACTGGGGGGGGTGCGTATTCGAACATATATATACTCCCCCAGCTTTAGTTCCGAGCCGTTCGATCAAGTGAGGATCAATGACTCAGATTGGCACTGGTCAAAATGGCTCGTTTAGCCTGAAAGGGGGATCCGGACCGGGTATAGGGGGTTTGGGCTAGAATTGGGCGGGTACCGGGGGGGGGGATTGGGCTTAAAGGGGGTTTACATAAATGGCCCAAATCGAATTTCCCTTTGTTTTTTGATCTTTTTTTTTTCAATTTCCAAATTTCTTTTCTTTCCAAAATTAGAAATAAATCCTAAATTAATTATTAAAACTAATATTATCCTATCAAATTAAACTAATTAACCTCTAAAAATAATTACCATACTAATTAAATACCAACTTAAAGAAAGCTAACAAAATTCGAGAAATTAAAATTAAAATGCAAAAATGAACTATTTTTTGTGATTTTCCAGTTTTATAAACACTAAATTACTAATTATTTCAAACATGCAAAAATTAAATCCTAAATGCAAATGCAACATATTTTGTATTTTTCATTAATTAACAAACGAAATGCACAGACAAAAAAATGCAAATAATTAACAGCAAATGCCACAAAATCCACAAAATTGCAAATAATGAAACGAAATTACTTCGTTTTGAATTTATGAGAGTATTTCATGTAGGGCAAAAATCACGTGCTCACAACTTGTACTATCGGTTTTGCAAAATTGTAAATTCTGTAAAGATTTCTATATCAAGACGTTAGATTTTCTTTATTATTGTTGTTATTCAGTAAATGTTAGGCTTACCTAGTCCCTAAGACTAGGTGCTATCACGATACCCAATGGAGAGGAAATTGGGTCGTGACAAGTTGGTATCAGAGCTCTAGGTTCATAAGTGCTACGAGTCATAAGCGAGTTTAGTAGAATCTTGCGGATCGGTATGAAGACGCGTGTACTTATCTTCGAGAGGCTACGAAATTGCTAGGACAATCTCACTTCTTCCATTCCTATCATGCGAGCTTATTGATCTCGGATGTTTGAACTTTTATGTCACGACCCGGATTTTCCCGCCCTCGGGAGTCGTGATGGCGCCTACTAGTGAAAGCTAGGCAAGCCAACCGTTGAACAAATTACCTTTTCCCATTTTAATCCTTTAAAAATGTGAATCAAAAATTTATAAACAACGGAATTTAAACAAGCGGATGAAACAATTAAACCATTTAAATAATTCCAATACGATTTCTTAAACAAAAACTACCCAAAACTGGTGTCACAACTTCACAGACGGTCTAGGAATACTACAAACAAGGTCAGAAAAATAAATGCAACACTATTTCTGAATTACATAAATGAAACAGGAAGAAAGGATAGAGGGAGACGCCAGGGCCTGCGGACGCCTGCAGGACTACCTTGGATCTCCGTATGGACTGAAGGCAGCCGCCAAAGCTAAGCTCCAAAAGCTGCTGCGTCGGGATTTTTACACAGTGCAGAGTGTAGTATCAGCACAACCGACCTCATGTGCTGGTAAGTGCCTAGCCTAACCTCGGCGAAGTAGTGACGAGGCTAGGACCAGACAACCAAACAAACCTGTGCAGTTAAATCATAAATAGCAGAAAATAAAAGCAGGACTATACAGTTTAGAATTGGGAGGGGGAAAACATGTTGTGGGGAAACATTAAATGATAATAAAAGGACAGCAGGTAAATACAAGGAACACCATAACACAAGTATCAATAAGGATTAGAAATCAAACAAGTGCACGGCATCACCCTTCGTGCTTTTACTCTCGTCCTCACCATAAGAATCAATATAAATGGCACGACAACACCCTTCGTGCTTTTACTCTCGTCCTCACCATAAAATCAATATAATCGGCACAGAATTGTACATCAGGCGGCACGACATCACCCTTCGTGCTTTTACACTCTTCCTCACAAAATCATACACGACATCACCCTTCGTGCTTTAGTACTCTCTCACCAAAACAGTGCACGGCATCACCCTTCGTGCTTTAACACTCTTCCTCGCCCAAACAACAATGACAAGCAATAGGGCAAGGAAATAAATGAAATCACAATAAAATCCTGGCAAGGGAACAATAGTTCAACATCAAATCCCGGCAAGGGAGATAACATTTAAAGCAACAACATCCCAGCAAGGGAGACAATATAAAAATTTTCTTCTCTTTTTCACTTTTACTTCACAATTCACTTCACAACTTGAGCCAATGCTCTATAAGATTCAATTGCCAATGATACTTCCACAATTCATTATACAACTTGAGTCAATGCTCCTCAATGTTCAAGTATTACTATTACTTACACAAGATTTGCTCAACAATAGAAATCATTACTTAAGGCATGAACAATACAAACATAGTCACATTAGTCATAGAATAAGATTCACGGGCATGCTTGACACCAATGTATAGATACTCGTCACCATGCCTATACTTCGTACTCAACAAATAATACATAGCAAATAGGACACAACTCCTAATCCCTCAAGCTAAGGTTAGACCAAACACTTACCTCGATGCCACAAACACAATTCAAGTCTCAACTATCGCTTTACCTCTTGATTCCACCACAAATTTGCTCATATCTAGCCACAAGTTACTTAACTATATCAATAAATGCTATATGAATCAATTCCAATGCATGAAAATAAGTTTTCTAAAGTTTTTCCCAAAAACTCAAAAATTACCCCTGGGCCCACATGGTCAAAACCCGAGGTTCGAACCAAAACTCGATTACCCATTCCCCATGAACCCAAATATATAATTTGTTTTGAAATTAGACCTCAAATCGAGGTTCAAATTCCCAAAATTTGAAAAATCTAGGTTCTACCCAAAACACCCAATTTCCCCTATGAAAACCTTTGATTTTGAGTTGAAATCATGAGAAAAGAGGTTAAAGATTGATGAAACCAAGTTAGCAATGACTTACAATCGATTTGGAAGAGTACTTGTGTTTGAAAAATCACCCAAGAGTGTTTTGGTTTTGAAAGGGTTTGAAAAATGGTTGAAATGCATCTAAGTTATGATTTTGCAGGTTGTAGGTGTCGCAATTGCGACCAGTGTTCGCAATTGCGAACCCCTCAGACTACTACTCTCGCATTTGCAATGGAATTGTCGCATTTGTGACACTGACGGATTCCAGGCCATTTCACAAATGCGATTGGCCTTTCGCATTTGCGACATCGCTTTTGCGATGACTACGTCGCATTTGCGACCCCAAGGTAGACCAGGTCCTTTCATATTTGCGGCGATTTTCTCGCATTTGTGAGCTCGCATGGTGGTGCGTATATAATGCCATAACCTTTCCCATATCCCATATACATATATACATAAGTATATACGCGTATATAATGCCGTTTGAATACATATATATACGCGTATATAACGCCATTTGAATATATACATATATATATGCGTATATAACGCCATTTGAATACATACCCGTATATGCGTATATAACGCCGTTTGAATCATATTTCAGCCACTGTGGGCAACATCATCATCATGTACCAGATGATCAGGTGGTGGTGCATATATAACGCCATAACATTTTCCCATATCTCATATACATATATTTATATATATACGCATATATAACGCCATCTGGTCATGGGTCAATGCACATGTACGAAATGCATGAAAAATACGTAATAATCTCAGTATTCCTTCCGGATAATTTTTCCAACTGCGTATTATTCTGAGACCCATGAACAGAAGAAAATAATAATTCTCATGGGGAATCAAGAATATAGACACCCATACTATTTCTATGAATAGAATAATTTATAGAAACCGTGTATTTGCTCGTTTCTTTCGTATAATCTAGACCACGCCAAAAGAAAGAAGAGAGAGCCTTAACATACTTGTTTCGGAAATTAATTTGAACCAAATTGTTGTTGTTCTTTGAATTTCCAATCGAACCTTAACTAAATAATTTGGACGAAAACAACTCTGTTCCAAGTTTTTGGATTTTAAAAACCACGGAAGAATTTTGATTAAGCTAAGGAACTTGGACGAAATTGAAATGTTTCTTATCTTAAAACGTTAGTTGACAGAATGGTTTAGCTGCAGACCTGCAACATACCAGCTAAAAAAAGCTTGCAACATCCTAAGTTAAATTCCACTCCGTGGCCTTTCCAAAACTCACTCGAGCCCTCGGGGCTCCAAACCAAATATGCACACTAACCTAAAAACATCATACAGACTTGATCGTGCAATCAAATCATGAAATTAACATGTAAAACTATGAATTATACCTCAAAACTCATCATTTTCATCAAAAACACTTCAAAGTTCATAACTCTTCGACCGGAGGTCGAAATCATGTCAAATAAACTTCATTTTCACCAAATTTCACAATTACCATTTAAATGCTTTAACAAGTTTGTACCGGGCTCCGGAACCAAAATACAGGCCCGAAACCAATGGTTTCAAACATTAATTCTTTTCTTTATTTCATAAATAACTCGGCAAAACAATTTCTTTCAAAAATTTATCTCTAAGGCTTGGGACCTTGGAATTCATTCTCGGGCATATGCCCAAGTCCCATATTTTACTGCGGACCTCCTGGGATCGTCGGAATATGAATCCGGGTCCGTTTGCTCAAAATATTGACCCAAGTCAACCATAATCAATTTTTAACTCTAAAAAATTTCTATTTCTCATATTTTCACATAAAAGGCTTTACGGATATAGGTCCGGACCACACAAGCAAATTGAGGTGAGGTAAAAAGGAGGTTTTAAGGCCTCGAAACATAGGATTTGTTTCTAAAACAAGTGATGACCTTTCGGGTCATCACATCCTCCACCTCTAAAACAACCGTTCGTCCTCGAACGGACATAATAACGAAGTACTTGAGTCGGGGAAAAGATATGGATAACGGCACCGCATATCAGACTCAGACTCCTAGGTTGACACCTCAGCAGGCTGACCTCTCCACTGAATACGAACAGAAGGGAAACTCTTCGATCTCAGCTGACAAACCTGCCGGTCTAGAATGGCTACCGGCTCCTCCTCATAGGACAAGTCCTTGTCCAACTGGACAGTGCTGAAATCTAATACATGGGATGGATCCCCGTGATATTTCCGAAGCATGGACACATGAAACACTGGATGCACGGTTGACAAGCTTGGTGGCAACGCAAGTCTGTAAGCCACCTCTCCCACCTGATCAAGAATCTCAAACGGGCCAATGAACCTAGGGCTAAGCTTTCCCCTCTTCCCAAATCTCATCACGCCCTTCATAGGCAACACCCGAAGCAATACCCGCTCACCGACCATGAATGCCAAATCTCGAACCTTATGGTTAGCATTGAGAGTAGAGTAGAATCTCGAACCCGCTCACCGCTCACCGTGTTCTCACCATCTGCGAAAGAATAGAGTAGAAATTCAATTAGCATTGAGAAATCAAACAACACGATAGGAAAGAATAAATGTGAAGTTTTTCCTAACTCTGTAGCCTCTGGGGGATAAATGCAGACGTCTCCGTACCGATTCCTAAGACTTTACTAAGCTTGTCCGTGAGTTGTGAGACCTATGCAACCTAGAGCTCTGATACCAACTTGTCACGACCTGAATTTTTCCCCTCGAGAGTCGTTATGGCACCGACTAGTGAAATCTAGGCAAGCTAACCATTGAACAAATTACCTTTTTCCCATTTTAATCCTTTAACAATGTGAATCAACAGTTTATAAACAGTAGAATTTAAACAAGTGGAAGAAACAATTAAACTATTTAAATAATTCTAGTACAATTTCTTAAACAAAAGCTACCTAGAACTAGTGTCACAACTTCATAGACGGTCTGGGAATACTACAAACAAGGTCCGAAAAATAAATACAACACTGTTTCTGAATTACATAAATGAAACAGGAAGAAAGGATAGAGGGAGACGCCAGAGCCTACGGATGCCTGCAGGACTACCTTGGATCTCCAAATGCACTGAAGGCAGCCACCTAGGCTAAGGTCCAAAAGCTGCTGCGCCGGGATCTGCACATAGTGCAAAGTGTAGTATCAGCACAACCGACCCCATGTGCTGGTAAGTGCCTAGCCTAACCTCGGTGAAGTAGTGACGAGGCTAGGACCAGACTACCAAACAAACCTATGCAGTTAAATCATATACAATAGAAAATAAAAGCAGGAATATACAGTTTAGAATATGAGGGGGGGAACATGCTGCGGGAAACATTAAATGATAATAGAAGGACAACAGGTAAATACAAGGAACACCATAACTTAAGTATCAACAAGGATTAGAAATCAAACAAGTGCACGGCATCACCCTTCGTGCCTTTACTCTCGTCCTCACCATAAGAATCAATATAAACGGCATGGCATCACCCTTCGTGCTTTTACTCTCGTCCACACCATAAAATCAATATAATCGGCACGAAATTGTAGATCGTGCGGCACAGCATCACCCTTCGTGCTTTTACACTCTTCCTCACAAAATCATATATGGCATCACCCTTCGTTCTTTAACATTCTCTCACCAAAATAGTGCACGACATCACCCTTCGTGCTTTAACACTCTTTCTCACCCAAACAACAATCACAAGCAATAGGGCAAGTAAATAAATGAAATCACAATAAAATCCCAACAAGGGAACAATAGTTAAATAATCAAATCCTGGCAAGGGAACAATATCAAAAGCATCAACATCCCGGCAAGGGAGATAGCATTTAAAGAAACAATATCCCGGCAAGGGAGACAATATAAAAATTCTCTTCTCTTTTTCACTTTTACTTCACAATTCACTTCACAACTTGAACCAATGCTCTATAAGATTCAATTGCCAATTATATTTCCACAATTCATTATACAGCTTGAGCCAACGCGCCTCAATGTTCAAATATTACTATTACTTCCACAGGATTTGCTCAACAATAGAAATCATCACTTAAGGCATGAACAATACAAACAGAGTCACATTAGTCATAGAATAAGACTCACGAGTATGCTTGACACCAATGTATAGATACTCGTCACCATGCCTATACGTCGTACTCAAAAAATAACACATAGCAAATAGGACACAACTCCTAATCTCTCAAGCTAAGGTTAGACCACACACTTACCTCGATGCCACGAACATAATTAAAGTCTCAACTATCTCTTTACCTCTTGATCCCACCACCAATCGCTCGTATCTAGCCACAAGTTACTTAACTACATCAATAAATGCTAAATGAATCAATTCCAATGCATGAAAATAGGTTTTCTAAAGGTTTTCCCAAAAAGTCAAAAATCGCCCCCAGGCCCACATGGTCAAAACCCGAGGTTCGAACCAAAACCCGATTGCCCATTCCCCCATGAACCTAAATATATAATTTGTTTTGAAATTAGACCTCAAATCGAGGTCCAAATTCCCAAAATTTGAATAACCTAGGTTCTACCCAAAACACCCAATTTCCCCCATGAAAACCTTTGATTTTGAGTTGAAATCATGAGAAAAGAGGTTAAAGATTGATGAAACCAAGTTAGAAATGGCTTACAATTGATTTGGAAGAGTATTTGTGTTTGAAAATCACCCAAGAGTGTTTTGGTTTTGAAAGGGTTTGAAAAATGGTTGAAATGTGCTAAGTTATGATTTTGCAGGTTGTAGGTGTCACAATTGCAAACCCCTCAGACTGCTACTCTCTCATTTGCGATGGAATTGTCTTATTTGCGACACTGAAGGATTCCAAGCCATTTTGCAAATGTGATTGGCCTTTCGCATTTGCGACATCGCTTTTGCGATGACTACGTCGCATTTGCGACCCTAAGGCAGACTAGGTACTTTCGCATTTGCAGCGATTTTCTCGCATTTGCGAAGCCTGCAGACCTGCAACATACCAGCTAAAAAACAACCTGCAACATCCTAAGTTAAATTCCACTTCGTGGCTATTCAAAACTCACCCGAGCCCTCGGGGCTCCAAACCAAACATGCACACCAACCTAAAAACATCATACGGACTTGTTCGTGCAATAAAATCATGAAATTAACATGTAAAACTATGAATTAAACCCCAAAACTCATCATTTTCATCAAGAACACTTCAAAGTTCATAACTCTTCGACCGGAGGTCCAAATCACGTCAAATAAACTCCATTTTCACCAAATTTTACAGTTATCATTTAAATACTTTAACAAGTTTGTACTAGGCTCCGGAACCAAAATACGGGCCCGATACCAATGGTTTCAAACATTAATTCTTTTCTTTATTTCATAAATAACTCAGCAAAATAATTTCTTTTAAAAATTGATTTCTAAGGCTTGAGACCCCGGAATTTATTTTCAGGCATATGCCCAAGTCCCATATTTTATTGCAGACCTCCCAGGATCGTCGAAACATAGATTCGGGTTTGTTTACTCAAAATATTGACCAAAGTCAACCATAATCAATTTTTAACTCTAGAAATTTCTATTTCTCATATTTTCACATAAAAGGCTTTCCGGATATAGGTACGGACCACGCACGCAAATTGAGGTGAGGTAAAAAGGAGGTTTTAAGGCCTCGGAATATAGGATTTTTTTCTATCCATTCTCTCACCAATGGTGAGGACACGAGCTGCAATTATCGATGGCTCTGCTCCCAGAGCAGGTGTCGCCATAGGCAGAGGCAGAGGCCGACGAGGAGTATGTGTCGCAACCAGAGTACCTACCAGAGCAGTAGTTGAGGAGCTGCTAGTAGCTCTAGTTAGGGGGAAGATACCGTAGGCGCTTGCTATTACCCCCGAACTTTAGGAGACTTTAGCACAACTCCTGAGCATGTTTGGTACATTGGATCAGGCCGGGTTGATTCTAGTTGCACCAGTTACTTCACAGACTGGGGGAATGATTCAGACTCTCGCCGTCCACACTCTAGAGCAGCGAGTTCACATTGGTCAGGTTCCAGGTGTCATGGCGACATAGCCTGTGGTTCCAGTTCAGCCCATGGTTAGGGCATCATTATCTAAGGAAGGGCAGCTTAGATTTGCAAGGTTCAAGATATATGACCCTCATACATTCAGTGGTTTGGATTCAGAAAGTGTACGGGCTTTTATTGAGGAATGCCATCACATTTTTGTGCCTTATGGGTATTGTTGAGATAAGTGGGGTTGCTTTTACTACGTTCCATCTTAAGCGAGCGGCTTATTAGTGGCAGTGGACATATGAGTTGGGTAGCCCGAGCGATGCAACTTCACTTACATGGATTCAATATTCAGAGATGTTTTTCAGAGAGTATGTACCTCAGTCCCTTTGGGATGCATGGCGCACGGAGTTTGAGCAGCTGCGCCAGGGCACTATATCAATATTATAGAATGCCGTCAGATTTAGTGATTTGGCCAGACATGCACCTGAATTGGTTGCCACAGTTAGAGAGTGAGTCCGTAGAATCATTGAGGGGCTCAGGCATGATATTCGGTTCAGCATGGCTCGGGAGATAGAGTCAGATGTTTTGTTTCAGCAGGTGGTAGGTATCGTTCACCGGTTAGAGGGTATGTGGGACCGGGAGCGAGGACGGACGCGATCAGAAGAGAGAGTATAGGGAGGCGAGGAGGCCTCGTTGGCTGAAGAGATCTACTGGTCCTTATTTTGGAGGCAGGGTGTGACATGGTAAAGGTTTTGTGAGTCATCCAGTTCAGTTTGCACTTCCGGCTTCGCACAGTGATTCAGATGTTCATGGGTCTCGGAGTACCCGTACCGCACAGTTCCTACAGCCACGTCAGCAGAGGGATTGCTTTGAGTTTGGAGATACTAGCTATATGGTGAGAGATTGTCCTAGATTTCGGACAGATATGTTAGTGAGGTATTCAGGCAGGTAGATGGTACCCAAGAGGGGCGGCCCGACCCGTTGATTTGTTTCATATAGTAGGCTTGAGGCCGCTGCACCAGATGATGTCATATATGTATGATTTCAGTTTGTTATAAAGGAGCACCATCCGTATTTCATTACAGTTCTGCTTATCCGGGTGAGTTCCCCTATTTGTTGCTCCACTTGTGGGTGCATTTCATGATTTGCACTCTGTTTATGTGTTGTCATGTTGGGAGGTTCTATGAGTGATATCCCGTGTCTATCATCTATTTCTATTCATTATTGAGAGTTATGAGACTAGTAGTAAATTCATGTTGTCCATTATGGTAGGCTTGATGTGATTTCTGAGTATTTTTTGTTACGAGCTGTGATTTTAATGCTCCACCGGTGTGGGAGCCAGTACGTGTTGTAATTTTATTGATGGAATTGATCTAGGGAAAGGTTCTAGTTGGTTGATGTATATCCTACTTGTGATTCAAAGTTGAGGGTGGGACCATCGTGATTTCATGTGATTTGATGTGTTCGAACCGGTGTTGATACCCAATTATTCCCTATATAATTTCAACATGCAAAATACCTCTAAAATAGCATATATATGCATATATAAGCATGCCCAAGGTTTTTATTATTTTTTCCATAATTGTAAGGTTTTAAATTGATTTATTTTCTCCCTTTTTATCCATAAAATCCCCAATATTTATTTTCAAAATTATTGTTTTGATAATTCATCCATTAAATTTCTATATTTATGCCAAAATATGGTTAAAGTAATTTTTATAATTACATTAGTATTTTTAAAGCTAAATTGCACATAATTGCAATATTAGCTCTTTTAAGATTTAATTATATTTTATATGCATAAAATTGGATCCTATATTTTGAAATTGCTAATTATGTTTTCTAAATCATTTTAGCACTTTAAATTATTTTTTTCAGAAACTATTTGTTATTTTTTATAAATTAAATAGGAAAAATTGGCTATTTAAACTATAGCCAAATTGACTGTCAATTATAGCCAAATCAGGACCCCAATTCCCAACCCAATTTACAATAAAAAAACCCAACCCACACCCTATTAACCCATACCCAAAACCCGAAACCCACCTACCCCATTTAATCTCGACCGTTGATCTCCCAGATCAACGGTCCACGTCGTTTCTTTCCTTTTTTAATCGAACAACCCCCCAAACCCTACCCCATTCTTTCATTTGAGCCGCCTCTGAATCCTTTCCTCCTATCTTCTCTCTTAAACACCCTCAAACCCTAATCACTGTCCACCTTCTCCGGCCACCTTCCTCGCCGGAAACTATGGCCTCTTATCATCTCCTGGCCTCTGCTTTACCCCACGCCAGTTTGACACTACCCTGAGGTCCTCAGGTGAACCTGGAGCGGTTCAACTCCTATCCATGGTCTTTCATGCTATTTTCGGGCCATCCACAGCTGTTCAAGTAAGATCTATGACTTTTCCGGCTAAAACCAGTGACATTTTAAGGTCCTCTCATCTTCTTTGGGTTCTCTGAAACCCTAACTCTTGAGATTTTTTTCAATTTTCTTTAGATCTGTCTTAGATTTAGGTATATCCATGAGTTCTTAACCGATTTTTCTTCATCTCTACTATTTTCTGAAAACCCTAGATTCGGTATTGTTCGATTCTTCTCAGATCTTTCTAGATCCGAGGTGATTCGATTATTATTAAGCATTTTCCTTTAAAAACCTCCTGTTTTAACTAACTATTTCGAATTTTTAAACTAAGGTTCACCCCAAGTTGTTTTTCAAGGATTTTTCTGACTTCTAAGTGTTTGATTAATTACCCTTTCATCTTCGTGACTGATTTGTGCAAGAATATGAAACCCTAATTGATTCTATGTGGTTCCTTCAATCTTTGCTTTGATTTTGGGTATTTTTGTGGTACCAGTCGTGCTAGTTTACTCTATCTCTGGACTTAAACATTTTTCCTTGTTAAATCCAGTATTTTTTGTGGTCTTGCCCTAATTAATCTTTATTAGGGTTTGAATCTATTTCTCCGGCTAATTTCTATATCTTTGTGAGGTTTTACTTAGCCTAATTTTTGTTTATGGAAGTTGAGTATTTCTTTCTTGAAATTAGTGTTATTTTAAAAGTTTTAGCTGGTTGATTCACTTTGTTAGAGATCCATATGTGTAAATCTTGGGTGTTTCCTTGTTTATGACCGTAATTGGTCATACTAACCTTCTTTGATTGCCCGTATAATTGTGGATTCTTACTGATTCCTTTGCATGGTATAATTGAGATTCTTTCCTTAATTAGACCCTTGTTGTTATCGGTAATCAATTACCCCTAATTAAGGGGGTCTATTCCGAACCCCTTTAGGTGATTTGATTCTGTGATTTTATGATTGACCCTAATTGACTGGCTTCTGATTCTTTTACCTTATTGGTTCTACTCCTAAAGTGATATATATACACTCTTGTTTTACCTCTTAACAGACGAACAATAGTTGAGAATACACACACATACACACTCAAACTCTCTCTTCTTTCTCTGCTACTTGTGCTAACTGCTTGTCTAGCCGGCTGAAAGCCAAGGCTAGACTGTGGAACTCTACTTTCTTTACTTTTCTGCACTTTACTTCCTTAACTTGTATGTTCCTAGTTCAATTTTTAAACTCAACTCTATGTGCTCCATGTCTGTTAAATCCATGTCTCATTCTACACTAATTTAATGGCTTACGTATTTAATTGCCCTTCTTGTTTACTGCTTTATTTAGCATGCTTAAGTTTTGCCCTCTCTTGTTTAAGTGTGTAATCAGCATGTCTACTTGAGTTCTTGTTTATTCCCCTCAACTAGTATGCCATGTTAGCATTATAGACTCTTAAATGTGCTTGGTTAACACTAAGTGGCATGATTAATTATGTGTAATAAACTCCTGCCCTTAGCATGACTACTCCTATACCCTGTTTCTATGTATTATTGCCTATTACTATTCTGATTTCGAGCATGACTCCTTTGTTAACAATTTGAAGTAGTAGTTTTGTATTCTTGAGGCCGGTCCATTGCTACTTGTTCTTTGTACTTGCTGGTCTATATGCTTCTCTTCTGATCCATGTTTACATGTTTCTGATTTGGGCTCTCTATGTCCCCAACCCCTTACTTCCCTGCTTGTAAGTGTTGAAATGATACTTCTTTGAATTTGTGTTGTGTGTGCTGGCTTGTTCCAAGTTGTTGTTGCTACTATTCCTTTCAAAATTGTTTTCCATAAGCAACTCTTATGTTGTTTTGCAAACTTATTTCAAACTAATCTTTGTCAAAGTTGTTTCCAACTCAACCCCCTTTTTAGATCTATGTTAATCACTCTCACATGTACTCTTAGACCACTAGGTTCTGCCTTGCCTTGGGACCCTTGAGCTCCCTCTGAACTTGGACACATAAAAGCTGACCTTTCCACACTGCACTTACTCTATCTTGACTATGAAATCTCGGTGTGAGCACTGTCTGGGATCCCTTGAGGTCCTCAGGGAAGTCTGACACACCCGGATAAGAAAAGACTATGGAACAATCTTGGCACTTGAGGTGGTTTATTATATAACTCAAGGAGGAAGTCCTAATCATGATCTCTATAGTATACTTCTCAGTTTTCACTTCTACTTATGTAATTCATTTCAATGTTGGTCTGTAATAACCTGTTGTAAATAAGTATTGGGGTGGCTAGTGAAAATGGATGAGGTAAATATGTATGCTATAGTTGTTAAGGGTAGAAAATATGTTATTAGGTTTATATTCCTAATTGCACAATAGAAACCATGCTTAGGATTCATACATTAGACATCATGCTATTTAGAATTTATATGTACTATTTTCAGCATCTCATCCACATTTAGAAATCCTGTATATAGGGTAGATAATAACAATAAAATAAGTTGCTATGTGATTCTGCCCACGTAAACATGTTTCGAAATTTCATTTAGAAATCCTGCTCTTAGAAAATTCTGCAATCATGTTTTTTATTTAGAAATCCTGCTCTTAGGAAATTCTGCAATCATGATGTGTATTTAGAAATCCTGCTCTTAGGAAATTCTGCAATCATGCTGTGCATTTAGAAATCCTGCTCTTAGGAAATTCTGCAATCATGCTGTGCATTTAGAAATCATGATTTAGGAATCCTGCATATAAATTATTAGATGCTATGATTAGGTTCTCGTTCATACTCACTCAGCTATGCTTAGTTAAACTACTGATGAAAATGAGTAACAACAGTCTCATCCTGCTTTAAACAAACTAGTAATAATCCCTGCATGACTTTGCAATATTTAGAACAACATGTTTTAGGTACAAACAATTTCCAAACTTATTTTAATAATTTTGAATAACTATTGTATGTTATTTATGCCTAGGCAAGCCTTAGGTGCTAAATTTGTAAAAACTGGAAACATTTTTTTATGTATGCTCTAATTATTAACTATTAAAATCAGAAGGTAAGCCTGATTCGGACTTCTTTTCTGAGTAATGCAATAAATCGGGTTCTACTGTTATCACTTAGATACCATACTTAGGATCTTAATTCAGACCTTGTATGTGTATGAGTCATGTTGTCTATGTGCATTACATGTGAAGGTATATCTAAGCCTCCTATCTGTTTCCTATGTTTTCCCCCTAAATACAGTCCTATGTGTTCTTATTTGTCGCCTAGTATTTTGCCTTTAAACCTGAGGGTCTGCCTAGAACCCCCTTCTTCAGGATAGGAATCCTAAATTCCTCTGGGACCAATAGGAAGGGACGGGTAACAACATGCAATAGGGGTCGAGACCAACCCTTGCTTTAATTACCTTCACAAGACGAGAAAGGGTAGATATGGATATGATGACCGGTGCATTAATACCACGTGTAGCCCCTCTTTGAGGAGTGTCATACCGGGTATTGCATTGATGTGATCCATATTATAAATAAACCTAGGACACCCCTCTTTACATTCACGAATATGCTTAGATTGTAATTCTTTTCAAAATCTTGCTTTCATTAATTGCTTTTCAAACATATGTGTTCTTAAACTTAAATCCCCTATTATTTGAGCCTTGCTTGTTTATTTGCTAATTGTACAAATTCACAAAAACTGTTTGGCCGGGAACCACACTAGTGGATCCTGAAGGGTGCCTAACACCTTCCCCTTAGGATAATTTCAAGCCCTTATCCTATCTCTGGTTACCAAACGTAGTTATAAATGAACCCTATAGGTGTTGTAACACACCTTAAATCGTTAGGTGACGACTCTTCAAAAATGCAAACCCATTTCCCAGAAGGAAAGAGTTGTCCCAACCAAAATGTCATAAACCCGATTTCACGAGGAAAACATGGGGCGCGACAGCATGGTGACTCTGCTGGGGATATTCAGGCTTTTTCCATTTCATATCGTTTTTGTGAATTTGTACCCCTCCCTATGTGCAATTACTTGTTTAATTTCTTTAAGCATTTAACTTCTTCTTCAAAAGCGCAACTGACATATCTTTCTTGTTTTCTTCCTTTTTTAAATTATGAAACTACTGTATTTATCGCTTTCTTAACGTGCAAATAAATGTCAACATGCTTTTAATTATTGCATAATCATGATCAAAATCATACTCCACTCATGCCAAACAACTACTATAGCAACGCTTGATGAGTGGTTGCACCCTTCCTATATCATTACCCCCTAAATTCGGAAAGGCTTATTTGTGGTAAAACTAGTCGATCAGCGGTGCAGTCGACAGTTCTGTGCCTTCCCCCTTGAGTTGTCCGCTCAAGGGTACCAATCTAAAACCCTATAGAAACCTTACTCTGTTTAAATTGCGCATGCATCATGATCAAACCTAGCCGGGTCAGTTACGTTGTCTGCGTAATGATCCTTTAAGATAGCCTTGTCCAAAAGTCCACTGGGTTCCCATAAACCCAAACGGACATTATCACGTTCTGTGCATTTATTTGGAGAACTAAATGTCAATGTGTTGATCATAAATGTATAAATAGTCGAGTCTGGTGGGGGTAGGGTCTAACCCTTTTATTTTTCAGAAAATAAGGCGAGAGGTCCCCAGTTTCGGTATGGTTAGCACGCCCCCACTCTTGCTAGACTGGTGGGGGAGTCTTCCATCGAATGACCAAATCAATGAGTAGAAAGAGAGGGATGCCAAAGCTAGAGAAAAGTTGGAATATCTGGAATACAGTCTGCTGGAATTGGAAGGAAAAATGAGGAAGAGAGTCACCGACTGCCAGAACACTGAGGGAAACGAAGGAGAACACCTGGCAAAAGGCACTTTTACTGGTGAATCTACGTGAACTGGAGGATTTGATCAACGAGAGCATTCAACCTGAGGAAGGTCTTTCTAAGGCCAAATAGATTAGGTTTACTCGCTTTCCAAATGTAATAAGGCCAAATGTCAGTAGTGACTTATTATTATCTTAGTATCGTTTTGGGATCCGTCTATTTTTTATATTATGAAATGAAGTATTTATTGGCATTCGAAGTTCTCCAAGTCTATTTTTCGCTAGGCCTACCTCGAGCACAAAGAGGTTCCCAAATTAGGACACGTTTTATATTCCCACACTATGTATTTAAATATTGCAATACTTTTTATAATCCTCACTGACTTGATTAACTTTTGTTTTATTTTTTGTTTTTATTATTCCCCTTCCCAAAGGTTAGTTCGTGCACTCTGGCATCATCATCTTATTTCACAAGATCCAAGGGCCCTCCACCCACTCCTCCTCTTAGTCCCATTAAAGGCAAGAACAAAGGCAAAATGGAAGAGTTAAACAACATAAGAAAGGAGAATACATCAGGGTATTCAGGTTCCTAACTAAAATGTGTCATAACTTGAACAAAAACTATTGAAATTCTAGGAAGAGCTCGATCAGGTTTGAAATCTGGCAAACCCATCATTTTCCCTCAACACCCCAGATATCAACTTCCCCAACGCTCAAAACCCTACACCTCCTCAAAATATCCCAAAACAACAGAATCATCCCGCGCCTCACCATCACGCTGCTCTACCAAAGGACCAATGTAACACCTGCCATACCCCAAATAACACTTCGCTGCTCATCCTAGAACCTCAGAACTCCACAAACGACCATTTCCACACCCATACACTAGGCCACCATAACACTCCTATTTACGTGGAGACCATGCCATACTCCACCCAACCTATCTCATGCACACCTGAGTCTGATGAAAAGGATCTGCTTATCAGGAACTTGGCCGAGGAACTTAAGAAACTGACCAGCTAAATTCAGGGTGTTGAGGGAAGCAAAGGAATCCAGGGGATAAACTATGAAGACCTTTGCATACAACCTGATGTCGAACTGCCTGAGGCGTACAAACCTCCTAAGTTCAAAATGTTTGATGGTACGGGTGATCTAAGGGTCCATTTGAGGACATATTGCGACAAGCTAGTTGGAGTAGGGAAGGATGAAAGGATCCACATGAAGCTGTTCATGAGGAGTTTGAAAGGAGATGCATTATCTTTGGTACATCAGCCAAGATCCCAAGAAGTGGTCGAGCTGGGTAGGCATGACATCTGACTTTATGGACAAATTCAGGTTTAATACAGAGAATGCACCAGACGTGTTCTATATCCAAAATTTGAAGAAGAAGCCCACGGAGACATTTCGCGAGTATGCTACTCACTGGAGGTCCGAAGCTGCTAAGGTCAGACCAGCCTTAGAAGATGAGCAAATGAACAAGTTCTTTGTCCGGGCTTAGGACCCGCAACACTATGAGCGATGATGATGATTGAGAACCACAAGTTCTCTGACATTATCAAATTAGGTGAAAGAACTGAAGAAGGTATTAAAAGTGATATGGTTACAAATTCCAAAGCCTTGCAAGCTACTAATAAGGCTTTACAGTCCGGTGGTGTGTCCAAGAAAAGGGATGTAGGGGCTGTGATGGTTGCACAAAGGACCAAGTCCCCCCTAAATACCAAGCTTACCCAACACCTCCACTCACATACCAGCCAACCCCAAATTACCAAGCACCCTCACCTTCGTACCAAGCTCCGCCACCAACCTATCAGTCATCTCCACCTCCTACAAATAAACCTACTTCACCCAGATACTCCCAACCCGCTCATGTCTACCAAACATATAATGCTCAACCATCCCATTATCAAACCCCTTGCACGCCAAAATTTCCCTAGACCCCGACCTAATTTTGATCGCAGACCTCCAAAACAATATACAACCATCGCTGAACCCATCGACCAGCTATATGAGAGGCTCAAAGCTGCTGGTTATGTCACCACCATCCCTGCTGCAACCCCTGAGAATCCTTCTCAATGGGTCAACCCTAACAAGTCCTGTGCATACCACTCCGGCACGAAAAGGCACACTATTGATGAATGTCGCTCCTTGAAAGATAAGATACAGTCCTTGATTGATAACACGATCATTGTGGCAAAGGAGCCTGCTCCAAACGTCCGCAACAACCCTCTGCCAGACCATAAGGGTGGAGGTATCCACATGATTGAAGTAGAATATGACTGGGATCCCGAGTGATCAATCGGGTTGATCGCAGAAGGTGACGACCCAAAAAAATTGACAATTACTCTCAATCCAATCATAGTCCAGATCCAACCGTCTGAGGACGCTGAGCTGAACATGTCTGTACCTCGCGAGTTTGAAACAGCATCCGCAAAGACACCGGTACCAATTAAAGTTGAATTCGTGTCTCCGACAAATGCACCCGCACCATTTGAGGTTGCAGTCTTGCCACCCAAGGCACATGTTCCATTTGAAGTATGGATAGTTGCGCCGGTCCCAGTGGTGATGTCAGCCATGCCACCATTCTATACAAATGTCGTACCCAGGGACTATACAGCCGAGACGAGAAGGAAAGGCAAGGTAAGGATTGAAGAAACTATCACAGCACAGGGTATGACCCGAACTGGTAGAGTCTATACCCCTGAACATCTGGCTGAATCAAGCAAGCAGGCCTCCAACCGGCCGCCTCTCATTGAGATAGGTTCGGATGACCTTTGGAGGAAAAACAGGCGAAGGAATATTCAGTCATCGACCAGTTAAACAAGATGCCAGCACAAATATCCATTCTCTCTTTGCTGCAAAATTCTGAGATGCACAAGAATGCTCTGTTATAGGTGCTAAATGAAGCATATGTACCAAGTAACATCACTAGTGGGGAAATGGCTAGTATGGTAGGACAAGTGCTGGAAAGCCATAAGATCACCTTTCATGAGGACAAGCTGCCACCTAAAGGGCTGGGGCACAACAAAGCACTGCACATCACCGTGCAATGTGAAGATTATTTCATCACCAGAATCCTAATCGATGGAGGTTCCAGTCTCAACATTTGTCCGCTGGTAACACTCAAGAAGTTGGGTAAAGGGCTGTATGAGATAAAAGATAGGACAATCAATGTGAAAGCCTTCGATGGTTCTCAGAGGTCCACTATTGGTGAGATTATTCTATGCTTGTAGATAGGACCGACCTAGTTCGAGGTCGATTTCCAGGTGATTGATGTACCAGCGTCTTACAACTTGCTGCTGGGACAGCCATGGATTCATGCTGCTGAGACTGTAGCATCAACGCTGCATCAGGAAGTAAAGTTCGAATGAAATCACCAGGAGGTGATCATTCACGGCGACGGTAGAAACCCTATATACAGTTACTAGACCATTCCGGCAATCGAGGGAAGGAAGTTGGGTGGAGAAACTTACCACCACATTGAGCGGGTCAATGCTATTGACAAAGACAAATGGTGGGATAACAAAATCGAGAGTATACTGAGTTGGAGTGGGTACAAACCTGGCAAAGGGATCGGCAAGAACCTCCAAGGAATCTCTAAACCTATAAAACTCAAGAAACATGGCACAACCTTCGGTTTGGGATATCAATACACCTGGGAAGAATTCAATAACTGGTCACCACCATGGCGCGGTCCTTACTACCCACTAGAGCAACTAATACCGCATCTGAAACAGACCTTCGAACAAGACGACATTATTTATGGGACGGATGAAGAAGAAGTACTTGCAACAGTGAAGAACTTGTTTCTAGAGGACATTGATATGAACTGTTGTGTTATTCTCGATGAGGAGGGGGTGGAAGGCCCTTCCATACAGGCTATGAGCAGAGGGGCACATCTCAAGAATTGGACCATCAGGACAACCAGATCCCGATGAGCCTCGGGGTAAAAAGGCTAAAACAAGCATTATTCACTATTTTATTTACTGAATGATTTTCTTTTCGCATTTTCAATTCCCGCAATAAGATCTTCGATGTTCAAAATAGTTATTCAAATTATCAAAAGCATTTTTTTTATTTTTCTTACGAATTAATATTTATTGCTATAGTTTTCTCTTCGTACTTTACCAATACAACATTACTATTACTTATCTTGATAAACCAATGACTGTGACATGCAATGAGACAACACAACAAACGGACATTGATTCAGAGGAAGATAACATACCTGACGAGATTGTCAAAGAAGTTGAGAACTTTGAGAACAGACCTAAGTCCAACCTAGACGAGACCGAGATTGTCAACTTGGGATATGCAGAAAACATCAAGGAAACATGAATCAGCATTCTCCTATCGCCATCAGAGAAGAAAGAATACACAGAATTTCTAAAGGAATATGAGGACATATTCGCCTGGTCATATGATGACATGACTGGTCTGAGTACGTCTATTGTGGCTCACAAACTACCAACCGATCCAATGGTTCCACCAGTAAAGCAGAAACTTAGAAAATTCAAGCCTGATATGAGTTTGAAAATCAAGGAAGAGGTCACTAAGCAGATCAAAGCTAAGGTTCTCCGGGTAGTAGAATACTCGACATGGTTATCCAACATTGTGGCAGTGCCAAAGAAGGATGGGAAGGTCAGAGTCTTTGTCGACTACCGGGATCTCAACCGGGCTAGTCCAAAAGACGACTTCCCTTTGCCAAATATACACATCCTGATTGACAATTGCGCCAAGCATGATCTACAGTCATTCGTAGATTGCTTCGCTGGTTATCATCAGATCTGGATGGATGAGGAAGATACTGAGAAAACGGCTTTCATTACGCCGTGGGGAGTGTACTATTACAAGATGATGTCATTCGGCCTGAAGAATGCAGGGGCCACCTACATGAGGGCCATAACTACCATTTTCCATGATATGATACACAAGGAGATAGAGGTATATGTGGATGATGTTATTATCAAATCCAAGAAGGCCACTGACCACATAGAAGATCTGAGGAAGTTCTTTAATAGAATGCGGAGATACAATCTGAAACTAAACCCTGTAAAGTGTGCATTTGGGGTTCCTGCTGGGAAATTGCTTGGGTTTATTGTGAGCCGTTGAGGAATATAACTGGATACATCGAAAGTCAAAGCCATTCAAGAACTACCACCGCCAAAGAGCAAGAAGGATGTGATGAGTTTCTTGGGAAGGCTTAACTACATCAGCCGATTCATAGCACAATCTACAGTTATTTGTGATCCAATCTTTAAGATGTTTAAGAAGGACGTCGCCACCAAATGGACCGATGACTGTCAAAAGGCCTTCGACAAAATCAAGGAGTACTTGTTAACACCACTAGTCTTAGTCCCACCCGAGCTAGGTAGACCCTTATTACTCTACCTTGCAGTGTTGGATGGAGCTTTCGGCTGCGTTCTGGGGCAGCATGATGAAACATGAAGGAAAGAACAAGCCATTTATTATCTAAGTAAGAAGTTCACCCCGTACGAGGCCCGGTATTCTCTGTTGGAACACACTTGTTGTGCCTTGACTTGGGTAGCTCAGAAGCTGACACATTACTTCTGCGCCTATACTATATATCTCATATCAAGGATGGATCCCTTGAAATACATCTTTCAGAAGCCTATGCCCACCGACAAGCTAGCCAAATGGCAAATCCTGTTGAGTGAGTTCGACATTGTTTACGTAACTCAGAAAGCGGTAAAGGGAAAGGCACTGGCAGACCACCTTGCTGAAAACCCCGTGGATGGAGGAAACAAACCCCTAAAAATGTATTTTCCCAATGAAGAGGTATCATTCATAGGAGAAGACATTGCGGAATCCTATGACGGTTGGAGAATGTTCTTCGATGGAGCATCAAACTTCAAAGGAGTTGGCATAGGAGTAGTCCTAATATCAGAAACTGGTCAGCATTATCCGGTGTCTGCCAAACTCAGGTTCCCCTGCACAAACAATATGGCCAAGTATGAAGCCTGCATTTTAGGACTAAAAATGGCCATTGACATGAACGTTCAAGAGTTGCTAGTGATTGGAGATTCAGACTTACTTATACATCAGGTACGAGGAGAATGGACAACGAAGAACTCCAAGATACTCCCATATCTGCATCATGTACAGGAATTGAGAAAGAGGTTCACGAAGACGGAATTCCATCATGTTCCCAGAGTCCGGAATGAGTTCGCCGATGCACTGGCTACCTTATCATCTATGATACATCCAGACAAGAATTTCATTGATCCCATTCCGGTGAAAATCCATAATCAGCCAGCTTACTGTGCCCATGTTGAAGAAGAAGAAGCAGACGGAAAGCCTTGGTTTCATGATATCAGGGAATATTTGGCAAAAGAAGAGTACGAGCTTGCTAATCCTACTCAAAAACGTACACTTCAGAGATTGTCCAACAACTTCTTTCGTAAAGGAGGAATCCTGTATAGGAGGACTCCCGATTTAGGATTATTAAGATGTGTTGACGCAAAGGAAACATCCAGGCTACTAGAGGAAATCCATGCTGGGATCTGCGGCCCACATATGAACGGTTTGTCTTGGCAAAGAAGATACTTAGGGCTGGTTACTTTTGGATGACTATGGAAACAGACTGCATTCAGTGTGTCTGGAAATTCCACCGTTGTCAGATACATGCAGGCATGATAAAGGTACCTCCAAGCGAGCTCAATACAACAAGCTCACCGTGGCCGTTCGCCTCCTGGGGGATGGACGTTATTGGACCAATCGAGCCTGCTGCTTCCAACGGACACAAGTTTATCCTAGTAGCCATCGACTATTTTACCAAATGGATTGAAGCAGCATCTTACAAAGCAGTGACTAAGAAAGTCCTGGAAGACTTTGTCCGTGACCGCATTGTTTGTCGATTCGGAATTCTAGAGTCAATCATTATTGATAATGGCTCCAACCTCAACAGCGACTTGATAAGAACTATGTACGAAACTTTCAAGATTAAACACAAGAATTCCACATCCTACAGGCCTTAGATGAATGGAGCTGTAGAAGCCGCCAACAAGAATATCAAGAAGATATTGAGTAAAATGATAGAGAAGCATAAATAGTGGAACGGGAAGTTATCATCTGCTCTATTGGGTATCGCACCATAGTACGAACATCAACTGGGGCAACCCCATATATGCTGGTTTACGGTACAGAGGTTGTCATTCCCGCTGAGGTAGAAATTCCTTCCCTAAGGATCATACAAGAAGTTGAGCTTGATGATGCAGAGTGGGTAAAAAGTCATTATGAGCAACTGGCCCTTATAGATGGAAAGAGAATGAATGCAGTCTGCCATGGTCAACTCTACCAGAACAGAATGTCTAGAGCCTTCAACAAGAGATTTAAGCCAAGACAGTTCACACCGGGGCAGCTGGTGTTGAAGAAAATTTTTTCGCATCAAGATGAAGCCAAAGGGAAGTTCTCTCCCAACTGGCAGGGTCCATACATGGTTCACCGGGTTTTGATAGGAGGAGCCTTCATACTTGCAGAAATGGACGGAGAAGTCTGGCTAAAGCTGATCAATTCAGATGCAGTCAAGCGTTACTATGTGTAATCTTTATGCTTTCCTTATATGATATAAATTGAACTACACCTGACCTGATTCCCATTTAAGAGGGGATATGTAGGCAGCCCTATGGATTCAGTCACAATTCAAACAAATTTCATTTACCCCGCAATTGGAAACTGGGTCAGAATTTTGAAGAGGACCCTCAAAATTCTGAAGTAATTTCAGCTTATCGTCGCACGAGCAATAGTCAGGAACGTTAATCCATCAAACTGGGGTAGAATTTTGAGGAGGACCCTCAAAATTCCGTAGCAAGAGAGGTTGCAATGTCCCGAACCACGTCACAGCCGTTGGTTAATCTAAAAGCTATTTTTAACTATACATTTATGTCATACTTTTACAAAATCATGCATGATTATTATTGGAATTGCTTTGTAGCAACGCTACCCCAATAATACAAACGATATCACCAGATCAAAGTCGAACGAGTCAAGTGAAGCCATCGGGGATACGAACTAACCTCCCCCCTTACAAAACTCACAATTTTTCTTTGAATACAGACACTAGGATTGTGAAATCATTAGACATACTGTGCACCCACGGGACAAACATTGTTCAAAATACGATTCTCAGAACCGTTACACTTGCCAACATTTGCTATCAGCACACACCACTGACGTCCCGTACGTCACAATGCTCCCAGTAATCACAACACCGCAATCTGTTATCAGCTAAGAAAACTCTACTGTCAGTTGTTATCTTATTTCCTGCATAAGGCTACCATTCTGCCTTCTAAGACTAAACGTTGTCTCCATCTACATCTGCATTGCATAAGGCTACCATTCTGCATTCCAATTTGCATAAGGCTACCATTCTACCTTCCGAGACTAAACGCTGTCTCCATTTGCATCCGCATTGCATAAGGCTACCATTCTGCCTTCCAACTTGCATAAGGATACCATTCTGCCTTACGAGGTTAAGCTCTACCTCCATTTTCATTCGCATCTTTACATAAGGCTACCATTCCGCCTTCCAACTTGCATAAGGTTACCATTCTGCCTTCCGAGGTTAAGCTCTACCTCCATCTGCATTTGCATCTTTGCATAAAGCTACTTTTCTGCCTTTCGAGGCTAAGCTCGACCTCCAATTTTCTTTGAAACTAAGCACTATCCCAAGTACTATTTATCTCACTTTTCATACGGGCTAAGCTCTATCTTGTCCGCATCATACTACTGCATCCTTCATGGGCTGAAATATCGCCAACTCATCCAAAGGCGTCATCGTTCAGAGGCACCATCTTCATATCCCGAGAACACCATGTCATGGCCTGAGGATCTCTTTCAATCTTTTGCATGTTATTATTCAAAGGCGTCATGGTTTAGAGGCACTATCCTCTTAGCCCGAGAACATCATTTCATAGCGTGTGAATCCCTTATCATACGTTTCATGGCCCAGGACATCATGGTCTAAGGACATCATTCCCATCGTCCGAAGACAACTTTCATGGTCCAGCGGGAATTTGCATCATGTTTAAATTTATGCACAATATACGCTTGTATTATTTATATTTGCAGGTAAGCCGGCGAGTGATGGCTATTTCACCAAAAGTTATCCCGCTTCAGTTCCCTCAGCCATAACAAACTTAACCATTTCCATAAACCGTCCACTCACCCAGCGCTAGATGTTGCGTCCGTTCTTTGATTCCTGCGAAATCAGGGATATGTAGGAAACTCAGAAGCCAGGGTGCGGCCTAACCTCTTCAAACCATTTCGCTCGGTCAAAATTGGCCATCATTTCTTTACCTGAAAACTCTTTCATTCTTCCCGGGTAAAGAGGGGAAGTTGTTGATACCCAATTTTTCCCTATATATTTTCAACATGCAAAATACCTTCAAAATAGCATATATATGCATATATAAGCATGCCCAAGGTTTTTATTATTTTTTTCCATAATTGTAAGGTTTAAATTGAATTATTTTCTTCCTTTTTATCCATAAAATCCCCAATAATTATTTCTAAAATTATTGTTTTGATAATTTATCCATTGTATTTCTATATTTATGCCAACATATAGCTAAGGTAATTTTTATAATTACATTTAGTATTTAAAGCTAAATTGCACATAATTGCAATATTAGCCCTTTTAAGATTTAGTTATATTTTATATGCATAAAATTGGATCATGTATTTTTAAATTGCTAATTATGTATTCTAAATCATTTTATCACTTTAAATTATTTTTTTCAGAAATTATTTACTATTTTGTATAAATTAAATAGGAAAGATTGGCTATTTAAATTATAGCCAAATTGACTTTCAATTATAGCCAAATCAGGGCCCCAATTCCCAGCACAATTTACAATCAAAAAACCCGACCCACACCCTATTAACCCATACCCAAAACCTGGAACCCACCTACCCCATTTAATCTCGATTGTTGATCTCCTAGATCAACGGTCCACGTCGTTTCTTTCCTTTTTTAGTCGAACAACCCCCCAAACCCTACCTCATTCTTTAATTTGAGCCGTCTCTGACTCCTTTACTGCTATCTTCTCTCTCAGACACCCTCAAACCTTAATCACTGTTCCCCCTTCTCTGGCCATCTCCCTCGCCGGAAACCATGGCCTCGCATCATCTCCTAGCCTCTGATTCACCCCACACCGGTTTGACACTACCCTGAGGTCCTCAGGTGAACCTGGAGCGGTTCAACTCCTATCCATGGTCTTTCATGCCATTTCCCGGCCATCCATGGTTGTTCGAGTAAGATCTATGACTTTTCCGCCTAAAACCGGTAACATTTTAAGGTCCTCTCATCTTCTTCGGGTTCTCTGAAACCCTAACTCTTGAGACTTTTTTCATTTTTCGTTAGATCTGTCTTAGATCTAGGTATATCCATGAGTTCTTAACTGATTTTCTCCATCTCTACTATTTTTCGAAAACCCTAGATTCGCTATTGTTCGATTCTTCTCAGATCTTTCTAGATTATCCCAAGTTGTTTTTCAAGGATTTTCTGACTTCTAAGTGTTTGATTAATTACCCTTTCGTCTTCGTGACTGATTTGTGCAAGAATATGAAACCCTAATTGATTCTATGTGGTTCCTTAATCTTTGCTTCGATTTTGGGTTTTTTTGCGGTACCAGTCATGCTAGTTTACTCTATCTTTGGACTTAAACATTTTTCCTTGTTAAATCCAGTATTTTATGTGGTTTTTCCCTAATTAATCTTTATTAGGGTTCGAATCTATTTCTCCGGCTAATTTCTATATCTTTGTAAAGTTTTACTTAGCCTAATTTTTGTTTATGGAAGTTGAGTATTTCTTTCTGGAAATCAATGTTATTTTAAAAGTTTTGGCTGGTTGATTCACTCTGTTAGAGATCCATATGCGTAAATCTTGGGTGTTTCCTTGTTTATGACCATAATTGGTCATACTAACCTTATTTGATTGTCCGTATAATTGTGGATTCTTACTGATTCCTTTGCATGGTATGATTGGGATTCTTTCCTTAATTAGACCCCTATTGTTACCGTTAATCAATTACCCCTAATTAAGGGGGTCTATTCCAGACCCCTTAATGTGATTTGATTATGTAATTCTATGATTGTCCCTAATTGACTGGATTCTGATTCTTTTACCTTATTGGTTCTACTCTTAAAGTGCTATATATACACTCTTGTTTTACCTCTTAACAGACGAACGATAGTTGAGAATACACACACACACACTCAAAATCTCTCTTAATTCTCTGCTACTTGTGCTAACTGCTTGTCTAGCCGGCTGAAAGCCAAGGCTAGACTGTGAAACTCTACTTGCTTTACTTTTACTTCCTTAACTGGTATGTTCCTAGTTCAATTCTGAAACTCAACTCTATGTGCTCCATGTCTATTAAATCCATGTCTCCTTCTCCACTAATTTAATGGCTTATATATTTAATTGCCCTTCTTGTTTACTGCTTTATTTAGCATGCTTAAGTTTTGCCCTCTCTTGTTCAAGTGTGTAATCAGCATGTCTACTTGAGTTCTTGTTTATTCCCCTCAACTAGTATGCCATGTTAGCATTATAGACTCTTAAATGTGTTTGGTTAACACTAAGTGGCATGATTAATTATGTGTAATAAACTCCTGCCCTCAGCATGACTTCTCCTACACCCTGTCTCTATGTCTTATTGCCTATTACTATTCTGATTTCGAGCATGACTCCCTTGTTAACACTTTGAAGTAGTAGTTTTATATTCTGGAGGCCAATCCATTGCTACTTGTTCTTTGTACTTACTGGTCTATAGGATTCTCTTCACATCCATGTTTACATATTTTTTATTTGGTCTCTCTATGTCCTCAACCCCTTACTTCCCTGCTTGTGAGTGTTGAAATGATACTTCTTTGAATTTGTGATGTGTGTGTTGTCTTATTCCAAGTTGTTGTTGCTCCTATTCCTTTCAAAATTGTTTTCCCTAAGGAACTCTTCTGTTGTTTTGCAAACTTATTTCAAACTAATCTTTGTCAAAGTTGTTTCCAACTCAACCCCCTTTTTAGATCTATGTCAAGCACTCTCACATATACTCTTAGACCACTAGGCTCTGCCCCTTTTGTGTGAGCCTTGCCTTGGGACCCTTGAGCTCCCTCTGAACTTGGACACATAAAAGCTGACCTTTCCACACTGCACTTACTCTATCTTGACTATGAAATCTCGGTGTGAGCACTGTCTGGGATCCCTTGAGGTCCTCAGGGAAGTCTGACACACCCGGATAAGAAAAGACTATGGAACAATCTTGGCACTTGAGGTGGTTTATTATATAACTCAAGGAGGAAGTCCTAATCAGGCTCTCTATAGTGTAACTTCTCAGTTTTCATTTCTACTTATGTAATTTATTTCAATGTTGGTCTGTAATAACCTGCTGGGAACAAGTATTGGGGTGGCTAGTGAAAAAGGATGGGGTAAATATGCATGCCATAGTTGTTAAGGGTAGAAAACATGTTATTAGGTTTATATTCCTAATTGCGCAATAGAAACCATGCTTAGGATTCATACATTAGACATCATGCTATTTAGGATTTATATGTATTGTTTTCAGCATCTCATCCACATTTAGAAATCCTGTATATAGGGTAGATAATAACAATAAAATAAGTTGTTATGTGATTCTGCCCACGTAAACATGTTCCAAAATTTCATTTAGAAATCCTGCTCTTAGGAAATTCTGCAATCATGTTGTGTATTTAGAAATCCTGCTCGTAGAAAATTCTGCAATCATGCTGTGTATTTAGAAATCATGCTCTTAGGAAATTCTGCAATCATGCTGTGCATTTAGAAATCCTGCTCTTAGGAAATTCTGCATTCATGCTGTGCATTTAGAAATCCTGCTTTAGGAATCTTGCATATAAATCATTAGATACCATGATTAGGTCCTCGTTCATACTCACTCAGCTATGCTTAGTTAAACTACTGACGCATCAAAAAGGAGTATCATCCTGCTTTAAACAAACTGGTAATAATCCCTGCATGTCTTTGCAATATTTAGAACAACATGTTTTAGGTACAAACAATTTCCAAACTGTTTTTAATAATTCTGAATAACTGCTGCATGTTATTTTACGCCTAGGCAAACCTTAGGTGCTAAATTTGTCAAAACTAGAAACATTTTTTTATGTATGCTGCTTAATTATCAATTGGTAAAATCAGTAGATAAGCTTGATTCAGACTTCTTTTCTGAGTCATGCAATAAATTCGGTTCTACTATTATCACTTAGATACCATGCTTAGGATCTTAATTCAGACTTTCTATGTGTATGAGTCATGTTGTCTATGTGCATTACATGTGGAGGTATATCTGAGCCTCCTATCTATTTTTTGTGTTTTCCCCTAAGTGCAGTCCTATGTGTTCTTATTTGTTGCCTATTATTTTGCCTTTAAACCTGAGGGTCTGCCTAGAACCCCCTTCTTTAGGATAAGAGTCCTAAATTCCTATGGGACCGATAGGAAGGGACGTGTAACATCATGCAATAGGTGTCGAGACCAACCTTTAATTTAATTACCTTCACGGGGCGGGAAAGAGTAGATATGGATATGATGACCGGTGCGTTAATACCACGTGTTTCCCCTCTTTGAGGAGTGCCATATCGGGTATTGCATTGATATGATCCATATTATAAATAAACCTAGGACACCCCTCTTTACATTCACGAATATGCTTAGATTGTAATTCTTTTCAAAATCTTGCTTTCATTAATTGCTTTTCAAACATCTGTGTTCTTAAACTTAAATCCCCTATTATTTGAGCCTTGCTTGTTTATTTGCGAATTGTTCAAATTCACAAAACCTGTTTGGCCGGGAACCATACTAGTGGATCCTGTGGGGTGCCTAACACCTTCCCCTTGGGATAATTTCAAGCCCTTATCCTATCTCTGGTTACCAAACATAGTTATAAATGAACCCTATAGGTGTCCTAACGCACCTTAAATCGTTAGGTGGTGACTCTTCAAAAATGCAAACCCCTTTCCTAATAGGAAAGATTTGTCCCAACTAAAATGTCATAAACCCGATTCCGCGAGGAAAAAAGGGGGCGCGACAATCGGGCTGTGTACAACGGTGGTAGTCATATCAGGATGAAGTCCTTGTGAATTGTTCATATGCTTTAATTCTTTCCTTGTTTTATTGTTTTGTAGGTTAGTACTGATAGAGAGTTATTCCTGTTGGGCTTGTTTGATAGTTCTCTTATGTGTTTCTCTTTACATACTCAGTAATTTTTGTTCTGTGCTTCTTAAATTTTAGCTTGCGGGGTGTGTGCTGGGTGGAGTTAGTTGTGACTTGTTGATTCGGGTGATTAGTTATGAGGTTTTCGTGGTTCTTATATCATCGTCAGTGTTGTGGAGGTTTGAAATAGGTTCCTCTGGATATGAGGCAAATAGCTGGTGCTGGATTTGATTTCGGGCAGATATTATGATCAAAAATGTTATTGTGGGCCTATGTGTGATGTGTCATGTTGTGTAGTTATACTCTATTGGTGTAGGCATGAGTTGATGTGGCTAGTTGAGACTGATTTCGGATATGGATTTAGAATCGGGTCTTTTGGAAATGAATGGAAGGTGAGAATTTTGGCTCTAAGGCTTATTGGTATTGGTAGAAAGGCTAAATTATAGTTGAGATGGTGTCGTCAGGCTTATGTGGATTAGTGTGACGTTGGGTCACCCGCTGGTGTATGTTGGGAGTATGCATTCAATGATTTGAGGACTTCGTGGCGAATCTTGGCACGTTCGAGGACGAACGTTTGTTTAAGAGGGGGAGGATGTAACGACCCGACCGGTAGTTTTGAGAATTTAAGTTCTGTTCAGTAGCATAAGGTCTTGAGAAGCTTCATATTATGTGTATCAACTTGCGTTCATGCTTGAATTCAGTTACCTGATGATTCAGAGTCGAATTGGAAGAAGGAATCTAGTTTTGGAAGCTTAATCGGTGAGAATTTGACCGGAATTTGACTTTTGTGTAAACGGCTCCAAAATGAGTTTTGGATGATGTCACCAACTTCTTATGGTGATTTTGGACTTAGGCATGCATCCGGATTTGGATTTGGAGGTCCATAGAGTAATTTGAGGTAATTCGGCAAAGGTTAGAAAAGTTGAAGTTTGGAAAATGGAGAAATTTGACCCATAGTTGTCTTTTGTGATATCGGGGTTTGAATGCGATTCCGAGAATTGGAGCAGCTCTGTTATGTCATTTGATACTTGTCTACAAAAATTTAGCGTCCTTCCGGGTTGGTTTGATTGGTTTCGGCACGCGTTTTCGAAGTTGGAAGATTTGGAAGTTCATAGTTTGATTCATGGCGTGATTTGCATTTTCGGCATTGTTTGATATGATTTGAGTCCTCGAGCGAGCCTGTGTGAGGTTATAGAACTTATTTGTGTGTTTAGACGGGGTCCTGGGGGCCTCGAGTGTGTTTAGGCTGGGCTACGGGTCATTTTTACTTCTTTTTGAACTGTTGGTTCTGGTGTCTGATGTCCTTCTTCGCGATCGCAAAGCTCCTTTCGCATTCGTGAAGCGTCTCTGCAGATCGCCTAAATTTCCTTCTTCGCGTTCAAATAATATTCCCCGTGATCGCGTAGCTCTACACATTTCTCTCTTCGCGTTCGCGTCTTCTATTCCGCGTTCGCATAGTAGAAACCTGGCCTTGAGTACTAATACTCGTTAATCTTCGCGTTCGCGTGTTTCCCTACGCGTTCGTGTAGGCTTCCATATTTTCTTCTCCCCGTTCGCGAGCGTGTCTTCGCATTCGCGAAGCACAACCTGGGCAGCCTTCATTTTTCTTCTTCGCGAACGCGCTCATTTCTCCGCGTTCGCGATGCATAGTCACCTGGGCAGAATATAAGTTCTTCAAATCGAGGGTTAGGCCATTTTTATCATATTTTGACTTGTAGAGCTCGGTTTTGAGCGATTCTTTGTGGGTTATTCAAGAAAATTGATTGGGTAAGTGTTCTTCACCTAGTATTTAATATATTCCATGATTTTATCTTCATTTTTATCATTTAATTTGTGTTTTGTGTTGAGGAAAATAGAGGTTTTTGAAGAAAAATTTTCAAAATGAAAAATTATGATTTGAGGGACCAAATGGTATCGGAATTTGATAATTTTTGTATAGTTGAACTCATATCGGAATGGGTGTTCGGATTTTATGAAATTTGTCAGGTTCCGAGGTGCGGGCTCGGGGGTCGACTTTTGGACTGGTTTTTGGATTTTATTAAATACTGAGATTTTATGATCCGGAATAGTTTCTTATGAGTTAGACTCATGAGTGAATGAGCTTTCGGGGTTTAAGACTTTTGTCGGATTCTGAGACGTGGGCTCGGGGGCCGGGTTAAGCCAATTTTGCATTTTTACCTCTAATTTAGTAATTTTCTTCTGGAATTGATCCCTTTAGCCTATATTAATTGTATTGTACTGCTTGTGTCTAGATTTGGGATATTCAGAGGCCGACTCGCGAAGCAAAGACATTTTGGAGTAGCGTTTTGCTCGAACTGAGGTAAGTAACAGTTATAAATCTTGTCCTGAGGGTATGAAACCCCGGATTTTGTGTCGTGTAATTATTTTGGAGGTGACGCACATGCTAGGTGACAGGCGTGTGGGTGTGTATCGAAGGGATAGTGACTTGGCCCGCCCCGTAAGACTGTTAAGTCAAATAGCTTACTGTTAACAACATGTTCCCTCTGTTTTATGGAAATTTGACTGCAATTCATGTTAGAAATCATGCTTAGGCCATATAATATCACTGTTGGGACCCATTGAGGTTGTGTACTTGTTGAATTAGTTGTTATTTGTTGTCTTGTACTCGGTCATGATTTTACTTGCATATCACAACTCCATCTCCTCTTGTTCTTTGTTGATACAAGTTATTATCTCTGCTTAGACTGATTTATATGATCTCTGAGAGCCCGAGAGACTAGGGGTGTTGATGACTGAATGAGGCCGAGGGCCTGAGGGTGAGGTGTTAACACTGTAGTACGTGAGTTATCCGTGCGTATCCTAACATGATACTGTAGCACGTGGTTATACTCACGCTACACCCTACACTTCATGTGCAAATCCAGGTGTGTCCGGTCACGGAGGAAGTTGAGCTCGTATGCGGTCAAGTATCGGAGATTTATGAGGCAGCTATCGGCGTTCGCAGTCCTTGACTCTCCCTCTTTGCTATATTTCTTTTTTGTATTGACATTAAGACACAGACTCTTGTAGACAGTGTTTCTTAGACTGGTTGTGCAGATGCTCATGACTTGGTGACACCACGATGTTTGGGGCTATCTTTCCGCATTATATTTTGAGTTTAACTCCTATTTTTATGAAAACTCTGTTATGAAAAAGCTTTTGGTTTGTCTTTAATGAAATATCGAAGTATTTTTGAAAATCGGCTTGTCTATAGTACCATCGCTAGGCGCCATCACGACATATTAGAGTTTTGGGTCATATCAAGTATCAAAGCCTAGGTTACACAGGTCTTACGAGTCATGAGCAGGTTTAGTAGACTCTTGCGAATCGGTGCAGAGTCGTCTGTACTTATCTTTGAGAGGCTGCCGAACCCTTAGGAAATTTCACATTCTTGAATTCTTGTCATATGAATCTTTTGATTCTAGTAACTAAAATTATGTTATTCTATTCTCTCACAGATGGTGAGGACACGTGCTACTAGGCGGGACAGACAACCACCAGTACCACCAGTCGGGGTCGCGAAAGGCCAAAGTCGCGGTAGGGGCTGTGGTAGGGGTAGAGGTGCAGCTAGCACCGCAGCTAGGGCAGCACCTGTAAATCCACCAGTTGCCCCAGTTTAGTAGCAGGCTCCAGTTGTGGATGAGCCGGTAGGACCAGCTCAGGCACCACCTGTGCCTATTGTGATTCCAGGCCTTCAGGAGGCCTTAGCTTAGATTCTGACCGTGTGTACCAGTCTTGCTCAGGCGGTCTCTATTCCAGCCACATCAGCCACTTCTCAGGCCAGGGGATGTGCTCAGACTCCCGCCACCCGCACACCCGAGCAAGTGATGCAGGGACTCCAGGCATCGGGGGCACCACCAGCCCAGCCGGTTACAGCTGCTGAGGACTATGTAGTTCCTATCATGCCTGATGTTGAGCAACATAGATTGGAGAGGTTTAGGAGGCTCCAGCCTCCATCTTTCAGCGGTGCAAAGGGAGAGGATGCCCAGGGTTCTTAGACAGATGTTAGAGGATGCTCAGTACAACAGGTATTTTGGAGACCAGTGGGGTCTCGTTCACTACTTTTCAATTCACTAGAGATGCCTTCACCTGGTGGGAGGCTTATAAGAGGTGTAGGCCGATTGGTGCAACACCACTTATATGGTAGGAATTATCTGTTCTCTTCTTGGAGATGCATGTGCCGCAGTCTCGCAGAGAGAAGCTGCACAAGCAGTTTTGTCACGACCCAAACCGATGGGCCTGCGATGGGTGCCTGAGTCCCACCTATCAAGCACTCCTAAGCATACGTCTAAAGTATAAACCTAAATAACATTTGCTGAATTACGAGAATAATATACATGAAGGAAATCTGCCCAAAAAGGCATACATACATATACGTGCAATATACGTAGGGCAAGCCGACAAGGCTATTGTAGACAACTATACATCTCAAAACTGGAAGTCGGCAAGGCCACATACTATCCAACTAGACATTCCATATACTATCCAATTATACATAACTGTCTATAGACCTTTAATGGAAATACAACTATACAAAGACGGGACTGAGCCACGTCATACCCATATATATACATACAAGCATATCGTACCAAAATCAAAAGCAGCTCCGGATCAAGTAGAGCACGCCAACTCTCGCTGATCAAGGATCCTAAGAAGGGGGACTGTCAGCTTGCCTACCTGTACCTGCGGGCATGAAACGCAGCCGTGAAATAGGGCGTTAGTACGAAAAATGTACTGAGTATGTAAGCCATGAAAATCAGTATGTAAAAGACATAGATGAAACATGGAATAAAGAAATTCATCTGTAAATCTGAATAACTTTGTAAATTATGAAACACTTAATGTCATGCACGTGTATATAACTGTCATGTCATGCATGGGTATAGGTGTATATTACATCATCAAGCCACTTAGGGCATCCCATTATATCATCTTGGCCACTGTGGGCAACATCATCAACATATACCAACTGATCAGGTGGTGGTGCGTATATAACACCGTAATCTTTTTCCATATCCCATATACATATATATACATATAAATGTGCATATATAACGCTATCTGATCATGTGTCAATGTACATATATAAATGAATGAAATGCATGAAAAATATATAATAATCTCAATTTTCCTTCCGGATAAACTTTTTCAACTACATACTATTTTGAGACCCATGAACAGAAGATATAACAATATGTCACATGGGGAATCAAGAACAAAGAGACCCCTAGTATTTCTATGAATAGAGTCGTTTATGAAAACTGTGCGTTTTCTCGCTTCTTCTGTATAACTTGGACCATGCCAAAAAGAAAGAAATGATGGCCTTAACATACCTGGAGTAGGAAAAACTCCGTATAATATTCTTGGCGAAGATTGCACTGCACTCTTTTGTAATCGCAAAGTTTTACGTTGCTAAAGCTTTAACAATTTTCGTTGGATTGGTTGAAGAATTTCGTTGCTTAATAAAGTATTCAGTTTCTGGTTAAAGTGTTTGGAAAATGAAAAGGTTAACACTTCTATGAAATGGAAAATGAAAAAGAGTTCACACTTTTCAGAAATGGATAACGTTCCTATTCCTTTGATTATAGAGTCTTTTTGAATGAAATGTTGTCTTGGTTATTTCAAACTACTATACTGAAAGGTGTCTTCACTATAAGGCATTAGGTTGCCACCTCTCAAATGACTTTAAGAGTCATTGTTTTAGTAGGGAGGGCTGCCAGGTTGGGGGGAAGATTATCTTAAAATATTAAATTAATTAATCAGGTAATATCCCGCTACCCGATAGTTAACCAATTACCAACGTAATTAAAAATTATCTCAAATTACATAAAATTCTACTTATTTTTAATACACTTTATATATCCTACTATCATGGTCATATGGTACCTTATATGGTTATATCCTACTATCATGGTCATATGGTACCTTATATGGTTCTAGTCCATAAATATCGGGTATTATCGCTTGGCCCGTATTTTATCCCAAATTGGCCACTTTCAACGAAACTCGTTTTCTTTAATTCGTGTACCCTTTATCCTTCATGCCACTTACTTCTCGCTTGTTATAAATAGTGTAAATGCGTTAACCTCCAGATAATCGCATCCCCGAGTCTACGTCGATTAACTGAAGATGAAACTTTTAACGTACGAAAACGCGAGATATAACATCATTCCCCCCTTAGAAACATTCATCCTCGAATGTTCAACTCTCCGGGATCTATATAACTTTTGGCAGGGTCGCTTTTGTAACAACACTACTACCAACTCTTCCTGTACAAGCTTAATAATCCAACACCACACAGGACCACAATCATCAATAATGACAATGGCCTTACACGACCAATGACAATAACTAACACAAGAATCCGTACACGTACCTTGAGATTATGATGTCTCAGTCAGATCCTTCTCTGGAGGAGGAAATAAGCAGGGATATCTAGACTTCATGTCTTCCTCTGCCTCCAAGTCATTTCTTCCACATTATTGTTCCTCCAAAGTACTTTCACGGAGGCTACCTCCTTATTCCGTAGCTTACGAATTTGCCAGTCTAGAACGGCAACTGGGATTTCCTCGTATGACAAGTCCTCTGTAATCTGTACATCATCCGTAAAGAACTATCTTTCTTCCTCACAAATAATACAGGTACTCCCCGCGATGATGTACTAGGTCTGATAAAGCTTTTTTCAAGCAAGTCCTTTAGTTGCTCTTTCAACTCTTTCAGCTCTGTGGGGGCCATTCTATAGGGAGGAATAAATACTTGATGAGTATCTGCTAGTAGGTCAATGGAAAACTCAATTTCTCGCTCTGGCGGAATACCCGAAAGTTCATAAGGAAAACATCGGGAAACGCATTAACCATCGGGATGGACTGAATGGTTGGTGAGTCTACTTCCATATCCTGAACCCGAACTAAGTGATAAATACAACCCTTACTGATCATCTTCCTTGCCTTGAGATAGTAAATAAATCTACATCTCGGCGATACCGCATTACCTTTCCACTCCAAAACAGGCTCCCCTGGAAATTGAAATCGGACTATCTTTGCTCTACAATCAACGTTGGCATGACAAGAAGCCAACCAATCCATACCCATTATAACATTAAATTCTACCATATCTAACTCGATTAGGTCTGTTATGGTAGATTAACCATAAACTACTATTATAAAACCCCTGTATACTCGCTTAGCTATCACTGAGTCCCTAACAGGTGTAGACACCTCAAATGATTTAACCAATTCAGGTGCTGTTAAAAACTTACTAGCAACCAACAGAGTAACATATGATAAGGTGAAACCTGGGTCAATCAGAGCATATACATCATATGAGGAGACTGATAATATACATGTGACAACATCAGGCGATGACTCCTGATCCTGTCGTCCTGCCAATGCATAAATGCGGTTCTGAGGACCGCTCAAACTAGATGTTCCACCTCTGCCTCAACCACGACCCATTGGTGCTTGTGGACCTTGCCCAGGGGGCGTACTGATGATGACAAACCAGCTATAGATCCCACTGGCTGAGCTATGCTTGCATCACCTCTCATCGGACAATCCCTTATAACATGGCTCGAATAACCACAAATATAACAAACACCTAATCCATACTACACTGCCCAGTATGCTGCTTACCACATTGAGCACATCGTGGCAAGGGCGGCCTCATCTTACTTGACTCACCCCTATACTAAGAACTTGAGGCCCTGAAATTCTAACCAGACCTTGAATATATGGAACGATCAAATCTCTTAACGCCAAATTGAGAGGGCGCTCTAACGGATGGCTGGGTTGGATACCTTGGGTATTGTTGCCTTTGACCACCTTGAAACTCACCACAAGGAGCCGAAGACCTTGCCCTCTTATTCTAGGCCCTATCATGCTCACGATCGGCCCTCTATTTCTGCTTACGCTCCTCTACACCCTGAGCGTAGGCTTGAATACGAGAAATATCCATGCCTGGCTGAAGTAAGACCAACATACAATTGTTAAGCAAGTGAGGCTCTAATCCCATCACAAACCGTTGAACTCGATCCTCCATCTTAGATACAATAGTGGGTGCATACCTAGCTAACAAAGCAAACTGAAGGCTACACTGCCGAACACTCATGTTACCCTGTCGAAGGGTCAAACACTTATCAACTCTAGCCCGTCTAAGCTCTCGTGGCAGATAATGATGAAGAAAAGCCTCTATAAACTCCTGCCATACTGTTGGAGGGGCATCCTCACCTCTGGACAATTCCCAAGACCCGTACCAATTAACTACAACATCTCAGATTCTATAGGAAGCTAGCTCAACTGACTCAGTCGTAGTGACCTTCATTACCCTTAACGTCCTCTGCACTCTATCAATAAATACCTGAGGGTCCTCATTTGGATCTGCCCTAGTGAATACCGAAGGGTCTAAATTAATGAATTCACGAACCCTCGCACTGACGGACCTATCTGCATGACCAATACCTACTTCCTGACGCCGAGCTTGCGCGACTACTAATCGAGTTAATAGCTGAATAACATCTACCATCTCCTGACCCGGTGTATCTATTGAGGTACTGAATGTACAGGGGCAAGCGCTGGAGCTGGTACCCCTCAGAGCTCTTCTGGAAAGAGCGGGGTATATGAAGTCTGAGATGGAATCTCACTATGAGACTTTCCCCGAGCCTTGGTAACTCGTGGCGCTTGACTAGTAGTCTTACCAGCCACGTACTTTCCTTTCAGGGTGGTTGTAGTCTTTGGAAGCATCGCTAAAAATATAACATATCGTTAGGAACATGAATTCTTATATTGCACGATCTAAGATAAGAAGAGAGGATAACATCCTATATGTCCTGTAGCCTCCTGTCTATAAGTGTGGTGCACAACACACCCATAAATAAGACTCTACTAGACACAGTCTGTAGACAACCCTAGGACAAAACTGCTCTGACAACACTTTTGTCATGACCCAAACCGATGGGCCGCGATGGGTGCCTCAGTCCCACATGTCAAACGCTCTTAAGCATGCGTCTAAGATATAAACCTGAATAAAATCTGCTGAATTATGAGAATAATATACATGAAGGAAATTTGCCCAAAAAGTCATACATACATATACGTGCAACATATGTAGGGCGAGCCGACAAGGCTGCTACAGACAACTATACATCCAAAACTGAATGACGACAAGGCCACATACAACCCAACTAGACATACTGTCTACAGACCTCTAATAGAAATATAACTATACAAAGACGAGACTGAGCCACATCATAACCATATATATATATATATATATACACACACACAAACATATCGTACCAAAATCAAAAACAGCTCCAGATCAAGTGGAGCACGCCAACTCTCGCTGATCAAGGATCCTAAGAAGGGGGACTGTCAGCTTGCCTACCTGCACCTATGGGCATGAAATGCAGGCCCCATGAAATAGGGCGTCAGTACGAAAAATGTACTGAGTATGTAAGACATGAAAATCAGTACGTAAAAGACATAGATGAAATATGGAATAAAGAAATCCATCTGAAATCTGAATAACTTTGTAAATTATGAAACATTTAAAATGCCATGCATGTGTATATAACTGTCGTGTCATGCATGGGTATAGGTGTACATAACATCATCAAGCCACTGAGGGCATCCCATCATATCATCTCGGCCACTGTGTGCAACATCATCAACATATACCAACTAATCAGGTGGTGGTGCGTATATAACGCCATAACATTTTCTCATATATATATACACATATAAATACGCATATATAATGACATCTGTTCATGGGTCAATGTATATATATAAATGAATGCAATGCGTAAAAAATATGTAATAATCTCAATATTCCTTCCGGATAAACTTTTTGAACTGCGTACTATTTTGAGACCCATGAATAGAAGATATAACAATTTGTCACATGGAGAATCAAGAACAAAGAGACCCCTAGTATTTCTATGAATAGAGTTATTTATGAAAACTATGCGTTTGCTCGTTTCTTCTGTATAACTTGGACCATGCCAAAAAGAAAGAAGGGATGGCCTTAAATACCTGGATTAGGGAAAACTCTGTATAATATTGTTGGCGAAGATTGCACTGTACTGTTTTGTAATCACAAAATTTTACGTTGCTAAAGCTTTAACAATTTTCATTGGATTAGTTGAAGAATTTCGTTGCTTAATGAAGTATTCAGTTTCTGGTTAAAGTGTTTGAAAATGAAAAGGTTAACACTTCTAAAAAATGGAAAATGAAAAAGTTAACACTTTTCAGAAATGGGTAGCGTTCCTATTCCTTTGATTATGGAGTCTCTTTGAATGAAATGTTGTCTTGGTTATTTCAAACTACTATACTGAAAGGTGTCTTCAATATAAGGCATTAGGTTGCCACCTCTCAAATGACTTTAAGAGTCATTGTTTTGGTAGGGAGGGCTGCCATGTGGGGGTGCGTGGGTGGGCAAGATTATCTTAAAATATTAAATGAATTAATTAGATAATATCCTGCTACCCGATAATTAACCAATTACCTACGTAATTAAAAATTATCTCAAATTACTTAAAATTCTACTTAGTTTTAATACACTTTATATATCGTTTTATCATGGTCATATGATGTCACAACCCGGATTTTTCACCCTCGGAAGTCGTGATGGCGCCTATAATGAAAGCTAGGCAAGCCAATTGTTTGAACAAATTATCTTTTCTCATTTTTAATCCTTTAACAATTATGAAACAATAGCTTATAAACAACGGAGTTTTAAACAAGCGGAAGAAAATAATAAAACCATTTGAATATATAACCAATACAATATCTTAACAAAGTTTACCCAGAACTGGTGTCACAACTCCACAGACGGTCTAGAATTACTACAAACAAGGTCTGAAAAATAAATAATACACTATTTGTGAAATATGTAAATGAAACAGGATGAAGGGATAGAGGGAGATGTCAGGGCCTGCAGACGACTGCAGGACTACATCAGAATCTCCGACTGGAATGAAGGCAGCCACCCAAACTAAGGTCCGGATGTTGTTGCTCCGGGATCTGCACATAGTGAATAGTGTAGTATCAGCACAACCGACCCCATGTGTTGGTAAGTGCCTATACTAACCTCGGCGAAGTAGTGACGAGGCTCGGACCAGACTACCAAATAAACATATGAAAAAATATCATATACGGTGGAAAATAAAGCAGAAATGTACAGTTAAGAATGGGAGGGGGGAAACATGTTGCAGGGGATTATCATTTACCAACAGTAACTCAGGAGAAAAACATAAAAAATGATTTAAAATTCGCAGCCGAAAGAATAAGGAAATCATAACAAATAAATAACTACTTTTATCCTTTAATGTTGTGGCGCGCAACCCGATCCAAATCATATATATAAACACTGTTGCGGTGTACAACCCGATCCAAATATAATATTATTGCGGTGTGCAACCCGATCCAAATATAGTATTATTGCGGCGTGCAACCCGATCCAAATATAGTATTGTTGCGGTGTGCAACCCGATCCAAATATATTGTTGTTGAGGCATGCAACCCGATCCAAATATACTATTCAACACCAATCACAAAAGGGTCCCGGCAAGGGAACAATAAGGAAACAACAATATCCCAGCAAGGGAATCGACAGTAAGAAGTAAATACATCCCGGCAAGGGTATCAGCTATAACCAAACTTGTTTCAACATTTAACTTCATAATAGAAACCTCGTCTAGAACCAATATTCAACCATAAGCAATTTTCACGAGATTAATCATAACTCTGGTCCAACACAGAGAATCAACAACTTAAGCATTTGTAGTACTTATTAAGAATACAACGATTTCAATTTAAGACTCACAGGCATACTTGACACCAACGTATAGATAATCGTCATCATGCCTATACGTCGTACTCAACAAATAACACATAGAAAATATGACTCAACTCCTAATCCCTCAAGCTAAGGTTAGGCCAAACACTTACCTCAAACTTCCACGGCCAACTCAAGCCTCAAACACCGCTTTTCCTTTAGAATTAGCCTCCAAATAACTCGTATCTAGTCCAAATTGATTTCACAACATCAATAAATGCTAAAGAATTCATACCCAATGCTTAATTGTAGGTTTTCTATCATTTTCCCCAAAAATTCAAAGATTGACCCCGGGCCCGCTTGGTCAAAACTCGAGGTTCGGACCAAAATCGGATCACCCATTCACCCACGAGCCCAAATATGCAATTAGGTTCGAAATCCGACCCCAAAATGAGGTCTAAATCCCAATTAATCAAAAATCCCTAGCTTTACCCAAATTCCTGATTTCTACCATAAAGATCCTAGATTTTTAAGATGAAAATTGATGAAACGCAATGGGAAATCGAAAGAGAAGGGTTTAGAATCATATACCAATGTTTTGGGGAAGAAATTGTTCTTTGAAAATTGCCTCAATGCTCCCAAATTTCGAAAATATGAAGTAAATGGGTTCTGCCCGTTTTTTCTTCTGTTTTAAAATCACCGGGCAGGCCTTCATCGCATTCGCGATGGGCCTGTCGCATTCGCGAAGGGTCAGGCCAATTAGCCTTCGCGTTCGTGTATAGTGGCTCGTGTTCGCAGAGCTTTGACTCCTCGAGCCTTCGCATTTGCGGGACAATGGTCGCGTTCGCGTAGTACAAAATCCCCTTCCCCACTGCCCAGGCCCAAAGACCTCCACGTTTGCGATAGCAGGTCCGTGTTCGTGAAGGGTAGCACCCCCCCCCCCCCAAAGCTTCGCGTTCGTGACCTGTTTCTCGCGTTCGCGTAGAAGGAAAATTCCTTCAGCCTAAATTACCCTCCGCGTTCATGAGAGTTCTTCCGCGAATGCGAAGAACAAAGTTCCAGAACACCAGAAACTGAAAACCTGTAACTTTTTTCTAAGTTTAAAACCTTCTGAAACCTATCCGAAACTCACCTGAGCCCTCGGGGCTCCAAACCAAACATGCATACTAACTCAAAAAAAATCATATGAACTTATTTGTGCTATCAAATCGCCAAAATAACATCAAAAACTATGAATTTAGCATCAAAATCATGAAATCACTTAAGAACCTCAATTTTTTCAATTTTTTCAAATACGGTCTGATTCACATCATTTCAAGTCCGTTTCTTACCAAATTTCATAGACTCAACTTAAATCACATATAAGACCTGTACAAGGCTCCGGAACCAGAATACGGGCCCGACCATCAAATTGTAGACACATTTCATTTCCAAAAACTCATAAATATTCTAGAAAACAATTTTCTTTAAAAATTCATTTCTCAGGATTGGGACCTCGGAATTCGATTCCGGGCATACTCCCAAGTCCCATATTTTCCGATGGACTTTCCAGGACCGTCAAATCACAGGTCCGGGTCAGTTTACCCAAAATGTTTACCAAAGTCCACTTAAATTCATTTAAAGGTAAATTTTATCATTTTTCACAAATTTTCACATAATGGCTTTCTAGCTATGTGCCCGGGCTGCGAACGCAAATCGAGGTGATGCAAAAAGAGGTTTTTAAGGCCTCAAAATACAGAATTTATTTCTACAACAAGTGATGACCTTTTGGCTCATCATATATAGTACCTTGTATGGTATTAGTCCGTAAATATTGGGTATTATCGTTTGGCCCGTATTTTATCCCAAAATTGGACACTTTCAACGAAACACATTTTTTATAATTCGTGTACCTTTTATCCTTTATGACACTTAATTCTCGCTTGTTATAAATAGCATAAATACGCTAAACTCCAGATAATCTCATCCTCGAGTCTACATTGATTAACTGAAGATGAAACTTTTAACGTACAAAAATGCGAGATGTAACAGGTTTTAGTAGTTGCATCAGGATGATATGACTGTGACGCAGTATAAGATAAGGTTATCTAAGTTGGCCCGTCATGCAGTTTGGCTAGTCCCCATTGATAGGGAGAGGATCAAGAGGTTCATTGATGGCCTCACATTTCAGCTGTGGGTGCTTATGACTAGAGAGCGGGTGTCTGGTGCTACTTTTGAGGAGGTTGTTGAACTTTCTCGGGAGATAGAGTCTATCTACCGCCATGAGCAGTTTGAAAGGGAGGCCAAGAGGCCTCGTGGATGGGGTAGTTTTGGTGGTGTTCCTTCTGAGGGCCAGTTTCACCACAGTAGGGGTCGTCCCTATAGGCATGCTTAGACGACTCGACTAGTTCATCGTGGTGCATCAGTCAACCACAATTCTCACATTGCTCACTCAGGCCAGCCTTCAATCAATGCACTACTAGCGTAGAGTTCTCACCATGCCTCGCTCGCTCAGGTTTCTACGGGTAGTTCCTCGGGGTATCAGGAGCAATATTTCCGTCAGAGGAAGGGTTGTTTCGAGTGTGAGGATCTTGGTCATATCAAGAGATATTGCCCTAGGTTGTTGAGCGGGACTCTACAGTAGAGTTCTCGGCCGATGGCACCAGCACCAGCAGCTACACCACTCGTTCAGCCAGCTTGGGGTGGGGCCCAGTTAGTTATAGGTCTCCCTTGAGGGGGAGGCCAATCAGGTGACAATCGGGCCCGTTTCTATGCACTCCCTGCTAGACCAGATGCCATTGCTTCAGACACAGTGATCATAGGTATTATCTTAGTATGTTATCGAGATGCTTCTGTATTATTTGACCCTGATTCCTCCTATTCATATGTGTCGTCATATTTTGCTCATTATCTAGACATGCCCCATGAGTCTCTAGTTTCATATGTTCATATATCTATGCTGGTAGGCGATACTATTGTCATGGATCGCTTATACCAGTCATATGTAGTAACTATTGGGAGATTGGAGACTAGAGTTGATCTGTTGTTGCTTAGTGTGGTTGATTTTGATGTGATATTGGGTATGGATTGGTTGGCTCCATGTCATGCTATTCTGTACTGTCATGCTAAGATTGTGACGTTGGCGATGCCAGGGTTGCCACGGATTGATTGGCAAGGTTCTTTAGACTATGTTCCTAGTAGAGTGATTTCATACTTAAAGGCCCAGCGGAGGTTGGGAAGGTTTTTCTTTCTTATTTAGCCTTGGTGAGGGATGTCAGTGCAGAGACCCTTACTATTGATTTTGTTCTGATGGTGCAAGAGTTTTTGTATGTGTTTCCTGCAGACCTGCCAGGCATGTCGCCGGACATGGATATTGATTTCAGTATTGACTTGGTGTCGGGCACTTAGCCTATTTCTATTCCACCGTATCATATGGAACTAGCGGAGTTGAAGGAATTGAAAGAGCAGCTTCAGGAACTCCTTGATAAGGGGTTTATTCGGCCTAGCGTGTCAGCTTGTGGTGCACTAGTTCTATTTGTGAAGAAGAAAAATGGTACCATGAGAATGTGCATTGATTACAGGCAGTTGAACAAAGTCACAATCAAGAACAAATATCATTTGCCTCGTATTAATGATCTATTAGACCAACTTCAGGGAGCGAGGGTGTTCTTCAAGATCGATATGAGGTCTGGGTATCACTAGCTAAAGATTCGGGACTCGGACATTCTTAAGACATCTTTCAGGACCCGTTATGGACATTATAAGTTCCTCATGATGTCTTTTAGGATTACCAATGCCCTAGACGCATTCATGCATTTGATGAACAACGTGTTTCGGCCTTATCTAGACTTGTTAATTATCGTATTCATCGATGATATCCTAGTGTACTCTCGTTGCCAGGAGGAGCACGCCCAGTATTTAAGGGTTGTATTGCAGCGGCTAAGAGAGGAGAAGCTTTATGCCAAGTTCTCCAAGTTTAAGTTCTGGCTCAGTTCAATGGCGTTCTTGGGGCACGTGGTGTCTAGTGAGGGTATTCAGGTAGATTCAAAGAAGATAGAGGCGATTCAGAGTTGATCCAAATCATCCTCAGTTATAGAGATTCGGAGCTTTCTTGGTTTGTCTGGTTATTACCATCGGTTCATGCAGGGTTTCTCATCTATTGCATCGCCCTTGACTAAATTGACCCAAAAAGGGTTCTCCTTTCAAGTGGTCGGACGAGTGTGAGGAGAGCTTTCAGAAGCTCAAGACTGCCTTGACCACAACTCCAGTTCTAGTTCTACCATCAGCTTCTGGTTCTTATACGGTATATGTGATGATTCTATGATCAGTATTGGGTTTATTTTGATAAAGGAAGGTAGAGTGATTGCTTATGTTTCACGTCAGTTGAAGCCTCATGAGAAAAACTACCTTGTTCATGATTTGGAGTTGGCTGACATTGTTCATGCGTTAAAGATTTGGAGGCACTATCTCTATGGTGTGTCTTATGAGGTATTTACTGATCATCGTAGCCTCCAGCACTTGTTCAAGCAGAAGGATCTCAATCTGAGGCAACAGAGATGGTTGGAGCTGCTAAAGGACTATGATATCACTAATTTGGACTATCTGGGAAATGTCAATGTGGTGGCCGATGCCTTGAGTAGAAAGGCAGCGAGTATATGTAGTTTTGCATTCCTTCCTACTGGGGAGATACCCCTTGCAGTTGATGTTTAGGCCTTGGACAACCGGTTCGTGAGATTGGATATTTCGGAGCCAAGTCAGGTCCTAGCTTGTGTACTTTCTCGGTCTTCCTTGTTTGATCACATCAGAGAGTGCCAGTATGATGATCCTCATTTGCTTGTCCTAAAGTATAGGGTTCAACACAGTGATGCCATAGATGTGACTATTGGTGATAATGGGGTATTGAGGATGTAGGGCCGGATAAGTGTGCCCAATATAGATGGGCTATGGGAGTTGATTCTTGAGGAGGCCCACAGCTCAGGGTATTTTTATCTGGGTGCCGCGAAAATGTACCAGGATTTGAGACAACACTATTAGTAGAGGAGAATGAAGAAGAATATCATTGGGTTTGTAGCTCAGTGTCTCAACTGTCAGCAGGTAAAATATGAGCATCAGAGACCAGGTGGATTACTTTAGAAGATAGAGATTCCAGAGTGGAAGTGGGAGCGGATCACCATGGATTTCGTAGTTGGGTTCCCACGGACTTCGAAGAAGTTTGATGCTTTTTGGGTGATTGTAGATCGGCTGACCAAGTCCACGCACTTTATTCCTATGAGTACTACTTATTCTTCAAATCGGTTGGTTGAGATTTACATCAGAGAGATCATTCGCATACACGGTGTGCCAGTTTTTATCATTTCAGATAGAGGCACGCAATTTACATCGTAGTTTTGGAGAGCCGTGTAGTGAGAGTTGGGCACTCAGGTTGAGTTGAGCATAGAATTCCACCCTCAGATGGACGGATAGTCCGAATGCACTATCTAGATATTGGAGGACATGTTACGCGCTTGTGTCATTGATTTTGGGGGTTCATGGGACCAGTTTCTACCGCTCGTGGAGTTTGCTTACAACAACAGTTATCAGCAAGCATTCAAATGGCTCCGTACGAGGCTTTATATGGGAGACGGTGTAGATCTCCAATGGGATGGTTTGAGCCGGGTGAGGCTAGACTTTTGGGTACAGACTTGGTTTAGGATGCATTTGACAAGGGAAATTGATCCAGGAGCGGCTTTGCACAGTGCAGTGGGGACAGAAGAGCTAAGCTGAGAAGAAAGTCTGTGATGCGTCTTACATGGTCGAGGATAAGGTTCTGCTGAAGGTATCACCAAAAAAGGGTGTTATGAGGTTTAGGAAGAGTGGCAAGTTGAGCCCTCGGTTCAATTGGCCTTTTGAGGTACTTCAGAGGATTGGGGAGGTGGCTTACAAGCTTTCCTTGCCACCTACCTTGTCGAGTGTGCATATAGTATTTTATGTTTCTATGCTTCGGAAGTATATCGGCGATCTGTCTCATGTTTTGGATTTTAGCATAGTCCAGTTAGATGGTGATTTGAGTTATGATATGGAGCCGGTGGCCATTTTAGTGCGGCAGGTTCGAAAGTTGAGGTCAAAAGATATAGCTTCAGTGAAAGTGCATTGGAGAGGTCAGCCCGTGGAGGAGGCTACTTGGGAGATTGAGCGAGAGATGCGGAGCAGATATCCACACCTATTTGAGACTCCAAGTATGTTTCTAGACATGTTCGAGGACAAACATTTGTTTAAGAGGGGGAGGATGTAACGACTCGACCGGTCGTTTTGAAAGTTATAGCCCTATTCCCAAATTTTATGCTTCTTTTGTGTTCTACAGTTGTATTATGTCTTACCAGGTTAGTTGGTTCGGGTACAGAGTGATTACGGAGAGAATTTAGACACTTAGTCTCTTAATTAGAAGTTTACATTGAAAAAGTCGACCGGATGTTGATTTATGTGTAAACGACCTCGAATATAAATTTTGATGGTTCCGTTAGGTGATTTTGGACTTAGGAGCGCGACCGGAATGTGATTTGGAGGTCCATAGTAGAATTAGGCTTGAATTGGCGAAAGTTTGAATTTTGGCAAATTCGACCGGCAGTGGAATTTTGATATCGGGGCCATATTTGATTTTCGGGAATTGGAATAGGTTCGTGGTGTCATTTATGACTTGTGTGCAAAATGTGAGGCCTATCTGACGTGGTTTGATAGGTTTCAGCATCGTTTGTGCAATTTGGAAGCTTAGAAGTTCATTAGACTTGAATCCAAGTGAAATCCGTGTTTTTGATGTTGTATGGGATGATTTGAGGGTTCGACTAAGTTCGGATTGGGTTATATGACTTGTTGTGTATGATTGGTTGAGGTCCCGGGTGCCTTGGGTGTGTTTCGGGTGGTTAACGGACTAAGTTTTGGAGTGGGAAGGTTGCTGAAGTTTGGACTCAGCTGGTGTAATCGCACCTGCGGGGTATCATCGCAGGTGAGAGCCCGTAAAAGCGGAGAGGGACGCAGTTGCAGGCAAGGCCAGGAAGGACAGAAGTTGCAAGAGCTAAGGATTCCACGCACCTACGGTAGCGCAAATGCGCACAAGAGGATGCAGGTGCGGGGGCAGCTAGGAGGGAGTGATTCCGCAGAAGCGAGGCCAGGGCCGCAGATGCGCGTTCGCAGGTGCGGAACCTAGAGCGCAGGTGTGAGACCTGGGGGTTCAAGTGACTTCCGTAGAAGCTCCATTTTCACCACAGATGCGGGACCGCAGGAGCGGAGTATTAGTCGCAGGTTCAAAAGGCCGGGGCAGAACATATAAATACGAGACTTCGAGATTTTTCACCATTTTTCACATTTTGGAACTCGGATTTTGGAGGATTTTGAGGAGTATTTGAAAGTGATTATTGATGTCAGCTCCTTATGTCTATTTATCTTCGATAATGGTATTTCCCCACTGCTATTACACCTAGTTGGTGAGTTTTTGAGGTGAAATTTGGGAGTTTAGGGCTTGAGAATTGGAGTGTGAATTTTGGGGATTTGGAGGACCAAATGGTGTTGGATATTGATAAAATTAGTATGGTTAGACTCGTGATTGAATGGGATTTCGGGTTTTGTGACTTTTGTCGGATTTCGAGACGTGGGCCTCGGTGCCGCGTTAAGCCAATTTCAAATTTTTAGCTCTAATTTAGTAGTTTTCTTGTGTAATTGATCCTTTTAGACTATATTAATTGTATTGTACTACTTGTAGCTAGATTCGGGACATTCAGAGGCCGACTCGCAAGGCAAAGGCATTTTGGAGTAGCATTTTGCTCGGACTGAGGTAAGTAACAGTTATAAATCTGGTCCTAAGGGCATGAAACCCCATATTCTGTGTCGTGTAATTATTTTAGAGGTGACACACATGCTAGATGACGGGCGTGTCGGCGCGTACCAAAGGGATTGTGACTTGGTCCGTCCCGTGAGACTGTAAAGTCAAATAGCTTACTGTTAACTACATGTTCCCTCTGTTTTATGGAAATTTGACTGCAATTCATGTTGGAAATCATGCTTAGGCCATATGATATCACTGTTGGGACCCGTTGAGGTCGTGTACTTGTTGAATTAGCTGTTATTTGTTGTTTTGTACTCAGTCATGATTTTATTTGCATGTCACCTCTCCATCTCTTCTTGTTCTTTGTTGATACATGTTATTATCTCTGTTTGGGCTGATTTATATAATTTCTGAGAGTCCGAGAAACTAGGGAGGTTGATGACTGAGTGAGGCCGAGGGCCTGAGGGTGAGGTGATGATATTGTAGCATGTGAGTTGTCCGTGCGGATCCTGATATGATATTGTAGCACGTGAGTTATTCGTACGGATCTTGATGTGATGTTATAGCAATTGAGTTGTCCGTGCAACACGTGAGTTGTCCGTGCGGATTATAGCACACCGGAGTCTGCACATCCCAGTGAGCGCAAGTACCTATTGAGTGTGTATTGAGGGCTGAGAGCCGAGTTTTAAGCTATTGAGAGCTTGAGAGACTCTCACCCTGAGAGGCTGTATTTATCTTGCTTTGTTGCTACACTTAGCTGATTTATGTTACTGTTCTGAACTTCTGGGAAATATCATATATGGTCTAACGGAACTTAGGATATTTGCAGTTGACTTTACTTATATTGCCGGAATTTACCTATGCCTACTTTCATTGTTGAAATTACTGAAATGATTTGTATTTGTATAGCTCGTCACTGCTTCTCAGTTCCTTATTTGTTTCTGTTACTTACTGAGTTAGTTGTACTCACGCTACACCCTGCACTTCATGTGCAGATCTAGGTGTGTCCGGTCAAGGAGGACGTTGAGCTCATGTGCGGTCAAGTATCAGAGATTTACGAGGTAACTGCCAGCGTTCGCAGTCCTTGACTCTCCCTCTTTGCTATCTTTCTTTTTTGTATTGACATTAAGACACAGACTCTTGTAGACACTGTTTCTTAGACTGGTTGTGTAGATGCTCATGACTTGGTGACACCCCGATGTTTGGGGTTATCTTTCCGCAATGTATTTTGAGTTTAACTCCTATTTTATGAAAACTCTATTATGAAAAAGCTTTCGGTTTATCTTTCATGAAATATCGAAGTATTTTTGAAAATCGTCTTGCCTAGTACCATCGATAGGTGCCATCACGACAGGTTAGAGTTTTGGGTCGTGACACTATCTCTCATCTTTTTTTCTCTATATCTTTTAGTTTGTTTTTCCTTGTTCTATATTGTTACTTGAGCTATATTTCATAATATGTTATCAGCACAAAGTCTTTAGCCTCAAGGTTGAATTCCACTTCTGGTAAGGTAAATCTTGATGATCTATTGTCAAAATTATCCTACCTAAAAATTCTTTTAGATTTTGATATCAGAGATACAGTATATTCCATCGGATGAATGTTGGTTCCTTCATTTTTGTTTTGTTGTGATATTTCATCATAATATAAACTTGAGCATCTTGTTTTTGAATATAGTATTGTTAAACTTTCATGAACTAAATAGTAGGTGGCATGCGGTAGACTTGTCACGACCCAATTCCATTATAGGCCGTGATGGCGCCCATAGACAAGCCAACACTGATCAAATTAGTGATTTCCCGTTTAAATAGATTACTGAGTGGATCATAATTCTTCATTCGTTAAAAGATTTAGAAATTTACCAATGTAACAAAATTAAATGGAAGCAACGAGTACAAACTGTAATCATGTAAACAATACAAAATCATAAGTCTACTAGTGTATGTACCAAGACCTGGTGTCAGAAGTGTATGGGCAATCTAGTAGAATATACAAAAGAATACTAGCCTACTCTCTGAAAGGAAATAGACAGAAAAATTAAAGCATAAGAGAGACTCCAACTCCTATGGAACGGCTCGGAAAGCAGCTCACCGTGAAGTCTCGAGATGGGGATCAAATCTGCGCACCAGATTGGTAACTAGATGCACCTGCCTCAGATCCTGTACAATTAAGTACAAAAGTATAGCATGAGTACATAAATAATATGTACCCAGTAAGTATCTAGTCTAACCTCGAAGAAGTACTAACGAAGGGTTGACCCCGACACTTACTAGGGCCAATAATATGATATTATGAAATTTTAATTAAGCATGATATACAACAATAAGATTCAGAACAAGAAATAACTGAACAAGTATTCACCATATTTAAGAGCTTAAATCACTTCTTCCTTTAAAACATATGATCACACAAACAATGAATTATACCAATTATAAAAGGAACTTCTAGTTCTATTATCACACACGAATACCACCGAGGACGTTTGGCCCGATCCAATATAAAAGTAAATTGTACATTGTCGAGGGTCGAACAGCACGAACCATAGATGCATCTAATTACCCCGCTCGCGAATCATACATGCAATGCACTCAAATACAAATTTAAGGAATAAATCATAACCATTTTCTTGATTCTTTTAAAAATAAAGACAATTCAACTTGAAGCTTTCAAATCCTTAAAAAAACCTCAACGTCGTTCCATTTGATACAATTAACAAATATACTCAAATAACGGTGTCCACAAAGCATGGTGTAAACCTAAAACTACTCGGACATAAATAGGAATAGTAGATACGTACGGACTCTTGTCACTTCGTGCATACATAGCCCCCACAAATAACCACACATATTAATTGAGTTCATCTATGGGGTATATTCTCTCTTACAAGGTTAGGAAAGAGATGTACCTCGTCTCAAAGCCTACTTCCCAATTCAAGATTAAGCTCAAACCTCCAAATTTTGATGCCAACGACTTAGAACTAGTCACACATTACATAAATTGATCAATCCATGTTCAAAAGTTCATATATCTATTATTAAAGTGATTAACCAACCCAAATTGCAAGATTCCTAAAATTCACCCCTGGGCCCACGTGCCCGGATTCCGGAAATTTTCGAAGAATGTTGTTACCCATAGCCTTAGGAACATAAATATATGATTTTTACTAAGTTCAATAACCAAGTTCGTGGTCAAATTTTATTTTTATCAAAAACCTAGGTTTTCATCTAAACCCTTGATTTTCACTAATTTTTACACGTTAATCTACCCGTAATCTATGTATTTAACTCATGTTGTGTAAAAATTACTTACCTCAAAGTGCTATGTGAAACCCCTCTTCCAAAAGCTCCAAAAATTGCCCAAGAGATTAAGTGCAATGAAATAAATGGCCTAAGTCCCACAATAAATGAGTTGTGCACAGGTCTCAGATGTCGCATTTGTGAATGCGATGGTCGCAAATGCAAAAAAACTCATCGCAAATGCGAACTGAGATTTCCCCTGTCCTGGTCACAAATGCGACAAAGGAATCTCAAATGCGATCAATGCAGGGTCGCAAATGCGACTATTTCTCTGGAAATTGCAAGCTAGGCCCAGACCAGGCTTCATCGCAAAGGCGAAGCCTTTTCTAACAAAGCAATTGCGAACATATTCTCACATTTGCGAGGTCTGCAGCAGCTGCCAAGAACACTAAAAAACTGGAGCATTTTCAACTCCTTCCACACATTCGAAACTCACCCGAGCCCTCGAGGCTCTACACCAAACACTCACACCAGTATAACAATATCATAAAAACTTGCTCGTGCGATCGGAACACCGAAATAACCTTAAAAATCACGAATCGGACGCCAAAATGCATGAATTTAACTCATGAACTCAAAAACTTCTAAAAACACTTCCACGCATCCAATTTCTATCAAATCAACTCGGAATGACGCCAAATTTTGTGTGCAAGTCTTAAATGACATTACAGAACTATCCCCGGTCTTAGAATCCCGTATGGACCTTGATATCACAAAAACCCGCTCCAAACCAAATTTAAAAAATCCTAAAATCTTCAAGAACCAGCTTTCGCTATTAGGCGCCAAAACGTTCTCGGGTCATCCAAAGCCCGACCCGAGCACACTCCCAAGTCCAAATCATCATACGAACCTATTGGAACTGTCAAATTCCAATTCCAAGGTCGTTAACTCAACATGTTGACCGAAGTCAAACTTGGGCTTTTGAGCGAACCTTAAGGAACCAAGTATTCCGATTTCAACCCCAATTTCTCAAAATCTCGAACTAATAATCCCCGCAAGTCATAAGTCAGTAAAAGCAAGTACGAAAAGTAAATGGGGTTCTAGAAGGCAAAACGACCGGTCGGAACATTACAAAACTAAATAATCTACAAAATTAAAATTATACTTTATTATGTATGCTTATGGTTTTACCTTATAATACGATTTTAGTATGCCTCGTATAATGACTATACATTAGTTACTGTCAAATATAATAATAATAATAATAATAATAATAATAATAATAATAATAATAATAATAATAATAATAATAATAATAATATAATAATAATAATACTCGTAACTATTTTATTTTAATAAGATAAAATATTAGTACAACAAGTATGTACTACACCAAAATTTTAATTGATGATAGTTCTTATCAAATTAAAATGTTGAATCATTTCTATATGGAAAGCATATAGTAAGTAGATAGTAGACAAAGGTTTGTCCAATATTCTTCTTGATTCCCTGATTGATTTAAAGGTTCTGCTATATCTCTTTGTTTTTATAGAGAGCATAATACTTAGTTTCCACGAAATTTCATGGTAACTAGTAGTACTATTATTCTGTTTAATACATCATTTTTCCTTAATGTTCTGGTCATATATTACTTTCATCTTGAAGTACGCTTCTTGCAGCAAAGGCCACATGTGAATTTTCAATATTATTTTGTATTTTCATATATCTGTGTGACACTAATTACTTAGCTGATTTGAGTAAACGGAAGTCTATTGTTGAAAATTATATCCAAATGACATTACGAAGAGTTTAACTCAAGAGGTAAGCATTTCCTTCATATTTAAAATTATTTTTGTCCTTTGCTATTAATGATATCAACTTCAATGAGTTCAAGTCACAATGCACCATGAGGGTAAGACATCGGGATCAAGTCCTGATGTTCCATGATGATAAAAGTTGGGTTTAAGTCCCAATTCATTATGGCCTAACATGCCTTTATATTGGTAAGGCATTGGGTTTGAGTCCCATTGTATCATATTGATGATATAATAATGACTAAAGAAAAATAATATATATTTCATGAAAAGGTATGAACATTGTCCCATTTGATTTTCTCTGTTCTTAAAGTGAATGTTGTAGCAACGCATAATAAGTCTAAATGAAGACAAGTGGTTGACCAATGAACGTGACATTCCAAAGATCAAAATAATAATAGTCATCATTATGATTATAAAAAGGAGAACAATAAGGGTTCTCAAAATAGTCCTTTAAAATGTGAAGGCAATGTTTGCCATCAAATTGGTATGAAAGAATAATACAGCACGTTGTTGATAATGATCCATTCCTTGAAGAGAATGTGACGTGTGATAAGCATTGAGAATGCAGACCCATTGATGAAGGTGAATGTGGCAGTATGTGATAAAAGTAATGAATAAAGGCATGCAATGCATGATTGGATGAATACCTCACAACTCACCTCTAAGGGAGGTTTGAGTGAAATAAAGAGAATAAATATTATTTTGTCATTACATGAATATATCACTGGTCGCGTACATGTGATACGCTAAAATATTTTGGCATGCCTTATAAAAGTTATTAAAGGCAAAATTAAAGCAAGCAATAATTTTGCTTATGATGATTTTGACCATGACAATTTATTATGATATGATTTTCTCCGTAAAAGAGACATTCACTATATGGATAGTGTGACAAAAGATCTTGTAGTAGAAGATCAATTAAGAGCTCCGGAAGAACTAATTTGTTACTACCCGGATGAATGAAATTGTTCGTGACATTGATATTGTAGTAAGTCTCAAAAGAAACATTTTGAGTTTCAAATGTATTAGCCAAAGTGGTTGGCATATTGAGACTATAAATGAAAAGAAGATTGAATATCTTTATATTACAATAATCGTACCGGGTAAATATAAAAGGTTACCTGACTTTTCTTCTATTTGTACTACACAAATATAAGCATGATGATGCAATCACAAGCCATAAATAAATGAGAGGTTTACTGAAATAAATATTAGCTGGCATGACCGGTTGGCCATCGCGGTTCAATTATGATGCGAAAATTAACTGAGAATTCACATTGGCATATATTAAAGAAATAGAAGATTCTTCAAGAATTCTCTTGTGTTGCGTGTTCTCATGATATAACAGTTAAGGTTGGGATTGAATCCTTTGATTTCTGGAACGAACAAAAGGTGATAAATATATGGGCCCTGTCACCTGACATGTGGACCCTTTACTATTATATAATTTTAATAGTTGCATCTATTCTAAGGTCACATGTGCATTTATTATCAACTTGCAGTTTGGAACCAAAGTTCTCCCTATCACTCTCTATCAGGGTTAGGAACCAAATAATTTCCATCTAGAAATATGGATGTGCTATATGATTTAATTATGTCACCGCAATGCACAAAGATAGATTCCCAAAGAAGACTGGGAAATGTGTTGGTGAGCCCATGTCATGACCCTAAAATCGACCCGGTCATGATGGCGCTTATCGTGAAACTAGGCTAGCCAACACAATTCCCGAATTTAACCGTTATCTAATAAAATTCATTTTTAATTAATCAAACATCTCATAATATAAGTCTAAATGAACAATGCAAAATAAATACACAAGTCCGACATTAGGGTGTCACAAGTCACGAGCATCTACTAAGGTCTTAATACAATGAAGACTCTGAAAGGATACTATAAACAATTAAGGAAGACAAGAAGGAGAAGAGCAGGGTTGTGAATGTCGGGCAGCTACCTTGCTAACTCCGATGACTTTGCCACTAAGAAATCAACACCTTATACCGGGTTCAGAAATACCTGAATCTGCACACAAGGTGCAGGGAGTAATGTGTGTACGCCAACTCAGTAAGTAATAAAAGTAAATGAAAACTGAGCAGTAAGAAAACATGTAAACCACGTCATAACGCTACAGCAAATGTAGTACATTTCCAAAATAGTACAGAAATCATTTACTTCGTAAATCAAGCTTATCATTTACTTCGTAAATCAAGCTTAGTTTCAGTAAACCCTTTTAAAACAACTTCTAGTAGTTTAAAACGAGTGATAAACAGTGAGTAAAAATGATAGAAAAGTAAAAAGTCCCTCGGGAAAAACATGTACCATAAACCGCCCCTCGGGCATAATATCAACAAAATCAGCCCCTCGGGCTACCTCACAATCACTCATAATTAGCCCCTCGGGCATAACACGAATCAAGAACCATCCCTCAGGCAAAACATGGATCAAGAACAGCCCCTCGGGCAACAATATGAAACAACAACAGCCCCTCGGGCTACATCATATCACTCACATTGGGTACCCGCGCTCATTGGGGGTGTATAGACTCCTGGAGGGGCTCCTACAGCCAAGTGCAATAACAAGCCATCTCGTAGCATAATCAAACATGCCCTTTACCTCATAACAAGCCACCTCATGGCATAACAAATCAGGCCCTCGGCCTCAAAATCATGAATCAGTACAACAATGCTGCAGCGCGCAGCCCTATCCCATAGTATCCTCACAACACAAGCCCTCGGCCTCACTCAGTCAGAAATTTCTCAAGCCACTCGGGCAACAGTGAAACATGATGCTCAACCCAAAGTATCATTTAAAATATCAAAAACGAGTAAATATGGCTGAGTTATGAAAATAGTAGAATACAGCATGACTGAGTACAAATATGTAGTCGAAAACAGTGAGGAATAGTAGTAAAAATCCTCTAAGGGTCCAAAACAGTTGGCACGAGGCCCAAATATGACATTCAGCCCAAAACATGGTAATAAGTTCCAAAACACAGTGATATCAAACAATTTTCAATCAAATACGCGACTTAACAGTCATATGGGATGGACTAAGTCACAATCCCCAAGGTGCACGACCACACGATCGTCATCTAGCGTGTGCGTCACCTCAAAGTAGCACAATGATGTGAAATTCGGGGTTTCATACCCTCAGGACAATATTTACAATCATTATTTACCTCGAACCGGATGAAATTCTACTCTGCAATGTCATTGGCTCTTAAATCAGCCTCCAAATGATCCAAATCTAACCAAAATCAGTATATTATCATCAATATACGCTAAAGAACAAGGCCCAAGCGAAAATAATCAAATTCGTTCAAGAATCCCGAAATTGCTCAAACCCGGCCCCCGAGCCCACGTCTCGGAATCCGACCAAAGTCTCAAAATCTGACAACTCATTCAATTACTAGACTATCCATACTAGTTTCACTCAATTTCGACTCCGAATCGGCTTTCAAACCCTAAATATTCATTTTATGAAGTTCCGCAATTTTTTCCCCAAATTTTCATCCCAAATCTCTACTCAAATGATGAATCCAACGTTATAATCATGTATTTTAGCCAAAATTGAGTTAGAATCACTTACCCCGATGGTTTTCTTGAAAATCCCTCGAAAAATTGCCAAAGCCCGATCTCTCTAGGTCAAAATATGAAATAAAACCCCAAATCTCATATTTATGATGCACCTTTCATATCCCCATCACCTCTGACTGCGGTAAAACCATCGCTGACCGCGGTAAATCCACCGCTACAGCGGAAAATATTGACTACAGTGACATGCTTTAGTATTTTGGCCATAACATTCTCTACAGATGTTAAAATTATGATTTCTTTAGCTTTCTAACAACTAGACATGAAGGGCTACAACTTTCGTTTTTGAATCATCTCAAAATTCCTTGTAGATCAAAAGATATAGGCTTCCAAAGTCATACCAGCAAACCTGTGGATTCTTCCTCACCGCGGACCATTTTCCGCCTCAGCGGAAAAACTTCTGCCTTAGCGGTAAGACTTCTGCCCCCAGCAAAGATTTAAGCATCAAAACCATTTACTAAGTTCTGGAATGTCCGGACTCGCTCAAAACTCACCCGAAACACAACCGAGGCCCTCAGGACCTCAACCCAAACAAAACAATACCTCCCATAACATCATTAAAACTTAGTCGAGCCTTCGAATTACTCAAAACAACACCAAAACACCAAATCAACTTCGGATTCAAGCTTAAGAACTTAGGAACTTTCAAATTCCAAAAATGATGCCAAAACCTATCAATTCAACTCTTAATGACCTGAAATGTTTCACACACATCACAAATGACACTACGGACCTACTCCAATTTACGGAATTCCATTCTAACTCTGATATCAAAATTTTCATTTCCGACCGGAAATCGCCAAATTCCGATTTCGCCAATTCAAACCTAAATCTACCACTGGCCTCCAAATTACGTTCTGAACACGCTCCTAAGTCCCAAATCACCCAACGGAGCTAATCCAATCATAAAAATTCAAATCTGAGATCGAGTACTAAAAGTCAAAGACTTGGTCAAACCTCTCAAATTTAAAGCTTCAAGCTGAGAATCATTCTTCCATACTTGTTCCGATTAACCTGAAAACCAAAACCGACGATTTACATAAGTCATAATTCATCATACGAGGCTAGTCATACCCGAGAACTGGCGAGCAAAGTACAGAAGCTTAAAACAATCAGTCGGATCGTTACAGCCCAACATTAGGTAGAGAAAATGGGAAACTGAAAAAATGATACCTGGAATGAATTATTATGAATACACATAGATCCTCATACAAGAAAATATGAACTTGAAGTTCAAGTGATAATTCATTTGCAAATTATTTCCAGACGCATTTGCTGACCCAAAGCTAAATGTTATATTTCAGGTGTTAATTGTCACGACCCGAAATTCCCACCATCGTGACCGTGATGGCGCCTAACATTTCACTTGCTAGGAAAGTGTCACGACTCAAAACCCAGACTCGGTCGTGATTGCACCTCTCATGAAGACAAGACCAGCTAACACACTCCCAATTTATTTTAAGCAACTGAAATAATACAAATTAAGTCTTTAACATAATAATAATCCCAAAATAAGGTGAAGCAGTACAATTGCGGAATAGACATAGCCCGACATCGGGGTGTCACCAGTTATGAGCATCTATCATAAAACTACAAGTTTGAAAGAGTCTATACAAACTATTACATAACTAGGACAAGGAAAAAAATAATGATAAGACGGAGAGACACTGGGCTGTGAACGCTGAGCAGCTACCTAGTGAACTCCGAAATCTGTTGGAATCTCTCAACCCTCGCAAGCAGGACTTGAAGCGCCTGAATCTGCACACGGGGTGCAGGGAGTAAAGTGAATACTCCAACTCAGTGAGTAATAATAATAAATGAAGACTTAGCGATAAGAAATCACGTAAAGGCACATCAACATGCTATAAAGAAGCAGTATAAAGCCAGCAAAAGTAATGAAACGCTGAAAACATATAAAGTCACCTTAGTTTAGTTTAAGCTTCTTTAAAATACCCTTTTAACAGTTAAGCAAGTAAATGACAGGAAGCTAGAAAATATAAGCACATAAAGAACCGCCCCTCGGGCACAATACTAACAGAATCAGCCCCTCGGGAAACACATGGAACAACACCAGCCCCTCGGGCTATATCTCATATCACAATGGGTACCCGCGCTCACTGGGGGTGTGCAGACTCCGGGAGGGGCCCCTTACGGCCCAAGCGCAATATCAAGTCATCTCGTGGCATAATCATTAGGCTCTAGGCCTCATATCAACAAGACACCTCGTGGCGTACAATCTCAGGGCCTCGGCCTCATAATCATAAATCAGTGTATCCTCACAACACAGGCCCTCGGCCTTACTTAGTCAGAATCTCATAAGCCACTTGGGCAATAGTAAAACATGATGCTCATCCCAAATTATCATTTAAAATATTATTTAATGTATTAAAACAGAGTAAACATGGGTGAGTTATGAAAACAGTAGAATATAGCATGACTGAGTACAAGTATAAAGTCAAAATAGTGAGAAAATATCAGTAAAAATCCCCTAAGGGTCCAAATAGTTGGCACGAGGTCCAAATATGGCATTCCGCCCAAAACATGATGATAACAAACAGTTTTCAATCAAATATGCGGTAAAACAGTCATTCGGGACAGACTAATTCACAATCCCCAACGGTGCACAACCCCACACTCGTCATCTAGCATGTGTGTCACCTCAATATAGCATAACGATGTGAAATCCGGAGTTTCATACCCTCGGGACAACATTTACAATCATTACTCACCTCAATCCGGTCCAAACTCTAGCCTGCGATGCCCTTTGCCCCTCGAATCGGCCTCAACTCGCGTCGAATCTATCCAAAATTAGAATCACGATGTCAAAATATGCTAAGGGAACAAAGCCCATGCAAAAATAATCAATTTACAACATAAATCCCAAAATTAACCAAAACCCGACCCCCGAGCTTACGTCGCAGAATTCGATAAAATTTACATCAATAGATTCCTTATCTCCCCACGAGTTCATACATATCAAAAGTCCCAAAATCCGACCACAAATGGCCCCTCAAATCCTCAAGTCTAGGTCTCCAATACCAAGCCCTAGTTTTCCCCAAATTTTAACCCTTAAATTTCCACAATTACAGCTCTAATACGTGAAATAATACCATAGAAACGAGTTTTAGGTTCAACAATCTTACCTCCAGACAATATCCCTTGATTCCCTCTTCGAAATCTCCCAAAAAGCTCCAAAACCGACTTTGAAATGGTGGAATAACCCAAAATTTCGCGAAGGAAATAATTTATACCTTCTGACCCAGGCATTCCTCACCTGCGGCCAATTCCCCGCTCCTGCGCATTCGCTTCTGCAGTTGTCACTTAAAACTCCAGGCGCCGCATCTGCAAAGAAATTCCCACACCTGCCATATCGCAGGTGTGCCTACCTAGCCGCTTCTGTGGCTCCAGCTCTCCTTGGCCCCCTTCCGCTTCTGTGTCTCTTTTCCGCATCTGCGGCGGTCGCACCTACGGCCTCCTAACCACAGATGCGGTTATGACAGCAGTTCCAATACTTCAGCTGCCAAACCAAATTCCAAACTTTTCACCAACCATCCGAAATCACCCCAAGGTCCCCGGGACCTCAACCAAAAGCACAAACACATCATATACCACTACTCAAACTTGTACCAATCCTCAAAACACCTCAAACAACATCAAAACAACCAAACCACATCAAATTCAAGCCTAAGGTTCCAAAATCTTCCGAATTACGCTTTTGATTAAAAAGTCTACCAAACCACGTTCGAATGACCTGAAATTTTGCACATGCATCCCAAATGACACAACGGTCCTACTGCAACTCCCGAAATTGCATTCCAACCCCTATAGCAAAATCTCACCTACCAACCGGAAAACACCAAAATTCCAATTTCACCAATTCAAGCCTAAATCTACTCCGGACCTCCAAAATACATTCCAATCACGCACCTAAGTCCCAAATCATCTCTCGAAGCTATCCAAACCATAGGAACTCACATCCAAGCCCTCTAACACATAAGTCAACATCTGGTTGACTTTTCCAACTTAAGCTTCCTCAAAAGAGACTAAGTGTCTCAAACCTTACCAAAACCTTTCTAAACCCGAGCCAACCAACCCGATCACACATAGAACTGATAAATAAAGCAATAAGAAGCATAAATGGGGGAAACAGAGCGGTAACTCATGAGACGAATGGCCAGGTTGTCATATCCTCCCCCTCTTAAACAGGCGTTCGTCCTCGAACGAGTCAAGAAACATACCTGAATCCTTAAATAGGTGAGGATATTTGCTCCGCATCTCCCGCTTGGTCTCCCAGCTAGCCTCCTCCACGGGCCGACCTCTCTACTGCATTTTCACTAAAGCTCTATCCTTTGATCTCAACCTTCGAACTTGACGCTCCAAAATAGTTGCTGGTTCCACATCATAAGTCAAATTACCATCTAACTGCACCGTGCTGAAATCCAGAACATGAGACGGATCTCCAATATACTTCCGGAGCATAGAAACATGAAATACCGGATGCACACTCGACAAGCTAGGTGGCAAAGCAAGCTCATAAGCCATCTCCCCAATCCTCTGAATCACCTCAAAAGGCCCAATAAACCGAGAACTCAATTTACCCTTCTTCCCAAACCTCATAACACCCTTCATGGGTGAAACCTTCAACAGAACCTTCTCACCAACCATGTAGGACACATCCCGAACCTTCCTTTCAGCATAACTCTTTTGTTTCGACTGTGCTGTATGAAGCCTCTCCTGAATCACCTTCACCTTTTCTAAAGAATCCTGCACCAAGTCTGTCCCTAGCCTCACCTGGCTCAAACCAACCAACTAGAGATCTACACCGCCTCCCATACAAAGCCTCATATGGAGCCATATGAATACTCGACTGGTAGCTATTGTTATAGGCAAACTCTGCAAGTAGTAGAAACTGATCCCATGACCCCCCGAAATCAATGACACAAGCATGCAACATGTCCTCCAATATCTAAATAGTGCACTCGGACTATCCATACGTCTAAGGGTGAAAAGCTGTGCTCAATTCAATCTGAGTACCCAACTCTCGCTACACAGACCTCCAAAACTGCGAAGTAAACTGAGTGCCCCTATCTGAAATGATGAAAACTGGGACACCATGCAAACGAACAATCTCCCGGATAAAGATCTCTGCTAATCACTCTGAAATATAGGTAGTACCTACAGGAATGAAGTGTGCGGACTTGGTCAGCCGATCCACAATCACCCAAATAGCATCGAACTTCTTCAAAGTCCATGGGAGCCCAACTACAAAGTCCATGGTGATCCGCTCCCACTTCCACTCTGGAATATCCATCTGCTGAAGCAAGCCACCCGGTCTCTGATGCTCATATTTCACCTGCTGACAATTGAGACATCGAGCTGCAAATACCACAATGTCTTTCTTCATTCTCCTATACCAATAATGTTGTCTCAGATCCTAATACATCTTCGCGGCACCTGGATGACTGGAATACCGCAAGCTATGGGTCTCCTCCAGAATCAACTCCCAAAACCCATCTACATTGGGCACACATATCCGCCCCTGCATCCATAACACTCCATCATCACCAATAGTCACATCTCTGGCATCATCGTGCTGAACTCTATTCTTAAAGACAAGAAAATCGGATCATCATACTGGCGCTCTCTAATGAGATCATATAAGGAAGACCGAGAAATCACACAAGCCAAAACCCGATTGGGCTCTGAAATATACAACCTCACGAACCAATTGGCCAAGGCCTGAAAATCAATTGCAAGATGTCTCTCCCCAAATGGAATATATGCCAAACTCCCCATACTCACCGCCTTTTGGCTCAAAGCATCGGCCACCACATTGGCCTTCCCCGGATGGTACAATATAGTGATATCGTAATCCTTTAGCAACTCTAACTATCTCTGCTACCTCAAATTGAGATCCTTCTGCTTGAACAAGTGCTGGAGGTTACGATGATCAGTAAACACCTCACAAGACACACCATACAAATAATGCCTCCAAATCTTCAACGTGTGAACAATGATGGCCAACTCCAAATCATGAACGGGGTAGTTCTTCTCATGGGGCTTCAACTGGTGAGAAGCATAAGCAATAACTCTACCCTCCTACATCAATACACATCCAATACCAACTCTCGAAGCATCACAATACACGGTATATGAACCTGAAGCTGATGGTAAAACTAACACTGGAGTTGTGGTCAAGGTTGTCTTGAGCTTCTGAAAGCTCTCCTCACACTCATCTAACTATACAAATGAAGCACACTTCTGAGTCAACTTGGTCAAGGGCGATGCGATGGATGAAAATCCCTAAACAAACCAGCGATAATAGCCTACCAAACCAAGAAAGCTGCGAATCTCTGTGGCTGAGGATGGTCTGGGCCAACTCTGAACTGCCTCTATCTTCTTCGGATCAACCTGAATACCCTCACTAGACACAACGTGCCCCAAGAAAGCCACTGAACTGAGCCAAAACTCACACTTGGAGAACTTTGCATAAAGCTTCTCCTCCCTCAATCTCTGCAACACAACTCTCAAATGCTCTGCATGCTCCTCCTGGCTACGCGAATACACCAGAATATCATCAATGAAGACTATGACAAATGAGTCGAGATAAGGCCGGAACATGATGTTCATCAAATGCATAAACGTTGCTAGGGCATTGGTCAGCCTAAAAGACATCACCAAGAAAGTCGTCTTAGGAATATCCGAGTCCCTAATCTTCAACTGGTGATAACCTGAACGGAGATCAATCTTGGAGAACACTCTCGCTCCCTGAAGCTGGTCGAATAAATCATCAATACTAGGTAAAAAATACTTGTTCTTAACTGTTACTTTGTTCAACTGCCTATAGTCAATGCACATCCTCATTGTGACATCCTTCTTTTTCACAAATAGAACCGGCGCACCCCAAGGCGACACACTAGGCCAAATGAACCCCTTATCAAGGAGTTCCTGAAGTTGCTCCTTTAACTCCTTCAGCTCTACTAGTGCCATACAATACAACGGAATAGAAATGGGCTGAGTGCCAGCATCAGGTCAATACCAAAATCAATATCCCTATCCATTGGCATGCCCGACAGGTCTACATGAAACACATCGGGAAAATCCCTCACAACTAAAACAGAATAAATACTGGGAGCCTCTACACCAAAATCTCTCACAAAGGCTAGATACAACAACCCTTCCCAACCATATGTTGGGCCTTCAAGAATGAGATTACCCTACTGGGAACATAATCAGTCAAACCTCGCTAATCAATCTGTGGCACACCCGGTATAGCCAATGTCACTGTCTTAGCATGACAGTCCAGAATAGCACGACACAGAGATAGCCAATCCATGCCCAAAATAACATCGAAGTCTACCATACATAATAACAACAGATCCACTCCAGTCTCAAGACCCCCTAATATTCACCACACACGACCATTACACACGGTTTACAACAACAGTATTGCCCACCGGAGTAGATACATGAACAGGTGAAACAAGAGACTCACGGGGTGTATCCAAATAACAAGCAAAATATGATGACACATAAGAAAAGGTGGAATCGGGATCAAATAACACAGAAGCATCTTTGCGGCAGACTGAGACAATACTTGTAATAACAGCATCGAAAGCAATAGCATCGGGTCTAGCTATAAATGCATAGAAACGGGCCTGACCTCCACCCGATCGACCTCCCCCTCTAGGGCGACACCTAGCTGGCTGGGTGGGCGGTGGTGAGGTAACTGGCCCTGAAGTCGATGGCTGACTCCTCTGATGAGATGAACCCGGAAGACGATGAGGACACTACCTCCATATATGACCCATCTCTCCACACTCACAGCAACTCTCGAGTGCTAGAGACGGGGACTGAAGGGAACCCCTAGCACCGGAATGATTAGCAGATGCAATGGCATAGAAGAGCCCTGAACTGATGGAGCACAGGACGAACTCTGAGCTAGAAGGGTACTAAGTGATGATTGGCCCTGATGAGAACTGTGTGAACCATGACCTGACGACGCTCCACAATAACTTGGGCGAGCTGGCTGAGCATGCCTGAATGAACGGCCTCTGCCGTGCTAATACTGACCTCTCGAAGGAGCACCACAATAACTACCAGATCCTCAAGGCCTCTTGTCCTCCCTCTCATCTCGCTCCTGGCGACGAACTGACTCAATCTCATGAGCAATGTCCACAACCTCCTCAAAAGTAGCACCAGTCAACCTCTATCTGGTCATGAGAATACGAAGCTGATAAGTGAGGCCATCAACAAGCCTCCTGATCCTCTCTCTATCTGTCGGAACCAACTAAATTGCATGATGAGCTAACTCAGAGAACCTCATATCATACTACGTCACAGTCATCTCTCCCTGGCGCAACCACTCGAATAGCCTATGCAGCTCCTCTCTGCGAGACTGCGGCACATATTTCTCCGAAAAGAGAACGGAGAACGGCTGCCAGGTAAGGGGTACTGCACCAACAGGCCTACACCTCTCAAAAGCCTCCCACCAAGTGAAGGCACCTCCAGAAAACTGAAAAGTAGTGAAAGCGACCCCGCTGGTGTCCAGAATACCCGTTGTACGAAGCATCCTCTGACATTTATCCAAGAAACCCTGGGCATCTTCACCCTCTGCACCACTGAAGGTCGGAGGCTTAAGTCTACCAAACCTCTCCAACCTACGTTGCTCGTCCTCTGGCATGGCAGGAGCTACATAGTCCTGAGCAGCTGCAACCGATTGAGTTAGGTGTGCCCCTGGTGTATGAAGTCCCTGCACGACCTGCTCAGGTATGCGAGTCGGCGGGAGTCTGATTGCCTTCCCCGGCCTAAGAAGTAGCTGCTGCTATAGTAATTGAGATCGTTTGAGCTAGGCCAGTGCATACTGATAGTATCTAAGCCAAGGCCTCATAAAGACCCGGAATCATAATGGGCACAACTGGTGCCTGAGCTGGTGTTGCTGGAGCGTCCACAACTGGGATCTGATCCTGAACTAGGGCGGTTGGTGGATCTGCAGGTGCTGCCCTAGCTGGTGTATGAGCCACACCACTACCCTTACTATGACCATGACCGCGTCTTTGACCTCTAGTGGCCACAACTGGTGGTACTAGTGGTCGTCCATCCTGACTGGTAGCGCGTGTCCTCACCATCTATGAGAGAATAGAATAACAGAAGTTTAGTACTTGGATCAACTTGTACCAATCCTCAAAACACCTCAAACAACATCGAATCAACCAAAACACATCGAATTCAAGCCTAAGGTTCCAAAATCTTCCGAATTATGCTTTTGATCAAAAAGTCTACCAAACCACGTCCGAATGACCTGAAATTTTGCACACACATCCAAAATGACACAACGGTCCTACAGTAACTCCCGGAATTCCATTCCGACCCCTATATCAAAATCTCACCTACCAAGCGGAAAACGCCAAAATTCCAATTTCGCCAATTCAAGCCTAAATCTACTCCGGACCTCCAAAACACATTCCGATCACGCACCTAAGTCCCAAATCATCTCCCGAAGCTATCCAAACCATCAGAACTCACATCAAAGCCCTCTAACACATAAGTTAATATCCGGTTGACTTTTCCAACTTAAGCTTCCTTAAAAGAGACTAAGTGTCTCAAACCTTACCAAAACCTTTCCGAACCCGAGCCAACCAACCCGATCACACATAGAACCGATAAACAAAGCAATAAGAAGCAGAAATGGGGGAAACAGAGTGGTAACTCATGAGACGACTGACTGGGTCGTCATAGAAAGCCAACGTTAAAGGATTCTTAATACCAACTTTAACCAATTTCATTAATAAGAACAGTTAAGCTAAATAGAAACTAAAACAACTTTGCGGAATAACATAAACCCGAAATATCTGGAACATTTAGGATCTGGAGTCATAACTTACGAGCTACTATGATTAACTACAAACAGAGTCTGAAAGGAAATACACTATTCTCAAGGAAAAGAAACAGTAAAACACTATGACTAGGGAGAGACTCAAGGGTCTACGGACACCAGCAGATCTACCTTGGGTCTCCGGTCAATCAATCCAGCGGCTAACCTCACGATCAGCTCGGGCCAGTACCAAAATCTGCACAGAAGTGCAGTGTAGTATTAGTACAACCGACCCCATATACTTGTAAGTGTCGAGCCTAACCTCGACGAAGTAGTGACGAAGCTGTGGTAAGACACCCACATAATAAACCTGTGCAATTTAACAACATATGTACAACATAATGGCAAGTAAAAGCTAGACAAGTAATATCGGGAGGGGGCCATGCTGAAGGGGTCACAAGATAAAGAATTACACCAGTAATAAGAACTTGATCAACCAATATACCTTAAACTAATAAGAACGAGTAAACACAGTAAAGGAAAATGTACGGCATCACCCTTCGTGATTTTACTTTCAACCTTACCATATAATCACTAGAAATGGCATGACATCACCCTTCGTGCATTAACTCCCATAACATGGTATGGCATCACACTTTGTGTATTAACACTCACAATATGGCACGGAATCACCTTTCATACTTTTACTCTCTCATAACATGGCACGGCATCACCCTTCGTGCATTAACACTCCCCCTTATCATAAAACAATGAATAAAAGACAATAGGGAGATAGAGATAACAAGAACAAGTCTTACTTCAACATTTGGTTCAACAATACCAACCTCAACTTTGAAATCAATATTCAATTATCACCAAAAGATTCGTAAACATGATAAGAACGATCAACTTGATTATACTTGTCTAAACATGGATAACATGATCAAAGGAAAGAAATAATTACAAGAAACCAAGTCCCACCCACATGCTCTACACGACAACAACGCATAGGTACTCGTCACCTCACCTATACGTTACACCCAACATCTGAACACGTAGCAAATAGACAAATGAGTCATAATCCCTCAAGTTAAGGTTAACCATGATACATACCTCGCTCTAAAACCAAATTCAAAGCTCAACCACCATTTTGCCTTTCAAGAAAGACTCCAAACCAATAGAATCAAGCAATTTACCAACCAAACAATTCAAATTAAGCCTTAGAAACTACCCACGATTGTAAAGAATCTAATTTAGGTCATTATTAAAAAAGTCAACAAAAGTCAACACTTGGGTCCGCTTGGTCCAAACCCGAAATTCAGACCAAAACTCGATTACCCATTCACCTACGAGCCTGTTTATGTGATTTGTTTTAGAAACCAACCTCAATTTGAGGTCTAAATCCCCAATTTACCAAATCCCTAATTTCTACCCAAAAACCCCCCAATTTCACCATGAAAACACTAGATTTTAGGTTAAAAACTTGTAAAATGTAATGAAAGATTAAAAGAAAATAGGTTAGAATCACTTACCAATGATTTGGGGAAGAAGGAGTCTTGGAAAAATCGCCTCTAAGGTTTTTAAGTTTTGAAAATTAGAAGAATGAACAAAAAATCTCGTCTAAGTCATATTTACCCAGCTGCAAATGTCGCATTTGCGACCTGGACTTTGCAAATGCGAAGCCTGCAAATGAAAAGCACGCAAATGCGAAGCCCTTCACACCTCTGCTACCTTCCCAAATGCGAAGATTAGTTCACAAATGCAAACATGAACCTTCGCAATTGCGACCCTAGTGATTGCATGATCACTGCCTTCCCCAGACTCACTTCGCAAATGCGAAGTATGTTTCGTAATTATGAAAACTATGTGGCCCAGCTACTTTTCGCATCTTCGATGATTAGATCGCAAATGCAAACCAAATAATGGTTGCAAATGCGATGATTGACCTCGCAAATGCGAGGTCTGAGGCCTGCAACAAAAATCTGAAACAACAGTTGAGTTCTAAGTCCAATTTTCACTCCATGGCCTATCCAAAACTCACCCGAGCTCTCGGGGCTCTAAACCAAAAGTGCACACAAGTCTAAAAATATCATACAAACTTGCTCGCGCGATCAAATCGCCAAAATAACACTTAAAACTATGAATTTAACACCAAATAAAATGAAATTTTCAAGAAAACTTTGAAACTTCTATTTCACAACCGGACGTTCGAATCACGTCAAACCAACTCCGTTTCTCATGAAATTTCACAAACAAGTCATAAATATGATATTGTACCTATACCGAGTTCTGGAACAAAAATACGGACCCGATATCTAAGAAGTCAAATATTGATCAAATATTTTAAATTCAATTAGCCTTTAACTTTCAAATTTTGACAAAGTCCGATATCTCGGGCCAGGGACTTCCGAATTTGATTCCGGACATACTCCCAAGTCCCAAATCACGACACGGACCCACCGGGACCATCAAAACACAAATCCGCATCTGTTTACCCAAAATATTGGCCGAAGTCAACCCAAATGAAGTTTTAGCCAAAAAGTTCCTATTTCTATCAACTTTTAACATAAAAGCTTTCCAGAAACACGCCATGACTGCACAGGCAAATCGAGGAGGCATAAAATGAGGTGTTTAAAGTTTAAAAGCGTAGAATCGGGTTCTAAAACATAAGATGACCTTTCAGGTCATCACACTAATTCTCCAAATAGAATAATGTCCCTGATGGACATATTTTATGGCATGCATAAAGCGCAATAGACCAATCAGTTCCAAAGATAAAACTCCTTGAAGAAGGAGAGGAGCAAATGATCAAGATGGTCATAATAAGGAGGCAAGTGCTCTAAAAGAGCACCACGACATAACACTTTACAAGACCTCATAGGAGAGGCTCAGGTAACTAAAAATAATGAGATAAAGAGATCTCAATAAGTTATGTCTTTATTGGATAATAATGGAACCGACATAAAATAATCGTCGACGATATTGTTAATATAATGTAGCGCTCAATATTATTAATATTGACGAGGATCTTGAGCTCAAATCCGTCATGCAATTTGGACAGATAAATGATTGGCCAAATGAAAAATACGTAATAAAAATTGACTTAACTTGAAAAATGTAAAGTTGGACGGATAGTCCCAACACCTGAAAGTATGAAGCAATGGAGGAATAAATGTGTTCTTGTGCTAAAAAAAGTCAAGTCGATATACATAAAGACAGCTTGTGTCACAAGAAGATTTGTAAATATCCTGGCATTGATTATATAGAGACATGCTCTCTTGTGGTGGATGTAGTCATTTCAGGTTTTAAGCTGGCAATACATGAAAAATTTGATATGTGTATAATGGAAATCATTGAGGGATTTAAATTATTCTGAATCATATTAAGGTTTCCAAGAAAGTTATTAAATAAAGCTTCAAAAATCCTTATACGGATTGAAACAATCAGGGTGCATGAGGTATAATCATCTGAGTGAGTATCTGTTGAAAGAAGGGTACAAGAATGATTTAATTTTGTCCTTGTGTCTTTATAAAAATATCTAAATTTGTTATAATCGACGTTTATGTTGATGATTTAGATATCATTGGAACTCCAGAGGAGCTTCCTAAAGCAATAGACTGTTTAAAGAAAGAATTTGGAATGAAAGATCTTGGAAAGACAATTTTGTCTTGATCTACAAATTTAGTATATGAAAGATGAATTTTTTGTCCATCAATCAGCATACACTGAAAAGATTTTAAAGCAATTCTATATGGATATATAAAGCACATCCATTAAATACCCTGATGATTGTGATATCATTCGATATAAATAAAGATCCATTCCGACCTCATGAAAATAATGAAGAGCTTCTTGGTCCTGAAGTACCATGTCTTAGTACAATTGGTGCACTAATGTATCCTGATAGTATTTAACTTGAAAAGTTGCTGCTGTTACCACTGTTGAAGGAGAGTTGATGCATCAACTACTGCTTCTTCGTTCTCAATATTTAATGGCTTAAGCTCAATTGAACTCACAAATGGAGTTTTGCATTCCAAGAAAGCACTGAAAAATCACACATGAATTTTGCCGCTACGATGATTTCTGGCCAGTGAAAAGAGGAGCTTCTCTTATTTTTTGTTTTTCCTGTTTCTTTTTAAGTAAAAATTATATACGGATACACTCTGAATTTTAAATCCAATACTTATTTTGGTTGATGTTTAAATAAGTGGTTATTTCCTATTTAAGACTTAAGGTTTAGATAAGTGGTTTAGATATTTTCGCTTATTTTAAATCAAACACTTACATCTCTATACTATAGATATCTCACATAAAATATATATGATAATAATGTTATCTCCATTTTTCTAATAAAAAATATTTAAAAACTCCTATATAACAAAAATCCTACACAAAGGAAAGTTCATCTAATTTGAAACAGAACAATAAATAATCAAACCAAATAAACTCTGAAATTCATATATAATAAAATATTACAATAGCTTCCATGTTTAAAATGCAAAAAATATATTACTGTTAATATGTGGTTATTTCCTATTTAAGAAGTTTGAAAGATATACGTTTCAGAAAACATTTATCCTTTTTAAATTTCATAAAATTAATTGTGTAACAACTTATTAATTGAAATTTTAATTTTACTTTAATACTTAGTTACAAATTATATATCTCAAATTTTTCAAAATTAAACGCTTAACATCCTATTATAATTGAAACATTATCAAAGCTAATACTTCTGTGAGATTTCATATTATAGAGGGTGTAAGAGTTTGATTGTAAAATGCAAGTGGTGTATTTGCAATTGAATCATATTTTAAGAGTGTTTAGCATATTTTAAAACTAATATTAACAAAAATCACACATTTGATTAAATTAAAGATCAGAAAAAGCTGAGTGGAATAAAATTAGGATCAAAACAAGAAACACATATTAACTCAAGGACTAAAATAAGAATTTCTCATTTTACATTATATATTATACTTTAATAGAAAAATTAACCTAAATAACTGCCCAATCAATAATCATGTCTCAGTCTTAGGACTTCTTTGTGCATTAGAAGATTCAATTGATACAGAGGCACCTAACTTTGATTTCATTATTAAAAAAAAAAAGATTCTTAACTAAGTGTATCTAAACCAAAGCCAAGAAATCATCATCATACTTGATAGGCTTTAAACAGTAGAAGAAAATTTTTTGAGCTTCAGTGGAAAATATAAAAATCACCAGCCTTGTTCGTTCCATGAGTTTACCTACTACATTATCATCCTCTTATTGCAAGTAAGAGCATTTGCAAAGGTTGGAGTCAACTGAAGGTACCTCCCAGGCTCCCACATCTTCTCCCACCAATATGCCAGAGATTGGATGGTCTTAGAAGATCGTATGAGCGAGTAGACGACGTGCTCCAGTTGCCATTCAGCCAATAAGTTCTCTGCCATGAAAAGCATACCATGTGAGTGGAACAAGTCTCTAACAGGTCTCTCAACTTTCTGCTATTTCGTTACAGTTCTCATCTATTTAAGTTTTAATTAATAGTCTATTGAGGCTAACATTTAATGTAGGTGGCTCTTATTAGTTGCCAATACCAGCAGGATCAATAATTGTGTACTAAACAAAGAGGCAAGCGCATTAAAATGCATAGGACAAATACCATATGTTTAACTCAAATGAATATTCTACTTAATTCTTTTTGATTTGCCATAAACCAATTAAGTTTAACGGGGTTAAAATTAGTCACTGGCCTTATTAGCCTCAGTATTAGGCTTGGGTAGACTCTATTCTGTAGTGTCACGACTCAACTAACGGTTGTGCACATAGGAGGGCTTCACCCATCATAGCAAGCCTTTGAATCTTTAAAAATTTCGACCTTGCCTATAACTGAAACTAATTCCATTTTTGTACCTCTCTCATATCATCCAAACTACATCACTCAACAATCCCAAGAGTAACATCATTCATTTCACGTGTAATAATCAAGATGCTAGACTAGCAAAATATATATATCAGTGTCTCTCTCTTTTTCCCTTTTATTTTTTTAACACAGTCTACCGCATTACAAAGTTACAACCACCCATAAGGTTCGCGGATCAATACAACTAAGAGTTTTCAATAACTGTGTAACTGAAACATAACAACAGAAAAAGAGGAAGTGGAACCAGCATCACCCATGGAAGGAAACGTGCGGCTCAGCACTGAAGTACACTAGCTCAAGTCTCGGTATAGGAATGAACACTTGTATCTGTAGACATAAAAGTAAGGAATGAGTTCACTGACTCAACAAGTGATAACTAATTCATAACGGGGTAAGAGTTTCAGAAAACACTATAATATGCAATATAGGTAACACAATATTCTTTAATAAACACATTGCAGTGGCAAACTTTCAGTTTGCTAATTGTGTCTGATATCTCTGTTCAAAATACTACTTGTAACAATTGAAACCACTCAACCCCCCCCCCCCCCCCGCCAAAACAAAAACAAAAATATAAAATAAAGGACTATTTAAAAAGAAAACCTTCAAACCAACATTCTAGAATTTAAAAGACAAATCTAGTCCACTTATAAAGATTAAGAAAGAGAAAACGGCCAAAATTATTCTTGAATTCGGTCCCAAAAAAAGTCTGTACCGCTAGCCCATTGGAACACTTATGCCCCTCAAAACTAACGGACTCACATCAGCCTTTTCCTTCTCTTGCCCATATCTATGAAAATTCAATCTAAGAAAGAATAAAGATTCTAATCAATCTCACCCTTTACATCTTCACACAGAATACTCTTCATCATCATATCCAAATCATTTTCTTTCCTGTACTCGCAGCCAAGTTTTCCATCAGTTCCATTCATTTACTCCACTTTCAACTCAAACAGAAATTCTCTCAAACACCTACTGTGCAGCCACTTTTAAAGGCCACTCCTCCTATGATCACTCCTGGAAAACTAGGCTGCGAGTACAGAAAATCATTCAACAGAAATCCATAAGTCATATTTGGGAATAAGCTCTTCGGTGCTCACCAAGATCACAAAATTCGCGTATGGAAAATTGACAACGACACACCAAATTTTAATCCAACCAAGTTAAAGCTACTGTACCAAAACTACTCCAAATGTTGATCAACTAATTTAATTTAAAAAATGTGTTTATCGGAATAATATCCAGCCTTCAAATATTGAAACAAAACTTTAAGAGCCTGTTTATTGTAATTATATACCTGATTGAGCTTGGAAATAGCTTTGGATATATCATCATGGACGGAGCCACAAGCCTGCGTTTGAATGTCATCACTATTCAACTGTTCCAGCAAATCCTTAAACTGTAATCAGACAAAAACAGAAGGAACAAATAAGTTTTTGACATAATGTTAACAACTTTCAGTTAGGCATATTCACAAACAGTTTGAGAACTGTTCGTTGGTCATACTAATAAACAGATGAAAGTTCGAAAATGAGTCTGCAAATTTTGAAAATTACTGATGAATGATATAGGCCATTTTATAAAGGCATCTTTACACAAATGGCCATCAGGTTTCACTGTACTTTATTGGTTATATGTTAAAGCTCTGGACCATCTCTAAATAAGAGAAAATATAGGCCATTTTACAAAGACATCTTTTACACAAATAGCCATCTGGGTTCACTGTGTGCTTTATTGGTTATATATATGTTAAAGCACCTCGTGTAAACTAAGTCCAACAATTGGGGTAAAAAAGCCAACGTTTTAGGATTGAAATTTTTACATTCCTATTCCAAATAGAAAACTATATTACCATCAATGTTTAAGGTTTGATATAATTACATTTGGTATACGTAATTATCAATTCTATACCATAAAGTTTTTTAAATGTACATTAATTGTACCTTATATCACTCATACATTTATGGTACCGCATATTCCTCCAAATCCTCCCTCCCCCCCCTACGTTTCTCTCTCCCAACCCCACACCCTCACCCATGTACTACCACACACCCAGAAACCAGAAAAACAATTGAAACCCTCTGCTAAATCCAGAAAAACAATTGAAACTCTCTACCATTAATGTCCAAAATCAAGGTTTTCTTCTACAACCAGTCAAAATTGAAGTCAAATCTTTAAAGATTCAAGTTTCATACACAGCAATAACTTTTGATGGTTATGATTTTGGGTTCCTTCAGTAATATAAGAAGAAAGGAAAAGAGAGCAACAATCCCACCATTGACAGTCATTAAAAAGCTTTGAAGCTTTGAATTCAAATTTGGATTTTCAAAAATCATTATTTGTTTGGATTGGGTGTTGTTGTAAATAATTGGGAATATGGTTTGGAGTTTATATCTCAATTTTGAGGGGTTTTGATGAAGATTAGACTTGGTTTTGGCCGAATTTCATATTGAAATTCGAAGAAGAAAAAGAAGAAGACGTATATTGCAGAAATTGTAGATAAATTGAAGAAAAATTGTAGACTGTTGTTTATTTATTTTTCTTGAAGAAAAATTACAGAAATATTTTTTTGGACTCCATATTTAGCATAGCAGTTTCATAAGGAGTAACAAGAGCATATAGGAGAATCCCAGAATTATAGCATAATCGGGATTTTCTATATAATTGCGTTTTTTGCAGAAGATTTGTAGAAGTTTTAGTCGTTTTTTTATTTATGAAAATAGAAAACAAAGCATCTACAATCAGAATACAAATAATCTACAATTTATCGATAAAATATCTACAAACTGGGTACATTGAATTTTAATATCCCAATTCACATTCAATTGTAGCATAATTGGAATTTTCGACATAATTGTATTTTTTGCAGAAGATTTGTAGAAGTTTTAGTCGTTTTTGATTTGTGAAAACAGAAAACAAAGCATCTACAATCAGAATACAAATAATCTACAATTTATCTACAAACTATATACATATTTGGACTCGATATGCTTCCCCTGAAATGTATGTTTCACATTTTTGATATATATTTTTGTCCAAAATAGTACTAAATCATCCACTTAAATACAATTTTTATACAATGTTGTTCAACTTTCATACAATAGGTAAATGAATAAAAGAAAAATAAATAAACAACAGTCTATAATTTTTCTTTAATTTATCTACAATTTCTGTAATATACGTCTTCTTCTTCTTCTTCTTCTTCTTCTTCTTCTTCTTCTTCTTCTTCTTCTTCTTCTTCTTCGAGTTTCAATCTGAAATTCAGTCAAAACTAAGTCTAATCTTAACCAAAACCCCTCAAAATTGAGATATAAACTCCAAACCATATTCCCAATTATTTTCAACAATACCCAATCCAAACAAATAATGATTTTTGAAAATCCAAATTTGAATTCAAAGCTTTCAAGCTTTTTAATGGCTGTCAATGGTGGAATTGCTACTTTCTTTTCCTTTGCTTTATATTACTGAAATTTGGACATAATTGCGTTTGATGTAGAAGAATTGTCGAAGATTTAGTCATTTTTGATTTGTGAATTGTAGAAGAATAATCAACTCGTTTTTAATTGTAGAAGAATAATCAATTCGTTTTTTGAATTGTAGAAGAATAATTGCGTTTGATGTAGAGACGCTAAATTTGAAACGAAACAGACGAAGAAGATTAATGTGCGTGATTTGCGTTTGAAAGATCTGGATGAATATTTAATCCTCCAATTTTAGCGCGCCTAAATAAGGAAGCCTACAACTACAATGATTCCTTATTTAATGCATGGTCTATATTTTGTAGAAATACTATTAGCATGAAGGGTAATATGCAAACTATGAACATATTTGATAATATAGTTTCCTATATGGTATAGGAATGAAATTTTCCCCGCATATGATAGCCTAAAGTTAATCTCTCTCTTCTAATGGTTCAACCACTATCCTAAAAATAAGCCTCATTAAAATTATTTTTCTAAAAAATAACAAAAAGTATTTAAAATCCTCTATCTCCTCTCATAGCAACCATCATCCTAGAAATTAGGTTCCATTTTCTTTAGTAGTATCCGAAAAAAACTTTCAATATTTTTTAATTATTTTTCTAATTTTTTATCTGTATATATATAACACATTAGTAATTATATTATTGTATATCACAGTGTATAACATAATAATAATATGTATATCAAAAAATTATATTAAAATTTTATTTTCCTTCTTTGTATAACACGTTTCAGATTGAAAACTCAAGTTCAAGACGACTCCACATGTGTATCCCTTATTGTATCTCGTGTATATCTCATATATATCGTGTGTATCTGTGTATATCCATGAATATTTGTGTTATCTATGCGATATACAATGTGATATACACGGGCGCCCATAAACAAATTATGTTGTATACACGATATACAAAGTGATATACACAGACGTCCTTAAAACTTGTGTGTGATTACACTGATGTACACGATATACAACATGATATACACATATCGCAGTTGAATTTTTAGGTCTGATTTTTTTACTTGAAACTAGTCTAAATCAATTCTAATCTTGCTCAAATTTTGTATATAGTTTCGTTTAGGTATTTTCAACTAATTTCAATCACACCCACTCGTTCAATCCAAAAGAGAGAGAGAGAGAGAGAGAGAAGAAAAATAAAGTTGAAATGTATTTTCTCTCTCTTAGTTTTTGCTTCTGATTTTCTCTGATGTCAGATCAACCTTACCTTTTCATCCAACTGATTTTTTGCATAATTTGCAAGAATTTTTTTTAAACTATGAGAGGGAAAGAGAAGAAAAAGAAGAAGAAATACAATGAGAGAAATGGGAGGGAAACCAAAATAAACGAGTAGCATTTTTTAAAGAGAATATATAAGAGAGTTGTTTTTTAGGATTTGTCTATATAATGCCAAGTGTTCGGGGCTATCTTTGTCATACCTAATATAAGTTATAAGGTTAGAAAGTCAAACCTAATATAAGGTTAAAAAAAATTGTTAATTCCTGTAATGTGTTGTTATAGGATGCCAATATTTTTTAAAATAAATAAATTATTATTATATTTTCTTGCTATTTGGTTCCCCTTTTCCGTTCCCTCTTCACAATCCAACATTCTCTTCTTATTCAACTGCTAATCTGTACAAATTTCCCTACTCTAATCCTTAATCAACCCCTAATCAAACTTGCTAACTTTTTCGTTCAATTGGGAAATTCTTTGTAATTAACTATAGTAGAAAAATTAATGATAATTCAGATAACTCTATAACAAATTCATGCCTATGACTGTAATTACATACAAGTCAGGTTTAGTTTTAACTAAATTCTATTGATAACATTGATTTACATCAAGTAAATCTTCATCGAAACTTAGTCTATTTAGGGGGTTATAAGTAGGGAAATTATGTTTGGACATGTATTTCACTTCAAAATATATTGTAATTTTGTGAGTGGGGAAAAAAGTTTTTTTTTTTTTAATTATTTTGAAAAAGGGGATGTTACACATATCCTATTTATATCTTACCAATACACGAGGGTATCATTAGTCCAAAAAATAATCATTTGTAGCACCAGTTAAGGAGTTGTAATTTTCTTATTCACCAAAAAAGAGAGTGAAATATTTTTATTTTTATTTTTTATAACATAAAATGATCGGGAAAAGAGTAATAGTGAAACATCGATTATACACGTATAATGTGAGAAAGTCCGTTAATATTACTAGATTGTAAGTTTTCGTGAGATTAAGAGATATTCACTCTGCTAATATAATTAGATTGTAAGCTTTTGTGGGAGTGAGAGATATTCATAGATATTGACATTGAAAGGATAACATAAGCGGGATCTTTACACAAATAGCCGGCTGTATTAATGGTTTATTTTTTTTGTTCATATACATAGATTAAACATAATTACACACATATAATACATAAATTATACATTTACCGGCTATTTTTAATTTAAGCGAAAAGATGAGCGGCTATTTAGGTTAATTCTTCTACGATAAATGCCCTATTTTAGAAGGAATAAAGGGGCAAGTTAAAAAGGAAGAATAGTGACCTTAAAATGAATAAAAAATAAAACAAGTGGTTCAATATGTCTCCCAAGTGGATATTTTCTATGTTAAATCTGAAATAATTGATCATTTAGTCTAACTAACTACACTAATTGGACGATAACTTCAAGTGTCAAAGTGTCATTTATCTTCATTTAAATTATATACACTGATTGTATCAATTCTTTTTATACTATCAGTTATATTTAACTTATAACTGCAAGTCTGTTATTATTATTTTCATAAAATTACAGATCAATACCTATTATAAAAACTAGTATCTGTACCCGTGCGATGAGCGATCAATATTAAAAAATATTAATTAAATTTAATTGTGATCGGATGTATTTGAACAAATTAGATCGCATTATTTTAATAAATTTAAATTGTCATCTTACTTGTCAATGTGATATACCCGGTTAAAATCACTATTAAATTAAAGGGACTTATGTAGTCATTCAATAACTTTTTTGTTCTATACTTTTCTTTATTCTATTATCCAATGTTTAGTATTTTTACATTGTTAATAGAAATTTTTATTAGCATATTATTTTGTTTAATATTTTTGTCTGCTCGCTTTCTTTTTATAATATAAGAGAAGATATATATATATATATATATATTATTAATCTTGAAGTTTCTTATATTTTAAATTTTATTCTGTTGTTGCCAATAATATTATCTGAATTTTAATGAATAAAATATCCATTAAATTAAATAGACTTATATAGTCATAGAAAAAAAATTGTTATGCATTTTTTATATTATATTATCCAATATTTAATATAACTGCATTGTTAATATAAATTTTTATTAGCTTATTACTTTATTTAATTAGACAAGAGGGGTTGCTCTGATGGTAAGCAACCTCCACTTCCAACCAAGAGGTTGTGAGTTCGAGTCTCCCCAAGAGCAAGGTGGGAAGTTTTTGAAGGGAAGGATGCCGGGGGTCTATTTGGAAACAGTCTCTCTACCTCAGGGTAGGGATAAGGTCTGCGTACACACTACCCTCCCCAGACCCCACTAAGTGGGATTATACTGGGTTGTTGTTGTTGTTGTTGTTGTTGTTGTTACTTTATTTAATATTTTTGTCTACTACTTTCTTTTTGTAATATAATAGAAGATATATATTTTAATACTCTTGAAATATTTTTTATTTTAAATTTTATCCTATTACTCTCAATAATATTATTTGAATTTTAATGAATAAAATCTCTATTAAATTAAAGAGAGTTGTATAGTCATTGAATAACTTTTTTGTTTTATATTTTTCTTTATTATATTATCCAAAATTTAGTATTATTGCATTGTTAATAGAAACCTTTATTAGCATATTACTTTGTTTAATATATTGACTACTTTCTTTCTATAATATAATAGAAGATATATATTTTATTAGTCTTGAAATATTTTTTTATTTTAAATTTTATCCTATTGTTCTCAATAATATTATCTAAAATTTAATGAGTAAAATCTCTATTAAATTAATAAGACATATATGAATCTAACAACTTTTTTGTTTTGTATTTCTTTATTATATTATCCAGTATTTAGTATTATTGCATTGTTAATAGAAACTTTTAGTAACATATTACTCTATTTAAATTTTTGTATGCTACTTTCTTTTTATATTAGAAAATACATACATATATATATATATACATATATATATATATATATATATATATATATTTATTTTTAAGCTTATTCTATTATTCTCAATAATATATTTTCAGAATAAATAATCTTTTTATTTAAAAAAAATTATTTGAAAAACCAATAAATAAATAAATTAAATTGGCAGTTTTTATTATATGGTAATTTAGTTTTTTATTTTAAAATAATTTAAAAACTCCGGGGGGAAGGATGTAGAGAGAAAAAGTAGAGAGAGAAACACCGGCGATTGTTGAGCAAGGAAGTTGACAACGTCGATCGATGACTCACCGAAACCACCATAATCACCCTACACAATCACCTCTTCCAATTGATAGTATAACTAAACTAATTACGCCGGAAAATGGAATTCCCCAAAAATGAGCTCCAATACAACTGCTACATTGGCTACCAGGTATGGGAAGTGCACCTACGGTCATGCAAGCACCGCCGGAGGTGGAGAAGAATGAATTGCAACCAATAGAAACAGGTATGCTTACAATGTCACGAAAATTAACATACTCAGCTGGATCTCAAGCTAAGCAGACCATGGCTGAAGTAGTGAAAAGTAACAGAGCTCAAACACAAGGCATGCAACTCAAATTCTATCCTCCGACAGTGAAGGACAGAGTGAAAATGGCCAAACTAAACCCAAAGGAGATAGAACAACAGTCCCAACGATGGAAAACAACTTTGATAGGTTATGTCCTAGGGGGAAATCCGTCATTCAAGAAGATGCTTAAATTTATCTATGGCGTATGGAACATAGTCACAACTCCAACAGTGTTGTTGCATGATGACCGGTATTTCATCTTTAAATTTGAATCTATGGAGGACAAAAACCTAATAATGCAAAATGACCCTTACACGTTCAATAGTCGACCTATGGTGTTGAAGGATTGGGACCCAAATTTCCAGATGCAGAATGAATCTATGAGAATTGTTCCAATTTGGATCAATTTACCTAGGCTACCGATCCAGTGTTGGGCTGAGGAAAACCTAGGTAGGATTTCTAGCCTACTAGGCAAACCTATTTACACTAATAGACTTACAGCAGAATGTGAAAGGGTATCATATGCTCGAATCCTTGTTGAAATGGACATTACACAACCATTGCCTGATGAGGTTTGTGTTGAAATGTCAGATAGAAGCTAGATGCAGAGAGCTGAATTTGAATGGAAACCAAAATTCTGTTTAGATTGCAACAAATTTGGGCATGGTATTGGAAAATGTCAACAAGCAACACAACAAGAAGAGGAACCAATGAAACATAAAAGAAGAAGAAAGAAGAGAACTAAAATGGAATGGAAACCTAAAGCAGTAGCAGAGGAAAACAATAACACATCTACCCTACAACAAGAGAATCACACAGAACAAGAGCCAGTTGTGGAAATTCAAGTGACTAACAGAGGCAAACAGGCAGTGGTAATACAAGGAGCAGCTGGCAAAACAAAACATAGAGAGATCAATTATGAAGAACTAACTAGAAGGAATGCATTTGCACCACTGACATAAGCCCCATGATCATTGTGTCCTGGAACATTAGAGGACTGAATAAGTCCTATAAACAACAAAAACTAAAGAAGTTCTTGTCACACCTCCTTTTTCCTACACCCCCGAGAAGGGAGTATATAAGGAGTTTTTTCCAATTAAAGGACAATCGAAATGAGATTTATTATTAAAATATTCAGAGTCGCCACTTGGGAGATTTATGGTGTCCCAAGTCACCGGTTCAAATCCCGGGTCGAGGAAAAGGTTGACCCTGTATTACAGTCCGCGAACCAAAAATCCGGGTAAGAAATTTTGTTAACCCGGGAGAAGGTGTTAAGCACTCCCGAGTTCCGTGGTTCTAGCACGGTCGCTTAACTGTTATAATTGGCTCATTATTTGATTTTAATACATGTCTTAGCCTATGGTTCAATTTTAACTTTATAACCGCTTTTTTAATTTTTTAAAGAAAATTGCAACGTTATTAAAACACGTCTCGAACCACGTCACATAAATGCACTCGTGATTCTTGACATATTTTAACATCGTTGTGATTTGGATTTGGGTCACATAAATGCGCACCCGACTTTAGGAAAGTAATATTATTAAAATACGCGCCTAAAGCAACTACGCGTTTTAACTTTGTGAGGGCCATCGAAATTCGCTAAATGGCACGCCTCGATTTCTAAGGATAAACAAGATTAATTAAACGAGGGCTACACAATTGAGATTTTATTTGGCGCGGCTCACCTCAAATCAACTACAATGATCTACTAATTAAATAAGGCTAGAGGAATCATAGCTACTTTTAAACCGCAGCTAAATTCAAGTTGTGAATATAAAGGTTAAGACTAAGTGAAGTCTGCTCTATTTCCGCCTCAGAACTTGGGCCTGGCTTGATGCCCGATAGCTAATTGACATGACAGGCGAGGGGGCATGATTGGGCTCACCATAAAGCCTAGGTTAAAACTTAACACAAACGGGGAAGCACAGTGCATATGGATCCCTGTTGATAGCCAACCCAATGCTGTTATATTTAAGAGTATTACATCTTCTATACCATTTCCACTTTGAACCAAATCTTGACACACATTAAACACATGAATGTCGCAATTCGAAAAACAATACAAGTATTCTATGGAAATGTGGAACTCTCAATCACGTTAATAAGCATTTGCCCAAAATATCCATCATTTGATATCAAAACTTAACGATCATAAACTCATGCAAGGTCTGATTCGAACCAACACATTTAACGGGATCATACATGACTCACAATTGTTAAAGAAGAGGATAGAAAACCAAACGCGAACTGACTTAGGCCTGGGAATTGTAAAATTTGAAGTCAGACTCAGTTCACTTGAAAATCCCTTTCCAAAAATTCGAAGAGCTCAGGACACACGTAAAAGAAGAACCAGTGATAAATTATTAAAACATTGAACCGTGTTTCAAACCACACGAATGCAAATTTGAGCAGAGTTATTAGGAAAGCAAACTTAAACCAAATTCATTAGACCAACGATCTGAGTTGACATACGTTTAAACTTACTGCTATAACAAACACGAACCAAAAGCCAAATAATTTCAACTAATCAAACTACAAAATCAGAGTCCCTAATTGTTACATATTCCACTAAGTCTAAAGCACTCTAGAGTCTTTTATATTCAAACAAAATTCAAATTCAGCATTTGGAACAGGCAGACAACAGCTTCGATTAAGATTCAGAGCAAAAAGAACCCAATAGATGACTAAACTTGACTAGGCCTACTGTTAATCAACCTTCATGATAATTTAGAACCAGATAAAGTTCAGTTATACAAGACCATCAATTAAATATGAGACATTTAACAGAAAATGGTGTCTCTGGCCAATCTAAACCAAATTCAACCCTTAAAGGGTATCATCACCAACCAGTGGAAAATGAGAACATGCACCATATAACTCATGATTAATTTTTTTTACAAATAAAATAATAAAACTACGCTACACAAAAGAACAAGTTGACAATAGGCTCCAAAGCTCAAGATTTCCATATCAAACTTGAAGCAAGCTTTACATTAGGTAGAATTAAAGAACATATACCTGGAAAAGCAAAGAAAAATAAGAAGAGTGAAGGATTAGCAGCAGGCAACATCAGAAGTCAGCCCAGATTCAACCAGTCAAGCAGTTAAATTAGCTCAAGAAGATCAATGGAATAGTAAACCAATAACAAGACTTGAACCAGAACTTTTCACAACCTAAATTCAATACATTTCGACCCCAGAAAGAGAATCTATGATTTTGATAAGCTTTTCAAGGAATTCTCACTAAGGAAAGGATCAGAAATTTCCAATTTATTCGGAATTTTGAACAAATCCTTTTCCGCTTCTGATTTCAGGTTTTTATTTCTTAATCCCTCGCCTTGAATATCAAGGTAGAGTGCCTTTATAGCCAAGGCATTTAGGGCTGCCTAAAAGAATTCAATTTTGCACTTAGAACCTTTTGAAAATTTTGGTTTTTGCTTAGAAATCCTCATTGTAGAATTCAGAACTTCAGTTTAGTCCCCACCCCAGCTTCTTAGAAGCTTCCCCAGCTAGTTACTAAAGATTCTCTATGCCAATTACCTAGATTACCCCCTGAGCCCTGTTAATTACCCTCAGAAATATTCATGGGTCCATTAGACCCAAGGACTCAAAAACTAACCTAACTCTTACAAGACCTGGGCTAATCCCTTTTTGGGCCCAAGTCTAACTCCGAAATTAAGAAGAAATGAGGAGGCAGAACAGGCACTTCAGATTTCAAACCAACCATGAACCAAATGTTCTCAATACGTCCCAAAATTAAACAAACTAATCTAACAAATTCAAACAAAATAGAGGAAGCTAATAACTAATATTAACTCTAACAAAAGGAACCACATGCAGAGATGATTTTGAAAACAGAAGAAAACGAAGAAAAATAGAAGAAAATAAGAGAAGAAATGAACGGAAGAACACTGGACTTACCAGATGAACATAAGCTTGAACTAATCTCCAAAGAAACCCCTTGATTTTTGGCCGAGATAGACTTTAACCGTGTGTTCTCGACTGAAAATACACGATTAAAGTCAATTTTAACCTCAAATATCTCGAAACCTCACTACTCTGATTTTGGGATTTAGGGTTCGTATTTTCAAGTCCAGATTTGATGGGTCTGGTGAATATTCGAGGGAAACCAATTGTGAATCGGGTATGAGGGGGTCAAAGGGGTTACAGGGTGTTATTTTGGGGCCGATTGGATGAGTTAGGGTTTCAGTCGTTCTCTTTGATTCAAGATTCGAGAGGTTGGGCTGGGATTCGAAGGAAAGATGAGAAGGAGAGGAATCTATGGTGTAAAAATGGGGTCGATTGGAGCAACGCCACCGACGAAGGAGATTTTCGGTGGGCGGCTCACGGCGGAGGCGCTGAGGGGTTCTCTAAGTGTGTGGGGGGACGATGAGAGGGGGTGGAAAGTGTTTGGACAATAATATACCTAGGGACCCTGTGTTCCTAGCCGTTCGATCGAGAAACCTCGACGGCTGGGATTGAACATTGGTTAAACGGTGTCGTTTGGACACTAGACGGGGTGGAACGGGTTGGGGCGCGGGTTTGGGCCGATTCGAGTGGGTCTCGGGGAAAATATACTTGGGCCTAGGGAGATTGAATTAAAAACAGCCCAAATATCAGATTTTGTATTCCTTTCCAATTTCTTTTTATTTTCAAATTCTTTTAATTAATTCCAAATAAAAATAAAACCTGAATAAAAAATCTCAAAACTATATTATCCTACCAAATTAAAATTAATAACCATAAATAATAATTACCACAACTAATTAAATACCAAATTAAAGAACAACTACCAAAATTCGAATGCAGTGTATTTTTGTATTTTCATAAATTAAATAAAATAAACATGCACAGACAAATGCAAACAATAACAAAAATGCTACGAAAATCTACGAAATTGCAAATAATGGAAAAAATTATTTTTCTTGAATCTATGAGAATAACTCATATAGAGCAAAAATCACGTGCTCACAGCTGCCCCTCTTTTCCCGGAAATACGAATAGTTTTCGTGCAAAGATAAAGTGAGCGGATACGAGTAATTTTTGCCCGTTTGAATACTCCGTGGGAAGCATTTTTGAAAGATTTGACCGCACCCTGCTTCCGAGGTTGCCTACATATCCTTGGCTATAAAGGAATCAGGTCAGTGTAGTTCGGGAAGTTTTGGTAGCTGGAACTACCATGAAGCTGTGATTTCACTATTGCTGTTGCTGCTGCTACTGCTTAATGAACCCCTTATTACACCATGTCAAAATAAAAAGAAGCTAGACTAGACTATAATCTATGCATTACAAAAATCCTATATATATCTTCAAAACTTGCTCTTATGGTTCTTGTTGCTTTGTTGACTTGTATTCTCACGGTGGAATCCCTTTGTTGCCGCCTTGAATTGTAATTTGAGATGTTTTCCCTTTCTCCAGGTGGATGTCTGACTGCCAACTACACTTTGAGATGTTTTCCCTTTCTCCAGGTGGGCGCCTGATTGCTGAACTTGAAATGTATTCCCTTGTTCTCCAAGTGGACGCCTGATTACCAAAACTTGAAAAATGTATTCCCTTGTTCTCCATGTGGGCGCCTGATTGCTGAACTTGAAAAATGTATTCCCTTGTTCTTCAGGTGGGTGCCTGATTTCCCTTGAAAAATGTATTCCCTTGAAAAATGTATTCCCTTGTTCTGCCCCGGTTTGATGCTGGGCGCATTGAATCATGTTACCAAATATCTCTATGAATTTGAAGCTAAATCCCATTATCCAGGAGGGTCCTGAAAACTCCTAGTTATATGACGGCTTTAAAAATCTAAATCATATCTTCTAAAGGTGTTACTCCTGCTACATCTTGTTATCTAAGAAAGTCATAAACTACATCCCATTATCTAGGAGGGTCCTGACAACAAAAAATTAAATCCCATTATCCAGGAGTGTCCTGAAACCTTAAAACTAAATCTCATTATCCAGGCGGGTCCTGAACACCTAAAACTAAATCTCATTATCCAGGCGGGTCCTGAACCCCTAAAACTAAATCCCATTATCCATGAGGGTCCTGAAATTTAAAATCAAATCTCATCTTAAGGGTGAAAATTTCAGAGCTAAATTCCACTTCCTAATGGTGAAACTTATGCTAAATCTTAGCATCTAAGGGAGGTATTAAACTAAGTCCCATTATTCAGGAGGGTTCTTAAAATTTCAAATTGAATCTTATCCTAAGCATGAAAACTTCAAAGCCAAACTTATATTTCCTCAAGGTAGAGCCTAGTTAGATCTTGTTACTCATGGACATTTTGAATTTTAACTAAATCCCATTGTCCAAGAGGGTCCTGAGAATTTTTAAGATTAAACCTCATTATCCAGGAGGGTCCTGAAATTTTAAAATTAAATCCCATTATTCGGAGGGCCCTGAAAACTTAAAACTAAATCCTATTATCTAGGCGGGTCCTGAAATTTTAAAAAATAAATCCAATTATCCAGGAAGGTCCTGAAAATTTTAAATTAAATCCCATTATCCAGGAGGGTCATGAGAATTTAAAAACTAGATCTCATTATCCAGGAGGGTCCTGAAACTTCAAATGAGATCTCATTATCCAGGCGGGTCCTGAAAATTTTAAATTAAATCTCATTATCCAGGCGGGTCCTGCAAACTTCAAATGAAATCCCATTATCCAAGAGGGTCCTGAAAGTTTATGGTCAAACCTGTCTGGTGCTTGCCTTTCCTTATGGAGGGTTTCCCTGAAACAAATGAAACTTTCTGCCCCTGTTTCAATCAACGAAAAATCTTGTTAGTTTAAAATGTGGTGGTTAGTTGATGACATTCTTTGCTAAAGGTCTTTCCGCCGCATTGTTTTGTTTTGACTGGCTTCCCCGAACTAGCCCTGAACCGCTTGGCTTCCTGACTGATTTTCAATCCATGTGACCTCGGATGACCCGAATGTTCTATACCCGAACAGTTGTTTCACCTCTGACCCCTTTAACTAAACTTTTGCATCTCCCATGAAATTACTGAATCATCCCGCCGATGGAACTTTCACTGGCACCTTATGTCCCATTTCACATCATACTACCTCTAGCAATGCCTTGGCTGCCATGCGCCTTGTGCAACTTTGGAAGTTGGTAGTAGACTTTGAAATTCCTTCTTATTTGCTTAAACAGAACTGACATTGGGAATATCTTAGAGAAATAAACCCAAAAGAAATGAAATGCAATGACTTTCAGAGTTAAGGATAAGCAAAATCCAAAACGGGAAGACTTTCTGAGGAAAAAAGAAAAGGGACTTATCTGAGTGGAGCAGTTGGAACCAATGATCATGACATGTATTTCGGATTAATTGGCCCAATCTGTCCAACCAAATAACTTTCAGTTGCCCTACTTGTTGCCCTGGAATTTCCATAACTTGATTTCATCACCAAAACCTTGACCTTGTCAGGCATGCGGTGCCCTGAAGGGTTTTCACCAACAAGCCTCTCTAATTTGTTTATCTCTCAACTCACTTTTGCCTTAAGGTGCCCGTGAGGGTTTTCACCAATAAGACTCTCTCATTTTCAATATTTTCTGCTTGGACCAGAGTGTTGCCCTTGATATGAATCACCTCCACTTGCTTGACTTGGCATCTCTCGAAGACTGATCAGAAGGTCTTTCTTTGGACCGTAACGTGGGATTTTGGATAGGGTTAGAAAGAAAGGATATCAAAGGCTCAAAACAATTCAAATGGGTTCAAAATTACAACTTTTGGAATCAGATTTCTGACAACAACCACAAATTCTACCCCATTTTCTTGTTTGAGAATTTTGGATTTTTATTTTTATGGGACCGAACCGTGAGGCTGCCTACGTATCTTTAAAAGGAATCAGGTCGAACGTAGTTCATGACGTAGAAATTGCTTTGTTGTTGTGATTTTCTTTTCTGTTCTTCCTCTTTCTTATTTTTCCTTTCTTTCTTCCTTTTCTCTTTTTGTTGTTTTGTTGTGGTTGTTTTTTTTCTCTTTTTTCTTTCTTTTCTTTTCTTTTTCTTCTCTCTTTTTTTCCTTTCTTTTCTTTCCTTCTCTCTTTTTTCTTCTATTTCTTTTCATTCTTTTCTTATCTTTCACGCTTGTGTTTCTGATATTTGCTACTGATTCCGAAAGAGGGGTATGAAAGAAATAAATAAGGCTCAAAGGTGGTAACAAAGGATAAAATGTTTAGATAGCAGAACAAAATGCCTTCGTCATTCCAAATCTTCAAAAATATGCCTAATACAAACAAATATAAATTAACCAAGGAAAATCATACATAGTATCTCTTGACCACATCGGAATTGATGGCCATTTCTACACACTTGCCTTCTATGTCTGTTAAATACAAAGCGCCATTTGACAATACTCTAGTTACGATGAATGGCCCCTGCCAGTTTGGAGCGAACTTGCCTTTGGCCTCAGCCTGATGTGGAAGGATACGTCTTAACACTTGCTGACCTACTTCAAACTTTTGTGGACGCACCTTCTTATTATATGCTCTTGCCATTCTTTGTTGATACAGTTGGCCATGACACACTGCTTCCAATCTTTTCTCGTCGATCAAACTCAATTGTTCCAAGCGGGTTTTGCCCCACTCATCATCATCGATCTCTGCCTCCGCGACAATTAGAAGGGATGGAATTTCCACTTCTACGGGTATCACTGCTTCGGTTCCATACACCAACAAATAAGGAGTCGCCCCTACTGAAGTACGGACTGTAGTGCGAAAACCCAACAATGCAAACGACAACTTTTTATGCCACTGCCTAGAACCCTCTACTATTTTTTGAAGTATCTTCTTTATATTCTTGTTGGCTGCCTTGACTGCTCCATTCGCTTTGGGGCGATATGGGGTGGAATTGCGATGTGTAATCTTAAACTGTTGACACACCTCTTTCATCAGATGACTATTGAGATTAACCCCATTGTTTGTAATGATCACCTTTGGTATCCTAAACCGGCAAATGATGTTTGAGTGCACAAAATCAACCACCGCCTTCTTGGTTACAGACTTGAATGTTTTAGCCTCTACCCACTTGGTGAATTAGTCTATGGCCACCAGAATAAATCTGTGCAGGTTTGATGTTAATGGCTCAATTGGCCCGATGACATCCATGCCCCATGCAACAAAAGGCCATGGTGCAGACATAGTGTGTAATTCCAATGGTGGAGAATGAATCAAATCTCCATGCACTTGGCACTGATGACATTTACGCACGAAACTGATACAATCTCGCTCTATAGTGAGCCAATAATAACCTGCTCGGAGAATCTTCTTTGCCAACACGTACCCACTCATGTGCGGTCCACAGACTCCAGAATGTACTTGGGTCATAATAGCTATAGTCTGCCTAGCATCTATGCATCTCAGTAGCCCAAGGTCTGGAGTCCTTTTGTACAGAACCCCTCCGCTGAAGAAAAAACCGCTTGCCAACCGCTTAATTGTTCTCTTTTGATCACCTGTGACTTGTAGTGGATACACCCCCTTCCTGATGTATTCCTTGATATCATGAAACCAAGGTTCCCCATCGAGCTCTTCTTCCACCACATTACAGTAAGCATGTTGATCGTGGATCTGAATCTGCAAAGGATCCATATAAGCCTTATCGGGATGGTGCAACATTGACTCCAGAGTAGCCAAAGTATCGGCGACCTCATTGTGAGTCCTTGGAACATGCCTGAACTCTATTGATTGGAACCGTTGACAAAGATCCTGCAAGCACTGTCGGTACGGTATAAGTTTTAAATCCCGTGTTTCCCATTCTCCCTGAATCTGGTGCACCAGAAGGTCCGAGTCACCCAAGAACAAGACTTCCTAGACACCTATATCCACAGCTGATCGCAGCAGACTCAACCTGAGGAAGAGTGGGCGCTAATATTTTTACCCAATAGCGGTATCGGGGTTAATTTTCCACAGGGAACTTCAATTTGGAGTTGCGTGTTTGTATAGTCTAGGACTATGTTTTAGCTCCTAATTGATCTTATAACATTTTTGGTTTTCTTTTGATTAATAGCTACAATTTATCAACTACAATTGTAAAACTAAGTTATGCTAAAATTATGATTCTAAGTTGTATGCAATATAGAGAAAGGCACTAGGGTCGTGGCATGTACCTAGGTGGTCAACTAACGGGTAGAGATTCCTAATGCAAGAATGATGACTATGGGACTTATGCTATAACCGTTGCACTTTTGCACTCACTCTCACACCTCTCGGTAGAGAGAGTGATTTTGCCCAATTGACTCTCTCGAGACCAATTGGGTAGGCCAATTTTCCCAAGCAACTTATGGTTCAAGTTGGGTAATTACTCTCTCGAGGTTTAACCCGTTAATTGGGACTACCATTCTCATGGGTCCATCCCAATTCCTTGTTGGAATTAATCTTGGGGTCATAGACTCTCTTTCTCAAGAAGAGTCAAGACTCACTAAGCTAGACTTAGTGTTTGCAACCACCAAATCTTAATAAAAACATAAGATTAATTCAAATAACAAATACCCAACATCATTCATGCACTAAACAATCACACCCATTCATTACCCACACTAGGGTTGAGCCACAACCCTAGCTAATGGGTTTAGCTAGCCATAATAGAAACAAAAATTGAAGAAATAACAGATGAAATTGACATAACAATTAACTACAATGTTAATCTACTCAAATCCACGTTAATACCTAAAGAAATTGCCCAAAATAGGCTAAAATCATGAGATCCTGAGTTCAGCTGCTCTATGCTCTCAAAACAGATCTTGAAAAAACTACTGCTAAAAAGTAAATTGTTCTATTTATACTACACAGGAAAAACCAGACAAAAATACCCGTGAGGGTCTGGCGCGGCCGCGTAGGGTTTTGGGCCTTCATATCTTGCTTCTGGCACTGGGGGCGCGGATCGCACAAAAGTGACGCGCGGCTACGTGAACTTCATCCACGCGGACCGCACTGATTAGGTGCGCGACCGCGTGGGCTTTTGCCTTGAATGATTGAGTCTCTGATACTCTTAGGCGCGGACCGCGTAAAAAGGGGCGCGGACCGCGCAAAAAGAGGCGCGGACCGCGCAGCTTGACTTGAAGATATCATGGCCTCTGAACTTTCCTGCGCGGCCGCGTGGCAGAAGAGTGCGGACCGCGCAGGTCCTTTTGATCCCCCCTTTCAGTTGTCTTTTGACACTTGGCAGATTTCACTCCTTTTTGAGCCGATCTTTAGTATTTGTCATCTTGTCGCTCAAACTTGCAATTAAGTGCAACTTGTAAGCATTTTGGGACTAATTTCTGGTAGTTAATGCACAAAGCTTAGGTAAGAATGGGTATAAAACATGTAGGAATCACAGTTATCAACTCCCCCAAACTTAAACCTTTGCTTGTCCTCAAGCAAATAAAATGAGACCTACCCTTCAATGGACAACACTCGAGTAATTCCTGTTTATCCTAAAATAACCTCAACAAGCATCAATTGGGACTAACAATTACCCTCAATGCGAATGCATCATTAATACATTTAAACTTTGCAAACTTGTGGATCAAGTGCGACGCAAGAGCATCAAGAGTTGACACATTTCATCAAGGAACCTTTCTCAATTTCTTTGGTCATTGTGGAACCCAATCTCACACATCCTCGACTTTCCCTGAGTGAACCTCACCTTTTAGAGTATTTGCACACAAATCGAGGTGAATGGACTTCTCTCTCATCTCTCATAAAGAAAAGGCCCTAAGTCCGGCTCTAAGTACCATATGCTTGCCCCTTATGTAAGTATCCACTAATGTAGGCTTCCCTCAACTCAAGATCATATAGGGCTTTTGAGGAGTCATTGTGAAGGCTTTGGGTAAAGGTAGGACGTGTTTTTGTTCAAATGGGTTCAATCTTCCCTCAAGCACTTCTTTTGATTTATTTGGCACACTTTCTTGACTCAATTGAGTAATTCACTTCTCTCAAGGGGTTAGAGAGACGCATTGTCACTCTTTCTTTTGCAATTCAAATCTTTTCTCCTTTTTATCCCTTTTTCACTTTTTTTGTTGTCCTTGGATTCCCTTTTTGGTTCTTATTCATTTTTGTCTTTCTTTTTGTCTTTTTCTCCTTTTCATTGCCTTCCTTTTCTTTTGCTTTTGCGCCTTTTTACCACATTGATGCCTTTCTTGTCTCTCCTCCCCAAACTTAGACATTTGCCATTTACTCAAGGGAAAATTTGGGTGCCAAAAGAGGGTTTCGCTAAGAACGGGTATAGGCTTGTAGCTTTGTTCATGAACGAAAAAGGTTTAAGGCTCAAAAGGGTTGAACTAGGGATTATTTCATTGGTAGGTCATGGAAATTGTTCAAATTTTGCATTTTGGATCAAGGAGAGCCTATAATCACGTCTCAAGTCAAGTTCCACCTATGATTTCGCCTCAACAAACATTCAGGGTAAGTTCTAGACCATCGGCTCGGTACTTGGGCTCACGATTCGAATTCTCACTACACACACTCAAGGATTGCCTAAGTCGGAATCGAGGGCCCACAATGACCTTAGATATGATTCAAGCGCACAATGGCCCAAAATGACCACATGATGATTGTTTGGTCAACACAAGAGTCTCAAGGCCACAACTTTCACCATCCTAAACACAACATAATGTCTTTGACCATAGGATCAAAGGCAAATGTGCTAGGTCCAAGTGAGGCTTTGCCTGAGGTACCCTTAACTATAAAAACTTGAAAATCAAAAAAGAAAAATCAAAAACGGACTCAAACCCTTAAGAAGGTTGTCACGCCATCTATCATTGGGAAGAGCCACCCGGTTCGCACAACATCTACCCTTGGAAAGAACCGTGGCATTAAAAAAACCAAGGGCTTATTGCAAACGCCAAAAACAAGACAAAAAGGCTACGAGCCTCACTTTGCAACTAAGATGAAGAATTTTAACGAGAAATAGAAAAACATGAAACTAAAACGAAAAATTTTATCGAAAAATAGAAAAACAAAATGAAAACCGAATGAATATATACAAAAATGGAGTAGAATATACAACCAGGGGGGAATGAATATATACATAGAATCTGAAGAGCATCTGGAATGGACAGTTATATACTTTATGGGACCATTCTTAAGTTCTTGTGGCAACACTTACATCTTGGTAGCGATTGATTATGTGTCGAAATGGGTTGAGGCCATAGCTTTGCCAAATAATGAAGCTCGAAGTGTGGTGGCGTTCTTGAAAAAGAGTATTTTCACGAGGTTTGGCACTCCACGTGCTATCATCAATGACGAGGGTTCTCATTTTTGCAACCTGGCTTTTGACTCTTTGCTAGCCAAGTATGGGGTAAATCACAAGGTGACCACTCCTTATCATCCTCAAGCGAGTGGCCAAGTTGAGGTGTCCAACCGTGAGATCAAGTGTATTTTGTTCAAGACTGTCAATGCAAATAGGACCGACTGGTCGAAGAAATTGGATGATGCCCTTTGGGCTTATCGTACAGCTTTCAAAACTCCGATTGGTATGTCGCCGTATCGTTTGGTGTTTGGGAAGGCTTGTCATCTTCCAGTAGAATTGGAACATAAGGCTACGTGGGCTCTGAAAAAGTTGAACTTAGAATGGGATGTAGCTGCAAATCTCCGGGTTGAGCAATTGAATGAACTTGATGAGTTTAGGTTTCATGCTTACTCTAGCTCATCCTTGTATAAGGACAAGATGAAGTACCTTCATGACAAGTATGCCCGAGGGAAGGAATTCAAAGTTGGTGACATGGTTCTATTTTTCAATTCCCGGTTGAGGTTATTTCCAGGCAAGCTGAAGTCTAAGTGGAGCGGCCCTTTTGAAGTGGTTGGTGTAACTCCCTTTGGTGCCATTGATCTCAAAAATAAAAATGGTGAAGTTTTTCGAGTCAATGGACATCGTGTCAAGTACTATTTGGGAAAGATTGATGACAACCACGTGGTGGCACGCATTCATTTGAAATGACTGTGATGGTAACATGCGTCGTGCCGCGACGTTAAAACAGGCGCTTCTTGGGAGGCAACCCATGTCTCTTTTTTTTTCCTTTTCTTTGTTTTTCTGTTGTAGAGTAGGATTTTTGAGCTGATAATTTGTGAAATGTTGCACGGAATAATGTTGAACCAGTGCAGGGCAAAAGTGCAAAAAATGGTCAGTCCCTAATAATGGCCTACGCGGCCGCGCACCAAAGCAGTGCGGTCCGCGTGGTCTTGAGCAGCTGAGAGTTCATTCTCAGAAGATTCAACGCGGTCCGCATCCCTTGCTGTGCGGTCCGCGTGTGAAAACTTAAAATGGCATGCTCTTTGATAAAATTCCTACGCGGCCGCAGTCCAAAGCAGTGCGGTCCGCGTGGGAAAAGCTGAAATCACCAAGTCTCTGATAACTTCCATGCGGCCGCGCACCAAAACAGTGCGGTCTGCGTGAGCAGAGCAGTCAAATGTGAAGGAATAAAAACCAGCATGGACCGCGGCCGTTTTCGTGCGGCTGTGCTGGTAGGTAAGTTGTGAGTCCCCAGGGTTTTTCTATAAATAGAAGCCTTGGGCCTCATTTGAACTTTTTCGCAAATTTTCATCTGGAGCTTTAATTTTCACTGTACATCCGCATCTCTTGCTCAGTTAGTTGATTTCTCATTAATCCCTGGTAACAACTCTTGTTTATTTCATTCATAGCCTTATTTTTGTTTCTTTTAATCACTCCCTACTAGTATAACTTCTTATATTCATCCTTTTTCTTCTTAGTTAACTGTTAGTTTAGATTTTTATTGTTTTGGTTGAATCATGGGGCATAAATGCATGTTAATTAATTGAGTAAGGACACTTAGGACTCAAATTGTGAACAAAAATGGGACTTAATGGAAAAATATCCCGGCTCAGTTATATTTGCCCTACGCGGTCGTGCAGCATTCTTGCGCGGTTCGCGTGGCCCCTTGTGTGCAATGACGAACCTTCTCAGCGCGGTCCGCGTGCCATTTCTATGTAGTCCGCGCTGAAGCCATGCAGTCGCGGTCCAAAACAGTGCGGACCGCGTTGGCTTATTTAGAGAAACATGTATGGGTATCAGTATACTGCGCGGACCGCGTGCCTTTTGTTGCGGTCCGCGCCCCTCTGTCTGTGTAACTGTGTCTGCAACTGTGCATTCAACTGAACTGTTTATTTCATATTATGTGCTTCTACTAATAATGTTAGACACGTATTCCTTGCAGACAATGGTTCAAAAGCAAGTGGCTAAAAAACGAGCGGGCAAACAAATACAACTAGGGAGAGGTGGTTCCTCCAGTGGGGAAAAGGAAAACGAATTGTAAAGTTTAATCCTCAAACCAGGGAAGCGATAAAGAAAAACCGAAAGATAATCCGGGAAGCTGATAGAGCTGCATCTCACTCCACGGGGAGTGAGTATGCACCTTCGAGGAGTGTTACTTCAGAGTCTGCCCCCCATACATGTCCACATCTTTTCAGCTACGGGATTCCCCATCTCCTGGTAGTGCTGATGTAGCCACTTCCAAAAAGCCGGTAAATGTCATCTCGAACTCGTTTGATGAGCCGGATCAGGAGCAGACACCTGTCCTAGCAGCACAGCAGCAGCAGGCTGGGGACCAGTTTGATGAGGCTTGAGGGGCCGCTCTATATCCTTTGCTGATTTTTGATGTTTATTTGGTAGTTAGCATTGGGGACAATGCTAGCTTTTATTCGTGGGGGTGTGGCCCTACTATTTTGATTAACTGCTGGATTACTGTACATATTATCTTTACATTTAGCTTGTTGACATTAGTAATTGGTAGATGGTTTGTATATAACTGTTCATTCCAGATGCTCTTCAGATTCTATGTATATATTCATTCCCCACTTTTTTACTTTCATTTTTTTTTATTTACAATTTTTTTCCTTCACTTTTCACTTTTTAATTCTATATATATCATTCATAACTCATTCTTTCTTATTTTCACACAACATCACACATATATAATTTTTTTCCCATTTCTCCCTTTTTTCATTCACCACATCATATAACATAAAATTTCTATCACATCTAACTTTACTTTCATTTTTTTAACTCTTTAATCACTTTTTTTAATCCTTCATCTTTCATTCATTATAACATCTCCACACCTTATCCAAATTCTATATTCAATACTTCATCTTTTTAACAATAAAAAATGTCAACCTCTAGAATCGTGTTAAGGGGCATCTCATCTTTCTTCGAAATCCCTCCGGCACGTTGGCATTCATCACATCTTTTCACAAAGTCACCGGCATCCTTGAACAAAGAAGGCCAATAGAAACCACAACTCAACACTTTAGATGTCGTCCTCGCCCCGCCATGATGGCCACCATAGGGCGAAGAGTGACAAGTTTCCACAATACTCAATTGCTCTTCTTCGGGAACACACCGGCGAATTACACCATCGGTGCAAATTTTAAAAAGATACGGCTCATCCCAATAGTAGTCCAAGCAATCCCGCTTGAGCTTCTTCCTTGGTTAGAAGAGAGCTCATACGGAACCACACCGGTAACAAGATAATTGGCAATGTCGGCAAACCATGGCATGTATAGAATTGAAACTGAGAGGAGTTGTTCATCCGGAAAAGCATCATTTATCTCAAGGCCGTCCAAAGGCCTCCCTTCCTCCTCCAATCGAGACAAGTGGTCCGCCACTTGATTTTCACTACCCTTTCTATCAACAATCTCCAAATCAAATTCTTGAAGAAGAAGCACCCATCTCATTAACCTCGCTTTAGAATCTTTCTTCGTCATCAAATACCTAAGGGCGGCGTGATCGGTATGAATAATCACTTTGGCCCCCATAAGGTATGGGCGAAACTTCTCCATGGCAAAAACAATGGCAAGCAATTCCTTCTCGGTGACCATGTAGTTCCTTTGAGCTTCATTCATTATCTTACTTGCGTAGTACACCGGATGGAACATTTTGTTTATTCTTTGGCCTAAGACTGCCCCCACCGCAACATCACTAGTGTCGCACATAAGCTCAAAGGGAAAGCTCCAATTTGGTGCAGTAATGATGGGGGTAGTCGTCAACTTTTGCTTTAGAAGCTCGAAAGCCTCCATACATTCCTCATCGAACACATATTTGGCATCTTTCTCTAGCAATTTACACAACGGGTTAACTACCTTAGAGAAGTCTTTGATGAATCTTCGGTAGAAACCCGCGTGACCAAGAAAACTCCTCACCCCTTTGATAGAAGTAGGGGGAGGGATCCTTGAGATAACCTTAATTTTTGCCTTATCAACCTCAATCCCTCTTTTTGAAATTTTGTGACCCAACACAATTCCTTCTTCTACCATAAAATGGCATTTCTCCCAATTGAGAACCAAGTTTGTGTCTTCGCATCAGGCCAACACACGATCCAAGTTTTGCAAGCAATCACAAAATGAGTCCCCAACCACACTAAAATCATCCATGAAGACCTCCAAAATGTCCTCCACCATGTCGGTGAAGATTGCCATCATACATCGTTGGAAGGTCGCCGATGCATTGCATAATCCAAATGGCATTCGAGAGAAGGCGAATATGCCATAAGGACATGTGAAGGTTGTATTTTCTTGGTCTTCAAGGGCAATGAGAATTTGGTTATAGCCTGAATACCCACCCGGCCCGCAAGACGATCAAGCATTTGGTCCAAGAACGGCAATGGGAAATGATCCTTTCTAGTCATCTTGTTCAACTTCCGGTAGTTCATGCATACCCTCCAACCCGTCACCGTACGAGTCGGAATAAGTTCATTGTTGTCATTGGTCACCACCATCATTCCTCCCTTCTTTGGCACACATTGTACCGGAGAAGTCCACGAACTATCAGAAATTGGATACACCACACCGGCATCAAGCCACTTGATGACTTCCTTTTTAACTACCTCTTGCATGGCCTCATTGAGTCTCCTTTGATGTTCAAGAGATGGCATAGCATCCTCCTCCAATATTATCTTGTGCATGCAAAACGCGGGGCTAATACCCCGAATATCCGCCAAGGTCCATCCAATCGCCCGCTTGCGCTTTTGAAAAACTGCCAAAGTGGCATCAACCTGCACGTTAGTCAAGCAAGAAGAAAGAATAACCGGCAAAGTGAAATTAGGACCAACAAATTCATACCTGAGGTGAGGAGGAAGTGGTTTCAACTCCAACACCGGTGGCTCCTCAATAGATGGCTTGGTGGGAGGAGTTTTGCGATTTTCAAGATCAAGAGATAACTTCCTCGATTCATAAGAATACGAGCCCATGCCATGTAATGTGTTCACACACTCCACCCTTCTAGCATCATCATCAACATCCATGTTCAATAGCATGGCCTCAAGTGGGTCCTCAACATTTGCCATTGTGCTTGTGTCATCCACTATCATCGCCATGACAATGTCAACAAACTAGCACACCTCGGTGCTATTTGGTTGCCTTATTGATTTGCATACGTAAAACACCACCTTTTCATCACCAACACGGAAGGTCAATTATCCCACTTCCACATCAACCAAGGCCTTCCCCGTAGCTAGGAAGGTCCTCCCAAGAATAATAGGCACCTCAAAATCCACTTCGCAATCCAAAATTACAAAATCGGCCGGCAATATGAACTTATCAACACGAACAAGGACATCATCAATAATTCCCAAAGGTCGCTTCATTGACCGGTCCGCCATTTGAAGCCTCATAAAAGTTGGATGGGGTTGTCCGATTCCAAAGGTCTTGAAGACCGAATATGACATTAAATTGATACTTGCCCCCAAGTCACAAAGGGCTTTTGCAAAGTCGGTACTTCTAATGGTACATGGGATAGTGAATACGCCGGGATCCTCAAGTTTTGGAGCCATAGAATGCACAATTGCGCTCAATTGATGGGTCATCTTGATTGTCTCACACTCCATTGATCTCTTTTTTGTAACCAAATCTTTCATGAACTTTGCGTATCCCGGCATTTGCTCGAGTGCCTCCACCAAAGGCACGTTGATAGTCAAACTCTTCATCATTTCAATGAATTTCTTAAATTGGTTGTCACCCTTTTGCTTGGCCAACCGTTGAGGATAGGGCGGAGGAGGTCTAGGTAAGGGTGCCTTGGCTTTTGGCACCACCAGTTCGGGTATATCAATGACGTGTTCCCTAGACGGGTTCATGGCCTCTTGAGTCTCCTCCTCACCTTCATCAATTTCAATTCTCACATCATCATTTGCACATGGTTCAACAACATCCTCAACTACCAACGGGATCTCATCATTTTGCAACTCATCTTCATCTACCGTAACTTGGTTTCCTCTTGAGGCATGCACATCACCGCCTCTTCCACTTTGCATTATCACTGCCATCACATGATTGTTGTGCCCACCCTTGGGGTTTACTACCATATCACTCGGTAGAGCACCTTTTGGGTGATTATTTAAAGATTGAGAGATTTGGTCTAATTTCACTTCCAAGTTCCGGATAGATGTGTTATGCGAAGCTAATTGGGCCTCAGAATCTTGACTCCTTTTCATCATTTGCTCGAACATGCTCTCTATTCGACCCATGTCATTGCCCGACGAACTCGACCCTTGAGATTGAAACGGAGGTGGGTTATTGGGTTGTTGATATATTGGGGGCCTTTGAAAGCCTTGCCCCCTATTACCTTGTCCACCATTGTTGTTCCAACCACCTTGACCACCATTGGTGTTGTTCCAATTGTTGTTCCCGTTCCAATTACCTTGATTCCCCGAATTATTGTCCCCCCAATTGCCTCCTTGATTGTTGTTGTAATTCCAATTGCCACCTTGTTGATTGCCCCAATTACCTTGGGGTCTCCATTGTTGATTCCCTTGATTACCTCTATTCCCTTGGTAGTTGTTGACATATTGGACTTCCTCACTTTGGTCATCAAAACCTTCATTCGAATATCCACTACCATCATTGTTGTTGTCATATTGTTCACAATTACCTTGAGGTTGTTGCCCCTTTTGCCTCATTTTCAACATAGAAACACCTTCTAATGCGTTGACTTGGCGCGGGTTTTGGACTTGTTGCAATTGCGCCTTTGCCAATTGATTCATAGTTGTTGTAAGTTCGGCTATAGCTTGGCCATAATCGTGTACTTCCTTGTGCAAATGGATAACCGTGGGGTCACCTTAGGGCACGTTTGCTCGGCTTTGCTATGCCGAAGAGGTGTCGGCCATTTCATCAAGTATATCACATGCCTCTTGGTAAGAAAGTTTCATAAAATTCCCTTCGGCAATTGGTTCACAATGCATTGAATTGTGGTATTGATGCCCCGATAAAAGGTTTGTTGAATCATAGCCTCGGTCATGTCGTTATTAGGGCACTATTTCACCATTGTTCTATATCTTTCCGATATCTCATGCAAAGGTTCCATTGTATCTTGCTTGAAAGCTAGAATTTCATCCCGAAGAGCTGCCATATGACTTGGAGAGAAGAACTTGGCAATAAATTTGTCCGCCAATTCATCCCATATTGTAATAGAATGATTGGGGAGCCTTTCTAACCAATCCAATGCTTTACCCCGAAGAGAAAACAGGAAAAGCCTTAATCTCAACGCATCCTCGGACACGTTTGTCTGCTTGCTACCCCAACATGTATCCACAAACCCCTTCAAGTGCTTGTAGGCATTTTGATCGGAGGCACCCGTGAAATAACCTCTTTGCTCGAGCAAGGTCAACATAACATTTGTGATTTGAAAGTTCCCCGCCCGGATTCGTGGAGGAACAATAGCACTGGCGTATCCTTGATTTGGTAGAACTCTGGGAGCCACTCTCGGCGGTTGCGGATGAGGGTCTGGAATGTTGATGTTCTGATTGGCATTTATATTAACATTTCGGCCTCTCCGTGGAAGTTGAGGTAAGACATCATCTTGTTCTAGATCTTCTACCTCCTCCCCCGCTATCACATTGCCGAGAGGGTCATTTTCATTAAGAGCCATTGTACCTGATTGATCGACACACACAAAGTCAGTAAATAAGAAGGAAAGAGAAGCAAAACACAATACTAGCTGCACAAATAGTCAACATCGTAAAGTTCCCCGGCAACGGCGCCAAAAAGTGATCGCAGCGGACTCAACCTAAGGAAGAGTGGGCGCTAATACTTTTACCCAATAGCGGTATCGGGGTCAATTTTCCACAGGGAACTTCAATTTGGAGTTGCGTGTTTGTATAGTCTAGGACTATGTTTTAGCTCCTAATTGATCTTCTAACATTTTTGGTGTTCTTTTGATTAATAGCTACAATTTATCAACTACAATTGTAAAACTAAGTTATGCTAAAATTATGATTCTAAGTTGTATGCAATATAGAGAAAGACACTAGGGTCGTGGCATGTACCTAGGTGGTCAACTAATGGGTAAAGATTCCTAATGCAAGAATGATGACTATGGGAATTATGCTATAACTGTTGCACTCACTCTCTCGAGACCAATTGGGTAGGCCAATTTGCCCAAGCAACTTATGGTTCAAGTTGGGTACTTACTCTCTCGAGGTTTAACCCATTAATTGGGACTACCATTCTCATGGGTCCATCCCAATTCCTTGTTGGAATTAATCTTGGGGTCATAGTCTCTCTTTCTCAAGAAGAGTCAAGACTCACTAAGCTAGACTTAGTGTTTGCAACCACCAAATCTTAATAAAAACATAAGATTAATTCAAATAACAAATACCCAACATCATTCATGTACTAAACAATCACACCCATTAATTACCCACACTAGGGTTGAGCCACAACCCTAGCTAATGGGTTTAGCTAGCCATAATAGAAACACAAATTGAAGAAATAATAGATGAAATTGACATAACAATTAACTACAATGTTAATCTACTCAAATCCACGTTAATACTAGAAGAAATTGCCCAAAATATGCTAAAATTATGAAATCCCGAGTTCAGCTGCTCTATGCTCTCAAAACAGATCTTGAAAAAACTACTGCTAAAAAGTAAAATGTTCTATTTATACTACATAGGAAAAACCGGACAAAAATACCCTTGAGGGTCTGGCGCGGACCGCACACAAATAATGCGCGACCGCGTAGGGTTTTGGGCCTTCATATCTTGCTTCTGGCACTGGGGGAGCGGACCACACAAAAGTGATGAGCGGTCGCGTGAACTTCATCCACGCGGACCGCACTGATTAGGTGCGCGTCCGCGTGGGCTTTTGCCTTGAATGATTGAGTCTCTGATACTCTTAGGCGCGGACCGCATAAAAAGGGGCGCGGACCGCGTGAAAATGGTGCGCGGACTGCGCAGCTTGACTTGAAGATATCATGGCCTCTGAACTTTCCTACGCGTCCGCGTGGCAGAACAGTGCAGACCGCGCATGTTGAACTTGAAGATGTCCAGCTTCTGAACTCTCCTGTGCAGCCGCGTGACAAAACAGTGCAGACCGCGCAGGTCCTTTTAATCCCCCCTTTCAGTTGTCTTTTGACACTTGGCAGATTTCACTCCTTTTTGAGCTGATCTTTAGTATTTGTCATCTTGTTGCTCAAACCTGCAATCAAGCGCAACTTGTAAGCATTTTGGGACTAATTTCTGGCAGTTAATGCACAAAGCTCAGGTAAGAATGGGTATAAAACATGTAGGAATCACAGTTATCAACAGCCATCCTCAAACCTAAAATGCATGCCTCGTACTCAGCCATGTTGTTAGTACAGTAGAACCGAAGCTAAGCCATAACAGGGTAGTGATGCCCTGTTTTAGAAACAAGTACCGCTCCTATCCCAACGCCTTTCATGTTAGCAGCCCCATCAAAGAAAAATTTCCATCCTGGCTTTTCAACCTGTTCCAACTCATCAATGTGCATTACCTATTCATCAGGGAAGTAAGTCTTCAGGGGTTCATATTCTTCATCCACTGGGTTCTCAGCCAAATGATCGGCCAATGACTGGGCTTTCATTGCAGTCCTAGTCACATAGACGATGTCAAATTCTGTGAGCAAGATTTGCCACTTTGCGAGCCTCCCTATAGGCATAGGTTTCTGAAAGATATACTTTAACGGATCCAAACGAGAGATGAGGTACGTAGTGTAAGATGACAAATAGTGCTTCAACTTCTGTGCCACCCAAGTGAGGGCGCAACATGTCCTCCCAAGATGAGTGTACTTAACCTCGTAAGATATGAACTTCTTGCTAAGATAATAGATGTCCTGCTCCTTCCTGCCGGTAATGTCATGCTGACCCAACACACAACCAAATGAATTATCCAAGACCGTCAAATATAGAATCAAAGGTCTCTCTGGTTCTGGCAGGACCAACACAGGTGGGTTTGATAAGTACCCCTTTATCTTATCAAATGCTTCCTGACATTCATCTGTCCACTTGACCGCAACATCTTTCTTTAACAATTTGAAGATAGGCTTACAAGTTGTCGTGAGCTGAGCAATAAACCTACTGATGTAATTTAATCTCCCCAATAGACTCATCACCTCAGTCTTGTTCTTTGGGGTGGAAATTCCTGGATAGCTTTGATCTTTGACGGGCCTAATTCAATACCTCGGCGGCTGACTATGAATCCCAACAACTTTCCAGACGGAACATCGAATGCGCGTTGAGCTTGAGATTGTACCTGCGAAGCCTTTGGAAGAACTTTCTCAGATCTCTAACATGGTCAGACTGCTTTCTAGACTTTACAATCACATCATCCACATAAACCTCGATCTCCTTGTGTATGATGTTGTGCAATATGGTCGTCATTGCCCTCATGTAGGTTGCCCCAGCATTTTTCAAACCAAATGGCATGACCCGATAGCAGTACGTTCCCCATGGCGTGATGAATGACATCTTTTTTGCGTCCTCCTCATCCATTAAGATTTGGTGGTAGCCCGCATAACAATCCACAAAAGAACCAATCTCATGTTTGGCACAATTATCGATCAATATATGAATGTTAAGCAATGGGAAGTTATCCTTGGGACTTGCCTTGTTGAGATCTCGATAATCAACACACACCCTGGTCTTGCCATCCTTCTTCGGCACAGGCACAACATTGGCTAACCAGGTGGGATACCGGGTGACCCAAATGACCTTGGCCTCAAACTGTTTGGTGACCTCTTCCTTAATGTTCACACTCATATCAGTTTTAAATTTCCTCAACTTCTGCTTGACAGGGGGGAATGCCGGGTCAGTGGGCAATTTGTGAACCACCAAGTCAGTGTTTAGGCCCGGCATGTCGTCATAGGACCATACAAAAACATCTTTATACTCGAACAACGCTTTAATTATTTCCTCTCTGAGTTGTGGTTCAAGATGGACACTTATTTTAGTTTTCCGGACATTATCTTGGTCCCCTAAATTGATTGCTTCTGTATCACTTAGGTTAGGCTTGGGTTTTTCTTCAAAATAGCTTAATTCTTTACTAATCTCTTCAAAAGCTTCATCCTCGTCATATTCCGATTCACCGTCACACTCTATCTCTTGAATTACTATTTCAGATTTAGATTGGCTTTTAAGACTGGGTCAGAGATTCCTCATGCATGTCATATCATTGAAGCCAGCATAAAAAGAATTGTACAAACAAGAAAAGAAAAACAAAAATAAAATTATCAGGAAGGAAGAAAAAGGGAAATTGCATTTCATTGAAATTAAGGATAACAAGGTTTAATACATCCAAACGGACGGAACCTAGAATCTGAATTACAACCCTGGCATAATCCAAATAAACTAAAAGAAAATCAAAGCAAACTACCAAAACTCCTTCCTGGTGGGGAGAAGAGTAGCTTCCCAATTGTTAATCTTTGCACGGGGCCCACCAAACTGCACATCCACTTTACTCGATCCCTCTCCAGCTTCTAACATGTTCACATCGACGAATAACCTCTCGAACCTTTCAATCAAATCTCTATCTACATCAACCACTGAACTGGGAACTGTTGCCACTGGGCGTTTCTTGTTGCCAAGCCTAACAAATGATCTGAAGAGCCGTGGGATGGGCTTTGAGAGGACCCAGGCCCTCTGTTTTAACTTTCTAGATCTTTTCACGTCCGTAGTTGTGGGCTTGAATCCCAAACCAAACGTATCCAAGTTTTTGGGGAGAGACACCGGCTGTACGATACCTTGCAGAGATGCATCCAAACCCTTGCCCGGTACAAAACTATTTTTCAACATTTCGGTAGCTACCATGACTGATGCGGTAGCTATCCTCAGGGTTGGAGCGCACTTCCCTTCTGGAATTTTCTCTACCGATACCATGTCAAAAACCTGATAAACCCATGGCCCCTTGTCGTCCTCGAACTCTATGAACGGAACAATGGCATCACTGGGAACACACCAATTATCTTCGCCGTGCACAACGATTTCCTGTCTATCCCATTCAAACTTGACCCTTTGATGCAGAGTAGATGGGACCGCTTTGGTAGCATGAATCCAGGGTTGACCTAACAGCAGATTGTAAGAAACAGCCACATCGAGCACTTGGAACTCCATGGTAAATTCAATTGGCCCTATTGTAAGCTCAAGCACTATGTCCCCAACTGAATTTTTTCCTCCACCATCGAATCCCCGAACGCAGATATTGTTCTTGTGAATTCTTTCACCATCCACCTTCAACTTGTTCAGAGTGGAGAGAGGGCAAATGTTTGCACAAGAACCATTGTCAACCAGCACCCCAGTAACCATGGAGTCTTCGCATTTCACTGTCAGATAGAGGGCTCTATTGTGCTCGGTACCCTCAATGGGCAACTCATCATCAGAAATAGTGACTCTATTCACCTTAAATATCTTGTTAGCTATCTTTTCCAAGTGGTTTACTGAGATTTTGTCAGGAACGTGGTCCTCATTCAGGATCTTCATCAAAGCCCGACGGTGCTCGTCTGAATGGATCAATAATGACAATAATGAAATCTGAGCCGGTGTCTTCCTCAACTGCTCCACAATGGAATAATCCTGCACTTTCATCTTTCTCAAGAACTCCTCTGCTTCTTCCTCAGTCACAGCTTTCTTCGCTAATATCGGGTTGTCTTTGGAACTTTTAGCTTTTCTCAATTCTTCGGGGGCAAAACATCTTCTCGATCGAGTCAAACCATGGGTCTCACATACTTCTTCTTTAACTTCTTTCCCCTTGTAAGTCACTGTCACTCATTCATAATTCTACGGGACTGCCCTGCTGTTGACTATTGGTAATTAAGTTACTGGCTTGATGATGACAGGGTCTATACGGGTACCTTCCACAATTACAACAGGCTTGTTCGCCACTCCCGGCACCACCACTTTCGCTCTTTTATGTTTCCTTGTGACGTCACTTGAGGACCCCTTCTTGACCACTACAGATGGTTCACTATTTTCCCCATTCAACTTGGTCGCAAGCTTCTCACTTGTTGACTTTTCGAACGGCCTGGCATCACTGGACCGAATCATCATGACATTTTGTGAAGGATTCTTAGGCTCCCCTTCCTTATGCACTATCTCAATCATATTCATCTCTTGATGAGCTGGCAATGGGTTCTGGTTGATATTAGGTGCCTCTGGAGCTTGGACCTCAATCCGATTAGTATCAATGAGCTCTTGAATAGCTATTTTCAATTTCCAGCACTTCTCTGTGTCGTGCCCCGGGGCACCAGAACAATATTCGCAACTCACGGAGTGATCAAGATTCCTCGGGGGAGGATTTGACAATTTTGGTTTAATCGGACTCAGCATACCCAATTATCTCAACCTGTGGAACAAACTGGTATAAAATTCTTCCAATGGAATGAAAGTCTTCTTCTTCTGCAACCTCTCATTCTTGGTGGCCTGATTGGGCCGAAAACCTATTCCAAGGGGATTTCGGTAGGCTTTTAGGGGTGTATAGGCATTTTGTAGAGCTGGGTAGATACTTTGTGGAGCTGGCGCACGCCATTGCGCGTGAGCGAGAGGTTGAGTGTATGTTTGTGCATGATGGACAGAAAAATAGGGATCTGGCAGTGGGTAGTAGTGCCGTGGTGGGCTATATGAAGTGTGGTGGTAAGTTTGGTGATAGGGTCGAAGCTGATTGTAGTAATGTGAAGGGCCCCTGATCCGACCCAAGCTCCCGATTCAATTGTCGCAACATCCTCTTTCTTCTTCTTCCCGAGTACACCCTTAGTACAGTTTTGAATGGCCTGAGTGGTTGCTTTAATTGCTGAGTAGCTCATGATTTTATTAGACTTGAGTCCCTCTTCTACCATGCCTCCCATTTTTACAACCTCATTAAAGGACTTGCCCACTGTTGACACCAAGTGACCAAAATAAGTGGGCTCCAAGGCCTGCAAGAAATAATCAACCATCTTGCTTTCTTTCATTGGAGGGTCAACCCTCGCTACTTTCTCCCTCCAACGGAATCCATATTCCCTGAAACTCTCACCAGGCTTTTTCTCAATCTTCGTCAATGACAGACGGTTTGGGATAATTTCAAGATTGTACTGAAAATGACAGGCGAAGGCCTGGGCCAAATCATCCCATGTGTACCACCTATTGTGATCTTGTCTAGTATACCATTCCAATGTCGATCCACTCAGACTTTGGCTGAAATATGCCATCAATAATTCATCTCTTCTGCCTGCCCCTCTCATCTTGCTACAAAATCCTCTTAAGTGTGCTACTGGATCACCATGCCCGTCGTACAGATCAAACTTAGGCATCTTGAACCCTGCTGGTAACTGAACATCTGGGAACAGACATAAATCCTTATAGGCCACACTTACTTGACCTCCCAACCCCCTCATATCTCTAAACGATTGTTCCAAGCTTTTGACCTTTCTGATCATCTCCTTATGTTCGGGATTTTTGGGTGGCTTCTCGATTTCTGCCGGGAGATCAAGATAAGGGGTGTAAGAATATGGTTCCGGAACTTTGAAGGTGGGTTCGGGGGGATAATACTGGTTGTCGTGAGTCTGGAACAGAGGTTCACTGGAAGATCGGTGTAATGTAGCAGGTGGAGGTGCCACAAAAACGGGAGTGACTGGTGGAGGAGGGTATGGGACTTGTTTGGGTGGTGGAGCTTGAGAAGTATGAGAAGTGGTGCCATAGCATTGTTGGTAGAGGGGAAAGGCTGGAGATGAGTTCACAGTGGGAGGTTCCTGTGGTTGGGCCGATGATGGGATATAAGCAGGGTTGGCGGGATAAACCGGTGGTGGATGACTCTTTGCCCAGGCCTAGTACATTTTAGCCATTTGCTGCTTTAACTTATACATCTCTTCCTTCATCGTATTAACATCCAATTCTTCCACCTCTTTTGATGGATCAACAATACTTGCCTCCGGTTCTTGGTTGGCCATGTTCAGCTTGTCTTTTGATCGGGTGTTGTAGGAGTGAGTTGACAGAATGCCAATCAACTAACCACCTGCCTGGACTCAGTATATCAACAATAACCTTGTTAGTGATTAGGGCTTTAACAAATTGGTAACCGCACATTTCGGGGAATGAATGCACCTAAGCAGTTAACCATTTCTATTATTCATTTGATCAGCTGCTTGCGTCATCCCGACTCTTCCTTATTTCCATTTGCGATTTCTCTTTCCCCCCTTTTTCTAGCCTTTGCTTTTTCTTTGTTTTTATCCTCTTATTTCCCTCTTATTTTGCCATTGTTTCTTTCTCATGGTTTTCTTATTTTTCTCTCTTTTCTTTTCTTTTCTCTCTTATTTTTCCTCTTTTCTTCTTTTTCTTCTCTCTTGTTTTTCCTCTTTTTTTCTTTTTCTTCTCTCTTTTTCTTTTTGGTTATGGTCGAATCCTATGGAGATTGCCTACGTATCATGACCCCGCATGAATCAGACCGAGCGTAATTCTGTGAGATAAGTGTGAAAGTAAATAATAAAATATTTTGGGATTTTCAATTTTCATAAAAAGCAAATACTTTGATTACAAAGACTCAAAACCAACAGACTCCAAAAGAAATTAACAGACTCTGATGCAAAGACGAAATACAGACTCCGAATATAGACTATCATATTCCAACAAAAGAAAATACAGACTCGAAAACCACTGACAGACTCCAGCAGAAAGAAAATACAGACTCAAAACAACTGACAGACTCTAACGAAAAAGGAAATACAAACTCAAATGAAAAATCATGAATACATTAATGTTCCTGGTACCCGTGGGACATCATTCGGTCTCGCCGTAGGCCTATATGCAAGATCCCTTTGAAGTCTATCCAAGTCACTCATTATCTGTTTAACAAATGTCCTCACTGCCACGAAGAAGGTGGTGCGAGTCATATCCTCATAGGCTTGTCACTTCACAACGATGTAATCGGCTATGGTTCTAATTCTTTCTCTTATGACTCCTTTTTTTGCAATAAACGCCCGATCTGCTGGGCCTTGGCTTCCAAAGTTTGATCGGCCACATGATTCTGCTCCTGAAGTTGTTGTAAATCCATTTCTAATTGTGCCAATGCTGTATAACAATGTTCCCTTTCTGTCTTAAAGTCTTTCGCCTGCTTGATCACTTTGTTCTCTGCGGCAACGATTCTTTTCTTTAATCCCGCGACCTCATCGTCGTAGTTTTCTTTCAATTGCTTAACCAGGCGTGCTCGTTCATCCGCGTTTTTAGCCAATTGCTTTTGAGCCCTGGCTAGTTCACTTTCTGCTTTGTTTAAATCAAAACTATAGTCACTCACTTTCTGCCTCAGGTTACCTATAAGTTTTTCATCTTTGGCACTTCGGGCGGGGTTTTCTGCCGCTACTTTCATTTCCTGAATTTGGGCTCGAAGGGCTTCGTTTTCCTTAGCTAGCTTTTTCTTTTCACCTTCGTCCGCCGCGACTTGCAAGTTATTCTCGAATTGAAGTTCTTTGACTTGTTTCTCCAACTTTCCTATTGTGGCCCTGTACTCATTCTCCTTGGCCAACCAGACCCATTGTTCTTGTGACGCCTCGATGAATTCCTGAAGGTGGGGTCTTTTGGCCGGCCTCCCAAACTCAATTTCTCTTCTATACCAAGCCAGGTACCCTGGTGAAACTTCACCTTTGGATCAATCACGTACACAGGTACTTGCTGTTAAGTATTGATATTCACTCCAAATTTGGCGGACTGCTGCTTCATGAAACTGACCGTTGGGTCCGATCTCGACTACTTGGGCACTAAGATCTTCATCTCTCGAAACTATTTGGTATCTCCCCAGCTACCTCAAAACCCGATACGAAGCATAAGGCTGGATACTCCTGAGTCCCATCAAGAGGAAATGAGGCCCGGTGGCTGGCATGTATATGATATCATCCACAGGCAGCCATCCAAATGTCCACTCTATTTGGCTTGCAATGACGGAACAGAGGCGCGCTATCCACTCTGTGACCCCTTCTAGCAAGCTGATTCCATCAACCCTCGTAGAAAATTCCTCTATGCATATTTTCTCTGTCGACCCATAACTCATAAATTGAGGAAGATGGCATAGGTGTTCGATCATCCACATTTGCAGCAACACGTTACATCCCTCAAAAAAGTCTCCTTTGGCTTTACAGGCTGTGAGAGCGCGAAAGATTTCTGCTACTATCATGGGCGCGAGGGTGTTGTTGGCCTGAGTGAGCAAAGTGCTGACAACCCCAGCTACTCGTATGTCAATATTCCCATCTTTCCTAGGAAACACCAAAAATCCCAAAAAGACCACCATAAAAGCAAAACACATGTGTTCTTCCCACTTAAGACGGTTTCCTTTGCTGCATATTTTGTTTTCCGGCTTGTTGAACCTCCCTATATGACCATATCTATTGTATATAACTGCAAAGTACAAAAACCAGCTGCCAAGTCTGGGTTGTGGACCCCTCTGCTTATTTTCAAAGAGTCTAGGAACCTGCGGACGGCTACGGTCCTTGGAGCGATCAGGTACTGGTGTCTCAAGGGAACTTTGGGACCCCCAATATATCCGGTTATTTCTTCCAATGTTGGGGTGAGTTCAAAATCTGAGAAATGAAATACGTTGTGGGCCGGGTCCCAGAATGTAACCAACGCCTTTATGATGTCTCCCCTAGGATTAATCTTCAGCAACCCGGTGAGGCCTCCCAAGTATAGATTGACCGTGTCTTGTCCCGATTGTAGACATGTGATTTTTGACCCTCCCCAAGATTTTTCATTTTTTAAACACATAAATATTTAATTTAGGCCTAATATAGCTATTTCAGCTAATTTTGACTCTTTTACTTTATTTCGTCACAAAAAATAAAAATTACAAAAATTTTTTTTTGTTTATGTATCTTTCGTAAATTTAAATAAAAAATATACAAAATAGTACCTTATCTTTATTTTTATATAATCTTGAAAACACAAAAAATAGTTTTATGTTTTATAGTTTAGTTCAATTAATTAAAATTAGTTTTATAGTTTTATATTATAATTGTACATAATTTTAGAAGGAGGAATTAGTTTTAGGTTGGTTTATCTCATCTTTATAAATCTTGTAGTCCATTTCTCTAGTCTTTGGCCCAATTTCCTAGCTTATAATTCCTAGGCACATACCCCAAACCTAATCCCTACCTCTATATAATAGTACCTAACAACTAAATATGGACACACCTAAAAACCCACAATCAGCCGATAAAAAAAAGAAAAGGCGGCCCCGCGAAAAAAGAACCCCACCTCACAAATCCGGCTAACTGGACACCATAATCGAAATACACACACACAAAAACAAAAGAAACCAAAACCAACACAGCGGCAATTAAATAAGAAAGTAATATATTCCCCACATTTTGATCCTTTGATTTCACGTGAGAGTCAGCAGTTTTTTTTTTCAATTTCGAAGTTCGATTGTCGCTAATCAAATAGAGACTCGGACTTCTTAGATTATTTGGTTCTTCATGGCCTAGAAATGAATTTCGAAGGGATAGAAAGTTGCAAATATTTTGGTTTTATTATGGATATGAAGTGCCAGTCTATGTATTGTCTGAAAGTTTGATTGAGCGGAGGTTGTCTCGGGTTTTCCGATGTCGATTCGAGGTTGCGGTTTGTAATCTCGATGTTTCGGTTCAAGGATTATTGCTTTGTTTAGCCGATTGATTTGCAATTTTCGGCTTTGTTCATCAATAAAAGGTCCCTTCTCACTTTAAGACTTTTCATGTATTTATTGTGCTTTGGTGAATGTTTTAGTTTGATACCTTGCGTTTTCATGCCATATATGTGATTTCAATTTGTTTGTACATTTGTGGTTCTTAAGTTTATTATGTTAAATTATTAAGGGTTGGTCAAATTTCCCATTTTTAGTTGTTAGAAGTAGATTTCGTGTTCAAATGGAGTATATATTTTACGTTACTAATTTCAGCAATTAGGCTATCTAGGAAAGTGTAAGTTTGTTTTTGGTCAATTTATATTAATTTTTATTGAATTCCTTTGTGTCAGTTCGTTGTAGCTCATTAAGTAATGTATATTTTATTCACCTCTAGTGGTAGTTGCTTTAGATTTCTAAGATTATGGTCCAAATCTCATGTTTGTATTTGAAAGTGATATTTTTTTTTCTTTCACTGAATTTTATCGTGGAGCAATAATCTCAGATTTAGTCTTAGGAAAATCATGAACAACCGTAGATTGCTTTAATTGAGTACCAATCCTTAAGAATAATTCGAGGCGTGCCATGCCAAATAAAACCCTTAAGTCAGTGGCCCTCACAAAACTAGTTAACTCTTTAGAAATCGAGGTGTGCCATTTAGTTGAATTTTCCATGGCCCTCGCAAACTTAAAAGTACGTAGTTGCTTTAAGCGCATAATTTAAATAATTTTCTTAAACTCGGGTGTGCATTTATGTGACCCAAATCCAAAGCTCAACAACGTTAGATAAAATGCGTCGTGGACCGCGGGTGCATTTATGTGACGTGGTTCAAGACGTGTTTTCGATGACGTTGAATCTTTTTCCTAAAAAATAATTAATTAAAGCGGTTATAAGTTAAAATTGAACCATAGGTTAAAACATGTATTAAAATCAGATAATAGGCCAATTATAATAGTTGAGCGACCGTGCTAGGACCACGGAATCCAGGAATGTCTAACACCTTCTCCCGGATTAACAGAATTCCTTACCCGAATTTCTGTGTTCGCAGACTATAATACAGAGTCAATATTTCCTCGATTCGGGATTTGAACCGGTGACTTGGGACACCATAAATTATCCCAAGTGGCGACTCTGAATTTTTAATAAAATAATCCCATTTTGATTGTCACTTTAATTGGAAAACTCTCTTATATCACACTTCTCGGGGTGTGGGTGGTAAAAAGGAGGTGTGACAGTTCTGGCGACTCTGTTGGGGACTAAAAATCCAGAACTTCTGGTTCAGGGTTCAGAATTCGAGCTTGGAATAATTGTTATATTTGGCTTTGTTTATTATCTGATTTTTACGTGTTTGGGCCTAATGTGCTAAGTGTTGCTTTTTACCGCTTTGATACTATTTGGACTGTATATAAACTATTACGAAACCCTTCTCTTCTCATCTTTGGGGATGTACACGCTGGCGTGACTCCTCCTTCTGTTAGTGTCATACCTTGAAATAAGAAAGAGGCTCGGACAAGTTACAAAGCCGGATGACCTTTTGGTTCCCGCTACGTAGCCCCCTACTCGGCTCGAGTTGTCCGCTCATGTACACAAGTCTAGAATAATATACCCAGGTTTTTAGCTTAGAATAACTCAGTCTCATGCCAGATCCCTAGTAGGAACGTTTGTTTGTATCATGTGCATTTGACTTTGGGGACTCAACACAGGGATTGAGTCCATCTAAGACAGGTGCACCCAAATTAAAAAACCATCCTGATACATCTTACGTGCTACTTGTGTATCTGTCTATTTCAGCTTGCATGTTGACTGACTTCTAGAATAGGGAAAGAAAATGAAAAAAAATTAAAATCGAAAAAAAAAAGAGTGAGAGGTAGGTATTTGAATTACCGTGAAATTCTGTTGAAATTTTGAAAAAAAAGAAAAGTCATTTCAAAATAAGTCATATTTTCTTTTGTTCCGTCAAAACTGGGCGAACTACGCGGGTCTGATTCTCACCGGATGTGAGACATGTAGGTAAACCTCATCGGTTCCGGCCCATAATTTTTAAAAAATCCAAAAATATTTTCCTTTACTTCCTCTCTAGAAAATTCTTTTTTTTGAGACCCTAATTTTCAAAAAATCCGAAAATAATTTCCATTATTTGCTTCTTTAGAAAACCTTTCTTTTAGACCCTAATTGTTTTTTAAAAAAATATACAAAAATATTTTCTTTTAATTTCTTCCAAAAATCCAAAAAAATATTCATTCTTCTTTCAAAATTGAAAAGAAAATTCAAAATTCAAAAATATTTTCTTTTTTTAGAAGCATTTCTTTCATAAATTCAAAATAAAATTCCAAAAATATTTTCTTTTTTTAGAAGCATTTCTTTCATAAATTAAAAATAAAATTCAAAAATAATCTTTCTTCTTTAGAAGTCTTTCTTTGCAAAAATGCTGAAGAAAAATCAAAATCCAAAAATATTCCCTTTCTTCTTTATAAGTCTTTCTTTCGAAAAAATAAAATAAAAAATACAAAAAAAAGTTAGTTTATTTACTTTATTCATGATCTTTCCGAACTACGCAAGATCTGATTCATGTTCCCACATGATACGTCGGCAACCCACATCAAGTTCGATCACCATTAAAAAGAAATGAAAAAATATTGATAATAAAAAGGACCGACTGAGTCCATTCTAACATGTTTTGTTTTTAATTGTGAAGAAAGTTGAGGTGGTCGGTTTGTGGTAAGTTGGAAACACAAGATCCAAGGAAAAATGATAACCGACATCGAAGCTGTTACAAGTGCTTAAGAGACTCAGGTTCAGAGGATTCAACAAGAGTCTAATGTGTTTGAGAAAAATAGAATATTGAAACAGCAAATGTGTCAAGCATGGGCTAGTGGTCTTGGACATCCTCATCATGAGTCACAATTTGCTACACCGCAAGAGCAGTACCACTCTCCTGAGTACCACTCGTACTCGTTTGATCTTCCTACAAACATTGAGAAGCCTGCCCGAAAGATGATACAGGAAGAAATGACCCAAAGAGTGAAAAACTTAGAACAACGGTTGAAAAACATGTAAAGGTTGGCAGGTCAAAAGAGTGTTGCCTTCAAAGATCTATGTATGTTCCCCGATGTCCACTTGCCGCCTGGTTTCAAGACTCCCAAATTTGAAAAGTATGATGGACATGGAGATCCTATAGCCCACCTGAAAAGGTATTGCAATCAACTGAGAGATGCGAGAAGAAATGAAGAATTGTTGATGGCTTATTTTGGGTAAAGCCTTACGGGAATAGCCTCCGAATGGTTTATGGATCAAGACACGTCTTGCTGGTATGTCTGGGATGACATGGCACAAGCCTTTGTCAAACAGTTCCAATACAACATTGACATTGCCCAGACCGAAATTCCCTTTCAAACTTGAAGAAGAAACCAACTGAAAGTTTTAGGGAATATGTCATTAAATGGAGAGAGAAAGCGGCCAGAGTTAAGCCACCCATGGATGAGCATGAGTTAATCACTGTCTTCCTTCAGGCTCAAGAGCCAGATTATTTTCAAAACATGATATCCGCAGTGGGCAAATCCTTCTCGGAAGCAATCAAAATGGGAGAAATGGTCTTAAGACAGGCAAAATTTTAAGTCAAGCAATTCTTAAAGCCGCAACTCAGGCTGTCCGGGTTGAATCTGATAAATTCAGTGACACGAATGAGAAGGATTAAGAATCATGATGACATCAGGGTTGAGAAGAGGTCCTAGGACAATGTCTCAAAGGTATGGCCAGCCTCGTCTGTTTTCCGATAACTCCCTTGAGCATTACTATCCACCTCAGAACCCACAATACTCTGTTGCTCCACCTCAGTATGTTGCCCACCCAAGAAGGCGAGCACGAGTATCACAAAATCTCCACCAGCCTCCACAAAATTTTCAAGTGCCATACGACCCACATCAAAGCCAGGGGTATAGAAGGGAACAAAGGTTGAAAGATAATTTTACACCAATAGGAGAGTCCTATGCAAGCTTATTTGAGAAGTTAAGGTATCATGCCATGATTGCACCCATTCCTCCAAATCATGTGGACCCACGTGCAAGAAACTTTGACCCTTCTAAAAGGTGTGAATACCATTCCAATGCCCAGGGGCACAATGTTGAAAGCTGTCGGGATTTGAAAAGAGAAATAGAAAGGATGATCCAGGAAAAACTGATTGTGACCAAAGACAGTGACACCCAGAATACCGTGCAGAATCTTTTACCTGCACATCATGATGCACACTTTGTGGGGATGATGCCTGGTGACATGGAGTATGAGAATCCTCTCGTGAACATGATAACTGAAGTTAATGATGTTGAAATTGGAGAAGGCTATGCTGATTCTGATGAGCAAATTTGTGGCTAAATGTCAAGCCTAGCAATTGAAAAGTCATTCCCTCCTCACTAGGAAGGAATCTTGGTAGCTTGTTTTGATGTTTTTTCTATTATCTGAGTTATTTCAGGGTTGTGATCCATATTTTATTTATTTTATTGAGTCAAACCCTTCTATCCCTCCATTCTGTTTGTGTGAGTCTTGTCTGTCTATTCTGTTGCTATTTTCATTATTCGGGTTATTTTAGGATTGTAACTCGTATTTTGGGTTGCTTGTTTAGTTGTAAAACCCTTTCATCCTTTACTCAATAAAATACAGTTTGTCCTTTTGTGTCATTTTGTTTCTAGTTCTTTTGTCGCTAATGACATGACATGCATGCGGAAATTTTAGCAAGATCTTAGGAACTAATTTAATCTGGAATTGGATAACTAAAAGAAAATACATTTGAGGATGAATAAAGAGTTGGAATACTTTGGAACTAAGATCGAGTAAAATTCACCGTCAAAATCATTGTGAAGATCGGGTTGAGGAAGAATCAATTGAAGTTTGTTGGAAAGTTTGACATTAAGGGATGGAAAGTGTCTTGTGACCACGACACACTAAGAAAACAGACATGTTCGTCAATGCTGGGATCGCAAAAAGATAACATGATTGGCATTCTCGAGGCTAGGAGGCCCTTTTTCTGCCAGCCAAACACTTTATATCCTTCGCTACCCCTTTTGAGCCTGTGTTATTTTCTTTGACTACCCTCTTTTGGAATCAAGTTTAGAGTCAAGGTTCAAAAAAATGAAAAATTAAAAAAAAAAGTGAAAAAAGAAAAAAAAAAGTACATGTCCCAAGAGTACAAACTGGGCAATTCCTAGAAAGTTCAAGTGAGAAAAAAAAGAAGAAGAAAAGAATTGTCTGCCCTCAAAAAATAGAAGCTGGGGCAACTTGTTTTGAAAAATAAAAGAAAAAAAAAGAAACAGAAAGAAAGATGAATTATAGTTAGGTCAGATATTTGAACTACGTTCGACCTGATTCCTTAAAAAGGATACGTAGGCAGCCTCACGGTTCGGTCCAACCAAATAAGAATTTAGAAGAAAAAGAAAAAAATAGAAAAAATAGAAAAATCCCCAGCATCTGAAACTGGGGCAAAGATTTTATTTCATTTTTGAAAGAGTCGATTCCAAGAGTTGTAAGTCTATAACCCCTCATTTTCAGTTTATTTTAAGCCTTCATGCCGTCCTTTCTTTCCAACCCTATCAAAAAACCTTCCAAATAAAGATCTCCCAATATGCCTTCAAGAATGCCAAGAGACACATGCAATGAGCAACATTTGTCACACGACGTAGAACATCGTCGAGCTGCTCACAAAAAGAGGGAAAGAAAATGAAAATAAAAAATGAGAGAGTCTTACTAGTGAAAACCTTCACGGGCACTGTAAGGCAACGACAAGTAGAGAAAAATAAATAAGAGATACTTGTTGGTGAAAACCTCTCGGAACACCACTAGTCGAAAGTGAGTCATGAAGCTAATGCAAAGGATTGGCACGAACAAGACCGACTTCAAATATCATAAGAATGGTACAAGGAAAGATTGGATTAGTTTGATAGATCAGGCCGTTGAGTCCAAAATGCATGTCATGATTCATTAAGGCTAGTTATTTAAAAAACAACTCTTCCTTCTATCCTTCCGACATGGGAATTTCTTGTTAATACTTGTTTCTTTGTATCATTTGTGTCCTTCACCCTGAGTCAATCCTTGTCAAAACAAGCAAGAAAAGATTTCAAAATTTGCTACCAACTTTTCAGTTGCATAAAGTAAATTTGGCCTGCACTCAGTTGTTATTGTCAATATACCTTGAGGATTCATGCAAAGTCTTCCCAAAAAAAGGGCTCTTATCAGCCTACTTGGCGCAAAGAAGATAACTGGTGATTCTCTATGACAAACAAATTTCTTAAAAGAAGGAAGCCATTCAAGATATCAGAAAAGATCATCTAAGAAAAGATCTCCAGTTGCGAAAATGCTAATTGACCCAGAAATACAATGGTACCAGGTGTAAAACAATTAGGGTTGATGTAGAGCAAAAGTCTCTTGAAGTCGACTCAAGTTGATCGAGCAAAAGCCAAGCTACTCAAGACTCAAGGCCACAAACCGACCATCACTTTCAAAACTGACAAAAATTTCTTTGTTTGAAACAGGAACAAAGCAGTGCAAGGAAAGAGGTTCCAAAAAAAATGAAGGGAAGAGAAAAGAGAAAAAAAAAAGCAAAAAAAAAAAAGACAAAGAAAAGAAGAGAAGAGCCGACGAAGGGAAGTTCCTCAAATTTTTGCCTTTATTTGTCTTGTTAATATGCATAAAGTCATGCCATTGCTCTTTACATTTTCCTCCTAGGGTTATATGTCCTAGTCTGATGGATTTTCCTCCCAATAAAATCTTGGTCTGATGAATTTTTCTCCTAAGATAGAAGACCTAGTCTGATGAACTTTCTCCTAGATCAAAATCTTAGTCTGACGAATGTTTCTCCTAAGATAGAAAACCTAGTCTGATAAACTTTCTCCTAGGATCACAATCTTAGTCTGATGAATATTTCTCCTAAGATAGAGGACCTAGTCTGATGAATTTTCTCCTAGGATCAGAATCTTAGTCGGATGAATCTTTCTCCTAAGATAATAAATTAGAAGACCTAATCTGATGACTTTTCTCCTAGGATCAAAATCTTAGTCTGATGAATTTTTCTCCTAAGATACAAAACCTAGTCTGATGAATTTTCTCCTAGGATCAAAATCTTAGTCTGATGAATCTTTCTCCTAAGATAACAAGATAGAAGACCTAGTCTGATAAACTTTCTCCTAAGATCAAAATCTTAGTTTGATGAATTTTTCTCCTAAGATAGAAGACCTAGTCTGATGACTTTTCTCCTAGGATAAACGTCTTAGTCAGATGAATTTTTCCCCTAAGATACCAAAAAAAACAAAAACAAAAAAAAGAAGAGAAAAGGACCTAGTCTGATGAATTTTCTCCTAGGATTAACGTCTTAGTCTGATGAATCTTTCTCCTAAGATAGAGAACCTAGTCTGTCGAATTTTCTCCTAGGATATTTAAAAAAAAGGAGGAAAGTTTGAATTTGAAAAAAAAGGGGGGTCATTTTTTTAGTTTTCTTAAGATTATCAATGTTTAGTTTTCCTGAAATCAGGGGACCCTGCCTGGAGAATAGGGTCAGTTTTTACTTTAGTCAAGCTTAGTTTATAGTTTTTCGCAAGCTCAATCACTTTTAGGAGACGTACATCCTAGTCTAGTCTTTACTTTACTCATCATTGCATCAATAGTATAAGTGGTTTACAATATTGCTAACAACTCACAAATCTTCCTAGTGCAAATTGGGGCAGAAAAATTTCGTTTGTTTTGTTGGTTTTGATTGCAGGCACCCACATGGAAAATAAGGGAACACAGAAAGTTTCAGTAATCAGGCGCCCACCTGAAGAACAAGGGAAAACAGTTCAAGTTTCGAGGAAAAGCAGTTGTAAGTTTCAAAGGAAGACAGTTCAAATTTAAGCAATCAGGCGCCCACCTGGAGAACAAGGAAAAACAATTTGAGTTTCAAGGGAAAGCAATTCAAGTCTGAAAGGAAAACAGTTCAAGTTAGAAGTAGCAGAAGCTCGCGGCAAGAAGGCGAGTCAACAGACGAGATGATCAATGGAAGTAATCTCAGTCCAGAATTAAAAAAAAACAAAAACAAAAAATAAATAATAAGAAAAGAAAAAGGGAAAAAAGGGAGTGAAGCCAAAATGCAGAAGCTGAAACAAGAGGCGGATTGCTCAAGACATGACTGAGGTCACAAGCACTGCATGTCCGGTCTTGATCCAAAAAGCTAAAGAATAACGAGCTAGCACCTGCAGCTAACAAGCGCCGAGGTTCAAATCTAAAGTCTGCATGAAGAACCATTCAAGACTCAAGATCAAGCTTCAGAAGACTTATAGATAGGAATTTTGTAACTTGTAGTTGACAGGCTTAGCCAGTCTTTTTCATGTTTTGATTTTTGATGTAATAACGGGACTGTGGACCGGAACCTCGGCGGAACGGCACCTCGACTGACTCTCCACCTCGGCATACTCCATCATCTCACTCACCTCTGAACTACACGTGGCCTGATTCCTTTATAGCCAAGGATATGTAGGCATCTCAGATACCAGGGCTCGGTCACATTTCCCTTTTCTCTTAATTTTAGTCTCTCTAAATAAGGGTTGGGTCAAAAAACCTGTCTAGTCGTTCTTTGTCTGAAAACTCTTCGCGTTTCCAGTCAAAGAGGGGCAAATGTAGACATGTGATTTTTGACCCTCCCCAAGATTTTTTATTTTTTAAGCACGTAAATATTTAATTTAGGCCTAATATTGCTATTTCAGCTAATTTTGACTCTTTTCCTTTTTTCGTCACAAAAATGAAAATTACAAAAAAATATTTTAGTTTACGTATCTTTTGTAAATTTAAATAAAAAATATACAAAAATAATACCTTATCTTTATTTTTATATAATCTTGAAAACACAAAATATAGTTTTATATTTTATAGTTTAGTTAAATTAATTAAAATTAGTTTTATATTATAATTGTACATAATTTTAGAAGGAGGAATTAGTTTTAGGTTGGTTTATCCCGTCTTTATAAATCTTGTAGTCCATTTCTCTAGTCTTTGGCCTAATTCCCTAGCTCATAATTCCTAGACTCATACCTCTAACCTAATCCCTACCCCTAAATATGGACACATATAAAAACACACAATCAGCCGATAAAAAAAAGAAAATGCGGCGCCGCAAACAAAGAACCCCACCTCACAAATCCGGCTAACTGGACACCATAATCGAAATACACAAACACACAAAAACAAAAGAAACTAAAAGCAACACAGCGGCAATTAAATAAGAAAGTAATATATTCCCCACATTTTGATCCTTTGATTTCACGTGAGAGTTAGCAGTTTTTTTTTTCAATTTCGAAGTTCGATTGTCGCTAATCATATAGAGACTTAGACTTCTTCGATTATTTGGTTCTTCATGGCCTAGAAATGAATTTCGAAGGGATAGAAAGTTGCAAATTTTTTGGTTTTGTTATGGATATAAAGTGGCAGTTTATGTATTGTCTGAAAGTTTGATTGAGCGGAGGTTGTCTCGGGTTTTCCGGTGTCGATTCGAGGTTGCGGTATGTAATCTCGATATTTCGGTCCAAGGATTGTTGCTTTGTTTTAGCCGATTGATTTGCAATTTTCGGCTTTGTTCATCAATAAAAGGTCCCTTTCTCACTTTAAGATTTTTCATGTATTTATTGTGCTTTGGTGAATGTTTTAGTTTGATACCTTGCGTTTTCATGCCATATATGTGATTTCAATTTGTTTGTACATTTGTGGTTCTTACTTTTATTATGTTAAATTATTAAGGGTTGGTCAGATTTTCCCATTTTTAGTTGTTAGAAGTAGATTTCGTGTTCAAATGGAGTATATATTTTACAGTTACTAATTTCAGCAATTAGGCTATCTAGGAAAGTGTAAGTTTGTTTTTGGTCAATTTATATTAATTTTTATTGAATTCCTTTGTGTCAGTTCGTTGTAACTCATTAAGTAATGTATATTTTATTCACCTCTAGTGGTAGTTGCTTTAAATTTATAAGATTATGACCCTCTCAAACTTAAAAGTGCGTAGTTGCTTTAGGCGCATAATTTAAATAATTTTCTTAAACTCGGGTGTGCATTTATGTGACCCAAATCCAAAGCTCAACAACGTTAGATAAAATACGTCGTGGACCGCGGGTGCATTTATGTGACGTGGTTCAAGATGTGTTTTAGATGACGTTAAATCTTTTTCCTAAAAAATAATTAATTAAAGCGGTTATAAGTTAAATTGAACCATATGTTAAAACATGTATTAAAATCAGATAATAGGCCAATTATAACAGTTGAGCGACCGTGCTAGAACCACAGAATCCGAGAATGTCTAACACCTTCTCCCGGGTTAACAAAATTCCTTACCCGGATTTCTGTGTTCGCAGACTATAATACAGAGTCAATATTTCCTCGATACGGGATTTGAACCGGTGACTTGGGACACCATAAATTATCACAAGCGGCGACTCTGAATTTTTAATAAAATAATCCCGTTTCGATTGTCACTTGAATTGGAAAAACTCCCTTATATCACCCTTCTCGGGGTGTGGGTGGTCAAAAGGAGGTGTGACACCGATTTACCCAGATCATCCCACCACATATGCAACTCCAAAGGGATCTTATTCACGATTGTTATTGGTAAATTCTGACTTGTGCTCATTCTGCACATGTATTAGGGTGGTTAAGCAAAACTCACGATTCAATTGACTAAGAAACAAAGTGGACACTTTTTAGATTTTTATTTCAAAAGTAAAAACCCAGCTTTGCAAATACGGCCTTTCAGCATTTCTGGGGAAAGATTTTAAGGTTGTGCTCGCTAACCGGCTAAAAATTTGAAAAAGAGACCGAATGCGGCTGTTCTTGCAACAACAGTCTTCCGACGTCCTTTTGAGGATAGTCGGCTATTTTTAACAAAAATGGGATCACCTTAACCATAAAAATAAAATTTTTGTCTTTTTCGGGCTATTTTTGCATAAAGGAAGTTGGATCCGATGGGGGTTGCCTACGTATCTCACACTTGTGAGAATCAAACTAGCGTAGTTCGGACAATTAAAAAAACAATAAACCAACTTTTTTTTTCTTTTGCAAAAAACACAAAGATTTTCCTTCTTTTTTTTCTTTTCTTTAAAACCACAAAATTCCCTTCTTTTTTTCAAAATTTCGGCAGAGTTTCGATATGTTTTGGGACATTGGTTTTTCAAAACAGGCACTTATCCCTCTCAACCATCTCATTAACCTTTCTAAATTTTCCTTATAAGCCGGTCAACATGCAAATCCGAAGCAAATGAATGCACAAGTAGCAAGTAAGATGCATCATAATGGTCTTTACATTTCGGGTCCCTGTCCTAGACAGACTCAACCCCTGTATTGAGTCTCTAAAGTCAAATGCACATGATGCAAACAAACGTTCCTACTAGGGATCCGGTATGAGGCTGAGTTATTCTAGGTTCAAAACCTGGGTATGTGTTCTAGACTGTGTACCCGAGCGGACAACTCGAGCCGAGGAGGGGGCTACGTACCGGGAACCAAAAGGCCATCCGGCTTAGTAACTTGTCCGAGCCTCTTTCTTATTTCAGGGTATGACACTAACAGAATAGAGAGTCTCAACCAGCGAGCACATCCCCGAAGATGAGAAGAGAAGGGTTTTATAGCAGTTTATATACAGTTCAGATAATATCAAAGCCAAATACAACAATTCATCTAAGCTCGAATTCTGAATCCTGAACCAAAGATTCTGGGTCTGTATCCCCAGCAGAGTCGCCAAAGCTGTCACACCTCCTTTTTCCTACACCCCCGAGAAAGGAGTATATAAGGAATTTTTCCAATTAAAGGACAATCGAAACATGATTTATTATTAAAAGATTCAGAGTCGCCACTTGGGAGATTTATGGTGTCCCAAGTCACCGGTTCAAATCCCGAGTCGAGGAAAAGGTTGACCCTGTATTACAGTCCGCGAACCAGAAATCCGAGTAAGGAATTCTGTTAACCCGGGAGAAGGTGTTAGGCACTCCCGAGTTCCGTGGTTCTAGCACGGTCTCTTAACTGTTATAATTGGCTCATTATCTGATTTTAGTACATGTCTTAGCCTATGGTTCAATTTTAACTTTATAACCGCTTTTATTCATTTTTTAAAGAAAATTGCAACGTTATTAAAACACGTCTCGAACCACGTCACATAAATGCACCTGTGATCTTTGACATATTTTAACATCGTTTTGATTTGGATTTGGGTCACATAAATGCGCACCCGACTTTAGGAAAGTAATATTATTAAAATACGAGCCTAAAGCAACTACGCGTTTTAACTTTGTGAGGATCATAAAAATTCGCTAAATGGCGCGCCTCGATTTCTAAGGATAAACAAGATTAATTAAACGAGGGCTACGCAATTGAGATTTTATTCGGCGCGGCGCACCTCAAATCAACTACAAGGATCTACTAATTAAATAAGGTTAGAGAAATCATAACTACTTTTAAACCGCAGCTACATTCAAGTTGTGAATATAAAGGCTAAGACTAAGTGAAGTCTGCTCTATTTCCACCTCTGAACTTGGGCCTGGCTTGATGCCCGATAGTTAATTGCCATGACAGGCGAGGGGGCATGATTGGGCTCACCATGAAGCCTAGGTTAAAACTTAACACAAACGGGGAAGCACAGTGCATATGGATCCCTGTTGATGGCCAACCCAATGCTGTTATATTTGAGAGTATTACATCTTCTATACCATTTCCACTTTGAACCAAATCTTGACACACATTAAACACATGAAAGTCGCAATTCGGAAAATAATACAAGTATTCTATGGAAATGTGGAACTCTCAATCACGTTAATAAGCATTTGCCCAAAATATCAATCATTTGATATCAAAACTTAACGATCATAAACTCATGCAAGGTCTGATTCGAACCAACACATTTAACGGGATCATACATGACTCACAATTCTTAAAGAAGAGGAGAGAAAACCAAACGCGAACTGACTTAGGCCTGGGAATTGTCAAATTTCAAGTCAGACTCAGTTCACTTGAAAATCCCTTTCCAGAAATTCGAAGAGCTCAGGACACACGTAAAATAAGAACCAATGATAAATTATGAAAACATTGAACCGTGTTTCAAACCACACGGATGCAAATTTGAGCAGAGTTATTAGGAAAGCAAACTTAAACCAAATTCATTAGACCAACGATCTGAGTTGACATACGTTTAAACTTACTGCTATAACAAACACGAACCAAAAGCCAAATAATTTCAACTAATCAAACTACAAAATCAGAGTCCATAATTGTTACATGTTCCACTAAGTCTAAAGCACTCTAGAGTCTTTTATACTCAAACAAAATTCAAATTCAGCATTTGGAACAGGCAGACAACAACTTCGATTAAGATTCAGAGCAAAAAGAACCCAAGATATGACTAAACTTGACTAGGCCTACTGTTAATCAACCTTCATTATAATTTAGAACCGGATAAAGTTCAGTTATACAATACCATCATTTAACTATGAGACATTTAACAGAAAATGGTGTCTTTGGCCAACTCTAAACCAAATCCAGCCCTTAAAGGGTATCATCACCAACCAGTGGGAAAGGAGAACATGCACCATATAACTCATGATTATTTTTTTAAAGAAAAAAACAAATAAAACTACGCTACACAAAAGAACAGGTTGACAATAGGCTCCAAAGCTCCAGATTTCCATATCAAACTTGAAGCAAGCTTTACATTAGGTAGAATTAAAGAACATATACCTGGAAAAGCAAAGAAAAATAAGTAGAGTGAAGGATTAGCAACAGGCAACAGTAGAAGTCAGCCTAGATTCAACCAATCAAGCAGTGAAATTAGCTCAAGAAGATCAATGGAACAGTAAACCAACAACAAGACTTGAACCATAACTTTTCACAACCCAAATTCAATCATTTCGACCCTAAAAAGAGAATCTATGATTTTCAGAAGCTTTTCAAGGAATTCTCACTGAGGAAAGGATCATAAATTTCCAATTTATTCGGAATTTTGAACAAATCCTTTTCCGCTTCTGATTTCAAGTTTTTATTTCTTAATCCCTCGTCTTGAATATCAAGGTAGAGTGCCTTTATAGGTAAGGCATTTAGGGTTGTCTAAAAGAATTCAATTTTGCACTTAGAACCTTTTGAAAGTTTTGGTTTTTGCTTAGAAATCCTCATTGTAGAATTCAGAACTTCAGTTTAGTCCCCATCCCAGCTTCTTAGAAGCTTCCCCAGCTAGTTACTAAAGATTTCCTATGCCAATTACCCAGATTACCCCCTGAGCCCTATTAATTACCCTAAAAAATATTCATGGGTCCATTAGACCCAAGGACTCTAAAACCAACCTAACTCTTACAAGACCTGGGCTAATCCTTTTTTGGGCCCAAGTCTAACTCCGAAATTCAGAAGAAATGAGGAGGCAGAACATGCACTTCGGATTTCAAACCAACCATGAACCAAATGTTCTCAATACGTCCCAAAATTAAACATACTAATCTAACAAATTCAAACAAAACAGAGGAAGCTAATAACTAATATTAACTCTAAGAAAAGGAACCACATGCAGAGATGATTTTGAAAACAGAAGAAAAAGAAGGAAAAATAGAAGAAAATAAGAAAAGAAATGAACGGAAGAATACTTGACTTACCAGATGAACATAAGCTTGAACTAATCTCCAAAGAAACCCCTTGATTTTTGGCCGAGATAGACTTTAACTGTGTGTTCTCGACTAAAAACACACGATTAAAGTCAATTTCAACCTCAAATATCTCGAAACCTCGCTACTCTGATTTTGGGATTTAGGTTTCGTACTTTCAAGTCCAGATTCGACGGGTCTAGTGAAGATTAGAGGGAAACCAATTGTGAATCGGGTATGAGGGGGTTACGAGGTGTTATTTTGGGTCGATTGGATGAGTTAGGGTTTCAGTCGTTCTCTTTGATTCAAGATTCGAGAGGTTGAGCTGGGATTCAAAGGAAGGGTTTGGAGATTTAGAAAGAGGAGAAGGAGAGGGATCTATGGTGTAAAAATGGGGTCGATTGGAGCAACGCCGTCGGCGGAGGTGATTTCCGGTGGGCAGCTCACAGCGGAGGCGGTGAGAGGTTCTCTGAGTGTGTGGGGGGACGATGAGAGGGGGGTGGAAAGCGTTTGGACAATAATATACCTAGGTACCCCATGTTCCCATCCGTTCGTTCGAGAAACCTCGACGACTGGGATTGAACACTGGTTAAACGGTGTCATTTGGACACTAGGCGGGGCGGAATGGGTTGGGGCGCGGGTTTGGGCCGTTTCGAGTGGGTCTCGGGGAAAATATACTTGGGCCTGGGGAGATTTAATTAAAAATAGCCCATATCAGATTTTGTATTCCTTTCCAATTTCTTTTTATTTTCAAATTCTTTTAATTAATTCCAAATAAAAATAAAACCTGAATAAAAAATCTTAAAACTTGATTATCCTATCAAATTAAAATGATTAACTCTAAATAATAATTACCACAACTAATTAAATACCAAATTAAAGAAAAACTACCAAAATTCGAAACTAAAAATTTAAAATGCAAAAATAAGTTATTTTTTGTGATTTTTCCATTTTTATAAGACACTAAATTACTAATTAATTCAAGAATGCAAAATTATATCCTAAATGCAAATGTAGTGTATTTTAGTATTTTAATGAATAAAATAAAATAAACATGCACAGACAAATGCAAACAATAACAAAAATGCTACGAAAATCTACGAAATTGCAAATAATGGAAAAATTTATTTTTCTTGAATCTATAGGAAAACTCATATAGGGCAAAAATCATGTGCTCATAGTTTTTGCTGACAAATAAAGTAGATATGATAGCTTGTTTGGAGACTAGAGTTAAAAAACACAGGTCACAGACTATTCAGAGGAAGATGGGTGTATACTGGCAATGCAAAGACAACTATGATTATGCACCTAATGGTAGAATATGGTTATTGTGGAAAGAAGCAAATGTCCATGTAACAGTACTGGAGAGCACTGACCAACTGATTCACTGTCTAGTGAAGGACAAAAATTCATCATTTACCAGTTGTATAACATTTGTTTATGGCCTATACACTATTCAACACAGAATTCCACTATGGAGAAGCTTGAGGAACATGCAAACTAATGGACTATGGCTCATAATAGGAGACTTCAACAGTGTGCTAAATGTGGATGATGGGGTGAATGGAATTCCAGTTCATCAAGCAGAAATGATTGATTTTCAAAAATGTCTTGATGGTATTGGAGTGGGACAAATCACAAAAAGAGGTAGCAAATTTTCATGGAGCAATAAAAGGGATGCAGAAATCAGAATATACAGCCACATAGATTGGCCTTTTGGAAATGCTAATTGGTTCAATGCTTATAATGGGGTAGAGGCAATATACATGCTTCCAGGATGCTCAGATCATACCCCTATAATGATAAATACTAAGGTGGTCAAGGTTAAAGTGAAAAGGCCTTATGGGTTACTAACTTCAGTGATGCAACAAAGAGAGTACAAGGAAGTAGTCCAGAACACTTGGAGTCAAAAGATTCAAGGATATGCAATGTATTATGTATGGAAAAAGCTGAAGCTTATTGAGCAACAAATAAGGGATATTCAATAGGAACATTCCTCGGTTGATCAAAAGCTGATACAATTTAGAGAAACATTGAAGGAGATACAGGGGAAGCTCAATGATGACCACTTCAACAAGTTGCTGATAGAAGAAGAAAGAATGACCTTAAAAAGCATAGAGAAATGGGAAACAATACAGGAGCAAATTATAAGGCAGAAGTCAAGAGCAACATGGATCCAATTGGGAGATTGTAACACCAAATATTTTCATGCTTATATGAGGGCCAGACAAGCAAGAAATAAGGTGAGTTGCATCTATACTGAACAACAGATGAAGATCACTGAGCCAAAACACATTCAGAGAGAATTCATCCAGTTCTTTCAGCAACTATTGGGGACAACAGCGGATGAACTACCAGGGATTGATGTCAATATAGCAAGAAATGGTCCTTGTCTACCACAGAATCAGCAGCAACAACTATTTTTTTTGGTAATTATATTTTCATTAATCACCAAAAGAGGCCTTTACAAATCAGTCGAGTCATCCTCGACTCACTTACTCTTTATATGATATCTAAGTCTACCTCTTCTATGAGCAGTACATAAGGAAATTATACAAAAGGCTGATTAGTTGCTACATTGCTTTCAAAATCTAAGCTGTTGTAATCTTGCTCTCATTCCTCCTTGAGCTCGGATGTTACAAACACATGCCATTTCTCTTTCTACCTGCTCTATTGTCCTACTTGTCCCCTCAAATATTCTACTATTTCTCTCCCTCCAAAGCCCATAGACATATTCTGCATATGCCATTTTCAGAAGTCTGGCTGCACATGACTTCCCCTTAGCTTTTGCTGTTATCCATGCCATCTTCTGTGCATAATCATGGTTGGTATTCACCTGGATTTATAGCCATTGTATAAGTCTTCCCCATACTGCTTTGGCAAAACTGCACTCACCAAACAAATGTGTGTGTGTTTCATTTGTTCCATTGCAAAAACAGCAGATTGTATTCACTTGTATTCCCCATTTTGCAAGTCTATCTGTTGTCATTAATCTGCCATGGCATTGCATCCACATGGTAAATCTTGCTTTAGGCCTAGCATCATTGTGAAACATTAAAGCTCTCCAAGTCACCCTGCTATGATTTCCCAGCATGCCTAGATATATCTGCTTGATGCTACTCTGATTGAGTTGCGTTGTAGGCAGTTGTTGAATTATCCCTCTAGCCTCTATGATCTTTTTCACCATCCAACTGGTCTGTTGTGGTATGTCCATATCCATTATGCTTTGACTTTTTATGTAGTAAGTATTGTGAGCACGTGATTTTTGTTTTACGCGACAATCGCTCCAAAAGAAATAAAAATAATAACAAATGGTCCTATTGTACAATTTTTGAATTTTACATGGCACTTTGTTAATTATTTATGATATTTTTGCCCATTTTATCTTATTAAAACAAAATACAAAAAAAATGATGTGTCATGCGTAATTGGAACCGTAATCCGGTTGTTAAATAAGAAAACCATAAATAGGCATCTTTGTCCGTGATTTTTTGTTTTGTTTGATTTTTACCTGCTTCAAATATTTTAATATGTGTGTGCAAATAATTGTATTAAGTGTCTATTTAATTTTAATTTGATTTACTTAGGTTTTGTTTTAAAATAAAAATATATATACAATAATATATATATAATAATAAAATAATAATAATAAAAAGAGAGTGCAAAATTGGGCTGAAATCAGTTTTGGGCCTACTTCATTTTAATTCGAGGCCCAACTCAAACCCAAAACCCCTGTGTAACCCAGTCCAGTCCAGCTGTCACCAAGGACGTCCAAACGACGTCGTAGTGGTTGAGTCTGATCTGAGCCGTTGATCTCTGAATGATCAACGGCCAAGATCACTTCCCCATAACCCACTGATGACCCCGACCCGTTTCCACCCGGACCGACCCAAACCCTTTAAAGATGAAACGACACCGTCCCCCATCAGCCAAGAGATCCTGACCCTTCATCGCACCCCATCCAACGGTTAGGAATCAACCCCTCACTAACTATATAAACCCATAACCTTACCCTGCCCCCCTATCCGAACCCCAGCCTTAGGTCACCTTCGTCCTCATCCCCTTCCCCTCCAAAACCCTAGCCGCCCCTGTATTTTTCACCATGAAAGCCGGCGACATGGACGCCGGTGACCCCAACCTTAACACCATAGAACCCCTTTGCCGTCCTAAACATGGATCTGTTAACCACTTAACTCGAATCCCTTCCCACCTTCTCGAATCTTCGTTTGAAGATTCGAGTCGGAACTTGACTTACACCGTTTAACCCCAGTTTCACACCAGACACTCCCCAGACCCCCCTCGTGACCAAACCATGCTTGGTTTGGTCCGAATCTGACCAGGGAAGCATGAATCCCAGATCTAATCTTTGGAACCTTAGGGTTCCTCGTCACTGGTCCGTATCTCGTTTAAACCAAGAGATTAAGGTCTAATGGACCTTAATCGAAGTGTTTCTCACTTCGATTAAAGTCCGTTCAGCCTTAAGAAAGGTCTGTTCGAATCCAAGTTAAGGCTTTTGATTTTTCTGGATTTAAGGTGAGTTTTGCTTTCTTTTCTTTATTCTGTTAGTCCATGTTTGTTTAAAAGGCTGTTCATGTTGTTGTGAAATTTGTGTTTCAAATTTTACCAACTGTGTCCTGTCCACCTTGCCTGAACCTCTGTTGTTTGATTGAGTCCTTCTTCTACTTGTTCTGATAATGTGTATGTATGTATTTGTTGTGCAATTAGTTGAATTTCAAATTTGAACTGATTAACTGATTCCTCGAGTACAATTCTGCTTAGTCAGTACAATTCAAATCATGTGTTCGATACTGTTAAATGTCTGATTTTGGCTATGATTGTACATGTTATGATTGATATAGTCGAGTCGACATGTGTCGTCAATTAGTTTCAGTTGTCCGAACAATAACCAATTGACCTGCTTCTGTTAAGCATTGCCTGAATCAATTAGGGACTGGGTTTAGTAACTTATAGTTGTTAATTTGATTTCAGAAATCTAAGGTTTGGTCTGTTAGTTACAGCCTGAATTGGAGGGCATGTGCATTAGTGCACAACATGTGCATAAAAGCCATTCTGATTAAAATAATTTGACAGCATGTTTGTCAGATTATATTCTTGCTGCCCTGTCTGCCTTTTAGTTTAAAGATTAGAGGGTACTGTCAAGAATATCATGGGGGAGGTTTATACTTAATTAGCTAAGTGGAAACTGAAAAGGGACAACACATGGGAGGGGACCTGATTGATTAACAGGCTGTTCAAATAGCCTGATTTGGAGCTATAAAAGAGGAGGAAGATAGGGATATAGGGGGGATACATACAAAAGGGAAGCTGAAACCAAACAGAATCAGTTTCTAAGGGAGAAAGAGAGTTTGTTTTTCTTGGAAATCAGGAGGGGGATTTAGAAAAGAAATTCTTGCTCGACTGAAAAACACTACTTTTCCTCATCCTTTCGTGTCTAAAGTCCAGTATCCAGTTTGTTTTGTTTCTATCAGATTTTAGGATTTTCCCTCTGAGTTTTGAAAAGATCAAATATTGATTATTGTACCATTGGTTTACTGCCTTGGTCTATTGGTCTGGGATTGTCATTGTTGTTGTATTGCTTTGTTTGTTACTACCATTCTTGTGCTGCTGCTGCTGACTCTTCTGCTTCCACTTCTTCTTTACATTTCAGTATCCAGGTACACATTTCAAGTCCCATATTGGTGTAACTGTAACAGTCTGAAAGCATGAAATGAAAGTTGGAGAAGTTTAAATGTCTGTTGTAATACTCATGGCATGTTGATTTCTTTCTATATATATGATTAGTTTGTAAATTTCAATAGCAGGAAAAGATCAGTTTGGTGCTTAGCTGAGTTCTAGTCTCTTGCGTCTTAGTTTATAGTTGTTTGTTAGTACGAGATGTAATGTACAATATGTAGAATGCATGGATAATTGACATAGAATTTTTGACCGGATTCCTGTTTAACTATAATGACATGCATAGGATAGAATATTTCCACCTTACACAATGATGTTCTGTTTTACTTTAGTTCTTTCATCAGGACCCGCTAGGCAGTATATAGAAGCACGTTCGAATCCCCATTAGCAATAATGCCTAGTGTTCAATTCCCTTAATCTAGCCTAAAATAAGTCTAGTTAAGTTCAATTCAAGAAATGTTTGGATACAAGTGTAGCATTTGGGCAATCTCGCATGTTTCACAAGGTATGACGTCTCTTCACTTTGTAAATAATTAAGCAGAAATTGATAAGAATCCAGGTTAGGCCAAAGCATATAATTTAATTAGCATGTACCTTTCCTTCTAGTTTTAGAGACAAATGCATTAGAAATGTAGCCACTTTAGGATACCCTTTCTAAAATAGAGACGAGCCTCGCCAATTAAAAAATGCGAAATTGCGGGACCCTCAACAAATAACCATAACAAGTATTTAGAATTCAGGATAGGCTGTTTAGTGAATCTCACCGCCTTCCCCAAAGATAATAATACGTTAGACTCTTTAGGCACGGTTTAATTAAATTACATTCTTAAATTCGGGTGCGCATTTATGTGACCCAAATTCAAATCTCAACGGAGTTGAAATGCGTTAACAACTACGGGTGCATTGATTGTGACGTGGTCCGAGATGCATTTTCACGACGTTGCAATTCTATAAAAATAAATGATAATAAAAACGGTTTAAAATTTAAGAAAAGCACATAAGTCACAACATATATTTAAATCAGATATTTAGCCATTATAACAGTTTAAGCGACCGTGCTAGAACCACGGGATTCGAGGGTGCCTAACACCTTCCCTCGGGTCAACAAAATTCCTTACTTAGAATTTCTGGTTCGCAAACTTCATTTGGAAAAGTCGAATATTTTTCCTCGATTTGGGATTCAAGATAAACCGGTGACTTGGGACACCAAAAGCCAAACCTTTCCCAAGTAGCGACTCTGAATTAAATAAATAATCCCATTTCGAATATTGTCACTTAAATTGGAAAAACTCCCCTCGCGCATTTAACCCTTCGGGGCCAGGGCGCGCAAAAAGGAGGTGTGACAGCTCTGGCGACTCTGCTGGGGATTGGTTTGTAACCCAGAACCACTGGTTCAGGGTTCAAGAATTCGAGCTTGGAATAATTGTTATATTTGGTTTTATTATCTGATTCTTTATTACATGTTTTTACATAACATGCTAAATGTTGTCTTTTACCGCTTTGATATTATCTGAACTGTATATAAACTGTGCCGAAACCCTTCTCTTCTTACCTCCGGGGAGAAGCTCGCTGGTCGAGACTCCCTATTCTGTTAGTGACGATACCCGGAATAAGAAAGAGGTCGGACAAGTTACGAAGCCGGACGATCTCGCGGGTCCCCGGTACGTAGCCCCCTCCTCGACTCGAGTTGTCTGCTCGGGTACACAGTCTAGAACAAATACCCAGGTTGTGAACCTAGTATAACGAAACTTCATGCCGGATCCCTAGTAGGAACGCTTATTTGTATCATGTTGCGTTTGACTTAGGGGACTCAACACAGGGGTTGGGTCTGTCTAGGACAGGAAACCTGAGATGAAAAGACCATCCTGCTGCATCCTATTTGTTTTGCGCATTTATTTGCTTCGGTTCTGCATGCTGACCGGTTTCTAAAAAAAAAGAAGAAAATAGCAGCGTAGGGAGATAATTACTTATTTTGGAAAAATAGAACCAATGTCCAAGTAGTGTCAAAACCTCGCCGGAATTTTTCTAAATAAAAAAAGAGAATAAAAACAAAATTTGTCTTCTTAGTTTGAGTTATAAAAAAAATAATATAATTTTTTTTATCACTTTCAAAAATAAAAAAAGAAGGTATTTATTTAAAAGTAAAAAAAAACGGAAAATTCATAATTCAAAAAAAAATGTTGTTTCTTTCGTAGTACCCCTTTTATAAAATCAGACTAATAATCCAAATGTTTCCTTAAAAAAAAATATATATTTTCTTTAGTCTTTATCTCTTTTCAAAAGAAAAAATATAATAAAAAAATATATTCTTGTTTTTTAGGTTTATTTGATTTTCTCTATTCACGATATTCCCGAACTATGCCGGTTTGATTCTCACCGGATGTGAGATACGTAGGCAACCCTCGTCGGGTTCAACCCCATTTTGCTAAAATAGCCAAAATCAATAAATAAAAAAAAAAAGAAGATGTGTCAATTTTTAAAAGAGTCATAAATAAGTCAGGTGACGCTGTTTTGTCATAAATAGCCGAATGTTTCCGAAAAAGGGACGCCGGAAGGCTGACTTTGCATAAACAGCCACCTTTGGGTCTTGCTTAGCATTTTTGTCCAGTTGACCCACACAGCCTTAAAATCTTCGTCCCCAAAGTGTTTAAAGGCCGTGTTCAAAACTTGATCCCCTTTGTAAAATATTTTTGAGTCAATTCATTTTTGTTAAAATCACCTTAATAAATGTGCAGGATGAGCACGATGCAAAATGAACATTTTTCAATAATGACCAAAATCCCTGTCAAGTTACGGCTATGGTGGAATGATCTAGGTGTTGAAAGACAAAATGAGGTCAAGAAATATCTGAAAGGTCTCGTGGGTTTGTTGGAAATCCAGCCTCGGGGAGATATCATAAGAGCTTTGATTACCTACTGGGACCCGGCGCACAATGTTTTCCATTTCTCTGATTTTGAACTCACCCCGACTTTGGAAGAAATGGCTGGGTACATCGGGAATGCTGAACTTCCGTTGAGGCAAAAATACTTGGTCGCCCCAAGAGTCGTCACGGTACATCGGTTCCTAGATTCATTGAAGATACCCAGAACAGTCCACAACCCGGATCTGGCAGCCGGATTTTGTACTCCATCTTTCGAGCTCTTACAGCTTGTAAAGCTGGGGGAAATTTCTTCGAAGGTTGTAACTTGCTCCTACAGATATGGATGACCGAGCACCTCTGCCATCATTCCGAGATTTTGAGCCATGGTTCCCCGGAAAAGACTTGCATAGAAGAATCTTACACGAGAACCAAAGAGATCAGTTTGCCCAAAGGAGTCCTGGCATGGACCTCGTTCTTTCAAGCTCTTACTGCCAGCCAAATACAATGGACGCTAGGATGGTTGCCTGTTGATGAGATCCTATATATGTCGGCAGCTAAAACTTATTTCTTACTGATGAGGCTTAAGAGGATTCAACCTTACGCACCCTACCGAGTTTTGAGACAGTTCGGAAGATGCCAGACAGTACCTCATGAGGAAGATCTTAGCACCCAAGCAGTTGAGATAAGTCCTAACGGACAATTCCCAGAAGCGAAGATTCGCCAAATCTGGAGTGAGTGTCAATATTTGAAATCAGATACTTGCGTGCGGGATCGAGCCAAAGGAGAGACGGCGCCAGGTTACCTTGCATGGTATAGAAGGGAATTTGAGCATGAAAGGCCGGCTAAGAGACCCCACATCCGGAATTTCACCGAATCATCGCAAAGGCAGTGGGATTGGTTAGCAAAGGAAAAAGGCTATTGCGCCGAAATCAGCAGGTTAAAGCAACAAGTGGAAGGCTTGAAATATGAGCACAACGTGCAAGTTGCTACCAATCTGGGAGAGCGGAACAAGTTAATTCAGGAAAACGAAATGCTCAGAGCCCAGATCAAACAGATAAAGGTGGATGCGGATAAACAGCCAAGGCATCGATCAGACGAGCAGATGATAAAAAGGCTAAAAAGTTAAATCAGGGAATGGCAAGATAGTTTGGAGAAATCTGAAAACGTCATAGCAGAGCTCAGGGCACAGTGGGATACAAGAGTAGATAAGCATCGCCAATACCTGAATCAATAGGAAGGCGACCACGAGAAAATTGTTGCTAAAATAAAGAAAGAGATGGCTGCACTTGAGATCAAAGCAGTTAATCAGGCCAATGATTTCCAAATTGAGAGCAGATATTGGTACAACTCAATAGCCCAGATGAAGTTGGAAGTACGGCGACTGAAGCATAAGCATATACAGGATGCTCAAGTATTCAAGATATGCAGCGATCAGATAAAACGCCTACTCGTAGAGAAGAAGCAAACCAGAGATAGGATCAAGGCCATTGCCCATGCCATCACCAGACGATGTCTACGATGTGAGAACATGTCCAGTGTTACCGTCCTCTCGGCAGTGATGGGTTATGTCAAGCAGACTATGCACGAGCTGGAGCAACTTGAGAGGGATCTCACGCCTAGGACCGCGGCGAGGCCGAACGATGTCCCGCGGACACCAATTTTCAAAACCATAATGCACTCATAAGTCAAGCCTGCATCTTAGCATCTTCTGCCTATTTTTCCCATCAGGGTGATTTTTAGTCTATTTTGAGTCTAGGTTTATTTTCAAAGTTTGCTCTTTCTTTTGCAAAATGTAGTTTGTAATAGACCATTTCAACAATAAAGAGGTTGCTTCTTTTACGCTCATTTGTATTTTTTGAACTACGTAATGATCTGATTCACGTAGGCATCGTGATACATAGGCAATCCTCATCGGATCCGGTCGCATTTCTTTTACTGTAAAATAAAAAAAAAAAAAGAGGGGAAAAACTAATAAGAGGAAAATGCCGGAAGGACGCATGCTCTCGTAGCAAACATGTAGTAATCCACTTAACTGTATAGGTGCATCATGCCCAACGTGAGATTGACTATCTGTTATTTGCTGCAAAATTAACCGTGCGTTTGTCGTTGAGTATCCAGGGTTTTTGAAAAGACGGTTGGTTTGGTGAAAGTCTGGCCTCGCACTCATATTTCACGAGGTCAAGGAGAAGTGTTCAACTACCTGTTGTTAGGACCAGAAGCAGTACTCACACTTACTTCACCAGGTCAAAAGGAAGTGTAGAAATGTCTTCAGAAATTCCATTGCAAACAATCCCTGTTTCCGAGGAGAGCTCAATCTCAGCCGTCCTCACACCTGAATCCGCAACTGCGGAGGAAAATAGAATCCTACGGCTCCGCATATGCTCATCAACCTTATATGGTCATGAATGCCCAGCCTTATGACCATCCACCACAACAAGCCAACCGAGGCCCAGCTCCACCTCCCAGAAATCAGCCTCCTTACCGCAACCACTATAACCCACAACCCCCGCAGAATAACTTCCGCCCTCAGGAGCCACCCAGAAGGCGGACTTTCACGTCCATCGGTGAACCATACTCAACTTTGTTCCCAAAACTGGTCCAGTTGGGTTTCTTGCAACCAATCCCTCAAACAAGGCAAAACCCGACGTCACCTTCTTACAAAGCTGGAGTCAGATGCGCCTATCATTCAGGGGCCGAGGGACATGATACAAATGACTGCTGGTCGTTGAAGAGAGTGGTCGAAAATTTGATAGAGCAAGGGAAGATAGTGCTAAGGGACGAGAAGATCCTGAATGTAACTAACAATCCATTACCTGCTCACAATAATGGGCCGCTGATCGGAATGATCTGTGAAGACAAAGAGTTCGACCCTGCTCTGAAAGCCATAATTGCCATTGTCGACACGGGAAAGAGGCCCGAAACAGACCAGAAACCAGAAAAAGGGGAGGAGGCCAAAGCTATAAAGAAAGTGCCTGAAAAGAAGGTGGAGAAGAAAGTGGTACCAGTAAAGGATGAAGTTCTTTACATACCACGAGGTCGAGCTGAGAAGACGCAGAACTTCGAAATCAAAAAGACAAAACCTATGTACGTGCCGAAAGGGGCCTATGTGGTCCGGGGGACGATTCAACCACCTCGGCTGAATGAGCCAGTGGTTATCGGACGCGTGCCACAAAAGCCAATGACCAACCCGTCCACAGTGCCGTGGAATTATCAAAAGACTTTGGTAATGTACAAAGGTAAAGAGGTCATGGGAGAACTTCCAGAAAATACTTTCATTGGAAGGTATTCAAATACCCAAGAACTGAACAACGCCACAAAAAGGCGCTTTCCGCCAAAGAATCCCGTAAGTGTTGAAGAAGCGGAAGTGTTCTTCCAACAAATGAAAATGCCGGATTACGAAGTGATAGATCAACTGCGCAAGTACCCCGAGCAAGTGTCCATGCTGTCATTGTTAATGAGGTCGACCGAGCATCAAAATATCTTACTGAAGACCCTGAATGAAGCATATGTGCCAGTTGAAACCTCGGTAGAACAATTAGAGCGGATGACAGAAAGATTCTTCGCCGTCAACCAAATCTCTTTCAGCAAGAACGATCTACCCCCAGAAGGAGCGGCACACAACAAGGCTTTGCATCTAACAGTTAAATGCGAAGACTATTATGTCAAGCGGGTAATGTTGGATGGGGGCTCAGGCGTTGACATTTGCCCGTTCTCCACGCTACAAAGAATGGAAATTGGGACCGGAAGAATCCGACCCAACAATGTCTGCGTAAGGGCTTTCGACGACATCAAGAGAGATACCATGGGAGAAATAGACCTGTTGTTGGTCATAGGACCAGTCGAATTTCAAGTAACCTTCCAGGTGCTCGACATGGATACATCCTACAATTTTCTCCTTGGCAGACCTTGGATCCATGCGGCAGGAGCCGTGCCTTCCACTCTTCACCAGATGGTGAAGTTCGAGTACGAAGACCGAGAGATCGTGGTCCATGGGGAAGATGATCATGCTATTTATCGGGACCCGTCCATCCCATATCTGGAACCGAGAGAAGGGAGCGAACATACGGTCTTTCAAGCTTTTGAGATTGTACTGGCAGAGCAGCACGAAGAGGGAATACCCTGCCCCCAACCTTTCTTGTCTAACGCCTCGGTTATGGTGGCCAAAGAGATGATCTGGCATGGATTTAGGCCAGGGAAGGGGCTTGGACGAACCCTTCAGGGAATAACAGAACCCATTACCTTGCCAGTCACCAAGAAACCTTTTGGACTAGGTTTCAAACCTACTCCAGCAGACGAAGAGTGGGCAAAGAAAAGGAAAAATGAGGGTTGGAAGTTACCTCGACCACTGCCAGATTTATATGCAACTTTCATCAGGCCAAGGTACGCCGAAGAAGAAGATGATGAGGTCTTCACAGCTGAGGAAATCGAGGAGATATGTGGAGCGATGAGAGAGATGCTCTACGAGATCCACATGGTTCAACCAGGTGAAGGCACAAGCACTGCTGAGATGATGAACGTGGGACCGAACACCAAACTTCAAAACTGGGAGGCCACGCCATTCCCGACTAGACGGAAGTCCGGGTAGACCTGTCCTGCCACCTTTCCTGTGTCACAAGTTATCTCCAGGACATAACATGAACGTTCTCTTCCTTTCCATTGTTGTTTTGAATTCCTAAGTTGTAAACATTGTTGTCTTCCAACTTTCCAAAGAAAATAAAAAAAATCATCATTGCTTTCCCATTCTTTCTTTTGTTCTGATTTTTGTTATTTTTCCTTTTATCTTTCTTTTCAGTTATAATAATGCGGCTTTAAATATGACATGCTTGCGGACTTCACGCCCAGATCACAATGAGCTATTTAACTGCAAATTAATGAACCCAGAACCAGAATATGATGCGGAAGAAGCTTTTAGGGAAATAAACCGAGAGTTGGAATATTTTGAGAATAAACCTAAGCCAAATCTGAATGACACCGAACCGGTTAATTTAGGAACTCCTGAAGAAATCCGGGATACCAAAATAAGCATTCACACGGACAAGAAAACGCGAGAGGCGATAATTCAACTTCTTTTTGAATTTAAAAACGTGTTTGCTTGGTCATATGATGACATGCCGGGTCTAGGTGTTGATCTAGTGGTTCATAAATTGCCGATTCATCCTGATTGTCCTCCAGTTCAACAAAAGCAACGAAAGTTCAAAACTGAGGTCAACGACAAGATTAAAGAGGAGATCACTAAACAACTGAAAACGGGAGTGATTCGGGTAGTCCAATATACAACATGGTTGGCGAATGTGGTTCCGGTACCGAAAAAGGACGGGAAGACTCGGGTATGCGTAGATTACCGAGATTTGAATAGAGCAAGTCCCAAAGATAATTTCCCACTGCCCAACATCCACATCCTCGTTGATAATTGCGCCAAACACGAGATACAGTCTTTCGTAGATTGTTACGCTGAGTATCATCAGGTACTGATGGATGAAGAGGATGCCGAGAAAACTGCCTTCACCACGCCTTGGGGCACCTACTGCTATCGGGTCATGCCATTCGGTTTGAAGAATGCTGGGGCTACTTACATGAGGGCCATGACTGCCATTTTTCATGACATGATGCATCAGGAAATAGAGGTATACGTGGACGACGTGATAGTCAAGTCCAGGACGCAGGATAATCACATCCAAGACTTGAGGAAATTCTTCGAGAGACTAAGGAAGTATGACTTGAAGCTAAACCCAGCCAAGTGTGCTTTCGGAGTCCCGTCGGGCAAACTTTTGGGCTTCATCGTAAGCAGGAGAGGTATCGAGCTAGATCCAACTAAGATAAAATCCATCAGAGATCTGCCTCCCCCGAGAACAAAGAAAGACGTGATGAGTCTGTTGGGAAGGTTGAACTACATCAGTTGGTTTATTACCCAGCTGACAAGCATGTGTGAGCCCATATTCAAGCTGTTAAGGAAAGATGCGGCGATTAAATGGACAACTGAGTGTCAAGAAGCCTTTGATAAAGTCAAAGAATACCTTTCGAATCCCCCAGTCTTGGTCCCTCCAGAACCAGGGAGGCCACTTTTCTTGTATCTGACAGTCTTGGAGAACTCTTTCGGTTGCGTCCTCGGGCAACACGACATAACCGGAAAGAAAGAGCAAGCAATCTACTACTTGAGCAAGAAATTCACCGGCTACGAGGCCAAATACACACTGTTGGAAAGGACATGTTGCGCTCTCACGTGGGTTTTTCAAAAGCTGAGACATTATCTCCAAGCCCACACCACGTTCCTCATAAGCAGGTTGGATCTTTTAAAGTATATATTTCAGAAACCGATGCCTACGGGAAGACTGGCCAAGTGGCAAATCTTGCTTACTGAATTCGACATAGTCTATGTCACTCGCACGGCAATGAAAGCCCAAGCGCTAGCAGATCATTTGGCCGAAAATCCGGTCGATGAGGAATACCAGCCATTGAGTACCTACTTTCCAGATGAAGAAGTAAACGCCGTAGAGGTGGTCTCGGAGGACGCTCATGTTTGGAAGATGTTCTTTGATGGAGCCGTGAATGCCAAAGGTGTAGGAATTGGGGCAATTTTGATCTCGCCTTCCGGTCAGCATTATCCCGCCACAGCTAGACTGCGTTTCTTTTGCACAAATAATACAGCTGAGTATGAAGCCTGCATCATGGGCATGCATATGGCAATCGATCAGGATGTCGAAGACTTACTGATTATGGGAGATTCTGACCTGATTATCCGACAAGTCCAAGGTGAATGGGAAACTCGGGACGTCAAACTTATCCCATACCGACAGCATGTGGAGGACCTCGGCAAGCGTTTTACATCAATAGAGTTCAGGTATATCCCGAGGTGTCACAATGAACTGGCGGACGCACTTGCTACTCTGGCTTCAATGCTACCCTACCCGGGCAACGCCCACGTCGATCCTTTGGAAATCCAAATCAGGGAAAGACATGGTTACTGCAATGTAATCGAGGCGGGATCAAATACGCAGCCTTGGTACCATGACATCAAGAGGTTCTTGAAAACGGAAGAATATCCCGAGCATGCTACTGGAGATCAAAAGAGGACCGTTAGGCGACATGCAAGGGGTTTCTTTCTCAGCGGTGAATTGTTGTACAAACGAACCCCGGACCTCAACCTATTAAGATGTGTCGACGCCGAGGAGGTGAAGAAGATCATGCACGAAGTACACGCAGGTGTGTGCGGACCTCATATGAACGGGTATGTCTTAGCGAAGAAAATCCTTCGAGCAGGTTATTACTGGATAACCATGGAAAAGGATTGCTTTAGCTTCGTTTGGAAGTGTCATCAGTGTCAGGTGCACGGTGATCTGATTCATGCACCTCCCACAGAACTGCATCCCATGTCTGCGCCTTGGCCATTTGTCGCCTGGGGCATGGACGTCGTTGGACCAATCGAGCCGAAGGCTTCAAATGGACACAGATTTATACTGGTTGCCATAGACTACTTCACAAAATGGGTAGAGGCTGTCACTCTCAAGTCGGTCACTAAAAAAGCTGTAGTGGATTTTGTGCACTCAAATCTTATCTGTCGTTTCGGTATTCCTGCGACTATCATTACAGATAACGCAGCAAACTTGAACAGTCACTTGATGGGAGATGTATGCGAGCAATTCAAAATAACGCATAGGAATTCTACTCCTTATCGGCCAAAGGCCAATGGTGCTGTAGAAGCGGCGAACAAAAACATCAAGAAGATTTTGAGGAAAACGATCCAAAGTTCCCGACAGTGGCATGAGCAGTTACCATTTGCATTATTGGGGTATCGCACTACGGTACGCACATCAGTAGGAGCGACTCCTTATCTTTTGGTTTATGGGACCGAGGCTGTAATACCGGCAGAGGTAGAAATTCCTTCGCTTCGAATTATTGTCGAAGCGGAAATCGAAGACAGCGAGTGGGTCAAGACTCGGTTAGAGCAATTGACTTTGATTGATGAAAAGCGATTGGCCGCGGTTTGTCACGGACAGTTGTACCAACGAAGAATGGCCTGTGCTTACAACAAGAGAGTCCGGCCCAGGAATTTCGAAGTAGGTCAGCTGGTACTGAGGCGTATTCTGCCACATCATGAGGAAGCCAAAGGGAAGTTTGCTCCAAATTGGAAAGGCCCATACATCACAAGGAAGATATTGCCAAGAGGAGCGTTGTATTTAGGTGATGTCGAAGGAAATGACCCCGAAACAGCAGTAAATGCAGATGCAGTCAAGAGATACTACGTCTAAATTATACTCCAGTGGTCCTGACACATTTGAAAATGATGAAGGTTTTATTCCCCACTACTCCCAAACACTACCCAATTCTCTCTACAAGCCTTTGGGCCGCTTACAAAAAAAAAACAACAACAACAACAAAACAAAACATTGATTGAGTCCTGAACTACGTTTGACTTGATTCCGAAAGGATACGTAGGCAGCCTCTCCCTGAGGTTCAGTCACACCAACAATAAAATCCCATTCACCCTGAAATTGAAACCGGGGCACGTCGAGCAGTTTAGAAGTTAGTATCATCTACCTCTCTTTACCAAGCACAAGCCTTCAGATCAATTACCAAAGATAGTGGGAAACCAATAAGCGTCACAAATAGAGACCGGCACACTCTGAATTAGAGAGATAAAATGAGAGAGTCTCGTCGGTGAAAACCTTCGGGCACCACGAGGCGACGGGAGTAGAGAAACCAAAATGAGAGAGCTTGTTTAGTAAAAACTCACAAAGAGTGATATCAAGCGATGACAGGAAGAGAAATGAGAGAGATCTACCGGCGAAAACCCGCAAAGGGCGCTGTTGGCCGAAAGAGTGACCCTACCCAAGGAGGTTTCGGCAAAGTTCCCCCAGGTTTGGAATCACAGATCCGTTCTGGTTGAGGGAAACGCAAGCTCATGGAAAGTCAGGCGTCCAGTCCAAAGAGCATGTCATGTCATTTAAAGCCAGCATTATCTTCCTCAGATAAGTCTTTCTCATCCCGAAGGGGGCACTCCTTTTCTGAAATTCATTTTATCTTTTCTTTGTTTTTCTTCGAATCTCTTTTATGTTTAAGCCCAAGTTCTAGATGTACCGGAAAGGACAGGTGGCAGGTTTGGTTGCACGGAATTCCGTTTCATGAAGGAAAACGCCTCGTTTCGTTGGTACGTTTGTCCAAGCCTGATGAATCATGATGTTTGATGGCGTTCAAAGTAAAGAGGAAAAAGAGAAATTTCCCCCAGCAAGTCCGCCTTCGAACGAATCCCCACAGAGTCTCCCTTTGTACAATCCCCCACAAAGTCTCCCCAATATATATATAAAAAAAATCCCCGTTGGAATTTCCCCAGCACATCCCCAGCGAGTCCCTTTGTAAAAATTCCCCAACAAGCTTACCCCAACCAAGCCTAGAAAGCCCGCTTCGAAACAAATCCCCAGCATGCCCCATTGTACAAAAATCCACACAAAGAATCCACATTGTAAATATTCCCCCATAGGGTTTCCTTTGTACAAATCCCCACAAAATACCTCCAATAAAATCCCCGTTGAGAACCTCCAAGCAAAACGGGACACAAAAAAAAAAGAGAAAAGAAAAAAAGAGCCTTACGAGGCAAATCATCACATAATCTGGAAATACAAGACTGAGCGGTCTAAAGGATTTCAGCATATGAATCAAATCAATGGCGGGACTTCACAACAGAAATGAAGACGCAACAAAGCAACCGGGAACGATCAAGGTCACCAAACCGACCGTCATTTCCGAACTAACAATTGTCCTTTGTCTGAAAAGTTGAAACAGGTGTAATCCAAGACAACCGTGCAAGAAGCAGGTGTCGCCCAAAGAAGAAGGTACATGGGTACAAGAAATATTTTGGCAATAAGGAATTCACTCGAAAGGTAAGTTTCCACGAAACTCCCTTTTACCTTCTACTAAAACAAGAAAATTCAAAAAAAAAGAGATCGTTTAGTATTCTCGAACTTTGTCCCCAGCCAGTCAGCATTAGGGTTTTAAACCCTAAACTGAGCTTTTCCATGCAATCAGCATTAGGGTTTTAAACCCTAAACTGAATTTTTCCATGTAGTCAGCATTAGGGCTTTAAACTCTAAACTGAATTTTTACTTTAGTCAACATTAGGGTTTTAAACCCTAAACTGAACTTTTTTCCATTCAGCCAGCATTAGGGTTTTAAACCCTAAACTGAGCTTTTCCATGCAATCAGCATTAGGGTTTTAAACCCTAAACTGAATTTTTCCTTTAGTCAACATTAGGGTTTTAAACCCTAAACTGAATTTTTCCTTTAGTCAGCATTAGGATTTTAAACCCTAAACTGAACTTTTTTCCATTCAGCCAGCATTAGGGTTTTAAACCCTAAACTGAGCTTTTCCATGCAATCAGCATTAGGGTTTTAAACCCTAAACTGAATTTTTCCTTTAGTCAACATTAGGGTTTTAAACCCTAAACTGAACTTTTTTCCATTCAGCCAGCATTAGGGTTTTAAACCCTAAACTGAGCTTTTCCATGCAATCAGCATTAGGGTTTTAAACCCTAAACTGAATTTTTCCTTTAGTCAGCATTAGGGTTTTAAAACCCTAAACTGAACTTTTTCCATTCAGCCAGCATTAGGGTTTTAAACCCTAAACTGAGCTTTTCCATGCAATCAGCATTAGGGTTTTAAAACTCTAAACTGAATTTTCCTTTAGTCAGCATTAGGGTTTTAAACCCTAAACTGAACTTTTTTCCATTCAGCCAGCATTAGGGTTTTAAACCCTAAACTGAGCTTTTCCATGCAATCAGCATTAGGGTTTTAAACTTTAAACTGAATTTTTCCTTCAGTCAGCATTAGGGTTTTAAACCCTAAACTGAACTTTTTTCCATTCAGCCAGCATTAGGGTTTTAAACCCTAAGCTGAGCTTTTCCATGCAATCAGCAATAGGGTTTTAAACCCTAAACTGAATTTTTCCTTTAGTCAGCATTAGGGTTTTAAACCCTAAACTGAATTTTTTTCCATTCAGCCAGCATTAGGGTTTTAAACCCTAAACTGAGCATTTCCACGCAGCCAGCATTAGGGTTTTAAACCCTAAACTGAACCTTTTCCATTTAGTCAGCATTAGGGTTTTAAAACCCTAAGCTGACTTTTCCCCAGTTGCTCAGTATTAGAGTTTCAACTCTAAAAACTGAACTTCTCCCTAGCTATTCGGTATTAGGGCTCCAACCCTGAACTGAGCATTTTATCTTCCTTCCTCAATTTTATGAACTTCCTGTCGAATAATTAACGAAATTTCCCTAGTGAAACTGGGGAAGAAAATTTTGTTCGTTTGTTTGTTTTCTCCCGCAGGTCTAACCTCGAGCCACACGGATCGAAATGACCCACGAGATGAGTCTCAACTCAGAATCTAAAAAAAAAGGACAAAAGAAGATGACCCGAGATACCGGAGAAAATGGAAGGCGGATCATTCCAAGATTTGATTAAGGTCCAGAACTCTGCCAGTCACGTCTCCCTGAGTATCCCAGAGGTTAAACAAGCACCTACAACTCGCAAGCATCAAGATTCAGATCGAAGTCTCCAAACAAAATCAGCTAAGACCCATGATCAAGTCACAAAAGAATCATAGATAGGGATCTTGTAACTAGCAGTTGACATGCATATAAGTATTTAGTTCAGTTTCAATTTTTCTTTGGTTGTAATAAGGCGGTCAGTAAAGCAGGTGACAACAGCAACAGCAGTAACAGCAAGCATCGCAGTCCCATGGTAGTCCCAGCTACCAAAACTTCCCGAACTACATTGACCTGATTCCTGTTTAGCCCAGGATATGTAGGAAACCTTTGGAGCAAAGGTTCGGTCAAATCTTTCAAAAAATGCTTCACACGGAGTAGTCCATAGGCAAAAATCGCTCATATCCGCTCACTTTATCTTTGCACGAAAACTCTCGTGTTTCCGAACAAAGAGGGGCAGCTGTGAGCACGTGATTTTTGTTTTACGCGACAATCGCTCCAAAAGAAATAAAAATAATAACAAATGGTCCTATTGTACAATTTTTGAATTTTACATGGCACTTTGTTAATTATTTATGATATTTTTGCCCATTTTATCTTATTAAAACAAAATACAAAAAAATGATGTGTCATGCGTAATTGGAACCGTAATCCGGTTGTTAAATAAGAAAACCATAAATAGGCATCTTTGTCCGTGGTTTTTTGTTTTGTTTGATTTTTACCTGCTTCAAATATTTTAATATGTGTGTGCAAATAATTGTATTAAGTGTCTATTTAATTTTAATTTGATTTACTTAGGTTTTGTTTTAAAATAAAAAAAAATATATATATATAATAATAAAATAATAATAATAAAAGAGAGTGCAGAATTGGGCTGAAATCAGTTTTGGGCCTACTTCATTTTAATTCGAGGCCCAACTCAAACCCAAAACCCCTGTGTAACCCAGTCCAGTCCAGCTGACACCAAGGACGTCCAAACGACGTCGTAGTGGTTGAGTCTGATCTGAGCCGTTGATCTCTGAATGATCAACGGCCAAGATCGCTTCCCCATAACCCACTGATGACCCCGACCCGTTTCCACCCGGACCGACCCAAACCCTTTAAAGATGAAACGACACCGTCCCCCATCAGCCAAGAGATCCTGACCCTTCATCGCACCCCATCCAACGGTTAGGAATCAACCCCTCACTAACTATATAAACCCATAACCTTACCCTGCCCCCCTATCCGAACCCCAGCCTTAGGTCACCTTCGTCCTCATCCCCTTCCCCTCCAAAACCCTAGCCGCCCCTGTATTTTTCACCATGAAAGCTGGCGACATGGACGCTGGTGACCCCACCCTTAACACCATAGGACCCCCTTGCCGTCCTGAACATGGATCTGTTAACCACTTAACTCGAATCCCTTCCCACCTTCTCGAATCTTCGTTTGAAGATTCAAGTCGGAACTTGACTTACACCGTTTAACCCCAGTTTCACACCAGACACTCCCCAGACCCCCCTCGTGACCAAACCATGCTTGGTTTGGTCCGAATCTGACCAGGGAAGCATGAATCCCAGATCTAATCTTTGGAACCTTAGGGTTCCTCGTCACTGGTCCGTATCTCGTTTAAACCAAGAGATTAAGGTCTAATGGACCTTAATCGAAGTGTTTCTCATCTGAGAAACACTTCGATTAAAGTCCGTTCAGCCTTAAGAAAGGTCTGTTCGAATCCAAGTTAAGGCTTTTGATTTTTCTGGATTTAAGGTGAGTTTTGCTTTCTTTTCTTTATTCTGTTAGTCCATGTTTGTTTAAAAGGCTGTTCATGGTGTTGTGAAATTTGTGTTTCGAATTTTACCAACTGTGTCCTGTCCACCTTGCCTGAACCTCTGTTGTTTGATTGAGTCCTTCTTCTACATGTTCTGATAATGTGTATGTATGTATTTGTTGTGCAATTAGTTGAATTTCAAATTTGAACTGATTAACTGATTCCTCGAGTACAATTCTGCTTAGTCAGTACAATTCAAATCATGTGTTCGATACTGTTAAATGTCTGATTTTGGCTATGATTGTACATGTTATGATTGATATAGTCGAGTCGACATGTGTCGTCAATTAGTTTCAGTTGTCCGAACAATAACCAATTGACCTGCTTCTGTTAAGCATTGCCTGAATCAATTAGGGACTGGGTTTAGTAACTTATAGTTGTTAATTTGATTTCAGAAATCTAAGGTTTGGTCTGTTAGTTACAGCCTGAATTGGAGGGCATGTGCATTAGTGCACAACATGTGCATAAAAGCCATTCTGATTAAAATAATTTGACAGCATGTTTGTCAGATTATATTCTTGCTGCCCTGTCTGCCTTTTAGTTTAAAGATTAGAGGGTACTGTCAGGAATATCATGGGGGAGGTTTATACTTAATTAGCTAAGTGGAAACTGAAAAGGGACAACACATGGGAGGGGACCTGATTGATTAACAGGCTGTTCAAATAGCCTGATTTGGAGCTATAAAAGAGGAGGAAGATATGGATACATGGGGGATACACACAAAAGGGAAGCTGAAACCAAACAGAATCAGTTTCTAAGGGAGAAAGAGAGTTTGTTTTTCTTGGAAATCAGGAGGGGGATTTAGAAAAGAAATTCTTGCTCGACTGGAAAACACTACTTTTCCTCATCCTTTCGTGTCTGAAGTCTAGTATCCAGTTTGTTTTGTTTCTATCAGATTTTAGGATTTTCCCTCTGAGTTTTGAAAAGATCAAATATTGATTATTGTACCATTGGTTTACTGCCTTGGTCTGTTGGTCTGGGATTGTCATTGTTGCTGTATTGCTTTGTTTGTTACTACCATTCTTGTGCTGCTGCTGCTGACTCTTCTGCTTCCACTTCTTCTTTACATTTCAGTATCCAGGTACACATTTCAAGTCCCATATTGGTGTAACTGTAACAGTCTGAAAGCATGAAATGAAAGTTGGAGAAGTTTAAATGTCTGTTGTAATACTTATGGCATGTTGATTTCTTTCTATATATATGATTAGTTTGTAAATTTCAATAGCAGGAAAAGATCAGTTTGGTGCTTAGCTGAGTTCTAGTCTCTTGCGTCTTAGTTTATAGTTGTTTGTTAGTACGAGATGTAATGTACAATATGTAGAATGCATGGATAATTGACATAGAATTTTTGACCGGATTCCTGTTTAACTATAATGACATGCATAGGATAGAATATTTCCACCTTACACAATGATGTTCTGTTTTACTTTAGTTCTTTCATCAGGACCCGCTAGGCAGTATATAGAAGCACGTTCGAATCCCCATTAGCAATAATGCCTAGTGTTCAATTCCCTTAATCTAGCCTAAAATAAGTCTAGTTAAGTTCAATTCAAGAAATGTTTGGATACAAGTGTAGCATTTGGGCAATCTCGCATGTTTCACAAGGTATGACGTCTCTTCACTTTGTAAATAATTAAGCAGAAATTGATAAGAATCCAGGTTAGGCCAAAGCATATAATTTAATTAGCATGTACCTTTCCTTCTAGTTTTAGAGACAAATGCATTAGAAATGTAGCCACTTTAGGATACCCTTTCTAAAATAGAGACGAGCCTCGCCAAATAAAAAATGCGAAATTGCGGGACCCTCAACAAATAACCATAACAAGTATTTAGAATTCAGGATAGGCTGTTTAGTGAATCTCACCGCCTTCCCCAAAGATAATAATACGTTAGACTCTTTAGACACGGTTTAATTAAATTACATTCTTAAATTCGGGTGCGCATTTATGTGACCCAAATTCAAATCTCAACGGAGTTGAAATGCGTTAACAACTACGGGTGCATTGATTGTGACGTGGTCCGAGATGCATTTTCACGACGTTGCAATTCTATAAAAATAAATGATAATAAAAGCGGTTTAAAATTTAAGAAAAGCACATAAGTCACAACATGTATTTAAATCAGATATTTAGCCATTATAACAGTTTAAGCGACCGTGCTAGAACCACGGGATTCGAGGGTGCCTAACACCTTCCCTCGGGTCAACATAATTCCTTACTTAGAATTTCTGGTTCGCAGACTTCATTTGGAAAAGTCGAATATTTTTCCTCGATTTGGGATTCAAGATAAACCGGTGACTTGGGACACCAAAAGCCAAACCTTTCCCAAGTGGCAACTCTGAATTAAATAAATAATCCCATTTCGAATATTGTCACTTAAATTGGAAAACCTCCCTCGCGCATTTAACCCTTCGGGGCGGGCGCGCAAAAAGGAGGTGTGACAACTGTTTTCCAGGAAATGCAATTCTGCGGTCTAGAATGCGGTCGCATAACAGATATGTCGAGCTTAGAATAATTGTTATATTTGGCTTTATTATCTGATTCTTTATTACATGTTTTTGCATAACATGCTAAATGTTGTCTTTTACCGCTTTGATATTATCTGAACTGTATATAAACTGTGCCGAAACCCTTCTCTTCTTACCTCCGGGGAGAAGCTCGCTGGTCGAGACTCCCTATTCTGTTAGTGACGATACCCAGAATAAGAAAGAGGTCGGACAAGTTACGAAGCCGGACGATCTCGCGGGTCCCCGGTACGTAGCCCCCTCCTCGACTCGAGTTGTCTGCTCGGGTACACAGTCTAGAACAAATACCCAGGTTGTGAACCTAGTATAACGAAACTTCATGCCGGATCCCTAGTAGGAACGCTTATTTGCATTATGTTGCGTTTGACTTAGGGGACTCAACACAGGGGTTGGGTCTGTCTAGGACAGGCAACCTGAGATGAAAAGACCATCCTGCTGCATCCTATTTGTTTTGCGCATTTATTTGCTTCGGTTCCGCATGCTGACCGGTTTCTAAAAAAAAAGAAGAAAATAGCAGCGTAGGGAGATAATTACTTATTTTGGAAAAATAGAACCAATGTCCAAGTAGTGTCAAAACCTCGCCGGAATTTTTCTAAAAAAAAAAGAGAATAAAAACAAAATTTGTCTTCTTAGTTTGAGTTATAAAAAAAATATAATTTTTTTTATCACACTTTCAAAAAAAAAAAGAAGGTATTTATTTAAAAGTAAAAAAAAACGGAAAATTCATAATTCAAAAAAAAATGTTGTTTCTTTCGTAGTACCCCTTTTATAAATTCAGACTAATAGTCCAAATATTTCCTTAAAAAAAATATATATATATTTTCTTTAGTCTTTATCTCTTTTCAAAAGAAAAAATATAATAAAAAAATATATTCTTGTTTTTTAGGTTTATTTGATTTTCTCTATTCACGATATTCCTGAACTATGCCGGTTTGATTCTCACCGGATGTGAGATACGTAGGCAACCCTCGTCGGGTTCAACCCCATTTTGCTAAAATAGCCAAAATCAATAAATAAATAAAAAAAAAGAAAAAAGAAGATGTGTCAATTTTTAAAAGAGTCATAAATAAGTCAGGTGACGCTGTTTTGTCATAAATAGCCGAATGTTTCCGAAAAAGGGACGCCGGAAGGCTGACTTTGCATAAACAGCCACCTTTGGGTCTTGCTTAGCATTTTTGTCCAGTTGACCCACACAGCCTTAAAATCTTCGTCCCCAAAGTGTTTAAAGGCCGTGTTCAAAACTTGATCCCCTTTGTAAAATATTTTTGAGTCAATTCATTTTTGTTAAAATCACCTTAATAAATGTGCAGGATGAGCACGATGCAAAATGAACATTTTTCAATAATGACCAAAATCCCTGTCAAGTTACGGCTATGGTGGAATGATCTAGGTGTTGAAGGACAAAATGAGGTCAAGAAATATCTGAAAGGTCTCGTGGGTTTGTTGGAAATCCAGCCTCGGGGAGATATCATAAGAGCTTTGATTACCTACTGGGACCCGGCGCACAATGTTTTCCATTTCTCTGATTTTGAACTCACCCCGACTTTGGAAGAAATGGCTGGGTACATCGGGAATGCTGAACTTCCGTTGAGGCAAAAATACTTGGTCGCCCCAAGAGTCGTCACGGTACATCGGTTCCTAGATTCATTGAAGATACCCAGAACAGTCCACAACCCGGATCTGGCAGCCGGATTTTGTACTCCATGCTTCATATATGATAGGTACGGTCATGAGGGGGGATTCAATAATCCAATCAACAAACTGTGCAGCAAAGGTGTTCGTCAGAAGTGGGACAAGCACAGACGGGTAGCGTTCATAATGATGTTCCTGGGCCTTCTGGTATTTCCAAGGAAAGACGGAAACATTGATTTGAACATATCCGGGGTCGTCAGCACTTTACTCACGCAAAGTGACAGTACTCTCGCGCCTATGGTGGTATCTGACATCTTTCGAGCTCTTACAGCTTGTAAAGCTGGGGGAAATTTCTTCGAAGGTTGTAACTTGCTCCTACAGATATGGATGACCGAGCACCTCTGCCATCATTCCGAGATTTTGAGCCATGGTTCCCCGGAAAAGACTTGCATAGAAGAATCTTACACGAGAACCAAAGAGATCAGTTTGCCCAAAGGAGTCCTGGCATGGACCTCGTTCTTTCAAGCTCTTACTGCCAGCCAAATACAATGGACGCTAGGATGGTTGCCTGTTGATGAGATCCTATATATGTCGGCAACTAAAACTTATTTCTTACTGATGGGGCTTAAGAGCATTCAACCTTACGCACCCTGCCGAGTTTTGAGACAGTTTGGAAGATGCCAGACAGTACCTCATGAGGAAGATCTTAGCACTCAAGCAGTTGAGATAAGTCCTAACGGACAATTCCCAGAAGCGAAGATTCGCCAAATCTGGAGTGAGTGTCAATATTTGAAATCAGATACTTGTGTGCGGGATCGAGCCAAAGGAGAGACGGCGCCAGGTTAGCTTGCATGGTATAGAAGGGAATTTGAGCATGAAAGGCCGGCTAAGAGACCCCACATCCGGAATTTCACCGAATTATCGCAAAGGCAGTGGGATTGGTTAGAAAAGGAAAAAGGCTATTGCGCCGAAATCAGCAGGTTAAAGCAACAAGTGGAAGACTTGAAATATGAGCACAACGTGCAAGTTGCTACCAATCTGGGAGAGCGGAACAGGTTAATTCAGGAAAACGAAATGCTCAGAGCCCAGATCAAACAGATAAAGGTGGATGCGGATAAACAGCCAAGGCGTCGTTCAGACGAGCAGATGATAAAAAGGCTAAAAAGTGAAATCAGGGAATGGAAAGATGGTTTGGAGAAATCTGAAAACGTCATAGTAGAGCTCAGGGCACAGTGGGATACAAGAGTAGATAAGCATCGCCAATACCTGAATCAATTGGAAGGCGACCACGAGAAAATTGTTGCTAAAATAAAGAGAGAGATGGCTGCACTTGAGATCAAAGCAGTTAATCAGGCCAAGGATTTCCAAATTGAGAGCAAATATTGGTACGACTCAATAGCTCAGATGAAGTTGGAAGTACGGCGACTGAAGCATCAGCATATACAGGATGCTCAAGTATTCAAGATATGCAGCGATCAGATAAAACGCCTGCTCGTAGAGAAGAAGCAAACCAGAGATAGGATCAATGCCATTGCCCATGCCATCACCAGACGATATCTACGATGTGAGAACATGTCCAGCGTTACCGTCCTCTCGGCAGTGATGGGTTATGTCAAGCAGACTGTGCACGAGCTGGAGCAACTTGAGAGGGATCTCACGCCTAGGACCGCGGCGAGGCCGAACGATGCCCCGCGGACACCAATTTTCAAAACCATAATGCACTCATAAGTCAAGCCTGCATCTTAGCATCTTCTGCCTGTTTTTCCCATCAGGGTGATTTTTAGTCTATTTTGAGTCTAGGTTTATTTTCAAAGTTTGCTCTTTCTTTTGCAAAATATAGTTTGTAATAGACCATTTCAACAATAAAGAGGTTGCTTCTTTTACGCTCATTTGTGTTTTTCGAACTACGTAATGATCTGATTCACGTAGGCATCGTGATACGTAGGCAATCCTCATCAGATCCGGTCGCATTTCTTTTACTGTAAAATAAAAAAATAAAAAAAGAAAAGGGGAAAAACTAATAAGAGGAAAATGACGGAAGGACGCATGCTCTCGTAGCAAACATGTAGTAATCCACTTAACTGTATAGGTGCATCATGCCCAACGTGAGATTGACTATCTGTTATTTGCTGCAAAATTAACCGTGCGTTTGTCGTTGAGTATCCAGGGTTTTTGAAAAGACGGTTGGTTTGGTGAAAGTCTGGCCTCGCACTCATATTTCACGAGGTCAAGGAGAAGTGTTCAACTACCTGTTGTTAGGACCAGAAGCAGTACTCACACTTACTTCACCAGGTCAAAAGGAAGTGTGGAAATGTCTTCAGAAATTCCATTGCAAACAATCCCTGTTTCCGAGGAGAGCTCAATCTCAGCAGTCCTCACACCTGAATCCGCAACTGCGGAGGAAAATAGAATCCTACGGCTCCGCATGTTGGAAATGCTGGACGACTGGAATAATGGGAAAGAACCGCCAAGTGTCGTCCCCGGATTCCCTGAATTATTCTCCAGGTCAAGTGGGACTTCTAATGTCCCCATAAATTATCCTGCTACCCCATTCGGGTACCCAGCCACCTCAGCCTTCTCTGCTGGATCGCCTTCTGAGCCTCATCCCCGAATGTCATCCACCGATGCAAGCATGAACATCTTTACTGCATCGCCTTGTCCGATTACGGCACAACCTGCCACGTACAAGCCAAGCTTTGACTCATCCTCTTTTACATTCCAAGCACCATCGTTCTCAATGGAACCAACTAGGTTCGCTACCAGCACTAATCCTCTACCGCCTCAGCGCGAGCTTGCACCAGGGCAGGATCAGAACCCCAGAATTGCAGAACAAAATGAGATTGCCAAGAGAATGAGAAGCCTTGAACAAAGTTTGAAGAATATGCAAGGATTGAGCGGACAGAAGAGCGTCTCTTACGCTGACCTATGCATGTTCCCTCACGTGCACCTGCCAACGGGTTTCAAGACCCCAAAGTTCGAGAAATACGATGGGCACGGTGACCCCATTGCACATCTTAAGAAATACTGCAACCAATTTCGGGGAGCCGGCGGAAAAGAAGAACTGCTAATGGAATATTTTGGGGAAAGTCTAGTAGGGATAGCCTCGGAATGGTATATGGACCAGGAAATGTCCCGATGGCATATTTGGGATGATCTCACCAGAGATTTTGTGAAACAATTCCAGTATAACATCGACATTGCGCCAGACCGAAATTCTCTGTCGAATTTGAAGAAGAAACCTTCAGAAAGCTTCAGAGAATATGCTATTAAGTGGCGTAAATAGGCGTCAAGAGTGAAGCCTCCCATGGATGAAGTGGAAATGGTCACTACCTTTCTCCAGGCTCAAGAGTCTGACTATTTCCAAAACATGATGTCAGCCATGGGTAAGCCATTCGCGGAAGCGATCAAGATTGGAGAGATGGTGGAAAATGGTCTGAAAACAGGTAGGATTCTGAGTCAAGCAGCCATAAGGGCGACCTCCTAGGCCGTCCAAAGCGGGTCCGGAGGAATGACAAGAGGGAAGAAGAAGGAAGAAACGACTATGGCAGCCTCGGAAGCAAGGGAGTATCGTCATCCTAGGCCCCGTTTTCCGGAAAGAACCCCACAACACTACTACCCCCACTCAAATTTGGCATATGCTCATCAACCTTATATGGTCATGAATGCCCAGCCTTATGACCATCCACCACAACAAGCCAACCGAAGCCCAGCTCCACCTCCCAGAAATCAGCCTCCTTACCGCAACCACTATAACCCACAACCCCCGCAGAATAACTTCCGCCCTCAGGAGCCACCCAGAAGGCGGACTTTTACGCCCATCGGTGAACCATACTCAACTTTGTTCCCAAAACTGGTCCAGTTGGGTTTCTTGCAACCAATCCCTCAAACAAGTCAAAACCCGACGTCACCTTCTTACAAAGCTGGAGTTAGATGCGCCTATCATTCAGGGGCTGAGGGACATGATACAAATGACTGCTGGTCGTTGAAGAGAGTGGTCGAAAATTTGATAGAGCAAGGGAAGATAGTGCTAAGGGACGAGGAGATCCCGAATGTAACTAACAATCCATTACCTGCTCACAATAATGGGCCGCTGATCGGAATGATCTGTGAAGACAAAGAGTTCGACCCTGCTCTGAAAGCCATAATTGCCATTGTCGACACGGGAAAGAGGCCCGAAACAGACCAGAAACCAGAAAAAGGGGAGGAGGCCAAAGCTATAAACAAAGTGCCTGAAAAGAAGGTGGAGAAGAAAGTGGTACCAGTAAAGGATGGAGTTCTTTACATACCACGAGGTCGAGCTGAGAAGACGCAGAACTTCGGAATCAAAAAGACAAAACCTATGTACATGCCGAAAGGGGCCTATGTGGTCCGGGGGACGATTCAACCACCTCGGCTGAATGAGCCAGTGGTTATCGGACGCGTGCCACAAAAGCCAATGACCAACCCGTCCACAGTGCCGTGGAATTATCAAAAGACTTTGGTAATGTACAAAGGTAAAGAGGTCATGGGAGAACTTCCAGAAAATACTTTCATTGGAAGGTATTCAAATACCTAAGAACTGAACAACGCCACACAAAGGCGCTTCCCTCCAAAGAAGCCCGTAAGTGTTGAAGAAGCGGAAGTGTTCTTCCAACAAATGAAAATGCCGGATTACGAAGTGATAGATCAACTGCGCAAGTACCCCGAGCAAGTGTCCATGCTGTCATTGTTAATGAGGTCGACCGAGCATCAAAAGATCTTACTGAAGACCCTGAATGAAGCATATGTGCCAGTTGAAACCTCGGTAGAACAATTAGAGCGGATGACAGAAAGATTCTTCGCCGTCAACCAAATCTCTTTCAGCAAGAACGATCTACCCCCAGAAGGAGCGGCACACAACAAGGCTTTGCATCTAACAGTTAAATGCGAAGACTATTATGTCAAGCGGGTAATGTTGGATGGGGGCTCAGGCGTTGACATTTGCCCGTTCTCCACGCTACAAAGAATGGAAATTGGGACCGGAAGAATCCGACCCAACAATGTCTGCGTAAGGGCTTTCGACGGCATCAAGAGAGATACCTTGGGAGAAATAGACCTGTTGTTGGTCATAGGACCAGTCGAATTTCAAGTAACCTTCCAGGTGCTCGACATGGATACATCCTACAATTTCCTCCTTGGCAGACCTTGGATCCATGCAGTAGGAGCCGTGCCTTCCACTCTTCACCAGATGGTGAAGTTCGAGTACGAAGACCGAGAGATCGTGGTCCATGGGGAAGATGAGCATGCTATTTATCGGGACCCGTCCATCCCATATCTGGAACCGAGAGAAGAGAGCGAACATACGGTCTTTCAAGCTTTTGAGATTGTACTGGCAGAGCAGCACGAAGAGGGAATACCCTGCCCCAGCCTTTCTTGTCTAACGCCTCGGTTATGGTGGCCAAAGAGATGATCCGACACGGATTTAGGCCAGGAAAAGGGCTTGGACGAACCCTTCAGGGAATAACAGAACCCATTACCTTGCCAGTCACCAAGAAACCTTTTGGACTAGGTTTTAAACCTACTCCAGCAGACGAAGAGTGGGCAAAGAAAAGGAAAAATGAGGGTTGGAAGTTACCTCGACCACTGCCAGATTTATATGCAACTTTCATCAGGCCAAGGTACGCCGAAGAAGAAGATGATGAGGTCTTCACAGCTGAGGAAATCGAGGAGATATGTGGAGCGATAAGAGAGATGCTCTACGAGATCCACATGGTTCAACCAGGTGAAGGCACAAGCACTGCTGAGATGATGAACGTGGGGCCGAACGCCAAACTTCAAAACTGGGAGGCCACGCCATTCCCGACTAGACGGAAGTCCAGGTAGACCTGTCCTGCCACCTTTCCTGTGTCACAAGTTATCTCCAGGACATAACTTGAATGTTCTCTTCCTTTCCATTGTTGTTTTGAATTCCTAAGTTGTAAACATTGTTGTCTTCCAACTTTCCAAAGAAAATAAAAAAAATCATCATTGCTTTCCCATTCTTTCTTTTGTCTGATTTTTGTTATTTTTCCTTTTATCTTTCTTTTTAGTTATAATAATGCGGCTTTAAATATGACATGCTTGCGTACTTCACGCCCAGATCACAATGAGCTATTTAACTGCGAATTAATGAACCCAGAACCAGAATATGATGCGGAAGAAGCTTTTAGGGAAATAAACCGAGAGTTGGAATATTTTGAGAATAAACCTAAGCCAAATCTGAATGACACCAAACCGGTTAATTTAGGAACTCCTGAAGAAATCCGGGAGACCAAAATAAGCATTCACACGGACAAGAAAATGCGAGAGGCGATAATTCAACTTCTTTTTGAATTTAAAGACGTGTTTGCTTGGTCATATGATGACATGCTGGGTCTAGGTGTTGATCTAGTGGTTCATAAATTTCCGATTCATCCTGATTGTCCTCCAGTTCAACAAAGGCAACGAAAGTTCAAAACTGAGGTCAGTGACAAGATTAAAGAGGAGATCACTAAACAACTGAAAACGGGAGTGATTCGGGTAGTCCAATATACAACATGGTTGGCGAATGTGGTTCCGGTACCGAAAAAAGACGGGAAGACTCGGGTATGCGTAGATTACCGATATTTGAATAGAGCAAGTCCCAAAGATAATTTCCCACTGCCCAACATCCACATCCTCGTTGATAATTGCGCCAAATACGAGATACAGTCTTTCATAGATTGTTACGTTGGGTATCATCAGGTACTGATGGATGAAGAGGATGCCGAGAAAACTGCCTTCACCACACCTTGGGGCACCTACTGCTATCGGGTCATGCCATTCGGTTTGAAGAATGCTGGGGCTACTTACATGAGGGCCATGACTGCCATTTTTCATGACATGATGCATCAGGAAATAGAGGTGTACGTAGACGACGTGATAGTCAAGTCCAGAACGCAGGATAATCACATCCAAGCCTTGAGGAAATTCTTCGAGAGACTAAGGAAGTATGACTTGAAGCTAAACCCAGCCAAGTGTGCTTTCGGAGTCCCGTCGGGCAAACTTTTGGGCTTCATCGTAAGCAGGAGAGGTATCGAGCTAGATCCAACTAAGATAAAATCCATCAGAGATCTGCCTCCCCCGAGAACAAAGAAAGACGTAATGAGTCTGTTGGGCAGGTTGAACTACATCAGTCAGTTTATTGCCCAGCTGACAAGCACGTGTGAGCCCATATTCAAGCTGTTAAGGAAAGATGCGGCGATTAAATGGACAACTGAGTGTCAAGAATCCTTTGATAATGTCAAAGAATACCTTTCGAATCCCCCAGTCTTGGTCCCTCCAGAACTAGGGATGCCATTTTTCTTGTATCTGACAGTCTTGGAGAACTCTTTCGGTTGCGTCCTCGGGCAACACGACATAACCGGAAAGAAAGAGCAAGCAATCTACTACTTGAGCAAGAAATTCACCGGCTACGAGGCCAAATACACACTGTTGGAAAGGACATGTTGCGCTCTCACGTGGGTTGCTCAAAAGCTGAGACATTATCTCCAAGCCCACACCACGTTCCTCATAAGCAGGTTGGATCCTTTAAAGTATATATTTCAGAAACCGATGCCTACGGGAAGACTGGCCAAGTGGCAAATCTTGCTTACTGAATTCGACATAGTCTATGTCACTCGCACGGCAATGAAAGCCCAAGCGCAGATCATTTGGCCGAAAATCCGGTCGATGAGGAATACTAGCCATTGAGTACCTACTTTCCAGATGAAGAAGTAAACGCTGTAGAGGTGATCTCAGAGGACGCTCATGTTTGGAAGATGTTCTTTGATGGAGCCGTGAATGCCAAAGGTATAGGAATTGGGGCAATTTTGATCTCGCCTTCCGGTCAGCATTATCCCGCCACAGCTAGACTGCGTTTCTTTTGCACAAATACTACAGCTGAGTATGAAGCCTGCATCATGGGCATGCATATGGCAATCGATCAGGATGTCGAAGACTTACTGATTATGGGAGATTCTGACCTGATTATCCGACAAGTCCAAGGTGAATGGGAAACTCGGGATGTCAAACTTATCCCATACCGACAGCATGTGGAGGACCTCGGCAAGCATTTTACATCAATAGAGTTCAGGTATATCCCGAGGTGTCACAATGAACTGGCGGACGCACTTGCTACTCTGGCTTCAATGCTACCCTACCCAGGCAACGCCCACGTCGATCCATTGGAAATCCAAATCAGGGAAAGACACGGTTACTGCAATGTAATCGAGGCGGGATCAAATACGCAGCCTTGGTACCATGACATCAAGAGGTTCTTGAAAACGCAAGAATATCCCGAGCATGCTACTGGAGATCAAAAGAGGACCGTTAGGCGACATGCAAGGGGTTTCTTTCTGAGCGGTGAATTGTTGTACAAACGAAACCCGTACCTCAACCTATTAAGATGTGTCGACGCCGAGGAGGCGAAGAAGATCATGCACGAAGTACACGCAGGTGTGTGCGGACCTCATATGAACGGGTATGTCTTAGCGAAGAAAATCCTTCGAGCAGGTTATTACTGGATAACCATGGAAAAGGATTGCTTTAGCTTCGTTCGGAAGTGTCATCAGTGTCAGGTGCACGGTGATCTGATTCATGCACCTCCCACAGAACTACATCCCATGTCTGCGCCTTGGCCATTTGTCGCCTGGGGCATGGACGTCGTTGGACCAATCGAGCCGAATGCTTCAAATGGACACAGATTTATACTGGTTGCCATAGACTACTTCACAAAATGGGTAGAGGCTGTCACTCTCAAGTCGGTCACTAAAAAAGCTGTAGTGGATTTTGTGCACTCAAATCTTATCTGTCGTTTCGGTATTCCTGCAACTATCATTACAGATAATGCAACAAATTTGAACAGTCACTTGATGAGAGATGTATGCGAGCAATTCAAAATAACGCATAGGAATTCTACTCCTTATCGGCCAAAGGCCAATGGTGCTGTAGAAGCGGCGAACAAAAACATCAAGAAGATTTTGAGAAAAACGATCCAAAGTTCCCGACAGTGGCATGAGCAGTTACCATTTGCATTATTGGGGTATCACACTACGGTACGCACATCGGTAGGAGCGACTCCTTATCTTTTGGTTTATGGGACCGAGGCTGTAATACCGGCAGAGGTGGAAATTCCTTCGCTTCGAACCATTGTCGAAGCGAAAATCGAAGACAGCGAGTGGGTCAAGACTCGGTTAGAGCAATTGACTTTGATTGATGAAAAGCGAATGGCCGCGATTTGTCACGGACAGTTGTACCAACGAAGAATGGCCCGTGCTTACAAAAAGAGAGTCCGGCCCAGGAATTTCGAAGTAGGTCAGCTGGTACTGAGGCGTATTCTGCCGCATCATGAGGAAGCCAAAGGGAAGTTTGCTCTAAATTGGAAAGGCCCATACATCACAAGGAAGATATTGCCAAGAGGAGCGTTGTATTTAGGTGATGTCGAAGGAAATGACCCCGAAACAGCAGTAAATGCAGATGCAGTCAAGAGATACTACGTCTAAATTATACTCCAGTGGTCCTGACACATTTGAAAATGACGAAGGTTTTATTCCCCACTACTCCCAAACACTACCCAATTCTCTCTACAAGCCTTTGGGCCGCTTACCACAAAAAAAAAACAACAACAACAAAACAAAACATTGATTGAGTCCTGAACTACGTTTGACTTGATTCCAAAAGGATACGTAGGCAGCCTCTCCCTGAGGTTCAGTCACACCAACAATAAAATCCCATTCACCCTGAAATTGAAACTGGGGCACGTCGAGCAGTTTAGAAGTTAGTATCATCTACCTCTCTTTACCAAGCACAAGCCTTCAGATCAATTACCAAAGATAGTGGGAAACCAATAAGCGTCACAAATGAAGACCGGCACACTCTGAATTGAGAGAGATAAAATGAGAGAGTCTCGTCGGTGAAAACCTTCGGGCACCACGAGGCGACGGGAGTAGAGAAACCAAAATGAGAGAGCTTGTTTAGTAAAAACTCACAAAGAGTGCTATCAAGCGATGACAGGAAGAGAAATGAGAGAGGTCAGCCGGCGAAGACCCGCAAAGGGCGCTGTTGGCCGAAAGAGTGACCCTACCCAAGGAGGTTTCGGCAAAGTTCCACCAGGTTTGGAATCACAGATCCGTTCTGGTTGAGGGAAACGCAAGCTCATGGAAAGTCAGGCGTCCAGTCCAAAGAGCATGTCATGTCATTTAAAGCCAGCATTATCTTCCTCAGATAAGTCTTTCTCATCCCGAAGGGGGCACTCCTTTTCTGAAATTCATTTTATCTTTTCTTTGTTTTTCTTCGAATCTCTTTTATGTTTAAGCCCAAGTTCTAGATGTACCGGAAAGGACAGGTGGCAGGTTTGGTTGCACGGAATTCCGTTTCATGAAGGAAAACGCCTCGTTTCGTTGGTACGTTTGTCCAAGCCTGATGAATCATGATGTTTGATGGCGTTCAAAGTAAAGAGGAAAAAGAGAAATTTCCCCCAGGAAGTCCGCCTTTGGACGAATCCCCACAGAGTCTCCCTTTGTACAATCCCCCACAAAGTCTCCCCAATATATATATAAAAAAAAATTCCCGTTGGAATTTCCCCAGCACATCCCCAGCGAGTCCCTTTGTAAAAATTCCCCAACAAGCTTACCCCAACCAAGCCTAGAAAGCCCGCTTCGAAACAAATCCCCAGCATGCCCCATTGTACAAAAATCCACACAAAGAATCCACTTTGTAAATATTCCCCCATAGGGTTTCCTTTGTACAAATCCCCACAAAATACCTCCAATAAAATCCCCATTGAGAACCTCCAAGCAAAACGGGACACAAAAAAAAAAGAAAAAAAAAGAGCCTTACGAGGCAAATCATCACAGAATTTGGAAATACAAGCCTGAGCGGTCTAAAGGGTTTCGGCATATGAATCAAATCAATGGCGGGACTTCACAACAGAAATGAAGACGCAACAAAGCAACCGGGAACGATCAAGGTCACCAAACCGACCGTCATTTCCGAACTAACAATTGTCCTTTGTCTGAAAAGTTGAAACAGGTGTAATCCAAGACAACCGTGCAAGAAGCAGGTGTCGCCCAAAGAAGAAGGTACATGGGTACAAGAAATATTTTGGCAATAAGGAATTCACTCGAAAGGTAAGTTTCCACGAAACTCCCTTTTACCTTCTACTAAAACAAGAAAATTCAAAAAAAAGAGATCGTTTAGTATTCTCGAACTTTGTCCCCAGCCAGTCAGCATTAGGGTTTTAAACCCTAAACTGAACTTTTTTCCTTTCAGCCAGCATTACGGTTTTAAACCCTAAACTAAGCTTTTCCATGCAGTCAGCATTGGGGTTTTAAACCCTAAACTGAATTTTTCCTTTAATCAGCATTAGGGTTTTAAACCCTAAACTGAATTCTTTTCCATTCAGCCAGCATTAGGGTTTTAAACCCTAAACTGAGCTTTTCCATGCAATCAGCATTAGGGTTTTAAACCCTAAACTGAATTTTTCCTTTAGTCAGCATTAGGGTTTTAAACCCTAAACTGAACTTTTTTCCATTCAGCAAGCATTAGGGTTTTAAACCCTAAACTGAGCTTTTCCATGCAATCAGCATTAGGGTTTTAAACCCTAAACTGAATTTTTCCTTTAGTCAGCATTAGGGTTTTAAATCCTAAACTGAACTTTTTTCCATTCAGCCAGCATTAGGGTTTTAAACCCTAAACTGAGCTTTTCCATGCAATCAGCATTAGGGTTTTAAACCCTAAACTGAATTTTTCCATGTAGTCAGCATTAGGGCTTTAAACTCTAAACTGAATTTTTCCTTTAGTCAGCATTAGGGTTTTAAACCCTAAACTGATCTTTTTTCCATTCAGCCAGCATTAGGGTTTTAAACCCTAAACTGAGCTTTTCCATGCAATCAGCATTAGGGTTTTAAACCCTAAACTGAATTTTTCCTTTAGTCAGCATTAGGGTTTTAAACCCTAAACTGAACTTTTTTCCATTCAGCCAGCATTAGGGTTTTAAACCCTAAACTGAGCTTTTCCATGCAATCAGCATTAGGGTTTTAAACCCTAAACTAAATTTTTCCTTTAGTCAGCATTAGGGTTTTAAACCCTAAACTGAATTTTTTTCCATTCAGTCAGCATTAGGGTTTTAAACCCTAAATTGAACTTTTTTCCATTCAGCCAGCATTAGGGTTTTAAACCATAAACTGAGCTTTTCCATGCAATCAACATTAGGGTTTTAAACGCTAAACTGAATTTTTCCTTTAGTCAGCATTAGGGTTTTAAACCCTAAACTGAACTTTTTTCCATTCAGCCAGCATTAGGGTTTTAAACCCTAAACTGAGATTTTCCATGCAATCAGCATTAGGGTTTTAAACCCTAAACTGAATTTTTCCTTTAGTCAGCATTAGGGTTTTAAACCCTAAACTGAACTTTTTCCATTCAGCTAGCATTAGGGTTTTAAACCCTAAACTGAGCTTTTCCTTCCAGTCAGCATTAGGGTTTTAAACCCTAAACTGAACTTTTCCTTTAGTCAGCACTAGGGTTTTAAACCCTAAACTGAACTTTTTCCATTCAGCTAGCATTAGGGTTTTAAACCCTAAACTGAGCTTTTCCATGCAATCAGCATTAGGGTTTTAAACCCTAAACTGAATTTTTCCTTTAGTCAGCATTAGGGTTTTAAACCCTAAACTGAATTTTTTTCCATTCAGCCAGCATTAGGGTTTTAAACCCTAAACTGAGCTTTTCCACGCAGCCAGCATTAGGGTTTTAAACCCTAAACTGAACCTTTTCCATTTAGTCAGCATTAGGGTTTTAAAACCCTAAACTGAACTTTTCCCCAGTTGCTCAGTATTAGAGTTTCAACTCTAAAAACTGAACTTCTCCCTAGCTATTCGGTATTAGGGATCCAACCCTGAACTGGGCATTTTATCTTCCTTCCTCAATTTTATGAACTTCATGTCGAATAATTAATGAAATTTCCCTAGTGAAACTGGGGCAGAAAATTTCGTTCGTTTGTTTGTTTTCTCCCGCAGGTCTAACCTCGAGCCACACGGATCGAAATGACCCACGAGATGAGTCTCAACTCAGAATCTAAAAAAAAAAAAGAAAAGGACAAAAAGAAGATGTCCCGAGATACCGGAGAAAATGGAAGGCGGATCATTCCAAGATTTGATTAAGGTCCAGAACTCTGCCAGTCACGTCTCCCTGAGTATCCCAGAGGTTAAACAAGCACCTACAACTCGCAAGCATCAAGATTCGGATCGAAGTCTCCAAGCAAAATCAGCTAAGACCCATGATCAAGTCGCAAAAGAATCATAGATATGGATCTTGTAACTAGCAGTTGACATGCATATAAGTATTTAGTTCAGTTTCAATTTTTCTTTAGTTGTAATAAGGCGTTCAGTAAAGCAGGTGACAACAGCAACAGCAGTAACAGCAAGCATCGCAGTCCCATGGTAGTCCCAGCTACCAAAACTTCCCGAACTACATTGACCTGATTCCTGTTTAGCCCAGGATATGTAGGAAACCTTTGGAGCAAAGGTTCGGTCAAATCTTTCAAAAAATGCTTCACACGGAGTAGTCCATAGGCAAAAATCGCTCATATCCGCTCACTTTATCTTTGCACGAAAACTCTTCGTGTTTCCGAACAAAGAGAGGCAGCTGTGAGCACGTGATTTTTGTTTTACGCGACAATCGCTCCAAAAGAAATAAAAATAATAACAAATGGTCCTATTGTACAATTTTTGAATTTTACATGGCACTTTGTTAATTATTTATGATATTTTTGCCCATTTTATCTTATTAAAACAAAATACAAAAAAAATGATGTGTCATGCGTAATTGGAACCGTAATCCGGTTGTTAAATAAGAAAACCATAAATAGGCATCTTTGTCCGTGATTTTTTGTTTTGTTTGATTTTTACCTGCTTCAAATATTTTAATATGTGTGTGCAAATAATTGTATTAAGTGTCTATTTAATTTTAATTTGATTTACTTAGGTTTTGTTTTAAAATAAAAAAAAATATATATATATAATAATAAAATAATAATAATAAAAGAGAGTGCAGAATTGGGCTGAAATCAGTTTTGGGCCTACTTCATTTTAATTCGAGGCCCAACTCAAACCCAAAACCCCTGTGTAACCCAGTCCAGTCCAGCTGACACCAAGGACGTCCAAACGACGTCGTAGTGGTTGAGTCTGATCTGAGCCGTTGATCTCTGAATGATCAACGGCCAAGATCACTTCCCCATAACCCACTGATGACCCCGACCCGTTTCCACCCGGACCGACCCAAACCCTTTAAAGATGAAACGACACCGTCCCCCATCAGCCAAGAGATCCTGACCCTTCATCGCACCCCATCCAACGGTTAGGAATCAACCCCTCACTAACTATATAAACCCATAACCTTACCCTGCCCCCCTATCCGAACCCCAGCCTTAGGTCACCTTCGTCCTCATCCCCTTCCCCTCCAAAACCCTAGCCGCCCCTGTATTTTTCACCATGAAAGCCGGCGACATGGACGCCGGTGACCCCAACCTTAACACCATAGAACCCCTTTGCCGTCCTAAACATGGATCTGTTAACCACTTAACTCGAATCCCTTCCCACCTTCTCGAATCTTCGTTTGAAGATTCGAGTCGGAACTTGACTTACACCGTTTAACCCCAGTTTCACACCAGACACTCCCCAGACCCCCCTCGTGACCAAACCATGCTTGGTTTGGTCCGAATCTGACCAGGGAAGCATGAATCCCAGATCTAATCTTTGGAACCTTAGGGTTCCTCGTCACTGGTCCGTATCTCGTTTAAACCAAGAGATTAAGGTCTAATGGACCTTAATCGAAGTGTTTCTCACTTCGATTAAAGTCCGTTCAGCCTTAAGAAAGGTCTGTTCGAATCCAAGTTAAGGCTTTTGATTTTTTGGGATTTAAGGTGAGTTTTGCTTTCTTTTCTTTATTCTGTTAGTCCATGTTTGTTTAAAAGGCTGTTCATGTTGTTGTGAAATTTGTGTTTCGAATTTTACCAGCTGTGTCCTGTCCACCTTGCCTGAACCTCTGTTGTTTGATTGAGTCCTCCTTCTACTTGTTCTGATAATGTGTATGTATGTATTTGTTGTGCAATTAGTTGAATTTCAAATTTGAACTGATTAACTGATTCCTCGAGTACAATTCTGCTTAGTCAGTACAATTCAAATCATGTGTTCGATACTGTTAAATGTCTGATTTTGGCTATGATTGTACATGTTATGATTGATATAGTCGAGTTGACATGTGTCGTCAATTAGTTTCAGTTGTCCGAACAATAACCAATTGACCTACTTCTGTTAAGCATTGCTTGAATCAATTAGGGACTGGGTTTAGTAACTTATAGTTGTTAATTTGATTTCAGAAATCTAAGGTTTGGTCTGTTAGTTACAGCCTGAATTGGAGGGCATGTGCATTAGTGCACAACATGTGCATAAAAGCCATTCTGATTAAAATAATTTGACAGCATGTTTGTCAGATTATATTCTTGCTGCCCTGTCTGCCTTTTAGTTTAAAGATTAGAGGGTACTGTCAGGAATATCATGGGGGAGGTTTATACTTAATTAGCTAAGTGGAAACTGTAAAGGGACAGCACATGGGAGGGGACCTGATTGATTAATAGGCTGTTCAAATAGCCTGATTTGGAGCTATAAAAGAGGAGGAAGATAGGGATACATGGGGGATACACACAAAAGGGAAGCTGAAACCAAACAGAATCAGTTTCTAAGGGAGAAAAAGAGTTTGTTTTTCTTGGAAATCAGGAGGGGGATTTAGAAAAGAAATTCTTGCTCGACTGGAAAACACTACTATTCCTCATCCTTTCGTGTCTGAAGTCCAGTATCCAGTTTGTTTTGTTTCTATCAGATTTTAGGATTTTCCCTCTGAGTTTTGAAAAGATCAAATATTGATTATTGTACCATTGGTTTACTGCCTTGGTCTGTTGGTCTGGGATTGTCATTGTTGTTGTATTGCTTTGTTTGTTACTACCATTCTTGTGCTGCTGCTGCTGACTCTTCTGCTTCCACTTCTTCTTTACATTTCAGTATCCAGGTACACATTTCAAGTCCCATATTGGTGTAACTGTAACAGTCTGAAAGCATGAAATGAAAGTTGGAGAAGTTTAAATGTCTGTTGTAATACTCATGGCATGTTGATTTCTTTCTATATATATGATTAATTTGTAAATTTCAATAGCTGGAAAAGATCAGTTTGGTGCTTAGCTGAGTTCTAGTCTCTTGCGTCTTAGTTTATAGTTGTTTGTTAGTACAAGATGTAATGTACAATATGTAGAATGCATGGATAATTGACATAGAATTTTTGACCGGATTCCTGTTTAACTATAATGACATGCATAGGATAGAATATTTCCACCTTACACAATGATGTTCTGATTTACTTTAGTTCTTTCATCAGGACCCGCTAGGCAGTATATAGAAGCACGTTCGAATCCCCATTAGCAATAATGCCTAGTGTTCAATTCCCTTAATCTAGCCTAAAATAAGTCTAGTTAAGTTCAATTCAAGAAATGTTTGGATACAAGTGTAGCATTTGGGCAATCTCGCATGTTTCACAAGGTATGACGTCTCTTCACTTTGTAAATAATTAAGCAGAAATTGATAAGAATCCAGGTTAGGCCAAAGCATATAATTAAATTAGCATGTACCTTTCCTTCTAGTTTTAGAGACAAATGCATTAGAAATGTAGCCACTTTAGGATACCCTTTCTAAAATAGAGACGAGCCTCGCCAAATAAAAAATGCGAAATTGCGGGACCCTCAACAAATAACCATAACAAGTATTTAGAATTCAGGATAGGCTGTTTAGTGAATCTCACCGCCTTCCCCAAAGATAATAATACGTTAGACTCTTTAGGCACAGTTTAATTAAATTACATTCTTAAATTCGGGTGCGCATTTATGTGACCCAAATTCAAATCTCAACGGAGTTGAAATGCGTTAACAACTACGGGTGCATTGATTATGACGTGGTCCGAGATGCATTTTTACGACGTTGCAATTCTATAAAAATAAATGATAATAAAAGCGGTTTAAAATTTAAGAAAAGCACATAAGTCACAACATGTATTTAAATCAGATATTTAGCCATTATAACAGTTTAAGCGACCGTGCTAGAACCACGGGATTCGAGGGTGCCTAACACCTTCCCTCGGGTCAACAGAATTCCTTACTTAGAATTTCTGGTTCGCAGACTTCATTTGGAAAAGTCGAATATTTTTCCTCGATTTGGGATTCAAGATAAACCGGTGACTTGGGACACCAAAAGCCAAACCTTTCCCAAGTGGCGACTCTGAATTAAATAAATAATCCCATTTCGAATATTGTCACTTAAATTGGAAAAACTCCCCTCGCGCATTTAACCCTTTGGGGCCAGGGCGCGCAAAAAGGAGGTGTGACAAGTATGTATTCATTTCATCCACATCTTATCTTTTTTCTTTGCCAAATCCCAATAGACTTTACTGATAGCAGCTCTATTCCAAATTCTAATGTTCAGAAGATTATATCCTCCAGCAGATATAGGTAAACACATTCTATCCCATGCTATCAAAGTTCTCTTGGTGATTGTATTAGCACCAGCCCAAATATAGCTTTTGCAATATGATTCAATCAGACTCATCACCTTAGCCGGGATAATGAATATTTGAGACCAATAGGATTGAATCCCAAAAATGACTGTTTGGACTAACTGTACCCTACTAGCATAAGATACTTTCTAGCAGTCCAAGATGAAATTCTTGCAACTATTCTGTAAATCAGTGGTTGTCATTGCATAACTGTTATCTTCTTTGTATCCAGGGGAATGCCTAAGTATTTGAAAGGTAACTCCCCAAGTGAGTATTCAGTCTTCTGTAATATTTCCTTTTTAGTAACCTGTTCAACCCCTCTAAAATAGATTGCACTCTTAATAGGATTAGCAAGCAGTCCAGATGCAGCAGAGAATTGCATGAAGCAGGCATGTAGAGTAGTGACAAATTTGCAATCCCCTCTAGCAAACATCAATAAATCATCTGCAAAGCTTAGGTGTGTTATATCAAGCTTACCACATCTAGGATGATACCTATACTCTTTATTATGTTTTAGTCCTCTGAGCAGCCTACTTAGATATTCCATTGCAATTGAAAACAAGAATGGTGATATAGGATCACCCTGTCTGAGTCCTTTGGCAGCTTCAAAAGGCTTTGTTAGTTCCCCATTTATCATAATTGAATAACTCACAGAGGTTACACATGTTGTCACCCAATTGATGAATTTTGTAGGAAAACATAGATACTCTAGCAATTGTTTCAGATACACCCACTCAACTGAGTCATAAGCTTTCATCATATCAACCTTCAACATACATCTAGGAGATATATGCTTCCTGCTATAAGCCTTAACAAGTTCATGGGCAAGTATGATGTTATCTGCTATCTTCCTCCCTGGGATAAAACCTGCTTGAGCTTCCGAAATGATATATGGCATGATCTTTTGTAGTCTACCAGCTATGACTTTTGAAATGAGTTTGTATAGTACAGTGCAGCAGGCTATAGGTCTAAAATCCCTAATAGTCAGTGGGTTGGGGATCTTTGGTAGCAAAGTAATAGTAGTGCAATTGATTGCTGGAAACATCACCCCTGTATGGAAAAATTCTTTCACCGAAGCACACACTTCATCTTTGATCAGTGGCCAAGCTTTCTTATAAAATTCAGCATTGTACCCATCTATACCTGGTGCTTTATCACTTCCTATCCCTTTCAAAGCTTCTTCTATCTCTTGACAAGACACTTCAGTTATCAAATCTTGTTGTTGCTGCTTTGTTAAGGTAGGTCCTCTCCTCATCACCATTTTATTTACTGCTGGAAGGACATGTGCACTAGTACCCATTAAACTTTTGTAGAAGGATACTATCTCCCCTTTTATAGCTTCATGATCTGTTATGATGTTTCCTGCCAATGTTTGCAGCTCATCAAGATATTTCCTCTGTTGTCTCTCTTTTATCACTGCAGTAAAGTATTTATTGTTACCATCACCCAGTTTGATCTAGTTTGCTCTTGATTTCTGCTGCAATATCCTCTCTTCTATCATTGACCATGTCTCCAGTTTCTGCAACCAATCCTTTTCCTGTTCTTGTAGCATATCACTATAGTTATTTTGCAACTGTTTTTGTATGTGTTGGATGGTTTGTCTGGCTTCCTCTATCTTCCCAGTTACACCTTTGAATTCAGCTTCATTTAGTTGCCTAAATTTGCTTTTCATTCTCTTGAGCTTGGCCCATATGCTTTTCATCTCCCCTGTTCCTTTGTTATTACTCCACTCTTCTCTTATTATCATCAGAAAATCAGGATGATTAGCCCATACATTAAAAAACCTGAATGGACTCTTGTTAAACTTCTGTGTTTACCTTATATTGATGGACATGGGGTTATGATCAGAAATATAAGGTTCTCCATACACTGTATTTAAGTGATTATAATTCATCATCCATATATCATTTCCAAATACCCTATCAATCCAACTCCATACCCTATCATCTCCTTGCTGCTTATTAGTCCATGTGAAATATTCCCCTTTCCATGGCAATTCTGCAACTCCAATGTCATGACAGCATTCAGCAAATTCCTTTATGTCTGTACTTTTCACAGGTACTTTTGAAAGTCTATCTTAGGCATATAAGATAGCATTGAAGTCACCCCCAATAAGCCAAGGTCCTGTAATATTTTGAGCTATTCTTTTAAGTTGTTCCCATAAGTTCCTTCTTTTATCTGAATCATTATGGCCATATACTACTGTGAGGTAGTAGCACATCCCATTTTTCTTCCCAGTTACCAAACAATGTATGAATTGGTCATGCTTATCCAGAGGTTGAATTGTATAGATATGATCATCCCATATAATCCACACCCTGCCATTCACAGCATGTTCATAATTAGTTATCCTGCTCCAATTAGGTACTATTCTATTGATCACCTTCTGTGCTTTGTCCTCTTTCACCTTTGTTTCAACTAAACCAGCCAGCTTGTAATGTTTTTTCCTTTATATACTACTTTATTTTATTTTGTTTATGTCTCTTATTCAGTCCCCTAATGTTCCATATTAACCAAGTCATTGATGTTTGGTTATTCCACCTCTCAGATCAGGTGGCCTAGTCTTCTCCCTTTGCCCCTCTTCCTGCTGCAATACCTGAAAATTATTCTTTGTGGTTTTACTGCATTGCCCAGTGTCCTGCCACTTGTGCTAGTCAGAGCTGGCCATTCCTCACTTTGTTCTACCTGCTGCACTTCTTTTGCTTTTCCTTTATCCTTTGTATCCTGTGCCTTCTCAGTATTTTCATTGCTAGTGATTGTATTCTCCTGCCTCACAAGTTTGATTGCTCCCTTGTTTATGTTTCCTTGTTGTTGTTGTCCCTGTCCTTTAACTTGCCACCTTGTGGTAATTTTCCCCTGTTTTTGTCTTTCTCTATATTACTCCTCTTTGTTCACTTTCTTCTCCACAGTACAGTCATGCCTTATCTTCATGCAATTTATGCAGTATTGAGGCTTCCATTCATACTCCACCTGCAGTTGAATCTTCTTCCCTGATGTTTCTTGCACTGTCAATTCTGTTGGTAGCTGTTTGTCACATTAGCTTCCACCAGAATTCTAGCATATGAAATGCGAGTCTGCTTAGTAGTACATTCATCCGTAAACAGTGGCTTTCCAATGGCACTTGCTAGCTTGCTCAGAGTCTTGTTGCCCCAATAGCTCATAGGCAGATTTGGTATAGTAATCCACAAAGGAATTTCCATCAGAAACTCTGCCTTAATATCAAAATCAGGAGTCCATTGCTTCAATATCATTGGTCTCCCATTAATGATATAAGGACCTCCATAGAGAATGTCCTTCAGATCCCCAATAATGTCAAATCTGGCTATGTAATATCCGTCGTCATGTAAGTACAGATCTGGTATGCTCACTCTACTTCAAGTATTACTAATGTATTTATACCTTGGTGTATCCCCAATTACATAAATAATTAGGGCACACTCCCATTTCTTATTCTGCTCCTCAATTTCTTCGTCATCTACTTTAACAACAATATTACCATCTACAAATTCCGGTGGTATGTAGGACAGGACCATACTATTTTCCGATGATCTGTTTCCAGCAAAGAGAATGCCCATGTTTTCTCTTTCTTCGGTGCTGCTGCTTGTGGCTTTAGCTCATCCATCTGCTCAGCTACTACTGTTCCATTAGTTTTTAGCTCAGTCACTATTGTTTGTTCCTTCATAACCTCCACAACAGTTATTAGAGTGCCTTCACCTGATGATGACGACACATGCATTTGCACAGCACTGAGATCTATCCTTTTCGCCGGTCCTTTAGTGTTACTAGGAGATCCTAATTCCAGAGAGTTAGCTTGAAATTGGTTACCAATTGGTGTTGTTATTTGCTGTGTAACTCCTTGAGCTAGGGTGTCTGCATTTACAGTTGCACTGATAGCTTCGCCAACCATCACAAGAGGTTCTCGTTTAGGTCGTCCTCGCTTTCTCGCCATGGCTGATTCTCAGACGGCGTCCGTTAGTATAACGTGCGCCGAGACCATTGCTTGCAGCAACAACTGTTACAAGTAGTAACAATAGAGGAGATATGTCAAATTGTGAAGAATCTGCCTAATGACAAGGCACCATGTATGGATGGATACCCAGCTGAGTTCTTTAAGGAATATTGGCCAATCATTGGAAAGGAGGTCATAAAAGGAGTACAACAATTCTTTCAAACTGGCAGACTATTGAAAGAAATTAACTGCACAACTGTTACATTGATTCTGAAGGTGAAAAATCCTAGCTATGTGAAGGAGTTTAGGCTTATTGTCTGTTGCTCAATAATGTACAAGATTATTGCTAAGATACTGACAAATAAGCTTAAACTAGTTGTGGATCTATTGGTTGGACCTTCTCAGTCTGCCTTCATAGAAGGGAGAAATATTCTTGACAATGTCATAATGGTTCATGAATTGATTAAAGGGTACTCTAAAAAAGCAGTCTCTCCTAGATGTATGATCAAAGTAGACATCAGAAAAGCATATGATTCAGTTGAATAGAGTTTTTTAAAAGCAGTACTGCTTGAGTTTGGGATACCATACAAGATGGTAACACTAATCATGGAATGTGTATCTACAGTCAGTTATACTCTACTACTAATGGTGGACTAACTGATAAATTTGTAGCAAGAAAAGGGCTAAGGCAGGGGGACCCTATGTCCCCATACTTGTTTGTATTAGCAATGGAGTACCTAACAGATCTTTGAAGACACTGACTCAGAACCCAGACTTTAACTTTCATCCTAAATGTGCTAAACTGCAAGTCATACACATCTGCTTTGCGGATGACTTACGGATGTGTTGTAGAGCAGATGGGGTATCAATGAAGTTAATGATTTGAGTTTTTGATCACTTCTCCAAGGTCTCAGGTTTACAAGAAAACTTGGAAAAGAGCTCATTATATATAGCAGGTGTGCCTATGGAATTCAAAGACAGAATGTTAGCAGAACTTCAGCTATCAGCAGGCAGCATCCCATTCAAATACTTGGGAGTCCCTTTGTCCTCAAGGAAAATTACTATCCACAGTGCATGCCATTAGTTGAGAAGACTGTGGAGAGGATAAGAAGCTGGATATCAAAGTTCTTGTCCTATGCTGGAAGACTACAACTCATTAAGAGTGTCCTGTTTGAAATGCAGACCTACTAGGCTCAAGTATTCCTTATTCCAAAGAAAGTTATTAAACTTGTTAATGGTATATGCAGGAACTATTTGTGGCCTGGTAGTCATGAAAATACTCACAGAGCTCCTATATCATGGGAAACATTGTGTAAGCCAAAAGTTGTTGGGGGTCTAAACATTATCAATTATGAGAGATGGAACAAAGCTGCTTTGACTAAACTCCTCTGGGCTATAATAGCAAAGAAAGACAAGCCTTGGATTAGATGGATACACTGCCACTATATAAAGCAGAATGATATCAATACAATGAGGTCCCAAAGCAGGCTAGTAAGGAAACTGTTTACAACAAGAGAATGGTGGGCTAATGACATACCAACAATTGAATCCTTTGTTCAGAATGGAAAATTCAGCATTCAGAAGGCTTATCTTCATGCTACTCCAAGGTACCCCAAAGTCCACTGGAAAGCACTAGTCATGTTGACTGGAATACTACCAAAGCAGCAATTCATTTTATGGATGACAATACAAAGAAGGCTGGCCACAGTTGACAAACTAGCAAAGTGGGGAATTCGGGTGACTCACTCTTGTGTACTGTGTGGAGGTGACATAGAAGAAACACATGATCACTTGTATTTCGAGTGTCCATATTCACAGAGCTTATGGACAGAAATGCTAGAATGGTTAAGCTACCAGAGAAAGGTTGAAAACTGGGAAGATGAGGTGCAGTGATTAACTACCAATGTAAACAACAGAAATCCAAGGAAAACTTTGCTAGGAGTGGTGTTTGCAGCAGTAGTATATCACATCTGGATGGAGCGAAATGAAAGAAGATTTCAAAACCAGAGAAGAGAGGTCAAAGATAGAGCAAAAGACATTGTCATGCAGGTGCACATAATAGGACAGAAGAAATGTAAATGGACACCAATATTGAGTACACTAAATAGTTATCCTAATTGTAATTCATAGCAACTAGGATAAGAAAAAGACCCATAAGCGTTATGGGATCTTAGTAAGCAACCTTGGTTGTATAGGTTTTTGTTTATTGGTTTCAGTCATGAGACCTGATACTAGAGTCCAAAGTACAGGTGATGTAAATTGAAAAACTGGTTGAAATAAATTGTTCTTTCGACCAAATTTAAAAACTCCAACTTAAAACTACTCTCCAATTTGAATGGATAGTTTTTTTTTTTAATTTTCGTTTTTTATTATAAAATATTTTATTTTATTAATTTATAGATATTTAAATTTAAAAATAATAACCAATAACTAATTATTAACTAAATAACTAAATATTAACTACTTATGTCATGTGACTTTTATTTATGCTGCCACTTGGCTTAAGGAGAGAGTTTTTCCCTCTCCTTTACTAATATATAGATTTACTAATAATTAACTTATAAATGATAATATTATGTATATAATTTGAACAAAATCATGTATAAAACTTAAATTATATCTTAATTGAGACAGGTTGAGTCACTTCACTCCAATGTTGCTTTCATGTCAAAATTACTTTGTTAGAGAATAGACTTTTTTATAAGCTTTTCTTCACGGACCGTTGTATAAAGAATAAAAAACATTTTTTAATTTATCATCATCATTCTAAAGCCATAATAATTGTTGCAAAAAATGTAATGTTTTTTCTTCTAATAGGTCAAAATTACCCATAGCAGCCAGTCATTGTCAAACATATCCATTGATATTATTTCTTTTACTAATAATTAAATAGTTTTCTTGGAGTCCTTTTCATTATTAAATTATTATATAATGACAAAAGTTTAATACCTGTAAAAAATTTCCATCCTTTTGTCAATTTGCTCAAACTGATCATTTTTCCATCCCAACTCTTTTTTTCTTACTCCCCTGTTAAAGTCTATATCACAAATGATTACTTTAGTGGATGTAATTTTTTTAAACTTACTTTACAAGAAATTAACCTTCCATTTTCTTTGGAGTGAGAAAAAAAGCAAAAACATTAAGTGGGCCTTTGGACATAAGAATTGTAATATTTTAAATAAAAAAAAGGTGAATTTGTTTTTAAGTGAAAATGATATTTGAAAATTAGAGTTGTATTTCGACATGATTATAATTTTGAGTTGTTTTTTAAGTTTTGTGAGTGATCTGAGTGAAAATTTTTAAAAATAGATTTTTGGAGTATTTCATATTTTTATAAAATTCCAAAATTCATCTTCAAGTGAAATAAAAAATTTATAACCAAACACCAATTTCGGAAAAAAGTGATTTTTTAAATTAAAAAAAGTGATTTTTTTTTGTCCAAACGGGCTCTAGCAAACTTTACCTCTATATTCTTCACTCTTCGTACTTTTTTGATTAAAATATTCTTCACTCACAATAAACTCAAAACACAGGTAAATACTTACCCACATCGAGTATTTTCGTCAAATTATATTAACTCACTATAGTTAATTAATTTAATTAGACGAGAATGCACATAATTTATCATGATTAAATGATTAAAATCCATATACAAGACATATGTTATATATCTATTGGTTTGGTGTAAACACGGATAAATTATTACCCAAAACACATGTTTTCAAATATGGGTGGATCATATTGACCAAATGAAGGTTCTATAGCTGGAATCATTAATGAGAAGAGTCGGCAATATAAACTTCCAACAACCCCAGCTTCACCGGTGTAAAGGTCAAGTCTCTTGAGAAAAATTGGGGTGAGTTTTTCTGTTTTCCTTATAGCTGGGACCCGTTTAAACATAAATTTTTAAATATTTTTTGAAAAAGCTGATTTGGGTGAAATTTGACGTGGACAAGTTTTGATATATTAAAAAGTTCTTTTTTCCAGCTAAGAGTCCCAAATAATCATGATTTGACCCAAAAAAAAGGTCTTAAGTTATATTTGGGATTTGAAGTTTTGGTTTTCAAAGTCTCCCAAAAATTAGATTAATTTTATAAATAAACATATATTTTAATTAATTAATTTTTTTTTTATAAAAAAACTTCCAAATCTTATGGTCAAACGCCTATCTAGTACAACTGGAATGGGCACCTTGGACTAAGGATATGTTTGGTGTGGATAAAATATCTTTTAAGAGGAGGAAGAATATTTTTCGAAGTTTTCTTTCAACCCTTCCTGCCCACCCCCACGCTCACTTTTGAACTGGAATGAGCAATTTTTATTATTGCCAAACATCACACAAACCAAAAAAGTGCTTAAAACCTAATAAGCACTTAAAATAAGCGAATTCAAACACCCTCAATATTTTTTGTTTACTAACTAAACACCAGAAAATAATTTATTTTCCAAAATATAATTTTTGTAAAAACATGTTATTTCTTACCAAACACACCCTAAATCCAAATTCAGTGGCCAATTGCACATATATTTGCATAAAGTATCAAATTAATAGGATAATATTAATAAGGATTCATCTAATTGAAGTTTTTAATATTAAAGCTTTAAAAAGAAAACAAAAAAAGAAAAGCTTTAACATTGTCAAAATTTTCGATCCCACTTCAAATGTTTTCTTATCACTAAAGGGTTGTTTCGATCGAAGACAGGTAATGCTGGAATTAGTTATGCTGAAATTAGTTATTCTAGTATTATTTCTTATTAACTGTTTGGTATGTTATACTAATCCTCAAATTGTCAATTTTACTGTTTTACCTTGGGATTACTATTCGACCATCTGACAGTGACATGTATAAGTTATTTCGATATAATTTTTAATCATGTGATAACTTATTTCAGCATTAATAACCAAATAAGGGATAATACGATACTAAATTTTTATTCCAAAATTATTTTTGCTTATCCATCCGACCAAACGACCACTAAATATACAACTTCTGACCTCGTTAACTTTCTAAGTAATAGCAACACTTGTCCTACTATTTCAATGGTAGATTTTGGTTGAATAAAAGTTAATAGTACTCCAATTAAAACGAGTTTTTGCTTTGACAAAAGGAAATAGCATATCAAGCCTTCTAGATTGGGTGACAAATGAATTCAAACAAAGAGGACTCCTAATTATGCCTAATAAATACGTTTCAACGCTTTTCGGGTCAACCCGAATTTAAAACGCGTCAAAGGTTGTCCACATTGAATGTTGAACTTGAATTTCTTTCTTAGCTCCCATCTACTAAAGAGAATAACAAGAAAATCAAACAAATATATGTATAATATACAGTCAAACCTCTCTATAATAGCTTCGTTTGTTTCGAATTTTTTTGGTCGCTATAGTGAAGTGTTGTTATAGAGTACATATGTTATAACATATTATAATATTCGATTCCTGGAATAACTCGACTTTTATAGTAAATGACTATTATATAAGAATGTTGTTATAGAGAAGTCGGACTGTATGTATGATCTCATGTATAATATGAGTATAATTGTGTATAATTAACGGATAATTTTTGTATATCGACTATAAAAAATAAACAATGAACTTGACTGATTATTTGTATAGTATATGTTAGACTAAAATTTGTATTTCAAAAGGTATTTTTAATATATTATGCATACTTTTATTTAAAGTTACTAAAACTTTTTTTTAAATATAGTGTACAATCAAACCAAAACAAGTAAAATTAAATATAAAAGAGTAGTAATATGGAGAAGAAAAAACAAAGAGATAAAAAGAAAATATATAAAACAGAGAGAAAATGGTAGCCGCCTGTGGGGTCATATCTGATATCAAATGAATCTGCCCTCTATATTTCTAATAATTATTAACCTCACTTGCCCCCCATAATTTATTCATTCAATCAATTACTCCTGCATTATGAAGCTTCTTACGGCCCATTTGGCCATAAGAAAATTTTCAAACTTTTTCAAACTTTTTCAAAATTTTCACTCAAATCACTTATAAAAATTTGAAAACGACTTCAATTACATTCATGTCCAAATACAATTCTAATTTTTAAATATCATTTTCACCTTTTTCCCGATTTTTTTGGAATGTCACAATTATTATGTCCAAACGCCCACAAGGTTCAAAGCATGAAGCAACTCAAAATCTCTCTTCACGTGTAATTTTCAAGCGTCAAACAAAGTGGCATTTGTCTTTTGGAATAAAAGTTTCCTCATTTTTCTCCACTTGTCTAGGAGAAATCACTATTATATCCTCTACTATTTGCCTCTCAATAAATAAAATTATAAACAATAACAACGACAACAACCAGTAAAATTCCACTAGTGGAATCAGGGAAGGATAGTGTGTACGTATACCTTATCCTGACCTCTTGAGGTAGAGAAAATATTTTCGATATACTCTCAGCTCAAGAAAAATGAAAAAAGCATGAAAAGAAAGAAATAAATAATATATCAATACCAAATCAATAAAATTATAAACATAAAGGAAAAGTGTACTATGAAAAAACATAGTACTATAGTAAAAACATTGATATTTTCTTAATAATGCATCCAATATAATAGCCGCCTCTTCTGAATTTGTTGCTATATAAGTCCTCTCCCTTTAGTCTTTTTTTCACAAACTCTAACTTTGCCTTTCACTTTCATTCTTTGTAACCATATTAAGTGAAAGAGAAAACAAAGGGCAGGGAAAAAAAAATCTCTAAATATTTTTTTTACGTTCATTTGTGCAATTTTGAGGTATAGCACAAGGTTTTGAGTCTCGCGTGTCTATCATTTCATCACCAAGGCATCTTCGAACGATACAATCCTCCGCCTCAGGGCGTTAAAAAGAGCATTTGCATAGTTTACGAGTTCTTTTTAAAGTTTACGAGACTTAAAAAAGAGATTAGCCAGCGAAAAATTATACTGTATATATCGTGAACGTTGGCTCAACATGGAGCCGGCGAATCTCAATGGTTTGAGAGGGAGTAGTATGAGAGGAAGTATGAGAGGGAGTTTAAGGGCAAGTACAAGCAACTCAATATGGAGAAATAATGGAGTTGAAGTATTTTCACGTTCAGCACGAGATGAAGATGATGAAGAAGCTCTAAAATGGGCTGCTTTAGAAAAATTACCAACTTTTGATCGTCTGAGAAAAGGTTTATTGTTTGGATCTAAAGGTGCAGCTGCTGAAGTTGATATAAATGATCTCGGAATTCAAGAAAGAAAGACTTTACTTGAAAGGCTTGTCAAAGTTGCGGATGAAGATAATGAGAAGTTCTTGTTGAAACTCAAGAATAGAATTGATAGGTAAGTGAAAATAACTTTTTATCTATAGTTTGTTTTTATTTTGGAAAGTCTTAGCGCAACGGTAAGAGTTATCGTCGTGTATTATCGGAAAGCCGTGAAAATAATATTTAACAGAAATGTAGAGTGATGATAGATTCAATGTGATCCGGTGCTTCCCGAATCCCACACATTGCAAAACTTAGTGCATCGGATTGCTTTATCTACCTAAGTCAGCCCGGTGCACTAAGATCCTGCGAGGAAGGGCTCCGAGGAAGGGCCTTTACCCTTATTTCTGCGAGAGGTGGTTTCCACGGCTTGAACCCGTGAACTCCTGGTCATAGGGCAACAACTTTACCAAAGAGTTGCTTTTTTTAACGAAAAGGGCAGCCCAATGCACTAAGTTTCCGCTATGCGTGGGGTTCGGGAAAGAGCCGGACTACAAGGGTCTATCGTACGCAGTTTTAACCAACATTTCTGCAAGAGGCTGTTTCCACGACTTGAACCCGTGACCTCCTACTCACGTGAAAACAACTTTACCAATTACGACAAGCCTCCTCCTCAGTTGCTTTTTAACTCTTTTTATTTAACTGATATTTAATTTTGTTGGAAAATTTACAGAGTTGGGATTGATTTGCCATCAATAGAAGTGAGATATGAGCATCTAAATATTGAGGCAGATGCATATGTTGGAAGCAGAGCTTTGCCTACTTTTATCAACTTCATGACCAATTTTGTTGAGGTAATAATATGAATTAAAAAAAATTAAACATTTTAATACTTCATTTTCTTTTTGATTGAAACTAACTTTGTTCATTTTTCCAATTTTTAGACATTCTTGAATTCTCTTCACATCCTACGTAGTAAAAAGAGGCAAATTACAATTCTCAAAGATGTAAGTGGTATGATTAAACCATGTAGAATGACTTTGCTTTTGGGACCTCCAAGCTCTGGAAAGACTACTTTGTTATTAGCTTTGGCTGGAAAGCTTGATTCTGCTCTAAAGGTGAGATTTTTCAACCCCAAATATCATATATAAATTTTATAATAAAATATCTATCTAATATTTACTTATAATATAATTGAGTTCTCAATCTGCACGGGTCCGGAGAAGAGTCGGACTACAAGAGTATATTGTACGCAGCCTTACCCTGCATTCCTGCAAGAGGCTGTTTCCACGGAGTGACCTTCTGGTCACATGGCAACAACTTTACTAGTTATGCCAAGGCTTCCTTTCATAATTGACTTTACACAATCAGTAAATTGAAGCACGGCCTTGGACGATAAAGTTGTCTCTGTGTACCTATAGGTCTAAGTGTTCAAGCCGTGGAAGCATTCAGTAATACTTGCAGTAGGGTAAGTTGTTTACATCACACACCTTGTGATGCGGTTCTTCCCCGGACTCAGCTTAAACACAAGATGCTTTATGCACCGGGTTATACTGTGCATGTGAAAAATTATAAAAATTATTAAACATCCTTATCCAAATTCTTGGTTTCTCCATTGTGCTAGGAGATTAATAATTATTAAGTTTACTAATTCCACTGATGAAGGACAGTCACCTTTAATTACATTTAAAGTAACTTGATATTGTAAATTCTTTTTACATAGAAGTTAAACCATTTTATAAACAAGAAAAATAACTAAATATTTCCCTTTTGGTTTTGGAAATCAGGTTACTGGGAAAGTGACATATAATGGACATGAATTACATGAATTTGTACCACAAAGAACAGCTGTTTATATTAGCCAACATGATTTACATATTGGAGAAATGACAGTAAGAGAAACTTTGGAATTCTCTGCTAGATGCCAAGGAGTTGGCTCTAGATATGGTTAGTATTTTCTTATTGCTTTTTAAATCAAATTCAATTTTTATAAGTGATTTTTTTTTTTGCAGTAAAACATATAGATATTCATTTATTATTATTTTTTTCTTAAAACTTGTACAGAGATGTTGGCTGAATTGTCAAGAAGAGAGAAAGCAGCTAATATCAAACCAGATCCTGATATTGATGTCTATATGAAGGTAAACAAAAAGGGTTAATGAAATATACTAGTTTAATTATTATTCTATTGAATATTAGGGATTTCATTTTAAATTATTTGACAAGTGTTCACTAAAACACTTAAACTTTTTATTGGAAATGTAGGCTTCAGCAACAGAAGGACAGGAAGCCAATGTTGTTACAGATTATGTTCTAAAGGTAACATTTACAATATGCAGTTATATAATTCCCCTATACTTTTTACGAACGGTTTCTGTAGTCATCTTTTAAGTGACCCGATAATGTGAAAATTCTTTTACAATGTCAGCGTATAGAAATTAAACTCGTTTAGTAATAGTAATTTGCTTCTTAATTTCCATTTTGCAGATTTTGGGACTTGACATTTGTGCTGATACTATGGTGGGAGATGAAATGATAAGGGGTATCTCGGGCGGCCAAAAGAAACGTGTAACGACGGGTGAAATGCTTGTTGGACCAGCAAAGGCACTTTTCATGGATGAAATCTCAACTGGATTGGACAGTTCGACGACTTTCTCCATTGTCAATTCTCTAAGACAATCTGTGCAGCTCTTGAAGGGAACTGCTGTGATATCTCTGTTACAACCAGCTCCTGAGACATACAACTTGTTTGACGACATAATTTTGTTATCAGATGGCTACATTGTGTATCAGGGCCCTCGAGAAGCTGTTCTGGACTTCTTTGAATCCATGGGATTCAAATGTCCTGAGAGAAAAGGTGTGGCGGATTTCTTGCAAGAGGTATGTCTTACAATGAAGTATAACCTGCAAAGTTTGAGACGTTGAAGTGTGCGATCATCTTATCTAAAATTTAAATTGTTAGAGAAACACACTTTTGTATAGTTAATTATGTTTTCGACACGTCACTTCACGTGTCAATTTGATTCTTTTCATCGACCAAGCATGTGAAAATCCTTTTAGATAGTGCGTGGCGATTAGACTTAACCCAATACCTCTATCTGTTCTGATTATATGTTGAAGTGTAGGAACATCTCATCTAAAAGCTTAAACTATTCGAGGGAGCATATGTTTATATAGTTAGTTATGTCTTCAACAATGCCCCTCACGTGAGTTTCTTATTCTTTTTCATGTATCAAGCATGTGAGTATTTTTGACAATAGCTGGCAATAAGACTTAACTCACGACTTAAGTCTGTTTTGATACCATGATACCTTTTTGAAGTCTGTGACCATATCATCTAAATGTTTAAGCTGCTCGATGGATTTCACTTTTATATAGTGAACTATGTATAGAATACATTGGAGTAGACGAAGTTTTGATTCTAAATGGCAGACATTTTAAATTATTTCTTGCAGGTAACATCAAAGAAGGATCAACAACAATATTGGGCCAAGAAGGATGAGCCTTACAGGTTTATCACTTCAAAAGAATTTGCTGAGGCATATCAGTCTTTCCATGTTGGAAGGAAACTTGGCGATGAGCTTGCAATTCCATATGACAAGAGCAAAAGCCACCCTGCTGCTTTGTCTACTCAGAAATATGGTATAGGGACAAAACAACTGTTGAAGGTCTGCGCTGAACGAGAATATCTACTTATGAAGAGGAACTCATTCGTTTACATCTTCAAGCTCAGTCAGGTGATTACTTATTCTCTTTGAAATATATACAAGTGTTTTCCTTTTCATAACCATGTGCCAATTGTAATGATCTTTTTGTTTCTGTTATGTTTTCTCAGCTCGCGATAATGGCACTTATAACAATGACAGTCTTTTTCCGAACCAAGATGCCTCGAGATGATATGGATGATGGAGGGATATATGCTGGTGCTCTCTTTTTCGTGGTCGTTATGATTATGTTTAATGGAATGGCTGAGATCGCTTTGACAATTTTCAAGCTGCCGGTCTACTTCAAGCATAGAGACCTTCTCTTTTTCCCTTCATGGGCTTATGCCCTTCCCACATGGATAATGGATTCTCAAAATCCCTGTAACATTTGTTGAAGTTGGTCTTTGGACGTTCCTTACATATTATGTCATGGGATTTGATCCGAATGTTTCAAGGTAACGGAAGAAAAAAGACAGTCAAAACTAACAATAATTAGGAAGGGAAGCCTTGGCGTAACTAGTCCAGGAGGTCACTAGTTCGAGCCGTGGAAACAGCCTCTTGTAGAAATGCAGGGTAAGGCTGCGTACAATAGACCCTCGTGGTCCGGCCCTTCCTCGGACCCTGCGCATAGCGGGAGCTTAGTGCACCGAGCTGTCCTTTTTTTCGGCCTTCGAAATTTCATTCTTCCCATGATTATTAATCGAATCGACTATTGCTTTGCAGATTGTTCAAACAATTCTTGATTCTCATACTAGTACACCAGATGGCATCAGCATTGTTCAGATTCATTGGAGCAGTTGGCAGAACAATGGGAGTTGCTAGCACATTTGGAGCATTTGCTCTTCTTTTACAATTTGCATTGGGTGGTTTTATCCTTGCAAGAGGTATATTTTGTGGTATTTGCAGAAACTTTTTACTCGTTCAATCCGATGAATATTCATTTTCTGTTTTTTCCTTATGCCGCAGAGGATGTGAAGAAATGGTGGATTTGGGGTTACTGGACCTCACCATTGATGTATTCCGTGAATTCAATTCTTGTGAATGAGTTTGATGGGAAGAACTGGAAACATGTAAGTGTTTGTTAATACCTAATGCAACTCGCAAATAGTATATTTCTCGTATATGGATGCTCATACCACTCTAATTAAAATAGATTGCGCAAGGTGGAACCGAACCACTTGGAGCTGCAGTAATAAGAGCTCGGGGATTCTTTCCGGATGCATACTGGTACTGGATAGGTGTTGGGGCACTGGTCGGATTCACAATGGTCTTCAACCTCTTCTACAGTATTTCACTCGCTTACCTGAACCGTGAGTATATCTGATCTCTCTAATTTACTTTCCCCTTGAGAAGAAAAATGTCATGGCCTTAAGGGACTCTTTTAAAGGGGTTAATGCCTTATTTCTTATGTATCTGCAGCATTTGGTAAGCCGCAGGCTATGATATCAGAGGACAGTGAGAATGCTGATAGCTCAGAGGGAGTTGATTCTGTTACCGAGGGTGAGAACAAGAAGAGGGGAATGGTTCTTCCATTTGAACCACATTCCATCACTTTTGACGACGTTGTATACTCTGTTGACATGCCTCCGGTAACAATCCAGAATTTGGCACTAATAACAGTCGTGAGATTTTTCGTCTTTTTTATGAACTCACTTAATATTCTAATGACTTGCAGGAAATGAAAGAGCAAGGTTCAACTGATGATAGATTAGTACTTCTCAAGGGTGTGAGTGGAGCTTTTAGGCCAGGTGTTCTCACAGCTTTAATGGGTGTTAGTGGTGCTGGTAAAACGACATTGATGGACGTGTTGGCTGGACGAAAAACGGGAGGATATATTGATGGCAGCATCAAAATTTCTGGATATCCCAAAAAGCAAGAAACATTTGCACGTATTTCCGGTTACTGTGAGCAAAATGATATCCATTCCCCTTATGTTACAGTTTATGAGTCCTTGGTTTACTCAGCTTGGCTGCGTTTACCTCAAGATGTTGACGAAAACAAGAAAAAGGTCAGTGACTCTAAATTCTTTCACCATAATGATAATCTATCCTACAAATTGGTCGAACTTGTTATAGAACATGGCAGGCAATAACATTGTCGATTGATCACCTTTGTGCAGATGTTTGTTGAGGAAGTTATGGAACTTGTGGAGCTAACGCCGTTAAGATCAGCCTTAGTCGGATTGCCAGGAGTCAATGGTCTATCGACTGAGCAACGTAAAAGGTTAACCATTGCAGTTGAACTGGTAGCAAACCCCTCGATCATTTTCATGGATGAACCAACTTCAGGGCTAGATGCAAGAGCTGCAGCCATTGTCATGAGAGCTGTTAGGAACACCGTCGATACAGGAAGAACCGTTGTCTGTACCATTCATCAGCCTAGCATCGACATTTTCGAAGCCTTTGATGAGGTGAGTTTATTATGTTTCCAGGACAATAAAGCTAATTTTTTTTCTCCTTTCTGTGGAGCAACGCTCAAGTTGTCTCTGTGTGACCTATACGTCACAGGTTCGAGCCGTGGAATCTGTCCCTGATGCTTGCATCAGGCTAGACTGCCTACATCACACCCCCTTGGGGTGTGGCTGTGCACCGATATGCCCCCCCTCCCCTCGACATCTAATACTGAAGTTAAACATGGCTTTGCAGCTATTTCTGATGAAACGAGGAGGACAAGAGATATATGTTGGCCCTCTGGGTCGCCATTCTTGCCATTTGATCAAATACTTTGAGGTATGTTACTAAAGCAAAAGTTGAGTCTTTCTTTTCCTAGTTTATACAATCAAATACTAATTTTAGTTTCGTGTTGAATTCAGTCAATGCCTGGAGTTAGTAAGATAAAGGAGGCTTACAATCCAGCAACTTGGATGTTAGAAGTTACAGCCTCATCTCAAGAAATGATGTTAGGTGTCGACTTTGCTGATTTGTACAAGAAATCAGACCTCTACAAGAGGAACAAAGCCTTGATTGTTGAATTAAGTACGCTTCGTCCTGGTACAAAGGATCTGCATTTTGACACTCAGTTTTCACAGCCTTTCTGGACACAATGTATGGCTTGTCTCTGGAAGCAACACTGGTCCTACTGGCGTAATCCAGCTTATACTGCAGTCAGATTCCTGTTCACAACATTCATCGGACTTGTCTTTGGCACAATGTTCTGGGATCTTGGCACCAAAGTGTAAGTACTATTCACAATGAGACGTAAATAGAAACCTAACAAAAACCTCCTATAGTACATATGCTAAACTATTCGAGCTTTATTGATAACAGGAGTCAGAGCCAGGATCTTTTCAACGCTATGGGATCCATGTATGCTGCATGTCTCTTCCTTGGTGTTCAAAATTCATCATCAGTCCAGCCCGTTGTAGCCGTTGAGCGTACTGTATTTTACAGAGAAAGAGCTGCTGGAATGTATTCTGCAATACCGTATGCCTTTGGACAGGTGAACAGACAGTTATATTTCAGCCTTGACGTAACTGGTTAAGTTGTTGTCATGTGACCAGGAGGTCACGGGTTCAAGCCGTGGAAACAGCCTCTTGCAGAAATGCAGGGTAAGGCTGCGCGCAATAGACCCTTGTGGTCCGGCTCTTCCCCAGACCCCGCGCATAGCGGAGTTTAGTGCACCGGGCTGCTATCTTTTATACATATTTCAGCCTCAAAAAAGGGTTGATAGTAATCCATGAAAACTTCATTTTTCTTGCAGATTGTCATTGAAATACCTTATGTATTTGTACAAGCTGCTTTCTATGGTCTCATTGTATATTCAATGATTGGATTTGAATGGACTGCTGCCAAGTTCTTTTGGTACTTCTTCTTCATGTACTTCACCCTCTTGTACTTCACCTTCTATGGTATGATGACCGTGGCTATTTCCCCGAATCAAAACGTTGCTTCTATTGTCGCGGCCTTCTTCTATGCAGCATGGAATCTCTTCTCAGGATTCATCGTTCCACGACCTGTAAGTTCTTCAAACTCCAACATTTCCATATATTTCATCCATGTAAACTAATCCGAATCTCAAAAAATGACATGTTATCGTTCCCTTTCTTGGCTAAAAACAGCGTATTCCAATATGGTGGAGATGGTACTACTGGGCATGCCCTGTTGCATGGACCTTATATGGTCTCGTTGCATCACAATTCGGTGACCTACAAAACGACCTACAAAACGATCTTGGCAATAATGAAACTGTGGAACAATTCTTGGATCGTTACTTCGGGTTTAAGCATGATTTTCTTGGCGTAGTCGCAGCTGTGATCGTTGCATTGCCTGTTATGTTTGCCCTCACATTTGCATTGGCAATTAAGGCATTCAACTTCCAGAAAAGATAGACTTAGCCTACCAATCCAAAAGACTTACATAAGAAAGAATAGGTTATGTAACTCTTATGTATAGGTCACAACTTGAAGACCATTTCTTGTAACATTTTTTTTTTAATTATTACTATGCATGTTCTTCTATTATTTTTTTTATTGAGTTCCAAGTTTGTGTAGGAAAAATTAATTTATTAATGAGAATGAAACTATAGCAGCACTTTTGCTCTATTTTTGGCTTTATGTTCTCTTTGACTTCTCCTTCATTTCTAAAAGTGCTTTTTTCCTTTTTCAAAATAATTTAATATGGTCTCCTAACAACAATAACAAACCCTTTGGATTCCAGCCATAATTGGGGTCTGGAGGGTGTGAAGAGGGAAAGATGTATCAGCCCTATCCATATCTTAAGAGGACAGAGAGGTTATTTCCGATACTCGGCTAAAGAAAAGATGAAAAGAAGCAGTAGTGACAACAAGTAGTAATAACAACAAGATATTAAGAAGATTGAAGCCAAAATAGCTATTAAAAGATAGGTAGTCATATATATAATATGGTCTCATAAAAACAACGATAATATTATACCGTGATAATATTGCATGCGAACATTATAATTTGCATGTTATAGTATGTCACACCTCCTTTTTGCGCGCCCGCCCCCGAAGGGTTAATGCGCGAGGGGAGTTTTTCCAATTTAAGTGACAATATTCGAAAATGGGATTATTTATTTAATTCAGAGTCGCCACTTGGGAAAAGGTTTGGCTTTTGGTGTCCCAAGTCACCGGTTTATCTTGAATCCCAAATCGAGGAGATTTTCGTCTTTTCCAAATGAAGTCTGCGAACCAGAGATTCTAAGTAAGGAATTCTGTTGACCCGAGGGAAGGTGTTAGGCACCCTCGAATCCCGTGGTTCTAGCACGGTCGCTTAAATTGTTACAATGGCTAAATATCTGATTTAAATACATGTTGTGACTTATGTGCTTTTATTGAGTTTTAACCGCTTTTATTATTATCATTTTTATTTTTATAGAATTGCAACGTCGTGAAAATGTATCTCGAACCACGTCACAATCAATGCACCCGTAGTTGTTAACACATTTCGACTCCGTTGAGATTTGAATTTGGGTCACATAAATGCGCACCCGAATTTAAGAATGTAATTTGATTAAGTCGCGCCTAGAGAATCTAACGTGTTATTGTCTTCGGGGAGGGCAGTGGAATTCACTAAACAGCCCGTCCCAAATTCTAAGTATTTATTATGACCAATTATTGAGGGCCCCGCAATTTGCCTTTTTATTCGGCGAGGCTTGTCTCATTATTTTAGAAGGGTACCCTACAATGACTACATTTTTACTACATTTTATCTTTAAAGAGAAGGATGATGCCGAATTTTGCTGGTTTAGACAAATACGGACTGAATCCTTATTATGTTTGCCGAACCTAAACTTGTTTGATTACCTGATTGATTGTTCATGAGGTGAGGGCTACCGCATGCTTTGTCTTCAACAAGTGAATATGCTTATTAATTCGCTAAGTGAGATTGCAAACAAACTAACAACATATATTGAGTTATGTTTAACGACCTCCAAGTTCTATTCTTAACACTCTAACCTATTTGAAATTGATAAAAGAAATCGGCTGTTTTATTAGGAAAATTACTACTAATTGAACTCAAAAATGATTATTAGTTTTTCTCAACAATCATTACATCATTTCGAAAAGAATCTGTACCGAAACCCAGTATCGAACCTGCATTGGGACGAATAAACTGACAGGAGAACTGACATTCATAGCCATACTCTTAATGTGACTGTATGGGAGTTTGTTTGGGATACATTTATCCCGGACCCAGTACCACAGTTTTGTCAATTCAGTGGTCTAGGCAAAATACATACAAGTGCTTACCATGACTCTATGTTATACAGTCATACTAAATCAAACAAGTGTTATACTGAACTGAATGTATACTAAATCAAAACATGCTGTCTATGTCATACTGTCATTACTGTTGAGCCATGCTATCTAACAGTTCATCTTTAAACAGAAATGTATGCTAGTTTATACTGTGAGCACGTGATTTTTGTTTTACGCGACAATCACTCCAAAAGAAACAAAATAATAGCAATTGGTTTTTACTGTACATTTGCTGGATTTTTACGTGGCATTTTTTGTTAGTTATTTGTTGATTTTGCCCATGGTTGTTTTATTCAAAAAATAAATATAAAAAATATATATGTCTATATGTCGTGTGAACCGCAATCTGTTTATTAAAAGAAAAATAAAATATGTGCGTCCTTCATTGTATTTTGTCATTAAGTGTTTAGTATAATTAAATGTTAATTGTGTGATAATTGTTGTCCAATGTTTACATGGTATTATTTGGCAAATTATTTTAAGGATTTAAAAAGAAAAAAAAAGAAGGAGTTTCGGACTTGGGCCAGTCCGGTTCTTAAAACAAAACAAGCCCAAACAAACTCAGCCCAAACCCCATGTAAACCCGGTCCAGACCAGCTGGCCTCAGGGGGCCTTCCAAACGACACCGTTTTACTGCAGTCTGATATGGGCCGTTGATCTCAAATTGATCAACGGCCAAGATCACATTCCCCGTAACCCACCAACAAACCCGACCCGTCTCACCCGGACCGACCCCAAACCTTTATCCTTGAAACGACGTCGTCCCTGGTTAGCCAAAGGATCCTGGCCCTTCATCTCATCTCATCCAACGGCCAGGATCCATTTGCTCACTAACTATATAAACTCCTAACACTACCCTGCCCCCCCTATCCAAACCCCAGCCTTCGTCGTCCTCACCACAACCCCCAAACCCTAGAGCCGCCCTAGTATCCCCCACCATGAAAACCGGCGGCATGAACGCCGGTGACCTTCCCCTTAACACCATAGAACCCCCTTGACGTCCTGAACCCAAATCTACCAACCACATACCTCGAATCCTATCCCGCCTTCTCGAATCTTCATTTGAAGATTCGAGTCGGAACCTAATCTACACCGATCTGCCTTGAAATCATACCAGACACTCCCCAGGCCCCCCTCGTGACCAAACCATACTTGGTTTGGTCCGAATCTAACCAGGGAAACACGAATCCCAAATCTAAGTTTTTGAACTCTAGTTTTCCCTGTGCATGTTCCGTGCTTTGTTCAAACTGAAGAGATTAAGGCCCAATGGACCTTAATCGAGGTGTTTCTCATCCGAGAAACACTTCGTTTAAAAGTCCATTCAACCTTAAAGAAGGTCCGTCCAAACGCCAGTAGATTTTTCTGATTTGTTTTAAGGTGAGTTAATTTTCTTTTCTTTATTTCAGTTCGTATGTCTGTGTGTTGTTAAAGGCCTGTCCGCATGGCCAAACTTTTTGTTTTGTGTTTTTGAACTGCTATTGTCCACCTTGGCCGGACCTCTGTATTCAGTCAGTTTCTTTCTTCATAATGCGTGTGTATTGTTACGCGGCGCCTTCCTGAGATTCCTTGGAAGGGCGACGTAAGGCTAAGCAACTGATGTCAGTGCAGTTACTGTCCGCCAACTGAGGTCCCCTCCGTACGCTAGACTAGATTGTCAGTGCCGTACGGGAAAACCAATGTCAAGAGAAATTGAGAGAACAGGAATGAGAATTGAGAATGAAAGAAAGCTTGATTGCATTAATGAAAGCTATTACAGAAAGGAAATGCGGTGTCGAGGGGGAGAGACACCAGTACAGAGAATTGTTTGCTTGCTAGAAAGTTTTGATTGTTTGGTCCCCCTTAATAATGCTTAAAAAAAATAATCCAAAGCTACAAGACTAGACTTGATTAAGCTAGAGAAACATAATGAAATTACATGGAATAAAACTACTCTATATTTACAATGAAAAAGACTTAGTTTGCTATAAGGCAGAAAACATGGCCGTTGTCGGCAGCATAGTCTTTGGCATCAGGATCTGCGCGCGCGGCATTGTCTGCGCGTGCGGCGCTGTTGGCATCTGCCTGCGGTTGGGCGCTGGCGAGGGGTATCGGTGGGGCGACAGAGGCACATGCGCGCTTGTCACTTGGCGCGACCAAGACCACGGGGCCGTCCGTGGCGCTAGGCAGCGGAAGGCTTGCTAGGACGCCACGGGGCGCGCCCAAGGGGTCATGGGGCACGGCTGGAAAGCCGCCCATGACATTCTCCCCCACCTGAGTTGGCGACGTCCTCGGCGCCTTACTTGCAAGATAATCTTCAATTAGGCTCTTGTAGGCTTTGAGGTTTGTTCCCCTCTCCCAAGTGTTCTCCTCTGTATCACAGCCCTGCCATTTCACCAAGAACTCCTGGTGATCTTTCCTTGAGGCATGAATCACTCTATCATCAAGGATAGCTTCAACACGCCTCTTCCCGGTTGAATTGGGCCCTCGAATACTGGGTATTGTGAGCTGGCTCCTTGAAGGGTCCTCTGTATCTTCCCGAAAAGGTTTCAGGAGGCTGACATGAAAAACAGGATGAATTTTCCACCAAGCTGGGGTATCCACCCGGTATGCAACTTTCCCAATACGCCTTTCAATGGACAAGGGTCCAATATATTTTTGTAATAAGCGAGGGTCATGGACCCCTGCAAATAAGTAACGTTTTGGAATTTTGACCATCACTTTGTCTCCTACTTGGTATTCAACAAAGCGACGATTCTGATCAGCATGCCTCTTCATCCACTTTTGAGCCTTGACAAGATAGCTCCGCACTATCTCCAAATTTTGCTTCCACTCTTTAGAGAAGCTAGCAGCTCGAGGAGATTTAGACATATTTGGTGCATTGACGGTGTGTGGGAGTAGCGGTTGCTGTCCGGTAACAATTTCAAAAGCGCTTTTGTTTGTACTAGAGCTCTTTTGTGAATTGAAACACAGTTGAGCAGCATCCAGAAGCTTCACCCAATTCTTCTGCGATCCGGTTACAAAATGACGCAAATATTCCTTCAACATACCATTGAACCGCTCCGTCTGGCCATCAGATTGCGGATGAAAACTTGAGCTGTGATTCAGCTTCGACCCAAGACACTTAAAGAGTTGGGTCCAAAAGTTGCTAGTGAAGCGTGAGTCACGATCACTAACAATATCTTTGGGTAGGCCCCAATATTTGACGACATGAGAGAAGAAGAGTCGAGCTGTATCTTCTGCTGATATATATTGTGGGGCAGCAATAAAGGTAGCATATTTGGAAAACTGATCTACCACAACCAAGATAGTTGTTAGATCTCCGACCTTGGGCAATCCGGTGATGAAATCCAGGGAAACACTTTCCCAAGGTCTCTTTGGGACAGCTAGTGGTTCCAAAAGTCCCGCCTGTGTTAAGCGGTCTGACTTGTCCTTCTGGCATACTAGACAAGTCTTCACATACTGAGCAACGTCATCGGCCATTTGAGGCCAATAATATGCACGGCGAAGTAACGCCATGGTGCGTTCTTCACCGGGATGGCCGGCCCACAGAGTATCATGACATTCCGCTAGAAGAGTCCTTCGTAGATCTCCTCCTTTAGGAACATAAAGTCGGTTCCCTTTCACTTTCAGAAAACCATCTTCCATGTAGAACTGGCGAGTCTTGCCTTGTCCTACCAAATCAACCAAATACTGTGAAGCAGGATCTCTGATGAGTAGATCTTGTATCTGGTCCTTGATGGAGGTGGCTACCTCGCTCCCCCTTAGGGTGGCGAGTAAGCACACTGATGCTAGATCAGCTCTCCGACTGAGCGCATCAGCAACATGATTGGTCTTCCCACTTCGGTATTCCAGGTTGAAGTGGAATTCAGCTAGGAGTTCCTGCCACCTGGCCTGTCGACCATTCAACTTCGGCTGGGTCATGAAATGGCTAACAGCTGTGTTGTCTGTCTTGACCACGAACGGGGTTCCCAGCAGATAGTGCCTCCAGAGGCGCAAGCAGTGGACGACAGCCAATAATTCTTTCTCATGGGCGGCATAGCGCCGCTCTGCATCTTTTAGCTTCCGGCTCTCGTACGCCACAGGATGCCCTTCTTGTAGCAAGACGCCACCGAGGGCATAGTCAGATGCATCTGTTTGTACTTCGAATGGCTTGGCCAGATCAGGAAGGGCCAAGACGGGGCTACTAGACATAGCCGCTTTCAATGCGTTAAAGGCCTCCGCTCGCTTGGGTCCCCATTCCCAAGGCGTGATCTTCTTGAGGAGTTCTGTCAATGGTACTGCAATGAGGGAGTAGTTTTTCACGAATCGCCGATAGAAATTGCATAGACCAAGGAACGCCCTCAAGGCATGGATATCCTTAGGTGGCGGCCAATCTGTGATTGCCTGAATCTTCTGCTGGTCCATCTTGATTCGCCCTTCCCCAATGACATGTCCGAGGAAGTCAATTTGCTTTTGAGCAAAGGAGCACTTAGATAGCTTCGCGTATAGTTCATGCTCCCGCAATCGAGCTAGGACCTTCCGCAAGTGCATCAGGTGTTCCTCCAATGTTTTGCTATATACCACAATGTCATCCAAGTAGACCACCACGAATTCGTCAATGTACTCCCGGAAGACTTGGTTCATCAAAGTGCAAAATGTAGCTGGGGCGTTAGTCAAGCCGAATGGCATAACTAGGAAATCGTACGAGCCATATCTTGTCACACAGGTCGTCTTGTGCTCATCACCCTCTGCAATCCGAACTTGCCAATAACCTGTCTTCAGATCTATTTTGGTGAACACTGTCGCGCCACCCAGTCTATCGAACAAGTCTGCCATTAACGGAATAGGGTACTTGTTCTTCACAGTAATTTTGTTTAGAGCCCGATAGTCCACACAGAGTCGTAGACTACCATCATGTTTCTTTTGGAATAGCACAGGGGACCCGTATGGGGATTTGGAGGGCACGATAATCCCAGTGTCTAGCATTTCCGTCAATTGTCTCCGAAGTTCGGTGAGTTCGGGTTGTGACATTCTGTAAGGCGCCCGGGCAGGTGGCTTCGCGCCCGGCACCAGCTCAATTTCATGATCCACAGTGCGCCTAGGCGGTAGTCGCTTTGGCATGTCTTGTGGCATGACATCTTCAAACTCTAGTAGTAGCTCCTTCACGGGTTCAGGAATGGGACCCGAGGAGCATTCTACATCTTCGATGCAGAGGGTTGCCAGGAACGTAGGTTCGTTTCTTTTGACCCCCTTCTTCAACTGCAAGGCCGAGATGTTTTCAACGGCCATCTTCATGGGCATGCACGGGATAACGCAGGGCTTGGCCCCGTTTGCTCCCATCATCAGTAACATGTCAGCATACGGTACAGGCATGGTGTTGGTTTGCCTCAGGAATTCCAATCCAACTATCAACTCGAAGTCATCTATGATCACCACACGCAAGTTGAATTTTCCTTCGTAAGGGCCAAGCTTCATCGGTACTTCTTTGGCTATTCCACCCACTGGCTGGGGAGGTGAGTTGATAGCCTTGACACGGCCTCTACCTTTCCCTACGACTAGACCAAGGCGCTCCACCTGAGTCGAGGCTAAGTAGTTGTGGGTAGCACCCGTGTCTACCATGGCCCGAATGGGCTTGCCATTCACCTTCATCTCAACGAACATTAAGGTCCTCTCGTGCTTAAGAGGAGTCTCATCATCCGCCTTCTTTTTCCCTTTCTTGGTGACGGGACATGGGTCCTTCTTCTTACGGATACCAGCACTAGTCTCTGCTAATGCCTCAGAAATGGAGCCAACAATTGCATTGAAGGCACCTACGGGTTCAGTCTGATCCGCATCGTCTGAATCGTCATCTGTCCCATCATCAAGAGTCTGATGGGCATTCATCTGTGCATGTGGGCACTCATTGTTCCAATGTGGTCCGCCACAATGACGGCACCCTGAAGGAGGCTTCCTCCCCCGATCATTGTTGTTAGATGCAGCACTGTTGCTGCCTGTGGAGGGAGCCTTAGGTTTGGTTGAGCTCCGATCTCCCCCACTTCTGCTAGGGCCACCATTGCTAGACTGGCCCCCTTTGAATCCCGCTCGGGTAGGCGGTTGAGGCCTATCCTTCCGGGCTTCCATTTGATAGTCCCCAAGGCATTCAGCTGCTTGGATCGCCTTGGGCAGGGTATCTACCCGTTGCCTTTGTAGCTCCATACGGGCATAAGGTTTCAGCCCTTCTAGGAAGGTAAAGAGCTTGTCTTTGTCCCCCATGTCGCGTATGCTTAGCATGAGCGCGGAGAATTCCCGCACGTAGTCCCGCACAGATTTGGTCTGACGGAGCTCCCGTAGCTTTCTCCTTGAATTGTATTCAACATTCTCGGGGAAGAATTGTAGGCGGATGGCTGCCTTCAGTTCTGCCCATGTTTCGAGAGCATCTTCACCGGCCTTGATAGCTTCGTATTTCACCCGCCACCAGAGTTTAGCATCACCCTGAAGATACATGGCAGCAGTTGCTACCTTCTTGGCTTCTTCTAGGCCCCCAACAGCATCAAAATATTGTTCGACATCAAAAATGAAGTTCTCCACTTCCTTGGCATTCCTAGCTCCACTGTATGGCTTTGGCTCAGGAATTTTCAATTTTTGTGTCGCGGAGGTGGGGTTTGCAGTGCCCCCGACCTGGTTTCCACCGCCTCGCAGTAGGCCCTGTAAAGCAGCATTGACAACATTGAGCTTGTCTGTCAAGTCGTCAATAGTTTGTTGCATGGCAGTCACCCTATCTGCCTCTTGTGCCCTGTAAGCTAAATCCTCGGCACGCTCCTGTTGGAGTCCCTCGAATTTGCCAAAAATTTCGGCTGCCTCTGTGGCTGCCGTTTGTCGATCTCCCTCGGAGTCACGACTGATGTTTTCTATGTCAACTTCGGCCTGGAGCACCCTGCGGTCCAGGTCATCCAACCTTTGCCCTAGGCTGGTTCTTAGTTCAGGCATCGTATCCATGATGGGCAGTAATCCGTCAACCGTCTGTTCAAGGGCCGCAATGCGGTCCCCATGATTCACCATGGTCAGAAATGGTGGTAATGGCAATGCGTTCCCTCGTCCGATGTCGAGCCTAGGCTCTGATACCAACTGTTACGCGGCGCCTTCCTGAGATTCCTTGGAAGGGCGACGTAAGGCTAAGCAACTGATGTCAGTGCAGTTACTGTCCGCCAACTGAGGTCCCCTCCGTACGCTAGACTAGATTGTCAGTGCCGTACGGGAAAACCAATGTCAAGAGAAATTGAGAGAACAGGAATGAGAATTGAGAATGAAAGAAAGCTTGATTGCATTAATGAAAGCTATTACAGAAAGGAAATGCGGTGTCGAGGGGGAGAGACACCAGTACAGAGAATTGTTTGCTTGCTAGAAAGTTTTGATTGTTTGGTCCCCCTTAATAATGCTTAAAAAAAATAATCCAAAGCTACAAGACTAGACTTGATTAAGCTAGAGAAACATAATGAAATTACATGGAATAAAACTACTCTATATTTACAATGAAAAAGACTTAGTTTGCTATAAGGCAGAAAACATGGCCGTTGTCGGCAGCATAGTCTTTGGCATCAGGATCTGCGCGCGCGGCATTGTCTGCGCGCGCGGCGCTGTTGGCATCTGCCTGCGGTTGGGCGCTGGCGAGGGATATCGGTGGGGCGACAGAGGCACATACGCGCTTGTCACTTGGCGCGACCAAGACCACGGGGCCGTCCGTGGCGCTAGGCAGCGGAAGGCTTGCTAGGACGCCACGGGGCGCGCCCAAGGGGTCATGGGGCACGGCTGGAAAGCCGCCCATGACAGTATAAATGTATGTTCAATTGAATCCATAACTGGTCATCCATTTAGTTCTTAGGGCCTTTTTGTTTGACATTGCAAAATGAACCCCTTATGTGATACTGTTAAATGTCTGATTTTTGGTTACGATTGTATGTGTTAATGCTAATATAGTCGAGTCGACATGTATCGTCAATTAGTTTCAACTGTCCAAACAATAACAAATCGAGTTGCTTCTGTTGAACATTTGCCTGAATCAATTAAGAACCAAGTCCTGTTAATTATTGCCGTTAATATGATTTCAGAAACCTAAGGCTTGGTCTGTAACTAAAATCTGAATTGATGGCATGTGCACTTGTGCACAGCATGTGCATTGTGCACAGCCTGGTCCCTGTACAAAGGGCTTTTTGATTTAGAAATGGTTTGACAGCATATGCTGTCAGATATATTCTACTGCCCATGCTTGCTTTTAGTTAATAAAATAGGAAAGGAAAGACTGCCAGGGAATATTGATGGGGTTAATACTTAATTAGCTAAGTGAAACTGAAAAGGGGCAGGACATGGGAGGGGTATTTGATTAATCCAACAGGCTGATAAAGGGCAGAGGTTTAGGCTTATAAAAGAGAGACAGAATTAGAGGCACTGAAAAAAAGAAAGAAACACACATACACTGTGAAGATAGAAAGAAAAGAGAGAGTTGACAGGAATAGAAAGAGAGCAAGAAAGAGAGAAAACAGATTAAGAAATCAGAAACTTGGTCTTGTTTGTCTGAAGTTCATTTATTGTCAATACGTTAGGCAGTGTTCTTTCTTCTAAATTTCAATCGAGATTATTGTTAGTGTTCTGCTGCATTTGGTATATTCCAGAATTGGACTGTCTGGAGTATCGCACTGTGTGCTGTTTCATCGAGTTGTTTCTCCTTCAACTCTAGTTCCATCTCGCAACAAAATCCTTTCTGTTGTGTTGTTCTGATTGCTGCTGCTATCTTGCTCGCTATTGCTGCTGCATTTTTGTCCTGCTGCTACTGTTAATTCTGCCTTTTTGCTGCTGCTGATTCCCATCTTCTTCTTCTTCTCCTTTGCACTTTCAGCATTTTCAGGTACACATTTCAAGTCCCATATTGATGTAATTGGAACAGTTTGAAAGCATGAAATGAAAAAGGTTGAAGAAGTTCAAGCATTTGCTGTAATATTCATAGTACATTAACAGGCCTTGTGGAAATTGATTTAGCTTATGCTTCAATAGTTCAAAAGAGTATACTGATAGCCGACTGAGTTTCACCCCTTTTGTATTTGAGCTCGACAATTGTCTGTTAGTATAAGTATGCATATTTCGACTTTACACAATACTGTTTTCTGTTTCATTTAGTTTTTTTTAGTAAGACTAGTCCATATAAGTTTGGTTAAGTTCAATACAAGAAATGCTCAGATTAAACGTTGTATTTCGCTAACTCGTATATGATTCCTTGTCAAATTAAAGCATTTTACTTCGCCAGTTATCCTTTAACCTAGTTCAAATAAGTTCAGTTAAGTTCAAATTAAGAAATGTTCGGATTAAGTATTGCATTTCATCTATCTCATATGTAATCTTTTATTCGACCAAATCATTTTCGTAAAAGGCATGACGTCTTTTTTTTTACTTTAAAAGTAATCAATCAAAATTGACAGGAGTTTGGTTTAAGCTGAAGTATATACTTCAATTAGCACACACACTTTCCTTTCTTCTATCTCTGGAAATAAAAATAATAGAAATGTAGTCACTGTAGGATACCCTTCTAAAAATAATAAGACAAGCCTCGCCAAATAAAAAAAAAAAACAATTGCGGGGCCCTCAACAACTGATGATAATTATTTAGAATTCAAGATAGGCCATTTAATAAATTTCATGGCCTTCTACAAAGATAATAACGCGTTAGACTCTGTTGGCGCGGCTTAATTAAATCACATTCTTAAATTTGGGTGCACATTGATGTGACCCAAATCCAAATCTCAACGAAGTCCAAATGTGTCGACAATCACGGGTGCATTGATTGTGACGTGGTTCGAGATGCATTTTCACGACGTTGCAATTCTGTAAAATAAATGATAATAATAAAAGCGGTTAAAACTTAATAAAAGCACATAAGTCACAACATGTATTTAAATCAGATATTTAGCCATTATAACAATTTAAGCGACCGTGCTAGAACCACGGGATTCGAGGGTGCCTAACACCTTCCCTCGGGTCAACAGAATTCCTTACTTAGAATTTCTGGTTCGCAGACTTCATTCGGAAAAGTCGAAAATTTCCTCGATTTGGGATTCAAGATAAACCGGTGACTTGGGACACCAAAAGCCAAACCTTTCCCAAGTGGCGACTCTGAATTAAATAAATAATCCCATTTCGAATATTGTCACTTAAATTGGAAAAAACTCCACCCGCGCATTTTAACCCTTCTGGGCCGGGCGCGCAAAAAGGAGGTGTGACAGCTCTGGCGACTCTGCTGGGGAATAAAACCCAGAACCACTGGTTCAGGGTTCAAGAGTTCGAGCTTAGAATAATTGTTATATTCGGCTTTATTATCTGATCTTTATTACATATTTTTGCATGACGTGCTAAATGTTGCCTTTTACCGCTTTGATATTATCTAAACTGTATATAAACTGTGCCGAAACCCTTCTCTCCTCACCTCCGGGGAGAAGCTCGTTGGTCGAGACTCCCTATTCTGTTAGTGTCAATACCCGAAATAAGAAAGAGGACGGATAAGTTACGAAGCCGGACGACCTTTTGGTTCCCGGTAAGTTGCCCCTCCTCGACTCGAGTTGTCCGCTCGGGTACACAGTCTAGAACAAATACCAAGGTTTAAACCTAGTATAACTCGACTTCATGCCGGATCCCTAGTAGGAACGCTTATTTGCATCATGTTGCATTTGACTTAAGGGGCTCAACACAGGGGTTGGGTCCGTCTAGGACAAGCAACCAGAAATGAAAAGGCCACCCTGCTGCATCTTATTTGTTTTGCGCATTTATTTGCTTCGGTGCCGCATGTTGATCGGTTTCTAAAAAAATAATAGCAGCGTAGGGAGATAATTACTTATTTTGGAAAAATAAAACCAATGTCCAAGTAGTGTCGAAACCTCATCGGAATTTTTTCTAAAAAAAAAGAATAAAACCAAAAGTTGCCTTTTAGTCTGATTAAAAAAAAACATATAAAAATTTGTTTCTTTTCTTTTAAGAAAAAAAGAGGGTATTTATTTCAAAAAAAAATGGAAAACTCTTAATTCAAAAAAAATGTGTTGTTTCTTTTGTAATACCCTTTTATAAATTCGGACTAATAGTCCAAATATTGCAAAAAAAAACAAAAACAAAAAAACAAAAAAAAAATATTTTTAGTATTTATCTTTCTCCAAAAACAATAAAAATGCTTATTCTTGATTACTAGGTTTATTTGATTTTCTCTATTCGCGATATGACCGAACTACGCCGGTTTGATTCTCGCACGGGGTGAGATACGTAGGCAACCCTCGGCGGGTCCAACCTCCCGTTTTCAAAAAATCTAGATAATTTTAATTTTTGAGTCTAATAAAGTTTATCGCCTTAAATAAATGTGCAGGATGAGCACGATACAAAATGAATCGTTTTCAATAAGGACCAAGATCCCTTTTGAGTTGCGATTATGGTGGAACGACTTAGGCAAAGAAGGGCAAGGCAAAGTGAGGAAATATCTGAAAAATCTCCCGGATTTACTAGACATTCAGCCTCGGGGTGATATTATCAGATCATTGGTCACTTACTGGGACTCGGCGCACAATGTATTCCATTTTTCAGACTTCGAACTCACCCCGACGCTGGAGGAAATAGCGGGATACATTGGGGGTGATGAAGCTCCGTTAAGGTTCAAGTACTTGATTGCACCTAGAGCCGTCACGGTACACCGATTTTTGGACTTTCTGAAAATACCCCGAACATTTCACCATCCAGATCTTGCCAAAGGCTTCTGCAGTCTCCATCTCATGTATGCTAGATATGGTCATGAGGGTGGGTTCAATAAGCCGGATTTCAAACTATGTAGTAAAGGCAACCGGCAAAAATGGGACGAACACAGGCAATTGGCTTTCATGACGGCTTTCTTAGGTCTTATAGTGTTCCCAAGGAAGGACGGCAACATCGATCTAAGAATAACTGGGGTTGTCAGTACTTTGCTTACCCAAGATAAAAGTACTCTGGCGCCTATGATTATGGCTGACATTTTCCAGGCTCTCACTGTTTGTCGAGCCAGGGGTGACTTCTTCGAAGGATGTAACCTACTGTTGCAAGTATGGATGACCGATCATTTATGTCATCGCTCCTCACTTGTGGGTTATGGTTCGCCAGAGAAAACTTGTATTGGAGAATTCTACACAAGAATCAAAGGGTTCAATTTACCTGAGGGAGTCACATCATGGACCTCATTTCTCCGAACTCTCACTGCCAGCCAAATCCAATGGACGCTCGGATGGTCACCTATCGAGGAAATCATATACATGCCGGCAACCCGGCCTCACTTTCTGTTGATGGGACTGAAAAGTATCCAACCCTATGCACCGTATCGGGTTTTGAGGCAACTTGGGAGGTACCAAGTGGTACCGAAAGATGAAGATTTGAGTACCCAAGTGATTGAAATCGGTCCGCACGGTCATTTCCCTGAAGAAGAAGTTCGCCAAATCTGGAGTGAATGCCAACATCTGACAGCAAACACTTGTGTGATCGATACGCCAAAAGGGGAAGTCGCCCCAGGATATCATGCTTGGTTTAGAGGTAGCCTGTCTTACGAAAGACCGGCTAAGAGGCCGCATCTCAAAGATTTCGTAGAATCATCCCAAGGGCAATGGATTTGGTTAGCAAAAGAGAGGGGTTATCGAGCAGAGATTGGCAATTTGAAGCTACAAATAGATAGTTTGAAATTCGATAACAACGTACAAATCGCGGCGGATCGAAGCGAAAAGAATAGGTTGATCCAAGAGAATGAAGAACTTAAGGCCCAAGTCCAAAAATTGAGATTGTCTCTTGATGAGCAACCCAGAAGTCAATCAGACCAGCGGTTGATAAAGGGTTTGAAAAGAGAGATCACGGAATGGCGAGACAGGTTAGAAGAATCCGAAAAGGTCATGACAGAATTCAAGGCACGGTGGGAAACAAGAGTAGATAAGCATCGCCGATGTTTGAACCAATTGAAACGTGATCACGAGAAGGCTGTTTCCAAAATAAAAAGGGAGATGGCTACACTTGAGTTTAAAGCAGTTAAGCAGGCCAGGGATTTCCAAATGGAGAATAGATACTGTTACGACTTGTTGGCCCAAATGAAGGAAGAAGTGCGGCAGTTGAGGGATCAGCACATACAGGACTCACAGGTATTCAAGACGAGCAGTGATCAGATAAGGCACCTACTCATAGAGAAGAAGCAAACCAGAGATAGGATCAAGGCCATTGCCCATGCCATCACCAGACGATGTCTACGATGTGAGAACATGTCCAGCGCTACCGTCCTCTCGGCAGTAATGGGTTATGTCAAGCAGACTATGCACGAGCTGGAGCAACTTGAGAGGGATCTCACGCCTAGGACCGCGGCGAGGCCGAACGATGCCCCGCGGAAACCAATTTTTAAAACCATAATGCATTCATAGGTCAAATCTGTATTTTAGCATCTTCTGCCTGTTTTTTTTCATCAAGGCGATTTTCAGTCTATTTTGAGTCTAGGTTCATTTTCCAAGTTTGCTTTTTCTTTTGCAGAATGTAGCTTGTAATAGAACATTTCAACAATGAAGAGGTTGTTTCTTTTACGTCCATTTGTGTTTTTCGAACTACGTAATGATCTGATTCATGTAGGCATCGTGATACGTAGGCAATCCTCATCGGATCCGGTCGCATTTCTTTTACTACAAAAATAAAAATAAAAAAAATAAAATAAAAGGAAAACAAAAGAGAAAAAGAAAATAAAAGGAAAACAAAAGAGAAAAGAAAAGAAAAGAAAAAAAAAGGGGGAAAAACTAATAAGAGAAAAAAATGCCGGAATGATGCATGCTCTCGTAGCAAACATATAGTAATCCACTTAACTGTATAGGTGCATCATGCCCAACGTAAGATTAACTATCTATTATTTGCTGCAGAATTAACCGTGCGTTTGTCATTGAGCATTTTTTTCCAGGGTTTTTGAAAAGACGGTTGGTTTGGTGAAAGTCTGGCCTCGCACTCATACTTCACGAGATCAAGGAGAGGTGTTCAACTACCTATTGTTAGGACCAGAAGCAGTACTCACACTTACTTCACCAGGTCAAAAGGAAGTGTGGAAATGTCTTCGGAAATTCCATTGCAAACAGTCCCCGTCTCTGAGGAGAGCTCAATCTCAGCCGTCCTCACACCTGAATCCGCAACTGCGGAGGAAAATAGAATCCTACGGCTCCGCATGTTGGAAATGCTGGATGACTGGAACAATGGGAAAGAGCCGCCAAGTGTCGTCCCCGGATTCCCTGAACTATTCTCCAGGTCAAGTGGGACTTCTAATGTTCCCATAAATTACCCTGCTACCCCATTTGGGTACCCAGCCACCTCCGCCTTCTCTGCAGGATCACCTTCTGAGCCTCATCCCCGAATGTCGGCCAATGATGCAAGCATGAACATCTTTACTGCATCGCCTTGCCCAGCTACGGCACAGCCTGCCACGTACAAGCCAAGCCTTGACTCATCCTCTTTTACATTCCAAGCACCGTCGTTCTCAATGGAACCAACTAGGTTCGCCACCAGTACTAATCCTCTACCGCCTCAGTGCGAGCCTGTACTAGGGCAGGATCAGAACCCCAGAGTCGTAGAACAAAATAAGATGGCCAAAAGGATGAGAAGCCTTGAGCAAAGTCTGAAGAATATGCAAGGATTGAGCGGGCAGAAGAGCGTCTCTTACGCCGACCTATGCATGTTTCCTCACGTACACCTGCCAACAGGTTTCAAGACCCCCAAGTTTGAGAAATACGATGGGCACGATGACCCCATTGCACATCTTAAGAAATACTGCAACCAATTGCAGGGAGCCGGCGGAAAAGAAGAACTGCTAATGGCATACTTTGGGGAAAGTTTAGTAGGGATAGCTTCGGAATGGTATATGGATCAGGAAATGTCCCGATGGCATATATGGGATGATCTCGCCAGAGATTTTGTAAAACAATTCCAGTATAACATCGACATTGCGCCAGACCGAAACTCTCTGTCAAATTTAAAGAAGAAGCCTTCGGAAAGCTTTAGAGAGTATGCTATTAAGTGGCGTGAACAGGCATCGAGAGTGAAGCCTCCCATGGATGAAGTGGAAATGGTCACTACCTTTCTCCAGGCTCAAGAGTCTGACTATTTCCAAAACATGATGTCGGCCATGGGTAAGCCATTCGCGGAAGCGATCAAGATTGGAGAGATGGTGGAAAATGGTTTGAAAACGGGAAGGATTTTGAGTCAAGCAGCCATAAGGGCAACCTCCCAGGCCGTCCAAAGCGGGTCTGGAGGAACAACAAGGGGGAAGAAGAAAGAAGAAACGACTATGGCAGCCTCTGAAGCAAGGGAGTATCGTCATCCCAGGCCCCATTTTCCGGAAAGAGCCCCACAACACTATTACCCCCATTCAAATTCGGCATATGCTCATCAACCTTATATGGTCATGAATGCCCAACCTTATAACCATCCACCACAACAAGCCAACCGAGGCCCAGCTCCACCTCCCAGAAATCAGCCTCACTACCGCAACCACTATAACCCACAACCCCCGCAGAATAACTACCGCCCCCAAGAGCCACCTCGACGACGGACTTTCACACCCATCGGTGAGCCATACTCAACTTTGTTCCCAAAGTTGGTCCAGTTGGGTTTCTTGCAACCCATCCCTCAAACAAGGCAAAACCCGACATCTCCTTCTTACAAAGCCGGAGTCAGATGCGCCTATCATTCAGGGGCCGAGGGACATGATACAAACGACTGCTGGTCATTGAAAAGAGTGGTCGAAAATTTGATAGAGCAGGGGAAAATAGTGCTAAGGGACGAGGAGATCCCGAATGTAACAAACAATCCACTGCCCGCTCACAATAATGGGCCGCTGATCGGCATGATTTGTGAAGACAAAGAGTTCGACCCTGCTTTGAAAGCCATAATTGCCATTGTCGACACGGGGAAGAGGCCTGGAATAGACCAAAAATCAGAAAAGGGGGAGGAGGCCAAGGTTGCAGAGAGCAAGTCTGAAAAGAAGGTGGAAAAGAAAGTGGTACCAGCAAAGGGCGGAGTTCTTTACGTACCGCGAGGTCAAGCTGAGAAGACGCAGAAATCCGGGATCAAAAAGACAAAACCTATGTACGTGCCAAAAGGGGCCTATGTGGTCCGGGGGACGATTCAACCACCTCGGCTGAATGAGCCAGTGGTTATCGGACGCGTGCCACAAAAGCCAATGACCAACCCGACCACAGTGCCGTGGAATTATCAAAAGACCTTGGTGATGTACAAAGGAAAAGAGGTCGTGGGAGAACTTCCAGAAAATACTTTCATTAGAGGGTACTCAAATACCCAAGAACTGAACAATGCCACATAAAGGCGCTTTCCTCCAAAGAAGCCTGTGAGTGTTGAAGAGGCGGAAGTGTTCTTCCAACAAATGAAGATGCCGGATTACGAAGTGATAGATCAGTTGCGCAAGCACCCTGAGCAGGTGTCCATGCTATCATTATTGACAAGCTCGGCCGAGCATCAAAAGATCTTACTGAAGACCCTGAATGAGGCATATGTGCCGGTTGAAACCTCGGTGGAGCAATTAGAGCGGATGATAGAAAGATTCTTCGCCGTCAACCAAATCTCCTTCAGCAAGAACGATCTACCCCCGGAAGGAGCAGCACACAACAAGGCATTGCATTTAACAGTCAAATGTGAGGACTACTATGTCAAGCGGGTAATGCTGGATGGGGGATCAGGTGTTGACATTTGCCCGCTCTCCACGCTGCAAAGAATGGAAATTGAGACCGGAAGAATCCGACCCAACAACGTCTGCGTAAGAGCTTTCGACGGCATCAAGAGAGACACCATGGGAGAAATAGACCTGCTGCTGGTCATAGGACCAGTCGAATTTCGAGTCACTTTCCAAGTGATCGACATGGACACATCCTACAATTTCCTCCTTGGCAGGCCTTGGATCCATGCGGCAGGAGCCGTGCCTTCCACTCTTCACCAAATGGTGAAGTTCGAGTACGAAGACCAAGAGATCGTGGTCCATGGGGAAGACGAACATGCCATTTATCGGGACCCATCAATCCCGTATCTTGAACCGAGAGAAGGGAGCGAACATACGGTCTATCAAGCTTTTGAAGTGGTACTGGCAGAGCAGCACGAAGAGGGAGTACCTTGCCCCCAGCCTTTCTTGTCTAACGCTTCGGTTATGGTGGCCAAAGAGATGATCCGACATGGATTTAGGCCGGGGAAGGGGCTTGGACGAACCCTTCAGGGGATGACAGAACCCATTACTTTACCAGTCATCAAGAAACCTTTTGGACTAGGTTTCAAACCTACTCCAGCAGACGAAAAATGGGCAAAGAAAAGGAGAAATGAGGGCTGGAAGTTGCCTCAACCGCTGCCAGATTTATATGCGACTTTCGTCAGGCCAAGGTACGCTGAAGAAGAAGATGATGAGGTCTTCACAGCTGAGGAAATCGAGGAAATATGTGGGGCGATGAGAGAAATGCTCTACGAGGTCCACATGGTTCAACCAGGTGAAGGCACAAGCACTGCTGAGATGCTGTACATGGGACCGAACGCCCAACTTCAAAACTGGAAGGCCACGCCATTCCCGACTAGACGGAAGTCCGGGTAGACCTGCCCTACCACCTTTCCTGTATCACAAGTTATCCCCGGGACATAACTTGAACGTTTTCTTTTTTTTTCGATTGTTGTTTTGAATTCCTAGTTGTAAACATTGTTGTCTTCCAACTTTCCAAAAGAAATATACAAAAATACAAATTAATCATCATTGCTTTCCTCTTCTTTCTCTTGGTCTGATTTTTATTACTTTTCCTCTTATCTTCCTTTTCAGTCCTAATAATGCGGCTTTAAATATGACATGCTTGCGGACTTCACGCCCAGATCACAATGAGCTATTTAACTGCGAATTAATGAACCCAGAACCAGAATATGATGCGGAAGAGGCTTTTAGGGAGATAAACCGAGAGTTGGAATATTTTAAGAATAAACCTAAGCCGAATCTAAATGACACTGAACTGGTAAATTTAGGAACCCCGGAAGAAATCCGGGAGACCAAGATAAGCATTCACACGGACAAGAAAACGAGAGAGGCGATAATTCAACTTCTTTTCGAATTCAAAGACGTGTTTGCTTGGTCATATGATGACATGCCGGGACTAGGTGTCGATCTAGTGGTTCACAAATTGCCGATTCATCCTGATTGTCCTCCAGTTCAACAAAAGCAACGAAAGTTCAAAACCGAGGTCAGTGACAAAATTAAAGAGGAGATCACTAAGCAACTGAAAACAGGAGTGATCCGGGTAGTCCAATACACAACGTGGTTGGCGAATGTGGTTCCAGTACCGAAAAAGGACGGGAAAACTCGGGTATGTGTAGATTACCGAGATCTGAACAGAGCAAGTCCTAAAGATAATTTCCCGCTGCCTAACATCCACATCCTCGTTGATAATTGCGCCAAACACGAGATACAGTCCTTCGTAGATTGTTACGCTGGATATCATCAGGTGCTGATGGATGAAGAGGACGCCGAGAAAACCGCTTTCACCACGCCTTGGGGCACCTACTGTTATCGGGTCATGCCATTTTGTCTAAAGAATGCTGGGGCTACTTACATGAGGGCCATGACCGCCATTTTCCATGACATGATGCATCAGGAAATAGAGGTGTACGTGGACGATGTAATAGTCAAGTCCAGGACGCAGGATAATCACATCCAAGACTTGAGGAAATTCTTCGAGAGGCTAAGGAAGTATGACTTGAAGCTAAATCCAGCCAAATGCGCTTTCGGAGTTCCGTCGGGTAAACTTTTGGGTTTCATCGTAAGTAGGAGAGGTATCGAGCTAGATCCGACTAAGATAAAATCTATCAAAGATCTACCTCCCCCGAGAACGAAGAAAGACGTGATGAGTCTTTTGGGCAGGCTGAACTACATCAGTCGGTTTATTGCCCAGCTGACAAGCACGTGTGAGCCCATATTCAAGTTGTTAAGAAAAGATGCGGCGATTAAGTGGACAACGGAGTGTCAAGAAGCCTTTGATAAAGTCAAAGAGTACCTTTCGAATCCCCCAGTCTTGGTCCCTCCAGAACCAGGGAGGCCACTTTTCTTGTATCTGACAGTCTTAGAGAACTCTTTCGGCTGTGTCCTCGGGCAACACGACGTAACCGGAAAGAAGGAGCAAGCGATCTACTACCTGAGCAAGAAATTCACCAGCTACGAGGCCAAATACACCCTGTTGGAAAAGACATGCTGCGCTCTCACATGGGTTGCTCAAAAGCTGAGGCATTATCTCTAAGCCCACACTACATTCCTCATAAGCAGGTTGGATCCCTTGAAATATATATTTCAGAAACCAATGCCTACTGGGAGACTGGCTAAATGGCAAATCTTGCTTACGGAATTCGACATAGTTTATGTCACTCGCACGGCAATGAAAGCCCAGGCGTTAGCAGATCATTTGGCCGAAAACCCGGTCGATGAGGAATACCAGCCATTAGATACCTACTTTCCAGATGAAGAGGTAAACACCGTAGAAGTGATCTCGGAGGAAGCTCATGTTTGGAAGATGTTCTTTGACGGAGCCGTGAACGCCAAGGGTATAGGGATTGGGGCAATTTTGATCTCACCTGCCGGTCAGCATTATCCCGCCACAGCTAGACTTCGTTTCTTCTGCACAAATAATACAGCTGAATATGAAGCCTGCATTATGGGCATACATATGGCAATCGATCAGGATGTCAAAGACTTACTGATTATGGGAGATTCTGACCTGATCATCCGGCAAGTTCAAGGCGAGTGGGAAACTCGGGATGTCAAGCTTATCCCATACCGACAACATGTAGAAGACCTCAGCAAGCGCTTTACCTCAATAGAGTTCAGGTATATTCCGAGGTGTCACAATGAACTGGCAGATGCACTTGCTACTCTGGCTTCTATACTACCCTACCCGGGCAACGCCCACGTCGATCCTTTGGAAATCCAAATCAAGGAAAGACACGGTTACTGCAGTGTAATCGAGGCGGGATCAAATACGCAGCCTTGGTACCATGACATCAAGAGGTTCCTGAAGACGCAAGAATACCCCGAGCACGCTACTGGAGATCAAAAGAGGACCATTAGGCGACATGCAAGTGGTTTCTTTTTGAGCGGTGAATTGTTATATAAGAGGACTCCGGACCTCAATCTCTTAAGATGTGTCGATATCGAGGAAGCGAGAAAGATCATGCACGAAGTACACGCAGGTGTGTGCGGACCTCACATGAACGGGTATATCTTAGTGAAGAAAATCCTCCGAGCAGGTTATTACTGGATGACCATGGAAAAGGATTGCTTTAGTTTCGTTCGGAAGTGTCATCAGTGTCAGGTGCACGGTGATTTGATTCATGCACCTCCCACGGAACTGCATCCCATGTCCGCACCATGGCCATTTGTCTCCTGGGGCATGGACGTCATTGGACCAATTGAACCAAAGGCCTCAAACGGACACAGGTTTATACTAGTTGCCATAGACTACTTTACGAAATGGGTAGAGGCTGTCACTCTCAAGTCGGTCACCAAGAAAGCTGTAGTGGATTTTGTACACTCAAATCTTATCTGTCGCTTCGGTATTCCTGCGACTATCATTACAGATAATGCGGCAAACTTGAACAGTCACTTGATGGGAGATGTGTGCGAGCAATTCAAGATAACACACAGGAATTCCACTCCTTATCGGCCAAAAGCCAATGGTGCTGTGGAAGCTGCAAATAAAAACATCAAGAAGATTTTGAGGAAGACAATACAAAGTTCCCGACAGTGGCATGAGCAGTTACCTTTTGCATTATTGGGGTACTGCACTACGGTACGCACATCGGTGGGAGCGACTCCTTATCTTTTGGTTTATGGGACCGAGGCTGTAATACCGGCAGAGGTAGAAATTCCTTCGCTTCGAATCATTGTCGAAGCAGAAATCGAGGACAGCGAGTGGGTTAAGACTCGGTTAGAGCAATTGACATTGATTGATGAAAAGCGGATGGCTGCAGTTTGTCACGGACAGTTATACCAACGAAGGATGGCCCGTGCTTACAACAAGAAAGTCCGACCCCGAAATTTCGAAGTAGGTCAGCTGGTACTGAGGCGTATTCTGCCGCATCATGAAGAAGCAAAAGGAAAGTTTGCCCCAAATTGGAAAGGCCCATACATCGTAAGGAAAATATTGCCAAGAGGAGCATTGTATTTAGGTGATCCCGAAGGAAATGACCCCGACACAGCAGTAAACGTAGATGCGGTCACGAGGTACTACGTCTAAATCATACTCCAAACTTTTGAGCCGCTTACAAAACAAAAAAAAAGAAGAAAACAAAACAAAAAAAAAGAAAAGAAAAACAAAACAAAACATTGATTGAGGCCTGAACTACGTTTGACTTGATTCCGAAAGGATACGTAGGCAGCCTCTCCCTGAGGTTCAGTCACACCAACAATAAAATCCCATCCACCCTGAAATTGAAAACTGGGGCACGTCGAGCAGTTGAGAAGTTAGTATCACTACCTCTCTTTACCAAGCACAAGCCTTCAAATCAATTACCAAATATGGTGGGGAATCAATAAGCGTCACAAACGAAGACCATCACACTCTGAATTGAGAGAGATAAAATGAGAGAGTCTCGGCGGTGAAAACCTTCGGGCACCACGAGGCGACGGGAATAGAGAAACCAAAATGAGAGAGCTTGTTTAGTAAAAACTCGCAAAGAGTGCTATCAAGCGATGACAGGAAGAGAAATGAGAGAGGTCAGCCAGCGAAAACCCGCAAAAGGGCGCTGTTGGCCGAAGAGAATGACTCCATCCCAAGAAAGTTTCGGCAGAGTGCCACCGGTTTGGAATCACAGATCTGTTCTGGTTCAGGAAAACGCAAACTTTTAGAAGGTCAAACGTCTAGTCCAAAAAGCATGTCATGTCATTTAAAGCCAGCTTTATCTTCCTCAGATAAGTCTTTCTCATCCCGAAAAGGGTATTCCTTTTCTGATTTGTTTTTCCCTTTCTTTGTTTTCCTTTCGAATCCCTTTCGCATTTTAACCCCGAGTTCAGGACACACCGGAAAGGACAGGTGGCAGGTTTGTTTGCACGGAATCCCGTCTCATGAAGGAAAGCACCTCATCTCGTTG